>NC_056671.1:20866123-22066123 GCF_018350195.1 Panthera tigris
TGTCCACTGCCCCTTTCCTAGGGCCAGCCAGGTATCTTCTGGGTAGCCTCCCATATCCTCAAAGCAGACTTTCTGCTCTTCTCAGACTCCTCCAGAAAAGGGCCCAGGCCATGTTTCCCTGTATGTTTCATGGGTCAGGACTGAGGTGGTATTTCTACAAAAACGCCACTTAGATCAGAATCATGTCCGGAGCTGTGGTGAGTACCAAAGGACACGTGGCCCCTTCTGTGTAGGATTCTGTGTTTTTTCCTATTATGTGCTTCCTCCCTGGTTTCCAGGGCTCTCCTGCTCTGAGGATCTCACAGCCTGAACAGAAGCTCTCCTTCTGTCCTCAGTGCTGTGGGAAGGAACAACTGTGTGTATTCCTAAGGGCACTGTCCACTAAAAATCTTTGCCATCTGTCACTATGTCTGCTTATTTGAAACGACAGTTCTCCACACACTGTGGTTAGTGATTTCCTCCCAGGATCTGTACCCCCAGCACACAGATACAAATATGCAGGGGTCCTAGTGTGGCACTGAACACAGAGCCCAAGGGCAAACCTGCAGGAAGTTCCAAGAGGGAAGGAGTGACCGCAGCAGGTGCTCTGACAGGGTTCCAGTGACACGGTTTATGTGTTAGTCACCACTTAGCCAAGTGTGCACTTTAGAAATGAGCAGAAACCATGAACAGACACTTCTCTAACGAAGACATCCACAAGGCCGACAGGGCACATGGAAAGATGCTTAACATCACTCACTCATCAGGAAAATACAAATCAAAACCACACTGAGATATCACCTCATGCCAGTCAGAGTGGCTGAAATGAACCAATCAGGAGACTATAGATGCTGGAGAGGATGTGGAGACATGGGAACTGTCTTGCACTGAGGGTTGCAAACTGGTGCAGCCACTCTGGAAAACAGTGTGGAGGTTCCTCAAAAAATTAAAAATAGATCTACCTATGACCCTGCAATAGCACTACTAGGAATTTACCCAAGGGATACAGGAGTGCTGATGCATAGGGGCACTTGTGCCCCTATGTTTATAGCAGCACTTTCAACAATGGCCAAATTATGGAAAGAGCCTAAATATCCACCAAGTAGTGAATGGATAAAGAAGATGTGGTTTATGTATACAATGGAAATACTACTTGGCAATGAGAAAGAATGAAATCTGGCCATTTGCAGCAATGTGGATGGAACTGGAGGATATTAGGCAAAGTGAAATAGGTCAGTCAGAGAAAGACAGATATCGTATGTTTTCACTCACATGTGGATCCTGAGACACTTAACAGAAGACCATGAGGGAGGAGAAGGAAAAAAAAAAGTTTGAGGGAGAGAACTCGAGGGAGAGAGCCAAACCATAAGAGACTCTGAAAAACTGAGAATAAACTGAGGGTTGATGGGGCGGTGGGAGGAAGGGGGGGTGGGTGATGGGCATTGAGAAGGGCACCTGCTGGGATGAGCGCTGGGTGTTGTATGGAAACCAACATGACAGTAAATTTCATATTAAAAAAATACAATAAAATAATTTTAAAAACTAAATGGGCGTATGCTTGTGTATAAAAAATTTCTCTCAGTGACATTGACTGAAACTCAATGACAATGTTCTTATGAAAATGCAGATACAATCACTAGGATACTTTTCACAGATCTGTATTTACTACAGAGAAAAACAGATAGAAATTGTGGAAACAATGTAGAAGGGATGCTTTCTCTTGCAGGTTGAATAGGAGTCGATAAAGTTTTTCAAAAATCATGTTTTCTTTGTCATTAGTATAGCATGGTGGAATTTTTCTACCGGTAGGAGAGACATGATGTCCAGTGAAATCCCATGAGGGACCTATTTCTATGAACTCCAGAACCATCTCTGTGATGCAATTACCAAGCACTGAGGGAGCTTCCAGGAAAGAGTGATTTGGAGTCAGACTTGTCTCTGGGGTGAACACAGCTCTACCTCTGTTCTTTGTGTCCAGTATATTCAGGATAGAAAAAAGCTCATTCACACATCCATGAGTAGAGGAATGGATTTCTATTATCTGAGGCCAACTGGGCTGAAAACTCTCTATCAAAGATTCCATATGTGACTGGTGGAGAGATGGCGATAAGGGAAACTGTCTCCGTGAGGTCACTGTCACTGTGGCCCTTGGGTGGGACAGAAGAATTTTCAGGAGAGATCCAGATTGGTGCAGGTGTCGCTGGGAAGACTGAAGCAGAGACCCCCGCATGTCCTCATGTACCTTGAGCTCCGTGGGAGCATCAATGAAGATGTTGTCCCAGAATCAATGAACTGATCAGCTTTGGGGGCTGGCTGGATCCCAGAGATTGTCGGGGACTGAGCTACCCATGGGACAGAGAGTCTCCTTGGGATTCCCGAGCATCAATCTTGTCCCAGGAGAGCAGGTGTTCAGATAATGGGCTTGTTGCCCTTGTGACAGGACCCCAGTCACACTGGATGTTGCTGGTGTTTCTGATGATGGGGATTCTGCCTCCTGGGATTCTGACCCTGGTGGTACTGTTTGAGTACATGTTGACTATGATTTCTGGAGAGAAAGAGAAGCTGGGAAACTGAAAACTCTAGGACACTATACACTCAGAGGAGAGATGTGTGTGTGTGTGTGTGTGTGTGTGTGTGTGTGTGTGTATCTGCGTGTGTGTCTGTGTGTGTGTAAGACAGACAGAGAAAGAGAGAGAGAGAGAAGAGAGAGAGAGAAAATGCTTCATGTATCCTCAGGAAGTCTTTCCTTCAGAGGCCAACTATGTAGACAAGTGTACCCCTGTCCCTCTAATGTCCTCTCTCCACTTCCTGAGTGTTGTTCTCCATGCAAATCCATCGCTGGGGTTGGCTCTTTAAAAAGCCTCCTGTGTTCTGGAGCTTGGCGCTAAAGAAGGCTAGTGTCTTGAAGATCACTTCCCTTGCACAAGGATGGAATGTACACAAGGAAGAGGAATTTGGTGCAGATTAGTTCTGATAGGAATTCCATTGAATCATAAATATGGATCTTGGGGATGGGTCTTCAGTCCATTTTTACCCAACAGATACATATCCCACATGTGTGGGTTCTGGTCTCAGGAAGCACAAGACAGGGGTGACAACACAGTCCCTTCCTTCTGCCCTTCACAGCACAGCCACCCCCCACTATGCCTCCAAGGTCCCTGGATGCCTCCTTGGCGGTGACCATGAAAGAGTGCCTTTTTTATTTTGGAAAAAGGCTAATACATGAGACCTCAATGATTGGAACAAAATTGTGTGGCTGCGTTAGTCTCCTGATGGCCTCGGAAAACAAATATTTCTCAACAACAGGAAAAGTTGTCATGTCTGGAACTATGTAGCCCATCCTTCCTTTGTTGGCTATGTCAACAGTTACCTTTGGTGGAACCTCAGTAAGTTTGAAGGGGGAAAATTCGTTGTACTAATGGCTTTTGTGGGCAAATACTCAAAGGCTGAATGAACCTTCATTTGTCACAAACAGAATAATATTGTTGTCATATTACAGAGATTTACTGAGGCTGGTGGGCATGAAAACTACAAGCAGAGATGAGAGCAAGAATCAGATGTTGAGTGGATTTCCTGCCAGTCCATTTTCTGCGACTTCTCATCACTAGAGATGAACCCTAGAGAGTGGAAATTACTGTAAAATTTTACTTCTCTCTGAAATCCTAACATAGAGCTGGGGTTCAGACCTGAAGCACCATAGGGAGAGACTGAAGGCCTGAGGGAGGCAGGAGCAGAGGGGAGAAGAGGAGCCTGTGTCGGGAGGGGGAGGGGTGAGGTGAGTCTGAAGAAGTTGTGACTCACTTTTTGTCAGATGGGTGAAAGAGAAAATTGTGTCTATGACCAAGGTGCTTATTAACATATCGAGTATGGATGTGTCGTCAGTAACACAAGAGTCACAGTTTCTGGCCTGAGATTTGTGGATGAACATGACTATCTAGTTCACCTTGTCCAGTTGAGACAATACTACTGTGTGATCTTAGGAACTATATACGAGTCTCTGCACCCTGGATCCTGACACAGAGTTTCTGAAATTCTTGTCGTTTCCTAAGTGACAAGAGCACTAGAAGCTTCTTAATTGTAATGACATGACTCTGGGTGGGCTTCTGGATGGCTCCTGGATAGGGCTGGTGCCCAGAAAGACCAAGCCTTGATCAGAGGTTGCGAATATTCACCCCCTCATACTTGAGACAGGGAGGGAAGACTGACAGTGCAGTTAATGTCCAATCATGTCTACCCGAATCCTCAATAAAAATGCCAAAGTACAGGGTTTGAAGAGCTTCCAGTTTGGCTAACACATCCACTCTCAGAACAGATGCACCTCAACTCCACAGGGACTGAAGCTCTGGTGCTTGAGACGCTCCCAGACCTAACACTAGGTGTCTCTTCATTATTTGTTTATGTGACCCCCATCATCATATCATTAATGAGCTGACAAAAGGAGTCAGTGTCTCCCTCGGTTCTGTGAGTTGATCTGGCAAATTAATGGAACTCGAGGAGGGAGTCGTGGAAACCTTCAACGTGTAGCCACGTTGGACAGAGGGTGCAGGCCATCTACTAGTTGTTGTTGGCATCAAAATAGGGAGCAGCCTCCTGGTGCTGAGCCCTTCCCCTGTGGATCTGACACTATCTCCCCACAGACAAACTAAGCATTAAATTCAGTTAAATTGTAGGACACTCAATTGTGTGTGTGTCCCAAAGAATTTCTAGATGTAGGAAAACAGATACAAAACGTATAATTGATGAACATGAGTGTGTGAAGTGAAGTATTCTGCGAGTAGTAAAGGAGATATGACTAGAGGGAGAGCCAGAGATTTTGGTTGTAAAATAGTTGTTCTTGTTACTTTTCTCCAGACCCAGGGGCATGTGCAGTTGGGCTCCATTCCCTGATTCACGTGGGCTCCTGGGACACGTGTGCTGTCTCAGGCAAGAGCATCATCTGTGTGTCAGTCCTTCCTCCTCAAGGACAGCTGTCACCATAGAGGACTCTCCCTACAGGAGCCTCCACAGAAGCTTCCCAATAACAGAAGCTCAGACACAAGGTCTGTGGACCCAGGGGTTTTTGTCTCACTTTCTCCATATCTGAGTCACTGTGAGAAGCCAAAGCTTCTCCCACTGCCATGAGCTGTAGCACAGGAAGAGTCAGCCTTGTCCTCAGGCTGTGGCCCAGAGAGGAGCAGAAGCCCTGCCTTGGCCGAGGCATCTTTGGACCCAGAGAAGCGGCTGGGGACCGCATTGGTGTTTATTTGAGTCTGAGTAGTAGTATAAGAGATACAGAGGAGGGCTCACTGGCTTCTGCTGGAACCAATGTATGTAATAGCTGCCAACACTGAAGCCACTGCCCAAGGTGCAGATGTCTGGCAGTTTTCCCGGAGATGCAGACAGGGAGAGCGGCTGGGTCAGCACAGGCTGGGACAGGGAACCTGCCAACACAGACACCCTTTGGGAATGCGGCTAGAAATGGAAACCAAAATTCAGGATTCTGAGCAGAGGAGGAGTGATGTGGGGAGCACCTGAGTCTATAAGGCCTGTCCCTACTTGTGCAGTGAAGGAAGAGTAGGAGGAGCAGCAATATCCAGGCCACGGTGACACAACCCCTGGTCCCCACACTGGGCTGGGCCGCCCCAGGCCTCCTTTCCTCCTCCACCCTCTGCCACAGGAGGGGCTGTGCATGCAAATGAGGTCCATCCAGTGACTGCCCAGCCCCTCCCTGAGCCCTGGTGCTGGAGCTCAGTTCACACCACACACTGCGGAGGATGGGGGTGGAACTCCTGTCCAGGGAGCCCTGGGAGGTAGCACCTGCTGCGACACCACAAAGCCTCCAGGTCTGGTCTCCTTTGAGTGATTGGTCCTCGCTGACCAGCTGTGTAGGGACCACAGGGCTGTCCCACAGCGTATCCGGTTAATCTCACATGGAAAAAGGAAAAATGAAGAAAAACATCCTGTAAGTGGTAAACCTTATTAAGAATAGATTAAATACATAATTTCTTAGAAGTTACAAAACTGGCTGTCCTAGAAATACATTGAGTGAATAGACGAATTTCAATATAAAAATGGAAAAGGTTATTACTGAAGCACTCCACAGAAATACATTAGGTACAGACGTTTTCACAAGGGACATCTAACAAAACTTCAGAATTTAGATGATTCCAATTTATTTGCTTCATATTTTTTCATAATATAACACGGTATTGAATATTTCTTACTTCTTTTAAAAATGTTATAAAACTCAAAAATACACTTTCAAAATACCTTTCACAAAAAGGAAAAGAATAGAACAGTATCATGAAATATTGATAGAAATATTGGGTACAAAATATTGACAAGGAGACCTCAATACCATATTTACAAATTGATAGTATCATTAAGTGTGATTGATTCCAATGATACAAATTGGGTTACATAATAAGAAAGAGTTTTATATGACACACCATATTATTACATCATGAGATATGACCATATTGCCCCAATTGGTCTCAAAAGGGCCTTTCACTAGATTTAACACCATATCCTAATAAAACCCACATAAAAATACAAACAGATACATGTATAATATGGTAAAACACACACTCTCGCACACACGGATGATGTAGTCCTGACGCCCACATCTGGGTTCCTGCAGTAGTGAGGAGACGATTTCCACAAAGATCAAGAGCAGGTAAAGGAGATCTTCACTTCTTTTATTTTCAAATTATTCCTCAATAGCTAGAAAATGTAATTAAAAAGCCAAAATCAATGGTTATTACTTAGCATTGATGGCAAAGGACAAGTGGTCATTCTTGAATATCCAGATGGACGTCATAGCCTTAGGTAGGCCTGTGTTGCTGTAGCCGTGACGGCAGAGATCTCCTCAGTGAGGACTAGTCGCTGACTCTGACTAGTGCTGGTGAAACTAAGTAACAGAGACAAGATGGGTGGAACAAGGGCAGCAGAGAGAGTTCTTGTCCCACTTGACTGGGTGAAGAGCCCTGTGCAAGGTGTGGGGCAGTGACCCCGGATCTCCTGGATCAGAGTGGGGGGATCTCCCACTTGTCCTGGGTAAGGCCTGCCTTCACTTGTGCAGAGAGTGGGGAGGGTGAGTAGTAGAGAAGCCCAGGTCATGGTAGATACCCAGCTCTGTTGTGCAGACTGAGCTCCCCATAGTATATTTATGGCTACAGAAACTTCCATGGGGGTGGACTGGCTGCACTCAAGTGAACCCTTTCTGTCTGTCTGTCCAGATTCCATGCCCAGGGCTTTCACAAGTGGGAGCACACAGAGGAGGTGTTAATGAACTAATACAGTGATAGAGGTGGTCTGGGTGGTGATAATCCCAGGTCCTGGCAGGTCAGCATCATCTAGTGAGCACACTGCTGCCAGAAACCCTGGAGGCCCTGAATGGTGTCCCTGCTGGCAGGGGACAAACAGGATTAGCCAGCCTTTCCCCACATACCCTCAAACACCAAACCATTCCCCCCAAAACAAATATTCCAGTGAAGAAATGGGCAAAGACATGAATAGACACTTTTCCAAAGAAGACATCCCGATGGTTAAAGACACATGAAAAAAGTTTCTACATCACCCATCATCAAAGAAATACAAATTGAAACCACAATGAGATAGCATCTCACACCAGTCAGAAGGGTTAACATTAACAACTCAGGCAAAAACAGATATTGGCAAGGATGCGGAGAAAAAGGATCTCTCTTGCACTGCTGGTGGGAATGCAAACTGGTGCAGTCACTCTCAAAAACAGTATGGAGGTTCCTCAAAAAACTAAAAATGGAACTACCCATGGATGACGGGCATTGAGGAGGGTACTTGCTGGGATGAGCACTGGGTGTTGTATGCAAGCCAATTTGACAATAAGTTATATTTTTTTAAAAAGTGAGTGAGAAAAAAGAAAAAAAAAGTACTACCCTACAACCCAGAAATTGCACTACTAGGTATTTGTCCAAGGGATACAAGTGTGCTGTTTCAAAGGGGCACAGAAACAGGCTGTTTCTAGCAGCACTGTCAACAATAGCCAAAGTATGGAAAGAGTCCAAATGTTCATCAACAGATGAATGGAAAAAGAAGATGTGGTATATATATACAATGGAGAAGTACTCAGCAATCAAAAGAATGAAATCTTGCCATTTGCAACTACGGGGATGGAACTGGAGGATATTATGCTAAGTGACATTAGCCAGTCAGAGAAAGTGAAACATCCTATGACTTCACTCATATGAGCAACTTAAGATACAAACCAGATGAACATAAGGGAAGGGTAGCAAAAATAATATAAAAACAAAGAGGGAGACAAAACATAAGAGACTCTTACATATAGAGAACAAACTGAGGTATGCTGGCGGGGTTGTGAGGGAGGCGTGGGCTAAATGGGTAAGAGGCATTAAGGAAGACACTTGTTGGGATGAGCACTGCGTGTTTACATAGGGGATGAATCACTGGAATCTACTCCTGAAATTATTATTGGACTATATGCTAACCAATTTAGATGCAAATAGACGAGTGAAGAAATAAATAATACACTAACACAATAAACAAAATACAGTAACGACCCTCAGAGATCATAGTTTCATTTGTCTACAACCTCGTTCCACATTCACAGACAGAAAATGTATACTGTGATAACACAGAGTCTCCCACACACAGAGAACTCAGTCCCACACCCAGAAAATAAAATGAGATGGGGGTGGGGAGGACATTTCTACAAGATGAAAAGGCTAACGTGACCTAAACGCCATGTTATCCAACATCTTTCTGTAAGTAGTAGGCAATGCAAGTGAATAAGAAAATCACTGGTTGGTTCTCAGCATTGATGGGAATGGACAGGGATTCATTACAAAAGGCAAAAAAAAAATGTGATTTAGTCATATATACTCTGGGGCTGGTGCTGCAGGGAGAGAAGACATCATCCCAAAGAGCCAAAAGAACAGTTATTTCTACTGAAGACTAATAAGAGGATTACATAGGTCTGGAAACTTCTAGAAATAGGTAAATGGCCAAGGATGGAGACCCTGGCTTCCTCAGAAGTCAGGTGGGAGCTGAGAACACTGGACCTATGACAGCAGTCCATGAACTTAGAGAACTTGTGTCGCAACGTGATGGGCGAGATGAGCTTTCTGTGTCCTTTGAGACCCTTTGTCTAGGAAGGGGCTGCTGTGAGTGACATTGGGGACAGAAGGGAAGGAGGAGCCATCACTCCCAGGTGGTGCTGCTGCCTGCAGCGGGGCCCATGGTGGCAGCAGCAGGAGCATCAGAAGCAGAAGTCACAGGCTGAACCTGAGCAGCTGCTGGGGCCTCGCCCTCCCAGCAGATGAGAAAGAGGTTCTGCTTTCAGTTCTCATGGGCCTGGGACTCTGTGTGAGCCCACGATGCTGTCCCAGGAGGGGCAAGGACCAGAAGCCTTCTCCTCAGCCCTCAGGCCTCAGCCCAGGGAAGATCTGGGAGGCACAGTTGCTAGACCTGGAGCCAAAGAGGGAATCAGGATCCACAATGGATCCAACTATCATAATAGATGAGGATTTAGGGGCAATTAGTGGGAGCTTTTGTTACCAGGACACATAGCGGACACTCCCGATGTGTCCTGACTCAGACAGAGCTGGATTTGTGTCCCTGTTTCTGCTGTGACCTGTCATGGACCCTGTCCTCAGGGCAGCCTGCCTTTGGCACCCAGGAATGTGCTCAGTTTGAGAAAATCACACAGTATATTGATCCCAAAGACAGGCTTCAAGGAGGAATTGCAAACAATGTGGAAAGGCTTTGTAGACTTATTGCTTGTGGAGGGTCTCAGACCCTAATTTGTACAAAACAAACAAGGAAGCACATGACTTGGCCAAAAAGTCAGCCCTGCACAGGAAGTCCCATTGCTGTGGGGACAGCAGGTTTTTGTCTCACTTCCCCACAGGCCTGGAGCACTGTGTCAGCACCTTGAGTAATGTCAGCAGACAGGCAGTAATAATCAGCCTCGTCCTTGGCCTGGAGCCCAGTGATGGTCAAGGAGCCTGTGTTGCCAGACTTGGAGCCAGAAAATCTGTCAGGAACACTTGAGGGTCGTCTGTTATTAGCATAGATGAGGAGTTTAGGGGCCTTTCCTGGAAGCTGTTGGTACCAGTTCACACCAATTCTACCGATGTTGTTGGCACTTCCAGCACAGGAGATGGTGACCGTCTGGCCCAGGGCCCCAGACACTGAGGGCGGCTGAGTCAGCACAGACTGGGCCCAGGAACCTGGAAGGGGAGAGACAAAGAGAGCATGATGCTGGGATCTAGACACCAGAGGAGAATCCAAGGTCCACGTGTCCTCCCCGGACCACTTCCTCTGTTCCCTCATCTAGTTACCTGTGCAGTGGATGAGAAGGGTGAGGAGAAGAGGGAACCAGGCCATGGTGGAGGTCATCACCGACCCTGCCTTCTGTGGATCCACAGCTGAGCAGATCTCTTCTAATCCCTTCCTTTCCCTTTTCATCCTCTGAGAGAGGGAGGGCCCATCCATGCAAATCAGACCAGCAGCTCTCTGACACTTCTCTGACCCTGGGTCAAGTCCCTCTGCCTGAGGATGTCAGGTGGGTTGGACGGGGAGGTGGTCTCTGGGGCCATGCCAGGAGAGGGGAGGTCACAGTTTGGAGTCCTGAGCAGAGGGCACAGGCATTGTCCAGGTGCAGGTCCCAGCTCTAATCATGGCCGACCCTCAGAAGCAGGTGACGACCACCCCCTGGTGTCCAGGCCCAGACACAGCATATGTGACATGGTGAGCAGATCTCATCAGAGTTCCTGCCTTCCCACTGCTCTGTCCACCATCGCCTTTCTTCGGGACAGGCCAGGTGTCCTCTGTGCGGCCTCCCATCCCCTGAGGACACTCTGTGCTCTCCTCTGGCTCCGCATAGTGAGTCTGTCCACAGCGCCCTTGGCTATTATTGACGGGGCAGGACTGACGTGGTGACTCTTGTACAACCACACAGATGAGGATCAGAGCCACAGAGCGACGGGTCCACATTGACACATGGCCAGTTCTGTGCAGGAGGCCGATTTCTTCCCCCTTCCCTGCTTCCTCTCTGGTCTGAGAGTTTTCCTTTCCCAGAAGCTCCCTCAGCACTGAGGACACAGGGAGACCTTTTGTCCAGGTTGTGGGTAGAAGCCTACATTCGTTGTGTGCATTCCTACAGGGTTCCACACTGAACATCTTTGTCAGCTGTCACTCTTGCCACCTCACATCGCATACTGGGGACGATGGAGGTTGGCTTCACCCCTGGGGAGACCCCTGCAAGGAAGCACCTGTTGAGACAACACACATGTCCTTGCTCAAGTGGGGACTCTGCCACACCAGAAGGGACGCAGCTGCTGAGTCTCCCTCAGGAAGTACAGGGCCCAGTCCCCAGTCCCAGGTTCCTTTTAGTGAATGGTCCCCACTGAGGTCCAGTGTAGGGAGACAGGGAAGTCCCACAGCGCCCCATCCTGGCTGAAGGGCACACACCCCACTGTGTCCCACAGCCCTGAGAGCCCAGTGGGTTTCTTCACTTCTGTTTATTCACACATCATTGAGCTGAATCTTGGATAATGTGACCCTATAGTGCTGCCCATGTTCAATGTAGCATTTTTCAGTCTCCAAAGAAGCCCTAGTCCTTAGGATTTGGAGGCATTTACCTCAATTAAATGGTAAGTTGCCAGTTCTTTGCAGAAGATACTCCAGACCTCATGTCCCTCCTCTGGCCTACAATTGAGAATATGTCTATCTTGTGAATATTTGAAAACTCCTGTGCGTTAAAGCAATGGATTCCAGCTACTTTCCATTAAATTGAGTATTATGTTAATCTTCCATATTTTTAGGTAATTTCCTTGGCTTACTACATTAAAACAAAAGGAAATAACAATGAATTTATATCTGATGAAGTCCTATTTAGCAAGTTTCATTTTTTGTTTTTCTTTTTTTGTTTTTTCATGGGTTACCCTGACAGGGTCTTATTTAAACAAATTTATAGAAACCCTACATCCTGAATATTTTCTCCTTTATAATGTTTGTAGCTTCATGTTTTACAGTTATGTCTATAATCCCTTTAGTGATTTTTTAATATATAAAAAGTGAGTTTTAAGTATGATTCATTTCTCTCTCAAGATATCCAATTGTTCTGTGGCCATTTGTCCAAAAGTCCATCCTTTCTCCTCAGAAAGGCTTCTTCTACTTTGTAAAAGAAAAAAATCATTTATCCTTCATTCAGTGGGTCCGTTTCTGGGTTTTATGTTCTGTTACACTGACCAGTGTGTCTATCCTCTATCCATAGCACCCTGACTTGCTAGGACAGGAACTGAATTACACTTTTATACAATGTGGGAAGAACTGGCATATTTACTATAATGAGTCTTCTAATCCATGAACGGAACTTATCTTTCCTTGTTTTAGATCCACTTTTATTACATTTACCAGCATTGTCCAGATTTCAGCACCTGTGGCCTACACTTGTTTTGCGAAATATGCCCCTAAATCATTCATCGAGTGGTTTTAAGGTTTTTTTTTTTTATTTTCACCTGTTTATTGCTAGTATGTATACATATATATGATCTTCTATGTTGATCTTTATTCTAAAATGTTTCCAAAATTATTTATGACTCTTTGAATTTATATATTTGCATACCTAATTGTAGGTTCCTTTGTAGTTTTCCTGTAGGTCATTCTCTCACCTGAAATGGGACAATTGTCTCTTGATCTTTTTCATCTGAATGCCTCTCATTGTTTGTCTTGCCTTATGGTTCTGACAGACACATCCAGTCCTATGTGGAACAGCAGTGTTGAGATAGGACATGGTGGCCTTGCTCCCTACCCGAGGTGGGAAAGCTTTCAGTGCTTCATCTCTGGGTGTGTTCACTGAAGGGAAGGCATTTTATAGTTTTCTTTACCAAATTGAAGATGTACTCTTCCATATTGTGTTCTCAGAAAACTTTTATCACTCTCATTCATATACTCATTCATTCTTTTCCATGAGCACAAATAGGCCTTGAGCTGTGCAGGAAGTGGAAGAGAATTCATCCTACCTGAGAGAGTGAGGAAGACGCTTTCATCGGTCTTTCTTTTTTAATTTTTTTAATGTTTATACATATTTGAGAGAGAGACAGATGGAACACAAGTGGGGGAAGGGCAGAGAGAGAGGGAGACCGAATGGGAAGCAGGCTGGAGGCTCCGAGTTGTCAGCAGAGAGCCTGACATGGGACTTGAACTCAGTAGGCATGAGATCATGACCTGAACCGAAGTCAGATATTTAACTGACGGAGCCACCCAGGGGCCCCTGGGGTGGGCCTCTGCTGTCCCTGATTGCTGGCCAAAACCACATGGATTATTCCATTCTATCCCACATACCTTCGCACCCCAAAAACATCCTGTCCTCTGTGACAAAACTGGCACCCCAGTTAGAGGCCCGTGGTTGTCTGGACCCTCGTTACTGAGCTGTTCCTGATGGCTGCCAGGTGCTGGGTCCACAGCTCTGGGCTCACCCGTGTGCTTCATACACATGCCCACAGCACCCCTTTCTGGCTCCGTTACAGGCGACAAAGCACGTGAAAGGCAATGTGAGTATCGCGCCTGGGGGAAGGGAAAGCCCTCTTGACTCCTGCCACTTCCACGGCCCCCTCCTCACTACTGGGGGAGATCCCTCAGCTCAGGGCCCATCACTGGGCTGCAACCTTCTCACCCGCACCCACCCCTCCATTCCCTACAGCAGCCTCCCCAGATCCTGACCCTCCCTCATGGGTTTACATGAGTGGAGGACAGGGTGACCAGAGACCTGGCCCCTGAGGAATGATGTGTCCTCGGCTGGCACAGCAGGCAGACAGAAGCCTGGACCGGCCACATCCCACGGTTTAGGATGGCTGGGGTGCTCCTCCTCCCTCTGACCCCAGATTACTGAGCAGGGTCAGACCCCGGGCCCTCACCTGGATTCCTCTCCTGTCTACTGCTTTTGGGAATGGGGGAGTCCATCAACAAGGACCACAGGGGAAGGGATTGGAAAGAGGCAGCTCTGCCTTGTCAGAAAGACAGAGATGGCTCCCTGGGACCCACCTCTCAGCACAGCTCTTCCAGCAGGACCCGAGCCTGGACCCCTGACCTGAGGAGGAGAGGTCTGATGGGGACACAGTCAACAGCCTCTACCTGGTCCCCTCCTCACGTTCCCCTCTGGCACCTTGATCATCTATGCAGCACTGAGACATCATCACAGCACATCAGATTCGGGGGTTTCCTGTCAACCCCTCCAATGTTCCAGGTCCACCTCACTGCCTCACCCTTGTTCACTCTCCAGAAACATCTTATGTGTTGCTATTCATACTTCTTTGTCCTCTTTCTCTCTCAGGACATTTTCAGCAACATGAGGACGTAGATTGTCCCTAGCGCACTCACGCCGAACCTAAGCCCAAGGGTCATGCCTGGCACATACTTGGTGTTCACCAGAGGGTGTGCGGGGACAGATCTCTGTACAGTCGTCTATCCTGATCAGGAACATATGGAATCTGCCTGCTTCCGACCCAACGGGGACTCAATTCCCAGGACAGCCTGCCCCCAGGTGTGCAGTAAATCCTGCCCAACGGAAGAAAATGAGACAATGTTTTGCAGAGTAGGGCTGGGTTTCCGGGCACAATTTGAGAGAACAAGGACACTATTTCTAGACGAAATTCCCTAGCCTTGTCTAAGACTCCACTTTTAGAAGAAACGAAGAAAGAAGCAGCTGTGTCGGCCAAGGGGTGTGAGCTTCACAGGAAGTCCATTGCTGCGGGGACAGCAGGTTTGGGTCTCCCTTCCCCACAGGCCTGGAGCAATGTGAGCTTTGAGACTGTGGTCCCACACTGAGCAGTAATAATCAGCCTCATCCCCAGGCTTGAGCCTAGAGATGTTCAGGGAGGCCACGTTCCCTGACCTGGAGCCTGAGAGTCTGGACGGGACCCCCGCAGGCCGAGCACTGCTACCATAGATGACAATGTTGGGGACACTGCCTGGGAGCTGCTGGTACCAGGACACACCTCCAGCCCCAACATTGCTGCTGCTTCCGGTGCAGGAGGTGGTAACAGTCTTATTCACAGGCTAGGACACTGCAGATGGCTGAGTCACCACTGACTGGGCCCAGGACCCTGCAAGTCAGAAGAGAGACACGGGATGAGAGAGAGGGGTCAGTGGACAGGGCCCATACATGGTTCCACAGTCCTCTCGTCTCCAGCCCTGATCCCAGCCTCCAGCCACCTGTGCAGTGAGCCAGCAGTGCGAGCAGGAGAGGAGCCCAGGCCTTGGTGGAGACCCCTGCTCAGCAGTGTGTCCTCAGTGTCCCTCAGCCAGGCTCCTAGAGTCTCTCTTATTGCCTCCAGCAGCCCAAGGGGAGGGAGAGACCCTTCATGCAAACCAGCCCCCTCCCCCTGGCTGGCCAGCCCCAGCCTGAACCCTGAAGCTGACCCTTGTCTGGAAATCTCACCCCAGGAGGGGATGGAGCGAAAGCTGTGGGGCCTGACCTGGGGCTCCCCAAGGGCCTGTGAGCACCCAGAGGCTAAGCCACAGTGAGAACCAGAGCCAGGTGGATTGATTTCTTAATTTCTCTTTCTGCGGCTTCATTATCAGTGTATAGAAATGCAACAGAGTTCTGTACATTGATTTTGTATCCTGTGAGTTTACTGAATTTATTTCTTGGTTCTGACAGTTTTTTGGTAGAATCTTTAGAATTTTATATATACAGGCAGGCTGTTTGGAGAAGTTGGCTGCGTAGGAGGATGCTGGGCTCACCTATCCTGCTGATCACTTAGATTCCACCCAAATCTGCTAAATAACCCATAAAACCACCAGAAGACTAGCAGAATGGACTCTCCAGAGTCAAGTGTACACAAGTGGTCCATGGAAGAGGGTAGGAAGGGTGGAGAGGTGGTGCGCACTACACGGACTGGTGGGAGAGATCCGGGGCAGAGGCGGGGCAGCGCGCCAGGCAAGGCAGAGCCCCCAAGTGTGGCTTGCAAAAGCGGAGGGGCCGGATTCCATGAGTTCGGACAGCCAGCGGGACTTGACATCTGGAATTATAAAAGTCAACAGCCCTGCTCGGGGAGCTGGAGGGCAAAAGGACACCGGGTGGGAGAGGTGTTGAGCTCCAGAAGACAGAGCTCAGCTCCCCGGGGAACAAGGGCGCCCTCCAGTGCCATCTCCCTTTCCCATCCCCGAGCTGAACTCCCAAAGGGAACCAGTTGCCATCACTGAACTTGCATGCACCGCACAAACACCCAACGCTGTGCTTCTGTAGATCCATCCCTTGGACGGGTCTGCCTGCTTCCCTCCTGGTGCTGCAGGGCCCTTCCCACAGGGGACCACCGACAGCAAACTGAGCTGAGCCTGCCCCTCCCTCCCTGGTGCACCTTGCGGATCCACCCTGGCTAATACGCCAGATCCCATACAAGCAGCACCGCAAGCCTGGCAGTGTGCAAGTAGCCCAGACAGGGGCCACACCACTCCACAGCGAGTCCTCCCCCAGGCAGAGGGGAAGATAAGGTACACACCAGTCTGACTGTGATGCCAGCGGTTGACTAGGAACAGACATCAGGTGTGACTGCGGCCCCGCTCATCAACACAAGTTACTCCAGACAGTACAGGGGAAGTGCCCTACAGTTCTGTGCCACCCCACAGACTATCCAAAATGATAAAATGGAAGAATTCTCCTCAAAAGAAACTCAAGGAAGGAGCGGCAGCTAACGAATTGATCAAAAACAATTTAAGCAATATCACGGAACATGAATTTAAAATAATAGTCATAAAATTAATCGCAGGGCTTGAGAAAAGGAAAGAGGACAGCAGAGAATCTATTGCTACAGATACCTTGGGACTAAGAAACAGTCATGAGGAGCTAAAAAATGCTATAAATGAGGTGCAAAATAAAATGCAGGCGACCACAGCCCAGATTGAAGAGACAGAGGAGAGAATAGGTGAGCTAGAAGATAAAATTATGGAAAAAGAGGAATCTGAGAAAAAGAGAGATAAAAAAAATCCAGGAGTATGAGGGGAGAATTAGAGAACTAAGTGATGCAATGAAACACAACAATACCCGTATAATAGGAATTCCAGAAGAGGAAGAGAGAGAGAAAGGGGCTGAAGGGGTACTTGAACAAAACATAGCTGAGAACTTCCCTGATCTGGGGAAGGAAAAAGGCATTGAAATCCAAGAGGCACAGAGAACTCCCTTCAGACGTAACTTGAATCGATCTTCTGCACGACGTATCATAGTGAAACTGGCAAAATACAAGGATAAAGACAAAATTCTGAAAGCAGCTAGGGATAAACACGCTCTAACATATAAAGGGAGACCAATAAGACTTGTGACGGATCTATCTACTGAACCTTGGCAGGCCAGAAAGGAATGGCAGGAAATCTTCAATGTGATGAACAGAAAAATTATACAGCTGAGAATCCTTTATCCAGCAAGTCTGTCATTCAGACTAGAAGGAGAGATAAAGGTCTTCCCAAACAAACAAAAGCTGAAGGAATTCATCACCACTAAACCAGCCCTACAAGAGATCCTAAAATTGAAATTGAAGAAGACACAAAGAAATGGAAAAACATTTATTTCGTGCTCATGGATTGGAAAAATAAATACTGTTAAAATGTCAATACTACCCAAAGCAATCTACAGATTCAATACAATCCTAATCAAAAACTGCACCAGCATTCTTTTCAAAGCTAGAATAATCCTAAAATTCATATGGAACTACAAAAGATCCTGAATAGCCAAAGTAATATTGAAGAAGAAAACCAAAGCAGGAGGCATCACAATCCCAGACTTTAGCCTCTACTACGAAGCTACACTCATCAAGACAGTATGGTATTGGTGCAAAAACAGACACATAGATCAATGGAATAGAATAGAGAACCCAGAATTGGACCCACAAATTTATGGCCAACTAATCTTTGACATAGCAGGAAAGAGTATTCAATGGAAAAAAGACAGTCTTTTTAGCAATGGTGTTGGGAGAACTGGACAGCAACATGCAGAAGAATGAAACTAGACCACTTTCTTACACCATACACCAAAATAAACTCAAAATGGATGAAAGACCTAAATGTGACACAGGAAACCATCAAAACCCTAGAGGAGAAAGCAGGCAACAACCTCTTTTACCTCAGCCGCAGCAATTTCTTGCTTAACGCATCTCCAAAGGAAACGGAATTAAAAGCAAAAATGAACTATTGGGACCTCATCAAGATAAAAAGCTTCTGCACTGCAAAAGAAACAATCAATAAAACTTGAAGGCAACCAATGGAATGGGAAAAGGTATTTGCAAATGACATATCAGATAAAGGGCTAGTATCCAAAACCTATAAAGAACTTGTCAAACTCCACACCCCAAAAACAAATAATCTATTGAAAAAAATGGGCAGAAGACACGATTAGACACTTTTCCAAAGAAGACATCCAGATAGCCAACAGACATGAAATGATGCTCAACATCAGTCATCATCAGGGTTATACAAATCAAAGCCACACTGAGATACCACCTCGCACCAGTGAGAGTGGCTAAAATTAACAAATCAGGAAACTATAGATGCTGGCGAGGATGTGGAGAAACGGGAACCCTCTTGAACTGTTGGTGGGAATACAAACTGTTGCAGCTGATCTCGAAAACAAAAAATTAAAAATAGAACTACCCTATGACCCAGCAATAGAACTGCTAGGAATTTACCCAAGGGATATAGAAGTTCTAAGTCATAGGAGCACATGTACTCCAATGTTTATAGCTGTGATTTCAACAATAGCCAAATTAGGGAAAGAGCCTAAATGTCCACCAAATGATGAATGGATAAAGAAGATGTGGTTTATATATACAATGGAATACTACTTGGCAATGAGAAAGAATGAAATCATGCCATTTGCAGTAACATGGATGGAACTGGAAGGTATTATGCTGAGTGAAATAAGTCAGTCAGAGAAGGACAGATATCATGTTTTCACTCATATGTGGATCTTGAGAAACTTAACAGAAGTCCATGAGAGAAGGGAAGGGGAAAAAATAGTTACAGTGAGGGAGGGTTTGCCTCTGTATTTAAGAGAACAAATTGAGAGTGGATGGGGGTGGGGAAGAGGGGAAAATGGGTGAAGGGTATTGAAGAGGGCACTTGTTGGAATGAGCCCTGGGTGGTGTATGTAAGCCAATTTGACAATAAATTATAGTAATAAAAAACCCAAAACAAAAACCCCAAATCCTACAGGACAAAACAGGCAGCAACCTCTTTGATCTTGGCCACAGCAACTTCCTACTAGACATGTCTCTGGAGGCAATAAAAGCAAACATGAACTATTGGGACTTCAAGATAAAAAGCTTTTGCATGGTGAAGGAAACAATCGACAAAACTAAAAGGCAACCGACAGAATGGGAGAAGATATTTGCAAATGACATATCAGATAAAGGGTTAATATCCAAAATCTATAAAGAACTTATCAAACTCAACATCTCCCAAAAATAATCCAATGAAGAAATGGGCAGAAGACATAAATAGACAGTTTTCCAAAGAAGACATCCAGGTGGTTGACAGACACATGAAAAGATGCTCAACATCCCTCATCATCAGAGAAATACAAATCAAAACCACAATGAGATACCACCTCACAACTGTCAGAATGGCTAAATACAACAGGTGTTGGTGAGCATGTGTAGAAGGGGAACACTTTTGCACTGTTGGTGGGATTGCAGACTGGTGCAGCCACTCTGGAAAACAGTAGGGAGACTCCTCAAAAAATTACAAATAGAGTTACCCTATGGCCCAGCAATTGCACTACTAAGTATTTATCCAAAAGATACAAAAACTGCTGATTTGAAGGGGCATATGCACCTTGGTGTTTATAGAAGAACTATCAACAATCAACAAAGTATGAAAAAAGCCCAGATGTCCATCGACTGATGAATGATTAAAGAAGATGTGGTATCTATATATACAATGGAATACTACTCAGCAATCACAAAGAATGAAATCTTGTCATTTACAACAATGTGAATGGAACCAGTGTGTATTATGCTAAGTGAGATAGAGAAAGACTGATTTCACTCATATGTGGAATTTAAGTAACAGAACAGATGAACATTGGGAAGGGAAGCAAAAATAAGATAAAAACAGAGAGGGAAGAAAACCGTAAAAGACTCTTAAATACATCATAAAAACTAAGAGTTGCTGGAGGAGAGGTATGTGGGGGGATGGGCTAAATGGCTGATGGGCGTTAGGAAGGGCACTTGTTGGGATGAGCACTGAGTGTTATATGTAAGTGATGAATCACTGGGTTCTACCCCTGAAGCCAACACTACACTGCATGTTAACTAATTGAGTTTAAGTAAATAAAAAATTTTAAAAAGGTTGTTTGAGTTTTCCTTACAGGGAGACTAATGTTGCTGTATTATGAGAGTGTCCTGTTACATCCCATAACCCCCTGCACAGGTCCTGAGATTTGATGTCTGCATTTGTCATGAGACTAAAATGCTTTCAACCAAAACGTGTCTACTGTTCATGCTTCTCAGGCTGGGTTTTCACTTACCCTTTACAGTTACCCTGGGAATTCATTATTTCTTCTGTCTCTCTGACATACATATGATTCATTTTCCTTTTTATTAGTCCAGATTTATAATTGTTCTCGGTATGAGGACCGGTATAAACCATTACACTGTACAAGGGCCCTCTGTCGTCTTAGAATTTCTCCATTTCTACATGAGAGGGCCTCCAGGATAAGGTACCCAACCCATATTTAGCCTTAATCATGTTTATTTGGTAAATGCCCTAGGGATTGACCTTAAAAAGAAAACAGCATTTTATATATTTCTTTTCTGTAATCTCAAGGCCTTCTATGAAATTGAAGAATGGGTTCATAGGCTCTGTTCTCTAAAATATTCATACACAATTGACCATCACTCCAACCAAAGAGTCAGGGGAAAACCAAAGAGAGAAAAGAATTCTGACACATGCAATTAAACCTTAGTGGTCTCACCTTAGCCAATTAGATCTGCAGCAATCTCATTTCAAATAAGGTTACATCCTGAAATATAAGATTTGGGGGAACTTTTTATCATATGAATTGGTAGAGACACAGTTTAACCCATAACAATTTATTCAGATTTTCTTAGTTTTTACCTAATGTTCTTCTTCTGTTCTAAGATCCAGTTCAAGGATTCTTTGTGATGTTTAGTCATGATGTTTCCTTAAGCTTCTCTTACTGTGAAACTTTCTTAGACTCTCCTTCTTTTTTGTACCTTTGTCCATACTTACTGAGTGGGGATTATGCCTGACATCCTTCAGGGCCAAGTATTTACACTTGTTCCTTGAAATATCTGCATGGGAATATGTCTCTTCTCCTTCCATTTATTCATTTATACAATCAGTTAACAATATGGATCATGGACAGATATTTTAGACTTTGAGTTTTAACCCCATACTATTACATTTATTTGGTTGCTCAAATCTTTCCAGTTTTGCCCAATGGGAGCCCTTTAATTTGGCTCATGAGGTCCTTGACACACCCTGTCATTGTGTGTGTGTGTGGGGGGGGGGGGCGCACACACGCACACACACTTGCATGTATGTGGTGGGTGTGCACTGATGTGCTTGTGTTTGTTTTGAAGGATTCTTCACTTTCTGACACTACAGTGTACTCTATGCTCATCCTGTGTAATTCCTGACTAGGAATTAAGCACTTCTCCAAAGAAGCCTACATCTCTTCCCTGGAGAACAGTATTAGAAAGCAGTATGTGGGAAAATGCATCTCATGCCTATGAGGCATCATTGCTTCCAGTCTTGTTCAGATGACAAAGGCATATATATGAGTACACTAACCCAACAATGTGCACATATTGGTGACTATTTCCATATTACACATGATTCCAAACTGCCGTCTCCAGCTCTAATCCATGACCACACACTTCACTTAAGTCTCTTCCCTTGGTTATAGCTGTGACTTTCCATTCCTAAAGTGAGCAATCTGGCCCCACCACCACCATTTACCTGCTTGTTCCGTTCCAGTACATAGTGCAGCCAATTCAAAATAATCTACCTGTTCCCCCATGGGATACCACCTTATCTACTAGAGTTCAGAACTTGCATGCAGTTTCTTACATCTTTACATGTAGAGGCTCCACCCATTTTCAAAGTCACACAGCTCAGCAGCTTTCTCCCAACCCCTGCACTGAGGTGGGTTCACGCATTTGCCTTGGAAGTCAATAGAATTGTCACATTCTGCATTCCATCATGGGCCCCAACTCTCCTAAATTAGTTTTTTGCATGTGCACTCTAAGGTTCTGCCATGTGGCTGTACAGTTTTCAATGAGTTCTGGCAATGCCATAGTGTCATTTCAGTGTCATTATACTAACATATAGAATGATTGTATTGCTGGGAAACATTTTCCTCTCTTCATATGATCAACTTTTTTTCTACTTTCAGTCCCCCAGAAACCACAAATGTTTATACTCTCGAGAGTTTTGCCCTTTCCAGTATGTGCTATAACTCTAATCGTCCTGTGAGTCATATCCCATTTTATAAATGTACCACCTATTTGGTGGCATCTTAGTTGGTTCCAGGTTTGAGTGATTAGAGATAAACCTGGAAAAAACATCCATGTGCAGATTTCTGGTTGCTTTCAATTTTTAGTGTTTAGGAATGAAACTGCTATAGACGTTCACATGCAGTTTTTTTCCTATGGACAAAATTTTTTGGGTTTATTTTTATAATTTTGTAATTTTAAGTTGGCATCTATTTCTCAAATCAGGAACTAAGACAAAAACTAACCAGCACCATTTATAACCAATTGGGTAAAATATCATATGCAAACAAGACTGACTTTTTCTTCAAGAAGAGCATGGGTGTAACTGAGGTCCCATGATAAGTTCAGAGGCAAAATAAAATGTTTCATTTATTTAAAAAAAAAAAAAGAAAAAATAATATGATCCAGCCTAGAAGCAAAATACCCCAGAAAACAAAAAACAAAACAAAAACATCTGTTTCATGAAGACTCTTTGTCTAAGAATGGTCTGCTCAGAGTGAATTTGAGAACAGAAGGGACAGGAAGAGCCTCAGTCACACGAGGTGTCGCTGGATGGACCTGGGCCCAGAGTATCAGCAAAGGAATAAGGAGCATCACAGGCCTAGCTGAGCAGGCGACTGCTGGTCTGTTCCCTCTCTTTACAGATGAGAAAGCAGGTTTTTGTCTCACTTCCCCACAGGCCTGGACCACTGTGCGAGCACTGCTGTCCCACGATGAGCAGTAATAATCGGCCTCGTCCTCAGCCTGGAGCCCAGTGATGGTCAGGGTGCCTGTGTTGCCAGACCTGGAGCCGGAGAATCGATCTGGGACCCCGGAGGGTCGATTGTTATTACTATAGATGATGGTTTTGGGGGCCATTCCTGGGAATTGTTGGTGCCAGTTCACACCATAACCACCAATATCAGAGCTGCTTCCAGCGCAGGAGATGGTGACCCTCTGGCCCAGAGAACCAGACACTGAGGGCGGCTGAGTCAACCTAGACTGGGCCCAGGACACTGTAAAGGGGGAGAGACACAGAGAAGGTGATGCTGGTATAGAGACAGGAGGAAGAAGCAGGGCCCATTTTGTCCTCCCAGGAAAGTGTGTCCCTTTCCCCTGTCCCCACATCAGTCACCTGTGCAGTGAGCGAGGAGGATGAGGAGGAGAGGAGACCAGGCCATGGTGGAGGTTATCGCGGATCCTTCCTTCCTTCTGCAGGCCCACAGCTGAGCAGACCTCCCCTAATGTCTCCCTTCCCCTCTTGATCCTCGGAGAGAGGGAGGGTCCATCCATGCAAATGAGAACCTGAGCTCTAGATCCCTCGCTGGGCGTGGTCAGGTCCCTGGGCCATCAGTGAGGTCACAGCTGTGAGCCCTGAGCAGAAAGCACAGGCAGTGCCAGGTGCCAGGTCCCAGCTCTGATCACCCCTGACTCCTCTGAAACTGGCCTTGAGCTCCCCCTAATGTCCAGACACAGACACACCATTGTGTGACATGGTGACCAGAGCTCATCAGAGACAGCTCTTGCCTCCTCACTGCTCTGTCCACTGGTTCCTGCATTAGGACCAAGTCAAGTGTCCCCTTATATGTCTTCCCATCATCTGAAGGCAGACTCTATGCTCTACTCAGATTCTTCAGGGTGAGTCTGTCCATGTCTCTCTTGGCTATTCATGGGTCTGGCCTGATGAAGTGTCTCTACACAAACTCTTCTTAGATCAGGTTCAAGTCCAAAGCACTGACAGGTCCCCATGGACACATGGCCTCTTTTGTGCAGGTCACTGCATCTTTCCTCTTATGTGATTCCTCCCTGGTTTCCAGGATTTCCTTCCTCTGAGGTTCCTGCAGCACTGAGGAGATGGGGAGAGATTCTCTCCAGGTTGTGCATAGAAGTCCTAGTGCCCATGCATAGAGGGGTTACTCACTGAACATCTTTGTAATCCATTATGATTTCCACCTGCTTAAAACAACAGTTCTGCATACATTGTGGGCAGTGATTCCCTCCTAGGATCTGTTCTCCCAGCGCACACACAGTCTGCAGGAGCCCTGCCATGTGAGGCTGTGTGTGGCACTGACCTCAGAGCACAAAGAACAAACCTGTAGGAAGTTCTAGGAGAAAATGAATAACAATTGCAGATGCTCTGACAAGGATCCGGTGACAGAGATTATGTATTAGTCACCACTTAGCCAAACCTGCATATAAATGGGTGTGTCCTTTTACATAAAATTCATCTCATTAAGATTGATTTAATTTCGATGCTGATGTCATTGAGAAGATGCAGGTAAAATCATTAGTGTATTTTTCCCAGGTCTGTGCTTACTCCAGAGAGAATATGGATGGAGATTGTGGTTAAAATCAAGGATGGAAAAACAATGGAATAGGAATGCCTTCTGTTTTCAGGTGAATAGGAGTCTATAAAATTTTACTAAAGTAGTTTGATTTTTTATTCATTTCTTCTTATTTTTTTTTTTAGTCATGAGTTTTATTATCATGGGTCTGATTTAGCAGGATGGAAAGCCCAACATGGTATCCAGTGAAACCCTATAAGGGGCCTGTTCCTTTGAATCTCAGAGCCATCTCGGTGATGGAATTATTAAACACTGAGAGAGGTTCCAGGACAAAACTATTTGGGGTCAGAATTGTCTCTGGGGTGTGCAAAGTTGTATCCCTGTGCCTTGTGTCCAGCATATTCAGGACAGAGCAAGTACTCATTCATCCACCCATGACTAAAAGAATGAATTTTTGTTACCCAAGGCCACCTGGACCCAGAAGTTCCAGGTCATTCAAAGAACCCACATGTGAGTGGTGGAGAGGTGGAGATAAGGGGGACTGTGTCCCTGAGGTCACAAGCCTTGTGGCTCTGGGTTGGAACAGTAGAGTTTGCTGTAAAAGTCCACCGTGTCTGGAGGTGTCGCTGAGGGAGTATCAGCCCAGCCCTGACAGCAGGGGGAGATTGTGTGTCACTTCCCTATGGCCTTGGCCTCATGACAGCAGCATTCAGGCTGCTGCTCTCGGAATCAATGTACCACACAGCCCCTCAGGTGCAGATTGGAGTCCAGAGATGGTTGTGGACTGAGCTTCCCATGGGGACAGAGACCTGCTATAGGTTTCCTGATATCGGCCTTGTCCCGGGAGAGCTGGTGTTTAGAGCACATCCTGGCTACCTGGTGACAGGACCCCAGTTACACTCACTATTCCTGGGGTTTTCTGCTAATGGGGATTCTGCCTCCCAGTTACTGAGATCCTGAGGATGGCTGGGTGAGCATAGGTTGTCCCTGACTTCTGGAGGGACAAAGAGGCCTAGAAACTGAAGAATCAAAAATAGTAGACACTCAGAGAGAGGGAAGATCCTTGTGTGTCTATGAGTGTGTGTGTGTGTGTGTGTGTGTGTGTGTGTGTGTTTCTGTGTGACCAAAAATGAGGCCAACTGGCCCTCAGTTCTTCTTGTGGCTTCCTCACACTGTGAAAGATGGTTCTCCATAAAAATCTATCCACAGGTGTCTCCTGGGATTGAGTAGGAGACAGAGATGGGCTAAAGCCTGTGATATAAGGGACAAGAGGAGAATGTTTCCATGGGGGATCTACTGTCCAGATAGTTCTTAAGAAAGAGATTCTGGGGCATAAGAAAAATGATTATATATTTTGACGTTTGCAGGAAGTCTCTGGAAGAGAATCACACCCCCTGAAAGGCTAAGGGAGCCCTACTGTCATCTAGTTTTTAATAGTTCAACTATTATCACAACCAATTTTTTTCTTGACACCTTGGTGTCAAGGTGACCAGGCAGGAGGCAGGGGGGGAGAGATAGCACCCCCTCCTGTCCAGGGTGAAGGTGAGTGGGAGGGTTTTTGGAATAGGAAAGAAACTGCATTTTCTCTTTCCCTTTCCCTGCTGATTTCTTCACTTCCTTATACCCCTTGTCCCTCCTCACTTACATCAAGTCATGGGTCACCATTATCCCCATACTCCATCCCTCATCACCCACCAAGGATTAGTCTCCTCACCTCACTAGCCCCCTCCCCACGCCCATGGAATCCACCAGGATGCTTCTTCTCCCCCTAAATCTGCCAGCTGACTGTGGCTGCAGGTGCACACGCCATGCTGACGGCTCCCACTATGGATTTATGAAACTCCCTCCAGGGTGTCCCTAGTTCAGACACTCCATGACCTTTCATTTCTCACATTCCTTTCTGTAATCCATTGTTATGTCTTTCCCTGTCTGCAATACATAGTCAGATTTTCCTCAATTTCTTTGTAGTTAGAAAATATCTTCCATTCAGACTCCACACTGGAAAACAGAAAGTAGAAAGTAAGTTATATGGCATCACCTACTAACTGTTGATGTACTCAGCTGGTTTTCTCATTCAAGACCAAAAAAAATGTTCAATTTGTTTTTCCAATTTGCTTTCATATTTTTCAGGGAGTTTGCAATTATTTTTTAAAACAGATTGCACATGTCTCAAGATGTTTACTTGGCACGTTTACCTTTTTGGTAATACCATTAGAATCACTTTCATTATCTTTAATTTATGAAGAAGTATAATTCTTCTTTAAAATGATTAAAATAAGTAATACAAGTTTTATTTTATACATTTCTAATGGTTTTACTGAATTATTTTATCAGTAAAATATTTTTAAAGTACCCTGAACTCACTATGTAATATATTTCTTCTCTCAAATAAAAACCCTGGGGTCCCTGGTTTGCTCAGTCAGTTAAGCATCTGACCCTTGATTTCAGCTCAGGTCATGATCTCACAGTTCCTGGATCTGGTTCGGAGCTGACAGTGTGGAACCTGCTTGGGATTCTCTCTCTCCCTCAATCTCTGCCCCTCCCCCCTCAGAATAAATAAATAAAATTAAAAAAAAAACTCGACTCCTTCTCATTACACTTTACTTCTCATTTTAGTTAGATTCGTTTTGTATTAGTAAGAAATTGAAGAGAAATATTAAGTAGTATTGGCCATAGCAATATTCTTTGATAATTTTTACCCTTTATGTCAATGTTAGATATAAGATAAAAAATGAAATAAAAAAATTTATTTTTTATCTGCATCCAATTTTCCAAGAAGTATTCTTTTTGTTAGTGTTTGTTTATATTAAAAATATGGAAAATTTCGGTGTTAAGGTAATATCCAGCTAATGGTAATATTCCTGTTAACAGTATGTGCCACAGCCGCCAACACTGATGTCATTGGTTCAGTGTGCAGGTGAGTCTGGTGATGATTCCAGGGATTCCGAGAGGGAGGGTGGCTGGGACAGAGAATCTGCAAACACCGGCATATCAGAATGCAGAGAAGGGACAATTTGCAGCTGTTTGGAACTCGAGCCAAAGGCATTTGTCTCAGGCTAGGGGGCTTCCCTGAGGCCCTGAGGGCTGTCTCTACTTATGCAGTGACAGTGGAGCACGAGGAGGACAGGGGTCCAGACCATGGTGACACAGCCTCTTCTTAGGCCACAGAGCTGGGGCTGGGCTGCCTCTGGCTTCTTTTATCCCCTCCCCATGGAACTCACACAGGTGGGGCTTCTCATGCACATGTGACCCATCCCTGCCTCTCCTTGTATGCACACGCAGGGTCTGGAGCCTTTGGACAGGGAGCCTATCTGATGTTCTAGTTTTCCCCATGACTGGGCCTGGAGGAAGCAATTGTTGAGACCACACACAGGTCCATGTACAGGGGACTCAGCCAGGCTCAGAGAAGGCATGCTTACCCAGTCCCCTTAGGCAGCCAGGGCCAGGCCCTGAGGCCTCCTGTCAGCTGGGACCCCTGTCCTACAGAAACCCCCAGACATGGTCTCACATCGCCCCCGCTGGTCTCCACGAGAACCCCTCCTTCGTTCCCTTTGTGCTCAAATCTCTTTTTCTCCTGCTTCCCTGATGCTTGTGTTCCCATCAAATGAGAGTGGCCTTCCAGGAAAGGACAGAGATGCCACGCTGGTGTGCTGTCCCTGATAATGCATCCTCTGTGGATGGGAGTCAAGGGGAAGGACACAGGCAGTCCTGACCCGGGAAAGCCTGTGAACTGCTGTGGAGCTGAGGACAAGACACAGGGAACAGAGAACAGAAGGGATCTGTCCCCGGGAGGGGCTCAGAGGAGGTGGGCTGACTCTGGGGGCAGAGTGTGGACAGGAGCTCACTTAGGGGACACACACCTTCACTGAGGAGGACACACATTGTGGGAATGTGAGGCCTTTCTGGAGCAGGACAGACAGGACTCAGCAAACCCTGATGCGGCTGCTGCAGGTGTGGGGATAGAATAGGACCTGGGCAGGGCAGGGACCACTACGGCGCCATCCTGTGACCTCCACTCCCTGTGCTGGGAGACTTTTAATACCAGCTATGCCTGTCATCAGTGCTGCTTATTAGAGATATAGCTCTGAGGGAAGTTCCAGGACAGAACTGGAGACAGGGATATCTGGAAGGGGACACTGGGCAGAGGGGCAGCTGGAGGAAGATGGCAGCAGAGGAAACAGGGAAGGGAGAAATGGCACAAGTCCCCGGATAGGGCATAGGGAGATGACTGACTGGGCCCTGGACTATGGGAGAGGGAGGGATGGTCCAGAGTGTCAGGTGGATGGATCGTGATACTACAGAGATAGGGGTGCCCCGAATGTCACAGGTGAGGTCAGGTGGGAGAGCAGGTGGAGGGCAGGTGATGGGTCTGCTGTCCCTGTGTCACATTGAAACCATGATGTGAAGTGTGGAGAGGTGTAGAAATGTCACAGACAATCAAGGCTGCAGGAATGCCTTTCCTCCCCTATAGGAAGAATGCAGTTGTTACAGCAACTGCCTACGTGAGAGCTTTGTCTTCATCATTCATTCATCCATTCAATCACTCACTCATTCATTCTTTAAGCAAATATATATGGAATGTCCACATGTGTCAGACTGGAAGTATAATGGGGACAAGGACAGGGTCTAGGTCACGACGGCAGGAGGAACTGATGGTTGAGCATGATGGCGATGGTCCCATGGCTACTCCAGGGTCTGAGGACTTCACTGTGTCCCCCAGAGGTGCTGAGGGCTAAGATGTGTGAGTCTCCCACGGAGTCTTCCCTCCCAGGCATGCAGCTTGGGGCAGAGGTAGTTGTCTCTGTGCCTGCAAGGACCTGCAGGTTTACAAGGCTCTCTCATTCCCTGAGACACCTCAGCTTTGACCTGTTTGGGGTCCAGGTGCAAGAGGAGGCAAAGGGAGGAGGTCACAGTTCCAGTCCTGAGGACACCGCCATGCACTGAGCTCTGAAAACTTCAGACTCTGTGCTCCACTATTGATAGAATCCTGGTGGCACTGAAAACCTCTCCTTTCTCCCCATCAATGGTTTTGGGGAACAGACTGTTTTGTTCAGCCCCTGCAAGTGTTTTTTCCCTTTTTCTTTGTCTCCAGCTACTTTTGCGGGGGGACTGCTTTTCTTGCACGATCCTGATGCACTGCACTCCCCCCACCTCCTTCTCTTTCTCTTTCTGTCTTCCCTCAGCGAAAATGGCTCCGTACCCTCTGCAGATTTTCTCTCCCCCAGATGACTGCTCTGCATCGCATACCTGTACAGTTCTGTGGCTCAAGTTGCACAGATTGTTGCCTTAACCCTCAGATCAATTTCCTAAGTGTTCAAAATAGCTTGGTGCTGATGTAGCTGCATTTCAGGGATATGGCAAGCTCAGGGTCTCCATGCTGCTCTGCCAACCTAACTCCTCCTCCCCCAAATCAGGTTTTTATTTAGTCTTTTGAAGATGCATTTTTAAATGCTTATTTATTTTTGAGAGAGAGAGAGAGAAGAGAAGGGGAGGGGCAGAGAGAGACAGAGACTTAGAATCTGAAGCAGGCTCCAGGCTCTGAGTGGTCAGGACAGAGGCTGATGAGGGGCTCGAACTCACAAGCTCTGAGATGATGACCTGAGCCGAAGTCAGACACTTAACCGATTGAGCCACCCAGGTGCTCCGACAATCAGGATTTTGATAAGAAAATAGAACAATCCACTTACTAACCTTTACATGAAAGTGGATAATACACAAAAATGCAAAGGAGAAATGACACGTGGACAAAAATCAAAAACGAAAAAAAATAATACTCTTAACCTCTCTTAATAATAAATAAAAGCATACTTTACTAGGAAATAGAAATGGTTTCATTTAAAAAATAAACAAATTTCAATACTTCAATCAATAAAAAAAATTTCTAGTCTCTCTGTAAAAATAAATAAAAAACGTTGAAATTTAATAAATTAAAAAAATAAACAAATTTCCAAAAATAAAAGCAGACCAATTTCCTTAGAAAAAGAATAGATAATTTACTAGGAACTTTTCCACAAAAAGGCATAAGATGTGATTAACTTCACCAAAAACCACTAGCAATCTTCAGAGATCATAATTTCATTTGCTTGCTTCATATATATATATATATATGAAGCATATATATATATATACATATGCATATAAGCATAACATATATGAAGCATATATATATATATATATGAAGCATATATATATTTAAATCATCAAAAACAATGGAAAACTTAAATTCTTATGGAAAGAAATATACAGTGATACAAACACTTGGCACATAAAATACAGAAAAAGGAAAATTGTGGAATATTATGAAATATTGACATAAACATTCTAAATAAAATATCAATAGTGGGATACCCTTGTCAGACTAAAATAGTCATACTATGACCACATGTGAGTTTTGCAAATATGGAGTGGGATTACATATGGGTGATTCCTCTAAGGTAAGACAACAAATTAGTAAATCAACAGATGAAAATCACGTGATCTCTCTGGACTGTGAAAAGTCATTTGCATAATTGAAAACAAAGTTTTTAAAAATTATTTTATTTATTTTTTAAAATTTGCATCCAAGTTAGTTGGCATATAATGCAATAATGATTTCAGGAGTAGAATCCAGTGATTCATCTCCTACACATAACACCCATAGCTCAACCCAAGTGTCCTCCTTAATGCCCCCTTGCCCATTTAGCCCATCCTCCCAATAACAACCACTCCAGCAACCTTCAGTTTATTCTCTGTATTATAAGAGTCCCTTATGTTTTGTCCCCCTCCCTGTTTTTATATTATTTTTACTTCCTTTCCCTTCTGTTCATCTATTTTGTATCTTAAATTCCACACATGAGTGAGGTCATATGATATTTGTCTTTCTCTGACTAACTAATTTTGCTCAGCATAATACCCTCTAGTTCCATCCACATTATTGCAAATGGCAAGATTTCATTCTTTTTGATTGCTGAGTAATACTTCATTGTATATATGTACCACATCTTAATCCATTCATCTGTTGATAGACATTTGGGCTCTTTCCTTACTTTGGCTATTGTCAATAGTGCTTCTATAAACATTGGGGTGCATGTACCCCTTCAAAACAGCACCCCTGTACCCTTTGGATAAATACATAGTATTGCAATTGCTAGGTCGTAGCGTAGTTCTATTTCTAATTTTTTGAGGAACCTCCATACTGTTTTCCAGAGTGGCTACACCTGTTTGCATTCCCACCAGCAATGCTAAAGTGTTCCTCTTTCTCCCCATCCTCACCAACATCTGTCTTTGCCTGAGTTTTTATTTTAGCCATTATGACAGGTGTGAGGTGGTAGCTCATTGTGATTTTGACTTGTATTTCCCTGATGATGAGTCATGTTGAACATTTTTTTCATGTGTCGGTTGGCCATCTGGATGTCTTCTTTGGAAAAATGTCTATTCATGTCATTTCTTCACTGGATTATTTGCTTTTTGGGTGTTGAGTTTGACAAGTTCTTTATAGATTTTTGATACTAACACTTTATCTTTTATGTCATTTGCAAATATCTTTTCCCATTCGTAGGTTGCCTTTTAGTTTTGTTGATTGATTCCTTCGCTGTGCAGAAGCTTTTCATCTTGATGAAGTCCCAATAGTTCATTTTTGCTTTTGTTTCCCTTGCCTCTGGAGACATATTGAGTAAGATGTTGCTGCAGTGGAGGTCAAAGAGGTTTTTGTCTGCTACTTCCTCTAGGATTTTGAAGGCTTCCTGTCTTATGTTTAGGTCTTTCATCCATTTTGAGTTTATTTTTGTGTATGATGTGAGAAAGTCGTCCAGGTTCATTCTTCTGCATGCCATTGTCCAGTTTTCCCAACACGATTTGCTGAAGAGACTGTCTATTCCATTGGATATTTTTTCCTACTTTGTCAAAGATTAATTGGCCATACGTTTGTGGGTCCTTTTGTGGGTTGTCTATTCTGTTCCATTGATCTGAATGTCTGTTTTTGTGCCAGTACCATACTGTCTTGATGATTACAGCTCTGTAACACATCTTGAGGTCTGAAATTATGATGCCTCCAGCTTTGATTTTCTTTTTCAGGATTGTTTTGGCTCTTCAGGGTCTTTTCTAGTTCCTCACAATTTTTAGGATTTGTTCGTTCTAGCTCTGTGAAGAATGCTGGTGTTATTTTGATAGAGATTTCATTGAATATGTAGATTGCTTTGGGTAGTATTAACATTTTAGCAATATTTGTTCTTCCAATACATGAGCATGGGATATTTTTCAATTTTTTTGCGTCTTCTTCAATTTCTTTCATAAGCTTTCTATAGTTTTCAGTGTGTAGATTTTCACCTCTTTGGTTAGGTTTATTCCTAGGTATTTTATGGGTTTTGGTGCAGGTGTAAATGGGTTTTATACTTTGACTTCTCTTTCTGTTGTTCATTATTGGTGTATAGAAATGCAACCGATTTTTGCGCATTGATTTTATATCCAGCAACTTTGCTGAATTCATGGATCCGTTCTAGCAGTTTTTTGGGGGAATATTTTGGATTTTCCATATAGAGTGTCATGTCATCTGTGAAGAGTGAAAGGTTGACTTCCTCCCTGCATATTTGGATGCCTTTTGTGTCTTTGTGTTGTCTGATTGCTGAGGCTAGGACTTCCAATACTATGTTAAACAACAGTGGTGAGAGTGGACACCTCTGTTGTGTTCCTGACCTTAGGGGGGAAGCTCTCACTTTTTCCCCATTGAGGATGATATTAGCAGTGGGTCTTTCATATTTGGCTTTTATGATATTGAGGTATTATCCTTCTATCCCTACTTTCTTGAGGGTTTTTATCAAGAAAGGATGCTGCATTTTGTCAAATGCTTTCTCTGCATCTATTGAGAGGATCATGTGGTTCTTGTCCTTTCTTTTATTAATGTGATGTATAACATTGATTGATTTGCAGATATTGAATCAGTCCTGCATGTTAGGTATAAATACCACTTGATTGTGATGAATAATTCTTTTAATGCATTGTTGGATTGGTTGGTTAGTATCTTGTTGAGAATTTTTGCATCCATTTTCATCAGGGAAATTGGACTATAGTTCTCCTTTTTAGTGGAGTCTTTGTCTGGTTTTGGAATCAAGGTAATTCTGGCCTCATGGAATGAATTTTGAAGTTTTTCTTCCATTTCTATTTTTTAGTACAGCTTCAAAAGAATAGGAGTTACCTCTTCTTTAACTGTTTGGTAGAATTTTCCTGGAAAGCCATCCAGCCCTGGAGTCTTGTTTTTTGGGAGGTTCTTTATTACTAATTCAATTTCTTTACCGGTTATGGGTCTGTTCAAATAATCTATTTCTTCCTGTTTCAGTTTTGGTAGTTTATATGTTTCTAGGAATTTGTCCATTTCTTCCAGATTGCCCAGTTGTTGACATACAATTGCTCATAATATTCTTCTTCTTCTTCTTCTTTTTTTTTTTTTATTTCTACAGTGTTGGTTGTGACTTCTCTTTCATTTCTGATTTTATTTATTTGGGTCCTTTCCTTTTTCTTTTTGATCAAACTGGTTAGGGGTTTATCAATTCTGTTAATAATTTTAAAGAACCAGCTCCTGTTTTTATTGATCTGTTCTACTATTTTTTTGATTTCCATAACATTGATTTCTGCTCTAATCTTTATTATTTCATGTCTTCTGCTGGTTTGGGGTTTTATTTACTGTTCTTTTTCCAGCTCCTTAAGGTGTAAGGTTAGGTTGTGTATCTGAGACCTTTCTTCCTTCTTTAGGAAGGCATGGATTGCTATATACTTCCCTCTTATGACTGCCTTTGCTGCATCCTAGAGGTTTTGGGCTGTCAGATTATCATTTTCATTGGCTTCCATGTACTTTTTAATTTCCTATTTAACTTCTTGGTTAACCCATTCATTCTTTAGTAGGGTGTTCTATAATTTGCAAGTATTCATTGTCTTTCCAAATTTTTTCGTGTGTTTGATTTCGAGTTTCATAGCATTGTGGTCTGAAAATAAGCATGGTATGATCTCTGTCTTTTTGAACTTGCTGGTGGCTGATTTGTGACCCAGTATGTGATCTATTCTGGAGAATATTCCATGTGCACTCGAGAAGAATGTGTATTCTGCTGCTTTAGGATGAAATGTTCTGAATATATCTGTTAAGTCCATTTGGTCCAGTGTATAACTCAAAATCATTGTTTTCTTGTTGATTTTCTGTTTAGATGATCTGTTCATTGCTGTTTAGTGGGGTATTGAAGTCCCCTACTCTTATGGTATTATTATCAATGAGGTTCTGTATGTTTGTGATTAATTGATTTATATATTTGGGTATCTACACATTGGGGATATAAAGGTTTACAATTCTTAGATCTTGTGGATAGACCCCTTATTTTTAATATAATGCCCTTCTTCATCTCTTTTTACAGTCCTTATTTTACAATCTAGATTGTCTGATATAAGTATGGTTACTCTGGCTTTCTTTTGGTGACTATTAGCATGATAGATGGTTCTCCATCCCCTTACTTTCAACCTGAAGGTGTCTTTAGTTCTAAAATGGGTCTCTTGTAAACAGCATATAGATGGGTCTTCTCTTCTTATCCATTCTGTTATCCTATGTCTTTTGATCGGAATGTTTAGAACTTTGACATTTAGAGTGAGTACTGAAAGATATGAATTTAGTGCCATTGGGTTGCCCGTAGAATTGGAGTTTCTGGTGGTGTTCTCTGGTCCTTTCTACTCTTTGTTGCTTTTGGCCTTTTTTGTTTTGTTTTGTCTTTTCTTCTCTCAGAGACTCCCTCTTAAAGTTTCTTGCAGGCTGGTTTAGTGGTCACAAACTCCTTTAGTTTTTGTTTGTCTGGGAACTTCTTTATTTCTTGCATATTTTTCCAATTCAGCACATTGAATATGTCCTGCGACTCTTTTCTGGCCTGCTAAGTTTCTGTGGATAGGTCTGCTGTGAACCTGATATGTCTTACCTTATAGGTTAAGGACTTTTTTTCCCTTGCTGTTTTCATAATTCTTTCCTTGTCTATTTGGTGAATTTGACTATGTTATGCCTATTGATAGTTGGTTTTTGTTGAATCTAATGGGAGTTCTCTGTGCTTCTTAGATTTTGATGTTTGTGTCTTTCCCCAGGTTAGGAACATTTTCCATTATGATTTGCTTGCATGAACTTTCTACTTGTTTTTCTCTCTTTTTATCTTCTGGGACTCCTATGATTTGGATGTTATTCCTTTTTAGTGAGTCACTGAGTTCTCTAATTCTTATGTTGTGCTCTTTTGCCTTAGTTTCTCTCCTTTTTTCTGCTTCCTTATTCTCCATAATTGTATCTTCTATATCACTAATTTGCTTTTCTGCTTCATCCATCCTTGCAGCCATGACATCAGTTCGAGATTGCAGCTTAGTTATAGCGTTTTTAATTTCATCCTGACTAGATTTTATTTCTTTTATCTCCACAGAAAGGGATTCTATTCTTTTTTTTCAACTCCAGTTAATATTCTTATTATCATGATTCTAAATTCTAGTTAAGACATCTTACTGATATCTGTGTTGATCAGGTCTCTGGCTGTCATTTCTTCCTATTCTTTCTTTTAGCATGAATTCCTTTGTTTTGTCATTTTGGAGGAAGAAAAAGAATTAATAAAATAAAAAATAAAAATTAAAAAGATTAAAAAGAAACAAAAAAATCAAATAAAAGAAGCTAGATCCTAGGTATGCTTTGTTCTTGTTGTTGAAAGAAGCTTGATTGAACAGAGAAAAAAGGGAATGGAAAGAAAAGAAAAAAAATAATGTTTAAAAATTAAGAAAATGTATACAATAAAACAGAATAAAATGAGTTGAAGAAGGTAAAATAGAATAAAAAATAAATTTCCAAAAATTATAGACAAAAAATTTAAAAAATTATATGAAAGTGGAAAGTAAAAAATAATTTTTTCTCTTTCTGTATCTAAGAATAAGAAAGAAGAGAAAAAAAAAAAAGAAAACACAAAACAAAGAAATGAATAGATGGACCAGCAAACAGAATGAAATCTGAATGAAATTACATCCAGTTTCCCCTACAAGTCAAACTATGAAGCACTTTATAGTCCATACCCTAAGGAGTGGGAGAGACTTGTGGTGTTCTTCTAGGGCTTGGTTGGTGCAGTTGGTCGGGGCTTGGTGTCATGGCTCCATTCTCCACTAGGTGGTGCTACTTAACTTACTGAAGTGGATTGGTGTGGCACGGTGTGCGGGATGTGTGTTGATGCATGGGAGAGGTTAAAATGGCGTCACCTAACTTTCCAGTCTCTAGATCAGAACTTTGTGCTTTATCTGACTGGCAATCAAGCACCCCTCCTAGGTCTCTGGGGTCCTTCCATTCCCCACTTCTATAGTGTCCCTGTCCAAGACATCAGCCTGCCAGGCAGCACCTCCCTCCCAAATTTTATGTCATATGGGGCTGTATTTCTAAACCCTTCACTTCTGAGGGCCCTGCCACCTGGACCCGCTCCAACTCTTTCACGGATGGTCTCCCTAGGCCATGGCCAGATGCCGGCTTGCCCCCAGGAAAGTTCCTGCTATCATGCAGCTGTAGAGACTCAGAGGTGTGGCTGGATGCCAGCCTGCCACAGAATAAGTTTGTGCGATCGTGTAGTGGTAACATTTCAACGCAATAACAACACACTACCCACGTCAGGTTTCGCCTCACCCTGGCGTTTCTGTTCCAATACCAGCAATTGTGTTCTCCGAGGTCCGCTGGGAGCTTTGCCTGTGGGGAGTCCGTACAACCTCTACCAAATGCCCTCCTAGCAGGGTACCAGGGAAACTGCTTCTCCCATGTGGCCTGTCGATCCCTCAGACCTCACTGCCTGTCCTTGGGAATTTGGTCTTCCCACCAGCACGCCGCCAGGTATTGCGCTGCAGTGTTTCCAGTGCTGTCCTGCCCTGGTAATAGAGTCATAATGATACTAAAACCCTTTCCTTTGTGCTTTCTGCTTTCTCCCTTTCTTATTCAGGCACTTATGGGTGCTTCCACTCTTTCTCTCCAACTACTTTTGCGGGGAGTGCTTTTCCTGTATGTTCCTTCCTTTCTCTGTCCTCTGTCCCCAAATACCATTCCCTACCCTCTGTGGCTTCTCTCTCCCCCAGTTCACCTCTCCGTGCCAAGTACCTTCCAAGTTCTGTGGCTCAAGTTATGCAGATTGTTGTGTTAATCCTCAGAGCAATTTTCTAGGTGTGCTAGAAATAATGGTTTGGTGCTGATCTAGCTGCATTTTAGGGATGAAAGAAGCCTAGAACTTCCATGCTGCTCCACCATCTTGGTCCACTCCACCTGAAAGCAAAGCTCTAATAAAAACCACATAAAATGGAAGCAGACAGAGATTTTATAATGTGATAACACACTCTCTACCCACACATCAGACTCAGTCCCACAACCAGAAAATTAGCTAATGGGGTGGGGACGGGAGGACATTTCTATAAGATGAAAAGACTAATCTGAGCTAAACACCATTATTATGCAACATCTTTCTGCAAGTATTATACAATGAAAGTGAAGAAGAAAAGTCACTGGTTGGGTCTCAGCATTGATGGGAATGGACAGGGACTCATTTCAAATGACTGAAATATATGTTTCAGCTATAGGTAATCCAGGGCTTATGCTTCAGTGAGAGAAGAAATCATCCCAAAGAGCAAAAAAAGTACAGGCATTCTTATTGAAGACTAATAAGAGGATTAAATAGGTCTGGAAACTTCTAGAAATGGGTAAATGACCAAGGATGGAGACCCTGGATTCGTCAGAGGTCAGGTGGGAGTTGAGAACACTGGACCTACAACCCCCAGTCCGTGAACTTCGGTGCAAAGAAACCTCGTGTCTCAACCTGATGGGCAAGATGAGCTTCCTTGTGTCCTTTGAGACCCTTTGTCTAGGAAGGGGCTGCTGTGAGTGACGTCGGGGACAGAAGGGAAGGAGGAGCCCTCACTCCCAGGTGGTGCTGCTGCGTGCACCAGGGCCCATGGTGGCAGTAGCAGGAGCATCAGAAGCAGAAGCCACAGGCTGAGCCTGGTAAGCTGCTGGGGCCTCGCCCTCCCTGAAGATGAGAAAGGGGTTCTGCTTTCAGTTCTCATGGGCCTGGGACTCTGTGTGAGCCCAAGATGCTGTCACAGCGGGGGTGAGGGGGCAGGGAGGAGCAGCCTTATCCTCAGACCTCAGCCCTGTGATGATCTCAGAGTGAGAGTTTCCAGACACGGAGTCAAAAAATGAATCAGGGTCCCCAGAGGATCTAACCATCATAATAGATGAGGATTTAGGGACAATTTATGGGAACTGTTATTATCAGGACACATATTGGACACGCCTGATGTGTCCTGACTCAGACAGAGCTGAATATTGTGTCCCTGTGTCTGCCATGACCTGTCATGGACCCTGTCCTCAGGACAGCCTGCCCCTGGAATGCAGGAATTTGTGCCCAGTTTGAGAAAATCACACAATATCTTGCTCCTAATGAGAGGCTTCAAGGAGAAATTTCAGAGAATGTGGAAAGACTGTAGACAAAATTCCTTGAGGTGGGTCTCAGACCCCAGTTTATATCAAAAAAGCAGCAGCTCAGATGGCCAAAAAGTCAGGGATAGATGGGAAGTCCCATTGCTGAGAGGACAGCAGGTTTTTGTCTCACTTCCCCACAGGCCTGGAACACTGTGTCAGCACCTTGAGTAATGTCAACAGACTGGCAGTAATAATCAGCCTCGTCCTCAGCCTGGAGCCCAGTGATGGTCAAGGAGCCTGTGTTGCCAGACGAGGAGCCAGAAAATCTGTCAGGGACCCCTGAGGGTCGATCGCTACTATCATAGATGAGGAGTTTAGGGGCCTTTCCTGGAAGCTGCTGGTACCAGTTCACACCAGCAATACCGATGTTGTTGGCACTTCCAGCGCAGGAGATGGTGACCGTCTGGCCCAGGGCCCCAGACACTGAGGGCGGCTGAGTCAGCACAGACTGGGCCCAGGACCCTGGAAGGGAAGAGACAAAGAGAAGGTGATGAAGAATCAGGTCACACATGTTATCCCAGGACCGCTTCCCTTGTCCCCACATCTAGTCACCTGTGCAGTGAATGAGGAGGTTGAGGAGGAGAGGGGACCAGGCCATGGTCGAGATCATCACTGATCCTGCCTTCTGTGGCTGAACAGCTGAGCAGACATCCCGTAATCTGTTCCTTCTCCTTTTCATCCTCTGAGAGAGGGAGGGCCCATCCATGCAAATGAGACCCTCAGCTCTTCGACATTTCAATGGCACGGGGTCAGGTCCCTCTGCCTGAGGATGTCAGGGTGGAGGGAAGGGGAGGGGCTCTGTTGGGTAAGAGGGTGGTGAGGTCACAGTTGTGAGCCCTGAGCAGAGGGCACAAGCAATAGCAGGTGGCAGGTCCCAGCTCTGGTCATCTGTGACTCCTCAGAAACAAGTGATATGTGCCCCCTGGTGTCCAGGCCTGGACACAACATTATGTGACATGGTGACTAGAGCCCATCAGAGAGAGTTCCTGCCTCCTCACTGCTGTGTCCACTGTCCCATTCCTTCAGGCCAGGCCAGGTGTCCCCCTGTGTGACTTCCCATCACCTCAGGACACACTGTGCTCTACTCAGGCTCCACATAGTGAGCGTGTCCATGGCTCCCTTGGCTGTTGATGGGGCAGGACTAAGGTGGTGACTCTTGTACAACCACACAGATGAGGATCAGGGCCAGAACAGTGATGGGTCCACATTGGCACCTGGCCAGTTCTGTGCAGGAGGCTGATTTCTTTCCTCTGCTTGTTTCCTTTCTGGTTTCAAAGTTATCCTTTCCCAGAAGTTCCCTCAGCACTGAGGAGACAGGGAGCCCTTTTCTCCAGGTTGTGGGTAGACGCCCTCGTGTGCCTTCCTAGGGGGGTTACACACTGACCATCTTCGTCGTCTGTCACTACTTCCACCTCCGCGAAACAACAGTTCTCCACACACTGTGGTTAGTGATTCCCTCCTAGGATCTGTCCCCCCAGCACACAGACCCAAGTCTGTAGGAGCCCGAGTGTGGCCCTGACCTCAGAGCACAAAGGGCAAACCTGCAGGAAGCTCCAGGAGGGAAGGAGTGACAGCTGCGGGTGCTCTGTCGGGGACCTCGTCGCAGATTCATGTGCCTGTCACCACTTGGACAACTGCTACCTCAAAATGAATGTGGGTGATTTTATACAAAATTCAGTTCAGCAAGAATTATTTAAACTCAATGACACTGTTAATGGGAAGATGCGGGTACAATCATGAGTATGTTTTCATAGATTCGTGCTTATTGCAGAGAAATTATGGATTGAAATAGTAGTTGAGAAAATGGATGAAAACCTAATGGAAAAGATGTGACTTTAGTTCTTGGTTTAATCGGGGTCTTGTAAACTTGTTTCTAAATCACTTCATGCTTTTGGGCACCTGGGTGGCTTAGTTGGTTAAGCATCCAACTTCAGCTCAGGTCATGGTCTCACAGTTCATGGGTTGGAGCCCCGCATCGGGCTCTATGCTGACAGCTTGGAGTTTGGAGCCTGCTTTGGATTCTGTATCTCCCTCTCTGCCCCTCCCCCACTCATGCTCTCTCTCTCTCTCTCTCTCTCTCTCTCTCAAAACTAAATAAACATTATAAATTTAAGAAAAAAAATAAAAAAATAAATCATTTTTATTACTGTTGTTATTATTAATTTATTTTTTAATCATGACTTTGTATATTAGGTCTGGTCCTTCAAGTAGAAGGAAAGCCCAACATGGTGTCCAGGGAAGCACCATTAGTAGCCTGTTCCTGTGAACTTCAGACTCATCTCAGTGATGGAATTTAACACAGAACTTCCAGGATGGACTGACTAGGAGTCAGACTCATCTCAGGGGTGGGTAAAACAATCGTTGCTGTGTTTTGTGTGTCCTGTATGTTCAAGATAGAGCAATTAATTGCTCATTCAGTCACCCATGACCAGAGGAATGTATTTCTATTACCCAAGGCCAATTTGACCCAGAAAATTCTTTCAAAGATCCCACATTTGACTCTGGGTGAGGTGGAGATAAGGGGCACTATGTCCCTGAGGTCACAGTCCCTGTAGCCCTTGGTTGGATCGACTTTTCAACAGAGGTCCATCCTGGCTGGAGGTGCCACTGGAGTGTCACAGGAGTGACAGTTCAGCCCTGAGAGCGCAGGGAGACTGTGTTACGTCCCCAGGGCCTTGAGCTCTGTGGGAGCAACACTGAGGCTGCTATCCCAGAATCAACGTGCTGATCAGCCTCAGGCATGGACTGGAGTTCAAAGATTATTAGGGCTGAACTGCCCACGGAGATAGAGACTTGCCCTGGGATTCCTGAGCATCAGCCTTGTCCCAGGAGAGCAGGTGTTCACGGCATGTCCTGCCCTGGTGACAGGATCCCAGTCACACTCGATGTCCATGGTATTTCCTGCTGAAAAGATTCTGCCTCCCGGAGGTTGTGACTCTGAGGATGGCTGGGTGAGCACAGGCTGAACCTGACTTCTGGAAAGACAGAGAATCCCAGAAACTGCAGAGTCCATGACAATAGACACTGAGAGAGAGGAGAGAGCTGTGTGTGTGTGTGTGTGTGTGTGTGTGTGTATGAAAGAGAGAGAAAGAAAGAACAAAAATACGCCCCAGTGCCCTTAGGAAGACTTCCACTCGGTGGCCAAGCATGAATACAAGTGTTCCCCTGTCCGTCTCTGATTTCTCAACTCCCTGAGTGTTGATCTCCATGCAAACTGATTCCTGGGGCTGGCTCATTGCAATACACACCAGTGTCCTGAAGCTTGGAGTTAAAGAAGGTCAGTGTCCTGAGTGCTATTTCTCTTGCACAAGGATGGAATTTACACGAGGAGGAGGAATTTGGTGCAGATTAACTCTGACAGTAATTCCACTGAATCAGAAGTTCAAGTCTTCTGGATGGAGAGACTTCTGTCCATTTTCATCCCTATAGACACAAAGCCCCGCAGCTTTGGGGTCTTCAGGTCTCAGCAGGCACAGGACCAGGGGTTACCACACATCCCCGTTATTCCCCCTCCCCCAACTCCTGCATCACAGCCATCCTCCCTGCACCTCCAGGATCTCCCGATGCCTCCCTTGTGTTGACCATGAGAGAGCATCTACTCTTATTCTGGCAAAGGGCCGATGCATGAGACTCCACTGTTTGGAGCAAAGTGTGTGTGGCTGAGTGAGTGTCCTGATGGTCTTAGGAAACAAATATTTTGGGGAACAAGAGAAGTTGGCATGTATTGAAATATGCAATCAATCCTTCCTTTTTTTGACTATTTCAACAGTGACCTTTTGTGGGTCCTCACTAATTCTGAAGAAGATAAATAAGTACACCAATAGCTCCAAGTCTGGATAAGCATTCATTTGTAAGAAATACAGTAATCGTGTCGGCATATTAGAGACTGACGGAGGCTGATGCTGCATAGGAGCTACAATCTGGGGATGACAGCAGGAATCAAATGATGAAGGGATTTCATGCTGATCCAATTTCTGCGACTTCTCCCTACAGATGGACACTGCACACTGGAAACTACAGCAAGATCGTTTCCAGTGTTCTCTAAAATCGTAACCTGGAGACAGCATTCACACCTGAATAGCCAGAGGGATAGACTGAAGCCTGAGGGAGGCAGGAACAGAGGGGAGAAAAGGTGGGGTATGGTATGCAGTTGGTGGGGGGAGGGTATTTTCAGTGTAAGAAACAGTTGTGACCACTTTTTTGTCTTCGGAGAAAGAGAAAATTGTGTCTGTGACCAAGGTAGGTATTAACATATCAGCTATGGATGTATCATTAGTACAAAGAGTTACATTTAATGGATGAGTATGACTGTCATCATTTTCAGTTGAGACGATATTGTGAGATCTTAGAAACCATGGGTTTCTGTCCCGATTCCTGGCATAGAGCTCCCGAAGCCTTCAGCATTTCCTAGGTGACAAGGCCACTAGGAGCATTTTTGTTTCAGTGAGGCAACCCTAGAAAGGCTCCTGGCTGGGGGTGGTCCCCAGAAAGTCTGAGCCATGACCAGACGCTTGGAATATCCAGCTTCCCCCTTGCTGGGAGGGGAGAAGAGCCGAATGTGGAGTCAATGGTTGATTACGTTTACATGAAGACTCAATAAAAATGCCAAAATATGGGATTCAAAGACTCCCACATAGTTGGACACATTCATATAGGGAAGGTGACACACCCCAACTGCACGGGGACGGGAGCTCTTGTTTGGGGGCTCCTGTCAGACCTCTACCCATGTGCTTCTTCGTCTGACCATTCATCCTACTCTTTCAGTATCATTCCGTGAACTGGCAAGTGGAAGTAAGAGTTTCCCTGAGTTCTGTGAGCAGCTCTAGCAAATTAATCAAACCTGCGGAGGGTTCACGGGAACCCCTGTTTGCATCACGTTGGACAGAACTTATGGGTTAACTACTATTTGTTATCGGCGTTGGAATAGGAGTTGTCTCCTGGGACAGAGCCCCTAACCTGTGCATCTGACACCATTTCCAGGCAGATAAGTTGAGTGTTACATTTATTTAAATTGTAGAACCCGCAACTGATGCTGTAGACAATCACTTGACAAACAAAACATAGAATTGGTGACCCAAAGTGTGAGAAATAAAACATTCTGGATGAATAATAAAAGAGATACAGTGGGAGGGAAAAACTGAGGTCTTTTGCTTTTATATGATTCGTTCTTATTAATTTCCTCCACACCCTGGGGCATGTGCACTTGGGATCTATGCCCCCACCCACGTGTGCTCCTGGAACCCCTGTGCTGTCCCAGCAACAGTGTAATCTGTGTGTCACTCCTTTCTCCTCAAGGACAGGTCTCACCACAGAGTGTCTCCCCTACAGGAGCCTCCACAGAAGCTTGTCAGGAAAAATACTCAGAGACTAGGTCTGTGGGTTCAGGAGTTTTTGCCTCACATCCTCCTTATCTGAGACGCTGTGACTAATGAAAGCCGCTCCCACTCCCATGAGCTGTAGCACAGTAATAGTCAGCCTCATCCTCAGGCTGCGGCCCAGAGAGGAGCAGAAGCCCTGCCTTGGCCGAGGCATCTTTGGATCCAGAGAAGCGGCGGGGGACTCCAGATACTAACTCCTTAATTGAGTCTGAGTAGTAGTACAGGAGATACTGGGGAGGGCTCCCTGGCTTCTGCTGGAACCAGTATATGATACAGCATTAACACCAAAGCCACTGCTCAGGGTACAGGTGAGTCTGGCTGTCATTCCCAGAGATGCAGAGAGGGAGGGCAGCTGGGTCAGCACAGGCTGGGACAGGGAACCTGCAAACACAGACACTCATGGGCGATGGGGCGGGGACCAGGGTAAAAATTTTCCTAGTGTCTGAGCCAGGTGGACTGACACCACCTGGAAGGCTTCTCTGTGTCCCTGGTGCCTGTCCCTACGTGTGCATTGAGAGAGGTGCGCGAGGAGGACAGGAGTTCAGGCCATGGTGACAAAGTCCCTGGTCCCCACAGTGGGCTGGGCCGCCCCAGGCCTCCTTTTCTCCTCTACCCTCTGCCACAGGAGGGGCTGTCCATGCAAATGTGGTCCATCCAGTGACTGCCCAGCCCGTCCCTGAGCCCTGGTGCTGGAGCTCAGCTCAGACCATACACTGGGGACCATGGAGGTTGGCCTCACCCCTGTGGAGAGCCCTGGGAGGAAACACCTGCTGAGGGAACACATGTTCCTACTCGGAGGACTCTATCAGACCAGGCAGGACACAGGTTCTGAGTCTCCAACAGGAGCACAAGGCCCATCCCTGAAGCAAATCTCCTTTGAGTGAAAGAAAGGTCTTTATTGAGCAGCTGTGTATGGATCACAGGACAGTCCCACAGTATCACCTGGTGGTCCTATGTGGAAAAATGAAAAACAAAAAATCTGAGAGCCTGTATTAAGCATAGGTATAAACTAACATTTTGTTTCAACTCTGCTTCACTGGAAATAATACACGCTTTCCTAGGAAGATACAAAACTGGCTGCAGCAGACATAAATTGAGTAAGTAGAATACTTTTATTAGAAACAATAAAAAAAATGTGATTTTAAAACCCCTCCACAGATTGTCAGAAGATACAGACATTTTCACAGGGAACATATAGAAACCACTCAGAGATCAGATGGTTCCAATTTATTTGGTTTCTATTTTTTTCCCATAGTATCTAAAGGAACAGAAAATTTCTAAGTTCTTACTGGGAACAGTGACAGCCTCCTAACTGGAATGTCACCTCAGTGGAAATCTATGATTTATTTCAAAAGGTCCGTCTCTGTCAACTGTATCCCTGGAACTCCAACCGTGTCTCCTGCTGCATGTGGTACCTGGAAGGACAGAAGGGGGTGCGGCAGGGGCACACATATGGGGATACTGCCTGTGTGCATGTGGGGTGCACATGGGCAGCTGGGACAGAGGAGTCTGAGCACAGCTATGGTATGTAAGGTGAGATCTGTAGGGTGAGCTGAGTGAAGTCCCTGAAGAAGTAGAGGAGCCCTGGGTCAGAGGTCAGGGCATGTGTCAAGGCTGGAGAAACGGTGGGGGAAGGGGGCTGGTGGCTGGTGACCCTGGTGGATATGTACTCAAGGTCATAGGGATGGACCAGCTGAGCACATGAATCCAGCATCTCCAAATGAAATAGAAAGAAAGACCTAGGAAAGTAAATATCCTTTCACTTAAACCTGAAATCTGTTTTCACTCTTTGTGAAAGCACGTGAGTGTACATGTATTCATAAAGGCCAAATAGAGTCATAATGAAGCTGTCCATATGCTCTTGCTAATTCTGCAGATCCAGCCTTTTTTTCTTGACATTATTATTTCTTATAATCCCGAGTAGTCCACACAACTGTCAGGTGGAACCCAGCCCTTCTCTCTTCGTGGGCCGGTGACATGGTGCTCTGCGAGGGCCCCACATGCCAGTGAGGCCTGGGAGCTCAGGGTTGGTGTCTCACTTCCCCACTGGCCTGAAGTGCTGTGCAAACTCCAAGGCTGCATTCCCATGCTGAGCAGGAGTGATCAGCCTCGTCCTCAGCCTGGGACTCAGGGGTGGTCAGAGAGGCCAGCCTGCTTGACTTGCATCCAGAAGCTCTATGGGAGAACAAGAGGGCCAGGTGTTCTTTCTTCCTGTTGATTTGAAGTGTAGGGTCATGGCCCGGGTGTTGCTGCAGTCAAGCTGCTCACTTTTTGCCAATAGTGTTCCTACTTTCAGTGCAGGTGAATGTGGCCATCTTGGGTGGGCTTAGTCACTGAGGGTGGGCTTGGTCACCGACGGTGGCTGATTCAGCCCCACCTCGGTCACAGACACTGTAAGGGGACAGAGAGGAATGTGAGGAGGATGGCATCCCACTGCAGTGGAGAGTGGGGGTGTGGAGCAGAGTTGGGGGGTTCTTTCATCCACCCTAGAGAGGTCTGCCCTCATCTGTGCAGAGAGTGGGGAGGGTGAGGAGAGGAACCCAGGTCCTAAGACCCAGACTCTGACGCTAAAGCTCTGTCGTGGATACTGAGCACCCAAAGTCTCTTTACTTCTCTGGAAAGTTCCACAGGGGTGGGCTTGCTGTGCTCAGTTAAGCCCTTGCTGTCCATCTGTCCGGCCTCCCTGTCAGGGCCTCTCACAGGTGGAAGGAAACAGAGGAGGAGGTGAGAAGCTGACTCAGGGATAGAGGTGGCCCGTGTGGTGATGGCCCCTGTGTCCTGGCAGGTCAGCAATATCTAGTGAGCACACTGATGCCTGAACACCCTAGAAGCCCTGAGTGCTGTCTCTGCTGGCAGGGGCCACACAGGATTGTCCCAGCCTGTCTCACAAGCCATCAGACCCCAGACACTCCCTGTCCTCTCTTGCACTCCTGTCACCCCAGTTAGAGTTCCACAGGTTGTCCTGACCCTCTTTTCTGAGCTGCTCCTGATGTCACAGAGAGACCCAGGGCATCTGGGAATTTTGAAGAAGGGGGCATCGGGCTTAAGGGAGGCCCCTCTCACTACAAAGGGGCCATAGAAAGCTTGTGTCTCAGCTGCATCAGCAGAATTTTATTATATCACCTATTCCTGATGCTTAGGATTCCTGATGATTAGATCATGTAATACAACTGTGAAAACGAGAATATTTCCGCTTGCACCTCATGCGGCCAATTGGCCAACCCTTAATACACTAACTTGTTTATATTCATCTGCAGTAACTGAGGATCCACGTGAGTTCAGAGGCTGCTGGGTTCAGCTCTAGTGCCTTCTTCATGTCTCTGTGTTTGAGACAGACTCTGAGCTCCTGCCTATGTGGACATGTCTGAGAAGAGGAGTCATCATAAGAATGTCTCAGCCTCAAGCCTGGATGGGATCAGAGGTGGGGACATTATTGAATCAACAGATATACAGAGGGTTTCAGACCTTCAGGTGCTGGTGTCATGATGACAGCAATTTGCAAGGGTGGGAAGGTCTGGTCAGGGACCCCAGAGGGTGTATTATGTTTCAATCTCTCCTGGGAACAAGCACCTTGTGGGCATTGAGGTCTCTGTCATTTGTGAGACAGTAAGAATCAACCTCATCCTCAGGTTGGAGCCCACAGATGGTCTGTGAAGCCATGTATCTATCTGACTTGGAGGCAGAAGATCAATCTAGAACCCCTGATGGCCAGGTACTTCCAAAAGCCAGTATTTGGGGGAACAACAGCACTAAGAGGTGGAACCCACACCATTATCAGATCTGGTGCTGCTGCTACTCCGAGTGTAGGTGATGGTGACGTCCTGGACCAGAGTCCCCAACACTGATGGTGACTGAGTCACCAAAGACCATGCCAAGGACCCTAAAGTGAAGGACAGAGTGAGAGAGAGTCAGGGTCCCACCAACAACTCAAGATAAGGACCTAGGAGAAAGAAAAGACCCAGTTATCCCCAGAGGGACCCCCCCCCTCCCCCACCACTGACGTCGGAGTTCAGTTGTCTGTGTAGTACGTGAGAAAGGTGAAGAGGAGAGGGGTCCAGGGCATGGTAGAGATGACCCAAGAACTTTCTCCCCATACTCCCGCTGGGATAGAGATCCCCCAGCCTCTCTTATCCCTTCCCTCACTCTGATGGGAACAGGGCCCATCATTCAGATTATTCCCCATCCCTCCGGATTGGCCCAACCTCTCCATCAACCAGGAATCAATACCCTCTGCTTCAAAGTTGTATTTAAAGAGCATGGGACTGGTGAATTTCTTCTGTGGGGACATCTAGGGCCTTGGGAGAAAGGGGCTGCTGGGCCCCAGGCATCCCTGAGCAGGGGCACCTACTAAGCAGCCAGGTGCTTGGTCTCCAGCTCTGGGCGCTACCTTGTGGTGGAGGCACGTGCCCACAGCGCCACCTGCTGGCCCTGGAGCACATTGCACCAGGTGTGAAAGGCAAGGTCACCATCCTGCCTGAGGGAGGGGCAGGCCCTCCTTGACCAGCGCCACTTCCATTGCCCCTGCCTCAGAAATGGGAAAAATCCTTCATCCAGGGGCCTTTCACGAAGCTGCAACCTCCTCAAATCACGCGTCCCTTAGTTCCCTAGAACGGCCTCCTCAAATGCTGACCCTTTCTCATGGGTTACATTAGTGGAACGGGGTAGCCCTGAGACCTAGCACCTGAAGGGAGATGTGTCCTGCTGTCAGCATATCAGAAAGACAGAGGCCTGGACCAGCCACAGCCCATGGTTTGGGAAGGCTGGGGAGCTCCTCCTCCCTCTGACCTCACTTTCCAGTGAGGCAGGGTCAGAAACCCGGCCCTGCCCCTGGATTCCTCTCCTGTCTACCGGAGGAAGACCCCGGAGGAAGGGGTTGAGAAGACGGTGCTCTGCACCTTTAGAAAGACAGAGGTCGGCTCCCTGAGACCCACCTCTTAGCACGCCTGTCCCAGTAGGACCGGGGGCTGGAGCCCTGACCTGAGAGGGATGGGTCTCCATGAAGAGAGCGGGGCCAGGGTGGAGTGGGGATACTGGTGTGAGGAGAGACTGAGGAATGAAGGGGGGTGAGGGATGAGGCTCCCAGGAGCCCCCAAAAGTAATTTTGAGTGCTTGAGCTGAGGCTAGTGACAGAAAAAGAGGATTTCAGACTGTCCTATGGCCTGTGGGGACCCTCCTGTCAGAAGGTGACAAGGACCATCCAATAGATTGGACGGTTCTTTGGTGATGAGCTGTTCTGAAGAGGTGCTGTTGGAGAAGGCTGGAGACCTGTTCAGCTGCCTCTGACTGTCCCCAGCACCCTTCTTACAGAAAACATTCAGAAAGGCATAATGATTTCTACTCCTCTCTCTCTCTGTCTCTCTCTCTCTCACAAAGACATGTGGGCTGAATCAGCTGTGATGGGCATGTGTCCTGTAGCATTTCACACCATGAATGATGCTGACTTTTTTTTAAATGTGGCAGCTGTCTCACTTTTGTCCCCAAATTTTTACTTGTTCCATGAGTGCTGTGTGTAGTCACCTTCTTTCCTGTTCGAGGTGAAATGAACTGTTCATAGAATGTGTTTCATTGGGTGTTGATTTGTTAATCAGAATACATGTTTAATCTTAGATGGTTTCGATGATCTGAAAGACACTATTAGCAGAATAATTATGTGGGTGTGTATACATTCACTTTTTTTAACTCTACATATTGACAACAGAGATACACTGTGGAAATAGCATGGTATGTCTTTCTGAATTTCTCAGTAACAGGCAGCCCTTCACACACACAAAGACAGAGAAATTGCTCACAAGTTCACAGAGAGAGGTCACTAAGTACAGAGGCTTACCTCATACAACGAAGTAGTAGATGACGTATAGAGATGATGAGAAAGGAATTTACCAAATTTGATAATTTTTTGAGAGAAAAATCTGGGCTTTAAAATTCAATTTCCAATGATTTTCTCACCAACACGCTTTGAGGTATAATTAACAAATAAATAGTCTATATATAAGGTGCAAAATGTGATGGGCATGATCCCGTCATCAGGGACACATGGCCCCTTCTGTGCAGGACGCTGTGTTCTTTCCTCTGATGTGATCTACTGGTGACCATGGCTCCCCTTCCCTGTCAACTCCCCATAGCACCGAGGGGAGAGACAGCCTTTCTGCAGGGATGGGAGGCCACGGGAAGGGACCTGGAAGACATTGCTAGTGGGTTATTCCAGGCGAATCTTCCTTGTCTGTCAACGTTCCACACACTTGGGACTACTGTCATTCATAGAGGTTTTTAACACAGTGAGTCACTCCTAGGAATCTTGTCTGCAAGCACAGGACACAAGTCTGCAGGGAGCTGTGACAAATGATATTCTCTGTAGCATTTTACTTAAAACTCTAAATCCCTTGAGCAGGATGTGTTCCAGAAGAGCAGGACTTTGGTGGTGACCAAATGTTTAGGATCAACATTTCAAATGTAAAGTTTGAGAAAAATATAGTCCATATTAAAGAATGAGTGCTGTGGGAGCTAAAGAAAAATGACAATAATTTGTGTGCTTGCATCTGAAAATATATCCACTTTTCATCATGATCTTGCCAGAAACATAGACTTCGACCAAAAATGAACAGATGAAACATTGATCCCGTTTGCCAAAATAAAGTAAACAGATGCTTTTAAATTAGGAAAATCCTAGGGGGCCCCTGGGTGGCTCAGTCAGGTGGGCATCCGACTTCAGCTCAGGTCATGATCTCGTGGTTCGTGAGTTTAAGTCCCACATCGGGCTCTGTGCTGACAGCTCAGAGCCTGGAGCCTGCTTCGGATTCTGTGTCTCCCTTTCTCTCTGCTCCTCCCATCTTCTCCCTCTGTCTCTGTCTCTCTCAAAAATGAATAGACATTAAAAAATAATAAAAAAAATAAAAACATAAAAAAAGAGAAATTCTGGAATTCCACGCATCAGTCTCTGAACTGATTTGAGTCTGGGGAGAAAGAACCCCTGACCAGCCACGTGGCCAGCTCTGGGTGTGAGCAAGGTGCAAGGGGTCAGAGAAATTCCATCATGAGGAATTTATTTTCTGATTTCTAAGTCACGTGAGACTACCTAAATTCCAGATCAAACCCCGTGGGTGAGCGTGAGCCTGGCCTGGCCCGGAAATGCTCTGTGGCAGGAACATCAGAATATTCTGGAGCTGGGCTGCAGCTGGAGGGGCTGGGCTTCAGGAAGAGCAAGGGCATCACAGAGACTCAGTGGTGCCCAGCGACCCTGCTGACAGTGATTTCTTCTGAAAGGTCATCATTCAGCTGCCTGCCATCTTCACCCAAGCTCTGTAGTCACCCTGGATGTAATGGTGCTGAAGCAGGACCAAGGGATCCCTTTGTGCGTTCTTCCTCTGGGAGACTGTCCAGATCAAAGACTGTAAGACGCCTGGCTGGGAGACCCTGCAGCTTAAGCTTCTCTCTTGCTTGATGGGGACCCTGTGCCTGGCTCAGTGCACTTTCCATCACATTAGCCCACGTGTGTCGTAAATGAAGGGGCAAGTGAACTTGTGGAAAGTTATGTTTCCTTTAATGGATTTATAAACTAGTGACAACATGAAATTCTTTCCTTAAGAAATAATCTCAGAGTTTTCTCTGATTCTTCTGTAAAGCATGGCCTCAACCCTTCTTCCTCTGATCACTGCAGTGTAGGCTTTGTCTTCTTTAGGTGACTTCCCATTGGATTTCTAGTAGTTTCCTTATTTCTTCTAGACAGTGTGCCCTGGGACATAATGAGCCTGTCCTAACACTGCTTGCCAGCACATCTTTGCAAGCCCAAACCAGGGGATGACAGGGTCAGGGTGTGGACCCATCTGCCTTGATCCTGCCTGCGGGACTGCTGACCCCCTGCTCCGAGGCTGGGGTCCTGTATGGAGCTCAGCTTCAGCCTCCTTATCCGCCATGTCCTGTTGATCCCTTTTCCTCAGCAAGAAAGTGAGAAGGGTAGCCAAGTAGTCATTAACAATCTTTATTGTATGAAAGAATGCTCTGGAAACATTTAAATCCAAACCAACTACAGAACCCCAGTTCTTGAAGTTCATGTTAACTTATCTAAAGGAAATTGTGATTTTCTGTGCTTCCCTAAAGGGGAACGTTTATAACACATGGGTAGCAATGAGAATAAGGGAACTGAGCTCAGCCTCGCATGGTGTTCTTGTAACAATTCTTTGCTCTTCCAACAGGAACATTGTGAGATGAGAGTAAGCAGATATGTGCATTCCTAGAACTATGAACAAGTCACCTGGGTCAGGGGTTGATCTTTCCCGGAATCAGGAGGTGGAAGTCATCCTTCATCAGAGACGGGTCCTCATGCTGTCCCAGCTGGTGGAGCCCCCTCCCTGAAATGTTGCCACACCGCCCACTTCTTTTTTCTCATCCCCATCCCCCTCCTTATTCCCTAAATCCTCTATGTCACAGGGGTTCTGACCCTCCTTCTCCACCCCACTGGCCAACCCTCGTCCAGGACCGGGTGACGTGGGCACCATCCACAGCCCCGCCTGGTCCCCACCTTCATGTTCCCCTCCTGCTCCTTCCTCGTCTGCATAGCACTGGGACCTCATCACAACACATCAGATTCTGGAGTACCCTGTCAACCGCTCCAATGCTCCGGTTCCACCCCACCGACCCCACCCATCCCCATGCTCCCAGGACATAGCTTTCCTATACATGTTTAGCTTCTGTGTCCTCTCTCTTCCCCCAAACACTGTCAATGCCCTGAGCATGGGGACCTTTCCTATGGTGTCCGTATGTGGTCCGCGTCCCTAGACTCAGGTTTCTCCCATAGTAGGTATTCTCCAAATGGTGTGGATCTTCACAGTCAATTATTCAGAGTCGACACACCTGGACACTGTGTCCCTGGCTCTCCCCTGACTCCCTGATATGGACTCAATTGTGTCCCCCCTCAAAACCCTAAGTTGAAGCTCCAACCCTCAATGGTATGTATTTGGATATAAGTCACTGAAGGAAGTAATTAAGGTAAATGAAGTCGTAAATAAGGGTGATGGCCTAATCAAATGGTCTCTTCATAAAAAGAAGAAGAAAAAACAGAGTTGAGCACACACAGAAAATAGGCCACCGTGAGGATCCACAAGAATGCAGCCATCTGTAAGAAAGACCTCAGGAAAGCAAACCTACGAAGACCTTGGACTGGAGACCTCCAGTCTCCACACTGAGAAAATGTGCTTCTGTTGGTTAAGCCACACAGCCTGTGTTATTACATAATGGCAGCCCAAGCAGACTGACACATCTCTCCGTGGACTCTTTCCCCAGGACAACCTGCCCCAGAATCCAGAGATTTATGTTCAATTAGAGTAAAAACAGACAATGTATTGTGGCCAACCGCAAGCTTGGGGGCAGAATTTGAGAAGATGGTTCCCATTCTTTGTAGCAAGTTCCCAGTGGATGGATCCCAGACCCTAGCTTTTGACAAAACAAACAAAGGAAGCAACTATTGTGACAGAGGGGTCGGGGCTGCACAGGGATCCCCATCATTATGAGGACAGTAAGTTTTTGTCTCACCTCCCCGCAGACCTGGAACACTATGTCAGCACTGAGATGGTTCTCACAGGCCTGGAATAATAATCAGCCCCAGCCTCAGCATGAGGCCAGTGATGGTCAAGGAGCTTGGGCTGCAAGACCTTGAGCTCTAGAGTCAATCAGGGACTGCTGAGCATCAGTCGTCAATTGTTATCATAACATATGAGAAGTCTGAGGAGCATATTCATGGGAGCCGCTGGTACCAGTACACGCAATAAACACAACCAATGTTGTCAGTGTTTCCAGTTCAGGAGATGGAGAACCTCTGACTCAGGGCCCCAGACACTGAGGGCGGCTGAGTCAGCACAGACTGGGCCCAGGACTCTGCAAGGGGGAGAGACAAAGGAAGGATGATGCTGGGTCTAGACACAAGAGGAGGATAAAAGGCCCAAGAGTCCTCCCTGGACCACTTCCCTGTCCCTGAATCCAGTTACCTATGCAGTGAGCAAGAAGTGTAAGGAGGAGAGGAATGTAGGGCATGGGGCAGATCGTCAGTTTCTGCTTTCTGTGGCCACCTAGCTGAGCAGAGCCTCCCCTAATCTCTCCCTTCCCCTCTTCATCTGGGAGAGGGAGGGCCCATCCATGCAAATCAGACCCAATTTCTCTGTCCCCTCACTGGCCCTGGGTCAGGTCCTTCCATCTGAGGATGTCAGGGGGGTGGTAGGGGAGTGGCTGGGTGGAGCCAGGAGTGGGGAGGCCCCAGCTGTGAGCTCTGAGCACAGGGCACAGGCAGTGCCAGGTGGCAAGTCCCAGCTCTGATCATCCCTGACCCCTCAGAAACGGAACCCATGCGCACCCTGGTCTCCAGGCCCAGACACAACATTGGGTGACATTGTGTTGATCTGAGTCCTGCATTACAGCCAGGCCAGGTTTCCGCTTATGTGGCCTCCCATCATTTCAGGACAGACTTTACATTCTACTCAGACTCCTCAGGGTGAGTGTGCGCATAGCTCTTTGGCTGTTCATGGCTCAGGATGGAGGGCACACACCTCACCATGGCCCAAAGCCCTGAGAGACCAGCTGTTTCTGTAGCTCACCGGGTCCCAGTCTATTCTAACATCCAGGTCCGATTTCTAAATGCTATGATCCTGTAATGCTGCACATGATTATTATACTTTTTTCTCACTCTTAGAAGGAGCCCTGATCTATGGGAGTGTAAACATGTATATATAGCGTCAAAATTAAAGAAAAATCTCCTTTAGAGTGTTGCTGGGAGACCAGTAGGGGAAACTCTCACGCCCACCACTCCTTAATTACAGATCAAACAAAAAAGATGTACCTTGCAAGCGATGCCAGTGGTGAAGGTGTCTTTGGTTAAGTTAGCAAAGTGACTTTTGCAAAGCAACTAAAGATAGGGGGCTGGTTGCCAGCAGTCACATTTGTGAGTAGAGGGTTGGAACTATCAATACTCCCTCCTGACCTGGGTGGGGAGGGATTAGTTTGAATCTATTGCCAATGGCTGATGATTTAACCAATCATGAGTATGTAATGAAGTCTCCACTAAAACCCAGTAGGAAGGACACCTGGGTGGCTCAGTTGGTTGAGCATCCAACTCTTGATTTTGGCTCAGGTCATGATCCCAGGGTCGTGGGATTGAGCTCTGCATCAGTCTCAGTGCTGAGCATGGAACCTGCTTAAGATTCTCCATCTCTCTCTCTCTCTCTCTCTCTCTCTGCCTCCCTCTCCCCCACTTGCATGTTTTTTCTTTCTAAAAAAATTTTTTTTAAAGGAGGGGCTTCATAGAGCTTCAAGATTGGTGACCAGGTGGAGATTTGGAGTCATATCAGGCTCACAGTGGACATGGAAGCTCCATGCCCTTCCCCCATACCTGGCCCTGTGTATCTCTTCCATCTGGATGCTCCTCAGTTATACCTTTTTATAATGAATCAGTAATCTTGTCAGAAAAAAAAAGACATTTCTTTGAATTGTGTGAACCACTCTAGCAAATTAATCAAATCCCTGTAGGAGGTGATTGGAAACTGCAACCCACTTCAAGTGGGCCCAAAGCTCAGGAAACACCCAATACTTGTGATTGGCACCCCAAACGGAGGGCATTCTTGCAGGACTGAGCCCTTGCCCTGTGGGATCTGTGTAATCTCCAGCACTGAGTGTCTTGTAGTGTGAATTGAGTTGACTTGTAGGGCACCCAGCTGATGTCCCAGTATGGCTTGCTGGTGTGGGGAAATCCCTTACCACACTGGAATTGGTGACCAGAATTTCAGGTGGTTGACTCCTTCCTGGGTTTTTCCATCATAGCCGGAACCATTTTAAATTTACATAAAAATTAGTTTTTCATATATCTCATGGAAAATCTCACTTTTCTAGAATTCAGAAGTAAACTATTCATGTGTGAGGTTATTTTGCCTAACTGCTGGATGGTGCTTCAAACATCACTCTTAAGTGCATTGCATGCATAGATTATTTTCTTGGATGCTAATACGTATCTTATTTTTTATTCTTATATCAGTATCACATTGGTTAAATTATTTTAGCTTTAACAAATGTCTCAGTATGCAACAATTTATGTCCTACTTCTTTGTCCATTCATTTGCAAAATGCTCTAGACTATTTCTGTCCTTAAAATTGTCCTTATAAATATTAGGGAAAAAGAAATCATTAAGCCAAACTACCAACAAGTTTATCTTTCTATTTATGCAAGTCCTTTTCTATCTTTTTGAAAGGATTTTTCATGTTTTCCTAGAGTTTATGCATTTTTTGTCAGGGATGGGCTGGAGTCTCTGTGGAATGTGTGGGTTCATAAAGTTGCCGCTGTGTGTTGGCAGGGAAGAAGGGGCTGCCACCATTCCTTGGTTCCCAGGGGCACCTTCTCTTCTGAGCCATGGGGAGACTTGCTGAGCCTGAAGTTTGCCTCCTGTACTGACTAGTGAACGGCATGGTCAGGAAGAGATTCCAGAACAGGTCTGAAGTCCTGCGCGTGCCGTGCCTGGCACAGGCAGATTCCACAGGACATTCCTAACTATGGTCCTCACATCCCTCAGTCTCCCCATTCTAGTGTCTCTGAGAGAATTATCTTCCTGAGCAAGGATTTTCTGCTGTGTTCACGTGAGCAGGCTGAGCCTACAATTTCAACAATAGCTCAGACTAAAGCTCCTTAAAGTCAATGCTTCCTGGAGAGTTTCAGAGCCTAGGCTCCTGGTAATGTGATAGAAACAGTAGAGACCATGAAAAGGAGCTCAACATCCCTACTCATTAGGGAAATGAAGATCAAAACCACTTACATACCACTTCAGCTTTATGAAGAGATGGTCATCTGAAACCTCATGTATGCTAGTGGGAATGCAATCCTTTGCAGCCACATTGGAGAACAGTCTGGCACTTTATTCAGAAGTGTATAATAAAGTCATGATAGGGCCCAGGAATTCAGCTATTAGGTATCAAACCAAAAGAAACTAAAATATATGTCCACACAAACAGCTTGTATAGGAGTGTTTATGGCAGCAATATGCATAATAGACAGAAGGTGTCAATGACACAAATGTCCATCAGCTGATAAATAGATAATGAACATATGGTGCATCCATACAGTGAAATACTAGTCACCAATTTAAAAAAGTGAACTACAGAGCCAGATATAACTAGATGGACCTCAAAAACATATTACACCTAAGATTCAGCAACAGAAGGCAATCACACGTTTGTTTTGACAGCCTATGCAATAAAATTGGAACCTTCCAGATAGATTAGCATGGGCTCCACACAAGGATGATATGCAATTAAGTGAAGCATTCCATACATTTACAGATGGTGATGTTCCCACAGCAATGTGCATGCACCTAATGTGGGTGAATGGGGCACTTAAAATGGCACATGTTCAGTGTTTCAGTGCACATGAAATGCCCACAATAAATCACTGCAGACAGAATGGAATTTGTGGCTACAAAGGGCGCAGTGCAGTGGCGACAGTGACTTCACTGCTGGTAGGTCCAAGGTTTCTCTGCAGGTGATGGAAATGTGGTAAATTCAGTCATGATAGAGGTTGTCCAGCTGTGTAACTATACTGAAGACCATGGAATTGTACACTGTAAATGAATGAACTTTGTGGCATGCAAATTATCTCAATAGCTTTGTTTTGCTTTGTTTTTAGAAAAAAACAATACGAGGGAGAGCAACTGTGACCGACCTTTTAAGGTCGTTCTGTGCTCAGAGCAGACCCTCACAACTTCTAGGGTGTCTGTGGTCTCCCTGTTTGTTTGTCACAGGCAATAATGGGGGTGACCACGAGGGGCAGGGGCAGGTTTTTGTCTTAGGTCCCCATGGGCCTGTAGCACTGTGTCAGCATTGATGCTTTCATCCCACACTGAGCAGTAATAATCAGCCTCGTCCTTAGGCTGCGGGCCCAATATGGTCAGAGAGGCTGTGTTCCCAGAGTGGGAGCCAGAGATCTGGAACTGTGAGAGCCTACTTGTCCTGAGCATCACAGTTTTGGGGCCACCGTGAGAAATCTGTTGGTACCAGCCCACATAATTTGTTCCAACATTGTTACTGTTTCCAGTGCAGGTGAGGGTGACCTTCTGTCCCACAGACCCTGATGTGTATGCTTCCTATGTCAGTGGAGACTGTGCCCAGGACCCTGTAACAGAGCAGTGGAGACACAGACAGGGGAGTCTCAAGGAAGAAGAAGAAAAAAACAGAAGAAGAAGAAGGAGAAGGAGAGGACAAAGTGGAAGAAGTAGTCAACCTGTAGTTAGCACTGCAGGATGGAGTGGATTGACTGTGGGGCCCAAGAAGGTTGGATCTCATGTTCCTGAGCCTGGGTCACTGGAGGAGCACTACGACCTTTGGGTTGTGTTGGTCAGTGATGTCTGGCTTCATTATGGATTGGAAACAAGTGCTGATGAGGTAGCATGATGTGGAGACAAAAAAGGAACCTTGGTCCCAGGGTACATGGTTGAGTCAATGATTTGGCTCAACTCTGGTTGAGTCCAGAGATTTGAGGAGATATCCCGGTAGTGATGTGTCAAAATCATGTCATTCTGTCCACTGCTGTTGCTCCTTCGGGGGGCAGTAGAGAGTGCATTTCTGTCCTGGGGTCTCTGTCCCTGATGGAGGCTGGATCAGCAGGGAGAGGTGTGGAGATCTGTGAGCACAGGGCAGGGTCAACACTTCAGAGAGTGGGGCTAGGGTAGGATCCCTGCTGGAGCTCAGGAAGCATTCATCTGGGTGGTAAGTAAGAACAGGGAGGACTAGGGGCATTCAGTCTGTGGTGGCCACGATCTGACACCTTGATCCTTAAGTCGCCAATGAGGGCACACCTGCCTCACACTTCTTACTCCATTCCACACCCTGAGGAATTGGGTCTGTGATGGTTAAATTACGTGTAGCTTGTGTAGGCCATGAGAGCCAGATGTTTGGTCTAACATGATTTTAGTAGTTTCTGCGAATATATATTTCACATGATATTAAGAAGTAAATGAGTAGGGGCACCTGGGTGGCTCAGTCAGTTAAGCAACTGACTCTTGATTTCAGATCAGGTCATGATCTCACGGTTCATAAGATTGAACTCTGCATTGGGGTCTGAGCTGAAAGCATGAAGCCTGATTGGGATTCTCTCTTCCCTTCTCTCACTGCCTCCCCCCACCCCACTGTGCTCTCTCTCTTCTCAAATAAAGGAATAAATTTTAAAAAATGGAATTAAGTCAGTAGACTTTTATTAAAGCCAATTACCATCCATAATGTGAATGTGCCTCATCCAATCAGTTGAAGGCCTTGATGTAGAAAAGACTGACCTTGCACAGAAAGAAGGGATTCTGGGAACACATTGCCCTCAGAACAAAACTACAACGTCTACACTTCCTCTCCTGGGTCTGTGGCCTTCCAGCCCACACTGTGGATTTTGGACTTGCCAACCACTACAACAATGGATAAGATTCCTTAAAATAAATATCTCAGAGAGATTGATATGCACACATAGACATGCACATATACATACATTATATTACACATACATACACACATGCATCTTATTGGTTCTGTTTCTCAGGAGAACCCTAACTCATGTGCAGTCCTTTATCCAAATCTCAGTCTTATTCTTTGTTTTTTTCTAGCCCTTTGCATGGTTCAGTTCTACAGAGGGATCAAGACAGCTGATCAGGCAATGCTAAGTCTGTGCTCTAGGTCCTGCAAAGACCTTGAGAAATCATGATCACAAAGTGATCACAGGTGTCAGGTGTTGGGGAAGTGACCACCATTGAAGTTTCTTGCAACTCTTCACCTTCTTTCTACCTCTGGGAAGAGAAGGTCATCATGTGAGTAATATACTTTTTGTTTCTTTTTTTTTTTTAATTTTTTTAAATGTTTATTTATTATTGAGAGAGAGAGACACAGAGTGTGAGCAGGGGAGGGATAGAGAGAGGGGGAGACACAGAATCTGAAGCAGGCTCCAGGCTCTGAGCTGTCAGCACAGAGCCTGACACGGTGCTTGAACTCACGATCTGTGAGATCATGACCTGAGCCGAAGTCAGTCGCCTAACCAACTGAGCCATCCAGGCCCCCCTATACTTTCTGCTTTCTAACTCTCATGTGAATGCCTACATTTCATATCAACACCTCGTGCCTGGGAGTGAGTGTGTGTTGGTCTGGAATTGATCAGGTGCATGGACATCAGAATGGTCATGGGATTGAGCTATGATTTTATGAGATGGAAACAACCTGGCCCATGTCCCCTGCCCAGATGCCAGTGTCCATAGTCCATGTCCCAACTTGAATAACAAAGAGGGTAGAGGGAAGAAGAGGTGGCAGGCACGGCCATATTTGGTGAAACTTATCATTTTCTTCTCCTATTTGAACCCCAAATCCCCAGCCATGTGATTAGTCAGTGACTAAGCCCAGTTCCAACCAGATAGCCACTGTATACCCAAGCCACTTGGACAATCCCCTCCCTGGTCACCATGATGATTTCAGGGGAGATGGTGGAGTGATCTGGTCCAGGCAACTTGAAAACCGAAGTTTCTGGTCAATGGGTCATGGAGGGCAAGTCTCTCGTCCAGAGGGTGTGTTGTATGGACCTCATTCTGGGACTGCAGGGACATTTGTCCCAATCTGGGAAGTCAGCCTGAGACACAGTATGTTTTACTTCTGTTTCTTCTCTCTACTTCCAGACACTGTCAGTTCCCTGAGCAGGTGTGCCCTCCATGTGTTTCCTTTGCTGTGTCATGACCCCTTAGACCCAAGTCTGCCATGTAGCAAGGGTTCAGTAAAGGGTGTGAATGCATACCATTGGAAGAGTGGACTATCCTAAGCCAGACACAGCTGGACTCTGAGTCTTGGTTCTGTCCTGACCCCTTGATAAGGACTGAACTGTGTGCCTTCAAAACCCTATGTGGAAATCCTAACCCACATTGTGATGTTTGCAGATAAGGCATTGAAGCATGTAATTATGGATTAACGAGGTCATATGGGTGGTGTCCTAAAACATAGGGATGATGTCTTTATAAGAAGAGGTAGAGACACCAGAGGAGAAAACACAAACAAGGCCATGTAAGCACCCAGGAAGAACGCCACCATCTGCAAGCCAAAGAGAGAGACCTCAGGAGAAATCAAAGCTGGCAACACCTTGAACTTGGACATTCAGCATCCAGAACTGTGAGAAATTCAATATCTTTTGGATTAGCCACACAGTCTACGGTTATGTTATGGTAGCCCTAGCAGACAGGCACAAGCCTCAGGGACTCTGTCCCCAGGGCAATATCCCAGCGTACAGGAATTTCTGCTCAGTTAGCATGAAACAGAAAATGTGTACCTGCAAGACAGGCTGCAGAGACACAATTGAGAGGACAAGGACACATATCCTAGAGAAAGTTCCCTGAGTTGGGTTTCAGACCTCAGATTTAGGTCAAACAAAAGGGGAACCGGCTATCTTGGCAGAAGATGGGGGCTGCAAAAGAAATCCCATCACTGCAGGGACAGCATGTTTTAGTCTCACTTCCCCACAGGCCTGGAGCACTGTGTGAGCTCTCAGACTATCATCCCATGCTGAGCAGTAATATCAGCCTCGTCCTCAGCCTGCAGCCCAGTGATGGTCAGCGTGCCTAAACTGCCAGACTTTGAGCCAGAGAATCTATCTGGGACCCCCGAGGGTTTGCTGTTATCCCAATAGATGACAGTTTTGGGGCCCATTCCTGGGACTTGTTGGTACCAGCTCACAGCATTACCACCCCCGATGTTGGAGCTGCTTCCGGTGCAGGAGATGGTGATCCTCTGGCCTAGGGTCCCATACACTGATGGTGGCTGAGTCAGCACAGACTGGGCCCAGGACCCTGCAAATGAGAGACACAGAGACCGTGATGCCGGGGTCTAGAGACAAGAGGAAAAAGCAGGACCCACATGTCCTCCAAGGGCCCCTTCCCTTGGCCTCACATCCAGTTACCTGTACAGTGAGCAAGTAGGGTGAGGAGAAGAGGGGTCCAGGCCATGGTGGAAGTCATCACTGTTCCTACCTTCTGTAACCCACGGTGTGCAGACCTCCCCTAATAGGTCTCTTCCCCCTTTTCATTCTCTAAGAGGGGGAGGATCTGTCCATGCAAATGAGATTCATAGCTGTCTAACACTTCACTGGCCCTGGGTCAGGTCTCTCTGTTGAGGAGGTAAGGGGATGGGTATGGGAGGGGCTGTGTGGGGCCAGGGGGTGTGGATGTCACCGTTGTGAGCCCTGAACATAGGGCACAGGCAGTTCCAGGTGGCAGGTCCCAGCTCTGATCACCTTTTAACCCTTGAAATGGGCCGTATGTGTCCCTTGGTGGTCCAAGCCCAGACACAGCATTGTGTGACATGTGACTGGAGCCAGTCAGACACACCTCCTGACATCCTATTGCTTTGTCCCCTATCCCCTGCTTTAGGGCCAGGTATCCCCTTATGTTGCCTCCCATTACCTCAAGGAAAGCTGTATACTCTACCCAGACTCTTCAAGGTCTGGCCATGGCTATCTTGGCTGTTCATGGGTCAGGGTCGAGGTGGCGTCTCGGCTCAGATTCCTTTTCAGTCAGGATCAAATCCAGAGCACTGTGCTACCCCCATGAAGACGTGTCTCTTTCTGTGCAGGACACATGTTTTTTCCTCTTATGTGATTCCTTGCTTGTTACAAATTTAGCAGTGTATCTCCAACACAAAAAAAAATATTTTTTCAAAGTCCATTTTCCTGGTGAACTGTAAGTATTTTTGTTTTTTATCTGATCTTTATTCAAGATTCACCATTTTATTGGTCTTCTCACTAATAGATGAGTTGAGTAACATATTTTACACTTGTTCATTTTGTATTTGTATGAGAATCAGATATTTGGCTTTTTGAGTCTGGCTAATTCTGATCCCACTCCCAGGACACAGAAAAGGTTAAATGTGTCAGTGCCTTCTGTGACCTCCCTGTGAGGTGGAGTCTCTCAGCAATGATCCTGAGGTGGCCTGGGGTGGCACTTACTGGGGACTGGAGCAGATGAGGAACCATCATGGGATGTGTACAGAGCATCTTGTGCTGGGCCTCTGGGACTGATCCTCTCCTGAGGAAGGGACAGATGGAGGAGAAAACCGCAGGTGGTCATGGGATGTCTTATGTTTTATAAGACATTAGAAAACTCTGGGAGTCAGAATTACAACCGTATGAGACAGAAACCCCATGGTCTGTGTCCCCTGCTCAGCTCTTAACGTACACAACACAAAACTCAAACATGAACCAGCTATGAGGGTGGAGGGCAGAGCTGGTAATAAAGAGCTGAGTGATATACAAGGTGGGGATGCTTGCACAAACCGTCTGACCTTTTCCTCTCCTATCCAGACCCACATCTTCCAGTCATGCTGTCAGAACGTGATTGATCCTGGCTCCAAATGCTGGGATGAACCTCATGTTTCTGGGAGAAATCAGATGAATTTCTTTCTGGTACCATGTTGATGGCAGGGAAGATGGTGTAAGAGATCTGGTCCAGTCCTGAAGCCTGGGATTCCTGATCAATGGGTCCAGGATGACGAGAATCTCTTATTCTGGATGGCTTGTTGTGTGGATGCAATACATGGGAATGCAGAGGCATTTTGTTCCTATTTGGGAAATCAGCTTGGGGACATGGGGGTCATGGAGAAGGGTCATCTCAGATAACTATCAGAGAAAGAAGAGTGAGTCCTGAAGGATTTCCCTCTTGTTATCTGGAGAGGAAATATGCCTGTGTTTTATTTTCTTAAGTTTTATTTATTTATTTATTTTGAGAGAGAGAGAGAGAGAAAGAGAAAATGAGTAGGGGAGGGGCAGAGAGAGAGCGAAAGAGAATCCCAAGCAGGCTCCACACTGCCAATGCAAAGCTGCCTGACGTGGGGCTTGAACTCACAAACCGTGAGATCATGGCCTGAGCTGAAATCAAGAGTCAGATGCTTAAGCGACCCAACCACCCAGACACCCCGAAATATCCCCATGTTACCACTGAACAAGACAGGGAGGTTGTTGACGCTTCCATCATGGGGGTGAACTTGGGACCTCATCTCCATACCTCTGATCAAGAATGTTCTCCCTAGGAGCTCACTCACATGCCATCCAGCTCCTAAGGGTTAGCTCGAAGCCACACCCCCTTCTTCGGTGCCTCCTTCCTCCCCAAACTTGCTGAATCTGCCCATTATCCTCTAACAGCTACCGGTGTTCCCACTGGCTTCCTTCCTCCCTCCTCCTCATTCATGTTCACTGAAACATCTGGACTTTTCTTCATAAGCTTGAATTAGATCCTGTGTCTTTTTGTTAAATGCTCCAGTGGCTCCTGTATCCACCTACAATACTCAACTCCCCTCACTCCATGGTAACATTTTACATGTGTTTATGCTTTTCCTGGTTTGTTTTCCCTGTCCCAGATAGCGTCAGCTCCCTGAGGACAGGGGCAATCCCTGTCTTGCCTACACTGTATCCTGAGCCTCTAGACCAAGTGTGGTACCAAGTATGTTTTAGTAAATAGTGTGGGACGAAGGAACTCTTGGTGAGTCAACTGTCCTAAGTCAAATGCAGTTGGACTCCTGTGTCTCTGGTTCCAACCTGACACTTCATGGACCTGGCCCCCAGGGAAGGCTGACCATTGCATCAAGGGATTTCTGCTCAATGTGAGACGGTATCACAATATGTGTTGCCAAGGACTGGATTTGGGGACATAGTTTGAGAGGATGAGGACAGATTGTAAATTATGTACAGTTAGATGCAATAAGTGTCCAGAGAGTGAAGGGCCCACAAGAGGAGGAGGGAGGCTGCATCTTGATTCTTCACTGATCTGGAACAGTGTTTGTCCAGATGGCCCCATGTCTGGACCCAGTGGTCAGACTTGTCTTAGGACAGGACCTAAGAAATCATGCCTTGGCAGACCTGAAGCCAGAGGTTTCATCTCAGATAACAATGAGACAAGATCTCCTCAGTCCATATTTCTATGGCTTCCACATATGTGTTTTGTGCCAGGCCACAATTTCATCTCATGTTGCTGCTTTTTCTGCTACAGATGATTTTGTCCTTGAGATCTGACCCCAACCTCATGGATGGATGAGTCTGTAGATCCTGGAAACAGGAACCTAAATTACAGAAAATATAGGGGGGAGGGATATTTGGAGTTCCTTATTACTTGGTCCAAAGCCTAACTCACTTTGGGGATTCAGAGCACAAAGCTCGGGATGCCAGCAAGGTTAGCGAATGGGGAGGGAATGGCAGAAAAGAGAAAATAAATCTGAATACAAATTGAGAGCGAAACCCTGGGCGTTCCTCTGCTACATCGGTGCAGGAGACTTGATACACATTTGCTAAGATACACACTCATTTTAAATTTCCTCACAGATCAGATCATTCCTTACAAGATCATGTAGATCTTGCCTTACATTGACAAGTTAGTAGAAAGAATCCATGAAAACTGTCATTGTAGACAGATGAAATTGGGAGTGGGTGCTCAAGGAGCTAGAATCTCATTTCCTCCTAGGCCTGGGACATGGGGCCTTTCATTGTGCTGGTCAGTGGGGTTCAAATTCATCCTTAAGTTGCAGTCAAGAACTTCAGCACACAAGACTTCTCCAGTAGGCATGACTTCCCACTACATATGCCTCCACAAGACCAGGCAAACAACATCCCATGTGGGGTAGGGATACACCCACATGCCTTCCAAGAGAGGCCAAGGCAGCCATTGGAGGTGACCTATTTTTGATCAGTTTCCTCAGACTGTCTTCCCAGGAATTATGGATGCAAGTTCCACTTGTAACCCTTGAAAATACAGAGTTTCTGAGATCACATGCTGCCCTCTTCATGTACCTGTCTTCTGGCCCCAATTCTCCAACAAGTTACAAGTCACAGAGTCCTTCGCCAGGTTGAAGTGATGAACAGAAACCATCGCCCCAGATGCACACTGTGGGGGGCACTATATAGACTCATCGCCAGGGGTCCCCAGCAACAGGCCTGTTGCACTCACACTCTGTGCTTCGGCCTTTGGACAGAGGGTCCTCTACCCGGTCCGTGTCCTTGGTTGACACTGCATGTCTGTGCTCTCACCCTGACTTGTTTCTTCTGACTTCAGACCAACTTCCTGGGCCTTATCCTCCTCAGAGACAAGCTGGCCTGAGGACACAGGGCAGGATTCTCCCAGGGCTATATTCCAGTCACATGTTTTCTTAGTGTTTCTACTTTCTTTTCTTTTTTCTTTTCTAAAATTCCCCACCATTTCAAGGACATTTTACCAAAGCTATTACAATGATTGTATTGGTCAATTCTGGGAGGATTGACATCTTTACCAAGTTGAATATTTAAGATTAAATTTTTTTAAGTTTATTTTTATTTTATTTTTGAGACAGAGAGAGACAGAGCATGAACGGGGGAGGGGCAGAGAGAGAGGGAGACACAGAATCGGAAGCAGGCTCCAGGCTCTGAGCCATCAGCCCAGAGCCCGACGTGGGGCTCGATCTCACGGACCGCGAGATCATGACCTGAGCTGAAGTCAGACGCTTAACTGACTGAGCCACCCAGGTGCCCCCAAGTTGAATATTTAGACCCATAAGCCACATAGATCTGTACATGTATTTAAACCTTTAATCTCCCTTTGAATAGTTTATAATTTTTAGTGCATAAAATTCTCAAATTCTTTCAGATCTTTCCTTATATGTTTCATATTTTTGATGCTATTGTAGATGATATTATTTCTAATTTTCATCTTTGGAGGTTGATGCTAGAATAGATAATACAATTCCCACGTGTGTGTGGGGATTGCATCCCCACCCCAAATGGAAACACTCGGACCAGAAGCATATCTGAGTCACTCTACACTCTCCAGAGAGCATGGCCAGAATCAGCCTTTTCATTCTTATCCAATTTCTTCATTAAGAGCTATTAATCTCTGAGCATGGGATTATTTCCAGTGCAACATTAACAGGGTGAGACTATATTATCAATGGATTAATCCAAATTTTGATCTGAAGAAAAGTATGTGATATTATCAGATCAAGTGGACTGAGGAAACTTAGGTGCTGACAGAAGAAATGACAATGCCATTGACCCCCTAAGCCAGGCAGGGTAGAGCCCCTGTTGTGAAGGGCACACCAGGTCAGGAGGGTGCAGGCCAGGTTTTTGTTTCACTTCCCCATAGATCTGGAGCACAGTGGAAGTCTTTAGAAGGAGGGTAGCTGGGTCATCCCCTGCTGGCACAGGGAACCTGTAAACACAGACCCTCATGGGAAACGGGGCAGCGGAAAAGGTGAAGCTGCTTGGTGGTCTGTGACAGTGAGGGTGACACCCACTCAAGAGCTGCCATGGAGGGGCGCCTGGGTGGCGCAGTCGGTTAAGCGTCTGACTTCAGCCAGGTCACGATCTCGCGGTCCGTGAGTTCGAGCCCCGCGTCAGGCTCTGGGCTGATGGCTCGGAGCCTGGAGCCTGTTTCCGATTCTGTGTCTCCCTCTCTCTCTGCCCCTCCCCCATTCATGCTCTGTCTCTCTCTGTCCCAAAAATAAATAAAAAACGTTGAAAAAAAAATTAAAAAAAAAAAAATAAGAGCTGCCATGGATCTGGAGATGTCCCTACCTGTGCAGTGAGCCAGGAGCACCAGGAGCACAAGGAGAAGGGTTCAGGCCATGATGGATGCTCTTCCTGCAGCCCCAGATCAGGGCGGGCATGTAGCGGTTTCTTTTGTCTTCTCCATGGACTCATGGGGACCGGCTGTTCACACAGATTTCCATCCTGCCTACTAGCTGAAGTGTCAGCTTAGTCCCTTAGAAAGAGGGGGCTGATTTCCACAGAGACTCAGAGTTTGTCTCCTGGGAGGGACCAGGGAAGAAGCAGCTGCCGGAAATTTCCACAGACCTGTGAGCAGGAGACCCCTCCCAGCCAGAGGGGACACAGCTGCTGAGTCCTCACTAGCACACATAGGCAAAAGTGTGGGCGCCCTAAGGGGGGTTGTAGGGTACACAGCAGGGGGCCCCCAGTGTGCTTTTCCTGGGGAGGCCGACAGTGCCCCCTGCTGCCCACAGGTCAAGCTTCAGTCTGTCCCTGGAAAGGATGTCAGGGACACTGACCTGACAGCCTGGCCACTGTCAGACCACAAGCATCCACGTGCCATATGCCCTAGTGCCCAAGGTAACTCATATGAACAAACAGCCTTCCCACCAAGAATTTCTGTGTTTGTCAGAGAAAGAAATGTGGTGAATCACCACCAAGCACCGTGAATGGGGCCGCAGTGGGTTGAGAATGCAGCGGTTTCTGGAAGAACACACCTGAGCTGCTGTCTCAGGTGGGCCACGTGAGGGAGGAGACTGGTTCTCTGGGTGGAGAGTTGGGACCAGGGTTCCTACAGCAGGACAAATAAAACACACTACCTTCCCAGAAGAAAGATGGAATTGGAGGTGGGTGGGGCATCAGATATGATGTGTTGAGGGGACGGAAACTACGTCATTTGACAGCAGCTTTGAGCAAATGGAATGTAAGTGCGAAAGGGGTGAGGACGTTTGACGCCTAAGTGTAAAAGTACTTCTATGTCAGAGTGAGGTGCTTGGCTTTTATTTTATTTGTATTTCTTAGAGATTGAAAACGGGAGAAATTTTGTTGAAATGCAACATATTGTTTTTATTATTAATTCTGTTTAACTTTTCAGCTTTTCCAAGTATAATAAAAAATCAAACATTGTATGCACTTAAGGCACAGAATGGAGATTGGATATCCATTAAAATTGTGAGGTGAAACAACCAAGCTAATCAATACATTTATCACTTCGTATACATGCCAGTTTTCTATTTTTATTCCTCCCTCCCTCCCTCCCTCCTTCCTTCATTCCTTTCTTCGCTCTCTCTTTTCTTCTTTCTTTCTTTCTTTCTTTCTCCTCTCTCTTTTCTTCTTTCTCTTTCTTTCTTTTTTTCTTTCTTTCTTTTTTTCTTTCTTTCTTTCTTTCTTTCTTTCTTTCTTTCTTTCTTTCTTTCTTTTATGAGAACCCTTAAGATCTATCCTGTCTGCAAATTTCAAATCTACAGTACAGTATTATTAACTAAGAAACTTATACTTTAGACAGACATTGTGGTGTCAGTTTCAACAATGTGCCTGACGACAACAGAGCAGGCAAGGCCGTGTCCGGAGGGCCTGAGGGCTGAGTATACAGGGAATCTGGAGGAGGAAGATGAGCAAGTAGGGCCCACAAGGAAGAGCATGGAGAGGTGACCGTGGCCCTGGACTGAGGGTGAGGGAAAGGATGAGCTGAGGGCTCCAGCTGTGTGCACTGTCGGGAAGGACATGAGAGGGAAAAATAAGGTTGAGGACAGTTAAAGGGGTTTGTGTCACATGTGTAAAGGTGGGCATGTGGGAACTACGTGGGAACAAGAACGTGAGATATGCCAAGTCCGTCCTCCCAGTGCAGTGGCCGGAGCATCGCTTCCTGCTGTGCACTAGCTCCGGGTCAGTGGTAAGGAAAGGAGAAGATAAGAGAGGGGGGAAGATGAAAAAAAGGAATAAGAAGGAAACGCAGGGAGCACCCCTGCTCACAGAACAAAGATAAAGCGTACAAATCCATTAGAAGTAAATCAGGAAATCCCTCAGTTTTTTTTTTTTTACTCCTGTCTTTATGTAATTACTTAAGCAATTACCGTTCAGATTTGTGCTCCTTTTAATTCTTCTGTTCTCTTTTTAATGTGTACTATTTTTTTTCTGTATTCATTCAGTTACTAAGACCATTGTGTTAATATCTGCAACTGTAATTGTGGACTAGTTATTCCTCTCTTTGCTTCTATAATTTATTCTTCAGATAGTTTTGCAAAGGTATGTTATTATATTTGAGCTTCTTTTTTTTCTTGAATAGATTATTTTATCACTATTAAATGTGTCACTGGTTTTCTAGAAAATTTCCTCCCTTAGTCTTTGGCGTGACACTTATATAACCACATCTTTTTGTACTTTCATGGTTACAGGGTATACTTTTTTTTAAATTTTAACCATCATGCTCTGTTAGGTCAATCCATGTCTGTAACTGGAACAATTTGTCCATTTAAATGCAATATAATTTAACATCATTATGTAGTATATTAAGTTTAATATCATTTTGTTATTTTGTTCTCTTCTTAAATCTAAATTTAGATTTAAACAATTTAAGTTCCTTTATTACTCTTTTCTTAGAAGTCTCTGTTTGTCAAAAGATTACCTGCTCTCCGCAGAGAGGTATCCACTGTATTTACTTTCCAATCTGGGTTTTGACCGGGCCTTTGTACTCAGTCTGGAATTTACTTTTCTTTTCTGGTGTACTTATGACTCATTTTCCTCTCTATTAGTCCAGTTTTGTAAGTGTTCTCAGGATGAACATTGATATAAAACATTATACAGTAAAAGGGACCTCTGTCTTCTTAGAAATTCGTTCTCAGCTCATCCATTAAGGGGCATTCAGGGAAGGGAATCCCACTCACATTCATCCCTATTATATTTATTTGGTAATGTTCCATGGGTTAACAGTGAAAAGACAACAAAATGTCTGGATTTTTTCCGGTAATATCAGGGTTCTCTGGACAATGTAGGATGGGTTCATAGGCCTTTTTCTCTAAAATAGTGAGATTCCTTTCAGCATCATTCCGGACCGAGTCAGAGGAAAAACAGAGAAAGACTATGACACATGCTCTTACACTTTACTGGTCTCACCCTGGTAATTACATCTGCAACAGTCTCATTTCCAAAAAGGTCTCATCCTGAAATATGGGAGTTTTTAGAACTTTTAGTCACATGAATTGTTGGAGACACAGTTCAATGCGTAACAATTAATATCCACAGTTTTTTCAGATTTTCTTAGTTTTTCCCTAATGTCCTTTTTCTGTAGTAAGATCCAGTTTAAGATTCTTTGCGACATTGAGTTGTGAATTGTCCTTAAGCTTCTCTTACTGTGACACTTCTTCAGACTGTCCCTCTTGTTGGTGCCTTTGTCCATACTTACTGAGTGGGGGTTATGCCTGACGTCATTCAAGCCAAGGGTTTACACCTGTTCCATGAAATCTCTGGACGGGAATGTGTCTCATCTGATGCCATTTATTTATACCATCAGTTAACAATATGGACGGCAGATACATGTGTAGACACTGAGTTACAACCCAATCCTTTTATGTTCCTGTGGTTGAAATCTTTCTAGTTTTGCCTCAGGGGGGCCCTTTAGGTTGGCTTGAGAGCTCCTAGACAAACCCTGTCCTTGTGTGTGTGCTCACATGGGTATGTGTGGTGGTTGTGCGCTGATTTGCTTGCGTTTGTTTTGGAGACAATGCCAGACAATGACAGAGTGTCATTTAAGGGCCATTAGTATCATATAGAATAATCCGTGGCTCAGAGTGTTTTCCTCTGTTCACATGATTAATTCTTTTTCGGTGTTTAGCACCCCCACGACCTACAGATGTTTGCAGAGTTTTGCTTCTTCCAATGTTTGATATAATTATCAAATTATTTATAAAAGTGGCACCTCCTGGGTGACCTCTTAGTTGGTTCCTGGTTTGGGTATTTACATTTAAACCTAGAATAAGTATCCATGTGCCAAGTTTAAGTTGCTTCCAGGCCTTAGTGATTAGGAATAAGTTGTTATAAACATTGAAGTGTAGGGTTTTTCCTATGGACAAAAGTTTTGAAACTTATCTTCATAATTTTATAATTTTAAATTGGCATTTTTTCACAAATAAGAGATAACAAGACAACACTAGACACCACCAATGAGATAATAGTACCAGATGCAAATAAGGCTGACTTATTTTTCAGGCACCACATGGGTAGAGTTCAGAGGAAAAATGAAAATGCTTCATTTCTTTTTATATCAGAAGGAAAAATTGATACTATCTGGCCTAGAATAAAATACCTCAGCTGATAAAACAAGAGATTTCACTTTCATCAAGACTCTGTGTCAGAAGGGTTTTCTGAGAGTGACTTTGAGGACAGAAAGGACAGGAGGAACCTCACTCACGGGAGGTGCCCTTGCATGGACCTGCGCCCAAGTCATCAGCCACAGAATGAGCAGAATCACAGGCTAAGCTGAGGAGGCAACTGCTGATGTGTTTCCCTCTTTACAGATGAGTAACTAGGTTTTTGTCTCACTTCCCCACAGGCCTGGACCACTGTGTAAGCACTGCCACTGCTGTACCACGATGAGCAGTAATAATCAGCCTCGTCCTCGGCTTGGAGCCCATTGATGGTCAGCGTGCCTGTGCTGCCAGACTTGGAGCCGGAGAATCGATCAGGGACCCCTGAGGGTCGGTTGCTATTATCATAGATGATGGTTTTGGGGGCCATTCCTGGGATTTGTTGGTACCAGCCCACGTAACTACCAACTCCAGTGCAGGAGATAGTGACCCTCTGGCCCAGGGCCCCCGACACTGAGGATGGTTGATTCGGCCCCGACTGAGCCCAAATCCCTGGAAAGAGAAACAACAGAGAGGATATTCCTGGGGTCTAGAGACAAGAGGAGGAATCAGGCGCACACTTGTGCTTCCACAACCCTTTCCCGTGTCCCCACATTAAGTCACCTGCGCAGTGAGCGAGGAGGGTGAGGAGGAGAGTGGACCGGGCCATGGTGGAGGTCAGCACCGATCCTGCCTTCTGTTGCCTCACAGCTGAGCAGAGCCTCCCTTCACCTCTCCCTTCACCTCTTGATCTGTTGAGAGGGGGAGGGCCCAACCATGCAAATGCGACCCCCCTGTTTTTTGACTCCTCACTGACTTCTATAGGTGCCTCGGCCTAAGGAAGTCAGGGGGATAAGCAAGGGAGGGGCAACTTTAGGGCAGGGGGTGGGGAGGTCACAGATGTGAGCCCTGAGCCGAGGGCACAGACAGTGGCAGGTGGCAGGACTCAGCTCTGGTCTACCATGACCCCTAAGAAACAGGCCTTGATTGCCCCTTAGCGTCCAGACACAGACATGCTATTGTATGACATTAGCAGAGCCCATCAGAGACCACTTCTGCCTCCCCACTGCTTAGCCTCTGTCCTGCCTCAGGGCTAGGCCAGGTGTCCCCACATCTGGCCCCCATCACCTCAGGGCAGACTCTGTTCTACTCAAACTCTTGGGGGTGAGCCTGTCCATGCCTCCCTTGACTGTTCATGGGTCAGGCCAGAGGAGGTGTCTCTATACACATTCCTGTAACAGTAAAGGTGTACCAATAGGGGAAGGAGTTATCTGGATATGACAGCGGAGGCAGGGCTCCAGGCATGGGTGCCTGGAAGCAGCAGAGAGCAGAGGGCAGCTCCCATGGGGAAATTTGGCAGATGGACCTGACCCTGATGAGATCGTTCTTTACATGTGCTTCTTACTCAGATGGAGTGTGTTGATTCACACTCTATCTTGGGATCTATGTGAATGTGCTCATTGTCAGACATCTGAGTCATTCCAGTTTTCTCTCCCAAAGTGCATCAGGAAATATCAGTGAGATCCTAAGGATCCCATCTGGGGAATCTGCTCTAGGATTCATGTATACTCTTTCTGAATTCCTTCCCAAATCATGGTAGCTCTGTTCCGGAGACCTTGCAAAGGACCGTTTTCAGCCTATGCGTTCCTTGGGTGTAAGAGGAACTTGAATGACTTTCTGGTCTTTTTATTCTATGGCATCAATCTATGTGTCTCTCGAGAACAATACCACGTTGGTTTTCATGACTACAGCTTTGTTAATATAATTTCAAAGTGGGAAGTATGGTGTCTCGAGGTTTGTTCCTTCTCAAGATTGTTTTGGCAATTTGGGGTCTTTTCTGGTTGCATACAAAATTCGGGTTTTTTTAGTTTCTGTGAAAAATGTCATTGGAATTTTTATGGGGATTGCATTGAATTTATAGAGTGCTTTGAGTAGTGTGGACATTTTAGCATTGTATTTATTGTGGAGATGCCTGGATTTAGGAACTACCTGAAGGTTGTGTATGAGGTCTAAGTGTTTGTCTAAGATGACCTCCATCTCTGTGGTTAAAAATGTGGATGGATTATGATGATTCAAACGAAAGAAAAGATACTAGTTTTGGCAATAAGGTAAAGAATGTGGATATGTGCATTTTTTATTTTTATTTTTTTCACTGATGTACTCTTTTCAAATCAAAACCTTTCCTGGGCACCAGCTAAGTACCGGTAAGCTGCAGACACTTAGTGTGGGAGGACAAACAAAACTGTCAAGGTCGTGGAGCCTGTTGGGTTTTCATCTGATTCACTATGACAGACAAGGAGGAGATGTTTCTTGTGAGGTATTCAATGGGAAGCATTAAATATTTATAGGACTAGAACACACAGTTGTATGTTAACCGAGAGTTGATGACTAGAAGTGTGTGTGTGTATAACTGTATCTTATGTATTATCTTTATGAAGTTTGTGTTTTATATATATATATGTGTGTGTGTGTATATATATATATATGTGTATATGTATATATATGTGTATATGTATATATATGTATATATATATACACATATATATATACACACACACTGTGTGTATATACACTTCCTGATATATATATGTGTGTGTGTATATATATATATATATATATATATGATATAAATCCCAGGAGATATATCCTAGATGTATTGTCATGAACAGTATAGAGAGGGATTAGATAAACCACTGGGGAAAATAATTGTGTGAATATTTACAGGAGGAGTAGAAACTTGTGTGACACAGAGAAGGACTGGAGAGGGATCTGGTGTGAGTAATTATAATACATTGCACACTGAGAAAGGAGGGCTTAGAGCACCAGGAACTTCTGGGTCATGGGACTGAGCTCCATTGGGTAGTAAGGTCTGTCTGGATAATACCTGTTCGGGTATTTTCCTGCTGGCCTGCCTCACAGCTCAGTCTCTCAGTGCCAGTGTGAACAGGCCACCGCTGACCCCGGTCCTGGTCACCCAGCTGCTCTGATAACACACAGCATCCCTAGAGGACACTCTGACCTTTGCAGACGGATATTTGAGCTTTCAGTGCCCAAGGAAAGAGCATGATTGCATCCTCTCCTGGGTGCTTGGGATGGAGACATTAATTTTCTTCGGGTCACTAACAGCGTCCAGGCTGCTCACCATGGGGCTTAGTTTACAGTGTTTATGTTCCTGGACATATTAGTGTTCCCTGACATTAGGTTTGCTTGCTGCAGGGCCCTGGCATCACTACCAGTCTCCAATCTAAATTTGTTTTAAAGTTTATTTTTTTTAAGACATAGAAAGACAGAAAGACAGACAGAGAGAGAGAGAGAGCAGGGAGTTACAGAGAGATAGCGGGAGACACAGAATCAAGAGCAAGCTCCAGGCTCTGATTCCGTGGCACAGAGCCCAAGGCAGGGCTTCGGCTCACGAACCACGAGATCATGCACTGAGCCAAAGTCCTAAACTTAACCGACTGAGCTACCCAGGCACCCCTACCAGTCTCCAATCAAAACCAATTTCAAGGCCTCATATTTCCCAGGTTCACTCCCGGTTCATACGTGATAAAAAGTCCATGGGGGTTATCCTTGAACTTTGAATTCTTTTTGCTGTTGTTGCTGTATTATGAGAATCTCCTGTTATATCTTATCACTTCCATGGTACAGGCTCTGGGGCCTGTGAAGTCTCTGTTTGTCAAAAGACTACCGGCTCTCCGCAAACAAGTACCCACTGCACTCTCTTCCCAATCTGGGTTTTGACCAGACCTTTATACTTAGTCTGGAATTTAATTTTCTTCTCTAGTATACTCATGACCCATTTGCCTCTCTATTAGTCCAGTTTTGTAAGTGTTCTCGAATGAACATTGATATAAACCATTATACAGTACAAGAAAATCTATCGTAGAAATTTGTTCTCTGCTCATCCACTAAGGGGCATTCAGGGAACGAATCCCACTCACATTCAACCCTATTATCTTTATTTGGTAAATGTTCCATGGGTTAACGGTGAAAAGACAACAAAATGTCTAGATTTTTCCGGTAATACCAGGGTTCTCTGGACAAGGTAGGATGGGTTCATAGGCTTTTTTCTCTAAAATAGTGAGATTCCTTTCAGCATCATTGCAGGCCGAGTCAGAGGGAAAACAAAGACAGAGAAAGCCTAGAACACATGCAGTTACACTCTACTGGTCTCACCCTGGTAATTACATCTGCAACAGTCTCATTTCCAAAAAGGTCTCATCCTGAAATATGGGAGTTTTTAGAACTTTTAATCACATGAATTATTGGAGACACAGTTCAACGCGTAACAATTAATATCCACAGTTTATTCAGATTTTCTTAGTTTTTACCTAGTGTCCTTTTTCTGTTGTATGATCCAGTTTATGATTCTTTGCGACACTGAGTTGTGAATTGTCCTTAAGCTTCTCTTACTGTGACACTTCTTCAGACTGTCCCTCTTTTGGTGCTTTTGTGCATACTTACTGAGTGCGGGCTATGCCTGACGTCATTCAAGCCAAGGGTTTACACCTGTTCCATGAAATCTCTGCACGGAAATGTGTCTCATCTGATTCCATATATTTATATCATCAGTTAACAATATAGACGGCAGACATATGTGTAGACACTGAGTTACAACCCAATCCTTTTATGTTCCTGTGGTCGAAATCTTTCTAGTTTTGCCTCATGGGGGCCCTTTACGTTGGCTCGTGAGCTCCTAGACACACCCTGTCCTTTTGTGTGTGCGCACACGGGTATGTGTGGTGGTTGTGCACTGATTTGTTTGCGTTTGTTTGGGAGAAAATGCCAGACAATTACAGAGTGTCATTCAAGTGTCATTAGTATCATATAGAATAATTCTGTTGCTCAGAATGTTTTATTATGTTCACATGATTAATTGTTTTTCAGCGTTTAGCACCCCCGCGACCTACAGATGTTTGCAGAGTTTTGCTTCTTCCAATGTTGGATATAATTATCAAATTATTTATAAAAGTGGCACCTCCTGGGTGACCTCTTAGTTGGTTCCTGGTTTGGGTGATTATTTTAAACCTAGAATAAATATCTATGTGCCAAGTTTAGGTTGCTTTCAGGCTTTAGTGATTAGGAATAAGTTGTTATAAACATTAAAGTGCAGGGTTTTTCCTATGGACAAAATTTATGAAACTTATCCTCATAATTTTATAATTTTAAATTGGCATTTTTTCCACAAATCATAGATAATAAGAAGAGACTAGCCACTGCCATGGAGATAATAGTACCAGATGCAAATAAGGTTGACTTATTCTCCAGGCACCACATGGGTAGAGTTCAGAGAAAAAATAAAAATGCTTCATTTATTTTAATATCAGTGGGAAAAATTGATATGATCTGGCCTAGAAGTAAAATACCTCAGCTGATAAAACAAGAGATTTCACTTTCATGAAGACTCTTTGTGTCAGAAGGGTTTTCTGAGAGTGACTTTGAGGACAGAAAGGACAGGAGGAACCTCACTCACGGGAGGTGCCCTTGCATCGACCTGTGTCCAAGTCATCAGCTACAGAATGAGCAGAATCACAGGCTAAGCTGAGGAGGCAACTGCTGATGTGTTTCCCTCTTTACGGATGAGTAACTAGGTTTTTGTCTCACTTCCCCACAGGCCTGGACCACTGTGTGAACACTGCCACTGCTGTACCATGATAAGCAGTAATAATCAGCCTCGTCCTCGGCCTGGAGATCAGTGATGGTCAGAGTGCCTGTGCTGCCAGACTTGGAGCCGGAGAATCGATCAGGGACCCCTGAGGGTCGGTTGCTATCTTCCTAGATGATGGTTTTGGGAGCCATTCCTGGGATTTGTTGGTACCAGCCCACATAACTACCAACTCCAGTGCAGGAGATAGTGACCCTCTGGCCCAGGGCCCCCGACACTGAGGATGGTTGATTCAGCCCCGACTGAGCCCAAATCCCTGGAAAGAGAAACAACAGAGAGGATATTCCTGGGGTCTAGAGACAAGAGGAGGAATCAGGCCCACACTTGTGCTTCCAGAACCCCTTCCCATGTCCCCACATCAAGTCACCTGTGCAGTGAGCGAGGAGGGTGAGGAGGAGAGGGGACCAGGCCATGGTGGAGGTCAGCACCGATCCTGCCTTCTGTTGCCTCACAGCTAAGCAGAGCCTCCCTTCACCTCTCCCTTCACCTCTTGATCTGTTGAGAGGGGGAGGGCCCAACCATGCAAATGCGACCCCCCCTGTTTTTTGACTACTCACTGACTTCTTTAGGTGTCTCTGCCTGAGGATGTCAGGGTGATGGGCAGGGTGGGGGCAATTTCAGGGCAGGGGTGGGGATGTCACAGATGTGAGCCCTGAGTCAAGGGCACAGACAGTTGCAGGTGGCACTTCTCAGCTCTGGTCTACTGTGACCCCTCAGAAACAGGCCTTGAGTGCCCCTTAGTGTCCAGACACAGACATGCCATTGTATGAGGTGAGCAGAGCCCATCAGAGACCACTTCTGCCTCCAACTGCTCTAGCCACTCTCCCCTGCCTCAGGGTTAGACCAGGTGTCCCCACATGTGGCCCCCTATCACCTCAGGACAGACTCCCTGTTCTACTCAAACTCCTGGGCGTGAGCCTGTCCATGGCTCCCTTGACTCTTAATGGGTCAGGCCTGAGGAGTTGTCTCTATGCACATTCCTCTAACAGTAAAGGTGTATCAAAGGGGAAGGAGTTATTGGATATGACAGTGGAGGCAGGGCTCCAGGCGACCGTGCCAATGCAGGAAGCAGCAGAGAGCAGAGGGCAGCTCCCATGGGGGCCTTTGGCAGATGGGACCTGACCCTGGTGAGATTGTTCTTTACATGTGCATCCTACCCTGATAGTTGTCTTGATTCACACTCTATCCTGGCATCTATGTCAATGTGCTCATTGTCAGACATCTGAGTCATTCTAGTTTTCTCTCCCAAAGTGCATTGGGAAGTATCAGTGAGATCCTAAGGATCCCATTTGGGGCATCTGCTCTAGGATTCATGTATATTCTTTCTGAATTCCTTCCCAAATCCATGGTAGCTCAGTTCTGGAGAGCTTCAAAGGACTGTTTTCAGCCTATGTCTTCCATGGTGGTCAAGAGGAACTTGAATGACTTTCTGGTCTTTTTATTCTATGGCATCAATCTATGTGTCTCTTGAGACCAATACCATATTGGTTTTCATGACTACAGCTTTGTAATATAATTTGAAAGTACAAAGAATGGTGTCTCGAGGTTTGTTCCTTCTCAAGATTGCTTTGGCAATTTGGGGTCTTTTCTGGTTCTATACAAAATTCAGGGTTTTTTTTTTTAATTTCTGTGCAAAACTTCATTGGAATTCTTATGAGGATTGCATTGAATTTATAGAGTGCTTTGAGTAGCGTGGACATTTTAGCATTATATTTATTGTGGAGATCCCTGGATTTAGGAATTACCTGGAGGCTGTGTGTGAGGTGTAAGGGTTTGTCTAAGATGACCTCCATCTCTGTGCTTAAAAATGTGGATGGATTATGATGATTCAAACAAAAGAAGAGATACTAGTTTTGGCAATAAGGTAAAGAATGTGGATATGTGCATTTTTCCTTTTTTTCACTGATGTATTCTTTAAATATCAAAAACCTTTCCTGAGCAACAGCTAACCGGTAAGCTGCAGACACTCAGTCCTGCAAGGACAAACAAGACTGTCAAGGTCGTGGAGCATGTTGGGTTCATGTGACTCACTATGACAGACAAGGAGGAGATGTTTCATGGGAGGTATTCAATGGGAAGCATTGAATATTTATAGGACTGGAACACACAGTTCTATGTTAACCGAGAGTTGATGACTAGAAGTGTGTGTGTGTGTATAACTATATCTTATATTTTATTTATACGTAGTTTGTGTTTCATATATATATATATATATATATATATGGTAAAAATCCCAGGAGACATATCCTAGATGTATTGTCATGAACAGTGCAGAGAGGGATTAGATAAACCACTGGGGAAAATAATTGTGTGAATATTTACAGGAGGAGTAGAAACTTGTGTGACACAGAGAAGGACTGGAGAGGGATCTGGTGTGAGTAATTATAATACATTGCACACTGAGAAAGGAGGGCTTAGAGCACCAGGAACTTCTGGGTCATGGGACTGAGCTCTGTCGGGTAGTAAGCTCTGTCTGGAAAATACCTGTTCGGGTATTTTCCTGCTGGCCTGCCTCACAGCCCGTCCTCTCAGTGCCAGTGTGAACAGGCTACCGCTGACCCCGGTCCTGGTCACCCAGCTGCTCTGACAACACACAGCATCCCTAGAGGACACTCTGACCTTTGCAGACGGGTATTTGAGCTTTCAGTGCCCAAGGAAAGAGCATGATTGCATCCTCTCCTGGGTGATTGGGATGGAGACATTAATTTTCTTCGGGTCACTAACAGCGTCCAGGCTGCTCACCATGGGGCTTAATTTACAGTGTTTACGTTCCTGGACATATTAGTGTTCCCTGACATTGGGTTTGCTTGCTGCAGGGCCCTGGTATCACTACCAGTCTCCAATCTAAATTTGTTTTAATGTTTATTTTTTTTGAGACATAGAGAGACAGAAAGACAGAGATAGAGAGAGAGCAGGGAGTTACAGTGAGAGAGCGGGAGACACAGAATCAGAAGCAGGCTCCAGGCTCTGATTCCGTGGCACAGAGCCCAAGGCAGAGCTCGGCTCATGAACCACGATATCATGACCTAAGCCAAATTCCTAAGCTTAACCGACTGAGCCACCCAGGCACCCCTACCAGTCTCTAATCAAAACCAATTTCAAGGCCTCATATTTCCCAGGTTCACTCCCGGTTCATATGTGATAAAAAGTCCATGGGGGTTATTCAAAGTCCTTGAACTTTGAATACTTTTTGCTGTTGTTGCTGTATTATGAGGATCTCCTGTTATATCCCATCACCTCCATGGTACAGGCTCTGGGGCCTTTGAAGTCTCTGTTTGTCAAAAGACTACCGGCTCTCCTCAAACAAGTACCCAGGGTACTCCCTTCCCAATCTGGGTTTTGACCAGGCCTTTATACTTAGTCTGGAATTTAATTTTCTTCTCTGGTATACCCATGACCCATTTGCCTCTCTATTAGTCCAGTTTTGTAATTGTTCTCGGATGAACATGATAGAAACCCTTATACCGTGCAAGGGACCTCTATTTTCTTGAAATTCTTTCTCTGCTTATCCATTAAGGGGCATTGAGGAAAGGGAATCCCACTCACATTCAACACTATTATCTTTATATGGGAAATGTTCCATGGGTTAACAGTGAAAAGACAACAAAAGGTCTAGATTTTTCCGGTAATACCAGGGTTCTCTGGACAAGGTAGGATGGGTTCATAGGCCTTTTTCTCTAAAATGGTGAAATTCTTTCAGCATGATTCCAGACTGAGTCAGAGGAAAAACAAAGACAGAGAAAGCCTAGAACACATGCAGTTACACTCTACTGGTCTCACCCTGGTAATTACATCTGCAACAGTCTCATTTCCAAAAAGGTCTCATCCTGAAATATGGGAGTTTTTAGAACTTTTAATCACATGAATTATTGGAGACACAGTTCAACGCGTAACAATTAATATCCACAGTTTATTCAGATTTTCTTAGTTTTTACCTAGTGTCCTTTTTCTGTTGTATGATCCAGTTTATGATTTTTTGCGACATTGAGTTGTGAATTGTCCTTAAGCTTCTCTTACTGTGACACTTCTTCAGACTGTCCCTCTTTTGGTGCTTTTGTGCATACTTACTGAGTGCGGGCTATGCCTGACGTCATTCAAGCCAAGGGTTTACACCTGTTCCATGAAATCTCTGCACGGAAATGTGTCTCATCTGATTCCATATATTTATATCATCAGTTAACAATATAGACGGCAGACATATGTGTAGACACTGAGTTACAACCCAATCCTTTTATGTTCCTGTGGTCGAAATCTTTCTAGTTTTGCCTCATGGGGGCCCTTTACGTTGGCTCGTGAGCTCCTAGACACACCCTGTCCTTTTGTGTGTGCGCACACGGGTATGTGTGGTGGTTGTGCGCTGATGTGCTTGCGTTTGTTTGGGAGACAATGCCAGACAATGACAGAGTGTCATTTAAGTGCCATTAGTATCATATAGAATAATTCTGTGGCTCAGAGTGTTTTCCTCTGTTCACATGATTCATTCTTTTTCAGTGTTTAGCACCCCCGCGACCTACAGATGTTTGCAGAGTTTTGCTTCTTCCAATGTTGGATATAATTATCAAATTATTTATAAAAGTGGCACCTCCTGGGTGTCCTCTTAGTTGGTTCCTGGTTTCGGTGATTATTTTAAACCTAGAATAAATATCCATGTGCCATGTTTAGGGTGCTTTCAGGCTTTAGTGATTAGGAATCAGTTGTTATAAACATTGGAGTGCAGGGTTTTTCCTATGGACAAAATTTATGAAACTTATCCTCATAATTTTACAATTTTTAATTGGCATTTTTTCACAAATAATAGATAAGAAGAAGAGACTAGCCACTGCCATGGAGATAATAGTACCAGATGCAAATAAGGCTGACTTATTCTTCAGGCACCACATGGGTAGAGTTCAGAGAAAAAATAAAAATGCGTCATTTATTTTTATATCAGAAGGAAAAATTGATATGATCTGGCCTAGAAGTAAAATACCTCAGCTGATAAAACAAGAGATTTGTCTTCCATCAAGACTCTGTGTCGGAAGGGTTTTCTGAGAGTGACTTTGAGGACAGAAAGGACAGGAGGAACCTCACTCACGGAGGTGCCCTTGCATGGACCTACGTCCAAGTCATTAGCCACAGAATGAGCAGAATCACAGGCTAAGCTGAGAAGGCAACTGCTGATGTGTTTCCCTCTTTACAGATGAGTAACTAGGTTTTTGTCTCACTTCCCCACAGGCCTGGACCACTGTGTAAGCACTGCCACTGCTGTACCACGATAAGCAGTAATAATCAGCCTCGTCCTCGGCCTGGAGATCAGTGATGGTCAGAGTGCCTGTGCTGCCAGACTTGGAGCCAGAGAATCGATCAGGGACCCCTGAGGGTCGGTTGCTATCATAATAGATGATGGTTTTGGGGGCCATTCCTGGGATTTGTTGGTACCAGCCCACGTAACTACCAACTCCAGTGCAGGAGATAGTGACCCTCTGGCCCAGGGCCCCCGACACTGAGGATGGTTGATTCGGCCCCGACTGAGCCCAAATCCCTGGAAAGAGAAACAACAGAGAGGATATTCCTGGGGTCTAGAGACAAGAGGAGGAATCTGGCGCACACTTGTGCTTCCAGGACCCCTTCCCATGTCCCCACATCAAGTCACCTGTGCAGTGAGCGAGGAGGGTGAGGAGGAGAGGGGACCAGGCCATGGCGGAGGTCAGCACCGATCCTGCCTTCTGTTGCCTCACAGCTGAGCAGAGTCTCCCTTCACCTCTCCCTTCACCTCTTCATCTGTTGAGAGGGGGAGGGCCCAACCATGCAAATGCGACCCCCCTGTTTTCTGACTCCTCACTGACTTCTATGGGTGCCTCTGCCTGAGGATGACAGGGTGATGGGCAGGGTGGGGGCAATTTCAGGGCAGGGGTGAGGAGGTCACAGATGTGAGACATGAGCAGAGGGCACAGGCAGTGGCAGGTGGCAGTTCTCATCTCTGATCTACCGTGACCCCTCAGAAACAGGCCTTGAGTGCCCCTTAGTGTCCAGACACAGTCATGCCATTGTATCACATGAGCAGAGCCCATCAGAGACCACTTCTGCCTCCTCACTCCTCTAGCCACTCTCCTCTACCTAAGTGTTAGACCAGGTCTCCCCACGTGGCCCCCCATCACCTCAGGGCAGACTCTCTGTTCTACTCAGACTCCTGGGGGTGAGCCTGTCCATGGCTCCCTTGACTGTTCATGGGTCAGGCCAGAGGAGTTTTCTCTACACACATTCCTCTAACAGTAAATGTGTACCAATAGGGGAAGGAGTTAACTGAATATGACAGCGGAGCCAGGGCTCCAGGCGCCCATGCCAATGCAGGACAGCAGAGAGCAGAGGGCAGCTCCCATGGGGAACTTTGGCAGATGGGACCTGACCCTGATGAGATTATTCTTTACATGTGCTTCTTACCCAGATGGAGTGTGTTGATTCACACTCTATCCCGGCATCTATGTCAATGAGCTCATTGTCCGACGTCTGAGTCATTCCAGTTTTCTCTCCCAAAGTGCATCAGTAAATAGCAGTGAGATCCTAAGGATCCTATTTGGGGCATCTGCTCTAGGATTCATGTATATTCTTTCTGAAATGCTTCCCAAATCCATGGTAGCTCTGTTCCGGAGACCTTGCAAAGGACCGTTTTCAGCCTATGTCTTCCCTGGTGGTCAAGAGGAACTTGAATAACTTTCTGGTCTTTTTATCTATGGCATGAATCTATGTGTCTCTCGAGAACAATACCACATTGGTTTCCATGACTACAGCTTTGTAATATAATTTCAAAGTGTGAAGAATGGTGTCTCGAGGTTTGTTCCTTCTCAAGATTGCTTTGGCAATTTGGGGTCTTTTCTGGTTCTATACAAAATTTGTTTTTTTTTTTAATATCTGTGCAAAACGTCATTGGATTTTTTATGGGGATTGCATTGAATTTATAGAGTGCTTTGGGTAGTGTGGACATTTTAGCATTATATTTATTGTGGAGATCCCTGGATTTAGGAATTACATGGAGGCTGTGTGTGAGGTCCAAGGGTTTGTCTAAAATGACCTCCATCTCTGTGCTTAAAAATGTGGATGGATTTATGATGATTCAAATGAAAGAAGAGTTACTAGTTTTGGCAATAAGGTAAAGAATGTGGATATGTGTATTTTTTCTTTTTTTATTCACTGATGTATTCTTTTTAATTCAAAAACCTTTCCTGGGCACCAGCTAAATACCGGTAGGCTGCAGACACTCAGTGCCTCAAGGACAAACAAAACTGTCAAGGTCGTGGAGCCTGTTAGGTTTTCATCTGACTCACTATGACAGACAAGGAGGAGATGTTTCCTGTGAGGTATTCAATGGGAAGCACTGAATATTTATAGGACTAGGGCACACGGTACTATGTTAACCGAGAGTCGATTTCTAGAAGTGTGTGTGTGTATAACTGTATCTTATGTATTATTTATACGTATTTTGTGTTATATATATATATGTATATATGTATGTATATATGTATATATGTATACATATATATGTATACATATATACATATATATGTATATATGTGTGTATATATATACATATATATATATATATATATATATATATGATAGAAATCCCAGGAGATATATCCTAGATGTATTGTCATGAACAGTGCAGAGATGGATTAGATAAACCACTGGGGAAAATAATTGCGTGAATATTTACAGTAGGAGTAGAACCTTGTGTGACACAGAGAAGGACTAGAGAGGGATCTGGTGTCAGTAATTATAATACATTGCACACTGAGAAAGGAGCGCTTAGAGCACCAGGATCTTCTGGGTCATGGGATGAGCTCTGTCCTTACAATTCCCAAGCTTCTGCAGGTTCCCAAATGGGCAATCCCATCTGGATGGGGGCCCCATCTGGTGCAGGTGACCCAGTCACCTCCAGTGTCTCTCCTCAGCGCTGGGGCTCCCTGGCTGCATCTAGGGATGACTGTGTTGTTGACCATTGCCTATGGGTGCTCTTGGGAAAAGGCAACGTGAGAGGCACATGCCCCTTGTTTCTAATTACAGTCTGTCCTTGAAGAATCCCATGTGCATTTTTGTTAATGGACCCTGCCCCATGAAGTGTGAGGATGGGGGCAGGTGCAGAGGATTATGGGGACTGGCTTGCCTGGGTGGGAAGTGACCTGGCATGACAAAGAGATGGGATGTCTCCTCAGGCCTTCCTGATACAGCCTGTGGAGTGGTGAGCCTGCCCTCTGCCCTTCTTATCCCTCAGTGCAGGACACAACTTCCCTGAGGGGGTCCCTCACCTGACGTCCCAACAACACAACTAAGTGGTGGGGGGGCACAGAGTGATTCATGCTGAGGAAGCCACAGCTCTGAAGTAAGGACTGAGGTGTGGTGGTGCCTGCCACACAGGAGGTCGCACTTGGGGGATCAGAAGCCCCCGACCCTGTGTAGGGATGGATGGGGTGCCAGGCAAGCTCAAGTCCAGAGGGTCCCTCTCTGCTCAACTCTAGTTCCTTCTCCCAGTCTTAAGTGAGTCTGAACTCTGAGACAGCAGGGGGCGCTGGAGGTCTGTCCCTGTGCATTGGGGGAGGTGCAGGGATGGCTGGGGGGTGTCTCAGCTGGGCACCCAGTCCTGGAACCCTGCCTTGTACCCTCTGCTCTATGCTCACCGGGGCCCACGATTGGCTCCCCAGCCCCCCCTCCCCCAACTCAGCTGTCACCATATTCAGTGAGTAGGTTTCAGGACCCAGGAGGGGAGTGATTTGCATGAAGGATTCCTCTCTGCTCTCCAAAGTGGGGAGGGGATGAGAGAGGCTTTGTGCAGTTCTCTCACTGGTGGGCTCAGTCAGGGGCACAGCCTGGGCTGTCTCCACCTTGACCTGGACCCCTCTCCTCCTCACCCCCCTTGTTCTCCGCTTAGGTGACTGGCTGTGGAAAGCAAGGCGAGTGATTTTGGGCTGGGGTGTGCTGGGCTCCTTCTTCCCCTCTTTTGAAGAACAAGCTGGAGGCATTCCCTCAGGACCTGCCTGTCCGTGTCTCCACTGCTCTGTTGCAGGGTCCTGGGCACAGTGTGCCCCGACACAGGAGGCCTCCCTGTCAGGGTTTCAGGGGCACAAGGTGACCTTCACCTGTACGGGAATTAGCAACAGTGTTGGAGCAAATTATGTGGGCTGCTTCCAAGAGATTTCTCTCAGCGTTACCACAACTGTGGTGCTCAGAAGAAATGGACCCTTGGAGATCTCAGCTCAGTTCTCTGGCTCCCACTCTGGGAACAAGGCCTCTAGGACCTTCTCAGCCTGCAGCCTGAGGATGAGCCATATTGTTAGTGCTCAACATGGGGCAGAAGCATCAGTTCTGACTTACTGCTGCAGGCCCATGGGGACCTGAGACAGAAAGCTGTCTTTGTCACCCCCAGGACTGCCGGTGAGAAACAGACAGGGAGGCCTTGGAGACCCTGGAGGGTCTGAGGGTCTGACTCTGAGCACAGAGGAAATTTAAAGGGTCAGTGACAGTAGTTGCCTCTCATGTTGTTTTTTCTTCCTTTCCTGTCTCCCTTTCCTGTCTCCCTTTCTTTCTTTCTTTCTTTCTTTCTTTCTTTCTTTCTTTCTTTCTTTCTTTCTTTCTTTTCTTCTCTCTCTTTCTCCCTCTATCTCTCTCCCTTTCCTCTTTCCTTCCTTCCTCCCTTCCTTTCTTCCTTGGATAAAGAGCTTTATTTGGATTAAATGAGAGCTGGTGAAAGAGAAGGGCCCAAGACTCCAGTGAGATTAGGTTCCAAAAGGGCAGGCAGAGCTTATCAACCCAATGGACTCCACCTCCCAGCAGCCTTCCAGTTAGTAGGGTCAATAAAGGCCTGCTGGGAAATGTATTTGCCAGTAAATCACCAACGTTTGCCAACCATCACTACAATGGTAGAGTTTCTCTTTTCCATAATTAAATCTCCACAACACCTCCCATGACACCACAAATATTACAAAAAATGTTTTAAAAAATCGCATTTGACAGATCTTGTACTCATCTTGAGTAGTTAGCTCCGAAGTCTCATCATCTTCCAAAAATAGTTCTACTAAACTCATCGACTGAAACGTCCATCCATGTAGTGAGAAGACAGTCTTTGCTGGCCCATGGTCATTCTAATCCAATTTCCCCAGCCAGTAGGGCTGCATAGCAGAGTAAGGCTCAGATTGGGGGGGAAGGGGGAAGGGACGGGGCTAATTTTCTCCAGTATAAGTTCACAACTAAAGCTTGGTGGGAGAGCAGAACCAGAAAGGCTTGAGGGAAGGGTCCAGGCCCTGTACTCGGTCTGAAGAGAAGGAGGAGGAGGAGGAGGAGGAGGAGGAGGAGGAATGCTTACCATGCTTGTTGTATTTGTATATCTGTAAGAACTTTCTTCATTTTCTTCCATGTTTTCTTTTCCATCTGTTTTCCATGCCAGGTGCCAAGGGATTCACAGGAGGGATGCCAGGAGCAGGTGGTGGGTAGGGAGCAGGTAGGGACCTAGGGGTTGGCCTCCCGGATGCCCTGGTTATGGTGCAGGATGGGGGTGCACTGGGGAGAAAGCTGGATTCCCCCGGGAAGCTGCTGCAGGAGATGGAGAGGGGCCTGGAGGGCAGGCAGGGTGGTCAGGTGGTGGATGGCAGGATGGGCACCTTCAGGGTACCTGACGTCAGTAGATCTGGATTTGGACCTGGCTGCTTGGCATTGGGATTCCACATGTTCAGGTGTTTCCTCCAGCCTTTACACACACCACCACCCGGGCTTGACTCACCCTGCCTCTCACCTCAAGTTCTTTTTCCTAAAAATAAAACAAATCTAGTGAGATAATTTGCATGTCACCGAGTTCACTCATTCAAGTATACAACCCAGCAGTCTGTAGTATATTTACGGAGTTGTGCAAACATCATCATGATCGAATCGACAACATTTCCATCACCTGCGGAAAAAGCGCTGACCCACTAGCAGTCACGCCATTGCCCCTCTCTGCACTCACCCCTTTGTCACCACCGGTTCCTTCCTGTCTGCAGTGACTTCCCTCTTGTGCACATTTCACAGGTGCTGAATCACAGAACAGGTGCCACTGTAAGCACTTCACTCACTGGCATTAAGAATGTGTGCATTGTTGCGGGAACATCAACACCACCATCTGTAAATATATGGATTGCTTCACTTGGTTGCTTGTCACTCTTGTGCAGGGACCATGCCGATCTATCTGTATGGTTCCAGTTTTAATGGCATCGGCTGTCAAAACAGTAATCACTTACTTTTCCTTAGTGGTTTATACAATAATTAAGGATTTCATTCTTTTTCAATTTTTATCTTCCAATATCAATTCACCCCTTCCATGATTTATGTTATATATTTGTACATACTTCTTTTTGTTCAACAATTTAGCCAGTAGTTGCTGTATTCTGTTATGAAAAATAATACTGTGTGTTATGAGACTGTTTTTCTGGTTTTGGTGTCATGCATTTTTGCTTTACCCTTGGAGAGGATGCAGGCTGTGTCTCCTTTCCCTGGTTCCTATTCCCTCGTGCCTGGTGGATGCCAAATGTTCTTGCCCCTCATTTCCCTTGACTGAGGTGTTTCCAGAGTCCCTTCCTGACTTTCTCACCCCCTGTGCCCACAGCTCTGCAACTGAGACCTCCTGTCTCCCTCTTGCTCTTCCTGGATGCATGTCCCGTGGTCAGGGCTCAGGTCTCCCCACATGCCGGCCTGTGTCTTCACATTCAAGGGACTTTCTCCTCTCGTGCTGGTTCAGGCCACTAGTCGCCTTCCCTTTCTGTCTCCTACAGCTTTTTCTGGAACTCACTTTTCTTCCCACTGATGCTCCTGACTTGTAGTGTGAGCACGGGAGTGAAGCCGCCAGGGTTTCCAGTCTGAGCGCTTATTTATTTGCTGATTTTCACTTCCGGGTTGTGCGAAGTTGCAACTCGGTCCATCTCATGCTTTACGGAAGGTGTGAATTTTGTGTAGTTTCCTCTGTCTTCTTAATTGTTGGTGTGTTTTTAACAGCTGTCATGGGTATTTCCAATTTCTTTGTTGGATATTACCTGAGCACCAGAATTTTCCATATTTTTAATATAAAAAATAATAACAAAAGAATACCTCCTAAAATGGTTGATGCAGATGTAAAAAATAAATTATTTTATTTCATACTTTATGTAATATCTAACATTGACATAAAAGGAAAAGTTATCAGAGCTAAGTGCTATGACCAATACACTTCATATTTCTCTTCAACTTCTTACGAATACAAAAAGAATGTAACTAAAAACAGCAGTAAAGTGTAATAAGAAAGAATAAGGTTTTTATTTGAGAAATGAAATATGTTATATAAAAGGCTCAGGGCATTTAAATTTAAAAATATTTTACTGAAAAAAACAATTCAGTAAAATCATCAGAAGTATGTAAAATAAAACGTATTGTTTTAATAAAATTTTAAATAAGAGTTTTAGTTTTTTAAATCCCTCATTTTTTTTTACTCACGTCTTTAATTATTTAAGCAATTACTGTTCACATTTGGACTTCTTTTAAATTAATTCTTCTGTTCTCTTTTTTATGTGTACTATTTTTTTCTATATTCATTTAGTTTTTCATAAGTTAAAAATAATGAAAATAGTCCTAATAAGATTACCAAAAAAAGTTAAAGGGCTGAATAAACATGTTGAGATGTGTGCAATTTGTATTTTAAAGGAAATTGTAAAATTCCCTGAAGTATATGAAAGCACATTTGAAAAAACTGGCGAATGTTTACTTTTGTCTTCAATAAGAAAACTAACCATAAACATGTTAACCTTTTTAGCTGGTGATCTCATTTCTATCTTCTATGTTTTACTTTGGAGACTGGATAGAAGATACTTTCTAACTTCAAGGAAGTTGAGGGCAATCTGACTATGTATTGAAGACAGGGCAAGACATACCAATGAGTTACGGAGAGAATGTGGGAAGTGAAGGGTCATGGAGTGTCTGAACTAGGGACACCCCGGAGGGAGTTTCATAAATCCATAGTGGGAGCCGTCAGCGTGGCGTGTGCACCTGCAGCCACAGTCAGCTGGCAGATTTAGGGGGATAAGAAGCATCCTGGTGGATTCCATGGGCGTGGGGAGGGGGCTAGTGAGGTGAGGAGACTAATCCTTGGTGGGTGATGAGGGATGGAGTATGGGGATAATGGTGACCCATGACTTGATGTAAGTGAGGAGGGACAAGGGGTATAAGGAAGTGAAGAAATCAGCAGGGAAAGAGAAAGAGAAAATGCAGTTTCTTTCCTATTCCAAAAACCCTCCCACTCACCTTCACCCTGGACAGGAGGGGGTGCTATCTCTCCCCCCCTGCCTCCTGCCTGGTCACCTTGACACCTTGGTTGTCATAATTGTCACAAAAAATTGGTTGTGATAAAAGTTGATCTATTAAAAACTAGATGACAGCAGGGCTCCCTCAGCCTCTCAGGAGGTGTGATTCTCTTCCAGAGACTTCCTGCAAACTTCAGAATATAGAATCATTTTTCTTATGCCCCAGAATCTGTTTCCCAAGAACTATCTGGACAGTAGATCCTCCAGAGAAACATTCTCCTCTTGTCGCTTATGTTCTAGGCTTTAGCCTTTTCCACTGAAAGTCATCACAGTGGACACCTGGGGACACAGGGGACTGTGGGATGGCTGTGGTGTGGGGGCAGGAGGGCTCTCCTGGAACAAGGCCAATGACCAAGCATCCCAGGTTGAGTCTCTGTCCCCGTGGGCAGCACAGTCCCCAACCATCTCTGGGCTCCAATCTGCAGCTGATACTGTTTGGTACATTGATTCTGAGAAAGCAGTCTCAGTGCTGCTCTCACAAGGCCAAGGCCCGTAAGAATGTGACATATAATCTCTCTCTGCTCTCAGGGCTGGGCTGTCACTCCCTTAGTGACACCCTCAGGCCGGGAGGGGAAACCTTTACAGCGAACTTTTTTATTCCAACCCAGAGCTACAAGGCTTGTGACCTCAGGGACACAGTCCCCCTTATCTCCACCTCTCTACCACTCATATGTGAGTTCTTTGATGGGAACTTCCGGGTCCAGGTGACCTTGGTAATATCATCTTGTGCAAAGTGTCTGGTAATGTTTTTGACTTATTTTCTATTCAGGTTGTTTGTTTTCCTGTACCTTGTTTGTTTGAAAAGTTCATTGTATGGTTCCTTCCTTCCTTCCTTCTTTCCTTCCTTCCTTCCTCCCTCCCTCCCTCCCTCCCTCCCTCCCTCCCATCTATCCTTCCTCATTTCTTTCCTCCCTCCCTTCCTTCCTTCCTTCCTTCCTTCCTTCCTTCCTTCCTTCCTTTTTTCCTTCCTTCCTTCCTTCCTTCATTCCTTCCTTCCTTCCTTCCTTCCTCCCTCCCTTCTTCCCTACTTCCTTCCATCCTTTTTTCTTTCTTTCCTTTCTCATACACATTTATTTGTGCATTTATTTTGTACTGCTCAACTGTACAGAAGTTTGACAATTGATCTGAAATAAATTCTGTTTCTGGTTTATTGGTTTTCACTATTAGATTTTATTTTTGTCATTACTCTGGAGAAATGGTACACATCTTCTCTTATAGTATAGACACTGAGTATCAGATTTTCCAGTCAGTCAGCTCATACTACATATGAGTCATGGGCCGGGTGCTCTCCATCTGCTACAATGCTCCTGAACCCTCTGTGATCTTCTCTCATAGTCATTGCCTTTGAAGTTGGCCAAATATGCCAGTGCTTCTAATAACTTGGGGAAAAGGAAAGAAACTTTGCTCTGGAGCGACTACCAGCATTGGTAGAAAAAGTCCTTGTGAAGATTCCATCTGGAGGCCTGAGGAACACATGCCCTGAGCCCACACATGCCGGAAACCAGCTGCCAAATGGGAGATTTTGTTCAGATACAAGGGATTCAGGACAGAACCAAGGTGTTCAGGTCTCATTCCTCCCGTCTACTTGTCACCTCTACAGATATTCCACATAATCTGGCAGTGAGTTGGCTTCTGGCAGGTGCCTTGGGTGATTAAGAATCTAGGATTATCTAAAAACAGACATTAAGCATGTAATGACCCAGACTGACCTATAAGTTCACCCATCATTACAGGTGGCATGGGTTTCCCTTACAGATTCTCTTACATGTTACTGTTGTGCCAAATGTGTTGCAGCTGTTGTTTTGTGAGGGTCTCCTGATAGGTTCCCTCAATCCCAGGGGACAGGCCCTGGCCTCTAACATCGGTCTGTACATGAAAATACAATACTGGTGGGGAAAGTATTTTCTGCCCTTGCACCCTACTCTGGGTTTTAATGTACTTATTGGTATTTTCTTGGCAATTCGTAGTTTTCTTCTGATGCAGTGATGTATCTATTACCTTTAAGCCTATTTTAAAATTGCTCTGCACATTGGGACTGATATAAAAAGAACACTGTATATAAATAAAGTGTATCAATGGACCCTTGCCTTTATTACAGATTCTTCTTCCACTGCTGGATAAGGACCCCCATGGCCTGTTATCTCCAACAACCTGGGCCCCGATTCACTGTACTGGGAAATACCCTGCTTGCTTTTTTTCATTTCCTTAGACTCCCTGTTCCTCCTCACTTACTTTAAAATCACAGATCATCCTTATCATCATAATGTATTCTTTGTAACCACCGACATTAGTCTTGCCTGCCTCGCTAACAGCCCCCACAGAACCCACTATGCCACTTCCTCCCCAGCTGCCTGTGGCTGCAGGTGCACGTGGCCGTGCTGACTGTTCTCGCTCTGAATTTATGAGACTCCCTCTAGGGAGACCCTAGCTCAGCCACTCTGTGATCCTCCATTTCTCCCATCCCTCTCTGTAATCCATTGTTACGTCTTTCCCCGTCCACAGTACATAGTCATACTTTTCTCGATTTCCTTGAAGTTAGAATGTATCTCCCATCCAGACCCCAAATTGGAAACAGAAGCTAGAAGATAGTTGCAGGAGCTCACCTGTGAACTGTTACAATGCTTATATTTTGTTTTCTTCTTAAAGACAACAACAATGTGTTCACCACTTTTTTCAAACGTGCTTTCACATTCTTCAGGGAGTTTTACAATTCCCCGTAATATACAGATTGCACACATCTCAGGATATTTGCTCTTACTGTAATAGCGCTCCCACTGGTCTTTTTTTAAGATTTAAAAACAATTTTTTACATTTATTTTCAGAGGCGGGGGAGGGGCAGAGAGAGGGAGAGAGAGAATCCCAAGCAGGATCCACCCTGTCAGAACAGAGCCCAATGTGAAAACCATGAGATCACAAACCATGAGATCATGACCCGAGCCGAAATAAAGAGCCAGACGCTTAACCGAGCCACCCATGCACCCCAGCACTCCCACTATTCTTAAAATAAAACTTGCTTCAAGCTTATGCATTCTTCATTTGCTGACCAAAGTTTTTTGGCCTATAGCAGAACTATCCTACTTTCCTTCAGATTTGCAGACCACTGGCCTGAGGAGTGAAGGACCAAACGCTCCCAGAGGATAAGTCAAACAGCAGATGTCAGTAAGTGTATGCAGAGTCATGTCTTCATATGGTTTATGGTCTGGGCACCTGCTTCTCCTGCACAGAGCCCCTACCATTTTGACACCTTCCCGTGGTGAACCCTCTGGCTTCACCTGGACAAGAAAGATGGGTTTTGAGACATCTGTCCATAGTCTTCCCAGGTTGCCGGCTTCCTTTCTCACCATCACTCATCTCTCCAGCACTGATTTTTCAGTGACTATAGCAGAACCCGACTTTGGAACTGGTTCTTTGTCCAGTAACATTAGCACTTTTATTTTGTTCATAATAACATTAAAATCATTTTCATTATTATTTTTTTGAGAGAGAGGAATGGAGAGAGAGAGAGCGACTGCAGGGGAGGGGCAGAGGGAGAAGGAGAGGGAGCATCTCAAGCAGGCTCCATGCCTGGCAACAGGCTGACCTGGGGCTCGATCTCACGACCGTGATCCTAACCTAAGATGAAATAAGCAGTCAGTCACTTAACAGATGAGTGACCCAGGCATCCCTTCATTATTTTTTTAAAAGTGTTAATGTTTATTGGGGTGCCTGGGTGGCTCAGTCGGTTGAGCGTCCGACCTCGGCTCAGGTCATGATCTCATGTTCTGTGAGTTCGAGCCCCGTGTCGGGCTCTGTGCTGACAGCTCAGAGCCTGGAGCCTGCTTTGGATTCTGTGTCTCCCTCTCTCTCTGCCCCTCGCCTGCTCATTCTCTCTCTCTCTCTCTCTCTCTCTCTCTCTCTCTCTGTCAAAAACAAATAAACATTAAAAAATTTTTAAAAAGGTTTTAATGTTTATTTATTTTTGAGAGAGAGAGACAAACAGATATAGACACAGAGAGACAGAGTGCAAGTGGGGGAGGGGCATAGAGAGGTAGACACAGAATCTGAAACAGGCTCCAGGCTCTGAGCTGTCAGCACAGAGCCCAAGGCAAGGGTTCAAACTTGGGAATGATGAGATCATGACCTGAGCCAACGTCGAATGTTTAATAACTGACTGAGCCACCTAGGAGCCCCATCCCTTCATTATTTTTAACTTATGAAAAAGTATCATTATTTAAAGATTATTGAAATAATTAATAGAAACTTTAATTTATATTTCTGATGACTTCACTGAATTTTCTTATCAGTGCAATATTTTTAATCTAAATACCTTGAGCTTTCTATAAGCAGAAAGTTTGGAGGTCCCTAGAACAAAACCAAAACAAAAGAAATATAAAGACAGAAAAAGAGGAGACAGCTTTCCTGACCCAAAAGCAATAATTTCAGCCCCTAGCTGTTTTCTGGAATCCATACCCTGCAGGCTCTACTTGCCCAGTACTCATCTTGCAGAACCTTCTAGGAAGCGTTGGAACAAATAAATACAACAACCTGGTCATAGAAGATTTTAAGGAAACAAAGGGAATGCGAAAACTAAGTCTCTACGAGGTCAGGAAACAGTCTGACCACATCAGAGACAAAAACTCAGTGGTGTAACACCCAGTGTTGTTTCAAAAGTAAAGCTGACCTAAAGCACATTCTTGAGTTGTTTTTGCAGGGTTCAAACCGCGCCCCAAAGGGTTAATGAGGTTAGAACTGTCCCCAGCAGGACCTGCACTGACACCCCTTCTTTTTTCACAGGAAAGTCAACCTTCTGTTTCAGAGGCAAACAGCAGGCCGGGCTTGGCAGCCTAGACCAGGTACATCCTCCACCAACTCCACCTGCTCAGATGGACCCCGGCGTGTCCTCCAGGGACCTCCGCCTCAGGATGATGTTCAATCTCCGCTCTCGGAGGAGCACAAGCTTCAGCTAACACCTCACAGGATACACACACAGGCCCGTGCTCTCAGGACCCCTGCACAACCTGGTGCCACCTTACGTGGGATGACAAAACTCCCTCTTCTGGGTCTCCATCCTAACCCTGAATCAAAGGAACCCACTCCCCTCCACTCAGGGAATCACAGCTTTGGAAGTTACTCCCCTGATCTCCTTATTGGCTGCAGATCAAGATTCCTTTGTGTGACGTCTAGTGCAGCCTCTCCCCCTGTGACTCACCAAGGAGTGAACTCATGGTGGTTCTGTGACACTTGGACCTGATACATTTCATCCCTTAACAAGAAAACCTGGCTTATTCTCCCTACTCTACCTGTGGTTTTAGTCACATTTATTGAATGTATTAATAAGAAATTGCCAATACATATAAACTAAATATATTTGATCGTTTTTACTCCTTATATCAATGTTAGAATCCAGTAAAAAATAAAAACAGTAATTAACTTAAGAAGTATTCTTTAAAGGAGGTTCCCTTTTGATATGATTTTTTCACATTTAAACAAAATTTTCATGAGAATTTCCGGATAGCTGAGGTGAAATATCCATGACAGCTCTTAAAAACACCTGCATAATTAAGAAGGCAGAAGAAACTACACAAGACTCACACTCTTTTAACACATGAGACAGACCGTGCATCATCTTCACACAACATGGAAGTGAAATAAATGAGGAAGTAAATGCAAATGCAAAAGTAAATGCAGGGACCCTGGTGGCCTTGCTCGCACGCTCACACCACAAGTCATGAGCTTTAGTGGAAAGAGAAGTCAGTTCCAGAAACATCTGTGAAGAGAGAAGGAGAAAGTTAGCAGCGGCCTGAACCACCCTCAGAAGAGAAAGTCCCCTGAGTGCGAAGACACAGGACAGAGTGCGGGGAGACCTGACCCTGACCACAGGATGGGCATTCAGGGCGAGCAGGAGGGAGATAGGAGGTCTCAGATGCACTGTTGTGAGCAGATGGGCAAGAAAGTTGGGAGAGCAGCTCTGGAAACACCTCAGTGATGGGAAAAGAGGGGGAAGGAGACAGTAAGCACCTGCCAGCCACGAGGGATAAGAAAGAAGAGAAAAGAGAAACAGCCCACCTCCCTACCACAAGGAAAGCAAAAATGTATGATACAAAAACTAGAAAAATTGTCTAATAATCACATAATAATTTTCATAACAGAATGGAAGAGTCACTGGCTAAAGTTTTGAACAAAAATGGAATCTTCAAAAGTATACACAGTTTAAAAATGACAAGGGGTAACAGATATTGGAAAATAAAAATTAAAAAAATGAAATCTGTAGTTACTTCATAGAGCGCTGAAGAAAAATAAATTATGCTTATTTAGACAGCCTCTTATTAAAATGGGAATCTTCCAGATCAGTTAGCACGGCATCCATACAAGGGTGGTTTGCAAATAAGTGAAGAGGGGTCCATGCCATGGAGGATAGGCACCAGGTTCTGCTTCTGAGCACACAAGTGAGACACCTGCACAAACCTCTCGCTCCCCTCCTGGGACAGCAGAGTGGAACCCTTCATGCAAGTCATTCCATCCCCTGGGGTGCCGGAACTGAATTTGGGGAAAGCTGGATGTGAGTTGGGGCTGGGAGGCCTCTCCTGGGCTGCAGTGAGCACAGAGCAGAGGGCACAACGTAGGGCCCCAGGCCTGGGTTTCGAGCTTAGACCCCCACAGACTATCAGGGAGAATGTGACCTGAGCACAAGGGCAGAGGGCACATACGCCCCTCCACAGCATCTATGTGGGAGGCCTGAGGGGAAAGCCAATCTCTCTCTCAACTCAAGACATTTCCCACTCTTGCAGTTCATTCCCTATAACCCTGTGCCCTGACCTTCCTTGTGTGTGTGTATGTATGATTTAAGTATATATATATGTGTGTGTGTGTGTGTGTGTGTGTGTGTGTGTGTGGTCATACATATGAAACACAAATTACTTACATGAAATATTAGATATGGATATACATATATACACACTTCTAGCCAACCACTCTCACTTAACATAGAACTGTATGCCCTATTCCTACAAACGCTTACTGTTTCTCTCTGAACTTCACATAAAACATCTGATCACTGTCTTTCATAGTGAGTTAGATGAAAACCCAACAGATGTCCATGACCTCACAATTCTGTTTGTTCCTTATAGCACAGTATGTGGAGCTTGTTGATACTTAGCTGGTGCTCAGTCAATATTTTTAAATTAAAAAATAAATCAGTGAATAAAAAAAGAAAAAAATATACACATATCACTTTCTTTAACTTATGGCTAAAACATATAGCTCCATTTTATTTTGGACCATCATTATCCACCCAGATTCTTACCCCCAGGCATGGGTGTCATCTTAGACACATCCTTCTACCTCACTCATAACCTCCAGGTAATTCCTAAATCCGGTGCTTTTCACAGCAAAAGTAACTTTAAAATGTCCATGCTACCCAAATCAATCTATAGATTAAATACAATTTCTATGAAAAGTCCAATGACATTTTTTCACAGAAATAGAAAAAAGTCCCGAAGTTTGTATCGAGTCAGAAAAGCCTCCAGGGGCCAAAGCAATCTTGAGAACGAACTGTCGCAGGGTGTATGGCCAGAGTCACAAAAGATAAGTCCGCAAACGAAGTGCCGTTAAGTGAAGGTCCTCATACTCGAGTCGGGATGAGGCCCCAACTCTAGAATGAAGCTTCTTTTTATTAGGATAATTGCTAAAGACTATGTACATAAAGTCAGCTAAGCAAGTGTGTTACTCAACCTAACGGTCTAGCTTTTCAAGGTTGAATTTCCAGTTAACTGGTTTCTGTATCACTAGGAAGGGTCAGATGTGAAGGAGGATCCACCTTGGACACGTTCAGCTATGTAAACATGTCCTAAAGCCTTGCACCTTCTCCAGCCCTTCCCTTTTGAAGTCTTTTCCTTGGAGGCTTCTCTCCTGCATCTCCCACAAAGAACAAAGCTGGAGTCATCATACTTTCTGCTTTCAAATTTTGTAGTCATGAAAACAGTGTGGTACTGGTGTAGAATGAGACACATAGATAGATGCCACAGGAAAAAAAGAGACCAGAAATAAATGCAAGTTCCCCTTGACCACCAGGGAGGATGTAGACTGAAAACAAGGACTTTGCACGGTCTCTGGAAGAGAGCTAACGTGGATTTTGAAGGGGATTCAGCCAGGAATGTGCATGAATCATACTGCAGATGCCCCAAATGAGATCCTCAGGTTCTCACTGGTGTTTCCTGACACATTTTGGGAGAGACAGCTGGAAATGCCGGACCCCGTGCAATGGGACACATTGATACTCATGCCATGGTGGGCAGCGTGCATCCACATGGTCAATCTGGGGTAAGAAACGCAGCCCAAAGGACGCTTTCAGCTGGGTCAGGGCACACCTGCCAAGAGCCGCTGCAGGAGCTGCCCTCTTTTCTCTGCTGCTTCCTGCGTTGGCACGGGGTCCTGAGCCCTGGTTCCGCTGCCATTCCAGGTTACCCATTCCCCTGCTGGTGCACTGTTACTTTGGGGAATGATGAAAAGGTCCTAGAAATGGATAGTTGTGACGGTTACATAACACTGCACATACACTTAGCGTCTCTGAGAATGATTAAACTAGTAAATTTACCGTTATGTGTATTTTCGTAATTATTAACTAAAAGTTGAAAATCAAAATTATATTTAAGAAGCTATAGTCAAACAAATACCCTTGCCACCCTTATATGTGTTCCCCTATTGTAACTCACCCCAGCACTAACAAGTTACAGCAATTAAAAAATTTGTTTTCTTCCTGCAGATTCCACACGTAAAGGAGATGGCACAGTATTTATCTTTCTCCGCTGGGCTTATTTCACGTAGGGCAATGTCCTGCAGATTTGTCCAAGCTGTCTCTAATGACAGGACTTCCTCCTGGAAAGACCCATGGGGTTGACTTCCTTTGTGCACACATGGGGGAGATCCTGCTCCTGGTACCCCACCGCCTTCCTACTACTGGGATCACTGATGAGGAGAGGAGAATAGGACACAGTCAGTGCCTTGGGGGCTCGGGACGCCAGCCACAGGGGTGCCCATTGGGCCCTGGTGGTGGCAGCTGTGGGAAACTCACATCTGAGGGATCTACTTCACCCACCTTCCCGAGAGCAGGCTCAGCATTTTGGAGCAATGGTGGCACTTCCTCTTCACCCTCACAAGCCCCACTGGGAGGTTTGCTAACCTGACACCCAAAGCTCCTCCCAGGGCTAATCGCCATCTCCTGACATCACACCTTAAGGGCAGGTACCCAGCCAGTGCGCCAGGCCAGCGGAAACACACAGCGACTCAGTCAGCCCTGAGCACAGGAGCCTGGAGGGAAGGGAGGGCCTCGGCTCTGACCCCTGGAGATACAGTGTACATATTGTGGAGGACTGTCCACCAGCCAGGATGGTGCCTCTGCACTCTGAAAACTAATTTGATGTGCCTTTGTGAAGAGAACAAAAGCCAGCTCAATAGGCTCTGATATTTACACGTGGCTGACCAGACAAAGTGTCTGTGTTATCATCATTATTTTGTTGCCTTTTCTGTTTTTAATTTCCCTGAGAGTTCTGATACGTTGCATAAGAAACTGGGAAGAAGTCATTCAGATCCAGAAGCCACTGACAGGTACAGTCAGTGTGTATGCAAGTTATTTCAAACTTCAGGAGAGTCAGAATGCAAGGGTCTGACAATTAATGAAATGGGTATAGGACATTGGGCAGGTGTCATTATGGCTGGTGGTCACAGCGGAGGGTCCAGCTCCTCCCAGGCAAAGGCTGCCATAAATGCTCGTGCAATACAGGGTCCTTAGGAAGGTTTAGCCTGCACCCCAAGATATCTCAGGAGAACATGGTGTGTGCCTGAGACCCCTGTGGCTGGGTAGTGTGGAGAAAGGGAGGGAGAGGAGAGGTCACCCGGGGTGCTCTGGGCCCCATGGAGGGAAGAACTCTTTTAACAAATGTGAATTTATCCATTCTTCTTAAGCTGGTAGATACAGGGGCTGAGACCCAAAGCCGCTACTCCTCAGCTCCTTCCCTCGCCTTCCTGTCCCCAGGCCTAGAGGTCTATCAGTGACAGCCAAGGCCAGTCCAGGGGTCCTGGGTCACAGAAGCATGGACTGCATGGTGGTCTTGGGAAAGGAGGTGATGAGGTCACTGGAGAGGGAGCTGCAGGTCAGGAATATGACCTCAGGGAAAAGGATCTGGAAGGATAGACAAAATCTGAGTGAACCATTGATTAGAGAAGTCTTCCTCCTTCCTGCTTTCCTTCCTTCTCCTGTGAGAACTGGGCATGGACATCCTCTTGTGTATTTCCTTATTTTTAATGAGAATTTCATTCTCCACAGGGATCACTGCTGGGATCCCTACTATTCCCTCCATTTGTCTCAGACCTTTAATCCCAGCTGTGCCTCTGTCAATGCCACTCATTAGAGATTTAGCTCCACAGCAAATCCTAGGACAGAACTTGGGACAAGGAGACCTGGAAGATGTCACTGGGGGTCAGCTGGACAAAGATGACAACAGAGGAAACAGGGAAGGGGGAATGACACATGTCCCCGGGTGGGACACAGGGAGGTGACAGAGTGGACCCTCAGCTATGGGAGATGGAGGGATGTTCCAGAGGGTCTTGTGGAAGGAGGTGATGCCCAGAGAGACAGAGATGCCCTGACTGACACAGGTGAGGTCAGGTGGGAGGGCAGGTGAGGGGTCTGCTGTCCCCGCGTCACATGGCAACCATGATTTAGATAAGTGTGGAAACATCACAGACGACCAGGGCTGAAGGATGCCTTTCCTCCCCCATAGGAAGGATGGGGGTGTTACTGTAACTCCTTGACTGAGGGCTTAGTCTGCACCATTCATTCGTTCATTCATTCATTCAATTCATTCAACCCACATTAAAGTAATTTCCGCAAGTGTAAGATCAGTGCTCATCACAGTGTGAAATAAAATATGATTTTTATTCATTTCAGAGTTGTGGTACACTGTTTCATATGATGTGCATGGTTGCTGTTTGCCTTTCTCCTTCTCTGTATTTGACAGCCAATTTATATTACCCAAAGGTTCCTACCCAATCGATTTGTGTCTATTTATCAAAGGAATCCTTGATACACTGGGAAAAAAAGGATACAATTGTATATGCACCAAATGTAAAATATAAGGAGTATCTAAAACCTAAGACAAAAGGAAGAATCAAAAAGAGTAATCGACACATCTGAAAAATACAATGTCAGCTTCCATAAGTCACCATGAAATATAGAAATAATTGACGAATATCATATTGCTTAGAAATAGCAACTGAAATCGTAGCAGTTTGAAAACTAATGAATTTATTCTTTATTTATCATAATAAACTGGGGAGTCACACTAATCAGCCGGGATCCCTGACCTTGAAGGGAGCCCTGAGCCAACCCAAGAAACTCTCAGATATTCTTAAGGCACCCCAAGTCAGAAAATCCTTCCCTGCTGGGAAGGCCTGTGTTTCAGGAAGGATTGGAAAACTGGAGGTGGGAGAAGAACCCAGGTCCCTGGAGTCCCTCACGAAGTTGGAAGGGACAGAAAGATCCAGCTAACCCCTAGTGGCTTTTAACATGAGTCAGAATTACAAACAAATGCAACAACACATCAGTAATTAAGGGTTTTTAAGGGAACAAAGGGAATACAAAGGTTAACAATCTCCACCAGGCCAGGAAAGTGCTTCACCACAACAGAGACAACACAGCAGAGGGCAAACTCCCAGCGCTGTGTCAGAGAAAGCAAGGCCCTGCATTCCTTTCCCCAGGTCAGGAGCCCAAACCTCCTCCAGTTTATACTGGCTCTGGGAGCAGACCCCTGGCCCCTTCCCCTTGCGGACGGTTACTTCTGCTTCGTTATAATGTCAGTCTCCACACGAGGAGGAGCGCAAGCTGCACGGACATAACCTAGGATGCAGGTAGGGTCCTGTTTTCTAAGTGTGCCCGTGCGACACAATGGCCACCTTTCGCAGGGTGACAAAGTCCCCTTTCTGAATATCGATCCCAACGACTAAATAAGAAGAACCCGCTCACTCCTGCTCTGAGACTCAAGGCTTTGCAAGTTATTCCTCGTGATCTCATTATTTTGCTGCAAATCCAGTTTCCTCTGTGAGACCACACACCTGGCAGTCTCTAAATTTCACTCTGGGTGGAAAGAACTCAGCTTAGTTCCGAGACAGCAACTTCATTTTCCTCTCCCTGTCTCTCTAAGTTCTATTACTTAAATATATAAATTATAATATATGATATGTAAATTGCAACATGGAACATACATATAATGTGTATATGCAATCTGTAGTGTTTTATATTATACAAGATACTTATATTTAATAGTTATATAATACAGTTACATATGTAATAATTCAACATAACATATTACACATATTTAAAATATGTGTTTATATATTGCTTATATATTATACATACTTTTGTAATATGTAATATTTATTTATAATAAATATCATATATATATATATTTTTTTTTTTTCTTTTTGCCCCTATCAAGGACCCAGATGCCCTGGATGACAAGGTAGCACAGTCTGACAGAGACCCTTGAAGGAAAGCTAGAAGTTATAAGGTGACAGAAAGAATGGGTGTGATGACTGCCATACAGAGATGACGGGAACAAAAGAGTGCAAATGCCCCCCCACCCCCACCCTCCACCACCCCAGCATCTTTTCTCTTCAGCCCTAAAGGGATCTCCTTGTCTGTGAGGCAGGAGGTGAGGAGAGGACTCAGGAGAGGACAGAGAAGTCCCATCCTCCCCTCCCCAAGGGTCTTTTACCCTAGACGCAGGTAGCATGGCAGGTGATTTGTTCATTGTGCGAACTTCTCCAGGTGTGGGATTGTCTGTCCCTACCTGAACACCACCTGGGCATTGACTCCATGGGGTTGGAGGATGAAACATGGAGCGAGGGAGTGAGTCAGAGCTGAGGGCTCATGTGGCTCCAGGGGCACAGGGGCTGCAGAGTCACACTGCCATGGGGACACCGCCTGATGAGTGTGCAGGAATTATTAGAGTAGTTCCCTAGTCGGTCAGCTCTAGAAGCTTGTCCTCACAGGACCGGTCCCACAGTGCCACCTGCTGGGCTTAGACACCAAATCGTCCAGTCATTCTGAAACTTCGTAGCACTCTTGGAATGATGTCCAGACTTTTGCAATTGGATCTAGAATGGCTTCATTCCCAAATGCAGTAGGATGAAGAGATGCCCTCTGTCTATTTTAGGAATGGTTGCAATTTTTCTGGGTCACCGATGACCTCCGTGTGGTTAAATACATGGTGTATTGATTGCACAGTGCTAACGCTACCAGGTATTACCTGACATTGGGGTTTGCCCTTCCAGGTGCCTAGGGTCAAAACCAGTCTAGTGTCATCTTAAACTTAATGAAAGCGTTAAAGTTCTCAGAGTACCAAGATGGTTCAAACTCATAATAGTTCTCTTGGACGTGTCCTCTAGTTTAACCTTTGTTGTGGTGGGGGTTTAGATTCTCCTGACAGATCCCTTCAGCCCACACTGCAAGGACTTTTGATGCCTGTCTTTGCCATGAGGACAGGATGCTGTCAGGGAAATGTGTCTTTTGCTCCTTATTTTTCAGCATTCACGTTTTCCCTTGAAGTTTAGCCTGGCAAGTGCTTATATATTTGACACTCTGATATACTTCATATATCAGTTTTGTAATTAAAATTTTTTAAATATTTATTTATTTTTGAGAGAGAGAGAGAGAGAGGCAGAGAGAGAGAGGCAGAGAGAGAGAGAGACTCAGAATCCAAAGTAGCTTCAGGTTCTGAGCTGTCAACACAGAGCCCAATGTGGGGCTTGAACTCACAGACTGCTAGATCATGACCTAAGTTGCAGTCAGACGCTTAACCGACTAAGTCACCCAGGCACCCCCATTTTGTAATTTTCATCAGTATGAAGATAGGTATAAACAGAACATTACTATAAATGGAGGCCTCCTCCCTTCTGAGGGGTTTTTCTATCTCTCTTGGACCGCAAACACTCATGACCTATTACTCTATGTAATTCATGGCGGTTGGGTGTCTAAGATCTGGGTCCGCAGAACAGATGTATACCCAACATCTTCCCAACAAAGGAACCAGAAGGAGTGAGCAGTAGATATTGAGGGATTAAACTGGGGGCAGCAAGCTCATGGCAGGATGGCACTGAATATCGAGATGGATTTGGACCTTGTTGGTTACACCTTCACATATTAAGTCACCCAATCCACGATCACAGTGTTCTCTCACGTATTTAATCTTTTTAATGTTTTCAGCAATCTTTTGCAGGTTTCAGTTTGCAAGTCTTTTGCTACTTGTTTATTTTGCCTCCTAAAATTATTATTATTCTTTTTGATGCTATCCTACATGGAATTGGTTTTAAATGTCCTTTGGGGCTTCTTGTAGGCATAGAGAAAACCACCCGAGTGTTGTAGGGAATTACTATGTGAACTCCTGTAGGAGATCTTAGACAGACCCAGGTTTGGGGTGATGATAGAGTCTGCTCCCCATTTTGGAGCAAGAGGGAGTATGAGCGGGGAGCTCTGCGTGCCTGACCATGAAATGAGCGATCTCACAGGGCAGACTCTGAGCATAGGATGGCTTTAAGAACTAAGTGGATCCTGTGCTGCCTCCGTTTCTTATAGGGAAACAGAAAAGCATAAAGATTTTTTTTCGTTTGGGAAATAATAACTCATTTATATATTTCAGAACTTGTATAGTTATTTGTGAAACATATATTTCATAAGCACCAACTAATCTCTGACTGGTACAATGAGGGAGTAACATGAAGGGTCAGGAAGGAGCCGTCTCTGTGTTCCTGCCCCAGTGGTTCCGTCAGGACTGAGAGGAGAGCTCTGCTTCCAGAACTTTGATTCTTCAGGGTTTGGCCCCTGGGAGAGGACACCAGACCTCCCAGCACCCAGCGCCTCTCTGCTGGCTGACCAGTTCTCACTCCTTCCTCCAGCCTCCAGCATCTCTCCACACCTCCTCTCTGAACCCTTATTCCTCTTCTCTTAGATCAACATCATCTAAAAGAAGCCCTCTAGCTTTGACACCCACCTTGGACTGTTGGATTATTTGAAGGTGGAGACAAAAAACGTATTCCACTCCAATTATTCGTCTTTTCTTTTATATTTACACAGGGATTGTGCAGTTAGTAACCTATAAGTTTCTGATTATAAATTATTCCCTGGTAATTATACTTTTATTTTATCGATTCATTGCTACATTACTGAGGCATTTTTCAATACCCTTTAACAAGTTATAGAAATCATTAAGTATTTGTCCTCTATAGTAAAAGACCAGTAACCATAAAGTGCATATTTTCAAATACAAGATAGTATTTGACATGTGTGTTAATGTCAAGTGTACATAGGTATCAGTAGCATATGACACATACACGGACAAACGTTCAAGGATGTTCACCAGAGGGTAATTTATGTTCAGGGTTCATGGGGACCATCTATATGAATCCGTAGGGAAGGAGGTTGCCAAAAACCATCAGTCCTTCCTATGATGTGTGGGCCTATCCCACCTCTGGGAATGACAGGTGATGAGAGTGAGGGGAAATGAGTCAATCATGAGATGGGAAGGAGCTCAAAGATTTGGTGCATGCCCTGGAGAGGAGAGAAGGTGAAGCAAGGAAGTGAAGGGGGGGATTAGGAGAATATCTAAAGCAGAGAGAAAGGACCCCCTCTGCCTGGTTCATTGCAGTTTCCCCACACAGAGCCCCTGCCCCTCCACAGAGGAGTGTCTGAGGAACCTGCAGAATGTAGCGGAATGAATGTCTGAGGGCATAAGGAAGGTGGACAGGCACAGAGAACCTGTAGGAAGATTGATCCAGTCACAGCTCAGGCCACTCTCAGGTCAGAGACGCCCCGGTGAGCTGAACAAGCTGTCATCGGTCACTCACCTGTGTCTCCCATTTTGGGAGATTTCCACCTCCTGACTCCTCTCGGGACAACCTACAGCCTCTCTTCCCATCAGAAGAGTCCCGCCCTCACCTGCCCTCCCTGACATTTGGTCACCTGGGCAGGGACCGTAATTGTGCTGACTTTGCAGCTCCTGCTGCTCTGGATTCCAGAGTAGGAGCAGATGGCAGTTCTGGAATCCTGCATGGGGTGGGGCTGGGGGGGTGGGGAAACCACGTTCTGCAAGTGAGGGCAGGAACTTCTCTCTGAGCTGCACTTGGGTAGCAAGTAGTGTTCTCATATGCATTGTATTTTGCAAATTAACATGGAGCCATACAGGAAATATGACAGTACAGCCTCCTGAGGGCCACCATGGGGACTGAGGACAGGATTTCTCTCCTTCTTTCCCTTCGTTCTTGGGAATGGAGTCATTCATGCAGATATGGGGCATGTCTGGCCCCTGCATCACTCTGGGCCGATGATGGTTCTAGTCAAGGGAAAGGAAGAGATGGTCTGGGTTTCCTATGGGCTGAAGGAAGATCAGCACCCGGTTTTCCCATGGGATTAGATGGGTCACAGTGCAGGAGAATCATACTTGGGGAAAGGGTCATTGCTCCCATTCCTATTGAAGCAGGCTCGGGCTCTTCCCATGTGTAAGAGAGGGGGGCATCAGTCTCTGCTCTCTTGTCAGGCCACAGCGCCCCCTGGTGTCCACAGAATCATAACGTGTATTTGAATCTAATTAGTACTTCAGAATCAGGTTTTTAAATGCAGAACAACCCACTTACTAGCTTTTGCATGGAAGTGAATAATACACAAGTATGCAAATGGGAAATGGCATGTGCACAAAAATAAAAAGTGGAAAAATCATACTGTCAACCTCTTTTAATAATAAATTAAAAACATAATTTAAGAAGAAGTAAAAATGGTTCCATTAAAAAATGAATAAACAGACCAATTTCCTTAGGAAAAAAAGACAATATTATTAGGAACTATTCCATAAAAAGGCATAAGATGTGGTTAACTGCACAAAATACACTAGCAACTTTCAGAGCTCATAGTTTCATAGTTTCATTTGTTTGCACTTCTCTCTCTCTCTCTCTCTCTCTCTATATATATATATATATATAGTATAATAATATATATATTATTATAGAAAGAAATATATATATTCTTATAGAAAGAAATACATACACTTGATATATAAAATACAGAAAAAGGGGGGTGCCTGGGTGGCTCACTTTGTTGAGTGTCTGACTTTGGCTGAGGTCATGATCTCAAGGCTTGGCTCTTGAGTTTGAGCCCCACATCCCGCTCTGACCTGACAGGTCAGAGCCTGGAGCCTGCTTCAGACTCTGTCTCCCTCTATCTTTGCCCCTCTCGTGCTCACGCTCTGTGTCTCCCTCTGTCATAAAGTAAAATTAAAATTTGTTTTAAAAGTACAGAAAAAAGAAAATTGTAGAATATTATGAAATATTGATGCAAATGTTCTAAATATAAGATATCAATAGTAGGAATCCATTATCAGACTAGAATAGTCATATAAAGTGACTTTACGTGATTTATTGCAAATATAGAGTGGGATTCCGTATTAATAAATCTTCTAAGATAAGGCATCATATTAGTAAATAAACAGATGAAAATCCCATGATCTCAGTAGACCTTGAAAGATTCTTTGAAAAATTGAAAGCAAAGTCCTAATAAAAACCACATAAAATGGAAACAGATAGAAGCATTTATATCGTGATAGCACATTCTCTCCTACACATATAGAACTCACTCCCACAACCAGGGAATTAAATAATGGGGTGGTGGAGGGGAGGACATTTCTACAAGGTGAACAGGCTAATGTGACCTAAACACCATTATCATTCAACATCCTTCTGCAAGTAAGTATTAACAATGCAAGTGAATAACAAAAGTCACTGGTTGGATCTCAGCACGGATGGGAACGGACAGGGACTCATTTCAAAAGACCCAAATGTACGAATCAGCCATAGATACTCTGGATTTTGTGACCCTGTTTCTGCCCTAACGTGACATGGTCACTGTCCTCAGGGTGGCCTGTTTCTGGCACCCAGGAATTTGCGCTCAGTTTGAGAAAATCAGAAAATATCTTGCTCCCCAGGACAGGCTTCAAGGAGAAATTTAAGAGGATGTGGAAAGATTTGTAGACAAATTCTTTGAGGCGGGTGACAGACCTCAGCTGATATCAAACAAAGAAACAGCCGATGGGGCCAAAATGTCATGGCTACACAGCAAGTCCCATTTCTGTGGGGACAGCAGGTTTTTGTCTCACTTCCCCACGGGCCTGGAGCTCTGTGTGAGCTCTCAGACTATCATCCCATGCTGAGCAGTAATAATCAGCCTCGTCCTCAGCCTGGAGCCCAGTGATGGTCAGGGTGCCTGTGCTGCCAGACTTGGAGCCAGAGAATCGTTCAGGAACCCCCGAGGGTCTGCTATCATCCCAAAGGATTATGGTTTTGGGGGTTGTGCCTGGGAGTTGTTGGTACCAGCTCACAAAATTGCTACTGATGTGGGAGCTGCTTCCAGTGCAGGAGATGGTGACCCTCTGGCCCAAGGAACCTGACACCGAGGATGGCTGAGTCAGTACAGACTGGGCCCAGGACCCTGGAAAATGGAGAGACACAGACAGGGTGAAGCAGGGGTCTGGACACAAGAGGGTGGAAGCAGGGCCCACGTGTCCTCCCAGAGCCCCTTTGCCTGTCCCCACATCCAATCACCTGTGCAGTGAGTGAAGAGGGTGAGAAGGACAGGAGACCAGGACATGGTGGAGACCATCACCAGTCCTGTCTGCTGTGCCCCACAGCTGAGTAGACTTCCCCTAATCTCTCCCTTTTTTATCCACTGAGAGAGGGAGGGCCTGTCCATGCAAATGATTCCCCAGTTCTCTGAGCCCTCACTGGACCCGAGTCAGGTGCCTCTGCCCGTGGATGTCAGGGGGTGGGCAGAGGAATGGCTGTGTGGGGCCAGGCTGTGCAGAAGTCACAGTTATGAGTCTCGAGCAGAAGGCACAGGCAGTGCAGGTGACAGGTCTCAGTTCTCATCACTCCTGAACCCTCAGAAATGGGCCCTGTGAGCCCCCTTGTGTCCAGACTCAGAAACATCATTGTGCAAAATGGTAACCAGAGCCCATAAAAGGAGCTCCTGTCCCCCGTTGCTTTGTCCACTGCCCCTTTCCTAGGGCCAGGCCAGGTATCCTTCTGGGTAGCCTCCCATATCCTCAAACCAGACTTTCTGCTCTTGTCAGACTCCTCCAGAAAAGCCAGGCCATGTTCCCCTGTATGTTTCATGGGTCAGGACTGAGGTGGTATTTCTACAAAATGCCACTTAGATCAGAATCATGTCCGGAGCTGTGGTGAGTACCAAAGGACACGTGGCCCCTTCTGTGTAGGATTCTGTGTTCTTTCCTATTATGTGCTTCCTCCCTGGTTTCCAGATCTCTCCTGCTCTGAGGTTCCCACAGGCTGAACAGAAGCTCTCCTTCTGTCCTCAGTGCTGTGGGAAGGAACAACTGTGTGTATTCCTAGGGGCACTGTCCACTAAAAATCTTTGCCATCTGTCACTATGTCTGCTTATTTGAAACAACAGTTCTCCACACAATGTGGTTAGTGATTCCCTCCCAGGATCTGTCCCCCCAGCCCACAGACACAAGTCTGCAGGGGTCCTGTGTGTGGCACTGAACCCAGAGCCCAAGGACAAACCTGCAGGAAGTTCCAAGAGGGAAGGAGTGACCGCAGCAGGTGCTCTGACAGGGATCAAATGACACAGTTTATGTATTAGTCACCACTTAGCCAAGTGTGCACTTTAGAAATGGACAGAAAACATACACAGACACTTCTCTAACGAAGACATCCAGATGGCCAACAGGCACATGGAAAGATGCTCAACGTCGTTCCTCATCAGGGAAATACACATCAAAACCACACTGAGATACCACCTCACACCAGTCAGAGTGGCTGAAATGAACCAATCAGGAGACTATAGATGCTGGAGAGGATGTGGAGACATGGGAACCGTCTTTCACTGAGGGTTGCAAACTGGTGCAGCCACTCTGGAAAACAGTGTGGAGGTTCCTCAAAAAATTAAAAATAGATCTACCTATGACCCAGCAATAGCACTGCTAAGAATTTACCAAAGGGATACAGGAGTGCTGAGGCATAGGGGCACTTGTACCCCAATGTTTATAGCAGCGATTTCAACAATGGCCAAATTACAGAAAGAGCCTAAATATCCACCAAGTACTGAATGGATAAGAAGATGTGGTTTAAGTATACAATGGAATATTACTTGGCAATGAGAAAGAAAGAAATCTGGCCATTTGCAGCAATGTGGATGGAACTGGAGGGTATTAGGCAAAGTGAAATAGGTCAGTCAGAGAAAGACTGATATCATATGTTTTCACTCTTATGTGGATCCTGAGAAACTTAACAGAAGACCATGAGGGAGGAGAAGAAAAAAAAAAGTTTGAGGGAGAGAACTCGAGGGAGAGAGCCAAACCATAAGAGACTCTGAAACACTGAGAATATACTGAGGGTTGATGGGGGGGGGGAGGAAGGGGAAGGTGGGTGATGGGTATTGAGAAGGGCACCTGCTGGGATGAGCACTGGGTGTTGTATGGAAACCAATTTGACAGTAAATTTCATATTGAAAAAAATACAACAAAATAATTTTAAAAAATAAATGGGTGTATGCTTCTGTGTAAAAAAATTCTCTCAGTGACATGATTGACACTCAATGACAATGTTCTTATGAAAATGCAGATAAAATCACTAGGATACTTTTCACAGATCTGTATTTACTACAGAGAAAAATAGATAGAAATTGTGGGAACAATGTGGAAGGGATGCATTCTCTTGGAGGTTGAATAGGAGTCGATAAAGTTTTTCAAAAATCATGTTTTCTTTGTCATTAGTATAGCATGGTGGAATTTTTCTGCAGGTAGGAGAGCCCAGCATGATGTCCAGTGAAATCCCATGAGGGAACTATTTCTATGAATTCCAGAACCATCTCTGTGATGCAATTACCAAGCACTGAGGGAGCTTCCAGGAAAAGCGATTTGGGGTCAGACTTGTCTCTGGGGTGAACACAGCTCTACTTCTGTTCTTTGTGTCCAGCATATTCAGGATAGAAAAAAAGCTCATTCAGAAATCCATGAGTAGAGGAATGAATTTTTAATATCTGAGGCCAAGTGGGCTGAAAACTTTCTGTCAAAGATTCCATATGTGAGTGGTGGAGAGATGGCGATAAGGGGAACTGTGTCCCTGAGGTCACTGTCACTGTGGCCCTTGGTTGGGACAGAAGAATTTTCAGCAGAGATCCAGATTGGTGCAGGTGTTGCTGGGAAGACTGAAGCAGTGATCCCCACATGTCCTCATGTACCTTGAGCTCCGTGGGAGCATCAGTGAAGCTGCTGTTCCAGAATCAATGAACTGATCAGTCTTGGGGGCTGGCTGGATCCCAGAGATTGTCGGGGACTGAGCTACCCATGGAACAGAGAGTCTCCTTGGGATTCCCGAGCATCAGCCTTGTCCCAGGAGAGGAGGTGTTCAGAGCATGTGCTTGTTGCCCTTGTGACAAGACCCCAGTCACACTGGATGTTGCTGGTGTTTCTGATGATGGGGATTCTGCCTCCTGGGATTCTGTCCCTGGTGGTACTGTTTGAGTACATGTTGACTATGATTTCTGGAGAGAAAGAGAAGCTGGGAAACTGAAGAATCTAGGACACTATACATTCAGAGGAGAGATGTGTGTGTGTGTGTGTGTGTGTGTGTGTGTGCATCTGCGTGTGTGTCTGTGTATGTGTAAGATAGACAGAGAAAGAGAGAGAGAGGAGAGAGAGAGAGAATATGCTCCATGTATCCTCAGGAAGTCTTTCCTTCAGAGGCCAACTACGTAGACAAGTGTACCCCTGTCCCTCTAATGTCCTCTCTCCGCTCCTTGAGTGTTGTTCTCCATGCAAATCCATCGCTGGGGCTGGCTCTCTAAAGAGCCTCCTGTGTTCTGGAGCTTGGAGCTAAAGAAGGCTAGTGTCTTGAAGGTCACTTCCCTTGCACAAGGATGGAATTTACACAAGGAAGAGGAATTTGGTGCAGATTAGTTCTGATAGGAATTCCATTGAATCACGAATTTGGATCTTGGGGATGGGTCTTCAGTCCATTTTCACCCCAACAGATACATATCCCGCATGTGTGGGTTCAGGTCTCAGGAAGCACAAGACAGGGGTGACAACACAGTCCCTTCCTCTTGCCCTTCACAGCACAGCCACACCCCACTATGCCTCCAAGGTCCCTGGATGCCTCCTTGGTGGTGACCATGAAAGAGTGCCTTTTTTATTTAGGAAAAAGGCTAATACGTGAGACCTCAATGATTGGAACAAAAATGTGTGGCTGCGTTAGTCTCCTGATGGCGTCGGAAACAAATATTCTCAAAAACAGGAAAATTTGTCATGTCTTGAACTATGTAGCCCATCCTTCCTTTTTTGGCTATGTCAACAGTTACCTTTTGTGGAACCTCAGTAAGTTTGAAGGGGGAAAAGTCATTGTACTAATGGCTTTTGTGGGCAAATACTCAAAAGATGAATGAACCTTCATTTGTCACAAACACAATAATGTTGTCGTCAAATTACAGAGATTTACTGAGACCGGTGAGCATGGAAACTATAAACAGAGATGAGAGCAAGAATCAGATGATGAGGGGATTTCCTGCCAGTCCAATATCTGTGACTTCTCCTCCCTAGAGATGAACCCTAGAGAGAGGAAATTACTGTAAGATTCTACTTCTCTCTGAAATCCTAACATAGAGATGGGGTTGAGACCTGAAGAGCCATGCGGAGAGACTGAAGGCCTGAGGGATGCAGGAGCAGAAGGGAGAAGAGGAGCCTGTGTTGGGAGGGGGAGGGGATGAGGTGAGTCTGAAGACGTTGTGACTCACTTTTTGTCAGATGGGTGAAAGAGAAAATTGTGTCTATGACCAAGGTGCTTATTAACATATCGAGTATAGATGTGTTGTCAGTAACACAAGAGTCACAGTTTACAGCCTGAGATTTGTGGATGAACATGACTATCTAGTTCACTTTGTCCAGTTGAGACAATCGAACTGTGTGATCTTAGAAACTATATAAGAGTCCCTGCGCCCTGGATCCTGACACAGTTTCTGAAATTCTTGTCATTTCCTAAGTGACAAGAGCACTAGAAGCATCTTAGTTCTAATGACATGACTCTGGCTGGGTTTCTGGATGGCTCCTGGATGGGGCTGGTCCCCAGAAAGACCAAGCCTTGATCAGAGCCTGCAATTATTCACCCCCTCATACTTGAGACAGGGAGGGAAGACTGACAGTGCAGTTAATGTCCAATCACGTCTACCCAATTCCTCACTAAAATGCCAAAGTACAGGGTTTGAAGAGCTTCCGGTTTGGTGAACACATCCACTCCCAGAACAGATGCACCTCAACTCCACAGGGACTGAAGCTCTGGTGCTCAAGACGCTCCCAGACCTAGCACTAGGTGTCTCTTCATTACTTGTTTACTTGACCCCTTCATCATATCTTTAATGAGCTGACAATAGGAGTCAGTGTCTCCCTCAGTTCTGTGAGTTGAACTGGCAAATTAATGGAACTCGAGGAGGGAGTCGTGGAAACCTTCGACGTGTAGCCATGTTGGACAGAGGGTACAGGCCATCTACTAGTTGTTGTTGGCATCAAAATGGGGAGCAGCCTCCTGGTGCTGAGCCCTTCCCCTGTGGATCTGACACTATCTCCCCGCAGATAAACTAAGCGTTAAATTCAGTTAAACTGTAGGACACTCACTGTGTATCCCAAAGAATTTCTAGATGTGGGAAAACAGATACAAAACATATAGTTGATGAACATGAGTGTGTGAAGTGAATATTCTGCGAGTAGTAAAGGAGATATGACTAGAGGGAGAGCCAGAGATTTTGGTCGTAAAATACTTGTTCTTGTTAAGTTTCTCCAAACCCAAGGGCATGTGCAGTTGGGCTCCATTCCCTGATTCGCGTGGGATCCTGGGACACATGTGCTGTCTCAGGCAAGAGCATCATCTGTGTGTCAGTCCTTCCTCCTCAAGGACAGCTCTCACCATAGAGGTGTCTCCCCTATTGGAGCCTCCACAGAAGCTTCCCAATAACAGAAGCTCAGATACAAGGTCTGTGGACCCAGGGGTTTTTGACTCACTTTCTCCATATCTGAGTCACTGTGAGTAGCCAAAGCTTCTCCCACTGCCATGAGCTGTAGCACAGGAAGAGTCAGCCTCGTCCTCAGGCTACGGCCCAGAGAGGAGCAGAAGCCCTGCATTGGCCAAGGCATCTTTGGACCCAGAGAAGCGGCTGGAAACCCCAGGGCCCTGGTGCTTATCTGAGTCTGAGTAGAATCTCAGTAGATACGTGGGAAAGGTCCCTAGTTTCTGCTGGTACCAGTATATATGGTAGCCGCCAACACTGTAGCCACTGCTCAGGGTGCAGGTGAGTCTGGCTGTTGTTCCCAGAGATGCAGAGAGGGAGGGTGGCTGAGTAGGACAGGCTGGGACAGGGAACCGGCAAACACAGACACCCTTTACGGATTTGGCTAGAAATGGAAACCAAAATTCAGGATTCTGAGCAGAGGGAGGGTGTTGTGGGGAGCACCCTGTGTCCATATGGCTTGTCCCTACCTGTGCAGTGAAGGAGGAGTAGGAGGAGGAGCAGCGCCCAGGCCATGGTGACAGAACCAAGGTCCCCACACTGGGCTGGGCCGCCCCAGGCCTCCTTTTCTCCTCCACCCTCTGGCACAAGAGGGGCTGTGCAAACAAATGAGGTCCATCCAGTGACTGCCCAGCCCCACCCTGAGCCCTGGTGCTGGAGCTCAGCTCACACCACACACTGGGGATGATGGGGGTGGAACTCCTGCCCGGGGAGCCCTGGGAGGTAGCACCTGCTGCGACACCACAAAGCCTCCAGGTCTGGTCTCCTTTGAGTGATTGGTCCTCGCTGACCAGCTGTGTAGGGACCACAGGGCTGTCCCACAGCGCATCCTATTAATCTCACATGGAAAAAGGAAAAATGAAGAAAAACAACTTGTAAGTGGTACATCTTAGTAAGAATACATTAAATACGTAATTTCTTAGAAGTTACAAAACTGGCTGTCCTAGAAATACATTGAGTGAATAGACCAATATCAATATAAAAATGGAAAATGGCGGGTCGGAGGGAAGATGGCGGCGTAGGAGGACGCTGGGCTCACCGCCCGTACTCCTGATCACTTAGATTCCACCTACACCTGCCTAAATAACACAGAAAACCGCCAGAGAATTATCAGAATGGAGTCTTCGGAGCCAAGCGCAGACGAGAGGCCCAGGGAAGAGGGTAGGAAGGGCGGCGAGGCGGTGCATGCTCCACGGACTGGCGGGAGGGAGCTGGGGTGGAGGGGAGGCTCCCCGGCCAAGCAGAGCCCCCGAGTCTGGCTGACAAAAGCGGAGGGGCCTGACGGACTGTGTTCCAACAGCAAGTGCGACTTAGCGTCTGGGAGGTCATAAGTTAACAGCTCTGCTCAGAAAGCGGGAAGGCTGGAGGACAAAGGGAGGGAGAGCTGCTGAGCCCCCGGGCGACAGAGCTCAGCTTGGCGGGAAACAAAGGCGCTCGCCAGCGCCATCTCCCCCGCCCATCCCCCAGCCAAAATCCCAAAGGGAACCAGTTCCTGCCAGGGAACTTGCTCGCTGCTCCGCGCAAACACCCAACTCTGTGCTTCTGCGGAGCCAAACCTCTGGCAGCGGATCTGACTCCCTCCCGCTGCCACAGGGCCCCTCCTGAAGTGGATCACCTAAGGAGAAGCGAGCTAAGCCTGCCCCTCCTGCCCCCGTGCACCTTGCCTACCCACCCCAGCTAACGCCAGATCCCCAGCACCACAAGCCTGGCAGTGTGCAAGTAGCCCAGATGGGCCACGCCACCCCACAGTGAATCCCGCCCCTAGGAGAGGGGAAGAGAAGGCACACACCAGTCTGACTGTGGCCCCAGCGGTGGGCTGGGGGCAGACATCAGGTCGGACTGCGGCCCCGCCCACCCACTCCAGTTATACACCACAGCACAGGGGAAGTGCCCTGCAGGTCCACACCACTCCAGGGACTATCCAAAATGACCAAACGGAAGAATTCCCCTCAAAAGAATCTCCAGGAAATAACAACAGCTAATGAACTGATCAAAAAGGATTTAAATAATATAACAGAAAGTGAATTTAGAATAATAGTCATAAAATTAATCGCTGGGCTTGAAAACAGTATACAGGACAGCAGAGAATCTCTTGCCACAGAGATCAAGGGACTAAGGAACAGTCACGAGGAGCTGAAAAGCACTTTAAATGAAATGCAAAACAAAATGGAAACGACAACAGCTCAGATTGAAGAGGCAGAGGAGAGAATAGGTGAACTAGAAGATAAAGTTATGGAAAAAGAGGAAGCTGAGAGAAAGAGAGATAAAAAAATCCAGGAGTATGAGGGGAAAATTAGAGAACTAAGTGATACACTAAAAAGAAATAATATATGCATAATTGGTATCCCAGAGGAGGAAGAGAGAGGGAAAGGTACTGAAGGGGTATTTGAAGAAATTATAGCTGAGAACTTCCCTGAACTGGGGAAGGAAAAAGGCATTGAAATCCAAGAGGCACAGAACTCCCTTCAGACGTAACTTGAATCGATCTTCTGCACGACATATCATAGTGAGACTGGCAAAATACAAGGATAAAGAGAAAATTCTGAAAGCAGCAAGGGATAAACGTGCCCTCACATATAAAGGGAGACCTATAAGACTCGTGACTGATCTCTCTTTTGAAACTTGGCAGGCCAGAAAGGCTTGGCACGATATCTTCAGTGTGCTAAACAGAAAAAATATGCAACCGAGAATCCTTTATCCAGCAAGTCTGTCATTTAGAATAGAAGGAGTGATAAAGGTCTTCCCAAACAAACAAAAACTGAAGGAATTTGTCACCACTAAACCAGCCCTATAAGAGATCCTAAGGGGGATCCTGTGAGACAAAGTACCAGAGACATAACTACAAGCATAAAATATACAGACATCACAATGACTCTAAACCCGTATCTTTCTATAATAACACTGAATGTAAATGGATTAAATGCGCCAACCAAAAGACATAGGGTAACAGAATGGATAAAAAAACAAGACCCATCTATTTGCTGTCTACAAGAGACTCATTTTAGATCTGAGGACACCTTTAGATTGAGAGTGAGGGGATGGAGAACTATTTATCATGCTACTGGAAGCCAAAAGAAAGCTGGAGTAACCATACTTATATCAGACAAACTAGACTTTAAATTAAAGGCTGTAACAAGAGATGAAGAAGGGCAATATATAATAATCACAGGGTCTATCCATCAGGAAGAGCTAACAATTATAAATGTCTATGCGCCGAATACTGGAGCCCCCAGATATATAAAACAATTACTCATAAACATAAGCAACCTTATTGATAAGAATGTGGTCATTGCAGGAGAGTTTAACACCCCACTTACAGAAATGGATAGATCATCTAGACACACAGTCAATAAAGAAACAAGGGCCCTGAATGATACATTGGATCAGATGGACTTGACAGATATATTTAGAACTCTGCATCCCAAAGCAACAGAATATACTTTCTTCTCGAGTGCACATGGAACATTCTCCAAGATAGATCATAGACTGGGTCACAAAACAGCCCTTCATAAGTTTACAAGAATTGAAATTATACCATGCATACTTTCAGACCACAATGCTATGAAGCTTGGAATCAACCACAAGAAAAAGTCTGGAAAACCTCCAAAAGCATGGAGGTTAAAGAACACCCTACTAACGAATGAGTGGGTCAACGAGGCAATTAGAGAAGAAATTAAAAAATATATGGAAACAAACGAAAATGAAAATACAACAATCCAAACGCTTTGGGACGCAGCGAAGGCAGTCCCGAGAGGAAAATACATTGCAAACCAGGCCTATCTCAAGAAACAAGAAAAATCCCAAATACAAAATCTAACAGCACACCTAAAGGAAATAGAAACAGAACAGCAAAGGCAGCTTAAGCCCAGCAGAAGAAGAGAAATAATAAAGATCAGAGCAGAAATAAACAATATAGAATCTAAAAAAACTGTAGAGCAGATCAACGAAACCAAGAGTTGGTTTTTTGAAAAAATAAACAAAATTGACAAACCTCTAGCCAGGCTTCTCAAAAAGAAAAGGGAGATGACCCAAATAGATAAAATCATGAATGAAAATGGAATGATTACAACCAATCCCTCAGAGATACAAACAATTATCAGGGAATACTATGAAAAATTATATGCCAACAAATTGGACAACCTGGAAGAAATGGACAAATTCCTAAACACCCACACTCTTCCAAAACTCAATCAGGAGGAAATAGAAAGCTTGAACAGACCCATAACCAGTGAAGAAATTGAATCGTTATCAAAAATCTCCCAACAAATAAGAGTCCAGGACCAGATGGCTTCCCAGGGGAGTTCTACAAGACGTTCAAAGCAGAGATAATGCCTATCCTTCTCAAGCTATTCCAAAAAATAGAAAGGGAAGGAAAACTTCCAGACTCATTCTATGAAGCCAGTATTACTTTGATTCCTAAACCAGACAGAGACCCAGTAAAAAAAGAGAACTACAGGCCAATATCCCTGATGAATATGGATGCAAAAATTCTCAATAAGATACTACAAATAGAATTCAACCGCATATAAAAAGAATTATTCACCATGATCAAGTGGGATTCATTCCTGGGATGCAGGGCTGGTTCAACATTCGCAAATCAATCAACGTGATACATCACATTAACAAAAAAAAAGAGAAGAACCATATGATCCTGTCAATCGATGCAGAAAAGGCCTTTGACAAAATCCAGCACCCTTTCTTAAAAAAAACCCTTGAGAAAGTCGGGATAGAAGGAACATACTTAAAGATCATAAAAGCCATTTATGAAAAGCCCACAGCTAACATCATCCTCAACGGGGAAAAACTGAGAGCCTTTTCCCTGAGATCAGGAACACGACAGGGATGCCCACTCTCACCGCTGTTGTTTAACATAGTGCTGGAAGTTCTAGCATCAGCAATCAGACAACAAAAGGAAATCAAAGGCATCAAAATTGGCAAAGATGAAGTCAAGCTTTCGCTTTTTGCAGATGACATGACATTATACATGGAAAATCCGATAGACTCCATCAAAAGTCTGCTAGAACAGATACATGAATTCAGCAAAGTTGCAGGATACAAAATCAATGTACAGAAATCAGTTGCATTCTTATACATTAACAATGAAGCAACAGAAAGACAAATAAAGAAACTGATCCCATTCACAACTGCACCAAGAAGCATAAAATACCTAGGAATAAATCTAACCAAAGATGTAAAAGATCTGTATGCTGAAAACTATAGAAAGCTTATGAAAGTAATTGAAGAAGATATAAAGAAATGGAAAGACATTCCCTGCTCATGGATTGGAAGAATAAATATTGTCAAAATGTCAATACTACCCAAAGCTATCTACACATTCAATGCAATCCCAATCAAAATTGCACCAGCATTCTTCTCGAAACTAGAACAAGCAATTCTCAAATTCATATGGAACCACAAAAGGGCCCAAATAGCCAAAGTAATTGTGAAGAAGACCAAAGCAGGAGGCATCACAATCCCAGACTTTAGCTTCTACTACAAAGCTGTCATCATCAAGACAGCATGGTATTGGCATAAAAACAGACACATAGACCAATGGAATAGAATAGAAACCCCAGAACTAGACCCACAAACGTATGGCCAACTCATCTTTGACAAAGCAGGAAAGAACATCCAATGGAAAAAAGACAGTCTCTTTAACAAATGGTGCTGGGAGAACTGGACAGCAACATGCAGAAGGTTGAAACTAGACCAGTTTCTCACACCATTCACAAAAATAAACTCAAAATGGATAAAGGACCTGAATGTGAGACAGGAAACCATCAAAACCTTAGAGGAGAAAGCAGGAAAAGACCTCTCTGACCTCAGCCGTAGCAATCTCTTACTCGACACATCCCCAAAGGCAAGGGAATTAAAAACAAAAGCGAATTACTGGGACCTTATGAAGACAAAAAGCTTCTGCACAGCAAAGGAAACAACCAACAAAACTAAAAGGCAACCAACGGAATGGGAAAAGATATTTGCAAATGACATATCGGACAAAGGGCTAGTATCCAAAATCTATAAAGAGCTCACCAAACTCCACACCCGAAAAACAAATAATCCAGTGAAGAAATGGGCAGAAAACATGAATAGACACTTCTCTAAAGAAGACATCCGGATGGCCAACAGGCACATGAAAAGATGTTCAACGTCGCTCCTCATCAGGGAACTACAAATCACAACCACACTCAGATATCACCTCACGCCAGTCAGAGTGGCCAAAATGAACAAATCAGGAGACTATAGATGCTGGAGAGGATGTGGAGAAACGGGAACCCTCTTGCACTGTTGGTGGGAATACAAATTGGTGCAGCCGCTCTGGAAAGCAGTGTGGAGGTTCCTCAGATAATTAAAAATAGACCTACCCTATGACCCAGCAATAGCACTGCTAGGAATTTACCCAAGGGATACAGGAGTACTGATGCATAGGGGCACTTGTACCCCAATGTTTATAGCAGCACTCTCAACAATAGCCAAATTATGGAAAGAGCCTAAATGTCCATCAACTGATGAATGGATAAAGAAATTGTGGTTTATATACACAATGGAATACTACGTGGCAATGAGAAAAAATGAAATATGGCCTTTTGTAGCAACGTGGATGGAACTGGAGAGTGTGATGCTAAGTGAAATAAGCCATACAGAGAAAGACAGATACCATATGGTTTCACTCTTATGTGGATCCTGAGAAACGTAACAGAAACCCATGGGGGAGGGGAAGGAAAAAAAAACGAGGTTAGAGTGAGAGAGAGCCAAAGCATAAGAGACTGTTAAAAACTGAGAACAAACTGAGGGTTGATGGGGGGTGGGAGGGAGGGTAGAGTGGTTGATGGGTATTGAGGAGGGCACCTTTTGGGATGAGCACTGGGTGTTGTATGGAAACCAATTTGACAGTAAATGTCATCTATTAAAAAAATTTAAAAAAATGGAAAATGTTATTACAGAACCACTCCACAGAAATACATTAGGTACAGACGTTTTCACAAGGGACATCTAACAAAACCTCAGAATTTAGATGATTCCAATTTATTTGCTTCATATTTTTTCATAATATAGCACGGTATTGAATATTTCTTACTTCTTTTAAAAACGTTATAAAACTCATAAATACACTTTCAAAATACCTTTCAGAAAAAGGAAAAGAATAGAACAGTATCATGAAATATTGATAGAAATATTGGGTACAAAATATTGACAAGGAGACCTCAATACCATATTTACAAATTGATAGTATCATTAAGTGTGATTGATTCCAATGATACAAATTGGGTTACATAATAAGAAAGAGTTTTATATTATACACCATATTATTACATCAAGAGATATGACCATATTGCCCCAATTGGTCTCAAAAGGGCCTTTCACTAGATTTAACACCATATCCTAATAAAACCCACATAAAACTACAAACAGATACATGTATAATGTGGTAAAACACACACTCTCACACACACGGATGATGTAGTCCTGAGGCCCACATACGGGTTCCTGCAGTAGTGAGGAGACGATTTCCACAAAGATCAAGAACAGGTAAAGGAGATCTTCACTTCTTTTATTTTCAAATTATTCCTCAATAGCTAGAAAATGTAATTAAAAAGCCAAAATCAATGTTTATTATTTAGCATTGATGGCAAAGGACAAGTGGTCATTCTTGAATATCCAGATGGACGTCATGGCCTTAGGTAGGCCTGTGTTGCTTTGGCCGTGATGGCAGAGAACTCCTCAGTGAAGACTAGTCGCTGACTGTGACTAGTGCTGGTGACACTAAGTAACAGAGACAAGATGGGTGGAACAAGGGCAGCAGAGAGAGGTCTTGCCCCACTTGACTGGGTGAAGAGCCCTGTGCAAGGTGTGGGGCAGTGACCCCGGATCTCCCGGATCAGGGTGGGGGGATCTCCCACTTGTCCTGGGTAAGGCCTGCCTTCACCTGTGCAGCGAGTGGGGAGGGTGAGTAGTAGAGAAGCCCAGGTCATGGTAGATACCCAGCTCTATTGTGCAGACTGAGCTCCCCATAGTATATTTATGGCTACAGAAACTTCCATGGGGGTGGACTGGCTGCACTCAAGTGAACCCTTTCTGTCTGTCTGTCCAGATTCCATGCCCGGGGCTTTCACAAGTGGGAGCACACAGAGGAGGCGTTAATGAACTAATACAGCGATAGAGGTGGTCTGGGTGGTGATAATCCCCAGGTCCTGGCAGGTCCTCATCATCTTGTGAGCACACTGATGCCTGAAACCCTGAAGGCCCTGTATGGTGTCCCTGCTGGCAGGTGACAAACAGGATTAGCCAGCCTTTCCCCACATACCCTCAAACACCAAACCATTCCCCCCAAAACAAATATTCCAGTGAAGAAATGGGCAAAAGACATGAATAGACACTTTTCCAAAGAAGACATCCCGACAGTTAAAGACACATGAAAAAAGTTTCTACATCACCCATCATCAAAGAAATACAAATTGAAACCACAATGAGATAGTATCTCACACCAGTCAGAAGGGCTAACATTAACAACTCAGGCAAAAACAGATATTGGCAAGGATGCGGAGAAAAAGGATCTCACTTGCACTGCTGGTGGGAATGCAAACTGGTGCAGTCACTCTCAAAAACAGTATGGAGGTTCCTCAAAAAACTAAAAATGGAACTACCCATGGATGACGGGCATTGAGGAGGGTACTTGTTGGGATGAGCACTGGGTGTTGTATGCAAACCAATTTGACAATAAGTTATATTTTTTTAAAAAGTGAGTGAGAAAAAAGAAAAAAAAAGTACTACCCTACAACCCAGAAATTGCACTACTAGGTATTTGTCCAAGGGATACAAGTGTGCTGTTTCAAAAGGGCACAGCACCCCAATGTTTCTAGCAGCACTATCAACAATAGCCAAAGTATGGAAAGAGTCCAAATGTTCATCGACAGATGAATGGAAAAAGAAGATGTGGTATATATATATACAATGGAGAAGTACTTGGCAATCAAAGGAATGAAATCTTGCCATTTGCAACTATGGGGATGGAACTGGAGGATATTATGCTAAGTGAGATTAGCCAGTCAGAGAAAGTGAAACATCCTATGACTTCACTCATATGAGCAATTTAAGATACAAAACAGATGAACATAAAGGAAGGATAGCAAAAATAATATAAAAACAATGAGGGAGACAAAACATAAGAGACTCTTACATATAGAGGACAAACTGAGGGTTGCTAGGGGTTGTGGGGGAGGCGTGGGCTAAATGGGTAAGAGGCATTAAGGAAGACACTTGTTGGGATGAGCACTGAGTGGTTACATAGGGGATGAATCACTGGAATCTACTCCTGAAATTATTATTGGACTATATGCTAACTAAATTAGATGCAAATAGACGAATAAAGAAATAAATAATACACTAACACAATACACAAAATACAGTAACGGCCCTCAGAGATCATAGTTTCATTTGTCTACAACCTCGTTCCACATTCACAGACAGAAAATGTATACTGTGATAACACAGAGTCTCCCACACATAGAGAACTCAGTCCCACACCCAGAAAATAAAATGAGATGGGGGTGGGGAGGACCCCCACATTTCTACAAGATGAAAAGGCTAACGTGACCTAAACGCCATGTTATTCAACATCTTTCTGTAAGTAGTAGGCAATGCAAGTGAATAAGAAAATCACTGGTTGGTTCTCAGCATTGATGGGAATGGACAGGGATTCATCACAAAAGGCAAAAAAAAATGTGATTTAGTCATATATCCTCTGGGGCTGGTGCTGCAGGGAGAGAAGACATCATCCCAAAGAGCCAAAAGAACAGTTATTTCTACTGAAGACTAATAAAAGGATTACATAGGTCCGGAAACTTCTAGAAATAGGTAAATGGCCAAGGATGGAGACCCTGGCTTCCTCAGAAGTCAGGTGGGAGCTGAGAACACTGGACCTATGACCGTAGTCCATGAACTTAGAGACCTTGTGTCTCAACCTGATGGGCGAGATGAGCTTTCTGTGTCCTTTGAGACACTTTGTCTAGAAAGGGGCTGCTGTGAGTGACGTTGGGGACAGAAAGGAAGGAGGAGCCCTCACTCCCAGGTGGTGCTGCTGCCTGCAGCGAGGCCCATGGTGGCAGCAGCAGGAGCATCAGAAGCAGAAGTCACAGGCTGAACCTGAGCAGCTGCTGGGGCCTCGCCCTCCCAGCAGATGAGAAAGGGGTTCTGCTTTCAGTTTTCATGGGGCTGGGACTCTGTGTGAGCCCACGATGCTGTCCCAGGAGGGGCAGGGACCAGAAGCCTCCTCCTCAGCCCTCAGGCCTCAGCCCAGGGAAGATTGGAAGCCAGGGTTGCTAGACATGGAGCCAAAGAGGGAATCAGGATCCACAATGGATCCAACTATCATAATAGATGAGGATTTAGGGGCAATTAGTGGGAGCTTTTGTTACCAGGACACATAGCGGACACTCCCTATGTGTCCTGACTCAGACAGAGCTGGATTTGTGTCCCTGTTTCTGCTGTGACCTGTCATGGACCCTGTCCTCAGGGCAGCCTGCCTTTGGCACCCAGGAATTTGTGCTCAGTTTGAGAAAATCACACAGTATATTGATCCGAAAGACAGGCTTCAAGGAGGAATTGCAAAGAATGTGGAAAGACTTTGTAGACATATTGCTTGTGGGGGGTCTCAGACCCCAGTTTGTAAGAAACAAACAAAGAAGCACTTGACTTGGCCAAAAGGTCAGAGCTGCACAGGAAGTCCCATTGCTGTGGGGACAGCAGGTTTTTGTCTCACTTCCCCACAGGCCTGGAGCACTGTGTCAGCACCTTGAGTAACGTCAATAGACAAGCAGTAATAATCAGCCTCGTCCTCAGCCTGGAGCCCAGTGATGGTCAAGGAGCCTGAGGTGCCAGACTTGGAGCCAGAAAATCCACCAAAAACCCTGGAGGGACGTTTGTTATTCTCATAGATGAGGAGTTTAGGGGCCTTTCCTGGAAGCTGTTGGTACCAGTTCACACCAACAATACCAATGTTGCTCCTGCTTCCAGTGCAAGAGATGGTGACCTTCTGGCCCAGGGCCCTAGACACTGAGGTTGGCTGAGTCAGCATAGACTGGGCCTAGGAACCTGGAAGGGGAGAGACAAAGAGAGCGTGATGCTGGGGTCTAGAGACCAGAGGAAAAACCAAGGTCCACGTGTCCTCCCTTGACCACTTTCTCCGTTCCTTCATCTAGTCACCTGTGCAGTGAATGAGGAGGGTGAGGAGAAGAGGGTACCAGGCCATGGTGGAGGTCATCACCGACCCTGCCTTCTGTGGATCCACAGCTGAGCAGATCTCCTCTAATCCCTTCCTTCCCCTTTTCATCCTCTGAGAGAAGGAGGGCCCATCCATGCAAATCAGACCAGCAGCTCTCTGACACTTCACTGACCCTGGGTCAAGTCCCTCGGCTTGAGGATGTCAGGTGGGTTGGACGGAGAGGTGGTTTCTGGGGACACCCCAGGAGTGTGGAAGTCACAGTTTGGAGTCCTGAGCAGAGGGCACAGGCATTGTCCAGGTGCAGGTCCCAGCTCTAGTCATGGCCGACCCTCAGAAGCAGGTGATGTCCACCCCCTGGTGTCCAGGCCCAGACACAGCATATGTGACATGGTGAGCAGATCTCATCAGAGTTCCTGCCTTCCCACTGCTCTGTCCACCATCCCCTTCCTTCGGGACAGGCCAGGTGTCCCTTGTGTGGCCTCCGATCCCCTGAGGACACACTGTGCTCTCCTCTGGCTCTACATAGTGAGTCTGTCCACAGCTTCTTTGGCTATTATTGATGGGGCAGCACTGACGTGGTGACTCTTGTACAATCACACAGATGAGGATTAGGGCCACAGAGCGATGGGTCCACATTGACACATGGCCAGTTCTGTGCAGGAGGCCGACTTCTTCCCCCTTCCCTGCTTCCTCTCTGGTCTGAGAATTTTTCTTTCCCAGAAGCTCCCTCAGCACTGAGGACACAGGGAGACCTTTTGTCCAGGTTGTGGGTAGAAGCCCACATTCCTCGTGTGCATTCCTACAGGGTTCCACACTGAAAATCTTTGTCAGCTGTCACTCTTGCCACCTCACATCGCATACTGGGGACGATGGAGGTTGGCTTCACCCCTGGGGAGACCCCTGCAAGGAAGCACCCGTTGAGACAACGCACATGTCCTTGCTCAAGTGGGGACTCTGCCACACCAGAAGGGACGCAGCTGCTGAGTCTCCCTCAGGAAGTACAGGGCCCAGTCCCCAGTCCCGGGTTCCTTTTAGTGAATGGTCCCTACTGAGGCCCTGTGTAGGGACACCATGGCAGTCCCACAGCGCCCCCTCCGCGCTGAAGGGCACACACCCCACTGTGTTTTCACAGCCCTGAAAGCCCAGCGGGTTTCCTCACTTCTGTTTATTCACACATCATTGAGCTGCATCTTGGATAATGTGACCCTATAGTGCTGCCCATGTTCAATGTAGCATTTTTCAGTCTCCAAAGAAGCCCTAGTCCATAGGATTTGGAGGCATTTACCTCAATTAAATGGTAAATTGCCAGTTCTTTGCAGAAGATACTCCAGTCCTTATGTCCCTCCTCTGGCCTACAATTGAGAATAAATATGTTTATCTCGTGAATATTTGAAAACTCCTGTGCTTTAAAGCAATGGAATCCAGCTACTGTCCATTAAATTGAGTATTATGTTAATCTTCTATATTTTTTGGTAATTTCCTTGGCTTACTACCTTAAGAAGAAAAGGGAACACAATGAATTTATATTTGATGAAGTCGTATTTAACAAGTGTCATTTTTTTTTTGTTTTTCTTTTGTTTTTTCATGGGTTATCCTGACAGTGTCTTGTCTAAACTTTTTTATAAAAACCTAGATCCTGAATTTTTTCTCCTTTTATGTTTACAGCTTTATGTTTACAGTTATTTCTATAATCCTTTCAGTAATTTTTTAATATATATAAAAAAGTGAGTTTTAAGTATGATTCATTTCTCTCTCAGGATATCCAACTGTTCTGTGGCTATTTGTCCAAAAGTCCATCCTTTCTCTTCTGAAAGGCTTCTTCAACTTTGTAAAAGAAAAAAAGTGTTTATCCTTCGTTCTGTGCGTCCGTTTCTGGGTTTTATGTTCTGTTACACTGGCCAGTGTGTCTATCCTCTACCCATACCACCCTGACTTGCTAGGACAGGAACTGAATTACACTTTTATACAATTTGGGAAGAACTGGCATATTTACTATAATGAGTCTTCTAATCCATGAACGGAACTTATCTTTCCTTGTTTTAGATCCACTTTGATTACATTTACCAGCATTGTCCAGATTTCGGCACCTGTGGCCTATATTTGTTTTGTTAAATATGCCCCTAAATAGTTCATCGAGTGGTTTTAAGGGTTTTTTTAAATTATTTTCACCTGTTTATTGCTAGTATGTATACATCTATATGATCTTTCTATGTTGATCTTTATTCTAAAATGTTTCCAAAATTATTTATGACTCTTTGAATTTATATATTTGCATACCTAATTGTAGGTTTCTTTGTAGTTTTCCTGTAGGTCATTCTCTCACCTGAAATGGGACAATTGTCTCTTGTTCTTCTTCATCTGAATGCCTCTCATTGTTTGTCTTGCCTTATGGTTCTGACAGACACATCCAGTCCTATGTGGAACAGCAGTGTTGAGATAGGACATGGTAGCCTTGCTCCCTACCCAAGGTGGGAAAGCTTTCACTGCTTCATCTCTGTGTGTGTTCACTGAAGAGAAGGTGTTTTATAGTTTTCTTTACCAAACTGAAGATGTACTCTTCTATATTGTGTTCTCTGAAAACTTTTATCACTCTCATTCATATACTCATTCATTCTTTTCCATGAGCACAAACAGGTCTTGAGCTGTGCAGGAAGTGGAAGAGAATTCATTCTACCTGAGAGAGTGAGGGAGACACTTTGATCGGTCTTTCTTTTTTAATTTTTTTAATGTCTATACATATTTGAGAGAGAGACAGACGGAACACCAGTGGGGGAAGGGCAGAGAGAGAAGAAGACAGAATGGGAAGTAGCCTGGAGGCTCCGAGGTGTCAGCAGAGAGCCCGACATGGGAGTTGAACTCAGTAGCCATGAGATCATGACCTGAACCGAAGTCAGATATTTAACTGTTGGAGCCACCCAGGGGACCCTGGTGTGGGCCCCTGCTGTCCCTGATTGCTGGCCAAAACCACATGGATTATTCCATTCTATCCCACATGCCTTCACACCCCAAAAACATCCTGTCTTCTGTGACAAAACTAGCACCTCAGTTAGAGGCCCGTGGTTTTCTGGACCCTCGTTACTGAGCTGTTCCTGATGGCTGCCAGGTGCTGGGTCCACAGCTCTGGGCTCACCCGTGTGCTTCATACATGTGCCCACAGCACCCCTTTCTTGCCCCGTTACAGGTGACGAAGCACATGAAAGGCAATGTGAGTATCGCGCCTGGGGGAAGGGAAGGCCCTCTTGACTCCTGCCACTTCCACGGCCCACTCCTCACTACTGGGGGAGATCCCTCACCTCAGGGCCCATCACTAGGCTGCAACCTTCTCACCCCCCCCCCACCGCTCCGTTCCCTACAGCAGCCTCCCCAGATCCTAACCCTCCCTCATTGGTTTACATGAGTGGAGGACAGGGTGACCAGAGACCTGGCCCCTGAGGAATGATGTGTCCTCGGCTGGCACAGCATGCAGACAGAAGCCTGGACCGGCCACATCCCACGGTTTGGGAAGGCTGGGGCGCTCCTACTCCCTCTGACCCCAGGTTCCACTGAGGCAGGGTCAGACCCCCGGGCCCTCCCCTGGATTCCTCTTCTGTCTACTGCTTGTGGGAGTAGGGGAGTCCATCAACAAGGACCACAGGGGAAGGGATTGGAAAGAGGCAGCTCTGCCTTGTCAGAAAGACAGAGGTGGCTCCCTGGGACCCACCACTCACCACAGCTCTTCCAGCAGGACCCGAGCCTGGAACCCTGACCTGAGGAGGAGGGGTCTGATGGGGACACAGTCAACAGCCTCTGCCTGGTCCCCTCCTCACGCTCCCCTCTGGCTCCTTGATCATCTATGCAGCACTGAAACATCATCACAGCACATCAGATTCGGGGTTTCCTGTAAACCCCTCCAACGTTCCAGGTCCACCTCACTGTCTCACCCTTGTTGACTCTCCAGAAACATCTTATTTGTGTTGCTATTCATACTTCTTTCTCCTCTTTCTCTCCCAGGACATTTTCAGCAACATGAGGACATAGATTGTCCCTAGCGCACTCACGCTGTATCTAACGAAGGGTCATGCCTGGCACATACTTGGTGTTCACCAGAGGGTGTGCAGGGAGACATCTCTGTACAATCATCTATCCTGATCAAGAAATGTGTTCAAGGAATCTGCCTGCTTCTGACCCAACGGGGACTCAATTCCCAGGACAGCCTGCCCCCAGGTGTGCAGTAAATCCTGCCCAACGGAAGAAAATCAGACAATGTTTTGCAGAGTAGGGTTGGGTTTACGGGCACAATTTGGGAGAACAAGGACACTTTTTCTAGACAAAATTCCCTAGCCTTGTCTAAGACTCCACTATTAGAAGACAGGAACAAAGAAGCAGCTCCGTCGGCCAAGGGGTGTGAGCTGCACAGGAAGTCCCATTGCTGAGGGGACAGCAGGTTTGGGTACCCCTTCCCCACAGGCCTAGAGCAGTGTGTGAGCTTTGAGATTGTGGCCCCACACTGAGCACCAAAAATCAGCCTCATCCTCAGCCTGGAGGCTAGAGATGCTCACGGAGGCCACGTTCCCTGACCTGGAGCCTAAGAATCTGGACAGGACCCCCGCAGGCCGAGCACTGCTACCATAGATGACAACGTTGGGGACACTGCCTGGGAGCTGCTGGTACCAGGACACACCTACAGCCCCAACATTGCTGCTGCTTCCCGTGCAGGAGATGGTAACAGTCTTATTCACAGGCTTGGACACTGCAGATGGCTGAGTCACCACCGACTGGGCCCAGGACTCTGCAAGTCAGAAGAGAGACACGGAGTGAGAGAGAGGGGTCAGTGGACAGGGCCCATACATGATTCCACAGTCCTCTCATCTCCAGCCCTGATCCCAGCCTCCAGCCTCCTGTGCAGTGAGCCAGCAGTGTGAGCAGGAAAGGAGCCCAGGCCATGGTGGACACCCCTGCTCAGCAGTGTGTCCTCAGTGTCCCTCAGCCGGGCTCCCAGAGTCTCTCTTATTGCCTCCAGCAGCCCAAGGGGAGGGAGAGACATTTCATGCAAACCAGCCCCCTCCCCCTGGCTGGCCAGCCCCAGCCTGAACCCTGAAGCTGACCCTTGTCTGGAAATCTCACCCCAGGAGGGGATGGAGCGAAAGCTGTGGGGCCTGACCTGGGGCTCCCCAAGGGCCTGTGAGCACCCAGAGGCTAAGCCACAGTGAGAACCAGAGCCAGGTGGCTCCCAGCTGGGATCACAGCACACAAGGTTCAGAGACAAGCCACAGCGCCCCCTGCTGCCCAAGACCCAGACATGCCCATATATATGGTCTTGCCCACAAAATACTTAAAAACATCAATAGACTTTATGATTTATTGTCACAGAAGAATTCAGTGGAAATTCCAGAGTTCCCAAATACACCAACCCCCTCCACCACCTTATCTTTCCCATCATCCAACTCTAGCCTGAGTGTGGTCACTTGTTATACACCATGAAGCAACACTGACAAGTCATTGTCACCCAAAGTCTATATTTACAACAGCAAAGCTCACTCTTGACGTTGTTCACTCAATAGGTTCAAGAGCTATACGCTGATATATGTCCATTTTAGAACCACAAAGAACACTTCCACTCCCACAGAAAACCACTGTGCTCCAGCTGTGCATCCCTCCCGATGCTCAACCCCTTGCAACCACTGATGCTTTTATTGTCTAAATAGATTTGTCTTTTTGGAGAATGTTACATCCTTGGAGTCACACAGCGTGCAGCCATTACACATTGGCTGCTTTCATTTAGCAACATGCAACAAAATGTCCTCTGTGTCTTTTTATGTCTTGGTGCCTCATATCTTTGTAGCTCTGATCAATATTCTATCTTTGGGGTTTACTTACCTGTCAACTCCTGAAAGCATTTCGGTTGGCTGCTGCCAGGTGTGGGCAGTTATGCATAAAGCCGCTGTCAACATACTTGTGTAGGGTTTTTTTGTACACATTGTTGTTAAATCTTTTAGGTAAATGCAAAGATACATGATCCCTGGATTTTAAAGCATGACAATGATCCTGAGTTTTGTTTCTTTGTTTTTTGTTTTTTGGGTTAAAAATTTTTTTTTCTATTTACATCCAAGTTAGTTAGCAATAATCATGATTTCGGGAGTAGGATCCAGTGGTTCATCCCTATATAGAACAAGTCGTGTTCATCCCCACAAATGTCTTCTTAATGCCCCTTGTCCATTTAGCCTATTCCCCCTCCCACAACACCTCCAGCAACCCTCAGGTTGTTCTCTATTTTAAGAGCCTCTTATGTTTTGTACCCCTCCCTGTTTTTATATTATGTTTGCTTCCCTTCCCTTGTGTTCATCTGTTTTTTATCTTAAATTCCACATATGAGTGAAGTCATATTATATTGGTCTTTTTCTGACTAATTTCGCTTACCATACTACCCTCAAGTTCCAGCAAAGTTTGTTGCAAATGGCAAGAATTCAGAAAATGTTCAGTTTTAAAAGAAATTGCCAAAATCTTTTCCAAAGTAGCTGTACCATCCTGAATTCCCCTGACCAATGAAATAGAGTTCCGTTGCTCCACATCCTGGCCAGACGTTGGTGTCATCCTGGTTTTGATTTTGGCCATTCTAATGGGTATGTAATACTATGTCATTGCTGTGTTTTTGTGCAATTTCTTACTGACATATGACGTTGAACAGCTTTTCTCAAGCTTATTTATATCACGTGAATATCACCTTTGTTGAGATAATCTGCAGTTTTTGGATTGACATTGTTTCCTTACTATTGAGAAGTCTTATATTTTAAATTAAAAAAAAGAAAACCAAATAGTACTCTCCTTAAATCACCTTCCATTTGCAGTAGAAAGGAATACGTATAAAGAAGACTATGCCCCAAATTTCCTCCTTATTGCAATCCTTTGTTGGATGCAAATATATGTCATATGAATTTTGTGACTTCCCTGAAATAAGAAGACATGTATCCAAACGGAGTCTTTACTCCCCCTCACGGATGGTGAACATCCTTCTTGTACCTAAGGGCTCTCAAAACACCCTGAACAGAGCTTCAGGGTAGATGGAAGAGCCATTCTCCAGCCTACATGCTTGTAAGGATCAGACTCTCCCCGTCCCCATCACTTTCTGAGCAGCAGTAACTGCAATGGAGACGTTGTCCACAGAGATGATGGGGGTGACCCTCACAGGGTCATCAGCTACTCAAGACGAAAAATGAATAAAGGTGAAAAGGGAGAACTTTTGTTGTAACACAGCAGCAACGAGTTCATCCCCTGTTATGGTGAGTCTGGGACTGGGAAGGCCTTTTACATTCTGAGAAGGGGTCAGAGGGAAAAATCATGGAACCACCCATCAGTCAGCCAGTGCATGTAGGCTTCCTTTGGAAAAGTTAGTGATCTTGACTATTCCCATTCAACAGGTTTCCTTCTAGTTCTGTCGATTTCTTTCTTCATTCTGCAGAAGCTTTTTATTTTGATGTAGCCCCAATAGTTTATTTTTTCGTTGATTTCCCTTGCCTGAGGAGATACCCCTAGAATAATGTTGTTACAGCCAATGTCAGAGAGATAACTGCCTGTTCTCTCTAGAATTGTTATGGTTTCAGGCCTCACATTCAGGTCGTTAATCCACTTTGTGTTCGTTTTTGTGTATGGGGGAAGAAAGTGGTCTGGTTTCACTCTGTTACATGTAGCTGTCCAGATTTCCCAGCACCATTTGTTGACAAGACTGTCTTTTTCCCATTCCGTATACTTGCCTCCTTTGTCATACATTGATTGGTCATATAATCTTGGACTAATTTCTGGGATTTTTATTCTGTTTCATTTTTTTTGTCTGTTTTTGTGCCATTACCATGCGGTTTCGATTACTATAGTCTTCTAATATAAATGGAAATCTGGAATGGTGATACCTCCAGTTTTGGTTTTCTTTTTCAAGACTGTTTCACTCTTTGGGAACTTTTGTGGTTCCATACAAATTTTAGACTGTTTGTTCTAGTTCTGTGAAAAAGGCTTTTGGCATTTTGATAGGAATTGCCTTAAATCTGTAGATTGATTTGGGTAGTATAAATAATTTAACAATATTTGTTCTACCAATCCATGAGCAGGGATGTTTGTTCATTTCTTGTGTCATCCTCAATTTCTTTCATCAATCCTTTATAGTTTTCATAGTAAAAGTCTTTCACCCCTTCGGTTAAGTTTATTTTTGGGTATCTTATTATTCTCGGTTCAATCTTCAATGAGATTGATTTCTTAATTTCTCTTCCTGTGGCTTCATCATCAGTGTATAGAAATGCAACAGAGTTCTGTACATTGATTTTGTATCCTGTGACGTTACTGAATTTATTTGTCGTTTCTGACAGTTTTTTGGTAGAATCTTTAGAATTTTATATATGTAGGCAGGCCGATCAGAGAAGATGGCCACGTAGGAGGATGCTGGGCTCACCGCGTCCTGCTGATCACTTAGATTCCCCCCACATCTGCCTAAATAACCCAGAAAACCGCCAGAAGGCTAGCAGAATGGACTCTCTGGAGTCAAGCATAGACAAGAGGCCCATGGAAGAGGGTAGGAAGGGTGGAGAGGCAGTGTGCCCTATGCAAACTGGTGAGAGGGAGCTGGGGCGGTGGAGGGGCAGCCAGCCCACCCAGCAAGACAGGGCCCCAGAGTCTGGCTTGCAAATTGGAGGGGCCGGATTCCATGAGTTCTGACAGCCAGCAGGACTTGACATCTAGAATGTTAAAAGTCAACAGCCCTGCTCTCGGCCAGTGGGGAGGGCAGGAAGACACCAAGAGGGAGAGTTGTTGAGCCCCGGCAGACAGAGTTCAGCTCCCGGGGAACAAAGGCTCTGGCCACCGCCATCTCCCTCTCCCATCCCCAGCCGAACCCCTAATGGAACCAGTTCCTGTCACCAAACTTGCTTGGACCGTGCAAACACCCAATGTTGTGCTTCTGTGGATCCATCCCTTTGATGAGTCTGCCTGCTTCCCTCCTGGTGTTGCAGGGACCCTCCTGCAGGGGACCACCGACAGCAAACCGAGCTGAGCCTGTCCCTTCCGCCCTGGCGCACTTTTCGGATGCACCCAGGCTAATACGCCAGATCCCATCTAAGCAACACCACTAGCCTGGCAGTGTGCAAGTAGCCCAGTCAGGGGCCACACCACTCCACAGTGAGTCCTGTCCCTGAGAGAAGGGCAGATAAGGTACACATCAGTCTGACTGTGGCCCCAGGGGTGGGCTGGGGGCAGACATCAGGTCTGACTGTGGCCCTGCCCACCAAACAGGTTACTCCAGACAGCACAGAGGAAGAGCCCTGCAGTTCCACACCACTCCAGGGACTATCCAAAATGATGAAATGGAAGAATTCTCCTCAAAAGAAACTCCAGGTAGGAGCGGTAGCTAACAAATTGATCAAAAACTGTTTCAGCAATATAACGAAACATGAATTTAAAATAATAGTCATAAAATTAATCGCTGGACTTGAAAAAGGTATACAGGACAGCAGAGAATCTATTGCTACAGAGATCAGGGGACTAAGAACCAGTCATGAGGAGCTAAAAAGTGCTATAAATGAGGTGCAAAGTAATATGCAGGTGACCACAGCTCGGAATGAAGAGGCACAGAGGAGAATAGGTGAATTAAAGGATAAAATTATGGAAAAAGAAGAAGCTGAGAAAAAGAGAGATAAAAAAAAAATCCAGGAGTGTGAGGGGGAGAATTAGAGAACTAAGTGATGCAATGAAACACAACAATCTCCGTATAATAGGAATTCCAGAAGAGGAAGAGAGAGAGAAAGGGGCTGAAGGGGTACTTGAACAAAACATAGCTGAGAACTTCCCTGACCTGGGGAAGGAAAAAGGCACTGAAATCCAAGAGGCACAGAGAACTCCCTTCAGACGTAATTTGAATCGATCTTCTGCACGACGTATCATAGCGAAACTGGCAAAATACAAGGATAAAGACAAAATTCTGAAAGTAGCTCGGGATAAACACACTCTAATATATAAAGGGAGTCCAATAAGACTACTGATGGATCTATCTACTGAACCTTGGCAGGCCAGAAAGGAATGGCAGGAAATCTTCAATGTGATGAATAGAAAAATATACAGCTGAGAATCCTTTATCCAGCAAGTCTGTCATTCAGACAAGAAGGAGAGACAAAGGTCTTCCCAAACAAACAAAAGCTGAAGGAATTCATCACCACTAAACCAGCCCTACAAGAGATCCTAAGGGGGATTCTGTGAGCGAAAAGTTGCAAGGACCACAAAGTACCAGACACATCACTCCAAGCATGAAATCTACAGATATCACAATGACTCTAAACCCATATCTTTCTGTAATGACATTGAATGTAAATGGACTAAATGCTCCAACCAAAAGACATAGGGTATCAGAATGGATAGAAAAACAAAACCCATCTATCTGCTGTCTACAAGAAACTCATTTTAGACCTGAGGACACCTTCAGATTGAAAGTGAATGGATGGAGACTATCTGTCATGCCACTGGAAGTCAAAACAAAGCTGGAGTAGCCATGCTTATATCAGACAAACTAGACTTTAAATTAAAGGCTGTAACAAGAGATGAAGAAGGGCATTATATAACAATGACAGGGTCTCTCCATCAGGAAGAGCTAACAATTATAAATGGCCATGCACTGAAGACAGGAGCCCTCAAATATATAAAACAATTCATCACAAACATAAGCAAACTTATATTTTTAAACTTTATTTATTTTTGAGACAGAGAGAGACAGAGCATGTATGGGGGAGGGTCAGAGACAGAGCGAGACACAGAATCTGAAACAGGCTCCAAGCTCTGAGTGGTCAGCACAGAGCCCGACGCGGGGTTCGAACTCACGGACGGCGAGATGACCTGAGCTGAAGTCAGATGCTTAACTGAATGAGCCAACCAAGCGCCCCAAGCAAACTTTTTGATAAGAATGTGGCAGTTGCAGGGGACTTTATTACCCCCCTTACAACAATGGATAGATCATCTAGTCACAGGATCAATAAAGAAACAAGGGCACTGAATGACACACTAGATCAGATGGACTTAACAAATATATTTAGAACTCTGCATCCCAAAGCAACAGAATATACTTTCTACTCAAGTGCACATGGATCATTCTCCAAAATAGATCACATACTGGGTCACAAAATGGCCCTTCATAAGTATAAAAGAATTCAGATCATACCATGCATACTTTCAGACCATAAGGCTATGAAGCTTGAAATCCACCACAGGAAAAATTCTGGAAAACCTCCGAAAGCACGGAGGATAAAGATCACCCTACTAAAGAATCCCTAGGAATAAACCTAACCAAAGACGTACAAGATCTGTATGCTAAAAACTATAGAAAGCTTATGAAGAAAATTGAAGAAGATATAAAGAAATGGGAAAACATTCCATGCTCAGGGACTGGAAGAACAAATATTGTTAAAATGTCAATACTATCCAAAGCTATCCACACATTGAATGCAATCCCAATCACAATTGCACCAGCATTCTTCTCAAAGCTAAAGCAAGCAATCCTAAAATTTGTATGGAACCACAAAAGGCCCCGAATAGCCAAAGTAATTGTGAAGAAGAAGACCAAAGCGGGAGGCATCACAATCCCAGACTTTAGCCTCTACTAAAAAGCTGTAATCATGCAGACAGCATGGTATTGGCATAAAAACAGACACTTAGACCAATGGAATAGAATAGAAACCCCAGAATTAGACCCACAAAAGTATGGCTAACTGATCTTTGACAAAGCAGGAAAGAATATCCAGTGGAAAAAAGACAGTCTCTTTATAAATGCTGGGACAACTGCACAGCAACATGCAGACGGAGGAAACTAAACCACTTTCTTACACCATTCACAAAAACAAACTCAAAATGGATAAAGGACCTGAATGTGAGACAGGAAACCATCAAAACCCTAGAGGAGAAAGCAGGAAAAAACCTCTCTGACCTCAGCCGCAGCAACTTCTTACTTGACACATCCCCAAGGCAAGGGAATTAAAGGCAAAAGTGAACTATTGGGACCGCATCAAGATAAAAAACTTCTGCACAGCAAAGGAAACAATCAACAAAACTAAAAGGCAACCAATGGAATGGGAAAAGATATTTGCAAATGACATATCGAACAAAGGGCTAGTATCCAAAATCTATAAACAGCTCACCAAACTCCACACCCGAAAAACAAATAATCCAGTGAAGAAATGGGCAGAAAACATGAATAGACACTTCTCTAAAGAAGACATCCAGATGGCCAACAGGCACATGGAAAGATGCTCAATGTCGTTCCTCATCAGGGAAATACAAATCAAAACCACACTCAGATACCACCTCACGCCAGTCAGGGTGACTAAAATGAACCAATCAGGAGACTATAGATGCTGGCGAGGATGTGGAGAAACGGGAACCCTTTTGCACTGTTGGTGGGAATGCAAACTGGTGCAGCCACTATGGAAAAGAGTGTGGAGCTTCCTCAAAAAATTAAAAATAGATCGACCCTATGACGCTGCAATAACACTGCTAGGAATTTACCCAAGGGATACAGGAGTGCTGATGCTTAGGGGCACTTGTACCCTAATGTTTATAGCAACACGTTCAACAATAGCCAAATCATGGAAAGAGCCTAAATGTCCATCAACTGATGGATGGATAAAGAAATTGTGGTTTATATACACAGTGGAATATGATGTGGCATGAGAAAGAATAAATTACGGCCTTTTGTAGCCATGTGGATGAAACTGGAGAGAGTTATGCTAAGTGAAATAAGTCATGCAGAGAAAGACAGATACCATATGTTTTCATTCTTAGGTGGATCCTGAGAAACTTAACAGAAACCCATGGGGGAGGGGAAGAAAAAAAAAGAGGTTAGAGAGGGAGGGAGCCAAAACATAAGAGACTCTTAAAAATTGAGAACAAACTGAGGGTTGATGGGGGTGAGAGGGAGGAGAGGGTGGGTGATGGGTATTGAGGAGGGCACCTGTTGTGATTGGCACTGGATGGTGTATGGAAACCAACTTGACCATAAATTTCATATTTAAAAAAATACATAAAATAATATTTGACATGTAAAAAAAAAGTCATTTGAGGCTGAAATCTTTAAGGGCAGAATGACTTTTCCTGGGGCTTCTGCCTGGCTCAGTAGGTTAAGTGTCCGACTTTCCCTCAGGTCACACTCACTGTTCATGACTTTGAGCCCCGCTTCAGGTTCTGTGCTGACAGCTCAGAGCCTGGAACCGGTTTCAGATTCTGTGTCTCCCTCTGTCTGCCCCTCCCTTGTTCATGCTCTCCCTCTCTCTCTGTCTCTCTCTCAAAAAATAAATAAACATTAACAAATTCTTTGAAAAATGAATGACTTCTCTTACATCCTAGAGTGATTCCTAGGAAGTAAACTCTTCTTTAATGACCCTGTGTTTTTCCTGCAATGCACCCCACATTACTGTGGCAACAGACAGGAGATGACGGTATAGGTTCATGAACTAATTAGTGGAAGGGGAGGAAGGAAAAAGGGAAGAGTGGAATTTGGGAAAAGAAATGACCCTAGACCTGGAGATATAACATGACATTAATGAATAGAGAAAGAACATCAAGGATGGACACTGGCAAAGAGTGTTCCAAGTGTGGGAAAAACAGGAGAGTTCATTTCTGACACTTTTTTTTAAACTTTTTTAAATGTTTATTTATTTTTGAGAGAGAGAGAGAGCAAGGGAGGGGCAGAGAGAGGGAGACAGAATCCCAGGCAGGCTCCATGCTGTCAGCACAGAGCTTGACGTGGGGCTTGAACCCATGAACCATGAGATCATGACCTGAGCCAAAACCAAGAGTTGGACGCCTAAATAACTGAGCCACCCAGGCGCCCCTTCTGACTCTTAATAGTAAGCTTTGTGTCTTTCAGAGGAAGAGTCACAGTGACATTGGAATCAGGCAGACGGTGATCTGACTCCCTGTGACCAGGACCCTGGGAAGTGGGGACATTCAGCAATGACACAGAGGTGACTGAGGGAGCCTGAGAGCAGGAGTAGCCCCATATGGAGTGTGTGGAATAAAAGGAGTGGTTCCTGTCCTGGCCCCTGAGTCTGTTCCTCACCCGACAGAGTGAGAGCAAAAGAAAAGGTCTCTGGTGCGTGGTGGTCTAGAAATGGTCACCATTAAAGTTTCTGGAAAACTTTGTACCTTCTAGCAACCTCTGGGAATAAGAGGCCATCAGAGTAGGAATATGTTTTCTGCTTTCTACTTCTCATGGGACTGTTTGCATTTCAGGTCAGAACCTCGTGCCTCTGAGGGTGTGTTGGGCTGCAGTTGATCTGATGCAGGGGCATCTGAATGGTCTGGGGGCTGAGCTGTAGTTTTATGAGACATAAAGACCCTGGCCTGTGTCCCCTGTGCAGATGGTCCATAGTCCGTGCTCTGAACTGAACAACACGGAGGATGGAGGGAAGATGATACAGGCGGCTGGGACTTCTTTGGCAAAGCTTCCATCATTTTCTTCTACCTGGACCCCAACTCTCCCAACTACATGGTTAGTCAGTGAGTCCAGGTCCCACCAGACAGTCACTGTGTTACCCAAAGCAATAGGTGTCCCTTCCCTGGTTGCCATGATGGTGTCAGGGCAGAGGGTGGGGTGGCTTGATCCAGTCATCCTCAAATCTGGGGTTTCTTACCAGTGGGTCCATAAAGGCCAGTCTCTGTCATCCAGACGTTATGTTGTGAGGACATTACCTGGGACTGCAGACACATTTTCCCCATGTGGGAAATCAGTGTGAGACAGAATACATTTGGTTTATGTGTCCTCTTTCTTGCCCAAGACGGTGTCATCTCTCTGAGCATGGGGACCCTCCCTGTCATTTCTGTACTGTGATCTGAGCCCCGAGCCCACATAGGTCATGTAGTGAGGGTTCTCTCAATGCCACGCATGTAGAGCATGTGGATAGTTGACTATCCTGAGTCAGATACAGCTATGCTCTGTGTCGCTGGTTCTGTCCTGGTGCTTTGATATGGACTGAACTGTGTCCCCGTAGATTCCTATATGGAAACCCACACTGTGACTTCATAGACTTTATAGAAGAGGTAGACACAGCATGGGTGAGCACACGTGGAAATGCCACGTGAGGACCCAGGACAAATGTAACCATTTGCAAGCCAAGGAGAGAGACCTCAGGGGACATCAAACCTGCCACCACCTTGAACTTGGACATTTAGCCTCCAAAAGTGTGAGAAAATAAGTATCTTTTGATTTGCTCACCCACTGGGTGGTATTATGTTATGGCAGCCCCAGCAGGCAGGCACAATCCTCAAGGACTCTGTCCCCAGGGCAACCGGCCACAGCATCCAGGAATTTCTGCTCAGTTCACGTCAAACAGAAAATGTGCTCCTACAAGGACAGGGTTTGGTGTCTCAATTGAGAGGACAAGGACACATACTCCAGAGAAAGTTCACTGGTTTGGGTTTCAGACTTCCGTTTTAGGGAAGCAGCTGCGTTGGCAGATGGTGGGGGCTGCACATGGAAAGTGCATCACTGTGGGGACAGCAGGTTTTTGTCTCACTTCCCCACGGGCCTGAAGCACTGTGTCAGTACGTTGAATAATGTCAGCAGACAGGCAGTAATAATCAGCCTCGTCCTCAGCCTGGAGCCCAGTGATGGTCAGGGTGCCTGTGCTGCCAGACTTGGAGCCAGAGAACCGATCAGAGACCCTGAGGGTCGATTGCTATTACGATAGATGAGGAGTTTGGGAGCAGTTCCTGAGAGTTGTTGGTACCAGTTTACATAATTGCCACCGATGTTGGAGCTGCTTCCAGTGCAGGAGATGGTGACCCTCTGGCCCAAGGAGCCTGACACCGAGGGTGGCTGAGTCAGTACAGACTGGGCCCAGGACCCTGGAAAATGAAGAGATACAGACAGGGTAAAGCCGGGGTCTGGACACAAGAGGGTGGAAGCAGGGCCCACGTGTCCTCCCAGAGCCCCTTCCCCTGTCCCCACATCCAATCACCTGTGTAGTGAGCAAGGAGGGTGAGAAGGACCGGAGACCAAGCCATGGTGGAGACCATCACCGATCCTGTCTTCTGTGCCCCACAGCTGAGCAGACCTCCCCTAATCTGTCCCTTTTCATCCACTGAGAGAGGGCGGGCCTGTCCATGCAAATGATACCCCAGCTCTCTGACCCCTCACTGAACCCGAGTTAGGTGCCTCCGCCCGTGGATGTCAGGGGGTGGGCAGAGGAATGGCTGCGTGGGGCCAGGCTGTGCAGAAGTCACAGTTGAGTCTCGAGCAGAAGGCACAGGCAGTGCAGGTGGCAGGTCTCAGGTCTCATCACCCCTGAACCCTCAGAAATGGGCCCTGTGAGCCCCCTTGTGTCCAGACTCAGAAACATCATTGTGGAAAATGGTAACCAGAGCCCATAAAAGGAGCTCCTGTCCCCCGTTGCTTTGTCCACTGCCCCTTTCCTAGGGCCAGGCCAGGTATCCTCCTGGGTAGCCTCCCATATCCTCAAACCAGACTTTCTGCTCTTGTCAGACTCCTCCAGAAAAGCCAGGCCATGTTTCCCTGTATGTTTCATGGGTCAGGACTGAGGTGGTATTTCTACAAAAATGCCACTTAGATCAGAGTCATGTCCGGAGCTGTGACGAGTACCAAAGGACACGTGGCCCCTTCTGTGTAGGATTCTGTGTTCTTTCCTATTATGTGCTTCCTCCCTGGTTTCCAGATCTCTCCTGCTCTGAGGTTCCCACAGGCTGAACAGAAGCTCTCCTTCTGTCCTCAGTGCTGTGGGAAGGAACAACTGTGTGTATTCCTAGGGGCACTGTCCACTAAAAATCTTTGCCATCTGTCACTATGTCTGCTTATTTGAGACAACAGTTCTCCACACACTGTGGTTAGTGATTCCCTCCCAGGATCTGTCCCCCCAGCACACAGACACAAGTCTGCAGGGGTCCTGTGTGTGGCACTGAACCCAGAGCCCAAGGACAAACCTGCAGGAAGTTCCAAGAGGGAAGGAGTCACCGCAGCAGTTGCTCTGACAGGGTTCCAGTGACACTGTTTATGTGTTAGTCACCACTTAGCCAATTGTGCACTTTAGAAATGGACAGAAAACATGAACAGACACTTGTCTAACGAAGACATCCAGATGGCCAACAGGCACATGGACGATGGTTAAAATCACTCCTCACCAGGGAAATACAAAGCAAAACCCCACTGAGATACCACCTCACACCAGTCAGAGTGGCTGAAATGAACCAATCAGGAGACTATAGATGCTGGAGAGGATGTGGAGAAACAGGAATCCTCCTGCACTGAGGGTTGCAAACTGGTGCAGCCGGTCTGGAAAACAGTGGGGAGGTTCCTCAAAAAATTAAAAATAGATCTACCCTATGACCCAGCAATAGCACTGCTAAGAATTTACCCAAGGGATACAGGAGTGCTGATGCATAGGGGCATTTGTACCCCAATGTTTATAGCAGCACTTTCAACAATAGCCAAATATGGAAAGAGCCTAAATGTCCACCAACTGCTGAATGGATAAAGAAGATGTGGTTTATATATACAATGGAGTACTACTTGTCAACGAGAAAGAATGAAATCTGGCCATTTGCAGCAATGTGGATGGAACTGGAGGGTATTATGTAAAGGGAAATACTTTAGTGTATGTATGAAATACTTTAGTGTATGTATGAAATACATAAAGCGTAAAGTCAGTCAGAGAAAGACAGATATCATCTGTTTTCACTCTTATGTGGATCCTGAGAATTGTAACAGAAGACCATGGGGGAGGGGAAGGAAAAAAAGAAGTTCGAGAGGGAGAGAGCCAAATCATAAGAGACTCTTCAAAACTGAGAATAAACTGAGGGTTGATGGGAGGCTGGGAGGAAGGAGAGGATAGGTGATGGGTATTGAGGAGGGCACCTGTTGGAATGAGTACTGGGTGTTGATGGAAACCAATCTGAAAATAATTTTCATATTAAAAATAATAATAATAATAATAATAATAATAATAAAATAAATGGGCATGTGCTTCTGTATACAAAATTTCTCTCAGTAACATAGATTGAAACATTCTTGAAATTGGTTGAAATGTTCTTATGAAAATGCAGATAGAATCACTAGATTGTATTTATCTATTACAAATCACAGATCTGTATTTATTGCAGAGAAAAATAAATAGAAATTGTGGGAACAATGGAGAAAGGAATCCCTTTGTTGGAAGTTGAAGGAGTCGATAAAGTGTTTCGAAAATCATGTTTTCTTTGTCATTAGTATAGCATGGTGGAAATTTTCTGCAAGTAGGAGAGCCCGACATGATGCTCAGTGAAATCCCATGAGGGGCCTATTTCTATGAATTCCAGAACCATCTCTATAATGCAATTACCAAACACTGAGAGAGCTTCCAGGAAAGAGCGATTTGGGGTCAGACTTGTCTCTGGTGTGAACACAGCTCTACCTCTGTTCTTTGTGTCCAGCATATTCAGGATAGAAAAAAGCTCATTCACACATCCATGAGTAGAGGAATGAACTTCTATCATCTGAGGCCAACGGGGCTGAAAACTTTCTGTCAGAGGTTCCATATGTGAGTGGTGGAGAGATGGCAATAAGGGGAACTGTGTCCCTGAGGTCACTGTCACTGTGGCCCTTGATTGGGACAGAAGAATTTTCAGCAGATGTCCAGAATGGTGCAGGTGTCATTGGGAAGACTGAAGCAGTGACAGCCCCGTTCTGAGAGCATGCACAGATTTTGTCGCGTGTCCTCATGTACCTTGAGCTCCCTGGGAGCACCAGTGAAGCTGCTGTCCCAGAATCAATGAACTGATCAGCCTTGGGGGTTGGCTGGATCCCAGAGATTGTTGGGGACTGAGCTGCCCATGGGGACAAAGAGTCTCCTTTGGATTCCCAAGCATCTGCCTTGTCCCAGGAGAGCAGGTGTTCAGAGCGTGTGCTGGTTGCACTTGTGACAGGACCCCAGTCACACTGGATGTTGCTGGTGTTTCCTGATGATGGGGATTCTGCCTCCTGGGATTCTGATCCTGGGAGTACTGGTTGAGTACATGTTGACCATGATTTCTGGAGACAAAGGGAAGCTAGGAAACTGAAGACTCTAGGACACTATACACTCAAAGGAGAGTTGTGTGTGTGTGTGTGTGCGTATGTTTGTGTCTATCTGCGTGTGTGTCTGTGTTTGTGTAAGACAGAGAAAGAGAGGGAGAGAGACAGAGAAACAGAGAGAGAAAGAGAGAATATGCTCCATGTATCCTCAGGAAGTCTTTCCTTCAGAGGCCAACTATGTAGACAAGTGTACCCCTGTCCCTCTAAGGTCCTCTCTCCGCTCCCTGAGTGTGGTTCTCCACGCAAATCCATCACTGGGGCTGGCTCTTTAAAGAGCCTCCTGTGTTCTGGAGCTAAAGAAGGCTAGTGTCTTGAAGGTCACTTCCCTTGCACAAGGATGGAATGTACACAAGGGTGAGGAATTTGGTGCAGATTAGTTCTGATAGGAATTCCATTGAATCATGAATTTGGACCTTGGGGATGGGTCTTCAGTCCATTTTCACCCCAACAGATACATATCCCACATGTGTGGGTTCAGGTCTCAGGAAGCACAAGACAGGGGTGACAACACAGTCCCTTCCTCTTGCCCTTCACAGCACAGCCACCCTCCACTGTGCCCCCAAGGTCCCTGGATGCCTCCTTGGCAGTGACCATGAAAGAGTGCCTTTTTTATTTAGGAAAAAGGCTATTGCATGAGACTTCAATGATTGGAACAAATGTGTGGCTGCGTTAGTCTCCTGATGGCGTCGGAAACAAATATTCTCAAAAACAGGAAAATTTGTCATGTCTTGAACTATGTAGCCTATCCTTCCTTTGTTGGCTAGATCAACAGTTACCTTTTGTGGAACCTCAGTAAGTTTGAAGGGGGAAAAGTCATTGTACTAATGGCTTTTGTGGGCAAATACTCAAAGGCTGAATGAACCTTCATTTGTCACAAACACAATAATGTTGTTGTCATATTACAGAGATTTACTGAGACCGGTGAGCATGGAAACTATAAGCAGAGATGAGAGCAAGAATCAGATGATGAGGGAATTTCCTGCCAGTCCAATATCTGTCACTTCTCCTCCTTAGAGATGAACCCTAGAGAGTGGAAATTACTGTAAGATTTTACTTCTCTCTGAAATCCTAACATAGAGATGGGGTTCAGACCTGAAGAGCCATGGGGAGAGACTAAAGGCCTGAGGGAGGCAGGAGCAGAAGGGAGAAGAGGAGCCTGTGTTGGGAGGGGGAGGGGGTGAGGTGAGTCTGAAGAAGTTGTGACTCACTTTTTGTCAGATGGGTGAAAGAGAAAATTGTGTCTATGACCAAAGTGCTTATTAACATATCGAGTATGGATGTGTCGTCAGTAACACAAGAGTCACAGTTTACAGCCTGAGATTTGTGGATGAACATGACTGTCTAGTTCACCTTGTCCAGTTGAGACAATACTACTGTGTGATCTTAGAAACTATATAGGAGTCCCTGCACCCTGGATCCTGACACAGAGTTTCTGAAATTCTTGTCATTTCCTAAGTGACAAGAGCACTAGAAGCATCTTAGTTCTAATGACGTGACTCTGGGTGGGCTCCTGGATGGCTCCTGGGTGGGGCTGGTCACCAGAAAGACCAAGCCTTGATCAGAGCCTGCGAATATTCACCCCCTCATACTTGAGACAGGGAGGGAAGACTGACAGTGCAGTTAATGTCCAATCACGTCTACCCGAATCCTCAATAAAAATGCCAAAGTACAGGGTTTGAAGAGCTTCCGGTTTGGCGAACACATCCACTCTCAGAACGGATGCACCTCAACTGCACGGGGACCGAAGATCTGGTGCTCGAGACGCTCCCAGACTTGACACTAGGTGTCTCTTCATTACTTGTTCACCTGTCCCCTTCATATCTTTAATGAGCTGACAAAAGGAGTCAGTGTCTCCCTGAGTTCTGTGAGTTGATCTGGCACCTTAATGGACCTGAGGAGGGAGTCGTGGGAACCTTTGACGTGTAGCCATGTTGGACAGAGGGTGCCGGCAATCTACTAGTTGTTGGTGGCATCAAAATGGGGAGCAGCCTCCTGGTGCTGAGCCCTTCACCTGTGGATCTGACACTATCTCTGAGCAGATAAACTAAGCCTTAAATTCAGGTAAATTGTAGGACACTCACCGTGTGTCCCACAGTATTTCTAGATATGGGAAAACAGATACAAAACGTATAATTGGTGAACATGAGTGTGTGAAGTGAATATTTTGTGAGTAGTAAAGGAGATATAACTAGAGGGAGAGACAGAGATTTTGGTCGTAAAATAGTTGTTCTTGTTACTTTTCTCCAGACCCCGGGGCATGTGCAGTTGGGCTCCATTCCCTGATTCGCCTGGGCTCTTGGGACACGTGTGCTGTCTCAGGCAAGAGGATCATCTGTGTGTCCGTCCTTCCTCCTCAAGGACAGCTGTCACCATAGAGGACTCTCCCCTACAGGAGCCTCCACAGAAGCTTCCCAATAACAGAGGCTCAGACACAAGGTCTGTGGACCCAGGGGTTTTTGTCTCACTTTCTCCGTATCTGAGTCACTGTGAGTAGCCAAAGCTGCTCCCACTGCCATGACCTGTAGCACAGGAAGAGTCAGCCTCATCCTCAGGCTGTGGCCCAGAGAGGAGCAGAAGCCCTGCATTGGCCAAGGCATCTTTGGACCCAGAGAAGTGGCTGGGGATCCCAGGGCCCTGGTGCTTAGTTGAGTCTGAGTAGTAGTACAGGAGATAGAGGAGGGCTCAGTGGCTTCTGCTGGAACCAATGTATGTAATAACTGCCAACACTGAAGCCACTGCTCAAGGTGCAGATGTCTGGCAATTGTTCCCAGAGATGCAGACAGGGAGAGCGGCTGGGTCAGCACAGGCTGGGAGATACCTGTGGATCTCCCAGGGAGATACCCTTTGGGGATGCAGCTGGAAATGGTAACCAAAATTCAGGATTCTGAGCAGAGGTGGAGTGATTTGGGGACCACCCTGTGAGCATAAGGCCTGTCCCTACCTGGGCAGTGAGGGAGGACCAGGAGGAAGAGCAGAGTCCAGGCCATGGTGACACAACCCCTGCTCCCCACACTGGGCTGGGCCGCCCCAGGCCTCCTTTTCTCCTCCACCCTCTGGCACAGGAGGGGCTGTGCATGCAAATGAGGTCCATCCAGTGCCTGCCCAGCCCCTCCCTGAGCCCTGGTGCTGGAGCTCAGCTCACACCACACACTGGGGAGGATGGGGGTGGAACTCCTGCCCGGGGAAGCCCTGGGAGGTAGCACCTGCTGCGACACCACAAAGCCTCAAGGTCTGGTCTCCTTTGAGTGACTGGTCCTCGCTGACCAGCTGTGTAGGGACCACAGGGCTGTCCCACAGCGCATCCTGTTAATCTCACATCGAAAAATGAAAAATGAATAAAAAGAACTTGTAAGTGGTACATCTTAAAGAATACATTAAATACATAGTTTCTTAGAAGTTACAAAATTGGCTGTCCTAGAAATACATTGACTGAATAGACCAGTTCCAATAAAAACATGGAAAAGGGTATTATAGAAGCACTCCACAGAAATACATTAGGTACAGACGTTTTCACAAGGGACATCTAACAAAACTTCAGAATTTAGACGATTCCACTTATTTACTTCATATGTTTTCATAATTTAACACGGTATTGAATATCTCTTACTTCTTTTAAAAATGTTATAAAACTCATAAATACACCTTCAAAATAGCTTTTACAAAAAGGAAAATAGTAGAATAGTATCATGAAATATTGATAGACTTGTTGGGTACAAAATATTAACAAAGAGACCTCAATACCATATTAATAAATTGAAATACTATCATTAAGTGTGATTTTTTCCAATTATACAAATTGGGTTACATAATAAGAAAGAGTTTTATATTACACACCATATTATTACCTCATGAGATATGACCATATTGCCCCAATTGGTCCTAAAAGGGCCTTTCACCACATTTAACACCATATCCTAATAACACCCACATAAAAATACAATCAGATACATCTATAATATGGTAAAACACACACTCTCGCACACACGGATGATGTAGTCCTAAGGCCCACATCTTACTTCCTGCCGTAGTGAGGAGACGATTTCCACAAAGATCAAGAATAGGTAAAGGAGACCTTAACTTCTATTATTTTTAAATTATTCCTCAATAGTTAGGAAATGTAATTAAAAAGTCAAAATCAATGATTAATACTTAGCATTGATGGCAAAAGACAAGTGGTCATTCTTGAATATCCAGATGGACGTCATGGCCTTAGGTAGGCCTGTGTTGCTTTGGCCGTGATGGCAGAGATCTCCTCAGTGAGGACTAGTCGCTGACTGCGACTAGTACTGGTGACACTAAGTAACAGAGACAAGATGGGTGGAACAAGGGCAGCAGAGAGAGGTCTTGTCCCACTTGACTGGGTGAAGAGCTCTGTGCAAGGTGTGGGCAGTGACCCTGGATCTGAAGTGATTATTTCCTCTCACTCTGGCTGCATTCTACATGAAGTCAGTCATCACATTTATGGGGCTTCTGCCCCAGACCCACAATAGTACATATTGCAGAGGTTTTCAGTGCAGAAACTGGGGCCCTTGGCTCAAGTGACCCGTTCACCAACAGATGGATTCTGAGTCTGATGTCACTGCACCTGCTCCTTGATGAGCTGAGGAAAGGGCAGGTCCTGTGTGATCTCAGGGACTCCTTTTGTAAAATCTGGCAAAGGCTTCCTGTTTAAAGGTTTGAAGGAGAGACTCCAGGACATGGTGGAGACCCCACAGAGCTCTGTCTTCTGAGGTTCCATGCAGGGATTCTGCCCACAAGCTCTCTTATCTTCTGGGCAGACTCTCCTGAGAGCCCACTTCCTCCTTGGAAATACATTCTAGCTGGTCATTGTCTATCAGCCTCAAACGTACAAGATGCCATAGAGAAAAAGGACATGATCCACATTTGACTCTATGTGGTAAAGCATCCAGATCCAGGAGGTCACAGAGCAATAGGAGCTCACAGGTGGAAGCTGGTCACACATCAGTGAGGATACAGTTTGCCTCCTGCCCCTCCCACCAGCTGAGTGGTGTCCCAGTTGTCTGGCTCAGCCCCTCCACTCTGCAGGCCCCTGCCACACTGCTCCCCTGTTGCCCTCAGCACCATGTCCTCCGGCTGCTGTGGTCCCCTCTACACTCCAAGCAGAATGTTCATTTAGGCAGCAGTCTTACTGACGTCATGACCCAAGAGAGTGGAGTAAGAAAGGGGCTTTCTAGGTCTCTTAATGGAATGATGACACTCTCGCATTTGGAAATGTATCTCAGTGGAAAACTCTGATTTATTTCAAGATGTCCATCTCTGCCCAAAATATCCCTGGAACGCACAGTGTGTCTTGTGTTTGCAGGCACTGCATGTGGTAAATGTAAAGACGGTGAAGGGGTGTCATTGGGGCACATATGGAGACAGTGCCCAAGTTCATGTGGGGTGTGCATGGAAATTTGGGACAAAGAACTTCCAACAGAACTGTGGTACATACGGTGGGGACTATATGGTGAGTCAAGTGGTGTCCCTGCAGAGAGCTGGGGGACCCGTAGGTCAGAGGTCAGGGCATGTGCCAAGGCCAGAAAAAGAGAGGAGGCTGGTTGCAGGTGACTCTAGTGAATATCCACTCAGAGCCAAACTGATGGACCAATGTGCACATGAATCCAACATCTCCAAATGGAATTGGAAGGGAAACTCGGAAAATAAACATACCTACACGAAACCCTGAAATGGTTTTTACTCATTGTGAAAGCACATATATTGATATGCCACAATTATAGTCACAACAATGCAACCCATGTTTACTTGCTAATTCTACAGGACCAGCCTGTAGACACTTCCATGGGGGTGGAATTTCTGCACTCAAGTGAACCCTTGCTGTCTGTCTATCCAGCTTCCCTGCCCAGGGCTTTCACAAGTGGGAGCACACAGAGGAGGAGTTAATGAACTAACCCAGAGATACAGGTGGTCTGGGTGCTGATGATCCCCAGGCCCTGGCAGGTCAACATCGTCTAGTGAGCACATTGATGCCTGAAACCCTGGAGGCCCTGAATGGTGTCCCTGATAGCAGGGGACAAACAGGATTGTCCCAGCCTTTCCCACATGCCCTCAAACACCAAACCATCCCCCCAAAAAACAAATATTCCAGTGAAGAAATGGGCAAAAGACATGAATAGACACTTTTCCAAAGAAGACATCCAGATGGTTAAAGACACATGAAAAAAGGTTCTACATCACCCGTCATCAAAGAAATACAAACTAAAACCACAATGAGACATCATCTCACACCAGCCAGAATGGCTAAGATTAACAACTCAGGCAAAAACAGATATTGGCAAGGATGCAGAGGAAAAGGATCTCAGTTGCACTGCTGGTGGGAATGCAAACTGGCACAGTAACTCTCAAAAACCGTATGGCGGTTCCTCAAAAAACTAAAAATGGAACTACCCATGGATGATAGGCATTGAGGAGGGCACTTGTTGGGATGAGCACTGGGTATTGTATGTACAGAAAAGAAAAAGTACTACCCTACAACCCAGAAATTGCACTACTAGGTATTTGTCCAAGGGATACAAGTGTGCTGTTTCAAAGGGGCACAGGCACCCCAATGTTTCTAGCAGCACTATCAACAATAGCCAAAGTATGGAAAGAGTCCAAATGTTCATTGACAGATGAATGGATGAAGAAGATGTGATATATATATATATATATATATATATATATATATACACACATACACAATGGAGTATTCCTTGGCAATCAAAAGAATGAAGTCTTGCCTTTTGCAACCATGTGGATGAAACTAGAGTGTAGTATGCTAAGTGAAATTAGCCAGGGAGAGAAAGAGAAATATTATATGACTTCACTCATATGAGCAATTTAAGATACAAAATAGATGAACATAAGGGAAGGGTAGCAAAATTAATATAAAACAAAGAGGGAGACAAACCATAAGAGACTCTTACATATAGAGAACAAACTGAGGGTTGCTGGCGGGGTTGTGGGGGGGTGTGGGCTAAATGGGTAAGAGGCATTAAGGAAGACACTTGTTGGAATGAGCACTGGGTGTTATACATAGGGGATGAATCACTGGAATCTACTCCTGAAATTATTATTGGATTATACGGTAACTAATTTAGATGCAAATAGACAAATAAATAAGTAAATAATAATACACTAGCAAAATACACAAAATACGGTAACAGCCTTCAGAGATCATAGTTTCAGTTGTCTACAACCCCCTCCGCATTCACAGACAGAAAATGTATACTGAGATAACACACAGTCTCCCACACACATAGAACTCAGTCCCACACCCAGAAAATTAGATAATGAGATGAGGGTGGGGAGGATATTTCAACAAGATGAAAAGGCTAAAGTGACCTAAACACCATTAATATTCACCATCTTTCTGTAAGTGTTAGGCAATGCAAGTGAATAAGAAAAACCACTGCTTGGATCTCAGCATTGATGGGAATGGACAGGGATTCATTTCAAAAGGCAAAAAAAAAATTGTGATTTAGTCATATATACTCTGGAGCTGGTGCTGCAGTGAGAGAAGACATCATCCCAAAGAGCCAAAAGAACAGTTATTTCTACTGAAGACTAATAAGAGGATTACATAGGTCTGGAAACTTCTAGAAATAGGTAAATGGCAAAGGATGGAGACCCTGGCTTCCTCAGAAGTCAGGTGGGAGCTGAGAACACTGGACCTACGACCCCCCGTCCATGAACTTAGAGAGCTTGTGTCACAACCTGATGGGCGAGATGAGCTTTCTGTGTGCTTTGAGAACTTTTGTCTAGGAAGGGGCTGCTGCCAGTGTCTTTGGGGACAGAAGGGAAGGAGGAGCCCTCACTCCCAGGTGGTGCTGCTGCCTGCAGCGAGGCCCATGGTGGCAGCAGCAGGAGCATCAGAAGCAGAAGTCACAGACTGAACCTGAGCAGCTGCTGGGGTCTCGCCCTCCCAGCAGATGAGAAAGGGGTTCTGCTTTCAGTTTTCATGGGGCTGGGACTCTGTGTGAGCCCACGATGCTGTCCCAGGAGGGGCAGGGACCAGAAGCCTCCTCCTCAGCCCTCAGCCCTTAGCCCAGGGAAGATCTGGGAGCCAGAGTTGCTAAACATGGAGCCAAAGAGGGAATCTGGATCCACAATGGATCCAACTATCATAATAGATGAGGATTTAGGGGCAATTAGTGGGAGCTTTTGTTACCAGGACACATAGCGGACACTCCCGATGTGTCCTGACTCAGACAGAGCTGGATTTGTCCCTGTTTCTGCTGTGACCTGTCATGGACCCTGTCCTCAGGGAAGCCAGCCTTTGGCATCCAGGAATGTGCTCAGTTTGAGAAAATCACACAGTATATTGATCCGAAAGACAGGCTTCAAGGAGGAATTGCAAAGAATGTGGAAAGACTTTGTAGACATATTGCTTGTGAAGGGTCTCAGACCCCAGCTTGCACAAAAAAACAAAGAAGCACTTGACTTGGCCAAAAAGTCAGAGCTACACAGGAAGTCCCATTGCTGTGGGGACAGCAGGTTTTTGTCTCACTTCCCCACAGGCCTGGAGCACTGTGTCAGCACCTTGAGTAACGTCAACAGACAGGCAGTAATAATCAGCCTCGTCCTCAGCCTCGAGCCCAGTGATGGTCAAGGAGCCTGTGTTGCCAGACGTGGAGCCAGAAAATCTGTCAGGGACCCCTGAGAGTCGATCGCTACTACCATACATGAGGAGTTTAGGGGCCTTTCCTGGAAGCTGTTGGTACCAGTTCACACCAGCAATACCGATGTTGCTCCTGCTTCCAGTACAAGAGATGGTGACCTTCTGGCCCAGGCCCCCAGACACTGAGGGCGGCTGAGTCAGCACAGACTGGGCCCAGGAACCTGGAAGGGGAGAGACATAGAGAGGGGGATGCTGGGATCTAGACACCAGAGGAGAATCCAAGGCCCACGTGTCCTCCCTGGACCACTTCCTCTGTTCCCTCATCTAGTCACCTGTGCAGTGGATGAGAAGGGTGAGGAGAAGAGGGAACCAGGCCATGGTGGAGGTCATCACCGACCCTGCCTTCTGTGGATTCACAGCTGAGCAGATCTCCTCTAATCCCTTCCTTCCCCTTTTCATCCTCTGAGAGAAGGAGGGCCCATCCATGCAAATCAGACCAGCAGCTCTCTGACACTTCACTGACCCTGGGTCAAGTCCCTCTGCCTGAGGATGTCAGGTGGGTTGGACGGGGAGGTGGTCTCTGGGGCCATGCCAGGAGAGGGGAGGTCACAGTTTGGAGTCCTGAGCAGAGGACACAGGCATTGTCCAGGTGCAGGTCCCAGCTCTGATCATGGCCGACCCTCAGAAGCAGGTGACGACCACCCCCTGGTGTCCAGGCCCAGACACAGCATATGTGACATGGTGAGCAGATCTCATCAGAGTTCCTGCCTTCCCACTGCTCTGTCCACCATCCCCTTCCTTCGGGACAGGCCAGGTGTCCCCTGTGTGGCCTCCGATCCCCTGAGGACACACTGTGCTCTCCTCTGGCTCTGCATAGTGAGTCTGTCCACAGCTTCCTTGGCTATTATTGACGGGGCAGGACTGACTTGGTGACTCTTGTACAACCACACAGATGAGGATCAGGGCCACAGAGCGATGGGTCCACATTGACACATGGCCAGTTCTGTGCAGGAGGCCAATTTCTTCCCCCTTCCCTGCTTCCTCTCTGGTCTGAGAGTTTTCCTTTCCCAGAAGCTCCCTCAGACCTGAGGACACAGGGAGACCTTTTGTCCAGGTTGTGGGTAGAAGCCCACATTCCTCGTGTGCATTCCTACAGGGTTCCACACTGAAAATCTTTGTCAGCTGTCACTCTTGCCACCTCACATCGCATACTGGGGATGATGGAGGTTGGCTTCACCCCTGGGGAGACCCCTGCAAGGAAGCACCCGTTGAGACAACGCACATGTCCTTGCTCAAGTGAGGACTCTGCCACACCAGAAGGGACACAGCTGCTGAGTCTCCCTCAGGAAGTAGAGGGCCCAGTCCCTAGTCCCAGGTTCCTTTTAGTGAATGGTCCCCACTGAGGCCCTGTGTAGGGAGACAGGGCAGTCCCACAGCGCCCCCTCCGCGTTGAAGTGCACACACCCCACTGTGTCCCACAACCCTGAGAGCCCAGGGGGTTTCCTCGCTTCTATTTATTCACACATCATTGAGCTGAACCTTGGATAATGTGATCCTGTAGTGCTGCCCGTGATCAAGGTAGCATTTTTCACTCTCCAAAGAAGCCCTAGTCCATAGGATTTGGAAGCTTTTACCTCAATTAAATGGTAAGTTGCCAGTTCTTTGCAGAAGATACTCCAGACCTCATGTCCCTCTTCTGGCCTACAATTGAGAATATGTCTATCTCGTGAATGTTTGAAAACTCCTGTACATTAAAGCAATGGATTCCAGCCTCTGTCATTGGAATTGAGTATTATGTTAATCTTCTATATTTTTAGGTATTTTCCTTGGCTTACTACATTAAAAAGAAAAGGAAATAACAATGAATTTATATTTGATGAAGTCCTACTTAGCAAGTGTCATTTTTTGTTTTTCTTGTTTTGTTTTTTCATGGGTTAGCCTGACAGTGTCTTATTTAAACATTTTTATGGAAACCCTAGATCCTGAATATTTTCTCCTTTATTATGTTTGTAGCTTTATGTTTTACAGTCATGTCTATAATCCTTTTAGTGATTTTTTAATATATATAAAGTCAGTTTTAAGTATGATTCATTTCTCTCTCAGTATATCCAATTTTTCTGTGGCCATTTGTCCAAAAGTCCATCCTTTCTCCTCTGAAAGGCTTCTTCTACTTTGTAAAAGAAAAAAAGTGTTTATCCTTCATTCTGTGGGTCCATTTCTGGGTTTTATGTTCTGTTATCTTAGCCAATGTGTCTATCCTCTATTCATACCACCCTCACTTGCTAGGACAGGAACTGAATTACACTTTTATACAATTTGGGAAGAACTGGCATATTTATTATAATGAGTCTTCTAATCCATGAACGGAACTTATCTTTCCTTGTTTTAGATCCACTTTGATTACATTTACCAGCATTGTCCAGATTTCAGCACCTGTGGCCTATGCTTGTTTTGTTAAATATGCCCCTAAATAGTTCATCGAGTGGTTTTAAGGTTTTTTTTATTTTAACCTGTTTATTGCTGGTATGTATACATCTATATGATCTTTCTATGTTGATCTTTATTCTAAAGTGTTTCCAAAATTATTTATGACTCTTTGAATTTATATATTTGCATACTTAATTGTAGCTTCCTTTGTAGTTTTCCTGTAGGTCATTCTCTCACATGAAATGGGACAATTGTCTCTTGTTCTTCTTTATCTGAATGCCTCTCATTGTTTGTCTTGCCTTATGGTTCTGACAGACACATCCAGTCCTATGTGGAACAGCAGTGTTGAGATAGGACATGGTGGCCTTGCTCCCTACCCGAGGTGGGAAAGCTTTCAGTGCTTCATCTCTGTGTGTGTTCACCAAAGGGAAGGTGTTTTATAGTTTTCTTTACCAAACTGAAGATGTAATCTTCTATATTGTGTTCTCTGAAAACTTTTATCACTCTCATTCATATACCCATTCATTCCTTTCCATGAGCACAAATAGGTCTTGAGCTGTGCAGGAAGTGGAAGAGAATTCATTCTACCTGAGAGAGTGAGGGAGACGCTTTCATCGGTCTTTCTTTTTTAATTTTTTTAATGTTTATACATATTTGAGAGAGAGACAGATGGAACCCAAGTGAGGGAAGGGCAGAGAGAGAGGAAGACAGAATGGGAAGCAGGCTGGAGGCTCCGAGGTGTCAGCAGAGAGCCCGACATGGGAGTTGAACTCAGTAGCCATGAGATCATGACCTGAACCGAAGTCAGATATTTAACTGACAGAGCCACCCAGGGGCCCTTCAGCTGTCATTTAATACTTTGGCTATTATCGCAACTGATTTATTTCTACTTCTCCTTTGGTGTCAAGGAGACAAGGCAGGAGGCCTGGTGAGACAGATACCACTCCCTCTTGTCCAATATGAGGGTGGGTGAGAGGATACTTATGACATGGAAGAAATGGCATTTTCTTTCTCCCTTTTCTTGCTGGTTTCTTCACTTCCTTAGACTCCCTGCCCTCCTCACTTTCTTAAAATCCTGGGTCATCATTACCATGATCACAATCCATCCCACATACCCCTCGAGGTTTAGTCCCACCCACCTCACTGACCACCCACCCCCTCAAATCCACATACTGCTCCCTCTCCAGCTGAGTCCCCCAGCTGACTGGCTGCAGGTGCACATGGCCGTGATGGCTGCTCCCGCTGTGAATGTATGAGACTCTCTCCAGGGCATCCCAAGTCAGACACCCTGTGATCCTTCATTTCTCACATTCCTCTCTGTAGTCCATTGTTAGGGCTGTCCTTATCTACAGTGCACAGTCAGACTTCTTCAATCTCCTTGAAGTGAGAAAGTATCTTCCACCCAGACTCCACACTGGAAAATAGAAGCTAGAATGTAAGTTTCATGGCGTCACCCACTAATTGTTAACAGGCTCATGTTTTGTTTTCTTATTGACAACAAAAGAAGATGTTCACTGTGGGGCATAAGCGTAGGAGTCTCCTGGGCTTACACCAAGGGGCTAACAGGGCATAAAGAAATACAACGCCATAGAATGCTCACAACTGAGTGCTGGAAGCCGAGCTCTCCCAGCCTGAGTGGCAGACCCCGGGCTGTGGACGGATTGGTGACTGCAGGGCGGCCCGCCGACAGTGAAGCTTCTTGTACTCCTGCTTTTATGTAACTTGGCCTTAAAAGTACCTGGGGTATTGTCTGTTGGGGAATTGCGCTCGGCAGGCCCTCTGGGAAAAGAACCATTAGGGAAGAAATTAAGGTTCCGCAAGAAATTGTCTGGCCTTATGGTTAGCCTTTGCCATCCCCTATGGAGACTCCTCTACTTGCAGGAAGGATAGCCTCATGCGTTTGCCAGCAAAGAGGGCCTGTAAGGAGAGACATACGGATCTGAAAGCCTCACTCCGGCAACTAAGGAGTGTATCTCTGGGCACAGGTGACTTCAACCCCTAGGCCCACCTGGCCCCCCGGAGGCATTCCAGATGATGGCTGAACCTAGTTGGTTAAGCTACAGAATGGTTCATTGGTTCCTAGGTGCATTGTCTCACTGAGAATGTATGAGGCATGGGTTTCTAAGGCTTTTTCAGCCCCTTTCTGGCACCTCGGACCGAGGCAAACACATTGTTCTTCTGGCTTCACGTGGTTAGGAGGTCATGTCCCTATAACTGTTCCAATTGAGATGTTAAGAAATGGAGGGCCTTTCACGAGAACAGCAAAGCAAATCCTTTGTAGATTATAGACAAATGCAGATGCATAATGGAATAATGTAAGAAATTAATTTATAATCAAAGGGTATGCGGGAAAGTTAGGGCAAAATCACCATGTTATTTCTTAAAGGTTGTTTACACATAGGAACATTTTCAAAATTAGGTAATGTTAGAAAAACATAGTTGACGTATGCCACAAAGAAATCACTAGGATATGTAATGCCACATTTACTGCAATAAATTGGCCAGCTCAACACACTGCTGTTGTCTGTGTCCATTTTTATTTTTTGTTTCTACTTTAGTTTTTTATTTTATTTCTGTTTTATTTTCACTTTTTCGCCAATGCCGTTCATCCTTCGGGAACCCCTGGATCTCCTGAAGCTGCACTCCGGCAACTGAGTTTGGGCAAACCAGATTGGCACCCCAAGACTAGGGGGATGTAAAGGCATCCCAAGAATAGGGAGGTGCAAAGGCACCCCAGAATAGAAAGGGGTTGCAGAGCCCCCAGAATAGAGAGGGAGGGGAAAAGTCCTAAAATAAGAACAGGCACAAAGTCTCCCCATACAAAGGTATATGAGGTAAGCCAGATTAGGCCTTCAGGGCAGAAGCACTCTCCAACTTAGTACTATAGCAGAAAAGCTGCTTTCACTGGAGGAAAGGACCAAATTAGATAAACAGGTAAATTGAGCTACAAATAGCTACAGCTATTTTCACTGCAGGCAAAGCATCCCAGAGCAGAGATGGTTAACAAAAGAAAAGGTGCCTTGTTAACCCTGAGGTTGTTCCCCCTGTCTGCCTTACCCCTTAGGCTGGCTCAGATAAACAGACATGGTGCCGGTGCCATTAACAACCATGGTAACAACCATCTGTCCATCTGCCCGGTAACAGGATTTTGTTGTATATTGACCAAAACCCCAAACACTGTATATCTTCAAAATCCCTTTTCCCTCACGTCCCCAAGTGAATGTTCACAATTTCCTTGTCTCTTTGTGCACGCCCATCAAATCTGTAAGCCTTCCGATCTTGATAAACACAGGGCAAGGGCCCTTATTTGGGGCTCTTGTCTTTTCCTGGACATTAGCCATCTCTCGCTTTTCATCCAGCATCCCGCTCTCTTGTTCGACAAGAGAGAATTCTAGACGTAGAGTCTCGACAGTTCACCATTTCAAATATGCTTTCACATTCTTCGGGACAGTTTACAATTCCCTTAATATATACATTTCACACATCTCAGCGTAACAGCTCTCCCTCTGGTCTCTCCGGTGAACTTGTTTCAAGCATAGTCTCTCTTTGTGCGCTGACCTAAGACCCTTGATCTGCAACAGAACTACCCTACTTTCTTGCGATTTGCAGGCCACTGTCCCTGAGGAAGGAGTGAAGGACTGACATTTCCCAGAGGTGAAGGCCTGACCACATTTGGAGCAGCTGCCAATGATGTCACCAGATCTGGCACTGCCAGGCTCATGTCCACAGAGAACTAGCCACGTGGACACTTGCTTCTCCCCCATGAAGAGCCGCCACGATTCCCTGCACCTTCCCGTACGAAAGTATAGGACTTCTCCGAGACAGAGAACATGATCTTTGAGACATTTGTCCACATCTCCCCAGGCTGCTGGCTTCCTGAGGAAGTACCCATTCCTTTCCCATCATCCCTTGTCTCTCAAGTATTGAATGAATTTCTAGTGGCAAACAGCAGAGCCTGAATTTGGAACCAGCTCTCTGTTCAATAATATTAGCATCTTGACATTGTTGGCAATATGATAAGAATCCTTTTTGTTTTTAGCATATAACAAGGTCTCATTATTACTGAAATTATTATTGAAATAATTAATACAAACTTTATTTTACACATGTCTCATGACTTTCCTGAATTACCTTATTAGGGCCATATTTTTTAATGTTTATGTATTTTTTCAGAGAGAGAGCGCGAGAGGGCAGGGTTGAGGCAGAGAGAGATGGGATGAAGGATCCAAAGCAGGCTCCTTGCTGACAGCAGACAGGTGGACTTGGGAATTGAAATCACAAACCAGGAGATCATGACATGAGCTGAGGTCAGACATTTAACTGACTAAGCCACACAGGACTGCTTGTTAGCACAATGTTTTTAAACTAAATACCCTGAGCCATCTGAAAGCAGAACTGAAGGGGTCCCCAGGTGGGAAAAAAATCTCTGTATATAAAGAGGAGACAGCTTTCCTGCCCCAAGAGCACTCATTTGAGGCCCCCAGCTATTTTCTGTGGTCTGTGCCCTGCAGGTTCTACTTGCCCAGCACCCATACCGAGCACTTTCCTGGGAGGAAAAGAAAAAAGAAATGCAACAAGGTCAGGAGTTCAGGGTTTGAGGAGAACAAAGGGGATGCCAACCTACCAGTATCCACCAGGCCAGGAAATAGCCTGAGTGCTTCAGAGACAGTGACCCAGAGGAAAAGTCCCAGTGCAGGAACAAAAGTAAACTTTTCCCTAAAGCATATGCTTGAGTTGTTTTTGCAAGATTGAAACCTTGCCCCACAGGTTAATGAGGTTAAAACAGTCACCAGCAGGACCCCACTGACACTCCTTCTTTTCACAGGAAGTTCATCTATTTCAGAGGCAAACAGCAGAAAGAGCCTGGGAGCCTAGACCAGTTTTATCACCTGCAACAGCTCCACCAGTGTAGGTGGAACAGGGAGTGTCCTCCAGGGACCTCTGCCTCTTTATAATGTTAAGTCTCTGCCCCAAGAGGAGGACAAGCTTCATTAACCTACCACATGATGGGGACACAAGCTCTTGTTCTCCATATTCCTGCACAACCTCATGCCCACTCTTGCATAAGATGACAAAACTCCATTTTCTGGGTATCCATCCTAACCCTGAACAAAAGGAACCCACTCGCCTCCACTCAGGGAGTCACAGCTTTGATAATTCTTGTCCCTGATCCCCATATCTGTGGCAAATAAAGTTTCCTTTGTGTGACAGCATCTGCTGAAGCCTCTGCCTGTACCTCACCAAGGAGTGAACTCAAAGTAGCTCCAACACTTCTAAGTAATATATTTCATCCCTTAACTTGGAAACCTGCCTTCTTCTCTCTACTCTCTACCTGTGGTTTTAGTGACATTTAAGTCTATTAATAAGAAATTTCAGACAAATATTAAGTAACAGTTTTCTTAAAATTATCTTTGTCTGCTCATTTTCACCCTTTAGATCAAAGTAAGTTAGAAAAAAATGAAATAATTTTAAAGGTATCTGTTGTTAAGAATCCCTGGTGGCCTCGTGCCCAGGCTCACACCACAAATCATGAGCGTCAGTGGAAAGAGAAGTCAGTTCCCAAAAAGGCTGGGTGACAGAAGGGGAAAGCTAGCCGTGGATCTGAACCACCATCACTCGAAAAAGCCCCTGAGAGTGAAGACACAGGACAGCAAGTGGAGAGACCCAAGCCCTGACCACAGGACGGGCATCCAGGGCGAGCAATAGTGAAACAGGAGGTCTCAGATGCAGTGCTGTGGGCAGATGGGAGAGAAAGCCAAGTCAGGAGGGATGCTCTGGAAACATCTCACGAAGGAAAAAGAGTGGGGAGGAGACATGTAGAGTCTGCCAGGCATGAGGGAATGGGAAAAAGAGAAAGGCCACAGAGCCCACACCCCACCACAAGGAAAGGAAAAATGTATGAGACAAAAACTTGAAATATGGACCGTAACACATAATATTATTCTTCATAATAATAAACAACACCGGCTAAACTATTGAACAAAGTTGCAGTATGCAGAAATCTACAAAATAAAAAATGAAAATGGGGGACAATAGCCATCAGAAAATAAACGTTTTAAAAAAGAATCTGTGATTACACACCATCATGGAAAATAATTATTTTATTTCGACAGTCTCTATTAAAATTGCAGCCATCTAGATAGATCCGCGTGTCCTCGGCACAAGATGAACACGTCTCTAGAGGAAACGATGAAACGTTCCCTATATTTAAATATGGTGCCAGTGATGTTCCTACAACAATGCACATGCTGATGACACTGAATGGTGCGCTTCCGGGGACACGTGGTCTGTGACTCGGCCCCTGTGAAATGTGCACAACAGGAAAATCACTGCAGACAGAAAGGAATTTTTGGCTCCAAAGGGCTGAGCGCAGGGGGGCCATGGACTCATTGCTGGGGGGTCAGGGATTTTTTCTGCAGGTGATGGAAATGTTGTCAATTTGATCCTGATGATGTTTCCCAAACTCAGGAAACATACTACAGACCACTGAATCGTACCATTTAAATGACTGCACTTTATGCCTGTAAATTATCTTAAGAGATTTGTCTTATTTTCAGAAGAAAACAACATGAGGTGAAGCTACTGTCACTGACTCTTCATAGTTGTTCTGTGCTCAGAGAGTCAGACCCTCAGACCCTCTGGGGTGTCCACGGTCTCCCTGTTTATTTGTCACTGGCATTGACCATGGGAAACTGGAGCACATTGCTGTATCATTTGCCCACGGGCTTAGAGCACTGTCAGTAATGACTAGCCTCGTCCTCAGGCCGCAGGCCCGAGATGATCAGAGAGGCCTTGTTCTCGAGAACCCAGCTGGGATCCTGGAGGGCCTAGTGCTTCTGAGCATCTCAACTTTGGGGACACGGTGGGGAATCTGTGGGTACCAGCACACATAATACGACCCAACATTGTTGCTGATTCCAGTGCAGGTGAGGGTGACCTTCTAGCCCACAGACCCTGATGAAGAGGCTTCCTGTGTCAACACAGACAGTGCCCAGGACCCAGCAACACAGCAGTGGAGACACAGGTCAGTATCAGGTTATTACTCACAGTGTGTTCTCAAAATGGGGAAAACAAGCAACTTAGGGGTCCTCGGAAGCAATTCTTCCGCTTTCCACAGCCAGTAACCTGAGCAGAGAGCAAGGAAGGTGAGGAGGGGAGGGGTCCAGGCCAGGGTGGAGATACCCCAGGCTGTGGTCCTGAGCCCTCAAGGGAGAGACCTGCACAAAGCCTCTCTTATCCTCTCCCTTCCTGGAAGAGAGAGAGGAAGCCTTCTTGTAAATCTCTCCCTCCCCTGGGACTGAATGTGGTGACAGCTGAGTGTGGGGTGGGACTTGGGAAACTCCTCTAGGCACAGTTTTGCAGGGGACCCAAGGCAGGGCTCCAGGCCTGGGTGCTCAGCTGGGGCCCCTGCCCCCACATACACCCCTCAGGGACAGGCCCACACCGCCCCCTGCTGTCTCAGTGTCCAGCCACACCCATGACTGGAAGGGACATCCTGGAGCTGTGAGAGAGAGACCAGGGCACTAAGGACTTCAGTCAGCCTGGCATACTGTCCACCCCCACACAAGGGTCAGATCTTCTCCTCCCTCAGGGCTTCTTCCTGTGCTGCAGGTGCCACCACACCTCAGTCCTTGCTGCAGTCACAGGGCCTCCTCAGCATGAATTACCCTGGGCTCCTCCCACTACTTAGAGACTTGTGTTGTTGGGGCCAAGACTCGTGGACCGCTCGGGGATGATGTTTCTGCCCAGTGAACACAAGAGCCGAGAGCATGCACGCCCCTCCACAGCCTCTTTTGGGAGCCCTGAGGGGACAGCCCAGTTTTCTCATCTCACTTCCCATTCTGGCGGGCCAGTCCCCATTACCCTCTGCACTGACCTCGATGAGGTAGATCAATGACGGTGCATGGCTATAGATCATGTGAGTATATTCTATCTCTATCATCTATCAAACTTTGTATTACCTATAATTGGTATGGTGTCGGCCCAAAAAGAGACACATATATCAATGCTCCAGATTCAAAAGGCCAGAAATAGGGTGGCTCAGTCGGTTGGGTGTCAGACTCTTGATTTCAGTTCGGGTCATGATCTTCACTTCTGTGATTGAGCCCTGAGCCGGGTTCTGAGCCTGCTTGGGATTCTCTGTCCCTCTCTCTCTGCTCCTTCTTCTCTCTCTCCCTCTCTCTCTCTTTCTCTTAAAATAAATAAATAAAGCTAAAAGTACCCAAATAATATAAATAAAAAGACCAGAAATAAGTGCAAGTTCCCCTTGACAAGCACAGAGAATGTAGACTGAAAATGAGGCCTTTCCTCAGTCTGTGGAGGAGAGCACACATGGATTTTGCAAGGAATTCAGACAAGAATAAGCATGAATCATATAGCAGATGCCTCATAGGAGGACCTCGGTCCTCAAGGATGTTCCCTGATACATTTTAGGAAAGAAAGCTGGAGTTTCTGGACCCCCTGTAGCAGGCACACGGATCCCCGTGCCATGGGCTGCAGCGTGCACCCACGTGGTCATTCCGGGGTAATAAGCACAGCCTAACGAACGATCCCACCTGGGTCAGGCCACATCCGCAAAGAGCCCCCATGGGAGCTGCCCTCTGCCCTCTGCTTCTTCCTGCATTGTCATGAGCTCCTGGGGCTCTGGCTTCTCTGTACACCCAGCTGACCCATTCCCTTCCTGGGTGCACAGTTACTGTTTGGGATGATAAAAAGCTTTGAGAAATGGAGAGTCGTGATGGTCACCCAACATGGCGAATATATTTCATATCTCTGAATTGCACAAGAAAGTGATGAAAAGAGTAAATTTCCTGTTGTGTGTATTTTCATAATTAAAAATTACTAGATGAAAATCCAACTTATGTTAAGGAAGTTGCACTCACACCAATCTCTTTCCCATCTTTATATGTGTTACCCTATTCTAACTCATCCTCATCACTAAAAATTGACAGGGATTTTATTATCTTTTTCCTGTAGGTTCCACATGTAAATGAGATAAAAAAAGCATTTGCCTTTCTGTGTAGGCCTTATTTCTCTCAGGGTCATGTCCTGCAGGTTCGTCCATGTTGTCACAAATGACAAGACGTTCTCCTGGAAAGGCTTATGGGATCGACTTCCTTTATGCAACATAGCACCCCGCAGCCCCTCTACTGCATGGATCATGGACAACCCCGATGCGGCAGGAGAGGAGAGGAAGACACAGTCCATTCTTCTGGGCTGCAGAAACCAGCCACATGCTGCCCATGGGCCCTGATGGTGTCAGCTGTAGGGAAGTCACGTCAGTGAAATCTCCCAAGCAGACTAAAAATTTTGCTGCACTGGTGGCACTCCCACCTGTTCCTCACAAGCCCCATGGAGAAGTTTGCTGACTGGCACACACAGTTTCTCCCAGGGGCAGTCACCCTCTCCCGACATCACAAATGAAGGGCAGGTACCCAGCCAGTGGGCCAGGCCAGCTCTGCCCCTGTGATTCTTAGTGTCTCCTCACTGGGACACAGAGCTACTCAGTCAGCCCTGAACACAGGAGCCTGGAGGGAAGGGAGGGCCTCTGCTCTCACCCCTGGAGGAACACAGGCCATGCTGTGGAGGACTGTCTGCCGCGGGCACGGTCTGTAGACTCTGACCAGAAACCTAAGGCAAGTTGATGGACCCTTGTGAAGAGAAAAAAAGCCAAATCCACAGGCTCTAATTTTTACGTGTGAACCACTAGGCAAAATTTCTGCATCATTATAACTTTTCTGTTGTCTTTGGTTTGCTTTATTGTTGTTGTCATTTTTCTTTCTTTTTTTTTCTTTTTTTCGTAGAGTTCACACAGCTTTGATAGGAAACTGGGAAGAAGGACATTCAGATCCAGTAGCTACACCCAAGTACAGTAATTGTGCATTCAAGTTATATTAGACTTCAGAGAATCAGAGTACAGTGGTCTAAGCAGGCTGGGTATTTGTCCCACTTCCCCATGTGTCTGTGTCACTGTGACCAGCACTACTAGGCCAGATTGCACAGTAATAGTCAGCCTCGTCCTCAGGCTGCAGCCCAGAGATGAGCAAAAGCCCTGCATTGGCTGAGGCATCTTTGGACCCGGAGAAGCGGCTGGGGATCCCGGGGCCCCGATGCTTATCTGAGGCTGAGTAGTAGTACAGCAGATACCGGGGAGGGCTCCGTGCCATCTGCTGGAACCAGTATATGTTATAGCTTCCAACACTGATGTCACTGCTCAGAGTGCAAGTGAGTCTGGCTGTTGTTCCCAGAGATGCAGAGAGGGAGGCTGGCTGAGTCACAACAGGCCGGGACAGGGAACCTGCAAACACAGACACAGCAGAGGGAAGAGAAGGAACAACGCAAGTGGGATTAGGGAGCTGAGCCACAAGGGTTTCACTCTGGCTGTAGGCCCACCCTGGGACACTGGGTCCCGTCCCTACCTGTGCAGTGGCAGAGGAGCACGACGAGGACAGGGATCCAGGCCATGGTGACACACGCCCTTCCTACACCACAGAGTCGGGGCTGGGCTGCCCTGGGCCTCTCTTATCCCCAGTCCACAGAGATCAAAAGGAGGGGCTGCTCATGCAAATGGGACCCACCTCTCCTGCTCGCTCCTGTGCACTTAGAGGTCTGCAGCCCGTTGACAGGAAGACTATGTGATGCACTAGTTTCCCCCTGGGTGGGCCTGGAAGAAGCAGCTGTTGGGACCACACACAGGCCCAGGTTCAGGGACTCCTTTAGGAGCAGAGAAGTCACCTGCCCTGTCCCCACTGGAAACAAGGGGTCCAGTCCTGGGGCTTTCTACTCTGGAGGGCTACTCAGCAGGGAGCCCCCTTCCTGTAGAAAGCCACAGACCTTGTCACCTGCCCCCTGCTGGTGTCTGGGTGAACCTCTCCTTTCCCAATGCAGGCTTCCCTGGTGCCTGTGTTTCCACCACCTGAGAGTGACCCTCCAGGGAAAGAGAAAGGTCCTGCTCTATATCAGGCATCATCCATGGATGGGGTCTGATGAGAGGGACACATGCAATCCTGACTCAGTACAACCTGTGAACTTTATGGAGCTGAGGACAAGACACACAGGAGAGGGAAGAGAAACCATCTGTCCCAGTGGTACAACTCAGGCGATGCATGCTGGCTCTGGGTGCCGGATGTGGACAGGAGCTCACCTAGGGGACACACACTCACACAGGAGGACACGTAATGTGGGCATGCCGGGTCCCTCCTGAGCAGGGGAGACAAGACACAGCAAACCCTGATGAGGGTGCTGCAGGTGGGGGGACAGAGCAGGGCTGGGCATCCAGCAGGGACCACTGCAAGGCCATCTTGTGACCTCACCTCCGTGTTCTGGGAGACTTGCAATCCTGTCTGTGCAAATCATCAAGAGCACCTGCTAGACACAAGGAGAGGGAACCTGCCAGCTGAGGAATTGGGGTAGCACCCGCACACTCTGTTGGACACGGGATGCACAGTGACCCAGGGCCTGGAGCTGGGGTCTGGGTCCCTGCCCCTCATCCCCCCTATTCACTGCTGCAGACTCTTCACAGTGGATTCTGACACTAACACATATGCATGGAAGTTTCACCCATGTGTTTTGTGGCCTGATTACTCATGTCTTTCTCCTGCGTCCTATTCCATGTGTGGACATACAGATATTGTTTAACCATTCTAAAGGGTGCGTTGGTCACTTTCGAGTCTTGGCAATCATAAACAAGACAGCAACAAACATTTAGGTGCATATTCTAGTTGCACACAAGAACCTCATTTAGAGTAATCCGTAGGACTGTTCTTTTTGCATTATATCCTTAAGGCTTTGTTTGCCGTGGAAGACACTGCCAAGGAATCTTCCCAAGTGATGGGGCTTTTCGCACTCCCACCAGCAGTGAATGAGAGTTCCTGCTGCCCCACATCCTCGGTAGTATTGCTGCTGTCACTGTATTGAACTTTAGCCATGGTCACGGGAGGCCTCTGGTACATCCTTGTTCAATTTGTAATACCACAATGACATATGAAGTTGGAAATCACTTTGCATGTGTAATAGTCATTTTGTCTATCTTCCTTGTTAAGGGATCTGTTCAGATCTGCTCATTGGGAAGGCACTGCCCAGCACCAGGGAATTCAGGAGTTCAGCAGAGCTCTATGTCAGCAAAAAGGGAGAAAGTGAGTATGGAGTCTGACACAGGACTCGATCCCAACACCTTGGGATCATGACCTGAGCTGAAATAAAAGGGTTGGATGCTCAACCAACTGAGCCACCCAGGTGACCCTCAACAGTTTATTTTTAAGTAACATCTGAACCTAAAGTGGGGCTTGAACTCATGAACCCAAGGTCAAGAGTTGCATGCTCTAACCACTGAGACAGCCAGGCTCTCCTTCACTGAGTCATTTGTAACTCTGAACAAGCTAGTTTGCCTTCAAAAACATGAACACAGGGTGAATAAGGATCACTCTGAAGATATAACTGAAGGAAGGGATATGGCACTCTCAGATCATCTTATTCCCAGACAACAAATAATTTTTTGGAAGATCTGACAACAAAAGTCACTCCTGGAACCTCTTGACAGGGGATGCCACCAGGTCTAGAGAGTGGAGGGAGATTTTCTCTCACTTCCCTATGGATCTAAAGCACTGTGTAAGCATTGGTACTATCTTGGCATATAGGACACTAAGAGTCACTTCCTTGCACACGAGATTCCAGAGACGTCAGAACATATGCATTGGTCAAAACATCTTTGGATCCAGAAAACGACAGGGCACTGGGATCTCTGGTGTGGTATTTGACCCTGCCTTGAATCGCAGGAGATATCACGGAGGGTTCCATGGCTTCTACTGGCACCATTATGCATATTTCTTAAAACAACAATGATGTCACTTCTTAGGGTGAAAATGAGTCTATTTGATTCTTCAGAGATGCGGAGAAGGAGGGTGTCTGAGTCAGCACAAGCTGGCAGAAAGAACTTGCAAACACAGACACTCATGGGTGATGGGGCAGGGATGGAGGTGAAGCTGCTTGGAGGTCTGATCCAAAGGTGTGGACATAGGCTCAGAGGCTGCTTTGGGTCACCGAGGACCGTCCTTACCTGTGTAGTAAGAAGAGAACACAAGGAGAAGAGGTTACACCATGGTGGTCACAGTCCTACTGAGAACCCATGGCTAGAGCTAGGCTGTCCCAGGCATTTCTTATCTCCTTCAGTGGCTCTGGGAGATGCGGTTGTACTTAGGGTTGCATTTTCTTTCTTGATAGTATCTTTGGGTGTACAAAAATAGGAACTTTTGAGAAGCCCAATTGATGATCATCCCCCCCTTTTTTGGGTGTTTCTTATGATATCCTATGTGAAGAATCTCTTGCCAAGCTCAAAAATCATGGGGATTTCCTTCTTGTTTTCTTCTAAGATCTTTATAGTTTTAGCTCTAAAATTTAGATCTTTGATCCATTTTACATCCATTTTTGTTTATAGTGTGTGGTAAGAGTCTAACTTCATACTTTTGTGTGTGGATATCTAGTTGGCCCAGCACCATTGGTTGGAGAGACCTTTTTTTTTCAGAGTATATTCTCTGAGCACCCTTTTGAAAATCAATTGACCATAGATGAATGATTCATTTCTGGCCTCTGAGATATGTTTTACTTATCCCTATGTCTATCCTTAGGCGGGTACCACATTCATGTTGACTATAGCTTCATAAGTGAGTTTTAGTGAGTTTTGAAATCTAAAAAAAATTTTTTTAATGTTTATATATTTTTGAGAGAGAGAGAGATGGACACGGAGTGCAAGCAGGGAAGGAGCGGAGATACAGGGACACACAGAATCTGAAGCAGGCTCCAGGCTCCGAGCTTTCAGCACAGAGCCCAATGTGGGGCTCGAACTCATGTGAGAACATGACCTGAGCAGAAGTTGGATGCCAAACCAACTGAGCCACGCAGGTGCCCCAGTGAGTTTTGAAAACTAGAATTGTCAGTCCTGAAAATGTGTTCTTCTTCAGGATTTTTTGCATGTTCTGAGTCCCTGTAATTCCACAGAAATTTTAAGATCATCTTTTCTTAGAGTGCAAAATAGGCATGTGGGCATTTGATAGGGATCGCATTTAATCTACTAATTGCTACAGAGAGTATAGCTTCTTAACAATTGTAATTCTTTATGTTTTGTAAGGTAAATAAGATAAAATAGTAAAACATTTAAGTATGAACCATCTGTTTATCTACTTTTGTCTTAGTACAGAAAAACTATAAAGATAAATGTGGGGCCATTAGTAAACTTGGGTTGTTATTTATTTAAATATTTTATTATGTTTCTAGAAATTGTGAAAGGCAGTCATAAATTTGCTAATCTAAAGAATACTGGCATAGCAAACAGTTCACAGTTGCTTCCTATTTAATTTTCACTAGAAAACTAAGGTCTCTAGAGTTAGGAATTCTAATAAATATAACTTAGGCTACTAAAAACAATTAGGAAAACACCTATGTGCTCCGGGAAAGTAAGACATGTGTTTTTTGAGGGGAAAAGTATGAAAAAAGGGAATACATTTTGTGTTGAAGGAAAAGAAAAATAATATTGTCCTAACATGAGTCCGGTTATTCAAAGAATCCTTAGATCGAGATCTAAATGTATAAAAGAAAGCTGTAGTAGGATTTTGGAAAAGAAACCTGGAAAATAATTTTAAGTGTGGTCAGTACTGGTTAAATTTTAAAGATATTCAGTAAATAAATGAGGTTTCATATCAAAATACATGGAAGAAAAATCAAAATTGTGTTTTCTCTGGGTTAAAAGGTCAAAATTTTCTTGAACTATTGGTCTGCTCTTATTAAAAATGGAAACAAAAGGTTTACTCACTTTTAACCTTATCTGCCTAGAATACAAGCACTCTGTTTTACCAAAATACTTCCTATGCTTATCAGAAATATCATTCATTGAAAACAAATTATTTATAATATTTCAGAAGTCTTACATGTTGCTTATAACTAGGTAACTTTCTCTACTTGCCTTTAAAATGTGTTTGTGTTGTGTGTCACAGGAATAAACACATTTTCTTGTCAATTGCATCGTAATGAACTCTACTCACGTCTTTGGCCATGACCACTTTTACGGCTTCTCATGTACAGTGACCATGTTACTCCCATGCTCCTGCAATGTGTTTCATCGTCAAGGATATTCATGGAGAGGACTTTTGACAACCTTCCTTTACAACATGTTTAGGTTCTGTGTCCTCTCTCTTCTCCCAGACACTGTCAACTCCCTGAACATGGGGACCCTTCCTGTCATGTCCACAGGGACCCACATCCATAGAGTCATTTGTGGCACACCCTAGGTGTTCAGGAAGTGCTATGGATGCACATTATCTGGGCAGCACTGTATCAACACTCAGACATACCTGGACTCTTTGTTCCTGGCTCTGTCCTGACCTGTCATGGGCTCAGTCGCCAGGGCAGCTGGCCCCTGATGCCCAGGAATTTCTCCTCGGTAGGAGAATCTCCTACAATGTCTTCCAACCGGGGACAGGCTTGGGGGCCTGAAGTTAATAGAATATGGATTATTTGCTAACCAAAGTTCCTTGACATTGTTCTCACACTACAGTTTACCCCAAACAAAGGAAGCAGCTGACTTGACCAAAGGGAGGGCTGCAAGAGGACCCCCGTTGCTGGGGAAACAGCAGATTTTTGTCTCACTTCCCCAAAGGACTGGGCACTGCATAAGCAATGAGTTTCTTGTCCCACGCTGAGCCGTGATCATCAGCCTCGTCGTCCGCCTGGAGCCCAGGGATGGTCAAGGAGCCTGTATTGCCAGACTTGGAGCCAGAGAACCGGTCTGGGACCCCCGAAGGCCAAGTGTTCTCATGGAGAATGGCTTTAAGGGTCATTCCTGGGAGCTGTTGGTACCAAAACACACAATAACCGGCCCCAGTGTTGGCTGGGCTTCCAGTGCAGGAAATGGTGAGCGTCTGGCCCAGGGACCCAGACACTGAAGATGGCTGAGTCAGCACAGACTGGGCCAAGGACCCTGGAAGAAGAAGAGATAGAGAGGGTGAGGCTGGGGTCTAGAGACAAGAGGAGGAAGCAGGGCCCCTTCCCCTGTCTCTGCACCCAGTCACCTGTGCAGTGAGTAAGTACGATGAAGAAGAGAGAGACCCAGGCCATGGTGGAGGCCCGTTCCTCATGACTGCTCCTGCCCTCTGTGACCCCACAGCTGAGCAGACCTTCCCTAACCCCTCCTTCCCCTCTTCATCCTCTGAGAGAGGGAGGGACCATCCATGCATGAGACCCCCAGCTCTCTGACCCTTCACAGGCCCCGGTTGGTCCCTCATCCTGAGGAGGTCAGGGGTGGGCAGGGCAGGGGCTGTGTGGGGCCAGGGGGTGGGGAGGTCCCAGATGGGAGCCCTGAGCTGAAGGCAAAGGCAGTGCCAGGTGGCAGATTCAAGTCTCAATAACCCTGACCCCTCAGAACCAGGCCCTGAGTGACCCCTAGTGTCCAGTCACAGACACGCCATTGTGTGACATGGTGACCAGAGCCCATCAGAGAGACAGCTCCAGCCTCCCCACTGCTCCCTTGCTCCTTCATGGTCAAGACTGAGCCGGTATCTCTGGGACACACTCCTTTGAGATCATGATCAAGTTCAGAACAGTGACAGGACTCCATGGACAGGTGTTCCCTTCTGTCCAGGAGGCTGGCCATTCCTCTTATGGGATTCCTCCCTGGTTTCCGGAACTCCCCTTCCACTCGTGTTCACACAGCCCTGAGGACTTGGGGAGCACTCCTTTCCGGGTTGTGTAGAAGCCCTCGTGTCTGTTCCTAGAAGGGTTAAGTCCTAAAAGCCTCGGTCATCTGTCACTATTTCCACCAGCTTAGAAAACAGTCCTCAACACACTGTGGGCACGGAATCCCTCCTATTATCTGTTCTGTAAACACATAGACCCAACTCTGCAAGAGCCCTGCCAAGTGAGGCTGTGTGTGGCATTGACCTCAGAGCACAAAGGGCAAACCTGCAGGGAGTTCTGGGAGGGAAGGAGTGACAGCTGCAGGTGTTCTGACAGGGACCTCCTTGCAGACTTCATGTGTTAATCACCTATTAGACAACTGTTACCTTAAAACGAATGTGTGTCATTTTTTCCAAAAACTCAGCTCCGAAAGAGTGATTTAAACTCAGTGACAGTTTCAATGGGAAGGTACAGGTTCAATTGCGAGTGTGTTTCCCCGGACCCATGTTTATTGCAGACAGAATATGATTTAAAATAGTGGTTGCCAAATATGTGAAAACATAACGGAAAATACGTGACATTTAGTTCTTGGTTGAATAGGGGCCAATACCTTGCTTAAATCACTTGATTCATTATTGTTATTACTATTATTATTATTTTAATAACAATTCTGCATATTAGGGCTGGTCTAACAGGTAAAGTAGGAAAGCCCAACATGGTTCCCGGGGAAACATCATGAGGAACCTGTTCCAGTGAACTTCACACTGATCTCGCTGGTGGAATGAACAAACACAGAGTTTGCTGCATGGAATGCTAAGGGGTCAGACTCCTCTCAGGGTGGGTAAAGCAATAGTTACTGTGTCTTGTGTTCACCGTGTTCAGGATAGAAAAATTGCTCAGTCAGCCGCCGCTGATTAGAGGAATGAATTGCCACTAGCTAAGACCAATTTGACCCAGAAAATTCTTTCAAAGATCCCATATAGATGCCAGCTGAGGTGGAGATAAGGGGCACTGTGTCTCTGAGGTCACAGGCCCTGTAGCCCTGAGATGTTTCAGCAGATTGAGACAGACGTTTCAGCAGAGGCTTATCCTGGCTGGAGGTGTCTCTGGAGTGTCTGAGGGTGACAGTCCAGCCCTGAGAGGATGCAGAGTGTGCCTCGTGTCCCCGTGGACCTTGAGCTCCAAGGGAGCAGCACTGAGGCTGCTGTCCCAGAATCAATGCACTGATCAGCTTCAGGTGCTACCTGGAGCCCAGACATGGTTGGGGGCTCAGCCGCCCATGGGGACAGAGACTCACCCAGGGATCCCTGCGCATCAGCCTCATCCCAGGAGAGTAGGTGTTCAAAGCAAGTCCTGCCCTGGTGTTAGGACTCCTGTGACACTCACTGTCACTGGGCTTCCTGCTCATGGGGATTCTGTTTCCTCGATTGTGACGCTGATGAAGGCTGGGTGAGCACAGGTTGACAATGACTCCTGGGGAGACAGAGGAACCTGGAAAGTGTCAAGTCCAGGACACTACACACTAGCTCATGCTGGACAAAGCAGGAAAGAGTATCCAATGGGAAGAAGTGTCTTCCACAAATGGTGTGGAGTAAACTGGACAGCAACGTGCAGAAGAACGACTGCACCACTTTCTTATACCATAATCAAAAATGAACTCAACATGGATGAAAGACCCATGGGTGAGATGGGGAACCGTCAAAATCCAAGAGAAGCACGCAGACAGCAACCTTTTGACCTCAGCCATAGCAAATTCTTACTGGAACTGCAGGACACAAGGGCGGGCCTCCCCTCGATAAGCCACTGGGCATGAAGTTTTTTTATTTATTACTTTTTAAAAATGTTTGCGTGTTTACTTACTTTTGAGACAGAGAGCAACAGAGCATCGGTGGGGGAGGGGCAGAGAGAGAGGGAGACACAGAATCTGAAGCAGCTTCCAGGCTCCAAACTGTCAGCACAGAGCCCCACGCAGGGCTCCATCCCACAAACCATGAGACCATGACGGGAGCAGAAATTAGACGCTTAACAGACAGAGCCACCCAGGCATCCTGGCATGACGGTCATTTTGAGTTAAAAAGCAGTGAATGCCCGTACACTCAGGAAAAGCTCTTCATGTCTCTTCAACTGACTAAAAGTTCAGTGGTAGCACCTGTTCTGGGAAGACAGCTGGCACCACAGACAACTGCCCCAGGATATGGATGGGGTGGGGCAGATGGGGCAAAGGGGCAGCAAAGCCTGTTTAGTCACAGTCCTCTGTGTCCCATCGTTTCCCAGGGGCCCTGCACATATTGTTTATGAAACATATACTCTACTCTTCTTCTTCTGTCTGTGAAGTGTATTTCTTTGCATTGAATACTAGACCCCTACCTCATCCATGTAATTCAGAAAAACATAGACCTCATTTTTGCCTGGGTGTCTTTTGAATTTCTAGGTCTATGTTGATTCTCATATGTTCTCTATTAAATTTCTTGTGTGTCACTTCAAACTCCTCAAGGACAGATCTCACCATAGAGGACTCTCCCCTATAGGAGCCTCCACAGAAGCTTCTCAATAAAAGAGGCTCAGAGACAAGGAGTGTGGACCCAGGGTGTTTTGGTCTCACTTCCTCGTTATCTGAGACACTGTGAGTAACCAAAGCTGCTCCCACTGCCATAACCTGTAGCACAGTAATAGTCAGCCTCGTCCTCAGGCTGCGGCCCAGAGATGAGCAGAAGCCCTGCATTGGCCGAGGCATCTTTGGACCCGGAGAAGCGGCTGGGGACCCCAGGGCCCTGGTGCTTATTTGAGTCTGAGTAGAACCTCAGTAGATACCGGGGAGAGGTCCCTTGTTTCTGCTGGTACCAGTATATGTGGTAGCCGCCAATGTTGTAGCCACTGCTCAGGGTGCAGGTGAGTCTGGCTGTTGTTCCCGGAGATGCAGACAGGGAGGACGGCTGGGTCAGCACAGGCTGGGATAGGGAACCTGCAAACACAGACACTCATCACTGATGGAACCTGAAATGCAGGCAAAATGTCCCAGGATGCTGAGCATGGCAAGCACCCTTTGAGATCCCCCTGTGTCCCTGAGGCCAGCCCCTACCTGTCCATTGAGACAGAAGCATGAGGACTAGAAGAGTCCAAGCCATGATGACATAGACCGTAGTACCTACACTGGGCTGGGCTGCCCCGGGCCTCCTTTTCTCCTCCACCCTCTGCCACAGGAGGAGCTGTCCATGCAAATGAAGTCCATCTAGTGACTGCCCAGCCCCTCTCTGAACCCTGGTGCTTCAGCCCAGCTGACGGACACACCCTGGGGACGATGGAGGTTGGCTTCACCACTGGGGAGACCCCTGGGAGGAAGCACCTGCATGCACAACGCACAGGTTCCTGTTCAGGGGACCTTACCACAGCAGAAGGGACACGTGCCGACTTCCCATCAGGGAGCCCAGAGCCCAGTCCCCAGGCCCAGGCTCTGAGCAGTTGTGAAGACACCACAGGGTACTCCCACAGCGCCCCCTCTTGGCTGACAGGCACATACCTCACTGTGTCCAACAGCCCTGAGAGCCCAGCTGGTTTCCTCAGCTCCGTTTGTTCACACATCCTTGAGCTGAATCATGGCCAACGTGATCCCATAGTACCGCCTGTGATGACTGCAGTATTTTGCACTCTTAGAAGGAGTCCTGGTCTCTGTGAGATGCAAACATTACCTCCCGTTAGTGGTAAATTGTTGACATCTGGCAGAAGATGCTTCAGACATCATATGCCTGCACTGGTGTGCGAGGTAGCATCTTTAAACCTTGGGAATGTTTTTCAGCTCCTATGCAATGTAGCGATGGATGCCAACGAGTGCCCAATAAATTGGGGTTTTGTTTTAATCTGCGATTTTTTCGCTCATTTATTGGCTAAGTGATTTATCAAGGAAAGGGAAAACAATGAATTTATCTTTGATGAAGTCCAATGTATCAGGTTTTTTATGGCTTGTGCTAATGGGGTCTTATCTAAACATGTTTATACAAACCCTAGAGCCTGACGACTTTTTCCATTTTTATGTTTTCAACTGTATACTTTACAGTATGTCAATAATCCTTTTAGTGAATTTTTTTATGAAGTCAGAGTTTTCGGTGAGATTCATTTCTCTCGATGGATATCCAGTGGTTCTGTGGACATTTGTTCAAAGGCCATCCTTCCTCCTCTGAAAGGCTTCTGCAACCTTGTCAATAAGGTTTTGTTATCCATAAGTATTTCTTATCCATGCTTTTGTGAGTTTGGTTCTGAGTTTTCTGTTCTGTTACATTGGCCACTGTGTCTACCTTCCATCCACACCACTCTGTCTTGTGATAGGAATTGAATTACACTTCTCTACAAGTTGGGAAGAATTGTCATCTCTACTATATTGACTCTTCTAATCCTTAAACACAACATATCCCTCCACGGTTTTGGATCCATTTTGATCACATTTCCCAGCATTGTCGAGATTTCAGCATCTATGTCCTGTACATGTTTTGTTAAATATTCACCCAAATACTTCATCATGGAGTGGTTTGAAGTGTTATTCTTACATTGTTTTTCACAAGTTTATTGCTCATACAGACGCAACTAAATGATCTTTCTACGTTGATCTTGTGTTCTGCCACCTTCCCGAAATTGCTTATTACCCTTTGAATTCATATATTTACATACATATTCATAGGTCCCTTTGTATTTTTCCCGTATATCATCCTCTGGCCTGAAAGTAGGGACAATTGGCTCTTGTTCTCCTTAGTCTGTATGCCTCTCATTGTTTGACTTGCCTTATGCTTTGGTCAGGCACATCCAGTCCTATGGCTAACAGCAGTGTTGAGACTGGACATGATGACCTTGGTTGCCACCTTGGGGGAAAAGCTTTCAGAGCTTCACCTCAGTTTGTGTTAGCTGTGGTGTTTCATCATTTTCTTTATCAAGCTGAGGATGTGCTCCTCTATTTTCATTCTCTGAGAAATGTTGTCTTTTTCATTCATTCATTCATTCATTCATGCATTCTCATTCTTTGTCATGAATAGGTTTTGCATTGTGTGAAATGCTTTTTCTGTATTGATTGATAAGACCAGGTTTTTTTTAAATAATTTTTAAAATTCAGTGTATTCATTTATTTATTTAGAGAGAGAATGATAGCTTGAGCTGGGGAGGGGGAGAGAGAAGAGGAGAGAAAGGATCTCAAGCAGGTTCCATGTTGTCAGCGTGGAGCCCCATGGAGCACTTGACCTCAGGAACCCTGAGATCATGACCTGAGCTGAAATCAAGAGTCCTATGCTTAACTGAGCCAAATTGGTGCCCCAGGGTTTTTTCTTATTTAGCCTGTTAATATTGGAGATTACATTGACTGATTGTTTAATATAAAACTGGCCTTGCATCCCCACAATACACCCCATTTCATCATTGTGTGTATTTCTTGTGATACATGTATATAACTGAATACTGTTTTTTTAATATTTTCTTTGAAATAGTTTTCTGCTTATTTGTGTGACATATTCCACTTTTTGTCTGTTTTGTGCTAGGGTGCTATTGACACCAACTACTGAATGACAATTTTAGAAAGAATGATTTCTGGGGCACCAGGTGGCACAGCGTACTATTCATGATTTCTGCACACGTTGTGGTCTCACGGTTCATGACATCGAGCCCATCAGAGGGTTCTGTGCTGACAGTGCAGTCTGCTTGGGTTTCTCTCTCTCTTTCCCTCTCTCTCTCTCTCTCTCTCTCTCTCTCAAAAACAAACAAACTTAAAAGAAAAGAAAGAATTCTTACCTTAACTCAATTCAGCATATTGATCCACAAGCAAGGAATATCTATTCATTCATTCCAGTTTTCTCTAATTTCTCTTATGATGCTTTGTAGTTTTCCATATACAAGGCTTTCAATTTTTCCAAAATACATCCTTAAGAATTGCATAATTATATCACTATAAATGGAACTGCTTTTATTTTTATATATTGATGGTTTATTGCCTCTATGTAGACTACCATCTATCTCCTCATTCTGATTTTGTAACCTGAAGCCCAGAATTGAAGCAATCAGACCCAAACCATCTGCGACTGAGCCCTAGAGCTGATTGGGAATCAACACCTTTTGTTCTCTGACATCACCACTGAATATTTTTTTTAGCTCTGAACAACAAAGTTTGTCTTTGAAAACATGAACACGGTGAGAATGGGTCGTCAGTGCAAAAATATAACTGAAGGAAAGGATATGACAGTGTCACATCATCTGTCTCTGGGACAACGGAGGGTCTGTTGAAGATCTGAGCACAGAAGTCACCCCCTGAGCCACCTGAAGGGTAACGTCACCAGACGCAGAGGGTGAAGAGAGATTTCGTCTCACTTCCCAATGCACTGATGTAATACATAAGTATTAGCACAGACCCAAGATCCCTGGAGTGCATCTGACTCTGATTTGAATCTCAGCAGAAACCAGGGATGGCTCTTTGCCTTCTGCCAGTGCCTATATATGGTGTCACTTCTCAGGGTGCAGATGTGGGTCAGCACAGGCTGGGAGAGGTTTGCTTCTTCCAAACACAGACACTCCTGTGTAATGGGGCAGGAATGGAGGTGAAGCTGCTTGGGGGTCTGATCCAAAGGGGTTGACAGAGGGGCAGGGGACTCCCCAGTTGTCCGAGAACCGGAAGGGAATGTGAGGGGACTACATGCAGCTGTATGTTCTGTCCATTTTCCTCCCGAGGGATGGACCCTGGAGATAGGAAACTACAGCAAGATCACTTCTAGTTTCCTCTGAAATCCTAACGTGGAGATGGAGGTCAGACCTGAAGAGCCAGAGGGAGAGACTGAACGTCTGAGGGACACGGGAAGAGATGGGAAAAGAGGAGGGAGGGTTTGGGGGTGTTGGCAGGGAGAGTCTGTAGGTTCTGGTCCAGATTCACATGTAGCTGGTTCAGACAGAGGGTACTTTGACTATGACTAGGGTTACTGTCAATATATCACCTGTGGGTACCTCAGTAGTGACACAAGGTCCCACTTTAAGGAATCATGTGGTGATACTGATGTGTGGACGAATGTTTTCTGGGCAGCACGTTCAGGCACAGACACAGTATTTATTCCTGTGCATCTTTTCCAGACCCCGTAGGGACGTGTAGTTGGGCTCTGTTACGTTAACTGTCAGTGTCTTCCTGGGATGCCCAATTATCTCTCACATTACATTCAAACATGAGTGCTTCTATTTTCCCTGTTCAAGGAAAGATCTTTCTGCAGAAGAATCCCACCTGCATGTGTCTCTAGGTTAAGTTTCATACTGAAAAGATGCTCGGAATCATGATCCTTGTGCACAGATATTTTCTCTTGCTTGCTCGCTATCTGAGACGCTGTGAGTAATGAAAGCTGCTCCCAATGCCATGAGCTGTAGCACAGTAATAGTCAGCCTCGTCCTCAGGCTGCGGCCCAGAGAGGAGCAGAAGCCCTGCCTTGGCCAAGGCATCTTTGGATCCAGTCAACAGGCTGGGCACCCTGGAGTCCTGTTGCTTATCTCAGTGGGTGTGATAGGATAGGTTGTACCAGGAAGGGCTGCCCGAATGAAGGCTCCTCATTGAGCAGCTGTGCAAGGACCACAGTGCAGTCCCACAGTGCACCCTGCTGGTCATGGGGCATTCACCTGGCCATGGCCCAAATCCCTAAGCATCCTGCTGATTTCTGCAACTCACAGTGTCCCTGTGTAGTCACACATCAGTGATCTGATCCACAGATAGTGTCATCCCGTCGCACTGCCCATGATTACTGTAGTGTTTTTCCCTCTCAGAGGGAGTCCTGGTTGATGGAAGATGCAAGCATTTACCATAAGTCTAAGTGAGGCTGTGGGCACCCCAGAGAAGGTACTGCAAAAATCATATCCCTTCCTTGGTATGCAATGTAGAATATACCTACATTTTTAGTGTTTATAACACATGTGCATTGAAGCAATGGATTCCAAATACACTCCCATAAATTCAGCTTTATTTTATTCTGTGATGTTGCAGCTCATTTCATTGTCTTACTGACTTACTAAGGAAAGTAAAAACTGTGAGTTTATCTTTGATGAAGTCCAATTTATCAGTTTTTTTTATTTTATGGGTTGTGCTGATGGTGATTTGTCTCAACATTTTGGTTCAAATCCTAGATCCTAAAGATTTGTCCCCCATGTTTGCTAAAAGTTTACAAGTTTATGTTGGACAGTTACGTCTAGGATCCATTTTAAAATTTTTCATAAGCCAAGAATTTTAGTTGAGATTCCTTTCTGTCTATGGATATCCAATTTTTCTTTGGCCATTTGTCCAAAAGGCCATCTTTCCTCCTTTGAAAAGCTTCTGAAAGTTTATCAAATATACTGTTCCACACATTTGTCAGTCTGTTTCTCTGGTCTCTGTTGGATTACATTGACAAAATGTCTACCCTTCCATCCATATCACCTGTCCTGTTATGATAGCAGTGGATTAACATTTTATACAATTTGAGAAGAATGACATATTCCAAAGTTTATTCACTTTGAGACAGTGAGAGTGGAGGAGGGAAAGAAAGAGAGGGAGAGAGAGAGAATTCCAAGCAGGCTCCCCACTGTCAGCACAAATCCTGATTTGAAGCTTGAACTCACATGAGATGATGACCTAAGCCAAAAACAATACCACTTCGCTTAATCGACTGAGCCATCCAGGTGCCCCAGGAAGAATGACACCTGCACTATGAGCTTTCCATACCACCAATAGGTCATGTCTCTCCATTGTTTTAGTTTGAATTTGATTTATCAGCATTGTCCACTTTTCAGCCTCCATGGCCTGTACATGTGTTGTTAAATATGCACCTAAATATTTCATTATTGAGTGGTTTTATGTGGTAATGTGACCCAGATTTTCATTTTCATTGCTGTATATACACATCTAAATGATCTATATATAATGGTCTTGTATTGTATGACCTTCCTGAAATTGTTTATTACTCTTTGACTTTAAATATTTACATACATATTTGTATCTTCTTTTGTAGTTTTCCTGTAGATCATCCTCTCACCTGAAAAAAGGGATGTTTATGTCTTTTTTGTTGTCTGTATGCTTTTCATTTCTTTCTGGCATTATGTTTCTGTCAGGCACATTGAGTCCTACATTGAACAGCAGTGTTTTGAGACTGGACATGATTGCCTTAGTCCCAACCCTGGGGAGAAATCTTTCAGTGCTTCCCCTCCATGTATATTAGCTGCAGGTGTATTACAGTTTCCCTATCAAGCTGAGGATGTGATCCTCTATTCTTGGTTCTCTGATAATTTTTGTCATTTTCATTAACTGTCATTCATTCATTGTCTTTTATTGTCATGAATGGGTTTTGAATGGGGTTAAATGGCTTTTCTGTGCTGATAGATAAAATAACAGATTTTTTGTCTTTAGTCTTTTAATACAAGACATTACATGGATTGATTTTTGACCTCCAGGTATTTGTGATCTTTCACAATTTTTTCTTGTGGTTGACTTCAAGTTTCATAGCATTGTGGTATGAAAATATGCATGGTATGATCTCGACCTTTTTATACTTGTTGAGAGCTGGTATGTGACCCAGTATGTGATCTAATCTGGGGAACATTCCACGTACACTTGAGAGGAATGTGTTCTGCTGCTTTAGGGTGAAATTATCTGAATATATCTGTTAAGTTCATCTGGTCTAGTGTGCTATTCAAATCCATTTTTCCTTATTGATTTTCTGCCTAGATGATCTGTCCATTGTTGTAAGTGGATGTTAAAGTTCCCTACTACGCTTGTATTACTCTCAGTGAATTTCATCATGTTTCTTATTAACTCATTTATATATATGGGAGCGCCCAAACATAGAAATATGGACACTTGTTAGATTTTCTTGATGGATAGACCCCTTAATTATGATATAATGTCAATCTTCATCTCTTTACATTCTTTGTTTTGAAATCTAGTATGTCTGATATAAGCATGGCTGTTCTGGCTCTCTTTTGACATCCGTTAGCATGATAGGCAGTTCTTCATCCTCTCACTTTCTTTTCCTTTAATTTTGATGTTTATTTATTTTTGAGATAATAATAATTTTGATGATGATTTATTTTTGAGAAAGAGAGAGAGAGAGAGAAGGGACAGAGAGAGAGGGAGACAGAGAATCCAAAGCAGCCTCCTCACTGTCAGCACAAAGTTGACTCAATCCCATGAACCATGAGATCATGACCTGAGCCAAAAGTGGGACGCTCAACCTATGGAACCAGCCAGGCGTCCATCCATCCCCTCATTTTCAATTCGCAGGTGTCGTTAGGTCTAAAATGTGTCTCTTGGAAGCAGCATATATATGGATACTGGGTTTTTTTTTATTAATTCTGATACCCTATGTCTTTTGATTGGAGCATTTAGTGCATTTACAGAGCGATTATTGAAAGATGAATTTAGTGTCATTGTGTTGCCTGTAGTGTTGGTGTTTCTGATGATGTTCTCTGGTCCTTTCTACTCTTTGTTGCTTTGGCCTTCTTCTCTCTCCCTCCCCTTTCCACTCCCCCTCCTCCTCCTCCTTCTTCTTCTTCTTCTTCTCCTCCTCCTCCCCCTCCCCCTCCTTCTCCTTCTCCTTCTAATTCCCCTTCTTTTTCTTCTTCTTCTTCTTCTTCTTCTTCTCCTTCCTCCACTCAGAGTCTCCCCCTTAAAATTTCTCACAGGATTGGTTTAGTGGTCACAAATTCCTTTAGCTTTTGTTTCCCAGGTTGACTCTTTATCTCTCCTTACATTCTGAATGACAGCCTTCCTGGAGGAAGGATTCTTGGCTACATATTTTTCCCATTCAGCCCATTGTGTGTATCCTGACACTCCTTTCTGGCCTTCCACATTTCTGTGGACAGATCTGCTGCGACCTTGATCTGTCTTCCCTTAGAGGTTAAAGACCTTTTCCCCATGCTGCTCTCATGACTCTTTTTCTGTGTTATTTTGTGAATTTGGCTATGATATGCCTTGGTAATGGTCATTTTTTGTTTAAGCTAATTTGTGCTCTCTGTCCTTTTGGATTTTGATGTCTGTGACCTTCCCTAGATTAGGGAAATTTTCAGCTATAATTTGCTCACATAAATGTTCTCCCCCTTTTTCTCTCTTTTCATCTTCTGGGATGCCCATGATATGAACATATTCCTCTTTGTAAGTCCCTGAGTTCTCTAAATCCTGTTTTGTGATCTTTTGCCTTTGTTTTTCTCTTTTTTTCAGCATTATTATTTTCCAGAATTTTATCTTCTGTAACACTGATTGTGCTCTGTTTCATTCATCCTCACTGTCATGGCATCCACTCAAGATTGTATCTCAGTTATAGCATTTACAATTTGGGCCTGACTAGATTTTAGGTCTTTTATCTCTGCATAAAGGGATTCTCAGGTGTCTTCTATGTTTTTTTAACCTCAGCTAGTATTCTTGGAATCATGGTTTTAAATTCTAATCTAGACATCTTACTTATATCTGAATTGATTAAATCCCTGCCCATAATTTCTCCTTGTTCTTTCTTTTGGGGCGGACTTCTCCATTTTATCACTTTGGAGGAAAAAATAATAAATTAAAATTTAAAAAAATTTTAAAAATAAACATATAAAGGAAGCTAGATGCTAGATGGGTTTTGGTCTGCTTGATGAGAGATGCTTGATGGAAAAGAGAAAAAAGAGAAAAGAAAAACAGTTTACAAATTTACAATATTTTTTAAAAATTAAAATTATATCAAATGAAGAAACTAAAATAGAATAAAAAGTTTTGCTCTTTTTTTTATCCAAGAAAGAAAAGAAATAAAAACAGCAAAAACCGGAGCAAACAAAAGAACAAACGAACAAGGAAACAAAATGAAACTGAATGAAGCTAGATCCAGTTTGTCCTAGAACTGAAACTTTGTAGCACAATATGGTCCCCAGATTCAGCAGATGGAAGGAGTTTGTGCTGTTCTGGGGAATGTGCCCAGAGGTTGCAGATGGATAGGGCTCTGTGTAATGGCTCCATTCTCCATTTGGTGGTGCTACTTTGCTCACTGGGGTGGGTAAGTGTGGGTTTGCTAAAGGCTAAAATGGCTTCATCCTGCTCTCTAGTCTCTTGAGCAGAAAAATTTCACACCCTCTTAGATGTGCAACCTGTCACCCCTCATTTGTCTCAGGCCTCTGTCCATTCCCCGCCTTTACACTGTCTGTGTTTATTATATTTATTTTGAGAGAGAGAGAGAGAGAGAGAGTGTGAGTGGGGGAGGGGCAGAGGGAGAGATGGAGACACAGAATCTGAAGCAGGAGTCAGGCTGTCAACTGTCAACACAGACCCCGATATGGGGTTGAACCCATGCAACATGAGATCATGACCTGAGCCGACATTGGAATGCTTAACCAACTGAGCCACCCATTTCCCAAAGCTTGAGCTCTTCAAAGCATTAAGAGCACTCAGCACTTCAAGAAGACACATGTGTTAGTATAAATTGATCATGGAATAAGTTAGATTGATAAGTTAGATTAGCTGCAAGAAACCAAGGCCTAGCCAGAATAAACCAATAATAATAATAATAACAACAATAATAATTAACCAATGTGGACTTCTTTTTCATCTTCTATGACCTTACTATCTTGGCTTTATGACTAGTGAGCATATTCTGCCTGGTGTCCACAATCTGGAAAATGTACTTGTCAGGGTGCAACTTTTGGCCAAACAAAAAGACTGAAGAACATTCTCCCTGTGTCTGTCTATGCCTCTGTCTCTCTCTTGCTCCAGATGGGCCTGCTGTTGGGGGAGATAGTCATGAGAGTTTCCAGACTATAGGAAACTTCTGTCACCGCAACCTTCAAGTTTGTTAGTGCTGGAAAGTCTGTTCAAGAAGCACCAGTCCAGTGTCCCAGTTTAGTGGGCCTGTGACACCGTTGTGTCATAATTACCCATGAGACTGGGAACGCCATTTTCACTACAGCCTCCTTACCACCTGTGCAAAAAAGGTTTTTGCTTTCTTAGACTAATTTAGGAGTAAACTTTTGGATTGCTGGCCAACCCAATCAGGTGTAGGCCAGGAGCATGGGTGGTGAAAGAATTCACCCAAGCAGAGCAAAGGAGATAGAAATTTAGGGAATACACTGTAAGGGAGCAGCAAGCAGGACAGCAAAGCAGAGATGGTCTCCCAGGAGGCAGTGGTGGGGGGCTGTAGTCAAGAGGGGAAGGTAAGGAGGTGTGAAATATTTGGGGTTTTTTTTCCTTTTTTGGTACCTGTGTCTGGGTAGGAGTCAGTTAGGGCTTATAGATATTTTGAGGTGACTTGTCTAATGGGCCTGTTTGCATCCAGCCCACTCGTCACTGTGGGACCTTCTACCATACTCAGGTGACCATTGCTCAAGCCTGTCACCTAAAACTGGCCTCTATGTTCCCGCTTGCTAGATCAACAATGACAAATCCTTGATATTTGGGCAGAGGTCTCATCTTCAGTAGCGGCTCATGTTGAACAGTGGGGGTGTGCTGTCCATACATAAACTTGTCTGTCCGTCTGGGGTTCTGTGTAGTTATAGACCAGAGCATGGTATTATACTAACGTGCTGACAGGTGATTTGAGTGAAATGCCTTGGTGGCCTGGTCCATGGCATTTAGGAGAAGGGGATCCTCTGGTGCTCCAGGCTGAAATCCTTGTTGAACCATTATTCATATATGGAATTCTTGCATTCTGGAGGACACAAAGTTAAAAAGTGGATTGAACTGGGCGGGGGGTGGGGGCAACAATTAGGCATATGCATATTGAAGCCACAGGTCCTAAGAGAGAAAGAAGGCAGTGTAGCCATGACCAGGTTTCTTTCCAGGAAAACCATCCTTATGTTGCCCAGTCCCAGGGGGAGGAAGGTCGTTCAATCAAACCGTAGACTTTTTTATGTTCCCTGATAGACCCAAAAGCAACATTGTTCCTTTAGCAGGACACAGATACACTCTGGGCTTCAGCTAGGACATCTAAACTCAGTTGTTTCTGCAAAACATCTGTGACTAAAATTTCCAACTGAGGTTGTAAAATCATAATGAATCTACCTATTGTAGACCCTGAGGCTTGTGTATTGGGCTGTATTCCCTCACCAGTGTGCAATCCTAGGATGGCTGTGCTGTCTCAGGCAATAACACTCCTTCCTCCTCAAAGACAGGTGTTCCCACAGCGGAGTGTCCCATCACAAGCATCCACTGAAGCTTCTCAATAAAAGAGATGCAGGGGTTCTTGTCTCACTTCCTCGTTATCTGAATCACTGTGGGTAACGATAGCTGCTCCCACTGCCATGATATATAGCACAGTAATAGTCAGCCTCATCCTCAGGTTTCAGCCCAGAGATGAGCAGAAGCCCAGCATTGGCCGAGGCATCTTTGGACCCAGAGAAGTGGCTGGGGACGCCAGGGCCCTGGTGCTTATCTGAGTCTGAGTAGTAGTACAGGAGATACCGGGGAGGGCTCCCTGCCATCTGCTGGAACCAGTATATGTTATAGCTTCCAACATTGATGTCCCTGCTCAGGGTGCAGGTGAGTCTGGCTGTGGCTCCCAGAGATGCAGAGAGGGAAGCTGGCTGAGTCACAACAGGCTGGGACAGGGAACCTGCAAATACAGACACAGCAGAAGGAAGACAAGGGACAGGGCACATGAGATTAGGGAGCTGAGCCAGAGGGATTTGACTCTGGCTGTGGGCCCACCCTGGTGCCCTGCATCCTGTCCCTACCTGTGCAGTGACAGAGGAGCACGAGGAGGACGGGGATCCAGGCCATGGTGACACACCCCCTTCTTAGGCCCAGAGCTAGGGCTTGTCTGCCCCGGGCCTCTCTTATCCCCTGTGCACAGGCCTCAGACAAGAGGAGCTGCTCATGCAAATGGGACCCACCCCTGCCTCTTCTCCATGTGCACACACAGGGTCTGTGGCCCTTGGACACGGAGACTTCCTGATGCACTGGGTTCCCCCTGGGTGGGCCTGGAGGCAGCAGCTGTGGGGACCACACACAGGCCAAAGTCCAGGGGTTCCACCAGGCCCTGACTGGACACACCTGCCCTGTCCCCACAGGAAACAAGGGAGCCCTGACCTGGGGCCTCCTGTCAGTGCAGGGCTGGCAGCTGGATCTCCCGTCCTGCAGAAACCCTTAGACATGATCACACAGCAGCCCCTGCTGCTTTCCGGTCAAACGTCTCATTCTTTTCACTTTCTCGTTCTTTCCCACTGCTCCCAATGTTCTCCTTTACCTGCTTCCCTCATGTCTGTGCTTCCACCACGTGAAAACCACCCTTCAGAGAAGGATGGAGGTGCAGCCCTGGTGCACTCTCCCTGAACCAGGTTCTTCCTTGGGCTGGGCTATCGAGGGAGGGACAGGAGCAATCTTGACCCAGGACAGTCTAGGAATCCCGGTGGAACTGATGACAAGATGCAGGGAACAGAGAGCAGGGGATCTGCCCCCACAGGAGGCTCCTAGGGGGCAGGCTGACTCTGGGTGATGAGTGTGAACAGGAACTTGCTGAGCAGTCACAACCTTCACTGAGGAGGACACATAGATTATGGAAATCTGTGCCTTTCTGGAGCATGGCAGAAAGGACTCCACAAACTCTGATGAGGCTGCTGAGGGTATGGGGACTGAGCAGGGCCCGGGAGTCCAGTAGGACCACTGCGGGGCCATCCTGCAACCTGCCATCCCTGTGCTGGGAGTCTTTTCATTCCAGCTGGGCTTCTCCTGGTCAGTGCTGCTCATTAGAGATTTAGTTCTGCAGGAAGTTCTAAGACAGATTTTGGGGCAAGGAGAAGTAGAAGGTAACCCCGGGGGATGGTTGGGGGAAGATGACAGCAGAGAAAACAGGAAGGGTGAAATGGGTTGTGTCCCCAAGTGGGACAGAGGGAGGTAACTGAATGGACCCCATGCTGTGGGAGAGGGAGTGATGGTCCAGAGAGTTAGGTGGCTAGAGGGTGATGCCCACAGAGACAGGAATACCCTGACTGACACAGGGGAAGTCAGGTGGGAGAGCAGATGGAGGGCAGGTGGTGGGTCTGTTGTCCCCGTGTCAAACTGAGACCACGGTGTGACATGTTGAGAGGCATGGAAACATCACAGACAACCAGGGCTGCAGCGACGCCTTCTGTCCCCCATAGGAAGGATGTGGGTGTTACAGTATTTGCCTGACTGACGGCTTGGCCTGCATAACTTATTCAGTTGGTCTCCATCAGCAGATTAGTGAATGACAACATGGCTCTTAATGTCATTTGAATAAGCATCTCACAGGGAGCAGGTTGCTGAGGTTGCTGCCTCTGACCATTTGTTGATATACTTAGGTGCTGAACCCCCTCCCCTTCATTATATGTGCAGATGTGGAAAGGAAGCCCAGTCTTGGGGGTCACACTGGTGAGATGGACACACACTGGGAGAGATGGGATGGGCACATCGGGATGAACCACTGCACAGCAGAATCAGGCTAGGGAGCCTCCCTTCCCATGGTGGTGTTGACCATCCTCCCCCTCGCTTGCTCCCCTGCTGCTCAGGGCTGAGACATTCTGAGCCCTGGTTGCACTTCTCCATAGATTGAGATCACTGTGGAATGCCACTACCCGGAGACAGCATACAGTGCTAATCTGCCTCATCCTCAAGCTGGCCCCTGTGATGGTGAGGACGGCTTTGTTCCTGGAGATGGACCTGGAGAAGTGATCAAGGACCCGAGACAGGTGATTGTTTATGGTAGATAAGGGGTGGGCACCCCTGCCTGGAGTCTGTTGTTACCAGCCAGGGAAGTTACTGATAGATACTGACCCAGAGCTAGTCACAGGTGAGTGTCACCATGCCTCCTGCAGACACTGACTGTGATGGCTCTTGGATAACCACAGTATGAGAATTGGTTCCTAAAACCAAAAGGAGGCACATGTGTTATTATGAGAGGCAAAGGTCACCCTGAAACCTTGATTTTATGTGCCCTCCAAGAAAGCAGTCTCTTCCCCTGACCTGAGCCATAAGCAAGGAACCTGAGAAGAAACACCATCCAGGCCATGGTGGGGATCCTCACAGGTCTTGCCTCCTCAGGTTCTTGGGTTGGATTGGGGTCTCCTCTGGGCCTTTTCATGCCTGCAGACCTTAGTGGAAGAGAGGTGCTTCATGCAAATTAACTTCCTCTCTTTTACTGCCCCTTGGTCACCCTGATGTCCCCTGGGGAGACCTTGAAAGAGGCATATACTGGGACTACACAGACTCAATGAATGCAGGGAGCCTGGGACACTGAGTGACAGGGTGACATCTTGCCCCAAGTCATCTCCTCCATGTCCCCGGTGGCCTCAGTCCCAAGTTTCTTCCCTGGAAAGGCAGACTGAGGGCATGCATCTGCTTCTCACATCCTGCCCATGCTTCTAGTTCATTCCACATGTACCCTATCCCTGGGAATATTTTCTGCCCTCCCCAGTGAAATGGCCTCTTGTCTCTTTGGAGAAACTTAGTGGTCAGTCCTCCAGGAGTGAGTCCACTGGAAATTTCAAAGCCCGCACTGAGTATGAACAAACAGGGTCTCTTCTGACTCAGTCCTAGTCCCTGTCTCCTGATAGCCACGGGGCAGAAGACCAGAGGTGGGGAGTCTACACCAGAGGCACCCCAGGCTGTGGAAGTCACCCTCATTTGCTCTTGGAAGCCATCTATTATCTGAAGTAGCAACAATATAACTGCTGGTTTTGGGGGGAAGGTAATCATATCACCATTAAATTGTGAGATTTCTCCAAACATCAGGGAAAAAAAGAATCAGAAGGAAAATGGCACTGTCTGAAAACATTGTGTGACCATCCCGAGGCATTATAAAATACCCTTGCCTTGTGTAGTCGCTATGCAGCAGAAAGAACCAAAAGGGTGGCCGGGGAAATGGAAAAACATACAATTTCTGGAGTAATAGGTGAAAGAAAAGCCACAAAATTGGACTTCATCCCACTGTGGAATAAGAAAGTGATCCAATGCTCATTTCTGAATGGTTAGTAGATTGTTTCATGATACGTATACGGCCATTGCTTTCTTTGCCATCAACTGTGTTCAGAGACTTAACTCACATCAGACGTGAAGACTTATAGTAAATTCGGGGCACCTGGGTGTCTCAATCCATTAACCATCTGACTTTCGATTTCAGCTCAGGTCGTGATCGCACAGTTCCTGAGTTCAAGCCCTGCATCGGACTTTCTGCTATCAATGCCAAGCCTGCTTCTGTTCCTCTGTTTCCCTCTCTCTCTGCACCCCCTCAAAATTAATAAATGTCAAAAAAAGATTCATATTAAATCCAATTCTATTAGCCAAAATTATTCTTGAGACAGTGGTTAATGTGTAATTATATGCATCAGATTTCAAGATGAAGAAGAAGACCTAAAACTTAAGAGAAAAGTTATCAATTCACATCCGTCACTACAAAATGCTGAAGCACATGAGAAGTCACAGAATAATCTGAATCTTATCTGTGACTATTGCAGATAATGGAAGCTGTGTGTATTATGTATTTCATCCAGAATTCCTATATCCAATGTTTTCCACAACAAAAGTAATATTAAAATGTCATACTACCCAAAACAATATAGATTCAAGGCTTCCTATGAAAATTCCTATGATATTTTTCACAGAAATAGAAAAAAAAGTCCTGACTTTTGTATAGAGGCAGAAAAAGACCTAAAATTGCCCAAGCTATCTTGAGAAAGAAGAATAAATCTGGAGGCACAATACTCCCTGCTTAAATTTATAACAAAGTTCTAGGAATACAAACAGTATGAAACTGGCCTAGAAAGCCACACATAGATAGAAGCCACAGAATAAAAAGAGCAGAAGGTAATGCAAGTTCCCCTTGACCACCAGGGAGCAAGTACACTGAAAACAGGGCCTTTACAAGGTTCCTAGAGGAGAAGTGACATGGAATTTGGAGGGGATTCAGATAGGCATATGCATGAATCATACAGCAGGTGACCCAATCGAGATCATAAGGTTCTCACTGGTGTTCCTGACACATTCTGGGAGAGAAAGCTGGTATTCTTGGACACCTTGCAATGGGACACGTTGGTACGCATGCCATGGTGGTCAGCATGCATCCACATGGTCAATCTGGGGTCAAAAAAAAGGGCCAGCTCAACACTCTCTGACAACCCAGCCTAAAGACTTTCTCAGCCGTGTCAGGCCACATCTGCCAAGAGCCCCCATGGGAGCTGCCCTCTGCCCTCTGCTGCTTCCTGCATTGGCATGGGTTCCTGGGGCCTGGCTCCTCTGCCATTCCAGATTACCCATTCCCCTGTTGGGTGCTCGGGATGATGAAAAAGTTCTGCAAATGGACAGTTGTGGTGGTTACAAACATTGTGAGTATACTCAGTATCTGAATTGCACAATACAGAGTGATTAAAGTAATAAATCTTGTGTTTATTCTCATCACTATAAATTATCAGTTCAAAATCAAATTATATGTAAGAAGCTGTACTTATACAAATACCCTTCTTGTCCTGGTATGTGTTACCCTATTCTAATTCATCGTCATCAGTAAAACTTTACAGTAATTTTTAAAATTATTTTTCTTGTAAATTCCACATATAAATGAGATCATATAGCATTTGTCTTTCTCTGTAGGGCTTATTCCTCCTAGGGTAATATCTGGCAGGTTCATCCATGTTGTCACAGATGGAAGAACTTCCTTCGGGAAAGACACAGGGCTGGACTTCTTTGTGCACAGATAGGGGACATCCTGCCCTGTCGCCCCACAGCCTCCCTGCTGCTTGGATCACTGATGAGCCCTGATGTCACAGGAGAAGAGAGGAGGACAGAGTCAGGGCCTGGGAGTTCAGGAAACCAGCCACAGGGGTACCCAAAGTCCCTGATGGTGTCAGCTTTGGTAAATTCACATCTGTAGGATCTACTTCCCACCTTCCCAAGAGCAGACCCAGCATTTTGTAGCAATTAAGGAGCGCTGCATGTTACCTTCACAAGCACTACTGAGAGTTTTGCTGACACCTAAAGTTTCTCCCCTGGCTAATCACCCTACCCTGACATCACAATTTAAGGGGCAAGTAGCTAGCCTGGATGCCCAGCCAGCTCTGTGCCTGCTATTTCTTCTGTTCTGAGTCCTCCCTCGGCACCAATCTTATTTAGTACATCCTACCTGGAACACACAGCTATTCAGCCAGCTCTGAGCACAGGAACCTGGAGGGAAGGGAGCCTCTGCCCCAACCCCTGGGGGAACAGAGTCCACATTCTGGAGGACTGTCCACCTGATGCGATGGTCCAGACTCTGATCAGAAAACTAAGACAGTGGATGTGCCTTTGTAAAGAGAAAAAGGGCCAGCTCAACACTCTCTGAGTTTTACACTTTAACCACCAGACAAAATGTCGGCATTGTCATGGGTTTCTTTGATGCCTGTTTGTTTGTTGGCTTGTTTGTTTTCCTGACAGTACAAAGAAGTTGAGTTGGACACTGGGAGGAGGAAGGGTATTGTGACCTAGAAGCTACTTCCAAAGACAGTCAGTGTGCATTCAAGTTATTTTCAACTGGAAGAGGTCAGAGTGCAGGGATGTGAGCAGGCTGAGATATTTGTCCCACTTCCCCATGTGTCTGTGTCACTGTGACCAGCACTACTGTGCCCGATTGCACAGTAATAGTCAGCCTCGTCCTCAGGCTGCAGCCCAGAGATGAGCAGAAGCCCAGAATTGGCCGAGGCATCTTTGGATCCGGAGAAGCGGCTGGGGACCCCAGGTCCCAACTGTGTACTGGAGTCTGAGTAGTAGTACAGGAGATACCGGGGAGGGCTCCCTGGATTCTGTTGGTACCAGTATATGTAGTAGCCTCCAACATTGATGTCCCTGCTCAGGGTGCAGGTGAGTCTGGCTGTGGCTCCCAGAGATGCAGAGAGGGAGGCTGGCTGAGTCACAACAGGCTGGGACTGGGAACCTGCAAACACAGACACAGCAGAGGGAAGACAAGGGACAGGGTACATGAGATTAGGGAGCTGAGCCACAGGGATTTGACTCTGGCTGCGGGTCCACCCTGGTGCCCTGCATCCTGTCCCTACCTGTGCAGTGACAGAGGAGCACGAGGAAGACGGGGATCCAGGCCATGGTGACACACCCCCTTCTTAGGCCGAAGAGCTGGGGCTGGACTGCCCCTGGCCTGTCTTATCCCCTGTCCACAGGGTCACAGAGGAGGGGCTGCTCATGAAAATTAGACCCACACCCACCTCTTCTCCATGTGCACACACAGGGTCTGTGGCCCTTGGACACGGAGACTTCCTGATGCACTGCGTTCCCCCTGGGTGGGCCTGGAAGCAGCAGCTGTGGGGACCACACAACCCCAGGTCCAGGGACTCCTTCAGGTCCTGAGCGGACACACCTGCCCTGGCCCCACTGGAGGCAAGGGGCCCAGTCCTTGCTTTCTGTCAGGAGAGTACTGTCCAGCTGGATGCCCCTGTCCTGCAGAAACCCCCAGACACAGTGTCACAGTGCCCCCTGCTGGTCTCTGGGTGAACCTCTCCTTTCCCACCTCTGGCTTCCCTGATGCCTGTGTTTCCATAACCTGAGAATGACCCTCCTGGGAAAGAGATAGGTCCTGTTGTGCTGTCACTGATCAGGTTTCCCCTCTGAAGGGGGGGGGGCGCATCTAACGGGAGGGACACATGCAGTCCTGACCCAATGGAGCCTGTGAATCTTGGTATTGGCTCAGGTCATGATCTCAGAGTCTTGGGATCCAGACCCAAATTGGACTCTGCACTGAGCAGGGAGATGCTTGGGACTCTCTCTCCCTCCCTCTCTCTTTCTCTCTCTCTCTCTCTCTGCAACCCCCTCTCAGAGAGAAATAAATAGGGGCTCCTGGCTGGCTCAGTGGGTTAAGTGTCCGACTTTGGCTCAGATTATGACCTCACAGTTCCTGAGTTGGAGTCCTACCGAGGGCTCTGTGCTGACCACTCAAAGCCTAGAACCTGCTTCGGATTCTGTGTCTCCCGCTCTCTGCCTCTTCCTCACTCTGTATCTCAAAAATGAATAAAAGCTTAAAAAATTTGTAATAAAAAATGAAAATAAATGAACAAACTTTAAAAATCTAAATGTAGAAGAGAACGTTGTACTAGGATTTTGGAAAAGGAATCCGGAATGGAATTTGATAACGTGGTTAGTACTGGTTAAAATTCAGAACCTTCAAGTGAATAAGTGAATTTTAATGTCAAGATACATGGATGTAAAATTAAAATTGCTTTCACTTGTTTAAAAGGACTAAACGGTCTTGAACTCTTGGTCTGCTATTACCAAAAAATGGTAAACAAACAATTTTATTCACTTTTGACATTATCTGCCTAGAAAACAAGCACTGTGTTTAGCCAAAATATTTCCTATGCTTATCAGGACTTTGGTTCATTGAACAAAAGTTGTGTTTGTTTGTTTTTGTCTATTTTACAATTTGTATTAAATGATGCATTTGAAATAATGTCATTTAACAGAAAAATTGCCAGAATATAAAGAGCTCTCACATTCCCTCGACCAGATTGCCCAATTAACGTGTTTCCACATTTGCTCTCCCCCCCACCATCACATTACACACACTTGCACTCGTACATTCATTATCCTTTAGCAATATCATAATTTAAAATCAGGAACTGCTTTATAATTTGATCCAATCTTTAACCATCATTTTTGTTTGTTTCCATAGAAGTGCCTCCTAATACCTGATTTCTTGAAGCACAGGCCTTACTTGGAGAACGCACTCGCATCACCCCCTCCTGAAATGAGTTTAACTAAACTGGCCTGTTGTCGGGGGAGGTTCAAGAAACTGAGCAATCTACCAGCCCAACCTTTAACATGTGCAATCTCAGGGAAGTTTCAGATGAGGGAGGAAACTGGCCAGGAATAGGCTGCCCCAACATGGGTTTTGCCCCAAGATGGGTCATTTTGGCATGAGCATTATTTCAAGTTAAAAGCAAATAAAACTCAGCATATTTAGGAAAAGTTCTATACCTTCCCCCAAACTGCCCGCTTGTATCAGGAAGAGAACTATCAACTCGTGTTCCTCTTTACCTATGACATGTACGTCAATAGTAGAGTGGGTCCCTAAGTGGCTCATTTAGTTCAGTGGGCTACTCTTGATTCCAGATAAAGTCATGATCTTGCTGTTCATGAGATTGAGCCCCACAGTGGGCTCGGCACTGACAGTGTGGAGCCTGCTTGAGATTCTCTCTCTCTCCCTCTTTCTCTGTCCTCTCCTTCTCTCTCTCTCTCTCTTAAAATAAATAAATAAGCTTTTAAAACTTAATATAAATAAATAGATGATAGACAATAGACAGATGATAGATAGATTGATAGATAGGTTGATAGATAGATGATAGATGATAGATACATAGCTAGATAGATAGATAAGATAGAGAGATGCAGAGATAGAGAGATAGATGAGATGGATAGAAGAGATAGATAGATGAGATAGATAGATAGATATATAGATAGATAGATAGACAGATAGATAGAGGAGCAATCTATCTTTGTTTTCCCGACATCTCCTCTGGCCTTCCTGTGAAAAATGGTCTTTCTCCTCTTTGAACCTGAGACCCCTACCTCCTTTATTCATATAAGTGTCATGTTGCCTGTCTTTGGAATCTTCCGTGTCTTTGTGGATTCCCTTTATGTAGGCTATTAAATTTCATTTTCTCCAGCTAATTTGCCAAATGTAAATGTGATTCATATTCCAGCTAGAAGGACCCTGAAGAACTCAGGAAATACTCTCCCCCCCCACCAACAATAGGCCCACATGAAGTTTCATGAAGGGTCAGACAAGAGTAAGCAAACATGTGAATTCCTAGGACTCCTGATGTACAGTTCCCTATGTCAGGGGCTGATCCTATTTCCTGGAAACATGAGGTGGAAGTCCTCCTTCATCAGAGATAGGTTCCCACACTGTTCCAGCTGATGGAGCCCCCCCCACACACACACAGTTCCCAAGCCCCCTACCAGGTTCCCCTCCTTCAAATCCCTATCCTCAGTCCCTGCTTCTTCCAAGTCATGAGGACCCTGACTTTCATCCCCACTCAATCCCTTGTCCAGTACTCGTAGTCTGACTGGGACAGACTCCACAGCCCTTGCTGGGTCACAGCTTCATGCTCCCCTCCTGTCCCTTTATCATCTATGCGGAACTAGGATGTCATTACCAAACATCAGGTTCTGGGGTTCCCTGTTCACCCCTCCAATGCTCCAGCTCCACTGAACCGACCTCACCCCTCCTCATGCTGCTGGGACATAGCTTTCCTTCAAGACATGTTTAACTTCTGTGTCCTCTCTTCCCCCAGACACTGTCAGCTCCCTGAGCATGGGGACCCTTCCTGTCATGTCCAGATGTGTCCCACATCCTAGACTCAGGTGTAACATATATTAGGTGTTCAGAAAGTGGTATGGATGCACAATATCTGGACAGTGCTCTACCCTCAATTAGACATAGGTGGACGCTGTGTCTCTGGTTCTATCCTGATCTGTCACAGACACTGTCTTCAGGGCAGCCTGCGCCCGGCACCCTGGTATCTCTCCTTAATATGAGAAAATCCTACAATGTTTCCCCACCAGGAATAGGATTGAGGGGGCTGAATTTAAGAGAATGTGGGTGATTTTGTAGCCAAACTTTCCTGAGATTGGTCTCAAACCACAGTTTATCTTTTTTATTTATTTTCGTGATTTTGGCTTTATTTAATTTTTTAAATTTTTTTCATTTGAATTTTAGGTAGTTAAGATACAATGCAATATTAGTTTCAGGAGTAGAACTCATTGATTTCATCACTTACATACAACACCCAGTGCTCATCACAAGTGCCCTCCTTAATACCCATCACACATCTAGCCCATCTCCTACCTACTTCCCTCTGTCAGCTCCTACTTTGTTCTCTATCATTGAGAGGTTGGTTTCCCTCTCTTCTATTCACCCCCTTCCCCATATGTCCATCTGTTTTGTTTCTTAAATTCCACATACGAGTGAAATCATGCAGTATTTTTCTTTCCCTGATTCACTTATTTCACTCAGCATGAAACATTCTAGCTCCATCCATGTCATTGCAAATGACAAGATTTCATTTTTTTTGATGGATGAGTAATATTCCTTTGCAGATACAGACCGTGTCCTTATCCATTTATCAGGTGATGGACATTTGAGCTCTCTCCGTAGTTTGGCTATTGTTAATAAAGCTACTATAAACATTGGGGTGCATGTACCCCTTTCAACCTATACTTTTGTATCTTTTGGGTAAAGAACTAATAGTACAATTGCTGGATCATAGGGTATTCCTATTTTTAGTTTCTTGAGGAATATCCGTACTCTTCTCTAGAGTGACTACACCAGTTTGCATTCCCATAAACAATGCAAGAGGGTCCCCTTTCTCTGCATCCTTGACAACACCTGTTATTCCTTGTGTTTTTAATTGTAGCCATTCTGACAGGTATGAGGTGGATTCTCATGTGGTTTTCATTTTTATATCCCTGAGGACGAGTGATGTTGAGTATCTGTTAGCCATCTGGATGACTTCTTTGTAAAAGTGTCTATTCGTGTCTTCTGCCCATTTCTTAAATGGGTTATTTGTTTTTGGGGTGTTGAGGTTGAAAAATTCTTTATGGATTTTGGATACTAACCTATTATCAGATATGTTTTTTGCATATACCTTCTCCCATCCTCTAGGCTGCCTTTTCATTTTGTTGATTGTTTGCTGTGCAGAAGCGTTTTGTCTTGATGAAGTCCCAGTAATTCATGTTTGCGTTTGCTTTCTTGCCTTCAGCAATGTGTCTCATAAGAAGTTTCTCCAGCCGGGTCAAAGAGTTTAGGCCTGTGTTCTCTTCTAGGATTTTGATGGTTTCCTGTCTCACATATAGTCTTCCATACATTTTGGATTTATTGTTGTGTATGGTGCAAGAAAGAGATCCAGTTTCATTCTTCTGCATGTTGCCATTCAGTTCTGCTGGACCCCTGACCTGAGGAGGAGGGGTCTGATGGGGACACAGTCAACAGCCTCTGCCTGGTCCCCTCCTCACGCTCCCCTCTGGCTCCTTGATCATCTATGCAGCACTGAGACATCATCACAGCACATCAGATTCTGGGGTTTCCTGTCAACCCCTCCAATGTTCCAGGTTCACCTAACTGCCTCACCCTTGTTGACACTCCAGAAACATCTTATTTGTGTTGCTATTCATACTTCTTTGTCCTCTTTCTCTCCCAGGACATTTTCAGCAACATGAGGACATAGATTGTCCCTAGCGCACTCACGCTGTACTTAAGCCCAAGGGTCATGCCTGGCACATACTTGGTGTTCACCAGATGGTGTGGAGGGACAGATCTCTGTACAGTCACCTATCCAGAACAGGAGCACATGGGATCTGCCGGGGTCTACCCAACGGGGACTCAATTCCCAGGACAGCCTGACCCCAGGTGTGCAGTAAATCCTGCCCAACGGAAGAAAATCAGACGATGCTTTGCAGAGTAGGGCTGGGTTTACGGGCACAATTTGAGAGAACAAGGACATTATTTCTAGACAAAATTCCCTAGCCTTGTCTAAGACTCCACTATTACAAGAAACAGGCAAAGAAGCAGCTGTGTTGGCCAAGGGGTGTGAGCTTCACAGGAAGTCCCATTGCTGAGGGGACAGCAGGTTTTGGTCTCCCTTCCCCACAGGCCTGGAGCAGTGTGAGCTTTGAGACTGTGGTCCCACACTGAGCAGTAATAATCAGCCTCATCCTCAACCTGGAGGCTAGAGATGCTCAGGGAGGCCACCTTCCCTGACCTGGAGCCTGAGAATCTAGATGGGACCCAAGCAAGCCGAGCACTGCTACCATAGATGACAACGTTGGGGACACTGCCTGGGAGCTGCTGGTACCAGGACACACCTCCAGCCCCAACATTGCTGCTGCTTCCCATGCAGGAGATGGTAACAGTCTTATTCACAGGCTTGGACACTGCAGATGGCTGAGTCACCACCGACTGGGCCCAGGACGCTGCAAGTCAGAAGAGAGACACGGGGCGAGTGAGAGGGGTCAGTTGACAGGGCCCATACATGGTTCCACAGTCCTCTCGTCTCCAGCCCTGATCCCAGCCTCCAGCCACCTGTGCAGTGAGCCAGCAGTGTGAGCAGGAAGGACCCCAGGCCATGGTGGAGACCCCTGCTCAGCAGTGTGTCCTCAATGTCCCTCAGCCAGGCTCCCAGAGTCTCTCTTATTTCCTCCAGCAGCCCAAAGGGAGGGAGAGACCCTTCATGCAAACCAGCCCCCTCCCCCTGGCTGGCCAGCCCCAGCCTGAACCCTGAAGCTGACCCTTGTCTGGAAATCTCACCCCAGGAGGGGATGGAGCGAAAGCTGTGGGGCCTGACCTGGGGCTCCCCAAGGGCCTGTGAGCACCCAGAGGCTAAGCCACAGTGAGAACCAGAGCCAGGTGGCTCCCAGCTGGGATCACAGCACACAAGGTTCAGAGACAGGCCACAGCGCCCCCTGCTGCCCAAGACCCAGACATGCCCATATGTTTGGTATTGCCCACTGAATACTTAAAAACATCAATAAACTTTATGATTTATTGTCACAGAAGAATTTAGTGGAAATTCCAGAGTTTCCAAATACACCAACCCCCTCCACCACCATGTCTTTCTCATCATCCAACTCTAGCCTGAGTGTGGTTACTTGTTATACACCATGAAGCAACACTGACAAGTCATTGTCACCCAAAGTCTATATTTACAACAGCAAAGCTCACTCTTGACGTTGTTCACTTTAGGTTCAAGACCTGTACACTGATATGTGTCCATTTTAGAACCACAAAGAACACTTCCACTCCCACAAAAAACCTCTGTGCTCCAGTTGTGCATCCTTCCCTATGCTCAACCCCTTGCAACCACTAATTCTTTTATTGTCTAAATAGATTTGTCTTTTTGGAGAATGTTACATCCTTGGAGTCACACAGCATGCAGCCATTACGCGTTGGCTGCTTTCATTTAGCAACGTGCAACAAAATGTCCTCCGTGTCTTTTTATGTCTTGGTGCCTCATATCTTTGTAGCCCTGATCAATATTCTATCGTTGGGGTTTACTCACCTGTCACCTCCTGAAAGACATTGCGATTGGCTGCTGCCAGGTGTGGGCAGTTATGCATAAAGCCACTGTCCACATACATGTGCAGGGTTTTTTTGTACACATTGTTTTTAACTCCTTTAGGTAAATGCAGAGATGCATGATCCCTGGATTTTAAAGCAAGACAATGATCCGGGGTTTTGTTTGTTTGGTTTTCATTTTTGGGTGTAAAAAAAATTTTTTTTTAATTACATCCAAGTTAGTTAGCAATAATCATGATTTGGGGAGTAAGGTCCAGTGGTTCATCCCTATATAGAACAAGCCGTGCTCATCCCAACAAATGTCTTCTTAATGCCCCTTGTCCATTTAGCCTATCCCCCCTCCTACAACACCTCCAGCAACCCTTAGGTTGTTCTCTATATTTAAGAGCCTCTTATGTTTTGTACCCCTCCCTGTTTTTATATTATTTTAGCTTCCCTTCCCTTGTGTTCATTTGTTTTGTATCTTACATTCCCCATGTGAGTGAAATCATTTTATATTGGTATTCTCTGGCTAATTTCGCTTAGCATACTACCCTCTAGTTCCATCCATGTTTGTTGCAAATGGCAAGAATTCAGAGAATCTTCAGTTTTAAAAGAAATTGCCAAACTCTTTTCCAAAGTAGCTGTACCATCCTGAATTCCCCTGACCAATGAAATAGAGTTCCGTTGCTCCACATCCTGGCCAGACGTTGGTGTCATCCTGGTTTTGATTTTGGCCATTCTAATGGGTATGTAATACTATGTCATTGCTGTGTTTTTGTGCAATTTCTTGCTAACATATGATGTTGAACAGCTTTTCTCAAGCTTATTTATATCACATGAATATCACCTTTGTTGAGATAATCTGCAGTTTTTAGATTGACATTGTTTCCTTACTATTGAGAAGTCTTACCTTTTAATTAAAAAAAAAAAACCCAAATAGTTCTCTCCTTAAATCACCTTCCATTTTCAGTAGAAAGGAATATGTATAAAGAAGACTATGCCCCAAATTTCCTCCTTATTGCAATCCTTTGTTGGCTGCAAATATATGTCACATGTATTTTGTGACTTCCCTGAAATAAGAAGACATGTATCCAAACGGAGTCTTTACTCCCCATCAAGGATGGTGAACATCCTTCTCCTTGTACCTAAGGGCTCTCAAAACACCCTGAACAGAGCTTCAGGGTAGGTGGAAGAGCCATTCTCCAGCCTACATACTTATAAGTATCAGACTGTCCTCATCCCCATCACTTTCTGAGCAGCAGTAACTGCAATGGAGACGTTGTCCACAGAGATGATGGGGGGCCCTCACAGGGTCACCAGCTGCTCAAGAGGAAAAATGAATAAAGGTGAAAAGGGAGAACTTTTGTTGTAATACAGCGGCAACGAGTTCATCCCTTGTTATGGTGAGTCTGGGACTGGGAAGGCCTTTTACATTCTGAGAAGGGGTCAGAGGGAAAAATCATGGAACCACCCATCAGTCAGCTAGTGCGTGTAGGGTTCCTTTGCAAAAGTTAGTGACCTTGAATAATCCCATTCAACAGGTTTCCTTCTAGTTCTGTCGATTTCTTTCTTCATTCTGCAGAAGCTTTTTATTTTGATGTAGTCCCAATAGTTTATTTTTTCTTGATTTCCCTTGCCTGAGGAGATACCCCTAGAATAATGTTGCTACAGCCAATGTCAGAGGGATAACTGCCTGTTCTCTCTAGAATTGTTATGGTTTCAGGCCTCACATTTAGGTCTTTAATCCATTTGGAGTTCATTTTTATGTATGGGGGAAGAAAGTGGTCTGGTTTCGCTCTTTACATGTAGCTGTCCAGATTTCCCAGCACCATTTGTTGACAAGACTGTCTTTTTCCCATTCCGTAATCTTGCCTCCTTTGTCAAACGTTGACTGGTCATATAATCTTGGGCTTATTTCTGGGATTTCTATTCTGTTTCATTTTTTTGGTCTGTTTTTGTGCCATTACCATACGGTTTCGATTACTATAGTTTCCTAATATAAATGGAAATCTGGAATGGTGATACCTCCAGTTTTGGTTTTCTTTTTCAAGACTGTTTCACTCTTTGGGAACTTTTGTGGTTCCATACAAATTTTAGGACTGTTTGTTCTAGTTCTGTGAAAAAGGCTTTTGGCATTTTGATAGGAATTGCCTTAAATCTGTAGATTGATTTGGGTAGTATAAATAATTTAACAATATTTGTTCTACCAATCCATGAGCAGGGATGTTTGTTCATTTCTTGTGTCATCTTCAATTTCTTTCATCAATCCTTTATAGTTTTCATAGTAAAAGTCTTTCACCCCTTCGGTTAGTTTATTTTTGGGTATCTTATTATTCTCGGTTCAATCTGCAATGAGATTGATTTCTTAATTTCTCTTCCTGTGGCTTCATTATCAGTGTATAGAAATGCAACAGAGTTCTGTACATTGATTTTGTATCCTGTGATGTTATTGAATTAATTGTCAGTTCTGAGAGTTTTTTGGTAGAATCTTTAGAATTTTGTATATGTAGGCAGGCCAATCAGAGAAGATGGCCACATAGGAGGATGCTGGGCTCACCGCGTCCTGCTGATCACTTAGATTCCCCCCACATCTGCCTAAATAACCCAGAAAACCATCAGAAGGCTAGCAGAATGGACTCTCCGGAGTCAAGCATAGACAAGAGGCCCATGGAAGAGGGTAGGAAGGGTGGAGAGGCAGTGTGCCCTACACAAACTGGTGGGAGGGAGCTGGGGCGGTGGAGGGGCAATCAGCCCACCCAGCAAAACAGAGCCCCCGAGTCTGGCTTGCAAATTGGAGAGGCCGGATTCCATGAGTTCTGACAGCCAGCGGGACTTGACATCTGGAATGTTAAAAGTCAACAGCCCTGCTCTCGGCCAGTGGGGAGGGCAGGAAGACACCAAGAGGGAGAGTTGTTGAGCCCCGGCAGACAGAGTTCACCTCCCGGGGAACAAAGGCTCTAGCCACCGCCATCTCCCTCTCCCATCCCCACTCAAACTCCCTAATGGAACCAGTTCCTGTCACCAAACTTGCTTGCACGCGCAAACACCCAAGGCTCTGCTTCTGTGGATCCATCCCTTTGATGAGTCTGCCTGCTTCCCTCCTGGTGCTGCAGGGACCCTCCTGCAGGGGACCACCCACAGCAAACTGAGCTGAGCCTGTCCCTTCCGCCCTGGCGCACTTTTCGGATGCACTCGGGCTAATACACCAGATCCCATCTAAGCAGCACCGCTAGCCCGGCAGTGTGCAAGTAGCCCAGCCAGGGGCCACACCTCTCCACAGAGAGTCCTGTCCGTGGGAGAAGGGCAGATAAGGTACACATCAGTCTGACTGTGGCCCCAGGGGTGGGCTGGGGGCAGACATCAGGTCTGACTGTGGCCCCGCCCACCAAACAGGTTACTCCAGACAGTACAGAGGAAGAGCCCTGCAGTTCCACACCACTCCAGGGACTATCCAAAATGATGAAATGGAAGAATTCTCCTCAAAAGAAACTCCAGGAAGTAGCGACAGCTAACAAATTGATCAAAAACTGTTTCAGCAATATAACGAAACATGAATTTAAAATAATAGTCATAAAATTAATCGCCGGGCTTGAAAAAGGCATACAGGACAGCAGAGAATCTATTGCTACAGAGATCAAGGGACTAAGAACCAGTCATGAGGAGCTCAAAAGTGCTATAAATGAGGTGCAAAGTAATATGCAGGTGACCACAGCTCGGAATGAAGAGGCACAGAGGAGAATAGGTGAATTAAAAGATAAAATTATGGAAAAAGAGGAAGCTGAGAAAAAGAGAGATAAAAAAAATCCAGGAGTGTGAGGGGGAGAATTAGAGAACTAAGTGATGCAATGAAACACAACAATCTCCGTATAATAGGAATTCCAGAAGAGGAAGAGAGAGAGAAAGGGGCTGAAGGGGTACTTGAACAAAACATAGCTGAGAACTTCCCCGATCTGGGGAAGGAAAAAGGCACTGAAATCCAAGAGGCACAGAGAACTCCCTTCAGACGTAATTTGAATCGATCTTCTGCACAACGTATCATAGCGAAACTGGCAAAATACAAGGATAAAGACAAAATTCTGAAAGCAGCTAGGGATAAACACACTCTAACATATAAAGAGAGTCCGATAAGACTACTGACGGATCTATCTACTGAACCTTGGCAGGCCAGAAAGGAATGGCAGGAAATCTTCAATGTGATGAATAGAAAAATTATACAGCTGAGAATCCTTTATCCAGCAAGTCTGTCATTCAGACGAGAAGGAGAGACAAAGGTCTTCCCAAACAAACAAAAGCTGAAGGAATTCATCACCACTAAACCAGCCCTACAAGAGATCCTAAGGGGGATTCTGTGAGGGAAATGTTGCAAGGACCACAAAGTACCAGACACATCACTCCAAGCATGAAATCTACAGATATCACAATGACTCTAAACCCATATCTTTCTGTAATGACATTGAATGTAAATGGACTAAATGCTCCAACCAAAAGACATAGGGTATCAGAATGGATAAAAAAACAAGAGCCATCTATTTGTTGTCTACAAGAAACTCATTTTAGACCTGAGGACACCTTGAGATTGAAAGTGAATGGATGAAGACTATCTATCATGCCACTGGAAGTCAAAAGAAAGCTGGAGTAGCCATGCTTATATCAGACAAACTAGACTTTAAATTAAAGGCTGTAACAAGAGATGAAGAAGGGCATTATATAACAATTACAGGGTCTCTCCATCAGGAAGAGCTAACAATTATAAAAGGCCATGCACTGAAGACGGGAGCCCTCAAATATATGAAACAATTCATCACAAACATAAGCAAACTTATATTTTTTTAACTTTATTTATTTTTGAGACAGAGAGACAGAGCATGTATGGGGGAGGGTCAGAGAGAGTGAGACACAGAATCCGAAACAGGCTCCAGGCTCTGAGTGGTCAGCACAGAGCCCGACGCGGGGCTCGAACTCATGGACCACGAGATGATGACCTGAGCTGAAGTCGGACGCTTAACTGACTGAGCCACCCATGTGCCCCAAGCAACCTTTTTGATAAGAATGTGGCAGTTGCAGGGGACTTTATTACCCCCCTTACAACAATGGATAGATCATCTAGACACAGGATCAATAAAGAAACAAGGGTACTGAATGACACATTAGATCAGATGGACTTAAATATATTTAGAACTCTTCATCCCAAAGCAACAGAATATACTTTCTACTCAAGTGCACATGGATCATTCTCCAAAATAGATCACATACTGGGTCACAAAATGGCCCTTCATAAGTATAAAAGAATTCAGATCATACCATGCATAATTTCAGACCATAATGCTATGAAGCTTGAAATCCACCACAGGAAAAAGTCTGGAAAACCTCCGAAAGCATGGAGGTTAAAGATCACCCTACTAAAGAATCCCTAGAAATAAACCTAACCAAAGATGTACAAGATCTGTATGCTGAAAACTATAGAAAGCTTATGAAGAAAATTGAAGAAGATATAAAGAAATGGGAAAACATTCCGTGCTCAGGGACTGGAAGAATAAATATTGTTAAAATGTCAATACTACCCAAAGCTATCTACACATTGAATGCAATCCCTATCACAATTGCACCAGCATGCTTCTCAAAGCTAGAACAAGCAATCCTAAAATTTGTATGGAACCACAAAAGGCCCCGAATAGCCAAAGTAACTGTGAAGAAGAAGACCAAAGCGGGAGGCATCACAATCCCAGACTTTAGCGTCTACTACAAAGCTGTAATCATGCAGACAGCATGGTATTGGCACAAAAACAGACACTTAGACCAATGGAATAGAATAGAAACCCTAGAATTAGACCCACAAAAGTATGGCCAACTGATCTTTGACAAAGCAGGAAAGAATATCCAGTGGAGAAAAGACAATCTCTTTAACAAATGCTGGGACAACTGGACAGCAACGTGCAGAGGAGGAAACTAAGCCACTTTCTTACACCATTAACAAAAACAAACTCAAAATGGATAAAGGACCTGAATGTGAGACATGAAACCACCAAAACTCTAGAGGAGAAAGCAGGAAAAAACCTCTCTGACCTCAGCCGCAACAATTTCTTACTTGACACATCCCCAAGGCAAGGGAATTAAAGGCAAAAATGAACTACTGGGACTGCATCAAGGTAAAAAACGTCTGTACAGCAAAGGAAACAGTCAACAAAACTAAAAGGCAACCAATGGAATGGGAAAAGATATTTGCAAATGACATGTCGAACAAAGGGCTAGTATCCAAAATCTATAAACAGCTCACCAAACTCCACACCCGAAAAACAAATAATCCAGTGAAGAAATGGGCAGAAAACATGAATAGACACTTCTCTAAAGAAGACATCCAGATGGCCAACAGGCACATGGAAAGATGCTCAACTTTGCTCCTCATCAGGGAAATACAAATCAAAACCACACTCAGATACCACCTCACGCCAGTCAGGGTGACTAAAATGAACCAATCAGGAGACTATAGATGCTGGAGAGGATGTGGAGAAACGGGAACCCTCTTGCACTCTTGGTGGGAGTGCAAACTGGTGTAGCCACTCTGGAAAAGAGTGTGGAGGTTCCTCAAAAAATTAAAAATAGATCGACCCTATGACGCTGCAATAACACTGCTAGGAATTTACCCAAGGGATACAAGAGTGCTGATGCTTAGGGGCACCTGTACCCCAATGTTTATAGCAGCACGTTCAACAACAGCCAAATCATGGAAAGAGCCTAAATGTCTATCAACTAATGCATGGATAAAGAAATTGTGGTTTATATACACAATGGAATATGATGTGGCAATGAGAAAGAATGAATTACGGCCTTTTGTAGCACTGTGGATGGAACTGGAGAGTGTTATGCTAAGTGAAATAAGTCATGCAGAGAAAGACAGATACCATATGTTTTCATTCTTAGGTGGATCCTGAGAAAATTAACAGAAACCCATTGGGGAGGGGAAGAAAAAAAAAGAGGTTAGAGAAGGAGGGAGCCAAAACATAAGAGACTCTTAAAAATTGAGAACAAACTGAGGGTTGATGGGGGTGAGAGGGAGGAGAGGGTGGGTGATGAGTATTGAGGAGGGCACCTGTTGTGATGGGCACTGGATGTTGTATGGAAACCAATTTGACCATAAGTTTCATATTTAAAAAAATAAAAAAATACATAAAATAATATTTGACATGTAAAAAAAAAGTCATTTCAAGCTGAAATCTTTAAGGGCAGAATGACTTTTCCTGGGGTCTGCCTGGCTCAGTAGGTTAACTGTCCAACTTTCCCTCAGGTCACACTCACTGTTCATGACTTTGAGCCCCGCTTCAGGTTCTGTGCTGACAGCTTAGAGCCTGGAACCGGCTTCAGATTCTGTGTCTCCCTCTGTCTGCCCCTCCCTTGTTCATGCTCTCCCTCTCTCTCTGTCTCTCTCTCAAAAAATAAATAAACATTTCAAATTCTTTAAAAAATGAATGACTTCTCTTACATCCTAGAGTGATTCCTAGGAAGTAAACTCTTCTTTAATGACCCTGTGTTTTTCCTGCAATGCACCCCACATTACTGTGGCGACAGACAGGAGATGATGGTATAGGTTCATGAACTAATTAGTGGAAGGGGAGGAAGGAAAAAGGGAAGAGTGGAATTTGGGAAAAGAAATGACCCTAGACCTGGAGATATAACATGACATTAATGAATAGAGAAAGAACATTCAGGAGGGACACTGGCAAAGAGTGTTCCAAGTGTGGGAAAAACAGGAGAGTTCATTTCTGACTCTTTTTTTTTAACTTTTTTAAATGTGTATTTATTTATTTTTGAGAGAGAGAGAGAGAGAGCAGGGGAGGGGCAGAGAGAGGGAGACAGAATCCCAGGCAGGCTCCATGCTGTCAGCACAGAGCTTGACGTGGGGCTTGAACCCATGAACCATGAGATCATGACCTGAGCCAAAACCAAGAGTTGGAAGCTTAACCAACTGAGCCACCCAGGCGCCCCTTCTGACTCTTAATAGTAAGCTTTGTGTCTTTCAGAGGCAGAGTCACAGTGACACTGGAATCAGGCAGACAGTGTTCTGACTCCCTGTGACCAGGACCCTGGGAAGTGGGGACACTCAGCAATGACACAGAGGTGACTGAGGGAGCCTGAGAGCAGGAGCAGCCCAATATGGAGTGTGTGGAATAAAAGGAGTGGTTCCTGTACTGGCCCCTGAGTCTGTTGCTCACCCGACAGAGTGAGAGCAAAAGAAAAGGTCTCAGATGCATGGCAGTCTGGAATGGTCACCATTAAGGTTTCTGGAAAACTTTGTACCTTCTAACAACCTCTGGGAATAAGAGGCCATCAGAGTAGGAATATGTTTTCTGCTTTCTACTTCTCATGGGACTGTTTGCATTTCAGGGCAGAACCTCGTGCCTCTGAGGGTGTGTTGGGCTGCAGTTGATCTGATGCAGGGGCATCCAAATGGTCTGGGGGCTGAGCTGTAGTTTTATGAGACATAAAGACCCGGGCCTGTGTCCCCTGTGCAGATGGTCCATAGTCCGTGCTCTGACCTGAATAACACGGAGGATGGAGGGAAGATGATATAGGTGGCTGGGACTTCTTTGGTGAAGCTTCCATCATTTTCTTCTACCTGGACCCCAACTCTCCCAACTACATGGTTAGTCAGTGAGTCCAGGTCCCAGCAGACAGTCACTGTGTTGCCCAAAGCAATAGGTGTCCCTTCCCCGGTTGCCATGATGGTGTCAGGGCAGAGGGTGGGGTGGTTTGATCCAGGCATCCTCATATCTGGGGTTTCTTCCCAGTGGGTCCGTAAGGGCCAGTCTCTGTCATCCAGACGTTATGTTGTGAGGGCATTACCTGGGACTGCAGACACATTTTCCCCATGTGGGAAGTCAGCGTGAGACACGGTACATTTGGCTTATGTGTCCTCTTTCTTGCCCAAGACGGTGTCAGCTCTGTGAGCATGGGGACCCTCCCTGTCATTTCTGTACTGTGATCTGAGCCCCGAGCCCACATAGGTCATGTAGGGATGGTTCTCTCAATGCCACGCATGTAGAGCATGTGGATGATTGACTACCCTGAGACAGACACTGGTATGCTCTGTGTCGCTGGTTCTGTCCTGGTGCTTTGATATGGACCGAAATGTATCCCCGAAGATTCTTATATGGAAACCCACATTGTGACTTCATAGACTTTATAGAAGTGGCAGACACAGCATGGGTGAGCACACGAGGAAATGCCACGTGAGGACCCAGGATGAATGTAACTATTTGCAAGCCAAGGAGAGAGACCTCAGGGGACATCAAGCCTGCCCCCACCTTGAATTTGGACATTTAGCATCCAATACTGTGAGAAAAAAAGTATCTTTTGATTTGCTCACCCACTGGGTGGTATTATGTTATGGCAGCCCCAGCAGGCAGGCACAATCCTCAAGGACTCTGTCCCCAGGGCAATCGGCCCCAGCATCCAGGAATTTCTGCTCAGTTCACATCAAACAGAAAACGTGCTCCTACAGGGACAGGGTTTGGTGTATGAATTGAGAGGACAAGGACACATACTCCAGAGAAAGTTCACTGGTTTGGCTTTCAGACCTCCGTTTTAGAGAAGCAGCTGTGTTGGCAGAAGGTGGGGGCTGCACATGGAAAGTGCATCACTGTGGGGACAGCAGGTTTTTGTCTCACTTCCCCACAGGGTGGAGCACTGTGTCAGTACGTTGAATAATGTCAGCAGACAGTCAGTAATAATCAGCCTCCCCCTCAGCCTGGAGCCCAGTGATGGTCAGGGTGCCTGTGCTGCCAGACTTGGAGCCGGAGAATCGATCCGAGACCCCTGAGGGTCGATTGCTATTACGATAGATGAGGAGTTTGGGAGCAGTTCCTGAGAGTTGTTGGTACCAGTTTACTTAATTGCCGCCGATGTTGGAGCTGCTTCCAGTGCAAGAGATGGTGACCCTCTGGCCCAAGGAGCCTGACACCGAGGGTGGCTGAGTCAGTACAGACTGGGCCCAGGACCCTGGAAAATGAAGAGATACAGAAAGGGTAAAGCCGGGGTCTGGACACAAGAGGGTGGAAGCAGGGCCCAGGTGTCCTCCCAGAGCCCCTTCCCCTGTCCCCACATCCAATCACCTGTGTAGTGAGCAAGGAGGGTGAGAAGGACCGGAGACCAAGCCATGGTGGAGACCATCACCGATCCTGTCTTCTGTGCCCCACAGCTGAGCAGACCTCCCCTAATCTGTCCCTTTTCATCCACTGAGAGAGGGCGGGCCTGTCCATGCAAATGATACCCCAGCTCTCTGACCCCTCACTGAACCCGAGTTAGGTGCCTCCGCCCGTGGATGTCAGGGGGTGGGCAGAGGAATGGCTGCGTGGGGCCAGGCTGTGCAGAAGTCACAGTTATGAGTCTCGAGCAGAAGGCACAGGCAGTGCAGGTGGCAGGTCTCAGGTCTCATCACCCCTGAACCCTCAGAAATGGGCCCTGTGAGCCCCCTTGTGTCCAGACTCAGAAACATCATTGTGGAAAATGGTAACCAGAGCCCATAAAAGGAGCTCCTGTCCCCCGTTGCTTTGTCCACTGCCCCTTTCCTAGGGCCAGGCCAGGTATCCTCCTGGGTAGCCTCCCATATCCTCAAACCAGACTTTCTGCTCTTGTCAGACTCCTCCAGAAAAGCCAGGCCATGTTTCCCTGTATGTTTCATGGGTCAGGACTGAGGTGGTATTTCTACAAAAATGCCACTTAGATCAGAGTCATGTCCGGAGCTGTGACGAGTACCAAAGGACACGTGGCCCCTTCTGTGTAGGATTCTGTGTTCTTTCCTATTATGTGCTTCCTCCCTGGTTTCCAGATCTCTCCTGCTCTGAGGTTCCCACAGGCTGAACAGAAGCTCTCCTTCTGTCCTCAGTGCTGTGGGAAGGAACAACTGTGTGTATTCCTAGGGGCACTGTCCACTAAAAATCTTTGCCATCTGTCACTATGTCTGCTTATTTGAGACAACAGTTCTCCACACACTGTGGTTAGTGATTCCCTCCCAGGATCTGTCCCCCCAGCACACAGACACAAGTCTGCAGGGGTCCTGTGTGTGGCACTGAACCCAGAGCCCAAGGACAAACCTGCAGGAAGTTCCAAGAGGGAAGGAGTCACCGCAGCAGTTGCTCTGACAGGGTTCCAGTGACACTGTTTATGTGTTAGTCACCACTTAGCCAATTGTGCACTTTAGAAATGGACAGAAAACATGAACAGACACTTGTCTAACGAAGACATCCAGATGGCCAACAGGCACATGGACGATGGTTAAAATCACTCCTCACCAGGGAAATACAAAGCAAAACCCCACTGAGATACCACCTCACACCAGTCAGAGTGGCTGAAATGAACCAATCAGGAGACTATAGATGCTGGAGAGGATGTGGAGAAACAGGAATCCTCCTGCACTGAGGGTTGCAAACTGGTGCAGCCGGTCTGGAAAACAGTGGGGAGGTTCCTCAAAAAATTAAAAATAGATCTACCCTATGACCCAGCAATAGCACTGCTAAGAATTTACCCAAGAGATACAGGAGTGCTGATGCATAAGGGCACTTGTACCCCAATGTTTATAGCAGCACTTTCAACAATAGCCAAATATGGAAAGAACCTAAATGTCCACCAACTGCTGAATGGATAAAGAAGATGTGGTTTATATATACAATGGAATACTACTTGGCAATGAGAAAGAATGAAATCTGGCCATTTGCAGCAATGTGGATGGAACTGGAGGGTATTATGTAAAGGGAAATACTTTAGTGTATGTATGAAATACTTTAGTGTATGTATGAAATACATAAAGCGTAAAGTCAGCCAGAGAAAGACAGATATCATCTGTTTTCACTCTTATGTGGATCCTGAGAATTGTAACAGAAGACCATGGGGGAGGGGAAGGAAAAAAAGAAGTTCGAGAGGGAGAGAGCCAAACCATAAGAGACTCTTCAAAACTGAGAATAAACTGAGGGTTGATGGGAGGCTGGGAGGAAGGAGAGGATAGGTGATGGGTATTGAGGAGGGCACCTGTTGGAATGAGTACTGGGTGTTGATGGAAACCAATCTGACAATAATTTTCATATTAATAATAATAATAATAATAATAATAATAAAATAAATGGGCATGTGCTTCGGTATACATAATTTCTCTCAGTAACATAGATTGAAACATTCTTGAAATTGGTTGAAATGTTCTTATGAAAATGCAGATAGAATCACTAGATTGTATTTATCTATTACAAATCACAGATCTGTATTTATTGCAGAGAAAAATAAATAGAAATTGTGGGAACAATGGAGAAGGGAATCTCTTTGTTGGAGGTTGAAGGAGTCGATAAAGAGTTTCGAAAATCATGTTTTCTTTGTCATGAGTATAGCATGGTGGAACTTTTCTGCAAGTAGGAGAGCCCGACAAAATGCTAGTGAAATCCCATGAGGGGCCTATTTCTATGAACTCCAGAACCATCTCTATAATGCAATTACCAAACACTGAGAGAGCTTCCAGGAAAGAGCGATTTGGGGTCAGACTTGTCTCTGGGGTGAACACAGCTCTACCTCTGTTCTTTGTGTCCAGCGTATTAAGGATAGAAAAAAGCTCATTCAGACATCCATGAGTAGAGGAATGAACTTCTATCATCTGAGGCCAACGGGGCTGAAAACTTTCTGTCAGAGGTTCCATATGTGAGTGGTGGAGAGATGGCAATAAGGGGAGCTGTGTCCGTGAGGTCACTGTCGCTGTAGCCCTTGATTGGAACAGAAGAATTTTCAGCAGAAGTCCAGATTGCTGCAGGTGTCACTGGGAAGACTGAAGCAGTGACAGCCCCGTTCTGAGAGCACGCACAGATTTTGTCGCGTGTCCTCATGTACCTTGAGCTCCGTGGGAGCATCAGTGAAGCTGCTGTCCCAGAATCAATGAACTGATCAGCCTTGGGGGTTGGCTGTATCCCAGAGATTGTTGGGGACTGAGCTGCCCATGGGGACAAAGAGTCTCCTTTGGATTCCCGAGCATCAGCCTTGACCCAGGAGAGCAGGTGTTCAGAGCGTGTGCTAGTTGCACTTGTGACAAGACCCCAGTCACACTGGATGTTGCTGGTGTTTCCTGATGATGGGGATTCTGCCTCTGGGGATTCTGACCCTGGGAGTACTGGTTGAGTACATGTTGACCATGATTTCTGGAGACAAAGGGAAGGTGGGAAACTGAAGACTCTAGGACACTATACACTCAAAGGAGAGTTGTGTGTGTGTGTGTGTGTGTGTGTGTGTGTGTGTATGTTTGTGTCCATCTGTGTGTGTGTCTGTGTTTGTGTAAGACAGATAAAGAGAGGGAGAGAGACAGAGAAACAGAGAGAGAAAGAGAGAATATGCTCCATGTATCCTCAGGAAGTCTTTCCTTCAGAGGCCAACTATGTAGACAAGTGTACCCCTGTCCCTCTAAGGTCCTCTCTCCACTCCCTGAGTGTGGTTCTCCACGCAAATCCATCACTGGGGCTGGCTCTTTAAAGAGCCTCCTGTGTTCTGGAGCTTGGAGCTAAAGAAAGCTAGTGTCTTGAAGGTCACTTCCCTGCACAAGGATGGATTTTACACAAGGAAGAGGAATTTGGTGCAGATTAGTTCTGATAGGAATTCCACTGAATCATAAATTTGGATCTTGGAGATGGGTCTTCAGTCCATTTTCACCCCAACAGATACATATCCCACATCTGTGGGTTCAGGTCTCAGGAAGCACAAGACAGGGGTGACAACACAGTCCCTTCCTCCTGCCCTTCACAGCACAGCCACCCTCCACTGTGCCCCCAAGGTCCCTGGATGCCTCCTTGGCGGTGACCATGAAAGAGTGCCTTTTTTATCTTGGAAAAAGGCTAATACATGAGACCTCAATGATTGGAACAAAATTGTGTGGCTGCGTTAGTCTCCTGATGGCCTCGGAAACAAATATTCTCAACAACAGGAAAAGTTGTCATGTCTGGAACTATGTAGCCCATCCTTCCTTTGTTGGCTATGTCAACAGTTACCTTTGGTGGAACCTCAGTAAGTTTGAAGGGGGAAAATTCGTTGTACTAATGGCTTTTGTGGGCAAATACTCAAAGGCTGAATGAACCTTCATTTGTCACAAACAGAATAATATTGTTGTCATAATACAGAGATTTACTGAGGCTGGTGGGCATGAAAACTACAAGCAGAGATGAGAGCAAGAATCAGATGTTGAGCGGATTTCCTGCCAGTCCATTTTCTGCGACTTCTCATCACTAGAGATGAACCCTAGAGAGTGGAAATTACTGTAAAATTTTACTTCTCTCTGAAATCCTAACAAAGAGTTGGAGTTCAGACCTGAAGCACCATACGGAGAGACTGAAGGCCTGAGGGACAGGAGCAGAGGGGAGAAGAGGAGCCCGTGTCGGGAGGGGGAGGGGTGAGATGAGTCTGAAGACCTTGTGACTCACTTTTTGTCAGATGGGTGAAAGAGAAAATTGTGTCTATGACCAAGGTGCTTATTAACATATCGAGTATGGATGTGTCATCAGTAACACAAGAGTCACAGTTTACAGCCTGAGATTTGTGGATGAACATGACTATCTAGTTCACCTTGTCCAGTTGAGACAATCGTACTGTGTGATCTTAGGAACTATATACGAGTCTCTGCGCCCTGGATCCTGACACAGAGTTTCTGAAATTCTTGTCATTTCCTAAGTGACAAGAGCACTAGAAGCTTCTTAATTGTAGTGACATGACTCTGGGTGGGCTTCTGGATGGCTCCTGGATGGGGCTGGTGCCCAGAAAGACCAAGCCTTGATCAGATGCTGCAAATATTCACCCCCTCATACTTGAGACAGGGAGGGAAGACTGACAGTGCAGTTAATGTCCAATCACGTCTACCCGAATCCTCAATAAAAATGCCAAAGTACAGGGTTTGAAGAGCTTCCGGTTTGGCGAACACATCCACTCTCAGAACAGATGCACCTCAATTCCACAGGAACTGAAGCTCTGGTGCTCGAGACGCTCCCAGACCTAACACTAGGTGTCTCTTCATTATTTGTTTATGTGACCCCTTCATCATATCATTAATGAGCTGACAAAAGGAGTCAGTGTTTCCCTCAGTTCCGTGAGTTGATCTGGCAAATTAATGGAGCTCGAGGAGGGAGTCGTGGAAACCTTCGACATGTAGACACATTGGACAGAGGGTGCAGGCCATCTACTAGTTGTTGCTGGCATCAAAATGGGGAGCAGCCTCCTGGTGCTGAGCCCTTCCCCTGTGGATCTGACACTATCTCCCCACAGATAAACTAAGCGTTAAATTCAGTTAAATTGTAGGACACTCAATTGTGTGTGTGTCCCAAAGAATTTCTAGATGTGGGAAAACAGATACAAAACGTATAATTGATGAACATGAGTGTGTGAAGTGAAGTATTCTGCGAGTAGTAAAGGAGATATGACTAGAGGGAGAGCCAGAGATTTTGGTTGTAAAATAGTTGTTCTTGTTACTTTTCTCCAGACCCAAGGGCGTGTGCAGTTGGGCTCCATTCCCTGATTCACGTGGGCTCCTGGGACACGTGTGCTGTCTCAGGCAAGAGCATCATCTGTGTGTCAGTCCTTCCTCCTCAAGGACAGCTGTCACCATAGAGGACTCTCCCCTACAGGAGCCTCCACAGAAGCTTCCCAATAACAGAGGCTCAGACACAAGGTCTGTGGACCCAGGGGTTTTTGTCTCACTTTCTCCATATCTGAGTCACTGTGAGAAGCCAAAGCTTCTCCCACTGCCATGAGCTGTAGCACAGGAAGAGTCAGCCTCATCCTCAGGCTGTGGCCCAGAGAGGAGCAGAAGCCCTGCCTTGGCCGAGGCATCTTTGGACCCAGAGAAGCGGCTGGGGACCGCATTGGTGTTTATTTGAGTCTGAGTAGTAGTACAAGAGATACAGAGGAGGGCTCACTGGCTTCTGCTGGAACCAATGTATGTAATAGCTGCCAACACTGAAGCCACTGCTCAAGGTGCAGATGTCTGGCAATTTTCCTGGAGATGCAGACAGGGAGAGAGGCTGGGTCATCACAGGCTGGGACAGGGAACCTGCAAACACAGACACCCTTTGGGAATGCGGCTGGAAACGGAAACCAAAAATTCAGGATTCTGAGCAGAGGAGTGATGTGGGGAGCACCTGAGTCCATAAGGCCTGTCCCTACCTGTGCAGTGAAGGAAGAGTAGGAGGAAGAGCAATGTCCAGGCCATGGTGACACACCCCTGCTCCCCACACTGGGCTGGGCCGCCCCAGGCCTCCTTTTCTCCTCCACCCTCTGCCACAGGAAGGGCTGTGCATGCAAATGAGGTCCATCCAGTGCCTGCCCAGCCCCTCCCTGAACCCTGGTGCTGGAGCTCAGCTCACACCACACAGTGGGGAGGATGGGGGTGGAACTCCTGCCCGGGGAAGCCCTGGGAGGTAGCACCTGCTGCGACAACACAAAGCCTCAAGGTCTGGTCTCCTTTGAGTGATTGGTCCTCACTGACCAGCTGTGTAGGGACCACAGGGCTGTCCCACAGCGCATCCTGTTAATCTCACATGGAAAAAGGAAAAATGAAGAAAAACATCCTGTAAGTGGTAAACCTTATTAAGAATAGATTAAATACATAATTTCTTAGAAGTTACAAAACTGGCTGTCCTACAAATACATTGAGTGAATAGACGAATTTCCATATAAAAATGGAAAAGGTTATTGCTGAAGCACTCCACAGAAATACATTAGGTACAGACGTTTTCACAAGGGACATCTAACAAAACTTCAGAATTTACATAATTCCAATTTATTTGCTTCATATTTTTTCATAATATAACATGGTATTGAATATTTCTTACTTCTTTTAAAAATGTTATAAAACACAAAAATACACTTTCAAAATACCTTTCACAAAAAGGAAAAGAATAGAACAGTATCATGAAATATTGATACAAATATTGGGTACAAAATATTGACAAGGACACCTCAATACCATATTTACAAATTGATAGTATCATTAAGTGTGATCGATTCCAATGATACAAACTGGGTTACATAATAAGAAAGAGTTTTATATTACACACCATATTATTACATCATGAGATATGACCATATTGCCCCAATTGGTCTCAAAAGGGCCTTTCACTAGATTTAACACCATATCCTAATAAAACCCACATAAAACTACAAACAGATACATGTATAATATGGTAAAACACACACTCTCGCACACACAGATGATGTAGTCCTGAGGCCCACATCTAGGTTCCTGCAGTAGTGAGGAGACAATTTCCACAAAGATCAAGAGCAGGTAAAGGAGATCTTCACTTCTTTTATTTTCAAATTATTCCTCAATAGCTAGAAAATGTAATTAAAAAGCCAAAATCAATGGTTATTACTTAGCACTGATGGCAAAGGACAAGTGGTCATTCTTGAATATCCAGATGGATGTCATGGCCTTAGGTAGGCCTGTGTTGCTTTGGCTGTGATGGCAGAGATCTCCTCAGTGAGGACTAGTTGCTGACTGTGACTAGTGCTGGTGACACTAACTAACAGAGACAAGATGGGTGGAACAAGGGCAGCAGAGAGAGGTCTTGTCCCACTTGACTGGGCGAAGAGCCCTGTGCAAGGTGTGGGGCAGTGACCCTGGATCTGAAGTGATTATTTCCTCCCACGCTGGCTGCATTCTACATGATGTCAGTCATCACATGTATGGGGCTTCTGCCCCAGACCCACAATAGTACATATTGCAGAGGTTTTCAGTGCAGAAATTGGGGCCCTTGGCTCAAGTGACCCGTTCACCAACAGATGGATTGTGAGTCTGATGTCACTGCACCTGCTCCTTGATGAGCTGAGGAAAGGGCAGGTCCTGTGTGATCTCAGGGACTCCTTTTGTAAAATCTGGCAAAGGCTTCCTGTTTAAAGGTTTGAAGGAGAGATTCCAGGACATGGTGGAGACCCCACAGAGCTCTGTCCTCTGAGGTTCCATGCGGGGATTCTTCCCACAAGCTCTTTCATCCTCTGGGCAGACTCTCCTGAGAGCCCACTTTCTCCTTGGAAACACATTCTGCTCGTGGTTCTCTATCAGCCTCAAACTTACCAGATGCCATAGACAAAAAGACATGATCCACATTGGAATCGGTGTTGGGAAACAGCCAGATCCAGGGGGGTACAGGGCATTGGGGCTCACAGGTGGAAGCAGGCCACACATCAGTGAGGGTACAGTTTGCCTCCTGCCCCTCCGGCCAGCTGAGTGGTTTCCCAGTTGTCTGGCTCAGCCCCTCCCCTCTGCAGGCCCCTGCCACACTGCTCCCCTGCTGCTCTCAGCACCATGTCCTCCAGCTGCTGTGATCCCCTCTGCCCACCAAGCAGAATGTTCATTTAGGCAGCAGTCTTACTGATGTTGTGACCCGAGACTGGAGTAAGAAACGGCCTTTCTAGGTCTCTTATTGAAATGATGACATTCTCACATTTGGAAATGTATCTCACTAGAAAACTCTGATTTATTCAAGATGTCCATCTCTGCCCAAAATATCCCTGGAACGCACAGTGTGTCTTGTGTTTGCAGACACTGCATGTGGTAAATGTAAAGATGGTGAAGGGGTGTCGTTGGGCACATATGAAGATAGTGCCCAAGTCCATGTGGGGTGTGCATGGAAATTTGGGACAAAGGACTTCCATCAGAGCTGTGGTACCTACGGTGGGGACTATATGGTGAGGCAAATGGTGTCCCTGCAGAGAGCTGGGGGACCCATGGGTCAGAGGTCAGGGCATGTGCCAAGGCCAGAAAAAGAGAGGAGGCTGGTTGTAGGTGACTCTAGTGAATATCCACTCAGAGGGTCAAACAGATGGACCAATGTGCACATGAATCCAACATCTCCAAATGGAATTGGAATGGAAATTCGGAAAATAAACATACCTAGACTAAAACCTGAAATGGTTTTTACTTATTGTGAATGCACGTGAATGCACATATATTCATATGCCACAATTATAATCACAACAATGCTACCCATGTGCACGTGCTAATTCTACAGGACCAGACTTTTCCCCTCACATTATTATTCCTTATAATCCTGAGAGGTCCTTAGGAACGTCAGGGGAAACTGAGCCCTTGTCTCTTCACGGGCTCGTGACATGGTGCTCTGTGAGGTCCCGGGTGCCAGTGAGGCAGGGATCTCAGGGTTGGTGTGTCACTTCCCCACTGACCCGAAGCACGGCACAAGCTCCAAGACTGCTGCCCCATGCTGAGAGGGGATAATCAGCTCCGTCCTCAGCCCGAAGCCCAGGAATGGGCAGGATGGCAGCCCAGTGTGAAAGAGAGAGGCGTGTGGAGAAGGGTGGGGGGATCTCCCACTTGTCCTGGGCAAGGCCTGACTTCACCTGTGCAGGGAGTGGGGAGGGTGAGTAGTAGAGGAGCCCAGGTCATGGTAGATACCCAGCTCTGTTGTGCAGATTGAGCTCCCCATGGTATATATGTAGCTCCAGAAACTTCCATGGGGGTGGAGTTGCTGCACTCAAGTGAACCCTTGCTGTCTGTCTATCCAGCTTCCCTGCCCAGGGCTTTCACATGTGGGAGCACACAGAGGAGGAGTTAATGAACTAACCCAGAGATACAGGTGGTCTGGGTGCTGATGATCCCCAGGTCCTGGCAGGTCAGCGTCATCATCTAGTGAGCACACTGATGCCTGAAACCCTGGAGGCCCTGAATGGTGTCCCTGCTGGCAGGGGACAAACAGGATTGTCCCAGCCTTTCCCACATACCCTCAAATACCCAACCATCCCCCCAAAAAACAAATATTCCAGTGAAGAAATGGGCAAAAGACATGAATAGACACTTTTCCAAAAAAGACATCCAGATGGTTAAAGACACATGCAAAAAATGTTCTACATCACCCATCATCAAAGAAATACAAATTCAAACCACAATGAGATACCATCTCACACCAGTCAGAATGGCTAAAATTAACAACGCAGGCAAAAACAGACATTGGCAAGGATGTGGAGAAAAAGGATCTCAGTTGCACTGCTGGTGGGAATGCAAACTGGTGTAGTAACTCTCAAAAACAGTATGGAGGTTCCTCAAAAATCTAAAAATGGAACTACCCATGGATGATGGGCATTGAGGAGGGCACTTGTTGGGATGAGCACTGGGTGTTGTATGCAAACAAATTTGACAATAAGTTATATTTTTTAAAAAAGTGAGTGGGAAAACAGAAAAAAAAGTACTACCCTACAACCCAGAAATTGCACTGCTAGGTATTTGTCCAAGGGATACAATTGTGCTGTTTCAAAGGGGCACAGGCACCCCAATGTTTCTAGCAGCACTATCAACAATAGCCAAAGTATGGAAAGAGTCCAAATGTTCATCGACAGATGATGGAAAAAGAAGATGTGGTATATATATACAATGGAGAATTACTCGGCAATCAAAAGAATGAAATCTTGCCATTTGCAACTACGGGGATGGAACTGGAGGATATTATGCTAAGTGAAATTAGCCAGTCAGAGAAAGTGAAACAACCTATGACTTCACTCATATGAGCAATTTAAGATACAAAACAGATGAACATAAGGGAAGGGTAGCAAAAATAATATAAAAACAAAGAGGGAGACAAAACATAAGAGACTCTTACATATAGAGAACAAACTGAGGGTTGTTAGGGGTTGTGGGGGGGGGGCGTGGGCTAAATGGGTAAGAGACATTAAGGAAGACACTTGTTGGGATGAGCACTGGGTGTTATACATAGGGGATGAATCACTGGAATCTACTCATGAAATTATTATTGGACTATATGCTAACTAATTTAGATGCAAATAGACGAATAAAGAAATAAATAATACATTAACAAAATACACAAAATACACAAAAGGCCTTCAGATCTCATAGTTTCATTTGTCTACAACCTCGCTCCACATTCACAGACAGAAAATGTATACTGTGATAACACAGCATCTCCCACACACAGAGAACTCAGTCCCACACCCAGAAAATTAGATAATGAGATGGGGGTGGGGAGGACATTTCTACAAGATGAAAAGGCTAACGTGACCTAAACACCATTATTATTCACCATCTTTCGGTAAGGTTTAGGCGCTGCAAGTGAATAAGAAAATCACTGGTTGGCTCTCAGCATTGATGGGAATGGACAGGGACCCATTTCAAAAGACAAAAGTTTATGATTTAGTCATATATCCTCTGGGGCTGGTGCTGCAGGGAGAGAAGACATCATCCCAAGAGCCAAAAGAACAGTTATTTCTACTGAAGTCTAATAAGAGGATTACATAGGTCCGGAAACTTCTAGAAATAGGTAAATGGCCAAGGATGGAGACCCTGGCTTCCTCAGAAGTCAGGTGGGAGCTGGGAACACTGGACCTACGACCCCCAGTCCATGAACTTAGAGACCTTGTGTCTCAACCTGATGGGCGAGATGAGCTTTCTGTGTCCTTTGAGACCCTTTGTCTAGGAAGGGGCTGCTGTGAGTGACTTTAGGGACAGAAGGGAAGGAGGAGCACTCACTCCCAGGTGGTGCTCCTGCGTGCACCAGGGCCCATGGTGGCAGCAGCATGAGAATCAGAAGCAAAAGTCACAGGCTGAACCTGAGCAGCTGCTGGGGCCTCGCCCTCCCAGCAGATGAGAAAGGGGTTCTGCTTTCAGTTCTCATGGGGCTGGGACTTTGTGTGAGCCCACGATGTTGTCCCAGGAGGGGCAAGGACCAGAAGCCTCCTCCTCAGCCCTCAGCCCTCAGCCCAGTGAAGATCTGGGAGCCAGAGTTGCTAGACATGGAGCCAAAGAGGGAATCAGGATCCACAATGGATCCAACTATCATAATAGATGAGGATTTAGGGTCAATTAGTGGGAGCTTTTGTTACCAGGACACATAGCGGACACTCCCAATGTGTCCTGACTCAGACAGAGCTGGATTTGTGTCCCTGTTTCTGCTGTGACCTGTCATGGACCCTGTCCTCAGGGCAGCCTGCCTTTGGCACCCAGGAATGTGCTCAGTTTGAGAAAATTACACAGTATATTGATCCGAAAGACAGGCTTCAAGGAAGAATTGCAAAGAATGTGGAAAGGCTTTGTAGACTTATTGCTTGTGGAGGGTCTCAGACCCTAATTTGTACAAAACAAACAAGGAAGCACATGACTTGGCCTAAAAGTCAGAGCTGCACAGGAAGTCCCATTGCTGTGGGGACAGCAGGTTTTTGTCTCACTTCCCCACAGGCCTGGAGCACTGTGTCAGCACCTTGAGTAATGTCAGCAGACAGGCAGTAATAATCAGCCTCGTCCTCGGCCTGGAGCCCAGTGATGGTCAAGGAGCCTGTGTTGCCAGACTTGGAGCCAGAAAATCTGTCAGGAACACTTGAGGGTCGTCTGTTATTAGCATAGATGAGGACTTTAGGGGCCTTTCCTGGAAGCTGTTGGTACCAGTTCACACCAACAATACCGATGTTACTCCTGCTTCCAGTGCAAGAGATGGTGACCGTCTGGCCCAGTGCCCCAGACACTGAGGGCGGCTGAGTCAGCACAGACTGGGCCCAGGACCCTGGAAGGGGAGAGACAAAGAGAGCATAATGCTGGGTTCTAGAAACCAGAGGAGAATCCAAGGTCCATGTGTCCTCCCTTGACCACTTCCTCTGTTCCCTCATCTAGTCACCTGTGCAGTGGATGAGAAGGGTGAGGAGAAGAGGGAACCAGGCCATGGTGGAGGTCATCACCGACCCTGCCTTCTGTGGATCCACAGCTGAGCAGATCTCCTCTAATCCCTTCCTTCCCCTTTTCATCCTCTGAGAGAGGGAGGGCCCATCCATGCAAATCAGACCAGCAGCTCTCTGACACTTCACTGACCCTGGGTCAAGTCCCTCTGCCTGAGGATGTCAGGTGGGTTGGACGGGGAGGTGGTCTCTGGGGCCATGCCAGGAGAGGGGAGGTCACAGTTTGGAGTCCTGAGCAGAGGGCACAGGCATTGTCCAGGTGCAGGTCCCAGCTCTAATCATGGCCAACCCTCAGAAGCAGGTGACGACCACCCCCTGGTGTCCAGGCCCAGACACAGCATATGTAACATGATGAGCAGATCTCATCAGAGTTCCTGCCTTCCCACTGCTCTGTCCACCATCCCCTTCCTTCGGGACAGGCCAGGTGTCCTCTGTGTGGCCTCCCATCCCCTGAGGACACACTGTGCTCTACTCTGGCTCCGCATAGTGAGTCTGTCCACAGCTTCCTTGGCTATTATTGACGGGGCAGGACTGACGTGGTGACTCTTGTACAACCACACAGATGAGGATCAGGGCCACAGCACCAATGGGTCCACATTGACACATGGCCAGTTCTGTGCAGGAGGCCGATTTCTTCCCCCTTCCCTGCTTCCTCTCTGGTCTGAGAGTTTTCCTTTCCCAGAAGCTCCCTCAGCACTGAGGACGCAGGAACACCTTTTCTCCAGGTTGTGGGTAGAAGCCCACATTCGTCGTGTGCATTCCTACAGGGTTCCACACTGAAAATCTTTGTCAGCTGTCACTCTTGCCAACTCACATCACATACTGGGGATGATGGAGGTTGGCTTCACCCCTGGGGAGACCCCTGCAAGGAAGCACCTGTTGAGACAACACACATGTCCTTGCTCAAGTGGGGACTCTGCCACACCAGAAGGGACACAGCTGCTCAGTCTCCCTCAGGAAGTACAGGGCCCAGTCCCCAGTCCCAGGTTCCTTTTAGTGAATGGTCCCCACTGAGGCCCTGTGTAGGGACGACAGGGCAGTCCCACAGCGCCCCCTCCGCGCTGAAGGGCACACACCCCACTGTGTCCCACAACCCTGAGAGCCCAGCAGGTTTCCTCACTTCTGTTTATTCACACATCATTGAGCTGAATCTTGGATAATGATCCTCTAGTGTTGCCCTTGATCAATGTAGCATTTTTCAGTCTCCAAACAAGCCCTAGTCCATAGGATTTGGAGGCATTTACGTCAATTAAATGGTAAATTGCCAGTTCTTTGCAGAAGATGCTCCAGACCTCATGTCCCTCCTCTGGCCTACAATTGAGAATATGTCTATCTCTGAATGTTTGAAAACTCCTATGCGTTAAACCAATGGATTCCAGCTACTGTCCATTAAATTGAGTATTATGTTAATCTTCTATATTTTTAGGTAATTTCCTTGGCTTACTACCTTAAGAAGAAAAGGCAATACAATGAATTTATATTTGATGAAGTCGTATTTAACAAGTGTCATTTTTTGTTTTTCTTTTTTCATTTCTTCATGGGTTATCCTGACAGTGTCTTGTCTACACTTTTTTATAGAAACCTTAGATCCTGAATATTTTCTCCTTTTTGTGTTTACAGCTTTATGTTTACAGTTATTTCTATAATCCTTTTAGTGATTTTTTAATATATATAAAATGAGGGTTTTTTTAATGTTTTTATTTATTTTTGTGACAGAGAGAGACAGAACATGAGCAGGGGAGGGCCAGAGGGAGAGGGAGACAAGAATCGGAAGCAGGCTCCAGTCTCTGAGCTGACAGCACAGAGCCTGATGCGGGGCTCGAACCCACAGACTGTGAGATCATGACCTGAGCCGAAGTCGGACGCTCAACTGACGAGCCACCCAGGCGCCCCTATAAAATGAGTTTTAAGTATGATTCATTTATCTCTCAGGATATCCAATTGTTCTGTGACCATTTGTCCCAAAGTCCATCCTTTCTCCTCGGAAAGGCTTCTTCACTTTGTAAAAAAAAAATTGTTTTTCCTTATTTCTGTGGGTCCGTTTCTGGGTTTTATGTTCTGTTATCTTGGCCAATGTGTCTATCCTCTATCCATACCACTCTGACTTCTAGGACAGGAACTGAATTACACTTTTATACAATTTGGGAAGAACTGGCATATTTACGATAATGAGTCTTCTAATCCATGAACAGAACATATCTTTCCATTGTTTTAGGTCCACTTTGATTACATTTACCAGCATTGTCCAGATTTTAGCACCTGTGGCCTATACCTGTGTTAATAAACATGCCCCTAAACACTTCATCGAGTGGTTTTAAGGGTTTTTTAAAAATTATTTTCACCAGTTTATTGCTAGTATATACACATCTATATGATATTTCTATGTTGATCTTCATTCTAAAATGTTTCCAAAATTATTTATTACTCTTTGAGTTTATATATTTGCATAATTAATTGTAGCTTCCTTTGTAGTTTTCATGGAGATCATTCTCTCACCTGGAATTGGGGCAACTGTCTCTTGCTCTTCTTCATCTGTATGCCTCTCATTGTTTGCCTTGCATTATGGTTCTGACGGGCACATCCAATCCTATGGAACAGCAGTGTTGACATAGGACATGGTGGCCTTGCTCCCTACCTGAGGTGGGAAAGCTTTCAGTGCTTCACCTCTGTGTGTGTTCAATGAAGGGAAAGTGTTTTATAGTTCTCTTTACCAAACTGAAGATGTACTCTTTTATAGTTGGTTCTCTGAAAACTTTTATCACTCTCATTCATATATTCATTCTTTCTTTTCCATGAACACAAATAGGTTTTAAGCTGTGCAGGAAGTGGAAGAGAATTAAACCTACCTGAGAGAGTGAGGGAGATGCTTTCATCTGTCTTTCTTTTTTAATATTTTAAAAGTTTATATATATTTGAGAGAGAGAAAGACAGAACCCAAGACTGACCCTGCTGCTCTTTGGGGCATCCCAAGTCAGACACCCTGTGATCCTTCATTTCTCACATTCCTGTCTGTCATCCATTGTTAGGGCTGTCCGTATCTACAGTGCACAGTCAGACTTCCTCAGTCTCCTTGAAGTGAGAAAATATCTTCCATCCAGAATCCACACTGGAAAGTAGAAGCTAGAAGATAAGTTTCATGGCATCACCCACTAATTGTTAACAGGCTCATGTTTTGTTTTCTTATCGACGACAAAAGATGATATTCACTGTGGGGGATGAGCTTAGGAGTCCCCTGGGCTTACACCAACGGGTTCATACGACATAAAGAAACACAAAGCCACAGGATGCTCACAACTGAATTTGGGCAAACCAGATTGGCACCCCAAGACTAGGGGGATGTAAAGGCACCCCAGAATAGAAAGGGGTGCAGAACCCCCACAGTAGAGAGGAAGGGGAAAAGGCCTAAAATAAGATCAGGCACAAAGGCTCCCCATACAAAGGTATATGAGGTAAGCAAGATTAGGCGTTCAGGGCAGAAGCACTCTCCAACTTAGTACTATAGCAGAAAAGCTGCTTTCACTGGAGGAAAGGACCAAGTTAGGTAAAGAGGTAAATTGAGTTACAGACCTCTACACTGCAGGCAAAGAAGCCCAGAGCAAAGATGGTTAACAAAAGAAAACGTGCCTTGTTAACGCTGAGGTTGTTCCCCCTGTCTGCCTTAGCCCCTAGGCTGGCTCCTTGCTGACAGCAGACAGGCGAACTTGGGAATTGAAATCACAAACCAGGAGATCATGACTTGAGCTGAGGTCAGACATTTAACTGACTAAGCCGCCCAGGGCCGCCTGTTAGCACAATGTTTTTAAACTAAATACCCTGAGCCATCTGAAAGCAGAACTGAAGGGGTCCCCAGGTGGGAAAAAAATCTCTGTATACAAAGAGGAGACAGCTTTCCTGCCCCAAGAGCACTCATTTGAGGCCCCCAGCTATTTTCTGTGGTCTGTGCCCTGCAGGTTCTACTTGCCCAGCACCCATACTGAGCACTTTCCTGGGAGGAAAAGAAAAAAGAAATGCAACAAGGTCAGGAGTTCAGGGTTTGAGGGGACCAAAGGGGATGCCAACCTACCAGTCTCCACCAGGCCAGGAAATAGCCTGAGTGCTTCAGAGACAATGACCAGAGGAAAAGTCCCAGTGCAGGAACAAAAGTAAACTTTGACCTAAAGCACATGCTTGAGTTGTTTTTGCAGGATTGAAAACTTGCCCCACAGGTTAATGAGGTTAAAACAGTCACCAGCGGGACCCCCGCTGACAACCCTTCTTTTTCACAGGAATATTCCCGTATTTCAGAGGCAAACAGCAGAAAGAGCCTGGGAGCCTAGACCAGTTTTATCTCCTGCAACAGCTCCATGAGTGCAGATGGACCAGGGAGTGTCCTCCAGAGACCTCTGCCTCTTTATAACGTTAAGTCTCTGCCCTAGGAAGAGGACAAGCTTCATTGACCTACCACATGATGGGGACACAGCTCCTATTCTCCATATTCCTGCACAACCTCAGGCCCACTCTTGCATAAGATGACAAAACTCCCTTTTCTGGGTATCCATCTTAACCCCGAACGAAAGGAACCCACTCGCCTCCACTCAGGGAGTCACAGCTTTGATAATTCTTGTCCCTGATCCCCTTATCTGTGGCAAATAAAGTTTCCTTTGGGTGACAGCATCTGCTGAAGCCTCTGCCTGTACCTCACCAAGGAGTGAACTCAAAGTAGCTCCAACACTTCTAAGTAATATATTTCATCCCTTAACTTGGAAACCTGCCTTCTTCTCTCTACTCTCTACCTGTGGTTTTAGTGACATTTAAGTCTATTAATAAGAAATTTCAGAGAAATATTAAGTAACAGTTTTCTTAAAATTATCTTTGTCTGCTCATTTTCACCCTTTATATCAAAGTAAGATAGAAAAAAATGAAATAATTTTAAAGGTATCAGTTGTTAAGAATCCCTGGTGGCCTCGCGCCCGGGCTCACACCACAAATCATGAGTGTCAGTGGAAAGAGAAGTCAGTTCCCGAAAAGGCTGGGGTGACAGAAGGGGAAAGCTAGCCGTGGGTCTGAACCACCATCACTCGAAAAAGCCCCTGAGAGTGAAGACACAGGACAGCAAGTGGAGAGACCCAAGCCCTGACCCCAGGACGGGCATCCAGGGTGAGCAATAGTGAAACGGGAGGTCTCAGATGCAGTGCTGTGGGCAGATGGGGGAGAAAGCCAAGTCAGGAGGGACGCTCTGGAAACATCTCACTAAGGAAAAAGAGGGGGAGTAGACATGTAGAGTCTGCCAAGCATGAGGGAATGGGAAAAAGAGAAAGGCCACAGAGCCCACCTCCCCACCAAAAGGAAAGGAAAAATGTATGAGACAAAAACTTGAAATATGGACCGTAACACGTAATACTATTTTTCATAATAATAAACAACACCAGCTAAATTATTGAACAAAATTTCAGCATGCAGAAATCTACAAAATAAAAAATGACAATGGGGGACAATATTCATCGGAAAATAAACTTTTAAAAAAGAATCTGTCATTACACACCATCATGGAAAATAATTATGTTATTTCGACAGTCTCTATTAAAATTGCAGCCATCTAGATAGATCCGCGTGTCCCCTGCACAAGATGAACCCGTCTCTAGAGGAAACGATGAAACGTTCCCTGTATTTAAATATGGTGCCTGTGATGTTCCTAGGACAATGCACACGCTGATGCCACTGAAAGGTGCGCTTCCGGGGGCACGTGGTCTGTGATTCGGCACCTGTGAAATGTGCACAACAGGAAAATCACTGCAGACAGAAAGGAATTTTTGGCTCCAAAGGGCTGATGCAGGGGGCCATGGACTCACTGCTCGGGGGTCAGGGGTTTTTCTGCAGGCGATGGAAATGTTGTCAAGTTGATCCTGATGATGTTTGCCAAACTCAGGAAACATACTACAGACCACTGAATCGTACCATTTAAATGACTGCACTTTATGCCTGTAAATTATCTTGAGAGATTTGTCTTATTTTTAGAAGAAAACAACATGAGACGAAGCTACTGTCACTGACTCTTCATAGTTGTTCTGTGCTCAGAGAGTCAGACCCTCAGACCCTCCGGGGTGTCCTCGGTCTCCCTGTTTATTTGTCACTGGCAGTGACCATGGGAAACTGGGGCACGTTGCTGTATCATTTGCCCACGGGCTTAGAGCACTGTGTCAGTAATGACCAGCCTCGTCCTCAGGCCGCAGGCCCGAGATGATCAGAGAGGCCCTATTCTCGAGAACCCAGCTGGGATCCCGGAGGGCCCGGTACTTCTGAGCATCTGAGTTTTGGGGACACGGTGGGGAATCTGTGGGTACCAGCCCACATAATACGACCCAACATTGTTGCTGATTCCAGTGCAGGTGAGGGTGACCTTCTAGCCCACAGACCCTGATGAAGAGGCTTCCTGTGTCAACACAGACAGTGCCCAGGACCCAGCAACACAGCAGTGGAGACACAGGTCAGTGTCAGGTTATTACTCACAGTGTGTTCTCAAAATGGGGGAAACAAGCAACTTAGGGGTCCCCCGAAAGCAATTCTTCCGCTTTCCACAGCCAGTAACCTGAGCAGAGAGCAAGGAAGGTGAGGAGGGGAGGGGTCCAGGCCAGGGTGGAGATACCCCAGGCTGTGGTCCTGAGCCCTCAAGGGAGAGACCTGCACAAAGCCTCTCTTATCCTCTCCCTTCCTGGAAGAGAGAGAGGAATCTTTCATGCAAATCTCTCCCTCCCCTGGGACTGAATGTGGTGACAGCTGAGTGTGGGGTGGGTGGGCCTAAGGAAACTCCTCTAGGCGCAATTTTGTAGAGGGCACAAGGCAGGGCTCCAAGCCTGGGTGCTCAGCTCGGACCCCTGCCCCCACACACACCCCTCAGGAACAGGCCCACAGCGCCCCCTGCTGTCTCAGTGTCCAGCCGCACCCCTGACTGGAAGGGACATCCTGGAGCTGTGAGAGAGTGACCAGGGCAGTAAGGACTTCAGTCTGCCTGGCGTACTGTCCACCCCCACACAGGGCCAGATCTTCTCCTCCCTCAGGGCTTCTTCCTGTGCTTCAGGTGCCACCACACCTCAGTCCTTGCTGCAGACACAGGGCCTCCTCAGCATGAATCACCCTGGGCTCCTCCCACTGCTTAGAGACTTGTGTTGTTGGGGCCAAGACTCATCGACCGCTGGGGGATGATGTTTCCGCCCAGTGAGTCAAGATTGGAGAGCATGCACGCCCCTCAACAGCCTTTTTCGGGAGCCCTGAGGGGACAGCCCAGTCTTCTCATCTCACTTCCCATTCTGGCGGGCCAGTCCCCATTACCCTCTGCACTGACCTCGATGAGGTAGATCAATGACGGTGCATGGCTATAGATCACGTGAGTATATTCTATCTCTCTATCATCTATCAAACTTTGCATTTTCTACATTACCTATAATTGGTATGGTATCGGCCCCAAAAGAGACACATATATCAATGCTCCAGATTCAAAAGGCCAGAAATAGGGTGGCTCAGTCGGTTGGGTGTCAGACTCTTGATTTCAGTTCAGGTCATGACCTCAACTTCTATAATTGAGCTCTGAACTGGGTTCTGAGCCTGCTTGGGATTCTCTCTCCCTCTCTCTCTGCTCCTTCCTCCCTCTCTCTCTCTTAAAATAAATAAATAAAGCTGAAAGTACCCAAATAATATAAATAAAAAGACCAGAAATAAGTGCAAGTTCCCCTTGACAAGCACAGAGAATGTAGACTGAAAATAAGGCCTTTCCTCAGTCTGTGGAGGAGAGCACACATGGATTTTGCAGGGAATTCAGACAAGAATAAGCATGAATCATATAGCAGATGCCTCATAGGAGGACCTCAGTTCTCATGGATGTTCCCTGACACATTTTAGGAAAGAAAGCTGGAGTTTCTGGATCCCCTGCAGCGGGCACACGGATCCCCGTGCCATGGGCTGCAGCGTGCACCCACGTGTTCATTCCAGGGTAAAAAGCACAGCCTAACGAACGATCCCACCTGGGTCAGGCCACATCGGCAAAGAGCCCCGTGGGAGCTGCTCTGTGCCCTCTGCTGCTTCCTGCATTGGCATGGGCTCCTGGGGCTCTGGCTTCTCTGTACACCCAGCTGACCCATTCCCTTCCTGGGTGCACAGTTACTGTTTGGGATGATAAAAAGCTTTGAGAAATGGAGAGTCGTGATGGTCACCCAACATGGCTAATATATTTCATATCTCTGAATTGCACAAGAAAGTGATGAAAAGAGTAAATTTCCTGTTGTGTGTATTTTCATAATTAAAAATTACTAGCTGAAAACGCAAATTATGTTTAAGAAGTTGCACTCACACCAATCTCTTTCCCATCTTTATATGTGTTACCCTATTCTAACTCATCCTCATCACTAAAAATTGACAGTGAATTTATTATCTTTTTCCTGTAGGTTCCACATGTAAATGAGATAAAGCATTTGCCTTTCTGTGTAGGCCTTATTTCTCTCAGGGTCATGTCCCGCAGGTTCATCCATGTTGTCACAAATGACAAGACTTTCTCCTGGAAAGGCTCAGGGGGTCGACTTCCTTTATGCAACATGGTGCCCCGCAGCCCCTCTACTGCATGGATCACGGACAACCCCGATGCGGCAGGAGAGGAGAGGAGGACACAGTCCGTTCTTCTGGGCTCCAGAAACCAGCCACAAGGCTGCCCGTGGGCCCTGATGGTGTCAGCTGTAGGAACCTCACGACTGTGAAATCTCCCAAGCCGACTGAGAATTTTGCTGCAATGGTGGCACTCCCCCCTTTCCCTCACAAGCCCCACAGAGAAATTTGCTGACTTGCACACACAGTTTCTCCCAGGGGCAGTCACCCTCTCCTGACATCACAAATGAGGGGCAGGTACCCAGCCAGTGGGCCAGGCCAGCTCTGAGTCTGTGATTCCATAGTGTCTCCACGCTGGGACACAGAGCTACTCAGTCAGCCTGAGGACAGGAGCCTGGAGGGAATGGAGGGCCTCTGCTCTGACTCCTAGAGGAACATAGGCCATGCAGTGGAGGACTGTCTGCCTGGGGGATGGTCTGTAGACTCTGACCAGAAATCTAAGGCAAGTTGATGTACCCTTGTGAAGAAAAAAAAAGCGAAATCCACAGGCTCTAATTTTTACATGTGAATCACAAGGCGAAATTTCTGCATCATTATCACTTTTTTGTTGTCTTTGGTTTGCTTTATTATTGTTATTCTTTGTCTTTCTTTGTTTTCCTATTTTCCAGAGAGTTCACACAGGTTTGATAGGAAACTGGGAAGAAGGACAGTCAGATCCAGTAGCTACACCCAAGTATAGTAACTGTGCATTCAATTTACATTAGACTTGAGAGACTCAGACTACAGTGGCCTAAGCAGACTGGGTATTTGTCCCACTTCCCCATGTGTCTGTATCACTGTGACTAGCACTACTGGGCCAGATTGCACAGTAATAGTCAGCCTCGTCCTCAGGCTGCAGCCCAGAGATGAGCAGAAGCCCTGCATTGGCCGAGGCATCTTTGGACCCGGAGAAGCAGCTGGGGACCCCAGGTCCCTACTGTGTACTGGAGTCTGAGTAGTATAGGAGATACCGGGGAGGGCTCCCTGGATTCTGTTGGTACCAGTATATGCTATAGCTTCCAACATTGATGTTCCTGCTCAGGGTGCAGGTGAGTCTGGCTGTTGTTCCCAGAGATGCAGAGAGGGAGGCTGGCTGAGTCACGACAGGCTGGGACAGGGAACCTGCAAACACAGACACAGCAGAGGGAAGAGAAGGAACAGCGCACATGGGATTAGGGAGCTGAGCCACAGGGGTTTCACTCTGGCTGCAGGCCCACCCTGGGACACTGGGTCCTATCCCTACCTGTGCAGTGGCAGAGGAGCACGAGGAGGACGGGGATCCAGGCCATGGTGACACACGCTCTTCCTAGACCACAGAGCCAGGGCTGGGCTGCCCTGGGCCTCTCTTATCCCCAGTCCACAGAGCTCAAAAGGAGGGGCTGCTCATGCAAATGGGACCCACCCCTGCTGCTCGCTCCTGTGCACTTAGAGGCCTGCGGCCCGCTAACAGGAAGACTGTGTGATGCACTAGTTTCCCCCTGGGTGGGCCTGGAAGAAGCAGCTGCTGGGACCACATACAGGCCCAGGTTCAGGGACTCCTCCAGGAACAGCGAAGACACACCTGCCCTGTCCCCACTGGAAACAAGGGGTCCAGTCCTGGGGCTTTCTGTCCTGGAGGGCTACTCAGCAGGGAGCCCCCATCCTGTAGAAAGCCCCAGACCTTGTCACCGTGCCCCCTGCTGCTGTCTGGGTGAACCTCTCCTTTCCCAGTGCAGGCTTCCCTGGTGCCTGTGTTTCCACCACCTGAGAGTAACCCTCCAGGGAAAGAGAAAGGTCCTTCTGTACATCAGGTATCTTCCATGGATGGGGTCTGATGAGAGGGACACATGCAGTCCTAACTCAGTACAACCTGTGAACCACTATGGAGCTGAGGACAAGACACACGGAAGAGGGAATAGAAACCATCTGTCCCAATGGTACAGCTCAGACGATGCATGCTGGCTCTGGGTGCCGGATGTGGACAGGAGCTCACCTAGGGGACACACACTCACACAGGAGGACATGTAATGTGGGCATGCTGGGTCCCTCCAGAGCAGGGGAGACAAGACACAGCAAACCCTGATGAGGGTGCTACAGGTGTGGGGACAGAGCAGGGCTGGGCATCCATCAGGGACCACTGCAAGGCCATCTTGCGACCTCACCTCCGTGTTCTGGGAGACTTGCAATCCTGTCTGTGCAAATCATCAAGAGCACCTGCTAGACACAAGGAGAAGGAACCTGCCAGCTGAGGGATTGGGGGAGCACCAGTGCCGTCTGGTGGACACGGGATGCACAGTGACCCAGGGCCTGGAGCTGGGGTCTGGGTCCCTGCCCCTCATCCCCCCTACTCACTGCTGCAGACTCTTCACAGTGGATTCTGACACTAACACATATGCATAGAAGTTTCACCCATGTGTTTTGTGGCCTGATTACTCATGTCTTTCTCCTGCGTCCTATTCCATGTGTGGACATACAGATATTGTTTACCCATTCTAAAGGGTGCGTTGATCACTTTCGAGTCTTGGCAATCATAAACAAGACAGCAACAAACATTTAGGTGCATATTCTCATTTGCACACAAGAACCTCATTTAGAGTAATCCGTAGGACTGTTCCTCTTGCATTATATCCTTAAGGCTTTGTTTGCCGTGGAAGACACTGCCAACACTGTGTTTCCCCGGACCCATGTTTATTGCAGACAGAATATGATTTAAAATAGTGGTTGCCAAATGCAAGAAAACATAATGGAAAATACGTGACATTTAGTTCTTGGTTGAATAGGGGCCAATACCTTGCTTAAATCACTTGATTCATTTTTGTTATTATTATTATTTTAATAATAATTCTGCATATTAGGTCTGGTCTAACAGGTAAAGTAGGAAAGCCCAACATGGTGCCCTGGGAAACACCAGGAGGAGCCTGTTCCAGTGAACTTCACACTGATCTCGCTGGTGGAATGAACAAACACAGAGTTTGCTGCATGGAACGATAAGGGGTCAGACTCCTCTCAGGGTGGGTAAAGCAATAGTCATTGTGTCTTGTGTTCACCGTGTTCAGGATAGAAAAATTGCTCAGTCAGCCACCGCTGATTAGAGGAATGATTCCACTAGCTAAGGCCAATTTGACCCAGAAAATTCTTTCAAAGATCCCATATTGACGCCAGCTGAGGTGGAGATAAGGGGCACTGTGTCTCTGAGGTCACAGGCCCTGTAGCCCTGACTTGAGACAGACGTTTCAGCAGAGGCCTATCCTGGCTGGAGGCGTCACTGGAGTGTCTGAGGGTGACAGTCCAGCCCTGAGAGGATGCAGAGTGTGCCTCGGGTCCCTGTGGGCCTTGAGATCCAAGGGAGCAGCACTGAGGCTGCTGTCCCAGAATCAATGCGCTGATCAGCTTCAGGCGCTACCTGGAGCCCAGACATGGTTGAGGGCTCAGCCGCCCATGGGGACAGAGACTCACCCACGGATCCCTGAGCATCAGCCTCATCCCAGGAGAGCAGGTGTTCAAAGCAAGTCCTGCCCTGCTGATGGGACTCCAGTGACACTCGCTGTCACTGGGTTTCCTGCTCATGGGGATTCTGTTTCCTCGATTGTGACGCTGATGAAGGCTGGGTGAGGACAGGTTGACAATGACTCCTGGGGAGACAGAGGAACCTGGAAAGTGTCAAGTCCAGGACACTATACACTAGCTCATGCTGGACAAAGCAGGAAAGAACATCCAATGGGAAGAAGACAGTGTCTTCAACAAATGGTGTGGAGTAAACTGGACAGCAACGTGCAGAAGAACGCCTGCACCACTTTCGTACACCATATACAAAAATAAGCTCAACATGGATGAAAGACCCATGTGTGAGACAGGGAACCGTCAAAATCCAAGAGAAGCGCGCAGACAACAAAGTTTGACCTCGGCCATAGCAAATTCTTACTGGAACTGCAGGACACAAGGGCGGGCCTCCCCTCGATGAGCCACTGGGCATGAAGTTTTTTTATTTATTATTTTTTAAAAATGTTCGTGTGTTTATTTACTTTTGAGACAGAGAGCAACAGAGCATGAGTGGGGGAGGGGCAGAGAGAGAGGGAGACACAGAATCTTAAGCAGCTTCCAGCCTCCGAGCTGTCAGCACAAAGCCCCATGCAGGGCTCGATCCCACGAATCGGGAGACCATGACCCGAACAGATAGACAATGACTGAGCCACCCAGGCTCCCTGGGATGAAGATTATTTTGAGTTAAAAAGCAGTCAAGGTCCACACACACAGGAAAAGCTCTTCATGTCTCTTCAACTGACTAAAAAATTCAGTGCGAGCACCTGCTCTGGGAAGCCAGCTGGCACCACAGACAACTGCACTAGATATGGACATTGTGGGGGAGACCGTGGGGGGGGGGAGGAGCGGCCAGCAAGGCCTGTTTGGTCACAGTCCTCTGTGTCCCATCATTTCCCAGGGGCCCTGCACACATTGTTTTCCCAACATCTACTCTATTCTTCTTCAGTCTGTGATGTGCATTTCTTTACATTGAATACTAGACCCCTACCTCCTTCCATGTAATTCAGAAAAACACAGATCTCATTTTGTCTGCGTGTCTTTTGACTTTCTAGGTCTCTTTTGATTCCCATATGTTCTCTATTAAATTTCTTGTGTGTCATTTCAAACTCCTCAAGGACAGGTCTCACCATAGAGGACTCTCCCCTACAGGAGCCTCCACAGAAGCTTCTCAATAAAAGAGGCTCGGAGGCAAGGACTGTGGACCCAGGGGTTTTGGTCTCACTTCCTCGTTATCTGTGTCACTGTGAGTAATGGTAGCTGCTCCCACTGCCATGATATGTAGCACAGTAATAGTCAGCCTCGTCCTCAGGCTGCGGCCCAGAGATGAGCAGAAGCCCTGCATTGGCCGAGGCATCTTTGGACCCGGAGAAGCGGCTGGGGACCCCAGGGCCCTGGTGCTTATTTGAATCTGAGTAGTAGTACAGGAGATACCGGGGAGGGCTCCCTGGTTTCTGCTGGAACCAATTTATGTAGTAGCCGCCAACACTGAACCCGCTGCTCAGGGTGCAGGTGAGTCTGGCTGTTGTTCCCGGAGATGCAGACAGGGAGGACTGCTGGGTCAGCACAGGCTGGGACAGGGAACCTGCAAACACAGACACTCATCACTGATGGAACCTGAAATGCAGGCAAAATGTACCAGGATGCTGAACATGGCAAGCATCCTTTGAGATCCCCCTGTGTCCCTGAGGCCAGCCCTTACCTGTCCATTGAGACAGAAGCATGAGGACTAGGAGAGTCCAAGCCATGATGACATAGACCGTAGTACCTACACTGGGCTGGGCTGCCCCGGGCCTCCTTTTCTCCTCCACCCTCTGCCACAGGAGGAGCTGTCCATGCAAATGAAGTCCATCTAGTGACTGCCCAGCTCCTCTCTGAACCCTGGTGCTTCAGCCCATATGAAGGACACACCCTGGGGACGATGGAGGTTGACTTCACCACTGGGGAGACCCCTGGGAGGAAGCACTGCATGCACAACGCACAGGTCCCTGCTTGGGGGACCTTGCCACATCAGAAGGGACACACGTGCCGACTTCCCATGAGGGAGCCCCGAGCCCAGTCCCCAGGCCCAGGTTCTGAGCAGTTGTGAAGACACCACAGGGTACTCCCACAGCGCCCCCTCTTGACTGACAGGCACATACCTCACTGTGTCCAACAGCCCTGAGAGCACAGCTGGCTTCCTCAGCTCCTTTTGTTCACACATCCTTGAGCTGAATCATGGCCAACGTGATCCCATAATACTGCCCTTGATGACTGCAGTGTTTTGCATGCTCAGAAGGAGTCCTGGTCTCTGTGAGTTGCAAACATTACCTCCCGTTAGTGGTAAGTTGTTGACATCTGGCAGAAGATACTGCAGACATCATATCCCTGCACTGGTGTGAGAGGTAGCATCTGTAAACCTTGGGAATGTTTTTCAGCTCCTATGCATTGTAGCGATGGATGCCAACGAGTGTCCAATAAATTGGGTTTTGTTTTAATCTGCGATTTTTTCGCTCATTTATTGGCTAAGTGATTTATCAAGGAAAGGGAAAACAATGAATTTATCTTTGATGAAGTCCAATGTATCAGGTTTTTTATGGCTTGTGCTAATGGGGTCTTATCTAAACATGTTTATACAAACCCTAGAGCCTGATGACTTTTTCCATTTTTATGTTTACAACTGTTTACTTTACAGTATGTCAATAAGCCTTTTAGTGAATTTTTTTTATGAGGTCAGAGTTTTCGGTGAGATTCATTTCTCTCGATGGATATCCAGTGGTTCTGCGGACATTTGTTCAAAGGCCATCCTTCCTCCTCTGAAAGGCTTCTGCACCCTTGTCAATACGGTTTTCTTATCCATAAGTATCCATAAATATTTCTTATCCATGCTTTTGTGAGTTTGGTTCTGAGTTTTCTGTTCTGTTACATTGGCCACTGTGTCTACCTTCCATCCACACCACTCTGTCTTGTGATAAGAATTGAATTACTGTTCTCTAAAAGTTGGGAAGAATTGTCATCTCTACTATATTGACTCTACTAATCCTTAAACACAACATATCCCTCCACGGTTTTGGATCCATTTTGATCACATTTCCCTGCATTGTCGAGATTTCAGCATCCATGTCCTGTACATGTTTTGTTAAATATTCACCCAAATACTTCATCATGGAGTGGTTTGAAATGTTATTTTTACCTTGTTTTTCAAAAGTTTATTGCTCGTATAGACGCAACTAAATGACCTTTCTACGTTGATCTTGTGTTCCGCCACATTCCCGAAATTGCTTATTACCCTTTGAATTCATATATTTACATACATATTCATAGCTCCCTTTGTATTTTTCCCGTATACCATCCTCTGGCCTGAAAATAGGGACAATTGGCTCTTGTTCTCCTTAGTCTGTATGCCTCTCACTGTTTGACTTGCCTTATGCTTTGGTCAGGCACATCCAGTCCTATGGCTAACAGCAGTGTTGAGACTGGACATGATGACCTTGGTTGCCACCCTGGGGGAAAAGCTTTCAGAGCCTCACCTCAGTGTGTGTTAGCTGTGGTGTTTCATCATTTTCTTTATCAAGCTGAGGATGTGCTCCTCTATTTTCATTCTCTGAGAAATGATGTCTTTTTCATTCATTCATTCATTCATTCATTCATTCTCATTCTTTGTCATGAATAGGTTTTGCATTGTGTGAAATGCTTTTTCTGTATTGATTGATAAGACCAGGTTTATTTAAAATAATTTTTAAAATTCAGTGTATTCATTTATTTATTTAGAGAGAGAATGATAGCTTGAGCTGGGGATGGGGAGAGAGAAGAGGAGAGAAAGGATCTCAAGCAGGTTCCATGTTGTCAGCGTGGAGCCCCATGGAGCACTTGACCTCAGGAACCCTGAGGTCATGACCTGAGCTGAAATCAAGAGTCCTATGCTTAACTGAGCCAAATTGGTGCCCCAGGGTTTTTTTCTTATTTAGCCTGTTAATATTGGAGATTACATTGACTGATTGTTTAATATAAAACTGGCCTTGCATCCCCACAATACACCCCATTTCATCGTTGTGTGTATTTCTTGTGATACATATATATAACTGAATACTGTTTTTTTTAATATTTTCTTTGAAATAGTTTTCTGCTTATTTGTGTGACATATTCCATTTTTTGTCTGTTTTGTGCTAGGGTGCTATTGACACCAACTACTGAATGACAATTTTAGAAATAATGATTTCTGGGGCACCAGGGTGGCACAGCGTACTAGTCATGATTTCTGCACACGTTGTGGTCTCACGGTTCATGGCATCGAGCCCATCAGAGGGTTCTGTGCTGACAGTGCAGAGTCTGCTTGGGTTTCTCTCTCTCTCTTCCCCTCTTTCTTTCTCTCTCCCTCTCAAAAACAAACTTGAAAAAAAAGAAAGAATTCTTACCTTAACCCATTTCAGCATATTGATCCACAAGCAAGGAATATCTATTCATTCATTCCAGTTTTCTCTAATTTCTCTTACGATGCTTTGTAGTTTTCCATATACAAGGCTTTCAATTTTTCCAAAATACATCCTTAAGAATTGCATAATTATATCACTATAAATGGAACTGCTTTTATTTTTATATATTGATGGTTTATTGCCTCTATATAGACTACCATTTATCTCCTCATTCCGTTTTTGTAACCTGAAGGCCAGAATTGAACCAATCAGACCCAAACCATCTGCGACTGAGCCCTAGAGCTGATTGGGAATCAACACCTTTTGTTCTCGGACATCTCCACTGAATATTTTTTTTAACTCTCAGCAACAAAGTTTGCATTTGAAAACATGAACACGGTGAGAATGGGTCGTCAGTGTAAAAATATAACTGAAGGAAAGGATATGACAGTGTCACATCATCTGTCTCTGGGACAACGGAGGGTCTGTTGAAGATCTGAGCACAGAAGTCACCCCCTGAGCCACCTGAAGGGTAACGTCACCAGAGCCAGAGAGTGAAGGGAGATTTTGTCTCACTTCCCAATGGGACTGACGCACTACGTAAGCATTAGCACTATCGTGGCATGTGAGACAGTAATAGTCAGCTTCTCCTCATGCTGGAGTCCAGAGATATCAGAAAACCTGAACTGGTCAAAGCATCTTTGGATCCAGAAAATGATAGGAGACCCAAGATCCCTGAAGTGCATCTGACTCTGATTTGAATCTCAGCAGAAACCAGGGATGGCTCTTTGCCTTCTGCCAGTGCCTATATATGGTGTCACTTCTCAGGGTGCAGATGTGGGTGAGCACAGGCTGGGAGAGGTTTGCTTCTTCCAAACACAGACACTCCTGTGTAATGGGGCAGGGATGGAGGTGAAGTGCTTGGGGGTCTGATCCAAAGGGGTTGACAGAGGGGCAGGGGACTCCCCAGTTGTCCGAGAACCGGAAGGGAATGTGAGGGGACTACATGCAGCTGTATGTTCTGTCCATTTTCCTCCCGAGAGATGGACCCTGGAGATAGGAAACTACAGCAAGATCACTTCTAGTTTCCTCTGAAATCCTAACATGGAGATGGAGGTCAGACCTGAAGAGCCAGAGGTAGAGACTGAACGTCTGAGGGACACGGGAACAGATGGGAAAACAGGAGGGAGGGTTTGCGGGGTGTTGGCAGGGAGAGTCTGCAGGATCTGGTCCAGATTCACAATAGCTGGTTCAGACAGAGGGCACTTTGACTATGACTAGGGTTATTGTCCATATATCACCTGTGGGTACATCAGTAGTGACACAAAGCCCTTTAAGGACCACATGGTGACACTGATGTGTAGATGAACGTTTGCTGGGCAGCACGTTCAGGTGCAGACACAGTATTTATTTCTGTGCATCTTCTCCAGACCCCGTGGGGACATGCGGTTGGCCTCTGTTATGTCAACTGTCAGTGTCTTCCCGGGATGCCCAATTGTTTCTCACATTACATTCAAACATGAGCATTTCTATTTTCCCTGTTCAAGGAAAGATCTTTCTGCAGAAGAATCCCATGTGCATGTGTCTCCAGGTAAGTTTCATACTGAAAAGATGCTCAGAATCATGATCTTTGTGCACAGGTATTTTCTCTCCCTTGCTCGCTATCTGAGACGCTGTGAGCAATGAAAGCCGCTCCCACTGCCATGAGCTGTAGCACAGTAACAGCCTCGTCCTCAGGCTGCGGCCCAGAGAGGAGCAGAAGCCCTGCCTTGGCCAAGGCATCTTTGGATCCAGCGAAGAGGCTGGGCACCCTGGAGTCTTCTCCATTCTGAGTCTCTCCCTTAAAATTTCTTGCAGGATTTGTTTAGTGGTCACAAATTCCTTTAGCTTCTGTTTCTCTGTTAACTCTTTATCTCTCCTTACATTCTGAATGACAGTCTTCCTGGAGGAAAGATTCTTGGCTACATATTTTTCCTATTCAGCCCATTGAGTATATCCTGACATTCCTTTCTGGCCTTCCAAATTTCTGTGGACAGATCTGCTGCGACCTTGATCTGTCTTCCCTTAGAGGTTAAGGACCTTTTCCCCCATGCTGCTTTCATGACTCTTAGTTTTTCTGTGTATTTTGTGAATTTAGCTATGATATGCCTTGGTAATGGTCATTATTTGTTGAATCTAATTTGTGCTCCCTGTCCTTTTGGATTTTGATGTTTGTACCTTCCCTAGATTAGGGAACTTTTCAGCTATAATTTGCTCACATATATGTTCTCCCCCTTTTCCTCTCTCTTCATCTTCTGGGACGCCCATGATATGAACGTATTCCTCTTAGTAAGTCCCTGAGTTCTCTAAATCCTGTATTGTGATCTTTTGCCTTTGTTTTTCTCTTTTTTTCGGCATTATTATTTTCCAGAATTTTATCTTCCATAACACTGATTGTGCTCTGTTTCATCCATCCTCGCTGTCATGGCATCCATTCAAGATTGCATCTCAGTTATAGCATTTACAACTTGGGCTTGACTAGATTTTAGTTCTTTTGTCTCTGCAAAAAGGGATTTTCAGGGGTCTACTATGTTTTTTTCAACCTCAGCTAGTATTCTTATAATCATGGTTTTAAATTCTAATTTAGACATCTTATATCTGTGTTGATTACTGAAAGGAACAGCTTTGAATCCAAATGACAGCCCCACCTTAGTTTAAAGCTAGGTTCTCTTTTCTGCTTATTATGGATGTTTGATAAGAAATACAATTGCTGAGAAGTTTGTTTTGCTTGCTGTTTGCTATGAGCATTGTGAGACCTTTCCTGATTGTAACCCACTGTAGAATGGGCTGTAAAACTTCCTAAATGTAGTCTGATATGTAATGGAATGAGTGATTGTATACAAACTAACCAGCATTTCTCGCTTCTGTAAACCTGCTTGCTTAGCACATTCCTCACCTACCCCCTTCCCCCTTTCTTCCTCTCGCCACAAGTAAAAACCTCCCCTGTGCTATTTGTCTCTGTCTATAAAAACGCTATACCAACCCTAATCGTGGCCTCTTGTGTCACCGGCGACGAGTGCGCAGAGGACCAGGTTCGAACCTGCAATAAACGACCCTTGCCGCTTGGCTTTGACTTACGACTCTGGTGGTCTTTTGTGGGAGGTTTTGGAACTTCAGGCATTACAATTACATCCCTGCACATCATTTCTCCTTTTACATTCTTTTGGGGTGAATTTCTCCATCTTGTCACTTTGGGGAAAAATAATAATAAATTAAAATTAAAAATTAAAATTAAACAAATTTTTAAAAATAAGCAAAGAAAGGAAGCTAGATGCTAGATGTGTTTTCGTCTGCTTGATAAGAGATACTTGATGGAAAAGAGAAAAAAGAGAAAAGAAAAACAGCTTACAAATTTACAATATTTTTTAAAAATTAAAATTATACAAAATGAAGAAAATAAAATAGGGTAAAAAGTTTTGCTCTTTTTTTATCCAAGAAAGAAAAGAAATAAAAACAACAACAAAAACTGGAGCAAACAAAAGAACAAACGAACAAGCAAACAAAATGAAATTGAAAGAAGCTAGATCCATTTTCTCCTAGAACTGAAACTTTGTAGCACAATATGGTCCCCAGATTCAGCAGATGGAAGGGGTTTGTGCTGTTCTGGGGGATGTGCCCAGAGGTTGCAGATGGATAGGGCTCTGTGTAATGGCTCCATTCTCCATTTGGTGGTGCTACTTCGCTCACTGGGGTGGGTAAGTGTGGGTCTGCTACAGGCTAAAATGGCTGCATCTTGTTCTCTAGTCTCCTGAGCAGAAAAATTTCACACCCTCTTGGATGCGCACCCTGTCACCTCTCCTTTGTCTCAGGCTTCTGTCCATTCCCCACCTTCACACTCTCTGTGTTTAATTATTTATTTATTTTGAGAGAGAGAGAGACACACAGAGTGTGAGCGGGGGAGGGGCAGAGAGAGAGATGGAGACACAGAATTGGAAGCAGGCGCCAGGCTCTCAGCTGTCAGTACAGAGCCCTATATGGGGTCGAACCCATGAACCATGAGATCATCACCTGAGCCAATGGTGTATGCTTCACCAACTGAGCCATCTAGTTCCCCAGAGCTTAGGTATTCAAAGCATTTAGAGCACTCAGCACTTCAAGAAGACACATGTGTCAGTATAAATTGGTCACGGAATAAGTTAAATTGATACTAGGTAATCTGTCAATCTCAGGAAAACTTCCATGAAAGAAGGTATACTGTAAAGCACCCCTCAGTTCCCAACCCCATGCCACATCCCTCCTAGGGATTAGTGTGGCTGCAAGAAACCAAGGCCTAGCCAGAATAAATGAATAATAATAATTATTATTATTATAAACGGATGTGGATTTCTCTTTCATCTTGTATGACATTAATATCTTGGCTTTATGACTAGTGAGCATATTCTGCCTGGTGTTCACAATCTGGAAAATGTACCTGTTGGGTGCAACTTTTTGGCCAACCAAACAGACTGGAGAACATTCTCCCTCTGTCTGTCTATGCCTCTGTCTCTCTCTTGGTCCAGATGGGCCTGCTGTTGAGGGAGTTAGTCATGAGAGATTCCAGACCCTAGGAAACATCTGTCACCTCAACCTTCAAGTTTGTTTGTGCTGGAAAGTCTATTCCAGGAGCACCAGCCCAGTGTCCCAGTTTAGTGGGCTTGTGGCACCGTTGTGTCATAATTACCCATGAGACTGGGGATGCCATTTTCACTACAGCCTCCTTACCACCTGTGCAACAAAGGTTTTTGCTTTCTTAGACTAATTTAGGAGTAAACTTTGGATTGTTGGGCAACCCATTCAGGTGTAGGCCAGCAGCATGGGTGGTGAAAGAATTCACCCAAGCAGAGCAAAGGAGATAGAAGTTTAGAGAATACACTGTAAGGGAGCAGCAGGCAGGACAGCAAAGCAGAGATGGTCTCCCAGGAGGCAGCGGTAGGGGCTGTGGTCAAGAGGGGAAGGTAAGGTGGTGTGAAATATTTGGCTTTTTTTTTCCTTTTTTGGTACCTGTGTCTGGGTAGGAGTCAGCTAGGGCTTATAGATATTTTGAGGTGACTTGTCTAACGGGCCTGTTTGCATCCAGCCCACTCGTCACTGTGGGACCTTCTACCATACTCAGGTGACCATTGCTCAAGTCTGTCGCCTAAAACTGGCCTCTATGTTACCGCTTGCTAGATCAACAATGGCAAATCCTTGCCATTTGGGCAGAGATCTCATCTTCAGTAGCGGCTCATGTTGAACAGTGGGGGTGTGCTGTCCATACATAACCTTGTCTGTCCGTCTGGGGTTCTGTGCAGTTATAGACCAGAGCATGGTATTATACTAACATGCTGACAGGTGATTTGAATGAAATTCCTTGGTGGCCTGGTCCATGGGATTTAGGAGGAGGGGATCCTCTGGTGCCCTGGGCTGGAATCCTTGTTGAACCATCATTCATATATGGAATTGTTGCATTCTGGGAGACACAAACTTAAAAAGTGGATTGAACTGGGCGGGGGGGGGGGGGGGCAACAATTAGGCATATGTGTATTGAAGCCACAGGTCCTAAGAGGGAAAGAAGGCAGCGTAGCCATGACCAGGTTTCTTTCCAGGAAAACCATCCTTATGTTGCCAGGTCCCAGGGGGAGGAAGGTTGTTCAATCAAACCGTAGACTTTTTTTTATGTTCCCTGATTGACCCTTTAGCAGGACACAGATACCCTCTGGGCTTCAGCTACGAGATCTAAACTCAGTCATTTCTGCAAACCGAATGTGACTAAAACCTCCAACTGGGTTTGTATAATCATAAAGGGTCTACATATTGTAGACCCTGGGGCATGTGTATTGGGCTCTACTCCCTCACCTGTGTGCACTCCTAGGATGCCTGTGCTGTCTCAGGCAATAACACTGTGTCACTCCTTCCTCCTCAAAGACAGGTGTTCCCACAGTGGTGTCCCATACACAAGCCTCCACTGAAGCTTCTCAATAAAAGAGATGCAGGGGTTTTTGTCTCACTTCCTGCTTATCTGAATCACTGTGAGTAATGATAGCTGCTCCCACTGCCATGATATATACCACAGTAATAGTCAGTCTCGTCCTCAGGTTGCAGCCCAGAGATCAGCAGAAGCCCCGCATTGGCCGAGGCATCTTTGGATCCGGAGAAGCGGCTGGGGACCCCAGGTCCCAACTGTGTACTGGAGTCTGAGTAGTAGTACAGGAGATACCGGGGAGGGCTCCCTGGATTCTGTTGGTACCAGTATATGTTATAGCCTCCAACATTGATGTCCCTGCTCAGGGTGCAGGTGAGTCTGGCTGTGGCTCCCAGAGATGCAGAGAGGGAGGCTGGCTGAGTCACAACAGGCTGGGACAGGGAACCTGCAAATATAGACACAGCAGATGGAAGACAAGAGACAGGGTACATGAGATTAGGGAGCTGAGCCAGAGGGATTTGACTCTGGCTGTGGGCCCACCCTGGTGCCCTGCATTCTGTCCCTACCTGTGCAGTGACAGAGGAGCACGAGGAGGCTGGGGATCCAGGCCATGGTGACACACCCCCTTCTTAGGCCCAGAGCTAGGGCTTGTCTGCCCCGGGTCTCTCTTATCCCCTGTGCACAGGCCTCAGAGAGGAGGGGCTGCTCATGCAAATGGGACCCACACCTGCCTCTTCTCCATGTGTACACACAGGGTCTGTGGCCCTTGGACACGGAGACTTCCTGATGCACTGCATTCCCCCTGGGTGGGCCAGGAGGCAGCAGCTGAGGGGACCACACACAGGCCAAACTCCAGGGGATTCCACCAGGCCCTGATGGGATACACCTGCCCTGTCCCCACAGGAAACATGGGGGCCCTGACCTGGGGCCTCCTGTCAGTGCAGGACTGCCAGTGGATCCCCCGTCCTGCAGAAACCCTTAGACATGATCACACAGCAGCCCCTGCTGCTCTCCGGGCAAACGTCTCATTCTTTCCACTTTCTCGTTCTTTCCCACTGCTTCCAATGCTCTCCTTTACCTGCGTCCCAAATGTTTGTGCTCCCACCATGTGAGACAGACCCTTCAGAGAAGGATGGAGGTGCAGTCCTGGTGTTCTCTCCCTGAACCGGGTTTTTCCTTGGGTGGGGCTATTGTGGGAAGGACAGGAACAATCTTGACCCAGGACAGTCTAGGAATTCTGGTGGAGCTGATGACAAGATGCAGGGAACAGAGAGCAGGGGATCTGCCCCCAAAGGGGGCTCCTAGGGGGCAGGCTGACTCTGGATGATGAGTGAACAGGAACCTGTGAGCGGTCACAAACCTTCACAGAGAAGGACACAGATTATGGAAATTTGTGCCTTTCTGGAGCATGGCAGAAAGGACTCCACAAACTCTGATGAGGCTGCTGAGGGTATGGGGACTGAGCAGGGCCCGGGAGTCCAGTAGGACCACTGCGGGGCCATCCTGCAACCTGCCATCCCTGTGCTGGGAGTCTTTTCATTCCAGCTGGGCTTCTCCTGGTCAGTGCTGCTCATTAGAGATTTAATTCTGCAGGAAGTTCTAAGACAGATTTTGGGGCAAGGAGAAGTAGAAGGCAACCCCGGGGGATGGTTGGAGGAAGATGACAGCAGAGAAAACAGGAAGGGTGAAATGGGTTGTGTCCCCAAGTGGGACAGAGGGAGGTAACTGAATGGACAGCAGGCTGTGGGAGAGGGAGTGATGGTCCAGAGAGTTAGATGGCTAGAGGGTGATGCCCAAAGAGACAGGAATACCCTGACTGACACAGGGGAAGTCAGGTGGGAGAGCAGATGGAGGGCAGGTGGTGGGTCTGTTGTCCCGTGTCAAACTGAGACCACGGTGTGACATGTTGAGAGGCATGGAAACATCACAGACAACCAGGGCTGCAGCGACGCCTTCTGTCCCCCATAGGAAGGATGTGGGTGTTACAGTATTTGCCTGACTGATGGCTTGGCCTGCATAACTTATTCAGTTGGTCCCCATCAGCAGATTAGTGAATGACAACATGGCTCTTAATGTCATTTGAATAAGCATCTCACAGGGAGCAGGTTGCTGAGGTTGCTGACTCTGACCATTTGTTGATATATTTAGGTGCTAAACCCCCTCCCCTTCATTATATGTGCAGATGTGGAAAGGAAGCCCAGTCTTGGGGTCACACTGGTGAGATGGACACACACTGGGAGAGATGGGATGGGCACATCGGGATGAACCACTGCACAGCAGAATCAGGCTAGGGAGCCTCTCTTCCCATGGTGGTGTTGACCATCCTCCCCCTCGCTTGCTCCCTTTCTGCTCAGGGCTGAGACATTCTGAGCCCTGCTTGCACTTCTCCATAGATTGAGATCACTGTGGAATGCCACTACCTGGAGACAGCATACAGTGCTAATCTGCCTCATCCTCAAGCTGGCCCCTATGATGGTGAGGACGGCTTTGTTCCTGGAGATGGACCTGGAGAAGTGATCAAAGACCCGAGACAGGTGATTGTTTGTGGTAGATAAGGGGGTGGGCACCCCTGCCTCGAGTCTGTTGGTACCAGCCAGGGAAGTTACTGATAGATACTGACCCAGAGCTAAAGCCACAGGTGAGTGTCACCATGCCTCCTGCAGACACTGACTGTGATGGCTCTTGGATAACCACAGTATGAGAATTGGTTCCTAAAACCAAAAGCAGGCACATGTGTTATTATGAGAGGCAAGGGTCACCCTGAAACCTTGATTTTATGTGCCCTCCAAGAAAGCAGGGTCTCTTCCCCTGACCTGACCCATAAGCAAGGAACCTGAGAAGAAGCACCATCCAGGCCATGGTGGGGATCCTCACAGGTCTTGCCCCCTCAGGTTCTTGGGTTGGGTTGGGGTCTCCTCTGGGCCTTTTCATGCCTGCAGACCTATGAGGAGGAGAGGTGCTTCATGCAAATTAACTTCCTCTCTTTTACTGCCCCTTGGTCACCCTGATGTCGCCTGGGGGAGACCTTGAAAGAGGCATATACTGGGACTACACAGAATCAATGACTGCAGGGAGCCTGGGACACTGAGTGGCAGGGTGACATCTTGCCCCGAGTCATCTCCTCCATGTCCCTGGTGGCCTCAGTCTCAAGTGTTTTCCCTGGAAAGGCAGACTGAGGGCATGCATCTGCTTCTCACATCCTGGCCATGCTTCTAGTTCATTCCACATGTACCCCATCCCTGGGAATATTTTCTGCCCTCCCCAGTGAAATGGCCTCTTGTCTCTTTGGAGAAACTTAGTGGTCAGTCCTCCTGGAGTGAGTCCACTGGAAATTTCAAAGCCCGCGCTGGGTATGAACAAACAGGGTCTCTTCTGACTCAGTCCTAGTCCCTGTCTCCTGATAGCCACGGGGCAGAAGACCAGAGGTGGGGGAGTCTACACCAGAGGCACCCCAGGCTGTGGAAGTCATCCTCATTTGCTCTTGGAAGCCATCTATTATCTGAAGTAGCAACAATATAACTGCTGGTTTGGGGGGGGGAAGGTAATGATATCACCATTAAATTATGAGATTTCTCCAAACATCAGGGAAAAAAAGAATCTGAACGAAAATGGCACTGTCTGAAAACATTGTGTGACCATCCCGAGGCATTATAAAATACCCTTGCCTTGTGTAGTCGCTATGCAGCAGAAAGAACCCAAAGGGTGGCCGGGGAAATGGAAAAACATACAATTTCTGGAGAATAGGTGAAAGAAAAGCCACAAAATTGGACTTCATCCCACTGTGGAATAAGAATGTGATCCAATGCTCATTTCTGAATGGTTAGTAGATTGTTTCGTGATACGTATACGGCCATTGCTTTCTTTGCCATCAACTGTGTTCAGAGACTTAACTCACATCAGACGTGAAGATTTATAGTAAATTCGGGGCACCTGGGTGTCTCAGTCCGTTAACCATCTGACTTTCGATTTCAGCTCAGGTCGTGATCGCACAGTTCCTGAGTTCAAGCCCTGCATCGGACTTTCTGCTATCAATGCCAAGCCTGCTTCTGTTCCTCTGTTTCCCTCTCTCTCTGCACCCCCTCAAAAATAAATAAATGTCAAAAAAAGATTCATATTAAATCCAATTCTATTAGCCAAAATTATTCTTGAGACAGTGGTTAATGTGTAATTATATGCATCAGATTTCAAGATGAAGAAGAAGACCTAAAACTTAAGAGAAAAGTTATCAATTCACATCCGTCACTATAAAATGCTGAAGCACATGACAAGTCACAGAATAATCTGAATCTTATCTGTGACTATTGCAGATAATGGAAGCTGTGTGTATTATGTATTTCATCCAGAATTCCGATATCCAGTGTTTTCCACAACAAAAGTAACCTTAAAATGTCCATACTACCCAAAACAATCTATAGATTCAAGGCTTCCTATGAAAATTCCTATGATATTTTTCACAGAAATAGAAAAAAAAGTCCTGACTTTTGTATAGAGGCAGAAAAAGACCTAAAATTGCCCAAGCTTTCTTGAGAAAGAAGAATAAATCTGGAGGCACCATACTTCCTGCTTAAATTTATAACTAAGTTCTAGGAATACAAACAGTATGAAACTGGCCTAGAAAGCCACACATAGATAGATGCCACAGAATACAAAGACCAGAAGGTAATGCAAGTTCCCCTTGACCACCAGGGAGCAAGTACACTGAAAACAGGGCCTTTGCAAGGTTCCTAGAGGAGAAGTGACACGGAGTTTGGAGGGGATTCAGATAGGCATATGCATGAATCATACAGCAGGTGACCCAATCGAGATCCTAAGGTTCTCACTGGTGTTCCTGACACACTCTGGGAGAGAAAGCTGGTATTCTTGGACACCTTGCAATGGGACACGTTGGTACGCATGCCATGGTGGTCAGCATGCATCCACATGGTCAATCTGGGGTAAGAAGCCCAGCCTAAAGACTCTCTCAGCCGCGTCAGGCCACATCTGCCAAGAGCCCCCATGGGAGCTGCCCTCTGCCCTCTGCTGCTTCCTGCATTGGCATGGGTTCCTGGGGCCTGGCTCCTCTGCCATTCCAGATTACCCATTCCCCTGTTGGGTGCTCGGGATGATGAAAAAGCTCTGCAAATGGACATTTGTGGTGGTTACAAAACATTGTGAGTATACTCAGTATCTCTGAATTGCACAATACAGAGTGATTAAAATAATAAATCTTGTTGTGTTTATTCTCTTCACTATAAATTATCAGTTCAAAATCAAATTATATGTAAGAAGCTGTACTAATACAAATATCCTTCTTGTCCTGGTATGTGGTACCCTATTCTAACTTATCATCATCAGTAAAACTTGACAGTAATGTTTAAAATTATTTTTCCTATAGAATCCACATATAAATGAGATCATATAGCATTTTTTCTTTCTCTGTAGGGCTTATTTCTCCTAGGGTAATATCTGGCAGGTTCGTCCATGTTGTCACAAATGGAAGAACTTCTTTCTGGAGAGACATAGGACTGGACTTCTTTGTGCACAAATAGGGGGCATCCTGCCCTGTCGCCCCAAAGCCTCACTGCTGCTTGGATCACTGATGAGCCCTGATGTCACAGGAGAAGAGAAGAGCACAGAGTCAGGGCCTGGGAATTCAGGAAACCAGCCACAGTGGTACCCAAAGTGCCTGATGGTGTCCGCTTTGGTAAATTCACATCTGTAGGATCTACTTCCCACCTTCCCAAGAGCAGACCCAGCATTTTGTAGCAATGATGGAGCCCTGCATGTTGCCTTCACAAGCACCACTGAGAGTTTTGCTGACAACTAAAGTTTCTCCCCTGGCTAACCACCCCCCGCCCGACGTCACAATTTAAGGGGCAAGTAGCTGGCCTGGTTGCCCAGCCAGCTCTGTGCCTGCTATTTCTTCTGTTGTGAGTCTTCCCTGGGCACCAATCTTATTTAGTACATCCTACCTGGAACACACAGCTATTCAGCCAGCTCTGAGCACAGGAGCTTGGAGGGAAGGGAGCCTCTGCCCCAATCCCTGGAGGAACAGAGTCCACATTCTGGAGGACTGTCCACCTGCTGCAATGGTCCAGACTCTGACTAGAAAACTAAGACAGTGGATGTGCCTTTGTAAAGAGAAAGAGGGCCAGCTCAACACTCTCTGAGCTTTACACTTTAACCACCAGACAAAATGTCTGCAATGTCGTGGCTTTCTTTGTTGCCTGTTTGTTTGTTGGCTTGTTTGTTTTCATGACAGTACAAAGAGTTTGAATAGGACACAGATGAGGAAGGGTATTGTGACCTAGAAGCTACTTACAAAGACAGTGAGTGTGCATTCAAGTTATTTTCAACTGGAAGAGAGTCAGAGTGCAAGGATGTGAGCAGGCTGAGATATTTGTCCCACTTCCCCATGAGTTCGTGTCACTGTGACCAGCACTACTGTGCCAGATTGCACAGTAATAGTCAGCCTCGTCCTCAGGCTGCAGCCCAGAGATGAGCAGAAGCCCCGCATTGGCCGAGGCATCTTTGGATCCGGAGAAGCGGCTGGGGACCCCAGGTCCCAACTGTGTACTGGAGTCTGAGTAGTAGTACAGGAGATACCGGGGAGGGCTCCCTGGATTCTGTTGGTACCAGTATATGTAATAGCTTCCAACATTGATGCCCCTGCTCAGGGTGCAGGTGAGTCTGGCTGTGGCTCCCAGAGATGTAGAGAGGGAGGCTGGCTGAGTCACGACAGGCTGGGACAGGGAACCTGCAAACACAGACACAGCAGAGGGAAGACAAGGGACAGGGTACATGAGATTAGGGAGCTGAGCCACAGGGATTTGACTCTGGCTGCGGGCCCACCCTGGTGCCCTGGATCCTATCCCTACCTGTGCAGTGACAGAGGAGCACGAGGAAGACGGGGATCCAGGCCATGGTGACACACCCCCTTCTTAGGCCACAGAGCTGGGGCTGGACTGCCCCTGGCCTGTCTTATCCCCTGTCCACAGGGCCACAGAGGAGGGGCTGCTCATGCAAATGAGACCCACACCCGCCTCTTCTCCATGTGCACACACAGGGTCTGTGGACCTTGGACACAGAAACTTACTGATGCACTGGGTTCCCCCTGGGTGGGCCTGGAAGCAGCAGCTTTGGGGAACACACACAACCCCAGGTCCAGGGACTCCTCCAGGTCCTGACCGGACACACCTGCCCTGGCCCCACTGGACGCAAGGGGCCCAGTCCTTGCTTTCTGTCAGTGGAGGACTGCCCACCTGGATGCCCCTGTCCTGCAGAAAGCCCCAGACACAGTGTCACAGTGCCCCCTGCTGGTCTCTGGGTGAACCTCTCCTTTCCCACCTCTGGCTTCCCTGATGCCTGTGTTTCCATAACCTGAGAATGACCCTCCTGGGAAAGAGAAAGGTCCTGCTGTGCAGGAATTTGTTCTGTTCTCAGTATAAGAGGTGTTTATATCCTGTTTCTAAAATCACTTATTTATATTGTGGGTCTAATCTTCCAGGTAGGAAAGGTCTACATGATGCCCAATGAAACCCTTTGAGGGGTCTCTACTTAGGCACTCAGAACCATAATAATACTCATAAAATTACCAAAAGACAGAGGACATACATACAGGGGTACTGCCCATGTGCATGTGCGGTGTGCACGGGAATCGGGACAAAGAGGTCTGAGCACAGCTGTGGTATGTAAGGTGGGATCTTGTAAGGTGACCCAACTGATGTCCCTGCAGAAGGGAGATAGCCCTGGGTCAGAGGGCAGAACATGTGCCAAGGCCCAAGAAACAGGGGAGGGTGGTGGCTGGTGACCCTGGTGAACATGTCTCCTGGAGGGAAGAGAGATGGACCAGCTGAACACATGAATTCAGATCTCCAAATGGAACAGAAAGACCTGGAAAATAAGTATCCATTTACTTAAACCCGAAATCTGTGTTTCCCCTTTGGGAATGAATGTACATATTGTCACAAAGGCCAAATAGATCCATAATGATACTTCCCATGCACTTGCTAATCCTGCAGATCTGACCTTTTATCCTCACGTTATTATGTCTTCTAATCCTGAGTGGTCCACACGATTGTCAGCGGAAACCCAGCTCTTGTCTCTTCAGGGACCAGTGACATGGTATTCAGGTGATGGGTGACGCCTGGGAGCTGAGGGTTGGGGTGTCACTAACCAACTGACCTGAGGCACTGTGCAACGCCAAGGCTACTTTTCCATGCTGACCGGGAATAAACAGCCTCCCCCTCAGCCTGAACCAGGGATGTTCAGGGAAGCCAGGCTGCTTGCCCTGCATCCAGAAACTCAGTGGAGACCCCAGAGGGCTAGATGTTTGTTCTTCCATTGAAATGAAGTTTGAGAACATGGCTCGGGTGTTGCTGAAGCCAAGCTTCTGCCTCATTGCCAGCAATGTTACTGTGTCCAGTATAAGAGAACTTGGCCATCGTTCTAGGACCTTGATCACAGACGGTGGCCGAGTCAGCCCTGCCTGGCTCACAGACACTCTAAAGGGACCCAGAGGAGTTTGAGCAGGACAGGAGTCCACTGTGAATGAGAGTGAGGGTTTGGAGCAGAGCTGGCACATCTCCCACCCACCTTGGATGAGGCTGGCTCTCAGCTGTGTGGGGAGGGAGGGAGGTGAGGAGGAGAGGGGCCCAGGTCATGATGGACACGCAGACTCTGACCTCTAAAGCTCTGTTACAGAGACTGGGCTCCCTAAAGTCTCCTTGTATCCAGAAATTCCCATGTGGGTAGAGTTGCTGCACTCAGATACGCCCTTGCTGTACGTCTGTCCAGCTCCCGTGCTCTGGGATTTCACAGGTGGAATGAGCCAGAGTAAGAAGAGAGGAGCTAACCTAAGGGCACAGGCAGCCTGGGTGGTGATGAGCCCCAAGTCCTATCAGGTGAGTATCCTCTAGCGAGCACACTGATGGCTGGCCCCTGGTGGCCCTGACTTCTGTCCCTGATTGCTGGCCAAAACCACATGGATTATTCCATTCTATCCCACATACCTTCACACCCTGAAAACATGCTGTCCTCTGTGACAAAACTGGCACCCCAGTTAGAGGCCCGTGGTTGTCTGGACCCTCGTTACTGAGCTGCTCCTGATGGCTGTCAGGTGCTGGGTCCACAGCTCTGGGCTCACCCATGTGCTTCATACACATGCCCACAGCACCCCTTTCTGGCTCCATTACAGGCAACAAAGCACGTGAAAGGCAATGTGAGTATCGCGCCTGGGGGAAGGAAAGGCCCTCTTGACTCCTGCCAGCTCCACGGCCCCCTCCTCAATATTGGGGGAGATCCCTCACCTCAGGGCCCATCACTAGGCTGCAACCTTCTCACCCCCACCCACCCTTCCATTCCCTACAGCAGCCACCCTAGATCCTGACCCTCCCTCATGGGTTTACATGAGTGGAGGACAGGGTGACCAGAGACCTGGCCCCTGAGGAATGATGTGTCCTGCGGCTGGCATAGCAGGCAGACAGAAGCCTGGACCGGCCACATCCCACGGCTTGGGAAGGCTGGAGCACTCCTTCTCCCTCTGACCCCAGTTTGCTGAGCAGGGTCAGACCCCACGGCCCTCCCCTGGATTCCTCTTCTTCTACTGCTTGTGGGAATGGGGGAGCCCATCAACAAGGACCACAGGGGAAGGGATTGGAAAGAGGCACCTCTGCCTTGTCAGAAAGACAGAGGTGGCTCCCTGGGACCCACCTCTCAGCACAGCTCTTCCAGCAGGACCCGAGCCTGGACCCCTGACCTGAGGAGGAGGGGTCTGATGGGGACACAGTCAACAGCCTCTGCCTGGTCCCCTCCTCACGCTCCCCTCTGGCTCCTTGATCATCTATGCAGCACTGAGACATCATCACAGCACATCAGATTCTGGGGTTTCCTGTCAACCCCTCCAATGTTCCAGGTCCACCTCACTGCCTCACCCTTGGTGACTCTCCAGAAACATCTTATTTGTGTTGCTATTCATACTTCTTTGTCCTCTTTCTCTCCCAGGACATTTTCAGCAACATGAGGACGTAGACTGTCCCTAGCGCACTCACGCAGAACCTAAGCCCAAGGGTCATGCCTGGCACATACTTGGTGTTCACCAGAGGGTGTGCAGGGATGCATCTCTGTACAGTTGTCTATCCTGATCAGGAACACATGGAATCTGCCTGCTTCTGACCCAACGGGGACTCAATTCCCAGGACAGCCTGCCCCCAGGTGTGCAGTAAATCCTGCCCAACGGAAGAAAATCAGACAATGTTTTGCAGAGTAGGGTTGGGTTTACGGGCACAATTTGGGAGAACAAGGACACTTTTTCTAGACAAAATTCCCTAGCCTTGTCTAAGACTCCACTATTAGAAGAAATGAACAAAGAAGCAACTCTGTCAGCCAAGGGGTGTGAGCTGCACAGGAAGTCCCATTGCTGAGGGGACAGCAGGTTTGGGTCTCCCTTCCCCACAGGCCTGGAGCAGTGTGTGAGCTTTGAGACTGTGGTCCCACACTGAGCAGTAATAATCAGCCTCATCCTCAGCCTGGAGGCTAGAGATCCCCAGGGAGGCCATGTTCCCTGACCTGGAGCCTGAGAGTCTGGACAGGACCCCCGCGGGCCAAGCACTGCTACCATAGATGACAACGTTGGGGACACTGCCTGGAAGCTGCTGGTACCAGGACACACCTCCAGCCCCAACATTGCTGCTGCTTCCGGTGCAGGAGATGGTATCAGTCTTATTCACAGGCTAGGACACTGCAGATGTCTGAGTCACCACCGACTGGGCCCAGGACCCTGCAAGTCAGAAGAGAGACACGGGGTGAGAGAGAGGGGTCAGTGGACAGGGCCCATACATGGTTCCACAGTCCTCTCGTCTCCAGCCCTGATCCCAACCTCCAGCCACCTGTGCAGTGAGCCAGCAGTGTGAGCAAGAGAGGAGCCCAGGCCATGGTGGAGACCCCTGCTCAGCATGTGTCCTCAGTGTCCCTCATCCGGGCTCCCCGAGTCTCTCTTATTGCCTCCAGCAGCCCAAGGGGAGGGAGAGACCTTTCAGGCAAACCAGCCCCCTCCCCCTGGCTGGCCAGCCCCAACCTGAACCCTGAAGCTGACCCTTGTCTGGAAATCTCACCCCAGGAGGGGACGGAGCGAAAGCTGTGGGGCCTGACCTGGGGCTCCCCAAGGGCCTGTGAGCACCCAGAGGCTAAGCCACAGTGAGAACCAGAGCCAGGTGGCTCCCAGCTGGGATCACAGCACACAAGGCTCAGAGACAGGCCTCAGCGCTCCCTGCTGCCTGAGACCCAGACATGCCCATATATTTGGTCTTGCCCACAGAATACTTAAAAACATCAATAGACTTTATGATTTATTGTCACAGAAGAATTTAGTGGAAATTCCATAGTTCCCAAATACACCAACCCCCTCCACCACCATGTCTTTCCCATCATCCAACTCTAGCCTGAGTGTGGTCACTTGTTATACACCATGAAGCAACACTGACAAGTCATTGTCACCCAAAGTCTATATTTACAAGAGCAAAGCTCACTCTTGACATTGTTCACTTAATAGGTTCAAGAGCTATACACTGATATATGTCCATTTTAGAACCACAAAGAACACTTCCACTCCCACAAAACACTTCTGTGCTCCAGTTGTGCATCCTTCCCTATGCTCAACCCCTTGCAACCACTAATTATTGTCTAAATAGATTTGTCTTTTTGGGGAATGTACATCCTTGGAGTCACACAGAGTGCAGCCAGTACACTTTGGCTGCTTTCATTTAGCAACATGCAACAAAATGTCCTCTGTGTCTTTTTATGTCTTGGTGCCTCATATCTTTATAGCTCTGATCAATATTCTATCGTTGGAGTTTCCTCACCTGTCACTTCCTGAAAGGCATTGCGATTGGCTGCTGCCAGGTGTGGGCAGTTATGCATAAAGCCACTGTCCACATACTTGTGCAGGGTTTTTTTTACACATTGTTTTTAACTCCTTTAGGTAAATGCAAAGATGCATGATCCCTGGATTTTAAAGCAAGACAATAATCCGGGGTTTTGTTTGTTTGGTTTCCATTTTTGGGTGTAAAAAAATTTTTTTTATTTACATCCAAGTTAGTTAGCAATAATCATGATTTGGGGAGTAGGATCCAGTGGTTCATCCCTATATAGAACAAGCCGTGCTCGTCCCAACAAATGTCTTCTTAATGCCCCTTGTCCATTTAGCCTATCCCCCCTCCCACAACACCTCCAGGAACCCTTAGGTTGTTCTCTATATTTAAGAGCCTCTTATGTTTTGTACCCCTCCCTGTTTTTATATTATGCTTGCTTCCCTTCCCTTGTGTTCATCTGTTTTGTATCTTAAATTCCACATATGAGTGAAGTCATATTATACTCGTCTTTCTCTGACTAATTTCACTTAGTGTACTAACCTCTAGTTCCATCCATGTTCGTTGCAAATGGCAAGAATTCAGAGAATCTTCAGTTTTAAAAGAAATTGCCAAAATCTTTTCCAAAGTAGCTGTACCATCCTGAATACCCCTCACCAATGAAATAGAGTTCCGTTGCTCCACATCCTGGCCAGACGTTGGTGTCATCCTGGTTTTGATTTTGGCCATTCTAATGGGTATGTAATACTATGTCATTGCTGTGTTTTTGTGCAATTTCTTACTGACATATGATGTTGAACAGCTTTTCTCAAGCTTATTTATATCACATGAATATCACCTTTGTTGAGATAATCTGCAGTTTTTAGATTGACATTGTTTCCTTACTATTGAGAAGTCTTATCTTTTAAATTAAAAAAAAAAACAAATAGTTCTCTCCTTAAATCACCTTCCATTTTCAGTAGAAAGGAATGTGTATAAAGAAGACTATGCCCCAAATTTCCTCCTTATTGCAGTCCTTTGTTGGATGCAAATATATGTCACATGTATTTTGTGACTTCCCTGAAATAAGAAGACATGTATCCAAACGGAGTCTTTACTCCCCCTCACGGATGGTGAACATCCTTCTTGTACCTAAGGGCTCTCAAAACACCCTGAACAGAGCTTCAGGGTAGATGGAAGAGCCATTCTCCAGCCTACATGCTTGTAAGGATCAGACTCTCCTCGTCCCCATCACTTTCTGAGCAGCAGTAACTGCAATGGAGACGTTGTCCACAGAGATAATGGGGGGCCCTCACAGGGTCACCAGCTGCTCAAGAGGAAAAATGAATAAAGGTGAAAAGGGAGAACTTTTGTTGTAATACAGCGGCAACGAGTTCATCCCCTGTTATGGTGAGTCTGGGACTGGGAAGGCCTTTTACATTCTGAGAGGGGGTCAGAGGGAAAAATCATGGAACCACCCATCAGTCAGCTAGTGCGTGTAGGGTTCCTTTGCAAAAGTTAGTGACCTTGACTAATCCCATTCAACAGGTTTCCTTCTAGTTCTGTCGATTTCTTTCTTCATTCTGCAGAAACTTTTTATTTTGATGTAGTCCCAATAGTTTATTTTTTCTTTGATTTCCCTTGCCTGAGGAGATACCCCTAGAATAATGTTGCTACAGCCAATGTCAGAGAGATAACTGCCTGTTCTCTCTAGAATTGTTATGGTTTCAGGCCTCACATTTAGGTCTTTAATCCACTTGGAGTTCATTTTTATGTATGGGGGAAGAAAGTGGTCTGGTTTCATTCTTTACATGTAGCTGTCCAGATTTCCCAGCACCATTTGTTGACAAGACTTTTTCCCATTCTGTATTCTTGCCTCCTTTGTCAGACATTAATTGGTCATATAATCTTGGGCTTATTTCTGGTATTTCTATTCTGTTTCATTTTTTTGGTCTGTTTTTGTGCCATTACCATACAGTTTCAATTACTATAGTTTCCTAATATAAATGGAAATCTGGAATGATGATACCTCCAGTTTTGGTTTTCTTTTTCAAGACTGTTTCACTATTTGGGAACTTTTGTGGTTCCATACAAATTTTAGGACTGTTTGTTCTAGTTCTGTGAAAAAGGCTTTTGGCATTTTGATAGGAATTGCCTTAAATCTGTAGATTGATTTGGGTAGTATAAATAATTTAACAATATTTGTTCTACCAATCCATGAGCAGGGATGTTTGTTCATTTCTTGTGTCATCTTCAATTTCTTTCATCAATCCTTTATAGTTTTCATAGTAAAAGTCTTTCACCCCTTTGGTTAAGTTTATTTTTGGGTATCTTATTATTCTCGGTTCAATCTGCAATGAGATTGATTTCATAATTTCTCTTCCTGTGGCTTCATTATCAGTGTATAGAAATGCAACAGAGTTCTGTACATTGATATTGTATCCTGTGACCTTACTGAATTTATTTGTCGGTTCTGACAGTTTTTGGTAGAATCTTTACAATTTTATATATGTAGGCAGGCCGATCAGAGAAGATGGCCACATAGAAGGATGCTGGGCTCACCACGTCCTGCTGATCACTTAGATTCCCCCCACATCTACCTAAATAACCCAGAAAACCGCCAGAAGGCTAGCAGAATGGACTCTCCGGAGTCAAGCATAGACAAGAGGCCCATGGAAGAGGGTAGGAAGGGTGGAGAGGCAGTGTGCCCTACGCAAACTGGAGAGAGGGAGCAGGGGCGGTGGAGGGGCAGCCAGCCCACCCAGAAAGACAGAGCCCCTGAGTCTGGCTTGCAAATTGGAGGGGCTGGATTCCGTGAGTTCTGACACCCAGCAGGACTTGACATCTGGAATGTTAAAAGTCAACAGCCCTGCTCTCGGCCAGTGGGGGGGGGGGGCAGGAAGACACCAAGAGGGAGAGTTGTTGAGCCCCAGCAGACAGAGTTCACCTCCCGGGGAACAAAGGCTCTGGCCACCGCCATCTCCCTCTCCCATCCCCAGTCGAACTCCCTAATGGAACCAGTTCCTGTCACCAAACTTGCTTGCACCACGCAAACACCCAACACTGTGCTTCTGTGGATCCATCCCTTTGATGAGTCTGCCTGCTTCCCTCCTGGTGCTGCAGGGACCCTCCTGCAGGGGACCACCCACAGCAAACCGAGCTGAGCCTGTCCCTTCCGCCCTGGTGCACTTTTAGGATGCACCCGGGCTAATATGCTAGATCCCATCTAAGCAGCACCGCTAGCCTGGCAGTGTGCAAGGAGCCCAGTCAGGGGCCACACCACTCCATAGTGAGTCCTGTCCCTGGGAGAAGGGCAGATAAGGTACACATCAGTCCGACTCTTGCCTCAGGGGTGAGCTGGGGCAGACATCAGGTCTGACTGCGGCCCCGCCCACCAACACAAGTTACTCCAGACAGTACAGATGAAGAGCCCTGCAGTTCCACACCACTCCAGGGACTATCCAAAATGATGAAATGGAAGAATTCTCAAAAGAATCTCCAGGAAGGAGCGACAGCTAACGAATTGATCAAAAACTGTTTCAGCAATATAACGAAACATGAATTTAAAATAATAGTCATAAAATTAATCTCTGGGCTTGAAAAAGGTATACAGGACAGCAGAGAATCTATTGCTACAGAGATCAAGGGACTAAGAAACAGTCATGAGGAGCTAAAAAGTGCTATCAATGAGGTGCAAAGTAATATGCAGGTGACCACAGCTCGGATTGAAGAGGCCCAGGAGAGAATAGCTGACTTAAAAGATAAAATTATGGAAAAAGAGGAAGCTGAGAAAAAGAGAGACAAAAAAAATCCAGGAGTGTGAGGGGGAGAATTACAGAACTAAGTGATGCAATGAAACACAACAATCTCCGTATAATAGGAATTCCAGAAGAGGAAGAGAGAGACAAAGGGGCTGAAGGGGTACTTGAACAAAACATAGCTGAGAACTTCCCTGATCTGGGGAAGGAAAAAGACACTGAAATCCAACAGGCACAGAGATCTCCCTTCAGACGTAACTTGAATCGATCTTCTGCATGACGTATCATAGCGAAACTGGCAAAATACAAGGATAAAGACAAAATTCTGAAAGCAGCTTGGGATAAACACACTCTAACATATAAAGGGAGTCTGATAAGACTACTGACGGATCTATCTACTGAACCTTGGCAGGCCAAAAAGGAATGGCAGGAAATCTTCAATTGATGAATAGAAAAAATATGCAACCGAGAATCCTTTATCCAACAAGCCTGTCATTCAGACGAGAAGGAGAGACAAAGGTCTTCCTAAACAAACAAAAGCTGAAGGAATTCATCATCACTAAACCAGCCCTACAAGAGATCCTAAGCGGGATTCTGTGAGAGAAATGTTGCAAGGACCACAAAGTACCAGACACATCACTCCAAGCATGAAATCTACAGATATCACAATGATTCTAAACCCATATCTTTCTGTAATGATATTGAATGTAAATGGACTAAATGCTCCAACCAAAAGACATAGGGTATCAGAATGGATAAAAAACCAAGAGCCATCTATTTGCTGTCTACAAGAAACTCATTTGAGACCTGAGGACACCTTCAGGTTGAAAGTGACTGGATGGAGAACTATCTATCATGCCACTGGAAGTCAAAACAAAGCTGGAGTAGCCATGCTTATATCAGACAAACTAGACTTTAAATTAAAGGCTGTAACAAGAGATGAAGAAGGGCATTATATAACAATTACAGGGTCTCTCCATCAGGAAGAGCTAACAATTATAAATGGCCATGCACTGAAGATGGGAGCCCTCAAATATATAAAACAATTCATCACAAACATAAGCAAACTTATATTTTTTTAACTTTATTTATTTTTGAGACAGAGAGAGACAGAGCTGAATGGGGGAGGGTCAGAGAGAGAGGGAGGCACAGAATCCGAAACAGGCTCCAGGCTCTAAGTGGTCAGCACAGACCCCGACAAGGGGCTCAAACTCACGGACCGCGAGATCATGACCTGAGCTGAAGTCGGACGCTTAACCGACTGAGCCACCCAAGCGCCCCAAGCAACCTTATTGACAAGAATGTGGCAATTGCAGGGGACTTTATTACCCCCTTACAACAATGGATAGATCATCTAGACACACGGTCAATAAAGAAACAAGGGCGCTGAATGACACATTGGATCAGATGCACTTGACAGACATATTTAGAACTCTGCATCCCAAAGCAACAGAATATATATTCTACTCAAGTGCACATGGATCATTCTCCAAGATAGATCACATACTGGGTCACAAAATGGCCCTTCATAAGTATAAAAGAATTCAGATCATACCATGCATACTTTCAGACCATAAGGCTATGAAATACACCACAGGAAAAAGTTTGGAAAACATCCAAAAGCATGGAGGTTAAAGATCACCCTACTAAAGAATGAGTGGGTCATCCAGGCAATTAGAGAAGAAATCAAAAAATATATGGAAGCAAATGAAAATGAAAATACAACAATCCAAATGCTTTGGGATGCAGCAAAGGCAGTCCTGAGAGGAAAATACATTGCAATCCAGGCCTATCTCCAGAAACAAGAAAAATCCCAAATACAAAATCTAACAGCACACCTAAGGGAAATAGAAGCAGAACAGCAAAGACACCCCAAACCCAGCAGAAGAAGAGAAATAATAAAGATCAGGACAGAAATAAACCATACAGAATCTAAAAGAACTGTAGAGCAGATCAATGAAACCAAGAGTTGTTTTTTTTTTGAAAAAATAAACAAAATTGATAAGCCTCTAGCCAGGCTTCTCAAAAAGAAAAGGGAGATGACCCAAATAGATACAATCATAAATGAAAATAGAATTATGACAACCAATCCCTCAGGAATACAAGCAATTATCAGGGAATACTATGAAAAATTATATGCCAACAAACTGGGCAACCTGGAAGAAATGGACAAATTCCTAAGCACCCACACACTTCCAAAACTCAAACGGGAAGAAATAGAACATTGAACAGACCCATAACCAGCGAAGAAATTGAATCACTTATCAAAAATCTCCCAACAAATAAGAGTCCAGGAGCAGATGGCTTCCCAGGGGAATTCTACCAGACATTTAAAGCAGATATACCACCTATCCTTCTCAAGCTATTCCAAAAAATAGAAAGGGAAGGAAAACTTCCCGACTCATTCTATGAAGGCAGCATTACTTGGATTCCTAAACCAGACAGAGACCCAGCAAAAAAAGAGAACTACAGGCCAATATCCCTGATGAATATGGATGCAGAAATTCTCAACAAGATACTAGCAAATTGAATTCGAAAGCATATAAAAAGAATTATACACTAAGATCAAGTGGAATTCATTCCTGCCTTGCAGGGCTGGTTCAACATTCACAAATCAATCAATGGGATACATCACATTAATAAAAGACAAGATAAGAACCATATGATCCTGTCAATCGATGCAGAAAAAGCATTTGACAAAATTCAGCATCCTTTCCTAACAAAAACCCTGGAGAATGTCGGATAGAAGGAACATACTTAAACATCATAAAAGCCATTTATGAAAAGCCCACAGCTAATATCATCCTCAATGGGGAAAAACTGAGAGCTTTCTCCCTGAGATCAGGAACACGACAGGGATGTCCACTCTCACTGCTGTTGTTTAACATAGTGTTGGAAATGCTAGCATCAGCAATCACACAACAAAAGGAAATCAAAGGCATCAAAACTGGCAAAGACGAAGTCAAGCCTTCACTTTTTGCAGATGACATGATATTATACATGCAAAACCTGATAGACTCCACCAAAAGTCTGCTAGAACTGATACATGAATTCAGGAAACTCGCAGGATACAAAATCAATGTACAGAAATCAGTTGCATTGTTAGACACTAATAATGAAGCAACAGAAAGACAAAGAAAGAAACTGATCCCCTTCACAATTGCACCAAGAAGCATAAAATACCTAGGAATAAACCTAACCAAAGATGTAAAAGATCTGTATGCTGAAAACTATAGAAAGCTTATGAAGGAAATTGAAGAAGATATAAAGAAATGGAAAAACATTCCGTGCTCAGGGACTGGAAGAATACATATTGTTAAAATGTCAATACTACCCAAAGCTATCTACACATTCAATGCAATCCCAATCAAAATTGCACCAGCATTCTTCTCAAAGCTAGAACAAGCAATCCTAAAATGTGTATGGAACCACAAAAGGCCCAAATAGCCAAAGTAATTGTGAAGAAGAAGACCAAAGCGGGAGGCATCACAATCCCAGACGTTAGCCTCTACTACAAAGCTGTAATCATGCAGACAGCACGGTATTGGCACAAAAGCAGACACTTAGACCAATGGAATAGAATAGAAACCCCAGAATTAGACCCACAAAAGTATGGCTAACTGATCTTTGACAAAGCAGGAAAGAATATCCAGTGGAGAAAAGGACAGTCTCTTTAACAAATGCTGGGACAACTGGACAGCAACGTGCAGAAGGAGGAAACTAAACCACTTTCTTACACCATTCACAAAAACAAACTCAAAATGGATAAAGGACCTGAATGTGAGACATGAAACCACCAAAACTCTAGAGGAAAAAGCAGGAAAAAACCTCTCTGACCTCAGCCGCAGCAATTTCTTACTTGACACATCCCCAAGGCAGGGGAATTAAAGGCAAAAGTGAACTATTGGGACTGCATCAAGATAAAAAGCTTCTGCACACCAAAGGAAACAATCAACAAAACTAAAAGGCAACCAATGGAATGGGAAAAGATATTTGCAAATGACATATCGAACAAAGGGCTAGTATCCAAAATCTATAAACAGCTCACCAAACTCCACACCCGAAAAACAAATAATCCAGTGAAGAAATGGGCAGAAAACATGAATAGACACTTCTCTAAAGAAGACATCCAGATGGCCAACAGGCACATGGAAAGATGCTCAACGTCGCTCCTCATCAGGGAAATGCAAACCAAAACCACACTCAGATACCACCTCACGCCAGTCAGGGTGGCTAAAATGAACCAATCAGGAGACTATAGATGCTGGAGAGGATGTGGAGAAACAGGAACCCTCTTGCACTGTTGGTGGGAATGCAAACTGGTGCAGCCACTCTGGAAAAGAGTGTGGAGCTTCCTCAAAAAATTAAAAATAGATCGACCCTATGACCCTGCAATAACACTGCTAGGAATTTACCCAAGGGATACAAGAGTGCTGATGCTTAGGGGCACCTGTACCCCAATGTTTATAGCAGCATGTTCAACAACAGCCAAATCATGGAAAGAGCCTAAATGTCTATCAACTAATGCATGGATAAAGAAATTGTGGTTTATATACACAATGGAATATGATGTGGCAATGAGAAAGAATAAATTACGGCCTTTTGTAGCACTGTGGATGGAACTGGAGAGTGTTATGCTAAGTGAAATAAGTCACGCAGACAAAGACAGATACCATACGTTTTTATTCTTAGGTGGATCCTGAGAAACTAAACAGAAGACCATGCGGGAGGGGAAGAAAAAAAAAAGAGGTTAGAGAGGGAGGGAGCCAAAACATAAGAGACTCTTAAAAATTGAGAACAAACTGAGGGTTGATGGGGTGAGAGGGAGGAGAGGGTGGGTGATGAGTATTGAGGAGGGCACCTGTTGTGATGGGCACTGGATGTTGCATGGAAACCAATTTGACCATAAGTTTCATATTTAAAAACATAAAAAAATACATAAAATAATATTTGACATGTAAAAAAAAGTCATTTGAAGCTGAAATATTTAAGGGCAGAATGACTTTTCCTGGGGTCTGCCTGGCTCAGTAGGGTGACTATCCGACTTTCCCTCAGGTCACACTCACTGTTCATGACTTTGAGCCTTCAGGTTCAGGTTCTGTGCTGACAGCTCAGAGCCTGGAACCGGCTTCAGATTCTGTGTCTCCCTCTGTCTGCCCCTCCCCTGTTCATGCTCTCCCTCTCTCTCTGTCTCTCTCTCAAAAAATAAATAAACATTAACTAATTCTTTAAAAAATGAATGACTTCTCTTACATCCTAGAGTGATTCCTAGGAAGTAAACTCTTCTTTAATGACCCTGTGTTTTTCCTGCAATGCACCCCACATTACTGTGGCGACAGACAGGAGATGATGGTATAGGTTCATGAACTAATTAGTGGAAGGGGAGGAAGGAAAAAGGGAAGAGTGGAATTTGGGAAAAGAAATGACCCTAGACCTGGAGATATAACATGACATTAATGAATAGAGAAAGAACATTCAGGAGGGACACTGGCAAAGAGTGTTCCAAGTGTGGGAAAAACAGGAGAGTTCATTTCTGTCTCTTTTTTTTTAATTTTTTTAATGTTTATTTATTTATTTTTGAGAGAGAGAGAGAGAGAGCAGGGGAGGGGCAGAGAGAGAGGGAGACAGAATCCCAGGCAGGTTCCTTGCTGTCAGCACAGAGTTTGACGTGGGGCTTGAACCCATGAACTATGAGATCATGACCTGAGCCAAAACCAAGAGTTGGATGCTTAACCAACTGAGCCACCCAGGCACCCCTTCTGACTCTTAATAGTAAGCTTTGTGTCTTTCAGAGGCAGAGTCACAGTGGCATTGGAATCAGGCAGACTGTGATCTGACTCCCTGTGGTCAGGACCCTGTGAGGTGGAAACACTCAGCAATGACACAGAGGTGACTGAGGGAGCCTGAGAGCAGGAGCAGCTCAATATGGAGTGTGTGGAAAAAAAGGAGTGGTTCCTGTACTGGCGCCTGAGTCTGTTCCTCACCCGACAGAGTAAGAGCAAAAGAAAAGGTCTCAGGTGCATGGCGGTCTGGAAATGGTCACCTTAAGGTTTCTGGAAAACTTTGTGCCTTCTAACAACCTCTGGGAATAGGAGGCCATCAGAGTAGGAATATGTTTTCTGCTTTCTACTTCTCATGGGACTGTTTGCATTTCAGGCCAGAACCTCGTGCCTCTGAGGGTGTGTTGGGCTGGAGTTGATCCGACACAGGGGCATGAGAATGGTCTGGGGGCTGAGCTCTAGTTTTATGAGACATAAAGACCCTGGCCTGTGTCCCCTGTGCAGATTGTCCATAGTCCGTGTGACGACCTGAACAACACGGAGGATGGAGGGAAGATGATACAGGTGGCTGGGACTTCTTTGGCAAAGCTTCCATCATTTTCTTCTACCTGGACCCCAAATCTCCCAACTACACGGTTAGTCAGTGAGTCCAGGTCCCACCAGACAGTCACTGTGTTACCCAAAGCAATAGGTGTCCCTTCCCCGGTTGCCATGATGGTGTCAGGGCAGAGGGCAGGGTGGCTTGATCCAGTCATCTTCAAATCTGGGGTTTCTTACCAGTGGGTCAGTTAGGGCCGGTCTCTGTCATCCAGAAATTATGTTGTGTGGACATTACCTGGGACTGCAGACACATTTTCCCCATGTGGGAAGTCAGTGTGAGACACAGTACATTTGGCTTATGTGTCCTCTTTCTTGCCCAAGACGGTGTCAGCTCTGTGAGCATGGGGACCCTCCCTGTCATTTCTGTACCGTGATCTGAGCCCCGAGCCCACATAGGTCATGTAGTGAGGGTTCTCTCAATGCCACGCATGTAGAGCATGTGGACGGTTGACTATCCTGAGTCAGACACAGCTATGCTCTGTGTCGCTGTTCTGTCCTGGTGCTTTGATATGGACTGAACTGTACCCCCGTAGATTCCTATATGGAAACCGACACTGTGACTTCATAGACTTATAGAAGAGGTACACAGCATGGAGCACACGAGGAAATGCCATGTGAGGACCCAGGACGAAAGTAACCATTTGCAAGCCAAGGAGAGAGACCTCAGGGGACATCAAACCTGCCCCCACCTTGAATTTGGACATTTAGCCTCCAAAACTGTGAGAAAATAAGTATCTTTTGATTTTCTCACCCAGTGTGTGGTATTATGTTATGGCAGCCCCAGCAGGCAGGCACAATCCTCAAGGACTCTGTCCCCAGGGCAACCGGCCCCAGCATCCAAGAATTCCTGCTCAGTTCACATCAAACAGAAAATGTGCTCCTACGGGGACAGGGTTTGGTGTCTGAATTGAGAGGACAAGGACACATACTCAAGAGAAAGTTCACTGGTTTGGGTTTCAGACCTCCGTTTTAGGGAAGCAGCTGTGTTGGCAGAAGGTGGGGGCTGCACAAGGAAAGCGCATCAGTGTGGGGACAGCAGGTTTTTGTCTCACTTCCCCACGGGCCTGGAGCACTGTGTGAGCACTGAGACTGTTGTCCCATGTTGAGCAGTAATAATCAGCCTCGTCATCAGCCTGGAGTCCAGTGATGGTCAGGGTACCTGTGCTGCCAGACTTAGAGCCAGAGAATCGATCTGGGATCCCCGAGGGTCGATTGCTATTACGATAGATGAGGAGTTTGGGAACTGTTCCTGAGAGTTGTTGGTACCAGTTCACATAATTGCTACCGATGTTGGAGCTGCTTCCAGTGCAGGAGATGGTGACCCTCTGGCCCAAGGAGCCTGACACTGAGGGTGGCTGAGTCAGCACAGACTGGGCCCAGGACCCTGGAAAATGAAGAGATACAGAAAGGGTAAAGCCGGGGTCTGGACACAAGAGGGTGGAAGCAGGGCCCACATGTCCTCCCAGAACCCCTTCCCCTGTCCCCACATCCAATCACCTGTGCAGTGAGCAAGGAGGGTGAGAAGGACCGGAGACCAAGCCATGGTGGAGACCATCACCGATCCTGTCTTCTGTGCCCCACAGCTGAGCAGACCTCCCTTAATCTGTCCCTTTTCATCCACTGAGACAGGGCGGGCCTGTCCATGCAAAAGATACCCCAGCTCTCTGACCCCTCACTGGACCTGAGTCAGGTGCCTCCACCCATGGATGTCAGGGGGTGGGCAGAGGAATGGCTGTGTGGGGCCAGACTGTGCAGAAGTCACAGTTATGAGTCTCGAGCAGAAGGCACAGGCAGTGCAGGTGGCAGGTCTCAGGTCTCATCACCCCTGAACCCTCAGAAATGGGCCCTGTGAGCCCCCTTGTGTCCAGACTCAGAAACATCATTGTGCAAAATGGTAACCAGAGCCCATAAAAGGAGCTCCTGTTCCCCGTTGCTTCGTCCACTGCCCCTTTCCTAGGGCCAGGCCAGGCATCCTTCTGGGTAGCCTCCCATATCCTCAAACCAGACTTTCTTCTCTACTCAGACCCGGAAAAGCCAGGCCATGTTTCCTTGTATGTTTCATGGGTCAGGACTGAGGTGGTAATTCTACAAAATGCCACTTAGATCAGAATCATGTCCGGAGCTGTGATGAGTACCAAAGGACACGTGGCCCCTTCTGTGTAGGATTCTGTGTTCTTTCCTATTATGTGCTTCCTCCCTGGTTTCCAGATCTCTCCTGCTCTGAGGTTCCCACAGGCTGAACAGAAGCTCTCCTTCTGTCCTCAGTGCTGTGGGAAGGAACAACTGTGTGTATTCCTAGGGGCACTGTCCACTAAAAATCTTTGCCATCTGTCACTATGTCTGCTTATTTGAAACAACAGTTCTCCACACACTGTGGTTAGTGATTCCCTCCCAGGATCTGTCCCCCCAGCACACAGACACAAGTCTGCAGGGGTCCTGTGTGTGGCACTGAACCCAGAGCCCAAGGAGAAACCTGCAGGAAGTTCCAAGAGGGAAGGAGTGACCGCAGCAGGTGCTCTGACAGGGTTCCAGTGACACGGTTTATGTGTTAGTCACCACTTAGCCAAGTGTGCACTTTAGAAATGGACAGAAAACATGAACAGACACTTCTCTAACGAAGACATCCAGAAGGCCGACAGGCACATGGACGATGCTTAAAATCCCTCCTCACCAGGGAAATACAAAGCAAAATCACACTAAGATACCACCTCACGCCAGTCAGAGTGGCTAAAATGAACCAATCAGGAGACTATAGATGCTGGAGAGGATGTGGAGAAACAGGAATCCTTCTGCACTGAGGGTTGCAAAGTGGTGCAGCCGGTCTGGAAAACAGTGTGGAGGTTCCTCAAAAAATTAAAAATAGATCTACCCTATGACCCAGCAATAGCACTGCTAAGAATTTACCCAAGGGATACAGGAGTGCTGATGCTTAGGGGCACTTGTACCCCAATGTTTATAGCAGCACTTTCAACAATAGCCAAATATGGAAAGAGCCTAAATGTCCACCAACTGCTGAATGGATAAAGAAGATGTGGTTTATATATACAATGGAATACTACTTGGCAATGAGAAAGAATGAAATCTGGCCATTTTCAGCAATGTGAATGGAACTGGAGGGTTTATGTAAAGTGAAATAAGTCAGTCAGAGAAAGACAGATACCATATGTTTTCACTCTTATGTGGATCCTGAGAATTGTAACAGAAGACCATGGGGGAGGGGAAGGAAAAAAAGAAGTTCGAGAGGGAGAGAGCCAAACCATAAGAGACTCTCTTCAAAACTGAGAATAAACTGGGAGGAAGTAGAGGATAGGTGATGGGTATTGAGGAGGACACCGGTTGGAATGAGTACTGGGTGTTGATGGAAACCAATGTGACAATAATTTTCATATTAAAAAAAATAAAATAAAATAAAATAATAAAAAAATAAATGGGTGTGTGCTTCTGTATACAAAATTTCTCTCAGTAACATAGAGTGAAACATTCTTGAAATTGATTGAAATGTTCTTATGAAAATGCAGATACAATCCTAGGATACTTTTCACAGATCTGTATTTATTGCAGAGAAAAATAAATAGAAATTGTGGGAACAATGGAGAAGGGAATCTCTTTGTTGGAGGTTGAATAGGAGCCAATAAAGTGTTTCGAAAATCATGTTTTCTTTGTCATGAGTATAGCATGGTGGAACTTTTCTGCAAGTAGGAGAGCCCGACATGATGCTCAGTGAAATACCATGAGGGGCCTATTTCTATGAACTCCAGAACCACCTCTGTAATGCAATTACCAAACACTGAGAGAGCTTCCAGGAAAGAGCGATTTGGGGTCAGACTTGTCTCTGGGGTGAACACAGCTCTACCTCTGTTCTTTGTGTCCAGCATATTCAGGATAGAAAAAAGCTCATTCAGACATCCATGAGTAGAGGAATGAACTTCTATCATCTGAGGCCAACGGAGCTGAAAACTTTCTGTCAGAGGTTCCATATGTGGGTGGTGGAGAGATGGCAATAAGGGGAACTGTGTCCCTGAGGTCACTGTCACTGTGGCCCTTGATTAGGACAGAAGAATTTTCAGCAGAAGTCCAGATTGCTGCAGGTGTCACTGGGAAGACTGAAGCAGTGACAGCCCCGTTCTGAGAGCACGCACAGATTTTGTGGCATGTCCTCATGTACCTTGAGCTCCGTGGGAGCATCAGTGAAGCTGCTGTCCCAGAATCAATGAACTGATCAGCCTTGGGGGCTGGCTGGATCCCAGAGATTGTTGGGGACTGAGCTGCCCATGGGGACAAAGAGTCTCCTTTGGATTCCCGAGCATCAGCCTTGTCCCAGGAGAGCAGGTGTTCAGAGCGTGTGCTGGTTGCACTTGTGACAGGACCCCAGTCACACTGGATGTTGCTGGTGTTTCCTGATGATGAGGATTATGCCTCCTGGGATTCTGATCCTGTGGGTACTGGTTGAGTACATGTTGACCATGATTTCTGGAGACAAAGGGAACCTGGGAAACTGAAGACTCTAGGACACTATACACTCAAAGGAGAGTTGTGTGTGTGTGTGTGTGTCCATCTGCGTGTGTGTCTGTGTTTGTATAAGATAGAGAAAGAGAAGGAGAGAGACAGAGAAACAGAGAGAGAAAGAGAGAATATGCTCCATGTATCCTCAGGAAGTCTTTCCTTCAGAGGCCAACTACGTAGACAAGTGTACCCCTGTCCCTCTAATGTCCTCTCTCCGCTCCCTGAGTGTGGTTTTCTATGCAAATCCATCGCTGGGGCTAGCTCTTTAAAGAGCCTCCTGTGTTCTGGAGCTTGGAGCTAAAGAAGGCTAGTGTCTTGAAGGTCACTTCCCTTGCACAAGGATGGAATGTACACAAGGAAGAGGAATTTGGTACAGATTAGTTCTGATAGGAATTCCATTGAATCATAAATTTGGATCTTGGGGATAGGTCTTCAGTCCATTTACACCCCAACAGATACATATCCCACATCTGTGGCTTCAGGTCTCAGGAAGCACAAGACAGGGGTGACAACACAGTCCCTTCCTCCTGCCCTTCACAGCACAGTCACCCCCCACTATGCCTCCAAGGTCCCTGGATGCCCCCTTGGCAGTGACCATGAAAGAGTGCCTTTTTTATTTTGGAAAAAGGCTAATGCATGAGACTTCAATGATTGGAACAAAAGTGTGTGGTTGCATTAATCTCCTGATGGCCTCGGAAACAAATATTCTCAACAACAAGAAAAGTTGTCATGTCTGGAACTATGTAGCCAATCCTTCCTTTGTTGGCTAGGTCAACAGTTACCTTTTGTGGAACCTCAGTAAGTTTCAAGGGGGAAAAGTCATTGTACTAATGGCTTTTGTGGGCAAATACTCAAAGGCTGAATGAACCTTCATTTGTCACAAACACAATAATACTGTTTCATATTACAGAGATTTATTGAGACCGGTGAGCATGGAAACTACAGAGATGAGAGCAAGAATCAGATGATGAGTGGATTTCCTGCCAGGCCAATATCTGTGACTTCTCCTCCCTAGAGATGAACCCTAGAGAGTGGAAATTACTGTAAAATTTTACTTCTCTCTGAAATCCTAACATAGAGATGGGTTCAGACCTGAGGAGCCATGGGGAGAGACTGAAAGCCTGAGGGAGGCAGGAGCAGAAGGGAGAAGAGGAACCTGTGTTGGGAGGGGGAGGGGGTGAGGTGAGTCTGAAGAAGTTGTGACTCACTTTTTGTCAGATGGGTGAAAGAGAAAATTGTGTCTATGACCAAGGTGCTTATTAACATATCGAGTATGGATGTGTCGTCAGTAACACAAGAGTCACAGTTTACAGCCTGAGATTTGTGGATGAACAAGACTGTCCAGTTCACCTTGTCCAGTTGAGACAATACTACTGTGTGATCTTAGAAACTATATAGGAGTCTCTGTGCCCTGGATCCTGACACAGAGTTTCTGAAATTCTTGTCATTTCCTAAGTGACAAGAGCACTAGAAGCATCTTAGTTCTAATGACGTGACTCTGGGTGGGCTCCTGGATGGCTCCTGGATGGGGCTGGTCCCCAGAAAGACCAAGCCTTGATCAGATGCTGCGAATATTCACCCCCTCATACTTGAGACAGGGAGGGAAGACTGACAGTGCAGTTAATGTCCAATCATGTCTACCGATCCCTCAAAAAAAAATGCCAAAGTACAGGGTTTGAAGAGCTTCCGGTTTGGCAAACACATCCACTCTCAGAACAGATGCACCTCAACTGCACGGGGACTGAAGCTCTGGTGCTCGAGACGCTCCCAGACTTGACACTAGGTGTCTCTTCATTACTTGTTCACCTGTCCCCTTCATATCTTTAATGAGCTGACAAAGGAGTCAGTGTCTCCCTGAGTTCTGTGAGTTGATCTGGCACCTTAATGGACCTGAGGAGGGAGTTGTGGGAACCTTCGACGTGTAGCCACGTTGGACAGAGGGCGCAGGCAATCTACTAGTTGTTGTTGGCATCAAAATGAGGAGCAACCTCCTGGTGCTGAGCCCTTCCCCTGTGGATCTGACACTATCTCTGTGCAGATAAACTAAGCCTTAAATTCAGGTAAATTGTAGGACACTCACCGTGTGTCCCACAGAATTTCTAGATATGGGAAAACAGATACAAAACGTATAATTGATGAACATGAGTGTGTGAAGTGAAGTATTCTGCGAGTAGTAAAGGAGATATAACTAGAGGGAGAGACAGAGATTTTGGTCGTAAAATAGTTGTTCTTGTTACTTTTCTCCAGACCCAGGGGCATGTGCAGTTGGGCTCCATTCCCTGATTCGCATGGGCTCCTGGGACACGTGTGCTGTCTCAGGCAAGAGAATCATCTGTGTGTCCATCCTTCCTCCTCAAGGACAGCTCTCAGCACAGAGGTGTCTCCCCCACAGGAGCCTCCACAGAAGTTTCCCAATAACAGAGGCTCAGACACAAGATCTGTGGACCCAGGGGTTTTTGACTCACTTTCTCCATATCTGAGTCACTGTGAGTAGCCAAAGCTGCACCCACTGCCATGAGCTGTAGCACAGGAAGAGTCAGCCTCGTCCTCAGGCTGTGGCCCAGAGAGGAGCAGAAGCCCTGCATTGGCCAACGCATCTTTGGACCCAGATAAGTGGCTGGGGATCCCAGGGCCCTGGTGCTTAGTTGAGTCTGAGTAGTAGTACAGGAGATAGAGGAGGGCTCACTGGCTTCTGCTGGAACCAATGTATGTAATAGCTGCCAACACTGAAGCCACTGCTCAAGGTGCAGATGTCTGGCAATTGTTCCCGGAGATGCAGACAGGGAGAGCGGCTGGTCAGCACAGGCTGGGAGATACCTGTGGATCTCCCAGGGAGATACCCTTTGGGGATGCAGCTGGAAATGGTAACCAAAATTCAGGATTCTGAGCAAAAGAGGAGTGATGTGGGGACCACCCTGTGAGCATAAGGCCTGTCCCTACCTGGGCAGTGAGGGAGGAGGAGGAGGAGCAGCGCCCAGCCATGGTGACACAACCCCTGCTCCCCACACTTGGCTGGGCCACCCCAGGCCTCCTTTTCTCCTCCACCCTCTGCCACAGGAGGGGCTGTGCATGCAAATGAGGTCCATCCAGTGACTGCCCAGCCCCACCCTGAGCCCTGGTGCTGAAGCTCAGCTCACACCACACACTGGGGAGGATGGGGGTGGAACTCCTGCCCGGGGAGCCCTGGGAGGTAGCACCTGCTGCGACACCACAAACCCTCAAGGTCTGGTCTCCTTTGAGTGATTGGTCCTCACTGACCAGCTATGTAGGGACCACAGGGCTGTCCCACAGCGCATCATTTTAATCTCACATGGAAAAATGAAAAATGAATAAAAAGAACTTGTAAGTGGTACATCCTAGTAAGAATACATTAAATACAGAGCTTCTTAGAAGTTACAAAATTGGCTGTCCTAGAAATACATTGGCTGAATAGACCAATTCCAGTAAAAACATGGAAAAAAAAAACATGGAAAAGTTTATTATAGAAGCACTCCACAGAAATACATTAGGTACAGACGTTTTCAAAGGGACATCTAACAAAACTTCAGAATTTAGATGATTCCACTTATTTACTTCATATTTTTTCATAATTTAACACGGTATTGAATATTTCTTACTTCTTTTAAAAACGTTATAAAACTCATAAATACACCTTCAAAATAGCTTTTACAAAAAGGAAAATAGTAGAACAGTATCATGAAATATTGATAGACTTGTTGGGTACAAAATATTAACAAAGAGACCTCAATACCATATTAATAAATTGAAATACTATCATTAAGTGTGATTTATTCCAATGATACAAGTTGGATTACATAATAAGAAAGAGTTTTATATTAAACACCATATTATTACATCATGAGATATGACCATATTGCCCCAGTTTGTCTCAAAAGGGCCTTTCACCACATTTAACACCATATCCTAATAACACCCACATAAAAATACAATGAGATACATCTATAATATGGTAAAACACACACTCTCGCACACACTGATGATGTAGTCCTAAGGCCCACGTCTTACTTCCTGCCGTAGTGAGGAGACGATTTCCACAAAGATCAAGAACAGGTAAAGGAGATCTTCACTTCTATTATTTTTAAATTATTCCTCAATAGTTAGAAAATGAAATTAAAAAGCCAAAATCAATGGTTAATACTTAGCATTGATGGCAAAAGACAAGTGGTCATTCTTGAATATCCAGATGGATGTCATGGCCTTAGGTAGGCCTGTGTTGCTTTGGCCGTGATGGCAGAGATCTCCTCAGTGAGGACTAGTCGCTGACTGTGACTAGTACTGGTGACACTAAGTAACAGAGACAAGATGGGTGGAACAAGGGCAGCAGAGAGAGGTCTTGTCCCACTTGACTGGGTGAAGAGCCCTGTGCAAGGTGTAGGCCAGTGACCCTGGATCTGAAGTGATTATTTCCTCCCACTCTAGCTGCATTCTACATGATGCCAGTCATCACATTCATGGGGCTTCTGCCTCAGACCCACAATAGTGCATATTGCAGAGGTTTTCAGTGCAGAAATTGGGGACCTTTGCTGAATTGACCGGTTCACCAACAGATGGACTGTGAGTCTGATGTCACTGCACCTGCTCCTTGATAAGCTGAGGAAAGGGCAGGTCCTGTGTGATCTCAGGGACTCCTTTTGTAAAATCTGGCAAAGGCTTCCTGTTTAAAGGTTTGAAGAAGAGACTCCAGAACATGGTGGAGACCCCACAGAGTTCTGTCTTCTGAGGTTCCATGCGGGGATTCTGCCCACAAGCTCTCTTATCTTCGGGGCAGACTCTCCTGAGAACCCACTTCCTCCTTGGAAATACATTCTAGCCGGTCGTTGTTTATCAGCCTCAAACGTACCAGATGCCATAGAGAAAAAGGACATGATCCACATTTGACTCTATGTGGTGAAGCATCCAGATCCAGGAGGTCACAGAGCAATGGGAGCTCACAGGTGGAAGCTGGTCACACATCAGTGAGGATACAGTTTGCCTCCTGCCCCTCCCACCAGCTGAGTGGTTTCCCAGTTGTCTGGCTCAGCCCCTCCACTCTGCAGGCCCCTGCCACACTGCTCCCCTGCTGCCCTCAGCACCATGTCCTCCAGTTGCTGTGGTCCCCTCTACACTCCAAGCAGAATGTTCATTTAGGCAGCAGTCTTACTGACGTCATGACCCAAGAGAGTGGAGTAAGAAAGGGGCTTTCTAGGTCTCTTAATGGAATGATGACACTTTCACATTTGGAAATGTATCTCAGTGGAAAACTATGATTTATTTAAAAATATCCATCTCTGCCCAAAATATCCCTGGAATGCACAGTGTGTCTTGTGTTTGTAGGCACTGCATATGGTAAATGTAAACATGGTGAAGGGGTGTCGTTGGGGCACATATGGAGATAGTGCCCAAGTTCATGTGGGGTGTGCATGGAAATTTGGGACAAAGAACTTCCAACAGAACTGTGGTACATACGGTGGGGACTATATGGTGAGCCAAGTGGTGTCCCTGCAGAGAGCTGGGGGACCCGTGGGTCAGAGGTCAGGGCATGTGCCAAGGCCAGAAAAAGAGAGGAGGCTGGTTGCAGGTGACTCTAGTGAATATCCACTCAGAGCCAAACTGATGGACCAATGAGCACATGAATCCAACATCTCCCAATGGAATTGGAAGGGAAACACGGAAAATAAACATACCTACATGAAAACCTGAAATGGTTTTTACTCATTGTGAATGCACATATATTGATATGCCACAATTATAGTCACAACAATGCTACCCATGCTTACTTGCTAATTCTACAGGACCAGCCTGTAGACACTTCCATGGGGGTGGAATTTCTGCACTCAAGTGAACCCTTGCTGTCTGTCTATCCAGCTTCCCTGCCCAGGGCTTTCACAAGTGGGAGCACACAGAGGAGGAGTTAATGAACTAACCCAGAGATACAGGTGGTCTGGGTGCTTATGCTCCCCAGGTCCTGGCAGGTCAACATCGTCTAGTGAGCACACTGATGCCTGAAACCCTGGAGGCCCTGAATGGTGTCCCTGATGGCAGGGGACAAACAGAATTGCCCCAGCCTTTCCCACATGCCCTCAAACACCAAACCATCCCCCCAAAAAACAAATATTCCAGTGAAGAAATGGGCAAAAGACATGAATAGACACTTTTCCAAAGAAGACATCCAGATGGTTAAAGACACATGAAAAAAGGTTCTACATCACCCATCATCAAAGAAATACAAACTAAAACCACAATGAGACATCATCTCACACCAGTCAAAATGGCTAAAATTAACAGCTCAGGCAAAAACAGATATTGGCAAGGATGCAGAGGAAAAGGATCTCAGTTGCACTACTGGTGGGAATGCAAACTGGCACAGTAACTCTCAAAAACCATATGGCGGTTCCTTAAAAAACTAAAAATGGAACTACCCATGGATGATAGGCATTGAGGAGGGCACTTGTTGGGATGAGCACTGGGTATTGTATGTACAGAAAACAAAAAGTACTACCCTACAACCCAGAAATTGCACTACTAGGTATTTGTCCAAGGGATACAAGTGTGCTGTTTCAAAGGGGCACAGGCACCCCAATGTTTCTAGCAGCACTATCAACAATAGCCAAAGTATGGAAAGAGTCCAAATGTTCACTGACAGATGAATGGATGAAGAAGATGTGGTATATATATATACAATGGAGTATTTCTTGGCAATCAAAAGAATGAAGTCTTGCCTTTTGCAACCATGTGGATGAAACTAGAGTGTAGTATGCTAAGTGAAATTAGCCAGGGAGAGAAAGAGAAATATTATATGACTTCACTCATATGAGCAATTTAAGATACAAAATAGATTAACATAAGGGAAGGGTAGCAAAATTAATATAAAAACAAAGAGGGAGACAAAATATAAGAGACTCTTACATATAGAGAACAAACAGGGTTGCTAGGGGTTGTGAGGGGGACATGGGCTAAATGGGTAAGAGGCATTAAGGAAGACACTTGTTGGAATGAGCACTGGGTGTTATACATAGGGGATGAATCACTGGAATCTACTCCTGAAATTATTATTGGATTATACGGTAACTAATTTAGATGCAAATAGACAAATAAATAAGTAAATAATACACTAGCAAAATACACAAAATATGGTAACAGCATTCAGAGGTCATAGTTTCAGTTGTCTACAACCTCCTTCAGCATTCACAGACAGAAAATGTATACTGAGATAACACACAGTCTCCCACACACATAGAACTCAGTCCCACACCCAGAAAATTAGATAATGAGATGAGGGTGGGGAGGATATTTCTACAAGATGAAAAGGCTAACGTGACCTAAACACCATTATTATTCAACATCTTTCTGTAAGTGTTAGGCAATGCAAGTGAATAAGAAAAACCACTGCTTGGGTCTCAGCATTGATGGGAATGGACAGGGATTCATTTCAAAAGGCAAAAAAAAAATTGTGATTTAGTCATATATACTCTGGAGCTGGTGCTGCAGTGAGAGAAGACATCATCCCAAAGAGTCAAAAGAACAGTTATTTCTACTGAAGACTAATAAGAGGATTACATAGGTCTGGAAACTTCTAGAAATAGGTAAATGGCAAAGGATGGAGACCCTGGCTTCCCCAGAAGTCAGGTGGGAGCTGAGAACACTGGACCTACGACCCCCAGTCCATGAACTTAGAGACCTTGTGTCGCAACCTGATGGGCGAGATGAGCTTTCTGTGTGCTTTGAGAACTTTTGTCTAGGAAGGGGCTGCTGCGAGTGACTTTGGGGACAGAAGGGAAGGAGGAGCCCTCACTCCCAGGTGGTGCTGCTGCCTGCAGCGGGGCCCATGGTGGCAGCAGCAGGAGCATCAGAAGCAGAAGTCACAGGCTGAACCTGAGCAGCTGCTGGGGCCTCGCCCTCCGAGCAGATGAGAAAGGGGTTCTGCTTTCAGTTCTCATGGGCCTGGGACTCTGTGTGAGCCCACGATGCTGTCCCAGGAGGCGCAAGGACGAGAAGCCTCCTCCTCAGCCCTCAGCCCTCAACCCAGGGAAGATCTGGGAGCCACAGTTGCTAGACCTGGAGCCAAAGAGGGAATCGGGATCCACAATGGATCCAACTATCATAATAGATGAGGATTTAGGGGCGATTAGTGGGAGCTTTTGTTACCAGGACACATAGCGGACACTCCCAATGTGTCCTGACTCAGACAGAGCCGGATTTGTGTTCCCGTTTCTGCTGTGACCTGTCATGGACCCTGTCCTGAGGGAAGCCTGCCTTTGGCACCCAGGAATGTGCTCAGTTTGACAAAAACACACAGTATATTGATCCGAAAGACAGGCTTCAAGGAGGAATTGCAAAGAATGTGGAAAGACTTTGTAGACACATTGCTTGTGAAGGGTCTCAGACCCAAGCTTTCACAAAAAAACAAAGAAGCACTTGACTTGGCCAAAAAGTCAGAGCTACACAGGAAGTCCCATTGCTGTGGGGACAGCAGGTTTTTGTCTCACTTCCCCACAGGCCTGGAGCACTGTGTCAGCACCTTGAGTAATGTCAGCAGACAGGCAGTAATAATCAGCCTCATCCTCAGCCTGGAGCCCAGTGATGGTCAAGGAGCCTGTGTTGCCAGACATGGAGCCAGAAAATCTGTCAGGGACCCCTGAGGGTCAATCGCTACTACCATAGATGAGGAGTTTAGGGGCCTTTCCTGGAAGCTGTTGGTACCAGTTCACACCAGCAATACCGATGTTGCTTCTGCTTCCAGTGCAAGAGATGGTGACCGTCTGGCCCAGGGCCCCAGACACTGAGGGCGGCTGAGTCAGCACAGACTGGGCCCGGGACACTGGAAGGGGAGAGACAAAGAGAGCATGATGCTGGGTCTAGACACCAGAGGAGAATCCAAGGTCCACGTGTCCTCCCTGGACCACTTCCTCTGTTCCCTCATCTAGTCACCTGTGCAGTAGATGAGGAGGGTCAGGAGAAGAGGGAACCAGGTCATGGTGGAGGTCATCACCGACCCTGCCTTCTGTGGATCCACAGCTGAGCAGATCTCCTCTAATCCCTTCCTTCCCCTTTTCATCCTCTGAGAGAGGGAGGGCCCATCCATGCAAATCAGACCAGCAGCTCTCTGACACTTCACTGACCCTGGGTCAAGTCCCTCTGCCTGAGGATGTCAGGTGGGTTGGACGGGGAGGTGGTCTCTGGGGCCATGCCAGGAGAGGGGAGGTCACAGTTTGGAGTCCTGAGCAGAGGGCACAGGCATTGTCCAGGTGCAGGTCCCAGCTCTAATCATGGCCAACCCTCAGAAGCAGGTGACGGCCACCCCCTGGTGTCCAGGCCCAGACACAGCATATGTGACATGGTGAGCAGATCTCATCAGAGTTCCTGCCTTCCCACTGCTCTGTCCACCATCCCCTTCCTTCGGGACAGGCCAGGTGTCCCCTGTGTGGCCTCCGATCCCCTGAGGACACACTGTGCTCTCCTCTGGCTCTGCATAGTGAGTCTGTCCACAGCTTCCTTGGCTATTATTGACGGGGCAGGACTGACGTGGTGACTCTTGTACAACCACACAGATGAGGATCAGGGCCACAGAGCGATGGGTCCACATTGACACATGGCCAGTTCTGTGCAGGAGGCCGACTTCTTCCCCCTTCCCTGCTTCCTCTCTGGTCTGAGAGTTTTCCTTTCCCAGAAGCTCCCTCAGCACTGAGGACACAGGGACACCATTTCTCCAGGTTGTAGGTAGAAGCCCACCTCCCTCGTGTGCATTCCTACAGGGTTCCACACTGAATATCTTTGTCAGCTGTCACTCTTGCCACCTCACATCACATACTGGGGACGATGGAGGTTGGCTTCACCCCTGGGGAGACCCCTGCAAGGAAGCACCTGTTGAGACAACACACATGTCCTTGCCCAAGTGGGGACTCTGCCACACCAGAAGGGACGCAGCTGCTCAGTCTCCCTCAGGAAGTACAGGACCCAGTCCCAGTCCCAGGTTCCTTTTAGTGAATGGTCCCCACTGAGGCCCTGTGTAGGGATGACAGGGCAGTCCCACAGAGCCCCCTCCTGGCTGAAGGGCACACACCCAACTGTTTTCACAGCCCTGAGAGCCCAGTGGGTTTCCTCACTTCTGTTTATTCACATATCATTGAGCTGAATCTTGGAAAATGTGACCCTATAGTGCTGCCCATGTTCAATGTAGCATTTTTCAGTCTCCAAAGAAGCCCTAGTCCATAGGATTTGGAGGCATTTACCTCAATTAAATGGTAAGTTGCCAGTTCTTTGCAGAAGATACTCCACACCTCATGTCCCTCCTCTGGCCTACAATTGAGAATATGTCTATCTCGTGAATGTTTGAAAACTCCTGTGCGTTAAAGCAATGGATTCCAGCCTCTGTCCATGGAATTGAGTATTATGTTAATCTTCCATATTTTTAGGTAATTTCCTTGGCTTACTACATTAAAAAGAAAAGGAAATAACAATGAATTTATATTTCATGAAGTCCTATTTAGCAAGTGGTATTTTTTGTTTTTCTTTTTTTGTTGTTTCATGGGTTACCCTACAGTGTCTTATTTAAACATTTTTATAGAAACCCTAGATCCTGAATAGTTTCTCCTTTTTTATGTTTGTAGCTTTCTGTTTTACAGTTATGTCTAAAATCCTTTTAGTGATTTTTTAATATATATAAAGTGAGTTTTCATTCTCTCATTCATTTCATTAATTTCTCTCTCAGGGTATCCAATTGTTCTGTGGCCATTTGTCCAAAAGTCCATCCTTTCTCCTCGGAAAGGCTTCTTCTACTTTGTAAAAGAAAAAAAGTGTTTATCCTTCATTCTGTGGGTCCGTTTCTGGGTTATATGTTCTGCTACATTGGCCAATGTGTCTATCCTCTACCCATACCACCCTGACTTGCTAGGACAGGAACTGAATTACACTTTTATGCAATTTGGGAAGAACTGGCATATTTACTATAATGAGTCTTCTAATCCATAAACGGAACATATCTTTCCTTGTTTTAGATCCACTTTGATTACATTTACTAGCATTGTCCAGATTTCGGCACCTGTGGCCTATACTTGTTTTGTTAAATATGACCCTAAAAAGTTCATCGAGTGGTTTTAAGGGTTTTTTTTTATTTTCACCTGTTTATTGCTAGTATGTATGCATCTATATAATCTTTCTATGTTGATCTTTATTCTGAAATGTTTCCAAAATTATTTATGACTCTTTGAATTTATATATTTGCATAATTGATTGTAGGTTCCTTTGTATTTTTCCTGTAGGTCATTCTCTCACCTGAAATGGGACAATTGTCTCTTGTTCTTCTTCATTTGAATGCCTCTCATTGTTTGTCTTGCCTTATGGTTCTGACAGACACATCCAGTCCTATGTGGAACAGCAGTGTTGAGATAGGACATGGTGGCCTTGCTCCCTACCCGAGGTGGGAAAGCTTTCAGTGCTTCATCTCTGTGTGTGTTCACCGAAAGGAAGGTGTTTTATAGTTTTATTTACCATACTAAAGATGTGCTCTTCTATATTTTGTTCTCTGAAAACTTTTATCACTCTCATTCATACACTCATTCATTCTTTTCCATGAGCACAAATAGGTCTTGAGCTGTGCAGGAAGTGGAAGAGAATTAAACCTACCTGAGAGAGTGAGGGAGACTCTTTCATCGGTCTTTCTTTCTTAATTTTTTTAATGTTTATACATATTTGAGAAAGAGAAAGACAGAACCCAAATGGGGGAAGGGCAGAGAGAGAGGGAGACAGAATGGGACGCAGGCTGGAGGCTCCGAGTTGTCAGCAGAGAGCCCGACGTGGGACTTGAACTCAGTAGCCATGAGATCATGATCTGAACCCAAGTCAGATATTTAACTGACGGAGCCACCCAGGGGCCCGTCAGCTGTCATTTAATACTTTGACTATTATCACAACTGATTTATTTCTACTTCTCCTTTGGTGTCAAGGAGACAAGGCAGGAGGCCTGGTGAGACAGATACCACTCCCTCTTGTCCAATATGAGGGTGGGTGAGAGGATACTTATGACATGGAAGAAATGGCATTTTCTTTCTCCCTTTTCTTGCTGGTTTCTTCACTTCCTTAGACTCCCTGCCCTCCTCACTTTCTTAAAATCCTGGGTCATCATTACCATGATCACAATCCATCCCACATACCCCTCGAGGTTTAGTCCCACCCACCTCACTGACCACCCACCCCCTCAAATCCACATACTGCTCCCTCTCCAGCTGAGTCCCCCAGCTGACTGGCTGCAGGTGCACATGGCCATGATGGCTGCTCCCGCTGTGAATGTATGAGACTCTCTTTAGGGCCTCCCAAATCAGACACCCTGTGATCCTTCATTTCTCACATTCCTCTCTGTAGTCCATTGTTAGGGCTGTCCTTATCTACAGTGCACAGTCAGACTTCTTCAATCTCCTTGAAGTGAGAAAGTATCTTCCACCCAGACTCCACACTGGAAAATAGAAGCTAGAATGTAAGTTTCATGGCATCACCCACTAATTGTTAACAGGCTCACGTTTTGTTTTCTTATTGATGAAAAAAGATGTTCACTGTGGGGCATAGGTGTAGGAGTCTCCCGGGCTTACACCTAGGGGCTAACAAGGCATAAAGAAATACAACGCCATAGAATGCTCACAACTGAGTGCTGGAAGCCGAGCTCTCCCAGCCTGAGTGGCAGGCCCCGGGCTGTGGACGGATTGGTGACTGCAGGGCGGCCCGCCGACAGTGAAGCTTCTTGTACTCCTGCTTTTACGTAACTTGGCCTTAAAAGTACCTGGGGTATTGTCTGTTGGGGAATTGCGCTCAGCAGGCCCTCTGGGAAAAGAACCATTAGGGAAGAAATTAAGGTTCCGCAAGAAATTGTCTGGCCTTACGGTTAGCCCTTGCCATCCCCTATGGAGACTCCTCTACTTGCAGGAAGGATAGCCTCATGTGTTTGCCAGCAAAGAGGGCCTGTAAGGAGAGACATACGGATCTGAAAGCCTCACTCCGGCAACTAAGGAGTGTATCTCTGGGCACAGGTGACTTCAACCCCTAGGCCCACCTGGCCCCCTGGAGGCATTCCAGATGGTGGCTGAACCTAGTCGGTTAAGCTACAGAATGGTTCATTGGTTCCTAGATGCATTGTCTCTCTGAGAATGTATGAGGCATGGGTTTCTAAGGCTTTTTCAGCCCCTTTCTGGCACCTCTGACCGAGGCAAACACATTGTTCTTCTGGCCTCATGTGGTTAGGAGGTCATGTCCCTATAACTGTTCCAATTGAGGTGTTAAGAAATGGAGGGCCTTTCACGAGAACAGCAAAGCAAATCCTTTGTAGATTATAGATAAACGCAGATGCATAATGGAATAATGTAAGAAATTAATCTATAATCAAAGGGTATGCGGGAAAGTTAGGGCAAAATCACCATGTTATTTCTTAAAGGTTGTTTACACATAGGAACATTTTCAAAATTAGGTAATGTTAGAAAAACATAGTTGAAGTATGCTACAAGGAAATCACTAGCATATATAATGCCACATTTACTGCAATAAATCGGCTGGTTCAACACACCGCTGTTGTCTGTGTCCATTTTTATTTTTTGTTTTTATTTTAGTTTTTTAATTTATTTTTGTTTTATTTTCACTTTTTCGCCAATGCCATTCATCCTTCGGGAACCCCTGGATCTGCGGGAGCTGCACTCCGGCAACTGAGTTTGGGCAAACCAGATTGGCACCCCAATACTAGGGGGATGTAAAGGCATCCCAAGAATAGGGAGGTGCAAAGGCACCCCAGAATAGAAAGGGGTTGCAGAGCCCCCAGAATAGAGAGGGAAGGGAAAAGGCCTAAAATAAGAACAGGCACAAAGGCTCCCCATACAAAGGTATATGAGGTAAGCCAGATTAGGCCTTCAGGGCAGAAGCACTCTCGAACTTAGTACTATAGCAGAAAAGCTGCTTTTACTGGAGGAAAGGACCAAGTTAGATAAACAGGTAAATTGAGCTACAGACCGCTGCACTGCAGGCAAAGCAGCCCAGAGCAGAGATGGTTAACAAAAGAAAGGTGCCTTGTTAACCTTGAGGTTGTTCCCCCTGTCTGCCTTACCCCCTAGGCTGGCTCAGATAAACAGAAATGGTGCCGGTGCCATTAACAACCATGGTAACAACCATCTGCCCATCTGCCCAGTACCAGGATTTTGTTGTATATTGACCAAAACCCCAAACGCTGTATATCTTCAAAATCCCTTTTCCCTCACATCCCCAAGTGAATGTTCACAATTTCCTTGTCTCTTTGTGCATGCTCATCAAATCTGTAAGCCTTCTGATCTTGATAAACACAGGGCAAGGACCCTTGTTTGGGGCTCTTGTCTTTTCCTGGACATTAGCCATCTCTCGCTTTTCATCCAGCGTCCCGCTGTCTTGTTCAACAAGAGAGAATTCTAGACATAGAGTCTAACACAGTTCACCATTTCAAATATGCTTTCACATTCTTCGGGACAGTTTACAATTCCCTTAATACATACATTTCACACATCTCAGCGTAACACCTCTCCTTCTGGTCTCTCCAGTGAACTTGTTTCAAGCATAGTCTCTCTTTGTGCGCTGACCTAAGACCCTTGATCTGCAACAGAACTACCCTACTTTCTTGTGATTTGCAGGCCACTGTCCCTGAGGAAGGAGTGAAGGACTGACCTTTCCCAGAGGCGAAGGCCTGACCACATATGGAGCAGCTGCCAATGATGCCAACAGATCTGGCAATGACAGGCTCATGTCCACAGAGAACTAGCCACGTGGACACTTGCTTCTCCCCCATGGAGAGCCGCCACGATTCCCTGCACCTTCCCGTATGAAAGTGCAGGACTTCTAGACAGAGAAAATGATCTTTGAGACATTTATCCACATCTCCCCAGGCTGTTGACTTCCTGAGGAAGCACCCATTCCTTTCCCACCATCCCTTGTCTCTCAAGTATTGAATGAATTTCTAGTGGCAAACAGCAGAGCCTGAATTCAGAACCAGCTCTCTGTTCAATAATATTAGCATCTTGACATTGTTGGCAATATGATAAGAATCCTTTTTGTTTTTAGCGTATAACAAGGTCTCGTTATTACAGAAATTTTTATTGAAATAATTAATACAAACTTTATTATATACATGTCTCATGACTTTCCTGAATTACCTTATTAGGACCATATTTTTTAATTTTTATTTATTTTTGAGAGAGAGCGCGCAAGAGGGCAGGGTTAAGGCAGGGAGAGAGGGGATGAAGGATCCAAAGCAGGCTCCTTGCTGACAGCAGACAGGTGGACGTGGGAATTGAAATCACAAAGCAGGAGATCATGACTTGAGCTGAGGTCAGACATTTAACTGACTAAGCCGCCCAAGTCTGCTTGTTAGCACAGTGTTTTTAAACTAAATACCCTTAGCCTTCTGAAAGCAGAACTGAAGGGGTCCCCAGGTGGGAAAAAAATCTCTGTATACAAAGAGGAGACAGCTTTCCTGCCCCAAGAGCACTCATTTGAGCCCCCCAGCTATTTTCTGTGGTCTGTGCCCTGCAGGTTCTACTTGCCCAGCACCCATACTGAGCACATTCCTGGGAGGAAAAGAAAAAAGAAATGCAACAAGGTCAGGAGTTCAGGGTTTGAGGAGAACAAAGGGGATGCCAACCTACCAGTCTCCACCAGGCCAGGAAATAGCCTGAGTGCTTCAGAGACAGTGACCCAGAGGAAAAGTCCCAGTGCAGGAACAAAAGTAAACTTTGACCTAAAGCACATGCTTGAGTTGTTTTTGCAGGATTGAAACCTTGCCCCACAGGTTAATGAGGTTAAAACAGTCACCAGTAGGACCCCCACTGACACCCCTTCTTTTCACAGGAATGTTCATCTATTTCAGAGGCAAACAGCAGAAAGAGCCTGGGAGCCTAGACCAGTTTTATCTCCTGCAACAGCTCCACCAGTGCAGATGGACCAGGGAGTGTCCTCCAGTGACCTCTGCCTCTTTATCAGGTTAGGTCTCTGCCCTAGGAGGAGGACAAGCTTCATTGACCTACCACATGATGGGGACACAAGCTCCTGTTCTCCATATTCCTGCACAACCTCATGCCCACTCTTGCATAAGATGACAAAACTCCCTTTTCTGGGTATCCATCCTAACCCCAAATGAAAGGAACCCACTTGCCTCCACTCAGGGAGTCACAGCTTTGATAATTCTTGTCCCTGATCCCCTTATCTGTGGCAAATAAAGTTTCCTTTGTGTGACAGCATCTGCTAAAGCCTCTGCCTGTACCTCACCAAGGAGTGAACTCAAAGTAGCTCCAACACTTCTAAGTAATATATTTCATCCCTTAACTTGGAAACCTGCCTTCTTCTCTCTACTCTCTACCTGTGGTTTTAGTGACATTTAAGTCTATTAATAAGAAATTTCAGACAAATATTAAGTAACAGTTTTCTTAAAATTATCTTTGTCTGCTCATTTTCACCCTTTAGATCAAAGTAAGTTAGAAAAAAATGAAATAATTTTAAAGGTATCTGTTGTTAAGAATCCCTGGTGGCCTCGTGCCCAGGCTCACACCACAAATCATGAGCGTCAGTGGAAAGAGAAGTCAGTTCCCAAAAAGGCGGGGTGACAGAAGGGGAAAGCTAGCCGTGGGTCTGAACCACCATCACTGGAAAAAGCCCCTGAGAGTGAAGACACAGGACAGCAAGTGGAGAGACCCAAGCCCTGACCCCACGACGGGCATCCAGGGCGAGCAATAGTGAAATGGGAGGTCTCAGATGCAGTGCTGTGGGCTGATGGGTGAGAAAGCTAAGTCAGGAAGGACGCTCTGGAAACATCTCACTAAGGAAAAAGAGGGGGGAGGAGACATGTAGAGTCTGCCGGGCATGAGGGAATGGGAAAAGGAGAAAGGCCGCAGAGCCCACTTGCCCACCAAAAGGAAAGGAAAAATGTATGAGGCAAACACTTGAAAAATGGACCGTAACACATAATATTATTCTTCATAATAATAAACAACACCGGCTAAATTATTGAACAAAATTGCAGTATGCAGAAATCTACAAAATAAAAAATGACAATGTGGGAAAATAGCCATCGGAAAATAAACTTTTTAAAAAAGAATCTGTGATTACACACCATCATGGAAAATAATTATGTTATTTCGACAGCCTCTATTAAAATTGCAGCCATCTAGATAGATCCGCGTGTCCTCTGCACAAGATGAACACGTCTCAAGATGAAAAGATGAAACGTTCCCTGTATTTAAATATGGTGCCCGTGATGGTCCTACAACAATGCACACGCTGATGCCACTGAAAGGTGCGCTTCCGGGGGCACGTGGTCTGTGATTCGGCACCTGTGAAATGTGCACAACAGGAAAATCACTGCAGACAGAAAGGAATTTTTGGCTCCAAAGGGCTGATGCAGGGGGGCCATGGACTCACTGCTCGGGGGTCAGGGGTTTTTCTGCAGGCGATGGAAATGTTGTCAAGTTGATCCTGATGATGTTTGCCAAACTCAGGAAACATACTACAGACCACTGAATCGTACCATTTAAATGACTGCACTTTATGCCTGTAAATTATCTTAAGAGATTTGTCTTATTTTTAGAAGAAAACAACATGAGACGAAGCTACTGTCACTGACTCTTCATAGTTGTTCTGTGCTCAGAGAGTCAGACCCTCAGACCCTCCGGGGTGTCCTCGGTCTCCCTGTTTATTTGTCACTGGCAGTGACCATGGGAAACTGGGGCACGTTGCTGTATCATTTGCCCACGGGCTTAGAGCACTGTGTCAGTAATGACCAGCCTCGTCCTCAGGCCGCAGGCCCGAGATGATCAGAGAGGCCCTATTCTCGAGAACCCAGCTGGGATCCCGGAGGGCCCGGTACTTCTGAGCATCTGAGCTTTGGGGACACGGTGGGGAATCTGTGAGTACCAGCACACATAATACGACCCAACATTGTTGCTGATTCCAGTGCAGGTGAGGGTGACCTTCTAGCCCACAGACCCTGATAAAGAGGCTTCCTCTGTCAACACAGACAGTGTCCAGGACCCAGCAACAGAGCAGTGGAGACACAGGTCAGTATCAGGTTATTACTCACAGTGTGTTCTCAAAATGGGGGAAACAAGCAACTTAGGGGTCCCCCAGAAGCAATTCTTCCACTTTCCACAGCCAGTAACCTGAGCAGAGAGCAAGGAAGGTGAGGAGGGGAGGGATCCAGGCCAGGGTGGAGACACCCCAGGCTGTGGTCCTGAGCCCTCAAGGGAGAGACCTGCACAAAGCCTCTCTTATCCTCTCCCTTCCTGGAAGAGAGAGAGGAAGCCTTCATGCAAATCTCTCCCTCCCCCTGGGACTGAATGTGGTGACAGCTGAGTGTGGGGTGGGTGGGACTAGGGAAACTCCTCTAGGCACAATTTTGCAGGGTGCACAAGGCAGGGCTCCAGGCCTGGGTGTTCAGCTGGGACCCCTGCCCCCACACACACCCCTCAGGGACAGGCCCACAGCGCCCCCTGCTGTCTCAGTGTCCAGCCGCACCCATGACTGGAAGGGACATCCTGGAGCTGCGAGAGAGAGACCAGGGCACTAAGGACTTCAGTCAGCCTGGCATACTGTCCACCCCCACACAGGGGCCAGATCTTCTCCTCCTTCAGGGCTTCTTCCTGTGCTGCAGGTGCCACCACACCTCAGTCCTTGCTGCAGACACAGGGCCTCCTCAGTATGAATCACCCTGGGCTCCTCCCACTGCTTAGAGACTTGTGTTGTTGGGGCCAAGACTCATCGACAGCTCGGGGATGATGTTTCCGCCCACTGAGCACAAGAGCAGAGAGCATTCACTCCCCTCCACAGCCTCTTTTGGTAGCCCTGAGGGGACACCCCAGTTTTCTGATCTCATTTCCCATTCTGGCAGGCCAGTCCCCATTACCCTCTGCACTGACCTCGATGAGGTAAATCAATGACGGTGCATGGCTATAGATCACGTGAGTATATTTTGTCTATCATCTATCAAACGTTGCATTTTCTACATTACCTATAATTGGTATGGTATTGGCCCCAAGAGACACATATATCAATGCTACAGATTCAAAAGGCCAGAAATAGGGTGGCTCAGTCGGTTGAGTGTCAGACTCTTGATTTCAGTTCAGGTCATGATCTCCACTTCTGTGATTGAGCCCTGAGCCGGGTTCTGAGCCTGCTTGGGATTCTCTCTCCCTCTCTCTCTGCTCCTTCCTCTCTCTCTCTCTCTCTCTTAAAATAAATAAATAAACCTAAAAATACCCAAATAATATAAATAAAAAGACCAGAAATAAGTGCAAGCTCCTCTTGACAAGCACAGAAAACGTAGACTGAAAATGAGGCCTTTCCTCAGTCTCTGGAGGAGAGCACACATGGATTTTGCAGGGAATTCAGACAAGAATAAGCATGAATCATATAGCAGATGCCTCATAGGAGGACCTCAGTTCTCACGGATGTTCCCTGACACACTTTGGGAAACAAAGCTGGAGTTTCTGGATCCCCTGCAGCGGGCACACGGATCCCCGTGCCATGGGCTGCAGCGTGCACCCACGTGGTCATTCCAGGGTAAAAAGCACAGCCTAACGAACGATCCCACCTGGGTCAGGCCACATCCGCAAAGAGCCCCCATGGGAGCTGCCCTCTGCCCTCTGCTGCTTCCTGCATTGGCATGAGCTCCTGGGGCCCTGGCTTCTCTGTACACCCAGCTGACCCATTCCCTTCCTGGGTGCACAGTTACTGTTTGGGATGATAAAAAGCTTTGAGAAATGGAGAGTCGTGATGGTCACCCAACATGGCGAATATATTTCATATCTCTGAATTGCACAAGAAAGTGATGAAAAGAGTAAATTTCCTGTTGTGTGTATTTTCATAATTAAAAATTACTAGATGAAAATCCAACTTATGTTAAGGAAGTTGCACTCACACCAATCTCTTTCCCATCTTTATATGTGTCACCCTATTCTAACTCATCCTCATCACTAAAAATTGACAGGGATTTTATTATCTTTTTCCTGTAGGTTCCACATATAAATGAGATAAAAAAGCATTTGCCTTTCTGTGTAGGCCTTATTTCTCTCAGGGTCATGTCCTGCAGGTTCGTCCATGTTGTCACAAATGACAAGACGTTCTCCTGGAAAGGCTCAGGGGATCGACTTCCTTTATGCAACATAGTGCCCCGCAGCCCCTCTACTGCATGGATCACGGACAACCCCGATGCGGCAGGAGAGGAGAGGAAGACACAGTCCGTTCTTCTGGGCTCCAGAAACCAGCCACATGCTGCCCATGGGCCCTGATGGTGTCAGCTGTAGGGAAGTCACGTCAGTGAAATCTCCCAAGCAGACTAAAAATTTTGCTGCACTGGTGGCACTCCCACCTGTCCCTCACAAGCCCCACTGAGAAGTTTGCTGACTGGCACACACAGTTTCTCCCAGGGGCAGTCACCCTCTCCCGACATCACAAATGAAGGGCAGGTACCCAGCCAGTGGGCCAGGCCAGCTCTGCGTCTGTGATTCTTAGTGTCTCCTGGCTGGGACACAGAGCTACTCAGTCAGCCCTGAGCACAGGAGCCTGGAGGGAAGGGAGGGCCTCTGCTCTCACCCCTGGAGGAACACAGGCCATGCTGTGGAGGACTGTCTGCCGCGGGCACGGTCTGTAGACTCTGACCAGAAAACTAAGGCAAGTTGATGGACCCTTGTGAAGAGAAAAAAAGCCAAATCCACAGGCTCTAATTTTTACGTGTGAACCACTAGGCGAAATTTCTGCATCATTATAACTTTTCTGTTGTCTTTGGTTTGCTTTATTGTTGTTGTCATTTTTCTTTCTTTCTTTTTTCTTTTTTTCGTAGAGTTCACACAGGTTTGATAGGAAATTGGGAAGAAGGACATTCAGATCCAGTAGCTACACCCAAGTATAGTAATTGTGCATTCAATTTACATTAGACTTCAGAGATTCAGACTACAGTGGTCTAAGCAGGCTGGGTATTTGTCCCACTTCCCCATGTGTCTGTGTCACTGTGACCAGCACTACTAGGCCAGATTGCACAGTAATAGTCAGTCTCGTCCTCAGGTTGCAGCCCAGAGATGAGCAAAAGCCCTGCATTGGCAGAGGCATCTTTGGACCCAGAGAAGTGGCTGGGGACCCCGGGGCCCTGGTGCTTATCTGAGTCTGAGTAGTAGTACAGGAGATACCGGGGAGGGCTCCGTGCCATCTGCTGGAACCAGTATATGTTATAGCTTCCAACATTGATGTCCCTGCTCAGAGTGCAGGTGAGTCTGGCTGTTGTTCCCAGAGATGCAGAGAGGGAGGCTGGCTGAATCACGACAGGCTGGGACAGGGAACCTGAAAACACAGACACAGCAGAGGGAAGACAAGGGACAGGGAACATGGGATTGGGGAGCTGAGCCAGAGGGGTTTCACTCTGGCTGCAGGCCCACGCTGGGACACTGGGTCCTGTCCCTCCCTGTGCAGTGGCAGAAGAGCAGGAGGAGGGCCAGGATCCAGGCCATGGTGACACACTCCTTTCCTACACCACAGAGCAGGGGCTGGGCTGCCCCAGGCTTGTCTTATCCCCAGTCCACAGAACTCACAAGGAGGGGCTATTCATGCAAATGGGACCCACCCCTGCTCCTTGCTCCTATGCACTTAGAGGTCTGCAGCTCCTTGACAGGAAGACTATGTGATGCACTAGTTTTCCCCTGGGTGGGCCTGGAAGAAGCAGCTGCTGGGACCACACACAGGCCCAGGTTCAGGGACTCCTCCAGGAACAGAGAGGACACACCTGCCCTGTCCCCACTGGAAACAAGGGGTCCAGTCCTGGGGCTTTCTGTCTTGGAGGGCTACTCAGCAGGGAGCCCCCATCCTGCAGAAAGCCGAAGACCTTGTCACCGTGTCCCCTGCTGGTGTCTGGGTGAACCTCTCCTTTCCCAATGCAGGCTTCCCTGGTGCCTATGTTTCCACCACCTGAGAGTGACCCTCCAGGGAAAGAGAAAGGTCCTGCTCTACATCAGGTATCGTCCATGGATGGGGTCTGATGAGAGGGACACATGCAGTCCTGACTCAGTACAACCTGTGAACCACTATGGAGCTGAGGACAAGACACACGGAAGAGGGAATAGAAACCATCTGTCCCAATGGTACAGCTCAGACGATGCATGCTGCCTCTGGGTGCCAGATGTGGACAGGAGCTCACCTAGGGGACACACACTCACGCAGGAGGACACATAATGTGGGCATGCCGGGTCCCTCCAGAGCAGGGGAGACAAGACACAGCAAACCCTGATGAGGGTGCTGCAGGTGTGGGGACAGAGCAGGGCTGGGCATCCAGCAGGGACCACTGCAAGGCCATCTTGCGACCTCACCTCCGTGTTCTGGGAGACTTGCAATCCTGTCTGTGCAAATCATCAAGAGCACCTGCTAGACACAAGGAGAGGGAACCTGCCAGCTGAGGGATTGGGGGAGCACCAGTGCCGTCTGGTGGACATGGGATGCACAGTGACCCAGGGCCTGGAGCTGGGGCCTGGGTCCCTGCCCCTCATCCCCCCTACTCACTGTTGCAGACTCTTCACGGTGGATTCTGACACTAACACATATGCATGGAAGTTTCACCCATGTGTTTTGTGGCCTGATAACTCATGTCTTTCTCCTGCATCCTATTCCATGTGTGGACATACAGATATTGTTTAACCATTCTAAAGGATGCGTTGGTCACTTTCGAGTCTTGGCAATCATAAACAAGACAGCAACAAACATTTAGGTGCATATTCTAGTTGCACACAAGAACCTCATTTAGAGTAATCCGTAGGACTGTTCTTTTTGCATTATATCCTTAAGGCTTTGTTTGCCGTGGAAGACACTGCCAAGGAATCTTCCCAAGTGATGGGGCTTTTCGCACTCCCACCAGCAGTGAATGAGAGTTCCTGCTGCCCCACATCCTCGGTAGTATTGCTGCTGTCACTGTATTGAACTTTAGCCATGGTCATGGGCGGCCTCTGGTACGTCCTTGTTCAATTTGTAATACCACAATGACATATGAAGTTGGAAATCACTTTGCATGTGTAATAGTCATTTTGTCTATCTTCCTTGTTAAGGGATCTGTTCAGATCTGCTCATTGGGAAGGCACTGCCCAGCACCAGGGAATTCAGGAGTTCAGCAGAGCTCTATCGCAGGAAAAAGGGAGAAAGTGAGTGTGGAGTCTGACACAGGACTCGATCCCAACACCCTGGGATCATGACCTGAGCTGAAATCAAAGAGTTGGACGCTCAACCAACTGAGCCACCCAGGTGACCCTCAACACTTTATTTTGAAGTAACCTCTGTACCTAAAGTGGGGCTTGAACTCACGAACCCAAGGTCAAGAGTTGCATGCTCTAACCAATGAGACAGCCAGGCTCTCCTCCACTGAGTCATTTGTAACTCTAAACAAGCTAGTTTGCCTTCGAAAATATGAACACTGGGTGAGTAAGGATCACTCTGAAGATATAACTGAAGGAAGGGATATGGCACTCTCAGATCATCTTATTCCCAGACAACAATAATCTTTTGGAAGATCTGACAACAAAAAGTCACTCCCGGAACCTCTTGACAGGGGATGCCACCAGGTCTAGAGAGTGGAGGGAGATTTTCTCTCACTTCCCTATGGATCTAAAGCACTGTGTAAGCATTGGTACTATCTTGGCATATATGACACTAAGAGTCACTTCCTTGCACACGAGATTCCAGAGACGTCAGAACATATGCATTGGTCAAAACATCGTTGGGTCCAGAAAATGACAGGGCACTGGAATCTCTGGTGTGGTATTTGACCCTGCCTTGAATTGCAGGAGATATCACGGAGGGTTCCATGGCTTCTACTGGCACCGTTATGCATATTTCTTAAAACAACAATGATGCCACTTCTCAGGGTGAAAATGAGTCTATTTGATTCTTCAGAGATGCGGAGAAGGAGGGAGTCTGAGTCAGCACAAGCTGGCAGAAAGAACTTGCAAACACAGACACTCATGGGTGATGGGGCAGGGATGGAGGTGAAGCTGCTTGGAGGTCTGATCCAAAGGTGTGGACATAGGCTCAGAGGCTGCTTTGGATCACTGAGGACCGTCCTTACCTGTGTGGTAAGAAGAGAACACAAGGAGAAGAGGTTACACCATGGTGGTCACAGTCCTACTGAGAACCCATGGCTAGAGCTAGGCTGTCCCAGGCATTTCTTATCTCCTTCAGTGGCCTCTGGGAGATGCGGTTGTACTTAGGGTTGCATTTTCTTTCTTGATAGTATCTTTGGGTGTACAAAAATAGGAACTTTTGAGAAGCCCAATTGATGATCATCCCCCCCCTTTTTTGGGTGTTTCCTATGACATCCTATGTGAAGAATCTCTTGCCAAGCTCAAAAATCATGGGGATTTCCTTCTTGTTTTCTTCTAAGATCTTTATAGTTTTAGCTCTAAAATTTAGATCTTTGATCCATTTTACATCCATTTTTGTTTATAGTGTGTGGTAAGAGTCTAACTTCATACTTTTGTGTGTGAATATCTAGTTGGTCCAGCACCATTGGTTGGAGAGAACTTTTTTTTTCAGAGTACATTCTCTGAGCATCCTTTTGAAAATCAATTGACCATAGATGAATGATTCATTTCTGGCCTCTGAGATATGTTTTACTTATCCCTATGTCTATCCTTAGGCGGGTACCACATTCATGTTGACTATAGCTTCATAAGTGAGTTTTAGTGAGTTTTGAAATCTAAAAAAAAATTTTTTTAATGTTTATATATTTTTGAGAGAGAGAGAGATGGACACAGAGTGCGAGCAGGGAAGGAGCGGAGAGACAGGGACACATAGAATCTGAAGCAGGCTCCAGGCTCCGAGCTTTCAGCACAGAGCCCAATGTGGGGCTCGAACTCATGTGAGAACATGACCTGAGCAGAAGTTGGATGCCAAACCAACTGAGCCACGCAGGTGCCCCAGTGAGTTTTGAAAACTAGAATTGTCAGTCCTGAAAATGTGTTCTTCTTCAGGATTTTTTGGATGTTCTGAGTCCATACAATTCCACAGAAATTTTAAGATCGTCTTTTCTTAGAGTACAAAATAGGCATGTGGGCATTTGATAGGGATCGCATTTAATCTACTAATTGCTACGGAGAGTATAGCTTCCTAAGAATTGTAGTTCTTTACATTTTGTAAGGTAAATAAGATAAAATAATAAAAAATTTCAGTATGAACCATCTGTTTATCTACTTTTGTCTTAGTATAGAAAAACTATAAAGATAAATGTGGGGCCATTACTAAACTTGGGTTGTTATTTATTTAAATGTTTTATTATGTTTCTAGAAATTGTGAAAGGTAGTCATAAATTTGCTAATCTAAAGAATACTGGCATAGCAAACAGTTCACAGTTGCTTCCTATTTAATTTTCACTAGAAAACTAAGGTCTCTAGAGTTAGGAATTCTAATAAATATAACTTAGGCTACTAAAAACAATAAGGAAAACAGCTATGTGCTCCAGGAAAGTAAGAGGTGTGTTTTTTGAGGGAAAAAAGTATGAAGAAAGGGAATACATTTTGTGTTGAAGGAAAAGAAAAATAATTTTGTCCTAACATGAGTCCGGTTATTCAAAGAATCCTTAGATCGAGATCTAAATGTATAAGAGAAAACTGTAGTAGGATTTTGGAAAAGAAACCTGGAAAGGAATTTTAAGTGTGGTCAGTACTGGTTAAATTTTAAAGATATTCAGTAAAGAAATGATGTTTCATATCAAAATACATGGATGAAAAATTAAAATTGTGTTTTCTCTGGGTTAAAAGGTCAAAATTCTCTTGAACTATTGGTCTGCTCTTATTAAAAATGGAAACAAAAGGTTTATTCACTTTTAACCTTATCTGCCTAGAATACAAGCACTCTGTTTTACCAAAATACTTCCTATGTTTATCAGAAATGTCATTCATTGAAAACAAATTGTTTATAATATTTCAGAAGTCCTACATGTTGCTTATAACAAGGTAACTTTCCCTACTTGCCTTTAAAATGTGTTTGTGTTGGGTGTCAGAGGAATAAACACATTTTCTTGTCAATTGCATCGTAATGAACTCTACTCACATCTTTGGCCATGACCACTTTTACGGCTTCTCATGCACAGTGACCATGTTACTCCCATGCTCCTGCAATGTGTTTCATCATCAAGGATATTCATGGAGAGGACTTTTGACAAACTTCGGGTTTTGATACCATTAGGATAGTAACACCGAGGTGTAAATTCCAAGAACTAATAGGAAAACTGGATTCAAATGGCACAAAACTTAATACCATGGCACTGAATGTACAGAGAAGGATAAATACAATTTTTGTGACATTTTCTTTAAAACATTGCTGCCTTTTAAAAACAGTTTCTTTCCTTCAGATTCAAGGAACTTCTTTTAAGCACATTTACGTATAATGACATGATGAAATCTACCTGTGTCAACCAATGAAGCCATTTAGTTTTCTCCCTACCTGATCCTTCCAGAACTCATAAACTGTCAGTGACTCTCTCATATTTTATGGCGATACATTTATTAGCACAAGTTTGATAAGATTCCATTTTTCTTGTAACAGACTACAATACCAAGATATTGACTAGAATGTCGTAATACCAAGATATTGACTAGAATGTCGTATTTGAAAGGGATATGCAGATGCAAATACTCCATATCACCAGACAGCTTTATGTACCTAACATTGACTTTATGGATACAATGCAGCTTCTTGGAAGTATCAGCCTGCCACCTGCTTACAGAGTTCCCAGCAACTCTTCCAGTGCGTCAAGCAGGACATTTTCTGGAAGGTGCAGGAAACTTGGGATTGCTGGGACCCTGAGCACAGAGAAATTGCCCACTTCTACAGGTGTTGCAGGCTAAGTCTTATGGCAGGTTTTTGGCACCAGTTTGGCTGGACTTTTGGCCTGCAGGGGCTGCTAAATGTTCACTCTAGAGGTTTCTTATAAAAGTCCCAGCAAAGCAAGTTTTAAAGAGTCTATATGGTCAACAGCTATTTTGCTGTAGTTAGGTAAATAATCATCACACCAAGTTCTTTTTGAAATCACACTTATTTTGCAAACAAATGAATGTCCATTAGGCTGTAAGGAATAAAAACAAGGGTGGTTGTACAGGAAATAATTTTTTTCAATAAACACATGGGTACATACTTGATTCTAATCCTGTTCATTAAAACCTGGACTAGAACCTGATTTCCATAGCTTCCTACAATGTCTGGCTATAGGTCTCAAACCTAACATTTTGATTTTTCTCCCATCAAATGAGCTGGACTAACACTGCCCTTTGCCAGGTGTCGTGCAAAGTAAATCCGAACAACTTTCTGTAACTTCAGAGAAAGTTGATGTACCTTCACAGCAGCTCACACACAGGCAGTCTTCATGTTCTTCCTCTCCTTCCCTTCCCCATCCTCAGCCCCTGATTCCTTCCTGTCCTGAGGCCCCTGACCTTCCCCAACCCTCCACCTCTCATCTGGAGCCCCAAACCTGACTATGGCTCAGTCCACAGCCCCTGCCAAGTCACACCTTCCTAATCCCCTCCTGCTCCTTCCTTATCTGTGCAAAACTGGGATGTCATTACGGGGCATCAGATCTGGGGTTTGCGGTCAAACTCTACAGTGCTCCAGCTCCAACCCCAAAGACCTCACCCCTCCTCACAACCTTCCTTTACAACACGTTTAGGTTCTGTGTCCTCTCTCTTGTCCTAGACACCGTCAACTCCCTGAACATGGGGACCCTTCCTGTCACGTCCACATGGGTCCCACATCCCTAGAGTCATTTGTGGCATACACTAGGTGTTCAGGAAGTGCTATGGATGCACATTATCTGGGCAGCACTGTATCAACACTCAGACACACCTGGACTCTTTGTTCCTGGCTCTGTCCTGACCCGTCACAGATCTGTTCCCAGAACAGCTGGCCCCTGATGCCCAGGAACTTCTCCTCGGTAGGAGAATCTCCTACAATGTGTTCCTGCCAAGGACAGGCTTGGGGGCCTGAAGTTAATAGAATATGGATCATTTGCTAACCAAAGTTCCTTGAAATTGTTCTCAGACTACAGTTTACACCAAAAGAAGGAAGCAGCTGACTTGGCCAAAGAGAGGAGACTGCTAGAGGAGCCCTGTTGCTGGGGAAACAACAGATTTTTGTCACACTTCTCCAAAGGACTGGGCACTGGGCAAGCAGTGAGATTCTTGTCCCATGCTGAGTTGTAATAATCAGCCTCGTCGTCTGCCTGGAGCCCAGTGATGCTCAAGGAGACTGTGTTGCCAGACCCAGAGCCAGAGAACTGGTCTGGGACCCCCAAAAGATGAGTGTTCTCATAGATGATAGTTTTAGGGGTCATTCCTGGGAGCTGTTGGTACCAAAACACACAATAACCAGCCCCAGTGTTGGCTGGGCTTCCAGTGCAGGAAATGGTGAGCGTCTGGCCCAGGGACCCAAACACTGAAGATGGCTGAGTCAGCACAGACTGGGCCAAGGACTCTGGAAGAAGAAGAGACAGAGAGGATGAGGCTGGGGTCTAGAGAAAGAGGAGGAAGCGGGGCCCCTTCCCCTGTATCTGCATCCAGTCACCTATGCAGCAAGCAAGTAGGATGAGGAGGAGAGAGAACCAGGCCATGGGGGAGGTCATCACCTTTCCTGCCCTGTGTGACCCCACTGCTGAGCAGATCTTCCCTAACCCCTCCTTCCCCTCTTCATCCTCTGAGAGAGGGAGGGCTCATCCATGCATGAGACCCTCAACTCTCTGACCCTTCACTGGCCCCGGTTGGTCCCTCATCCTGAGGAGGCCAGGGGTGGGCAGGGCAGGGGCTGTTTGGGGCCAGGGGGTGGGAGGTCCCAGATGGGAGCCCTGAGCAGAAGGCAAAGGCAGTGCCAGGTGGCAGATCCCAAGTCTCAATAACCATGACCCCTCAGAACCAGGCCCTGAGTGACCCCTAGTGTCCAGTCACAGACACGCCATTGTGTGACATGGTGACCAGAGCCCATCAGAGAGACAGCTCCAGCCTCCCCACTGCTCCCTTGCTCGTTCATGGGTCAAGACTGAGCTGGTATCTCTGGGACACACTCCTTTGAGATCATGATCAAGTTCAGAACAGTGACAGGTCTCCATGGACAGGTGTTCCCTTCTGTCCAGGAGGCTGGCCGTTCCTCTTATGGGATTCCTCCCTGGTTTCCAGAACTCCCCTTCCACTCGTGTTCACACAGCCCTGAGGAGTTGGGGAGCACTCCTTTCCGGGTTGTGTAGAAGCACTCGTGTCTGTTCCTAGAAGGGTTAAGCCCTAAAAGCCTCAGTCATCTGTCACTATTTCCACCAGTTTAGAAAACAGTCCTCCTCACGCTGTGGGCACAGATTCCCTCCTATTATCTGTTCTGTAAACACATAGACCCAACTCTGCAAAAGCCCTGCCAAGTGAGGCTGTGTGTGGCATTGACCTCAGAGCACAAAGGGCAAACCTGCAGGGAGTTCTAGGAGGGAAGGAGTGACAGCTGCAGGTGTTCTGACAGGGACCTGTTTGCAGACTTCATGTGTTAATCACCTATTAGACAACAGTTACCTTAAAATGAATGTGTGTCATTTTTTCCAAAAACTCAGCTCCAAAAGAATGATTTAAACTCAGTGACAGTTTCAATGGGAAGGTACAGGTTCAATTGCGAGTGTGTTTCCCCAGACCCATGTTTATTGCAGACAGAATATGATTTAAAATAGTGGTTGCCAAATGCGTGAAAACATAATGGAAAATATGTGACATTTAGTTCTTGGTTGAATAGGGGCCAATACCTTGTTTAAATCTCTTGATTCATTATTGTTATTACTATTCTTATTATTATTTTAATAAAGATTTTGCATATTAGGTCTGGTCTAACAGGTAAAGTAGGAAAGCCCAAAATGGTGCCCTGGGAAACACCATGAGGAGCCTGTTCCAGTGAACTTCACACTGATCTCTCTGGTGGAATGAACAAACACAAAGTTTGCTGCATGGAACGATAAGGGGTCAGACTCCTCTCAGGGTGGGTAAAGCAATAGTCACTGTGTCTTGTGTTCACCGTGTTCAGGATAGAAAAATTGCTCAGTCAGCCGCCACTGATTAGAGGAATGAATTGCCACTAGCTAAGGCCAATTTGACCCAGAAAATTCTTTCAAAGATCCCATATAGATGCCAGCTGAGGTGGAGATAAGGGGCACTGTGTCTCTGAGGTCACAGGCCCTGTAGCCCTGACTTGAGACAGACGTTTCAGCAGAGGCTTATCCTGGCTGGAGGTGTCACTGGAGTGTCTGGGCGTGACAGTCTAGCCCTGAGAGGAAGCAGGGTATGCCTCGTGTCCCTGTGGGTTTTGAGCTCCAAGGGAGCAGCACTGAGGCTGCTGTCCCAGAATCAGTGCACTGATCAACTTCAGGCGCTACCTGGAATCCAGACATCGTTGGGGGCTCAGCCGCCCATGGGGACAGAGACTCACCCAGGGATCCCTGAGCGTCAGCCTCATCCCAGGAGAGCAGGTGTTCAAAGCAAGTCCTGCCCTCCTGATGGGACTCCAGTGACACTCGCTGTCACTGGGTTTCCTGCTCATGGGGATTCTGTTTCCTCGATTGTGACGCTGATGAAGGCTGGGTGAGCACAGGTTGACAATGACTCCTGGGGAGACGGAGGAACTTGGAAAGTGTCAAGTCCAGGACACTATACACTAGCTCATGCTGGACAAAGCAGGAAAGAATATCCAATGGGAAGAAGACAGTGTCTTCCACAAATGGTGTGGAGTAAACTGGACAGCAACGTGCAGAAGAACGACTGTACCACTTTCTTACACCATAATCAAAAATGAACTCAAAATAGATGAAAGACCCACGGGTGAGACAGGGAACCGTCAAAATCCAAGAGAAGCACGCAGACAGCAACGTTTGACCTCGGCCATAGCAAATTCTTACTGGAACTGCAGGACACAAGGGCGGGCCTCCCCTCGATGAGCCACTCGGCATAAAGTTTTTTTTATTTATTATTTTTTAAAAATGTTCGTGTGTTTATTTACTTTTGAGACAGAGAGCAACAGAGCATGAGTGGGGGAGGGGCAGAGACAGAGGGAGACACAGAATCTTAAGCAGCTTCCAGGCTCCGAGCTGTCAGCACAAAGCCCCATGCAGGGCTCGATCCCACGAACCGGGAGACCATGACCCGAACAGAAGAGGACACTTAATGACTGAGCCACCCAGGCTCCCTGGGATGAAGATTATTTTGAGTTAAAAAGCAGTCAAGGTCCACACACACAGGAAAAGCTCTTCATGTCTCTTCAACTGACTAAAAAATTCAGTGCGAGCACCTGCTCTGGGAAGCCAGCTGGCACCACAGACAACTGCACTAGGATATGGACATGGTGGGGGAGACCGTGGGGGGGGGGAGGGGCAGCCAGCAAGCCCTGTTTGGTCACAGTCCTCTGTGTCCCATCATTTCCCAGGGGCCCTGCACACATTGTTTTCCCAACATCTACTCTAGTCTTCTTCTTCTCTGTGATGTGCATTTCTTTGCATTGAATACTAGACCCCTACCTCGTCTATGTAATTCAGAAAAACATAGATCTCATTTTGTCTGCGTGTCTTTTGACTTTCTAGGTCTCTGTTGATTCCCATATGTTCACTATTAAATTTCTTCTGTGTCATTTCAACCTCCTCAAGGACAGGTCTCACCATAGAGGACTCTCCCCTACAGGAGCCTCCACAGAAGCTTCTCAAAAAAAGAGGCTTGGAGACAAGGTCTGTGGACCCAGGGGTTTTGGTCTCACTTCCTCATTATCTGAGACACTGTGAGTAACCAAAGCTGCTCCCACTGCCATGAGCTATAGCACAGTAATAGTCAGCCTCGTCCTCAGGCTGCAGCCCAGAGATGAGCAGAAGCCCTGCATTGGCCGAGGCATCTTTGGACCCAGAGAAGCAGCTGGGGACCCCAGGGCCCTGGTGCTTATCTGAGTCTGAGTAGTAGTACAGGAGATACTGGGGAGGGCTCCTTGGCTTCTGCTGGAACCAATTTATGTAGTAGCCTCCAACACTGAACCCGCTGTTCAGGGTGCAGGTGAGTCTGGCTGTTGTTCCCGGAGATGGCAGACAGGGAGGGCGGCTGGGTCAGCACAGGCTGAGACAGGGAACCTGCAAACACAGACACTTGTCAGTGATGGAACCAGAAATGCGGGGAAAATGTCCCAAAATGCTGAGCATGGGAAGCATCCTTTGAGGCCCCCCTGTGTCCCTGAGGCCAGTCCCTACCTGTGCAGTGAGACAGGAGTATGAGGACGAGAAGAGGCCAAGCCATGGTGACACAGACCCTGGTACCCACACTGGGCTGGGCTGCCCCAGGCCTCCTTTTCTCCTCCACCCTCTGCCACAGGAGGAGCTGTCCATGCAAATGAAGTCCATCTAGTGACTGCCCAGCCCCTCCCTGAGCCCTGGTGCTTCAGCCCAGCTGAAGGACACACCCTGGGGACGATGGAGGTTGGCTTCACCACTGGGGAGAACCCTGGGAGGAAGCACCTGCATGCACAACGCACAGGTTCCTGCTCAAGGGACCTTGCCACACCAGAAGGGACACACATGCTGACTTCCCATCAAGGAGCCCAGAGCCCAGTCCCCAGGCCCAGGCTCTGAGCAGTTGTGAAGACACCACAGGGTACTCCCACAGCGCCCCCTCTTGGCTGACAGGCACATACCTCACTGTGTCCAACAGCCCTGAGAGCCCAGCTGGCTTCCTCAGCTCCTTTTGTTCACACATCCTTGAGCTGAATCATGGCCAACGTGATCCAATAGTACCACCTGTGATGACTGCAGTGTTTTGCACTCTCAGAAGGAGTCCTGGTCTCTGTGAGACGCAAACATTACCTCCCATTAGTGGTAAGTTGTTGACATCTGGCAGAAGATGCTGCAGACTTCATATCCCTGCACTGGTGTGCGAGGTAGCATCTGTAAACCTTGGGAATGTTTTTCAGCTCCTATGCATTGTAGCGATGGATGCCAACGAGTGCCCAATAAATTGGGTTTTGTTTTAATCTGAGATTTTTCAGCTCATTTATTGGCTAAGTGATTTATCAAGGAAAGGGAAAACAATGAATTTATCTTTGATGAAGTCCAATGTATCAGGTTTTTTATGGCTTGTGCTAATGGGGTCTTATCTAAACATGTTTATACAAACCCTAGAGCCCGAAGATTTTTTCCATTTTTATGTTTACAACTGTATACTTTACAATTATGTCAATAATCCTTTCAGTGAATTTTTTTATGAAGTGAGAGTTTTCGGTGAGATTCATTTCTCTCGATGGATATCCAGTGGTTCTGCGGACATTTGTTCAAAGGCCATCCTTCCTCCTCTGAAAGGCTTCTGCAACCTTGTCAATAAGGTTTTCTAATCCATAAGTATCCATAAGTATTTCTTACCCATACTTTTACGAGTTTGGTTCTGAGTTTTCTGTTCTGTTACATTGGCCACTGTGTACCTTCCATCCACACCACTCTGTCTTGTGATAGGAATTGAATTACACTTCTCTACAAGTTGGGAAGAATTGTCATCTCTACTATATTGACTCTTCTAATCCTTAAACACAACATATCCCTCCACGGTTTGGGATCCACTTTGATTACATTTCCCAGCACTGTCGAGATTTCAGCATCCATGTCCTGTACGTGTTTTGTTAAATATTCACCCAAATACTTCATCATGGAGTGGTTTGAAGTGTTATTCTTACATTGTTTTTCACAAGTTTATTGCTCATACAGACGCAACTAAATGATCTTTCTACGTTGATCTTGTGTTCTGCCACCTTCCTGAAATTGCTTATTACCCTTTGAATTCATATATTTACATACATATTCATAGCTCCCTTTGTATTTTTCTCTTATATCATCCTCTGGCCTGAAATTAGGGACAGTAACGTCTTGTTCTCCTTAGTCTGTATGCCTCTCTTTGTTTGACTTGTCTTATGGTTTGGTCAGGCACATCCAGTCCTATGGCTAACAGCAGTGTTGAGACTGGACATGATGACCTTGGTAGCTACCCTGGGGGGAAAGCATTCAGAGCTTACCTCAGTGTGTGTTAGCTGTGGTGTTTCATCATTTTCTATATCAAGGTGAGGATGTGCTCCTCTATTTTCATTGTCTGAGATGTTGTCTTTTTCATTCATTCATTCATTCATTCTCATTCTTTGTCATGAATAGGTTTTGCACTGTGTGAAATGCTTTTTCTGTATTGATTGATAAGACCAGGGTTTTTGATTTTGTAAGTAATTTTTAAAATTCAGTGTATTCATTTATTTATTTAGAGAGAGAATGATAGCTTGAGCTGGGGATGGGGAGAGAGAAGAGGAGAGAAAAGATCTCAAGTAGATTCCACGTTGTCAGCATGGAGCCCCATGGAGCGCTTGATCTCAGGAACCCTGAGATCATGACCTGAGCTGAAATCAAGTGTCCTATGCTTAACTAAGCCAAGCTGGTGCCCCAGGATTTTTCTTATTTGGCCTGTTAATATTGGAGATTACATTGACTGATTGTTTAATATAAAACTAGCCTTGCATCCCCATAATACACCCCATTTCATCGTTGTATTTCTTGTGATACATATATATAAGTGAACACTATTTTTTAATATTTTCTTTGAAATAGTTTTCTTGTTATTTGCGTGAGGTATTCCATTTTTTGTCTGTTTTGTGCTAGGGTGCTATTGACACCAGCTACTGAATGACAATTTTAGAAAGAATGATTTCTGGGGCATCAGGGTGGCACAGTGTACTATTCATGATTTCTGCACTTGTTGTGGTCTCACGGTTCATGGCATCGAGCCCATCAGAGGGTTCTGTGCTGACAGTGCAGAGTCTGCTTGGGTTTCTCTCTCTCTTTCCCTCTTTCTTTCTCTCTCTCTCTCTCTCTCAAAAACAAACAAACTTAAAAGAAAAGAAAGAATTCTTACCTTAACTCAATTCAGCATATTGATCCACAAGTGAGGAATATCTATTCATTCATCCCAGTTTTCTCTAATTTCTTTTACAATGCTTTGTAGTTTTCCATATACAAGACTTTCAATTTTCCCAAAATATATCCTTAAGAATTACATAATTATATCACTATAAGTGGAACTGCTTTTATTTTTATATATTGATGGTTTATTGCCTCTATATAGACTACCATTTATCTCCTCATTCTGTTTTTGTAACCTGAAGGCCAGAATTGAAGCAATCAGACCCAAACCATCTGCGACTGAGCCCTAGAGCTGATTGGGAATCAACACCTTTTGTTCTCGGACATCTCCACTGAATATTTTTTTTATCTCTCAGCAACAAAGTTTGCATTTGAAAACATGAACACGGTGAGAATGGGTCGTCAGTGTAAAAATATAACTGAAGGAAAGGATATGACAGTGTCACATCATCTGTCTCTGGGACAACGGAGGGTCTGTTGAAGATCTGAGCACAGAAGTCACCCCCTGAGCCACCTGAAGGGTAACGTCACCAGACGCAGAGGGTGAAGGGAGATTTTGTCTCACTTCCCAATGGGACTGATGCTCTACATAAGCATTAGCACTATCCTGGCATATGAGACAGTAATAGTCAGCTTCTCCTCATGCTGGAGTCCAGAGATATCAGAAAACCTGAACTGGTCAAAGCATCTTCAGATCCGGAAAATGATAGGAGGCCCAAGATCCCTGAAGTGCACCTGACTCTGATTTGAATCTCAGCAGAAACCAGGGATGGCTCTTTGCCTTCTGCCAGTGCCTATATATGGTGTTACTTCTCAGGGTGTAGATGTGGGTCAGCACAGTCTGGGAGAGGTTTGCTTCTTCCAAACACAGACACTCCTGTGTAATGGGGCAGGGATGGAGGTGAAGCTGCTTGGGGGTCTGATCCAAAGGGGTTGACAGAGGGGCAGGGGACTCCCCAGTTGTCCGAGAACCGGAAGGGAATGTGAGGGGACTACATGCAGCTGTATGTTCTGTCCATTTTCCTCCCGAGGGATGGACCCTGGAGATAGGAAACTACAGCAAGGTCACTTCTAGTTTCCTCTGAAATCCTAACATGGAGATGGAGGTCAGACCTGAAGAGCCAAGGGAGAGACTGAAGGTCTGAGGGACCCAGGAACAGATGGGAAAAGAGGAGGGAGGGTTTGGGGGTGTTGGCAGGGAGAGTCTGTAGGATCTGGTCCAGATTCACAATAGCTGGTTCAGACAGAGGGTACTTTGACTATGACTAGGGTTATTGTCAATATATCATCTGTGGGTACATCAGCAGTGACAAAAGGTCCCACTTTAAGGAATCACATGGTGACACTGATGTGTGGACGAATGATTGCTGGGCAGCACGTTCAGGTGCAGACACAGTATTTATTCCTGCACATCTTCTCCAGACCCCGTGGGAACATGCGGTTGGGCTCTGTTACGTCAACTGTCAGCGTCTTCCCGAGAGGCCCAATTTTCTGTCACATTACATTCAAACACGAGCGTTTCTATTTTCCCTGTTCAAGGAAGGATCTTTCAGCAGAAGAATCCCATGTGCATGTGTCTCCAGGTGTTTCATACTGAAAAGATGCTCGGAATCATGATCTTTGTGCACATGTATTTTCCCTCGCTTGCTCTCTATCTGAGACGCTGTGAGCAATGAAAGCCGCTCCCACTGCCATCAGCTGTAGCACAGTAACAGCCTCGTCCTCAGGCTGCGGCCCAGAGAGGAGCAGAAGCCCTGCCTTGGACAAGGCATCTTTGGATCCAGTCAACAGGCTGGGTACCCTGGAGTCCTGCAGCTTATCTCAGTGGGTGTGATAGGATAGGTTGTACCAGGGAGGGCTGCCTGAGTGAACGCTCCTCAAGCAGCTGTGCAAGGACCACAGTGCAGTCCCACAGTGCACCCTGCTGGTCATGGGGCATTCACCTGGCCATGGCCCAAATCCCTATGCATCCTGCTGATTTTTGCAGCTCACAGGATCCCTGTGTATTCACACATCAGTGATCTGATCCACAGAGAGTGTCATCCCGTTGCATTGCCCATGATTACCGTAGTGGTTTTCACTCTCAGAGGGAGTCCTGGTTGATGGAAGATGCAAGCATTTACCACAACTCCAAGTGAATCTGTGGGCACCCTAGAGAAGGTACTGCAAAAATCACATCCCTCCCTTGGTATGCAATGTTGAATATACCTACATTTGGAGTGTTAATAACACATGTGCATTGAAGCAATGGATTCCAAATACACTCCCATAAATTCAGCTTTATTTTATTCTGCGATGTTGCAGCTCATTTCATTGTCTTACTGATTTACTAAGTAAAGGAAAAACCATGAGTTTATCTTTGATGAAGTCCAATTTATCAGTTTTTTTTTACTTTATGGGTTGTGCTGATGGTGATTTGTCTCAACATTCTGGTTCAAATCCTAGATCCTAACGATTTTCTCCTCCATGTTTTCTCAAAGTTTACAACTTTATGTTGCACAGTTATGTCTAGGATCCATTTTAAAATTTTTCAGAAGGTAAGAATTTTAGTTGAGTTTCATTTCTCTCTATGGATATCCAAATTTTCTATGGCCATTTGTCCAAAAGGCCTTCTTTCCTCCTTTGAAAAGCTTCTGAAAGTTTATCAAAAATACTCTTCCACACTTTTGTCAGTCTGTTTTTCTGGTCTTTATTGGATTACATTGACAAATGTGTCTACCTTTCCATCCATATCAATCTGTCTTGTTATGATAGCAGTGGATTAACATTTCATACAATTTGAGAATAACATATTTTAGAAATTTATTTATTTTGAAAGAGTGAGAGTGGGAGAGGGGCAGAAAGAGAGGGAGAGAGAGAGAAAGAATTCCAAGCAGGCTCCCCACTGTCAGCACAAATGCTGATGTGAAGCTTAAACTCACGAACTGTGAGATCATGACCTAAGCCAAAGACAAGACCAGTTCGCTTAACTGACTGAGCCACCCAGGCATCCCAGGAAGAATGACATCTGCACTATGAGCCTTCCATACCACCAATAGGTCATGTCTCTCCATTCTTTTAGTTTGAATTTGATTTATCAGCATTGTCCACTTTTCAGCCTCCATGGCCTGTACATGTGTTGTTAAATATGCATCTAAATATTTCATTATTGAGTGGTTTTATGTGGTAATATAACCCAGATTTACATGTCCATTGCTGTATATACACATCTAAATGATCTGTATATATTGATCTTGTATTGTATGACCTTCCTGAAATTGTTTATTACTCTTTGACTTTATATATTTACATACATATTTGTATCTTCTTTTGTAGTTTTCCTTTAGATCATCCTTTCACCTGAAAAGAGGGATGTTTATGTCTTCTTTGTTGTCTGTATGCTTTTCATTTTTTTCTTGCTTTATGGTTCTGTCAGACACATTGAGTCCTATGTTGAACAGAAGCATTTTGAGATTGAACATGATCGCTTTAGTCCCCACCCTGGGGTGGGGGGGGATCTTTCAGCGCTTCCCCTCCATGTATATTAGCTGAAGGCCTTTTATAGTTCCTTTATCAAGCTGAGGATGTGCTCCTCTATTTTTTGTTCTCTGATAATTTTTGTCATTTTTACTAACTGTCACTCATTCATTGTCTTTTATTATCATGAATCGATTTTGAATGGGGTGAAATGGCTTTTCTGTATTGACTGATAAAATAATGGATTTTTTTTTGTCTTTAGTCTTTTAATACAAGACATTACATGGATTGATTTTTGACCTCCAGGTATTTGCGATCTTTCCCGTTTTGTTCTTGTGGTTGACTTCAAGTTTCATAGCATTGTGGTACGAAAATACGCATGGTATGATCTCAACCTTCTTATACTTGTTGAGAGCTGATTTGTGACCTAGTTTGTGATCTATTCTGGGAATGTTCCCTGTACACTTGAGAAGAATGTGCATTTTTCTGCTTTAGGGTGAAATGTTCTGAATATATCTGTTAAGTTCATCTGGACTAGTGTGTCATTCATATCCATTTTTCCTTATTGATTTTCTGCCTAGATGATCTGTCCATTGCTGTAAGTGGTTGTGAAAGTCCCCTACTACAGGTGTATTACTATCAATGAATTTCATCATGCTTGTTATTAACTCATTTATATATTTGGGGGCACACAAACACACAAATATGGACACTTGTTTGATTTTCTTCATGCATAGACCCCTTAATTATGATATAATGTCAATCTTCATCTCTTTACATTCTTTGTTTTGAAATCTAGTACGTCTGATATAAGCATGGCTGTTCTGGCTCTCTTTTGACATCCATTAGCATGATAGGCAGTTCTTCATTCTCTCACTTTCTTTTCCTTTAATTTTTTGATGTTTATTTATTTTTGAGAAAGAGAGAGAGAGGAGGGACAGAGAGAGAGGGAAACAGAGAATCCAAAGTGGCCTCCTCACTGTCAGCACAAAGTTGACTCAAACCCATGAACCATGAAATCATGACCTGAACCAAAAGTGGGACACTCAACCCTTGAGCCAGCCAGGCACCCATCCATCCCCTCATTTTCAATTCGCAGGTGTCGCCAGCTCTAAAATGAGTCTCTTGTAGGCAGCATATATATGGATACTGTTTTTTTTTATTAATTCTGATACCTTACATCTTTTGATTGGAGCATTTACTGCATTTACAGAGCGATTATTGAAAGATATGACCTTAAAAAAAGGGGGGGGGCGTGCCTGGGTGGCTCAGTCGGTTAGTGAAGTGCTTAGAAGAAAACCTACCGCTCTAGTAACAATTAAAAATGTTAATTTCTAGGGGCGTCTGGGTGGCTCAGTCGGTTAAGTCTCCGACTTCGGCTCAGGTCATGATCTTGAGGTCCGTGAGTTCTAGCCCCGTGTCAGGCCTTGTGCTGACAGCTCAGAGCCTGGAGCCTGCTTCATATGCTGTGTATCCCTCTCTCTGACCCTCCCCTGTTCATGCTCTGTCTCTCCCTGTCTCAAAAATAAATAAACGTTAAAAAAAAAAAAAAGAAAGATATGAATTTAGTGCCATTGTGTTGCCTGTAGAGTTGGTGTTTCTGGTGATATTCTCTGGTCCTTTCTACTCTTTGTTGCTTTGGCCTTCTTCTCCTCCTCCTCCCCCTCCTCCTCCCCCTACCTCCTCCTCCTCCTGCTCCTCTTCTTCTTCTTCTCCTTCTTCTCCTCCTCCTCCTCCTCCTCCTGCCTCTCCTCCTTCTTCTCCTTAATCTCCTCCTCCTCCTCCTCCCCCTCCTCTCCTTCCTCTTCTCCTTCTCCTTCTTCTTCTTCTTCTTCCTCCACTCAGTGTCTCCCCCTAAAAATTTCTTGCAGGGTTGGTTTAGCGGTCACAAAGTTCTTTAGCTTTTGTTTCCCTGGTTAACTCTTTTCTCTCCTTACATTCTGAATGACAGCCTTGCTGGAGGAAGGATTCTTGGCTACATATTTTTCTCATTCAGCCCATTAAGTATATCCTGACACTCCTTTCTGGCCTTCCAAATTTCTGTGGGCTGATCTGCTGTGACCTTGATCTGTCTTCCCTTATAGGTTAAGGACCTTTTCCCCATGCTGCTTTCATGACTCTTTCTTTCTCTGTGTATTTTGTGAATTTAGCTATGATATGCCTTGGTCATTATTTGTGGTTTCTAATTTGTGCTCTCTGTCCTTGTGGATTTTGATGTCCGTGACCTCCCCTAGATTAGGGAATTTTTCAGCGATAATTTGCTCACATGAATGTTCTACCACTTTTCTCTCTCTTCATTTTCTGGGACGCCCATGATATGAACATATTCCTCTTAGTAAGTCACTGAGTTCTCTAAATTCTGTAGTGTGATCTTTTGCCTTTGTTTTTCTCTTTTTTTCAGCATCATTATTTTCCAAAATTTTATCTTCCGTAACACTGATTGTGCTCTGTTTCATCCATCCTCACTGTCATGGCATCCATTCAAGATTGCATCTCAGTTATAGCATTTACAATTTGGGCCTGACTAGATTTTAGTTCTTTCATCTCTGCATAAAGGATTCTCAGGTATCTTCTATGTTTTTTTCAACCTCAGCTAGAATTCTTATAATCATGGTTTTAAATTCTAATTTAGACATCTTACTTATCTGTGTTGATTAAATCCTTGCCCATCATTTGTCCTTGTACTTTCTTTAGGGGTGAATTTCTCCATCTTGTCACTTTGGAAGAAAAAATAATAATGAATTAAAATTAACAATAAAATTAAAATTTTTTTTCAAAAAAAGCAAATAAAGGAAGCTAGATGCTAGATGTGTTTTGGTCTGCTTGATAAGACATCGTTGATGGAAAAGAGAAAAAAGAGAAAAGAAAAACAGTTTACAAATTTACAATATTTTTTAAAATTAAAATTATACAAAATGAATAAAATAAAATAGAGTAAAAAGTTTTGCTCTTTTTTTATCCAAGAAAGAAAAGAAATAAAACAACAAAAACTGGAGCAAACAAAAGAACAAGTGAACCAGCAAACAAAATGTAACTGAATAAAGCTAGATCCAGTTTCTCCTAGAACTGAAACTTTGTAGCACAATATGGTCCCCAGATTCAGCCCATGGAAGGGGTTTGTGTTGTTCTGGGGGGGATGTGCTCAGAGGTTGCAGATGGATAGGGTTCTGTGTAATGGCTCCATTCTCCTTTTGGTGATGCTGCTTCACTCACTGGGGTGGGTAAGTGTGGGTTTGCTACAGGCTAAAATGGCTGCGTGCTGCTCTCTAGTCTCCTGAGCAGAAAAATTTCACACCCTCTTAGATGTGCAACCTGTCACTCCTCCTTTGTCTCAGGCTTCTGTCCATCCCCACCTTTACACTGTCTGTGTTTATTTATTGATTTGGAGAGACAGAGAGAGAGAGAGAGAGAGAGCGGGGGAGGGGCAGAAGGAGAGATGGAGACACAGAATTGGAAGCAGGCGCCAGGCTCTCAGCTGTCAGCACAGAGCCCGATATGGGGTCGAACCCATGAACCATGAGATCATCACCTGAGCCAACGTGGGAATGCTTAACCAATTGATCCACCCAGCTCCCCAGAGCTTAGGTCTTCAAAGCATTTAGAGCACTCAGCACTTCAAGAAGACACATGTGTTAGTACAAATTGGTCGTGGAATAAGTTAGATTGATACTAGGTAATCTGTCAATCTCAGGAAAACTTCCATGAAACAAGGTATACTGTAAAGCACCCCTCAGTTCCCAACCCCATGCCACATCCCTCCTGGGGATTAGTGTGGCTGCAAGAAACCAAGGCCTAGCCAGAATAAACTAATAATAATAATAATAATAATGGTAATGATAATAATAATATAACAATGTGGATTTCTTTTTCATCTTCTATGACCTTAATATCGTGGTTTTATGACTAGTGAGCATATTCTGCCTGGTGTCCACAATCCAGAAATTGTACTTGTTGGGGTGCAACTTTTTGGCCAACCAAAAAGACTGGAGAACTTTCTCCCTCCGTCTATGCCTCTGTCTCTTTCTTGGTCCAGATGGGCCTGCTGTTGGGGGAGTTAGTCATGAGAGTTTCCAGACCCTAGGAAACATCTGTCACCTCAACCTTCAAGTTTGTTTGTGCTGGAAAGTCTATTCCAGGAGCACCAGCCCAGTGTCCTAGTTTAGTGGGCCTGTGGCACCATTGTGTCATAATTACCTGTGAGACTGGGAATGCCATTTTCACTACAGCCTCCTTACCACCTGTGCAACAAAGGTTTTTGCTTTCTTAGACTAATTTAGGAGTAAACTTTTGGATTGTTGGGCAACCCAATCAGGTGTAGGCCAGCAGCATGGGTGGTGAAAGAATTCACCCAAGCAAAGCAAAGGAGATAGAAGTTTAGGGAATACACTGTAAGGGAGCAGCAGGCAGGACAGCAAAGCAGAGATGGTCTCCCAGGAGGCAGTGGTGGGGGGCTATAGTCAAGAGGGGAAGGTAAGGAGGTGTGAAATTAGTGGGGTTTTTTTTTCCTTTTTTGGTACCTGTGTCTGGGTAAGAGTCAGCTAGAGCTTATAGGTATTTTGAGGTGAGTTGTCTAATGGGCCTGTTTGCATCCAGCCCACTCGTCACTGTGGGACTTTCTACCATACTCAGGTGACCATTGCTCAAGCCTGTTGCCTAAAACTGGCCTCTATATTCCCACTTGATAGATCAACAATGAAATCCTTGGCATTTGGGCAGAGGTCTCATCTTCAGTAGCGGCTCGTGTTGAACAGTGGGGGTGTGCTGTCCATACATAAACTTGTCTGTCCGTCTGGGGTTCTGTGCAGTTATAGACCAGAGCATGGTATTATACTAACATGCTGACAGGTGATTTGAATGAAATTCCTTGGTGGCCTGGTCCATGGGATTTAGGAGGAGGGGATCCTCTGGTGCCCCGGGCTGGAATCCTTGTTGAACCATCATTCATATATGGAATTGTTGCATTCTGGAGGACACAAAGTTCAAAAGTGGATTAAATTGGCGGGGGGAGGGGGCAACAATTAGGCATATGAGTATTGAAGCCACAGGTCCTAAGAGAGAATGAAGGCAGAGTAGCCATAACCAGGTTTCTTTCCAGGAAAACCATCCTTATGTTGCCCGGTCACAGGGGGAGGAAGGTCGTTCAATCAAACCGTAGACTTTTTTTTATGTTCCCTGATTGACCCTTTAGCAGGACACAGATACCCTCTGGGCTTCAGCTAGGAGATCTAAACTCAGTCATTTCTGCAAACCGAATGTGACTAAAACCTCCAACTGGGTTTATACAATCATAAAGGGTCTACCTATTGTAGACCCTGGGGCATGTGTACTGGGCTCTGTTCCCTCACCTGTGTGCACTCTTAGGATGCCTGTGCTGTCTCAGGCAATAACACTGTGTCACTCCTTCCTCCTCAAAGATAGGTGTTCCCACAGTGGAGTGTCCCATACACAAGCCTCCACAGAAGCTTCCACAATAAAAGAGATGCAGGGGTTTTTGTCTCACTTCCTCCTTATCTGAATCACTGTGAGTAACGATAGCTTCTCCCACTGCCATGATATATAGCACAGTAATAGTCAGCCTTGTCCTCAGGCTACAGCGCAGAGATGAGCAGAAGCCCTGCATTGGCTGAGGCATCTTTGGATCCAGAGAAGTGGCTGGGGACCCCAAGTCCCAACTGTGTACTGGAGTCTGAGTAGTAGTACAGGAGATACCGGGGAGGGCTCCCTGGATTCTGTTGGTACCAGTATATGTTATAGCTTCCAACATTGATGTCCCTGCTCAGGGTGCAGGTGAGTCTGGCTGTGGCTCCCAGAGATGCAGAGAGGGAGGCTGGCTGAGTCACAACAGGCTGGGACAGGGAACCTGCAAACACAGACACAGCAGAGGGAAGACAAGGGACAGGGTACATGAGATTAGGGAGCTGAGCCACAGGGATTTGACTCTGGCTGCGGGCCCACCCTGGTGCCCTGCATCCCGTCCCTACCTGCGCAGTGACAGAGGAGCACGAGGAGGCTGGGGATCCAGGCCATGGTGACACACCCCCTTCTTAGGCCCAGAGCTAGGGCTTGTCTGCCCCGGGTCTCTCTTATCCCCTATGCACAGGCCTCAGAGAGGAGGGGCTGCACATGCAAATGGGACCCACCCCTGCCTCATCTCCATGTGCACAAACAGGGTCTGTGGCCCTTGGACACGGAGACTTCCTGATGCACTGCGTTCCCCCTGGGTGGGCCTGGAGGCAGCAGCTGCTGGGACCACACACAGGCCCCAGATCCAGGGACTCCTCCAGGTCCTGACCGGACACACCTGCCCTGGCCCCACTGGAGGCAAGGGGCCCAGTCCTGGCTTTCTGTCAGTGGAGGACTGCCCAGCTGGATGCCCCTGTCCTGCAGAAACCCCCAGACACAGTGTCACAGTGCCCCCTGCTGGTCTCTGGGTGAACCTCTCCTTTCCCACCTCTGGCTTCCCTGATGCCTGTGTTTCCATAACCTGAGAATGACCCTCCTGGGAAAGGGAAAGGTCCTGCTGTGCTGTCACTGATCAGGTTTCCCCTGTGAAGGGGGGGGGGGGGGGAGGCGCTTCTAACGGGAGGGACACATGCAGTCCTGACCAAATGGAGACTGTGAATATTGATATTGGCTCAGGTCATGATCTCACAGTCCTGGAATCCAGACCTAAATCGGACTCTGCACTGAGCATGGAGCTACTTGGGATTCTGTCTCTCTCTCTCTCTCTCTCTCTCTCTCTCTGCAACCCCCTCTCAGAAATAAATAAATAGGGGCTCTTGGCTGGCTCAGTGGGTTAAGTGTCCAACTTTGGCTCAGATTATGACCTCACAGTTCCTGAGTTGGAGCCCTACCTAGGGCTCAGTGCTGACAACTCAAAGCCTAGAGCCTGCTTTGGATTCTGTGCCTCCCGCTCTCTGCCTCTTCCCCACTCTGTCTCTCAAAAATGAATAAACGCTTAAAAATTTTGTAATAAAAAAATGAAAATAAACGAACAAACTTTAAAAATCTAAGTGTAGAAGAGAAGGTTGTACTAGGATTTTGGAAAAGGAATCCGGAATGGAATTTGATATGTGGTTAGTACTGGTTAAAATTCAGAACATTCAAGTGAATAAGTGAATTTTAATGTCAAAATACATGGATGTAAAATTAAAACTGTTTTCACTTGTTTAAAAGGACTAAACGGTCTTGAACTCTTGGTCTGCTATTACCAAAAAATGATAAACAAACAATTTTATTCACTTTTGACATTATCTGCCTAGAAAACAAGCACTGTGTTTTGCCAAAATATTTCCTATGCTTATCAGGACTTTGGTTCATTGAACAAAAGTTGTGTTTGTTTGTTTTTGTCCATTTTACAATTTGTATTAAATGATGCATTTGAAATAATGTCATTTAACAGAAAAATTGCCAGAATATAAAGAGCTCTCACATTCCCTTGACCAGATTGCCCAATTAACATGTTTCCACATTTGCTCTCCCCCCCCCCACCATCACATTACACACACTTGCACTCGTACATTCATTATCCTTTAGCAATATCATAATTTAAACTCAGGAACTGCTTTATAATTTGATCCAATCTTTAACCATCATTTTTGTTTGTTTCCATAGAAGTGCCTCCTAATACCTGATTTCTTGAAGCACAGGCCTTACTTGGAGAACGCACTCACATCACCCCCTCCTGAAATGAGTTTAACTAAACTGGCCTGTTGTCGGGGAAGGTTCAAGAAACTGAGCAATCTACCAGCCCAACCTTTAACATGTTCAATCTCAGGGAAGTTTCAGAGGAGGGAGGAAACTGGCCAGGAATAGGCTGCCCCAACATGAGTTTTGCCCCAAGATGGGTCATTTTGGCATGAACATTATTTCAAGTTAAAAGCAAATAAAACTCAGCATATTTAGGAAAAGTTCTATACCTTCCCCCAAACTGCCCACTTATATCAGGAAGAGAGCTATCAACTGGTGTCCCTCTTTACCTAAGACATGTGTCTCAATAGTACGGGGGGGGGGGGGTTGCCTAAGTGGCTCATTTAGTTCAGTGGCCTACTGAAAGGAACAGCTTTGAATCCAAATGACAGCCCCGCCTTAGTTTAAAGCTAGGTTCTCTTTTCTGCTTATTATGGATGTTTGATAAGAAATACAATTGCTGAGAAGTTTGTTTTGCTTGCTGTTTGCTATGAGCATTGTGAGACCTTTCCTGATTGTAACCCACTGTAGAATGGGCTGTAAAACTTCCTAAATGTAGTCTGATATGTAATGGAATGAGTGATTGTATACAAACTAACCGGCATTTCTCGCTTCTGTAAACCTGCTTGCTTAGCACATTCCTCACCTACCCCCTTCCCCCTTTCTTCCTCTCGCCACAAGTAAAAACCTCCCCTGTGCTATTTGTCTCTGTCTATAAAAACGCTATACCAACCCTAATCGTGGCCTCTTGTGTCACCGGCGACGAGTGCGCAGAGGACCAGGTTCGAACCTGCAATAAACGACCCTTGCCGCTTGGCTTTGACTTACGACTCTGGTGGTCTTTTGTGGGAGGTTTTGGAACTTCAGGCATTACACTACTCTTGATTCCAGGTAAAGTCATGATCTCCCATTCATGAGTTTGAGCCCCACACTGGGCTTGGCACTGACAGTGTGGAGCCTGCTTGAGATTCTCTGTCTCCCCCTCTTTCTCTGACTTCTCCTTCTCTCTCTCTCTCTTAAAAAAAATAAATAAGCTTTTAAAAGTTAACATAAATAAATAGATAATAGATGATAGATAGATGATACATAGATAGATGAGATAGATATATGATAGATAGATAAATAGGTAGATGAGATAGATGAATAGATAGATATATGATAGATGATAGATACACAAGATAGATAAGATAGATAGAGATGAGATAGATGATAGATAGATAGATAGATAGATGAGAAACAGGATAGATAGATAGATAGAGAGATAGGGAGATAGATAGTTAGATATAGATAGATAGATAGATAGAGATAGAGGAGCAACCTTTGTTTTCCAGACATCTCCTCTGGCCTTCCTGCGAAAAATGGTCTTTCTCCTCTTTGAACCTGAGACCCCTACCTCCTTTATTCATGTGTCATGTTGCCTGTCTTTTGAATCTTCCATGTCTTTGTGGATTCCCTTTATGTAGGCTATTAAATTTCGTTTTCTCCAGCTAATTTGCCAAATATAAATTTGATTCATATTCCAGCTGGAAGGACCCTGAAGAACTCAGGAAATACTCTCCCCACCCCCCCAACAACAGGCCCACGTGAAGTTTCATGAAGGGTCAGACAAGAGTAAGCAAATATGTGAATTCCTAGGACTCCTGATGTACAGTTCCCTATGTCAGGGGCTGATCCTATTTCCTGGAAACATGAGATAGAAGTCCTCCTGCATCAGAGATAGGTTCTCACACTGTTCCAGCTGATGGGGCCCCCTCTCCACCAGTTCCCAAGCCCCCTACCAGGTTCCCCTCCTTCAAATCCCTATCCTCAGTCCCTGCTTCCTCCAAGTCATGAGGACCCTGACTTTCGTCCTCACTCAATCCCTTGTCCAGAACTCCTAGTTTGACTGGGACAGACTCCACAGTCCCTGCTGGGTCACAGCTTCATGCTCCCCTCCTGTCCCTTCATCATCTATGCAGAACTAGGATGTCATTACCAAACGTCAGATTCTGGGGTTCCCTGTTCACCCCTCCAATGCTCCAGCTCCACTGCACCGACCTCACCCCTCCTCATGCTGCTGGGACATAGCTTTCCTTGAAGACATGTTTAACTTCTGTGTCCTCTCTCTTCCCCCAGACACTGTCAGCTCCCTGAGCATGGGGACCCTTCCTGTCATGTCCAGATGTGTCCCACATCCTAGACTCAGGTGTAACATATATTAGGTGTTCAGTAAGTGGTGTGGATGCACAATATCTGGACAGTAGTCTACCCTCAGTCAGACACAGGTGGACTCTGTGTCTCCGGTCTTTCCTGACCTGTCACATACTCTGTCCTCAGGGCAGCCTGTGCCTGGCACCTTGGAATTTCTCTTTAATATGAGAAAATCCTACAATGTTTTCCTGCCAAGAATAAGTTTGGGGGAGCTGAATTTAAGAGAATGTGGGTGATTTTGTAGCCAAAGATTCCTGAGAATGGTCTCAAATTACAGTTTATCTTATTTATTTATTTTTGTGATTTTGGCTTTATTTAATTTTTTAAATTTTTTTCATTTAAATTTTAGGTAGTTAAGATACAATGCAATATTTGTTTCAGGAGTAGAATTCATTGATTCATCACTTACATACAACACCCAGTGCTCATCACAAGTGCCCTCCTTAATACCCATCACACATCTAGCCCATCTCCTACCTACTTCCCACTGTCAGCTCCTACTTTGTTCTCTATCACTGAGAGGTTTGTTTCCCTCTCTTCTCTTCAACCCCTTCCCCATATGTCCATCTGTTTTGTTTCTTAAATTCCACATACGAGTGAAATCATGCAGCATTCTTCTTTCCCTGATTAACTTACTTCACTCAGCATGAAACATTCTAGCTCCATCCATGTCATTGCAAATGACAAGATTTCATTTTTTTTTGATGGATGAGTAATATTCCTTTGCAGATACAGACCACGTCTTTATCCATTAATCAGTTGATGGACATTTGAGCTCTCTCCGTAGTTTGGCTATTGTTAATAAAGCTACTATAAACATTGGGGTGCATGTACCCCCTTGAATCTATACTTTTGTATCTTTTGGGTAAAGAACTAATAGTACAATTGCTGGATCATAGGGTATTTCTATTTTTAGTTTTTTGAGGAACATCTGTACTCTTCTCTAGAGTGACTACACCAGTTTGCATTCCCACCAACAATGCAAGAGGGTTCCCCTTTCTCTGCATCCCTGACAACACCTGTTGTTCCTTGTGTTGTTAATTGTAGCCATTCTGACAGGTGTGAGGTGGATTCTCATCATGGTTTTCATTTTTATTTCCCTGAGGATGAGTGATGTTGAGTATCTGTTAGCCATTTGGATAACTTCTTTGTAAAAGTGTCTATTCGTGTCTTCTGCCCATTTCTTAAATGGGTTATTTGTTTTAGGGGTGTTGAGGTTGAAAAGTTCTTTATGGATTTTGGATATTAACCTATTATAAGATATGTTTTTGCATATACCCTTCTCCCATTCTGTAGGCTGCCTTTTCATTTTGTTCATTGTTTCCTTTGCTGTGCAGAAGCGTTTTAACTTGATGAAGTCCCAGGATTCATGTTTACATGTGCTTTCTTGCCTTCAGCAATGTGTCTCATAAGAAGTTTCCCCAGCCAAGGTCAAAGAGTTTACACCTGTGTTCTCCTCTAAGATTTTGATGATTTCCTGTCTTCCTGTCTAGTCTTCTGTACATTTTGGATTTATTGTTGTGTATGGTGCAAGAAAGAGATCCAGTTTCATTCTTCTGCATGTTGCCATTCAGTTTTGCTGGACCCCTGACCTGAGGAGGAGGGGTCTGATGGGGACACAGTCAACAGCCTCTACCTGGTCCCCTCCTCACGCTCCCCTCTGGCTCCTTGATCATCTATGCAGCACTGAGACATCATCACAGCATGTCAGATTCGGGGGTTTCCTGTCAACCCCTCCAATGTTCCAGGTCCACCTCACTGCCTCACCCTTGTTCACTCTCCAGAAACATCTTATTTGTGTTGCTATTCATGCTTGTTTCTCCTCTTTCTCTCCCAGGACATTTTCAGCAACATGAGGACATAGATTGTCCCTAGCACACTCACGCTGTACTTAAGCCCAAGGGTCATGCCTGGCACATACTTGGTGTTCACCAGAGGGTGTGGAGGGACTGATCTCTGTAGTCATCTATCCTGATCAGGGACACATGGAACCTGCCTGCTTCTGACCCAATGGGGACTCAATTCCCAGGGCAGCCAGCCCCCAGGTGCACAGTAATCCTGCCCAATGGAAGAAACTCAGACAATGTTTTGCAGAGTAGGGTTGGGTTTACGGGCACAATTTGAGAGAACAAGGACACTTTTTCTAGAAAAAATTCCCTAGCCTTGTCTAAGACTCCACTTTTAGAAGAAACAAACAATGAAGCAGCTGTGTTGGCCAAGGGGTGTGAGCTGCACAGAAAGTCCCATTGCTGAGGGGACAGCAGGTTTGGGTCTCACTTCCCCACAGGCCTGGAGCAGTGTGTGAGCTTTGAGACTGTGGTCCCACACTGAGCAGTAATAATCAGCCTCATCCTCAGCCTGGAGGCTAGAGATGCTCAGGGAGGCCACATTCCCTGACCTGGAGCCTGTGAATCTGGACGGGACCCCCGCAGGCCGAGCACTGCTACCATAGATGAGAACTTTGGGGACACTGCCTGGGAGCTGCTGGTACCAGGACACACCTCCAACCCCAACATTGCTGCTGCTTCCCGTGCAGGAGATGGTAACACTCTTATTCACAGGCTTGGACACTTCAGATGGCTGAGTCACCACCGACTGGGTCCAGGACCCTGCAAGTCAGAAGAGAGACATGGGGTGAGAGAGAAGGGTCAGTAGACAGAGCCCATACATGGTTCCACAGTCCTTTCCTCTCCAGCCCTGATCCCAGCCTCCAGCCACCTGTGCAGTGAGCCAGCAGTGTGAGCAAGAGAGGAGCCCAGGCCATGGTGGAGACCCCTGCTCAGCAGTGTGTCCTCAATGTCCCTCAGCTGGGCTCCCAGAGTCTCTCTTATTTCCTCCAGCAGCCCAAAGGGAGGGAGAGACATTTCATGCAAACCAGCCCCCTCCCCCTGGCTGGCCAGCCCCAGTCTGAACCCTGAACCTGACCCTTGTCTGGAAATCTCACCCCAGGAGGGGATGGAGCGAAAGCTGTGGGGCCTGACCTGGGGCTCCCCAAGGGCCTGTGAGCACCCACATGCTAAGCCACAGTGAGAACCAGAGCCAGGTGGCTCCCAGCTGGGATCACAGCACACAAGGCTCAGAGACAGGCCACAGTGCCCCCTGCTGCCCGAGACCCAGACATCCCCATATATGTGGTCTTGACCACTGAATACTTAAAAACATCAATAGACTTTATGATTTATTGTCACAGAAGAATTTAGTGGGAATTACAGATTTCCCAAATACACCCCCCTCTACCACCTTGTCTTTCCCATCATGCAACTCTAGCATGAGTGTGGTCACTTGTTATAAACCATGAACCAACACTGACAAGTCATTGTCACCCAAAGTCTATACTTTACAACAGCAAAGCTCACTCTTGACTTTGTTCATTCAATAAGTTCAAGAGCTATACACTGATATATGTCCATTTTAGAATCACACAGAACACTTCCACTGCCACAAAAAACCTCTGTGCTCCAGCTGTCCATCCCTCCCCATGCTAAAACCCTTGCAACCACTATTCTTTTATTGTCTAAATAGATTTGTCTTTTTGGAGAATGTTACATCCTTGGAGTCACACAGCGTGCAGCCATTACACGTTAGCTGCTTTCATTTAGCAACGTGCAACAAAATGTCCTCCGTGTTTTTTTATGCCTTGGTGCCTCATATCTTTGTAGCTCTGATCAATATTCTATCGTTGGGATTTACTTACCTATCACCTCCTGAAAGGCATTTCGGTTGGCTGCTGACAGGTGTGGGCAGTTATGCATAAAGCCACTGTCAACATACTTGTGCAGGGGTTTTTTGTACACATTGTTTTTAACTCCTCTAGGTAAATGCAAAGATGCATGATCCCTGGATTTTAAAGCAAAACAATGTTCCAGGGTTTTGTTTGTTTGTTTTTTGGTTTTTTGGGGGTTTAAAAAAATTTTTTTTTAATTTACTTCCAAGTTAGTTAGGAACAATCATGATTTTGGGAGTAGAATCCAGTGATTCACCCCTACATATAACAGGCCGTGCTCATCCCAACAAATGTCTTCTTAATGCCTGTTGCCCATTTAGCCCATCCCCCCTCCCACAATCCCTCCAGCAACCCTCTGTTCTCTATATTTAAGAGCCTCTTATGTTTTGTCCCCTCCCTGTTTTTATGTTGTTTTCTTTTCTTCCCTTGTGTTCAACTGTTTTGTATCTTAAATTCCACATATGAGTGAAGTCATATTATATTGGTCCTCTCTGACTAATTTTGCTTAGCATACTACCCTCCAGTTCCATCCACATTTATTGCAAATGGCAAGAATTCAGAGAATGTTCAGTTTTAAAAGAAATTGCCAAAATCTTTTCCAAAGTAGCTGTACCATCCTGAATTCCCCTCACTAATGAAATAGAGTTCCATTGCTCCATATCCTGGCCAGACGTTGGTGTCATCTGTGGTTTTGATTTTGGCCATTCTAATGGGTATGTAACAGTATGTCATTGCTGTGTTATTGTGCAGTTTCTTACTGACATGATGTTGACCAGCTTTTCTCAAGCTTATTTATATCACATGAATATCACCTTTGTTGAGATAATTTGCAGTTTTTAAATCGGCATTGTTTTTACTATTGAGAAGTCTTATCTTTTAAATTAAAAAAAACAAATAGTTCTCTCCTTAAATCACCTTCCATTTGCAGTAGAAAGGAATATGTATAAAGAATTCTATGTCCCAAATTTCCTCCTTATTTCAATCCTTTGTTAGATGCAAATATATGTCATATGTATTTTGTGACTTTCTTGAAATAAGAAGAGATGTATCCAAACGGAGTCTTTACTCCCCATCACGGATGGTGAACATCCTTCTCCTTGTACCTAAGGGCTCTCAAAACACCCTGAACAGAGCTTCAGGGTAGATGGAGGAGCCATTCTCCAGCCTACATTCTTGTAAGTATCAGACTCTCCTCGTCCCCATCACTTTCTGAGCAGCAGTCACTGAAATGGAGATGTCCACAGAGATGATGAGGGGCCCTCACAGGGTCACCAGCTGCTCAAGAGGACAAATGAATAAAGGTGAAGAGGGAGAACTTTTGTTGTAATACAGTGGCAACTTCATCCCCTTCCATGGTGAGTCTAGAACTGGGAAGCCCTTTTAGATTCTGAGAGGGATCAGAGGGAAAAATCATGGAACCTCGCATCAGTCCGCCATTGCATGCAGGCTTCCTTTGCAAAAGTTAGTGACCTTGACTAATCCCATTCAACAGGTTTCCTTCTAGTTCTGTCGATTTTTTTCTTCACTCTGCAGAAGATTTTTATTTTGATGTAGTCCCAATAGTGTATCTCTTCTTTTATTTCCCTTGCCTGAGGAGATATCCCCAGAATAATGTTGCTACAGCCAATGTCAGAGAGATAACTGCCAGTTCTCTCTAGAATTCTTATGTTTTCAGGTCTCACATTTAGGTCTTTAATCCAATTTGAGTTCATTTTTGTGTATGGTGGAAGAAAGTGGTCTGGTTTCGTTCTTTTACATGTAGCTGTCCAGTTTTCCCAGCACCATTTGTTGACAAGACTGTCTTTTTCCCATTCCGTATTCTTGCCTCCTTTGTCAAACATTGATTGGTCATATACTCTTGGGCTTATTTCTGGGCTTTCTATTCTGTTTCCTTTTTTTTTTTTTTTTGTCTGTTTTTGTGCCATTACCATATGGTTTCGATTACTACAGTTTTCTAATATAAATGGAAATCTGGAATGGTGATACCTCCAGTTTTGGTTTTCTTTTTCAAGAATGTTTCACTATTTGGGAACTTTTGTGGTTCCACATAAATTTTAGGACTGTTCTAGTTCTGTGAAAAATGCTGTTGTCACTTTGATAGGAATTGCCTTAAATCTGTAGATTGATTTGGGTAGTATAAACATTTTAACAATATTTGTTCTTCCAATCCATGACAGGGATGTTTGTTCATTTCTTGTGTCATCTTCAATTTCTTTCATCAATCCTTCATAGTTTTCATAGTAAAAGTCTTTCACCCCTTCGGTTAAGTTTATTTTTGGGTATCTTATTATTCTTGGCTCAATTGTCAATGAGATTGATTTCTTAATTTCCCTCTCTGTGGCTTCATTATCAGTGTATAGAAATGCAACAGAGGGGCGCCTGGGTGGCGCAGTCGGTTAAGCGTCCGACTTCAGCCAGGTCACGATCTCGTGGTCCGTGAGTTCGAGCCCCGCCTCAGGCTCTGGGCTGATGGCTCGGAGCCTGGAGCCTGTTTCCGATTCTGTGTCTCCCTCTCTCTCTGCCCCTCCCCCGTTCATGCTCTGTCTCTCTCTGTCCCAAGAATAAATAAAAAAATTTAAAAAAAAAAAAAAAGAAATGCAACAGAGTTCTGTACATTGATTTTATAACCTGTGACTTTATTGAATTTATTTATTGGTTCTGGTAGTTTTTTGTTGGAATCTTTAGAATTATATATATATATATATATATAGTACCATGTCCTTTGCAGTATGATATAATTCCTTACCAATTTGGATACTTTTAATTTCTTTTTGCTTTCTGATTGCTGTGGCTAAGACTTCCAGTACTAGGTTGAATAAAAGTGGCGAGAGTAGGGGCGCCTGGGTGGCTCAGTCGGTTAAGCGGCCAACTTCAGCTCGGGTCATGCTCTCACGGTCTGTGGGTTCGAGCCCCGCATTGGGCTCTGTGCTGGCGGCCTGGAGCCCGTTTCGGATTCTGTGTCTCCCTCTCTCTCTGACCCTCCCCTGTTTATGCTCTGTCTCTATCTGTCTCAAAAATAAATAAACGTTAAAAAATAAAATAAAATAAAATAATAAAAAAAGTGGCGAGAGTAGACATCCTTGTCTTGTTCCTGACCTTAGGGGAAAACTCTCAACTTTTCTCCACTATGATTACTGTGGGGTTTTTATATATGGCCTTTATTATGTTGTGGCATGTTCCCTGTAAACCTACATTGTTGAGGATTTTTATCATGGATGGATATTGTACTTTACCAAATTGTTTTTTCTGCATCTATTGAAATCATCGAATGGTTTTTATCTTTTCTCTTATTGATGTGTAGTATCATATTGATGGATTTTCAAATTTAAATCGCCCTTGCATCCCATAAATAAATCCCATTGGATCATGTTAAATGATTTTCTTAATGTATTGTTGGATGAATTTGCTAGTATTTTGTGGAGGTATTGGCATATGTCCATCAGAGATATTGGCCTGTAGTTCTCTTTTCCTGTGGTATCTTTATCTGGTTTTGATATCAAGGTAATGCTGGCCTGATAGAATTAATTTGGAAGTTTTCCTTCCTCTTCTATTTTGAAATAGTTTGAGAAGAATAAGTATTAACTCTTCTTTAAACATGTGATAGAATTTGCCTATGAAGACTTTTGGTTCTGGATGTTACTGGGAGTTTGTTGATTACTGATTCCATTTCATTGTTTTAATATATTACTTCTTTTTTAATATTTATTTATTTTTGAGAGAGAGAGAGAGACAGACTGCAAGTGGGGGAGGAACAGAGAGAGAGGGAGACAATTGATCTATAGATCAATTGGGAAGCACTCACATCTTGAAAATAGTGAGTGTTCCTATCCACAGACATGGAACATTTCTCAATGTATGTAGTTCTTCTTTGATTTGGCTCATCAGAATTTTCTGGTTTTTCTTACATAGATCTTGTATGTATTTTGCTCAATTTATACCTAAGCATTTCCATTTTTGGAGTGCTAATGTAAGTGAAATTGTGTTTTCATTTCAAATTCCACTCATTCAATGATAGTTTATAGGAAAGCACTTGAATCTTACATTATCATTGTCCTACAACTTTGCTGTAATCTCTTATTAGTTCTAAGATTTTCTTTCTTCTTTCTTTCTTTCTTTCTTTCTTGATGGTAATTCTATTCAATTTTCTTCATAGATATTTATGTCATCTAAGAATAGTACTGTTTTAGTTTTCCCTTCTCAATCTGTATATCTTTAAATGAATGCTTTCTAATGGATGTTGGTGCTTTGTAATACTTAAGAAAAAAAGGAAAGTGGGGTGCTTGGATGGCTCAGTCAGTTAAGCATCCACCTCTTGATTTTGGCTCAAGTCATGATCTCTCAGTTTTTGAGATCAAGCCCAGTGTTGGGCTCTCTGCGGACATCGTGAATCCTGCTTGTGATTCTCTCTCTCCTTCTCTCTCTGCCCCTCCCACGTGTACTCTCTCTCTCTCTCTCTCTCTCAAAATAAATAAACTTTAAAAAAAAAAGGAAAAGGAAGAATTTGGTAATAATTGAAATATCTGAATGGCACAATATCAGTTTCTGTAAGTCATTATAAAGTATAGAAATAAATGACATATTTCTTACAAATAAGCCAAATCATGACAATTTGAACACTAATGCATTCAGTGTATATTTCATAGTGAGGAAACTGAGAAGTCTCAATCATCAGCCTGGATCCCTGACTTCTGAAGGGAGGCCTGAGCCAACCCTAAAGAAGGGAGCCCCTGGCCCAGGGAAGAACTATCTCTGGGTTGTGCATTTCATCTCTGAAGCACCAGACTGATGCAAACTGCTCACTGGGGGTAAGGTATCATTTCAGTGGGTCCATGACTTCATATTCCTCTCCCACAGTGTGTCAGTACCATATTTCTGGAAGCTCACAAGCTCTCTCTGATCAGGGCCTCTAACATAGGACTCAGTGTGTCTTCCTATCTGCTCTCCCACACCCTCTGTTCTCATCAACAAGAGGTTTCAGTTGCCCAGTCTCAGCCTGGATCCTCTCTGGGGTCAGGGTAAATGCTTCCCTATATAACATGGATTCTACATGTACCTATCAGCTGTGTTCATTGGATGCTCTTCCTGTTGATTTGGGTTTTATTGTTTTCATAGAATCAGAAAATGAGTTTACACTACATTCCCATGTCCAGCTGTCTCTAGCATCTGTAATTTATAACATATGTATTATGTAAAATGTATGTGTGATACATACCATTTCAAAATATATGATATCATACATATAAAAAGTATATATGAAATATATAACATTTATAATGTATATATGATATACAGATATTATTTAATTTATATAATATATATAAATTGCAACATGTAACATGTGTACATATATTATGTAACAGAATATTAATAAATACAATGCAGTATTTCATGTTATATATGCTATGTATTAAATTACAATATATCAATAAACCCTACAATAGTATAGCAGATGGCACATATGTAATATATATTTATATATAAAATCATTATATATAATGATTTTATGGTAAATATATATCACATTCATTTATAATAAATACAACTTCTATTCTGTCTTTATTTAATGAAATCCAGATGGTGTGGGTGGCAGCATCAGCACAATCTGACTCAGGAGACTGGAAGGAAAGCTGCAGGGCTACAAGACGATTAAAAGTCTCACGATAGTTCATTTCACTCTTTGATATGGTTAATATAGTTGTAGTCTAGTTTTGCTATTTTACTCAGTATGAAGACTGACATAAAAAGAACATTACTATAAATGGAGCTCTCAACTTTCTGAGAGGTTCTTCCTCCTCTCCTGCACTGAAAACTCTCATGACCTATTACACTACATGCATTGGGCACTAACCAAGATTTTTTGGTAAAAGCTCCATGGAATATGTTGTGGTTGGGTGTCTAAGATTTAGTTCCAAAGAACTGGCATTTATCCCAACATTATAGGATTAAACTGGGGGCAGTGAGCACATGGCCGGATGGCACTGAATGTGTACGTGGACTTGAGAGCTATTGATTGTACCTTCACAATAGTAAGTCATCCAGTCAATCCATGGAGTGGCATCTGTTCTCTTCTTTAAATCTTCCTTAATTTTTTTCAGCAATGTTTTGTAGTTTTCAATTTACAAATTTTTTGCCTACTTGGTTAAGTTCACTCCTGAATGCTTTGTTCTCTTTTTACGTGGCGGGTAGGGCTCAGTCCATTGAGAGTCTGGCTCTTGGTTTGGCTCAGGTTGTGCTCTCACGGTTCGTGAGTTCGAGCCCCACATCAGGCTCTTTGCTGGAAGTCCGGAGCCTGCTTGAGATTTTCTCTCTCTCCCTCTCTTCCTGCCCCTCCCCCACTCTCAAAGTAAGTAAATAAAAACTTAAAAAAATAAATTTTGTTCTTTTCTATGCTGTCTTAATGGAATTGTTTTCTCAATATCCTTCTGGCTTCTTCATTGTTGGCATAGAGAAAACCACCTGATGATTGCAGGGAATCACTACGTGAACTCCTGTAGGAGATACTAGATAGATTCAGGCTAGGGTTGATGATAGAGCCTGTTTCCGTATTTTGGAGGAGTAGGAACAAGTAATGAAGCAGGAGGGAGTATGAGAGGGAAGCTCTGCCTCCATGACCATGAAATGAGCGATCTCACAGGGTAGACTCTGAGCACAGGATGGGCTTAAGAACGAAGGAACCCATGCTGCCTCCACTTTTTATGGGAGAAACAGAAAAGTATAAAGCTTTTTTTTTAGTTGGAGAAATAATTCATTTATATGTTCCAGAACTTATGTAATTATTCATGAAACACATATTTTAAAAGCACCAAGTATTCTCTGATGGGTGCAGGTGAGGGAGTAGTATGAAGAGTCAGGGAGGAGCCGTCTCTGTGTTCCTGACTCAATGGTTCTGCCAGGACTGAGAGGAAGGCTCTCCAGCTCCCTGCTTCCTCAGCGTTGGCCCCGGGGAGAGGACACCAGACCCTCTGCTCACACAGCCCCTCTCTGCTAGTTGACCAGTTCTCACTCCCTCTTCCACCCTCCAGCATTTCCCTGAACTCTTCACTGAACCCCATTTCCTCCTTCTTAAAGAAGGTCAATGACACCAAAAGAGAATCCCTGAAGCTTTAACATCTACCTCGGTCTGTTGGATTATTGGAAGTTGGACACAAAAGAAATGTACCCCCCTCCACTGATTTATGCCATCTTTCAAATTTACACCTGAATTGTGCAAATATTAACCTGTAAGTTTCTGACTATAAATTACTCCTCAATATATATATTTTTATTTTGTTGCTTACTATGCTCCATTACTGAAACATTTTCAATTACATTTGTACAATTTACAGTAACTTGGGTATTTATCTTCCTTAGTAAGAGCAAGAGATTAAAAAACTGTACAATTTTCAAATGCAAGAAGGTGCTTGAAATGTTTGTTACCATCTAAAATAACACATGGTAAAGGCATCAGTAGGATGTGACATGTGCACAGACAAAAGTTCAGGGATGTTGACCAGAGGATAATTCATATTGAGGGGTATTGGAACCACCTAAGTGAAACCCTAGGGGAGAAAGTTGCCAAGGGCCATCAGTCCTCTCCCATATGTGTGTCTGGCCCACCTCTGAGTTTCCCATGTGACGAAGGAACTGAATGAGGAAGCTTGGGAAGACACATGAACCTTAAACAGAACATTGGCTCCGTTAGGATAATGCATTTTTTTTCTATGGTGTAGTTGTTTATTTCCATACATCTATTCCATATATGTGCCCCTTCTCTGTTTCTGGTCTTGGACAAAGGCAGTTAGGAGAAGCAGACGGTGAAAACAGAAATAAGGAACAGATTATCAGGAGGCACATAGAGAAATGTGGTCCAGGGAAGGGCTCTACCTGTGGCAGGTGAATAAAAGGGGAAGATTATTCTGCAGAATCCCCAGTGAGGGTGGGATTTTTTTCCCTGTCCTCTGAGAATGACAAGTGTAATAACGTGGGGAGGAATAAATTACCCTGATGGGGAGGAGCTCAAATGTCTGAAGGTGCCCTGGAGAGGAGAGAAGGTGAAACAAGGAAGAGCAGGGGGAGAGAGGAGAATCTGAGGCAGAGAAAAAGGCCCCCATCTTCCCAGTTCATCGTGGGTTCCCCACTCAAAACCCCTGCCTCTCCACAGATGAGCTCTCTAAGGAACCTGAAGAATGTGGTGGAATGAATGGCTGAGGGTGTGAGGATGCTGGATGGACACAGGAAACCCGTGGGAAGAGTGATCCAGTCATAGCTCAGGCCATTCTCAGCTCGGAGAAGCCCCAGTGAGCTCAGGCACTGTCATCTGTCACCCACATTGTGTGCTCCAGTTTGAGGAAATGCACCTCTTACCTCCTCTCAGAATACCCCTCAGACCTGCACCTCTTACCTCCTCTCAGAATACCCCTCAGACCTTCTTCCCATCAGAAGAGCCCTGCCCCCCATGGGATCCTTGGTATTTGGTCATCTGGCCAGGGGCCTTAATAGTGCTGACATTTCTACTGCTGTGACTTCTGCCTCCAGAGTGAGAGCAGGTGGCAGTTCTGTAATCCCGCATGGAGTGAGGTGTCATCTCCTGCAGGTGAAGGCAGGGACTCCTCTCCGAGCTGTACTTGGGCAGCAGGCAGTAATCTGACATAGATTGTGTGGTGCAAATTAACATAGGACCGTGTAGGAAACATGACAGCACAGCTTTGTGAGGGCGAATGGGGATACTGAGTCTTGCTCCCTCCTCCCCCTCAATCTTGAGAATAGAGTTATTCATGAAAATACAGTGCTGTCACTCCCCATGTACAGCCCCCACATCACTCTAGGCTGGGTGATGCTTCTAGTCACAGGGTGAGAGAAGACATGATCTCAACTCCGTGTGGACTGAGGGAGGACATTTATCATCCAGTTTCTCCATGGCATTAGAGGGGTCACAGTGTAGGAGAGTCACACATAGGTGGGGAGGGTCATGCTTGCCTGTACTGGAGCAGTCTCGGGGTCTTCCCACGTGGGAGGGGGGTGGGCATCAGTGTCCACTCTGGTGTCGAGCCACAGCGCCCTCTGGTGGCCAGAGCATCACAACATGTATGGAAACAACAGCTGGCCCTCTAAGTGGTGACCCGCTTCTGATAGCTTTTCCTACATCTCCAGTAGGAAGACTGGGTGTTGGAACCAGTGATTCCCCAGGTCTTCTCTCTGTGGGGTCCCCATAGCCTAGAGGAATTCCCAGTTGTCCTGCCTCATCTCTCACCTTACTCCTGCTATGTCTCCAGACATATCAGTGGTCCCTACTCTTACTAGGTCGTGGTTTTCACTCTCCACTGGGGGATTCCGCATGCTTGTCTCACAAATTCATGAATTATATTTTTGTTAAATATTCAAAAAATTATTATATTTTGGGTTTGTAGGACATTTACTACAGAATTCCTGATTAACACTTCTTAACTATAATTGACAACGCAGAATCATTTTGGTGAATAAATCTCCTGTGCCAGCTAAAAGTCCAAATTATCTCATGTTGTTACCCTGTTGTGATTTTATGTCCTGAACATGATAATTGTTGCCACATAGAGATGAAAAGTCTCTACTATCCTATTAGCGATACGGCAGAAATTCTCTAAGTGACATCTGCATGTGGGGCACCAATAGCTGGTGTTATCACATGATGCTGGCTTTTGTCACAAGCAAGTAAGACCTAGTGACAGCCCAGGCAGCACAAGCAGAGGGATTTGCCTCCCCTTCGCACTGACCTGGAGCTCAATGTGTGAGGTAACGCTGTCAACCCGTATCTGAGAGTATTGGCCATTTTCAGGTCCAACATGAAGGCCACAATTTAGCAAATATCCCGAGCTCATCAAGGCATCTTTGGTCCTTCAGAAACACTTAGGATCCAAGAATCCTCTGGTTACTTGAGACTGAGTAGAATCTCAGAAGTTGTTGGGAAAGTGCCCTTTCAGTGACAACAAAAGAACATTGTTTGTCATGAACTTTGGAAAAATCTCTGCAAGTTCCACTCAAATTCACTATAAATCTAAAACTTCTCTTAATATTAAAGTCTATTCAATAAAAAAGAGAGTAAGAGCTCTGTGAAAATCATATAGCAAAGAAAAAAAAGAGGAACAATTTAAATTTCTAGCAGGCATGAGGAAATGAAAAAGACAAATAAGAAACCAACTTCCCATCATAATAAATGAAACAGTACAACAAAGAGATCATTGGAACACCTGGGTGTTTTAGTCACTTAAGTATCTGACTCTTGATCTCAGTTCAGGTCTTGATCTCAGGATTGTGAGTTCAAACCCCACACTGGGTTCTGTGCTGAGTGTGATGCTTACTTAAAAAAGGCAGGGGGGGGTCACAGAAGAACTGTATCTAATTGGCACATCAAAATCTTGTTTGTAAATGACAGAGTAGTTCAAGCAACTATAAAGTTTTGAATGAAAATGGATAATGTATATACATACAAAATAAGAAATGACAAAAATGAAAAACAATCTTACTGTTAACACCTATTAATAATAGATAAAAAGGATAATTTCCTAGCAATATAAAAAAAATTCTACCAGAAAGCAATGGATAATCAGACCAATTTCTGAGGGAAAAAAGTGAAACATTATTGTGGAACTATTCTAGAAAATGACATAAGATCCAGTTAGTTTCACAGAAAAAGCAAACAGGCCTTCTGAGATCAGGTGATTCCATTTCTTGGCTTCACATTATATATTTTTCAAAACATTGAAAAGCTAGGAAAATTAAATTTGGTAGAAAGCATGTATAATAGTAAAAACTACACTTGATAAATAAAATACAAAGAAAATTACAGACTAATATTATGAAATATTGATGTAAATATTCTAAATTAAATACCAACAAAGAGATTCCAGTATTACGTTAATATATGGATATACCAGGGTCATATGTGATTTATTCCAGATATACAGTTGGGTTCAATATTGATAGATCTTTTAATAGAGACATTATATTAATAGATGAGTAGATACAATTTTATTTCCTCAGTAGAATTTGGAGGAGACTTTACCAATCTAAAATGAATCTCTTATTTAAAAAAACACATAAATAGAAATAGTCAAATACATTTGCAGTATGGTGACACTTTCTTTCCCACACACATGTAGTTACTGTCACAGCCAGCACCTTAGCTAATGGGGTGCAGGGCAAGAATATTCCACAAGATCAGAAACAGGCAAATGTGACCTTTAAATCCATTATTACTCAGCCTCCTTCTGCAAGTATTAGACCATGCAATTAGACAAGAAAAATCACTTGCTAAATGGATCTTAGCATTGATGGGAGTGGACACGTAGTTCTTCCAAAAGAATCAAAGATACAATTCAGTGATAGATACTCCAGGGCTGGCGCAGCAGTGGCAGAAGAAATCTCCCCAAGGAGCACAAACAACACTGAGAACTAAAGAGAGAATGCCGCAGCTCTGGAATCTTCTAGAGGTAGGTAAATGACCAAGGACTGAGATGCAGGATTCCTCAGCATTAGGGTGGGAATTGAGCACAGTTGGACCTGCCACCCAGAATCCATGAACTTCAGTGCAAAGAGATTCTGTCTCCCAACCTTATGGGAGAGATAGCATTTCTGTGTCCTTTGAGATCTTTTGTCTAGGAAGGGGTTGCTGTGAGTGACGTTGGGAACAGAAAGGAAGGAGAAGCCTTCACTCCCAGGTGATGCCCCCAGAGGGACCTGGGCCCATGGTGGCAGCAACAGGAGCAGCAGAAGCAGAAGCCTTAAGATGAGGCTGAGCAGCTGGTGGGGCCTCTGCTTCCCAGCAGATGACAAAGGTGTTTGACCTTAGTTCCCATGAGCCTGGGGCTCTGAGTGAGCCCTGAGATGCTGTCACAAGATGGTCAGTAAGGAGCAGCCTCGTCCTCAGTTCTCAGCCCAGTGATGGTCATGGAGCCAGAGTTGCTAGACATGGAGCCAGAGGACAGATCAGGGTCCCCAGAGGGTCTAATCATCACAATAGATGAAGATTTAGGGTCCCCTTCATGGGAGCTGTTAGTACCAGGACACATACAGTACACTGTGGGTGTGTCCTGACCCAGACATGGCTGGATTCTGTGTCCCTGGTTCTTCTCTGGCTCACCATGGACTCTGTCCCCTGGGCAGCCTTCCACTGACACCCAGGTATTTCAGCTGGATTTGAGAAGAATCACACAATCTACTGCTGCCAGAAACAGGCTTAGGGGGCAGAATTTCTAAAAAGTGATAAGATTTTGTGGATAAAGTACCCTGAGATGGCTCTCAGACCACAGTTCAGGCCAAACAAATAAAGGGAACAGTTGAGTCGGCTGAAAATTTGGGACTGCTCACAGGAAGTCCATCGCTGTCGGGACAACAGGATTTTGTCTCACTTCCCCACAGGCCTGCAGCATTGTCTAATGACTCTGTCATCAAAGTATTGGCAGTAATAATCAGCCTCATCCTCAGGCTGGAGCCCAGTGATGGTCAGAGAGTGGGAGTTGCCAGACTTGGAGCCAGAAAATTGACTGGGGACCCCAGAAGGACGATTGTTGTTACCATAGATGAGGAGTTTGGGGGCCGCTCCTGGGAGTTGCTGGTACCAGTGTATAAATTCACCACCCCAAAAACTGGAGTCACTGACAGTGCATGAAATAGTGACGGTCTGCCCCAGAGCCCCAGACGCCAAGGGAGGCTGAGTCAGCACAGACTGGGCCCAGGATCCTGAAAGGGGGAGAGACACAGAGAACATGATGCCAGGGTCTAGAGGCAAGAGGAGGATGTGGGGCCCCACCTGTCCTCCCAGAACCCCTTCCCCTGTGCCCATATCCAGTCACCTGTGCAGTGAGTGAGGAGGGTGAAGAGGAAAGGGGACCAGGCCATGGTGGACACCATCACTGATCCTGCCTTCTGTGGCTCCCAGCTGAGCAGAACTCCCCTAATCTGTCCCTTCTTCATCCTCTGAGATAGGGAGGGCCCATCCATGCAAATGATACCCCAGCTCTCTGGACCCTCACTGGTCCTGGGTCCCTCTGTCTGAAGGTGTCACGGAGGTGGGCAGGGGAGGGGCTGTGTGGGGCCAGAGGGTGGAGAGGTTACAGCTGTGAGTCTTGAGCAAGACACAGGTAGTGCCAGGTGGTAAGTCCTAGCTCTGATCACCTTTGGCACCTCAGAAACATGCCCTGATTGCCCCCTGTGTCCAGGCTCAGACACACCACTGTGTGATGTGGTAACCAGAGCCAGACACAGTTCCTGCCTTCCCTCTGTCCACTGTCTCATACCTTAGGGCCAGTCCATGTGTCTCTTATACAAACTCTTCTTAGATCAGGATCAACTGCAGAGAAGTGATGGGTCCCCATGGACACATGACCCTTTCTGCACAAGATGCTAGGTCTTTCCTCTTATGTGATTGCTTCCAGGTTTCCAGAGCCCTCCTTCCTCTGAGATTCCCACAGCACTGTGGAGATCAGGAGCTCTTCTTTTCAGGTTGTTAGTAGAAGCCTTCATGTGCACTCCTAGAGGGGTTACACCCTGACAATCTTTGTTGTCTCTCAGTATTTCCATCAGGTTGAAACAGTTCTCCACACACTGTGGGCAGTGAATCCCTCCTAGGATATGTTCTCCCAACACACAGACACAGTCTGCAGGAGCCCTGCCAGGTGAGGCTGTGTGTGGCACTGACCTCAGTGCCAAAGGATCCACTGTCTAAAAATTCCAGGTGGGATGGAGTGAAAGTAGCAGATACTCTGACAGAATGTATGTGTTAGTCACCACTTAGCCAACCGTGCACATCAAATATATGTATATTATTTTTATAGAATTTAACTCAAAATTGATTTAATCTCAATGTTCATATCATTGTGAATATGCAAGTACAGTCACTAATACACTTTTCCCACACCTGTGTATACGGCAGAAAGAACATGAATGGAAATTGTGATGAATAACATGGGTGGGACCACAATGGAAAGAATGTCTTCTTTTCTTGTTCCAGTAGGAATTCGTGTACTTTTACTAAAATGGCTTGATTTCTTCTTATTTATTTATTTATTCTTTTTACTTATAAGTTTTGGATCCAGGGTCTGTTCCTCCAGGAAGGAAAGCCCACCACTTTGCCCAATGAAACCCCCTGAGGGGCCTGTTCCTGAGGACTTCACAGCCATCTCAGCGATGGAATTACCAAACCCAGAGCTTCCAGGATGGAGGGATTTGGGGTCAGACTCTTCTCTGGGGTAGGCAGAGCCCTAGTCCCTGTGCCTTGTGACCAGCATGTTCAGGATAAAGCAATTGTCCATTCAGCCATCCATGAGTAGAGGAATGAATTCCTGTTACCCAAGGTCATCTGCACCAGACATTTCTGTCAAAGGTCCCACATGTGAGTGGAGGAGAGGTGAAGGTAAGGGGGACTGTGTCCCTGAGGTCACAGGCACTGTGACCCTGGGTTGGAAGACTTTTCCCAGATGTCCAGCCTGACAGGAGGTGTCAGTGGAGAGACTGAGTGAGTGACAACCAGCCCTGACAGCACAAGGAGGTTGCATCTCGTGTCCCAATGGGCCTTGACCTCCATGGGAACAGCACTGGGTCTGCTGTCCCAGAATCAGTGTATTGATCAGCTTCAGGCACTGACTGAAGTCCAGAAACTCCACCTGGGATTCCTGAGCATCAGCCTTGTCCCAGGAGAGCAGATGTTCAGAACACGTCCTGGTTGCCCTGTGACAGGACCCCAGTTACACTCAATGTCACCAGTTGTTTCCTGCTGATGCAGATTCTGCCTTTTGGAATTTGTGACACTGAGGACAGCTGAGTGAGCACAGGCCAACCCATACTTGTGGAGGAACAGACAAGCCCAGAACCTGCAGAGTCCAGAACGGTATTCACTCAGAGAGAGGAGAGAGCCATGTGTGTGTGTGTGTGTATGTGTGTCCCAAATGAGGCTAGGAGGCCCCCTGTCCCTCATATGGCATGTAAACACCCTGAGGAATGGTTCTCTGGAAAATCTACCCATGAAGCTGATTCTCTTTAATAACACCCAGGGTCCTGGACCCTGAATCTAAAGGTAAGCATGTTAAGATTTTTACGGCGAAAAGAATTATGTAGGCCAGGAAAACTCACTTGAGAACAGACCTGTTAATTCACTGAATCAGAAGTCCAAGTCTTGTTGAGTTGGGCGGGGGGGGTTTATCTCTGCAGACACAAGAGCGACAGCTCCGGGATCTTCAGGAATCAGGAAGTATAGGGCAGGGTTCAGCACACAGCTCCTCCTTCCTGCCACCACAGCACAGCCAGCACCACAGTCCCCTGTGTCCCCAGGTGAGAACAGGGAATGAGAAGAACACAGTGCTGACATGTCTTGTGAAAACAAAACCACTACAACCTGGAACTTTATGTGCTGTAGAAAAAATGTTTCTGCACTGCATCTACTATACAGAGAATTCTTAGAAATCAGTATCTGGAGCATAAGAAAAACAATGACATATTTTAAAATATGCAGGTGATCCTTTGTCTGTGTATTCCTCCAAGGCCCCCCATGGGAGGGGCATCGGTTAATTCTGAAGTGGGTAAAAATCAATAAGTTCCATGTGCAAATGCCTGGAAGTTAGTTGAACATATCCTTTTTAGAAAAATGTAATAACTTTACTTTCATATTAAGAAGAATGACAAGGCATGTTGGGAACAAAAAATGGGGCCTGAGAGTGAGAGCAGGAAGGAGAATGTGAGGGGTTTCATGCAGCTCTATTTTCTGCTCATTCTCCTCCCTAGAGATGGACACTGGAGACTGCAAACTGCAGCAAGATCACTTCCAGTTTTCTCTAAATCCTAATGTGGATAGTGGATACGGAGGTCAGACCTGAAGAGCCAGAGGGAGAGATTGAAGTCTGAGGGACTCGGGGCAGAGGGGAGAAAAGGAGGGAGTGTGGGGGGGGTGTGGTCAGAGAGAGTGTGTGATCTGGTCCAAGATTACATGTAGCTTGTTCAGAGAGAGGGGACTGTGTCTATGACCAGGGTCATTGTCAATATATCAGCTGTGGATACATCAGTACTGACACAAGGTTACACTTTATGGAATAAGATAATGGAGCTGATGTGTGGATGAATGTTTGATGGGTGGCATGTTTAGTTTCAGACGCAGTATTTACTCCTGTTCATCTTCTCCAGACCCCAGGGGGATATGCAGTTGAGCTCTGATAGGTCATCTGTCCCTGTCTTCCTGGGATGCCCTGTGCTGTCTCACGTTACATTCAAACATGCATGTCTCTCTTTCCCCAGTTTAATAACAGATCTTTCTGCAGAACAGTGCCGCCCAAATGTGTCTCCACATAAATTTCTCACTGAAAAGAGACTCAGAGATAAGGTCTGTGGGACCATGACCTTTTGTCTCACTTCCTCATCTGCCTGTGTCACTGTGAGAAGCATAATTATGTCCAGTCAGACAGTAATAGTCTCGCCCTCAGGTTGCAACCCAGAGATGCCCTGCATTGGCCAAGGCATCTTTGGATCCAGAGAAGCGGCTGGAGACCCCAGAGCCCTGATGCTTATTAGAGTCTGAGTAGTAGTACAGGAGATACTGAGGAGGGCTCCCGAGCTTCTGTTGGTACCAATTTATGTAGTAGCTGCCGACATTGAATCCACTGCTCAGGGTGCAGCTAAGTCTGACAGTTGCCCCCAGAGATGCAGAGAGGGAAGGAGGCTGGGTCAGCACAGACTGGGACAGGGAACCTGCAAACACAGACACTCGTGGATGATGGATCAGGGACCAGGATAACGTTTCCCAGGCTCTGATCCAGAGGGACTAATTTATTTGAGAAGTCTTCCCTGGGTCCCAGAGAACAGTCCCTACCTGTGCAGTGAGACAGGAGCAGAAGGAAGATAGGAATCTAAGCCATAGTGACACAGCCCCAAGTCCCCACAGTGGTCTGGGCTGCCCCAGGCCTCTTTTTCTCCTCCACCCTCTGTCACAGGAGGGGCTGTCCATGCAAATGAGTTCTATCCAGTGGCTGCCCAGCCCCTCCCTGACCCCTGGTCCTGGAGCTCAGCTTACACCACACATTCAGGAAGATGGAGGTTGGCTTCAGCCCTAAGGAGAGCCCTGGGGGGAACACCTGCTGAGACAACATAAAGGTCCCTGCTCAGGGGACTGTGCCAGGCCAGAGGGGACAGAGCTGCTGAATCCCCATCAGGAAGCTCTGGGAAGCTCCTTTGACTAAGTGGTCCTCATTGAGCAGCTGAGTAGGGACCACAGGGAAGTCCCACAACACACCTTTCTGGTATTAAGTGGAAAAATGAAAATATCCTAAGAGAACTCCTATTGAAAAGAGATATAACACATAATTTCCTAAGAAGATTAAAAAATGGCTCTACTAGAAATAAATGGAGTAAATAGACCAATTTTAAAATGAAAGTGGAAAATGTTATTATCAACCACTTCCCCTGAAGGCAGAAGATATAGACATTTTCACAGGAAACATCTAACAAAACTTCAGAACAGATGGTTCCACTTTATTTACTTCATATTTTTCCATAATATCTAGAAGGATGGATTATTTCTTAGTTGTTTAAAAAAGGCTGTAACACTGGAATACTACTTGGCAATGAGAAAGAATGAAATCTGGCCTTTTGTAGCAACATGGATGGAACTGGAGAGTGTTATGTTAAGTGAAATAAGTCACGCAGAGAAAGACAGCTACCATATGTTTTCACTCATATGTGGATCCTGCAAAACTCAACAGAAGACCGGCTGGGAGGAGAAGGGGGGGGAAAAAGTTACAGGGAGGGAAGGAGGCAAACCATAAGAGACTCTTAAATACGGAGAATAAACTGAGGGTTGATGGGGAGTGGGGGGGAGGGGAAAGTGGGTGATGGGCATTGAGGAGGGCACCTGTTGGGATGAGCACTGGGTGTTGTATGGAAACCAATTTGACAATAAATTTCATATTAAAAAAATAAATTAAATAAACAAATAAATAAAAAGGCTGTAACAAAAATAAACAAAAGAGCTATAACAGTGATAAATCCACCTTCCAAATAAATTTCACGAAATGGAAAATTACAGACCAATAACATTAAATATTGTTATAAATATTATAAATAAAATATTAAAAGATATTGTCATTGTAATAGTTCAACTTATAAGATATCAGAAAGCTTATTGTATATAAGTTTGGCTTAAACTCACCTTTCATGAATAATTGAGATAAAAGGCTTATGTAGTTCCCCTATTAGCGTTATCGGAAATTACTAACCACCCTATCTCGCTTCTGTGACCTTGCCTGCTTGCTAAATAGATAACTTAGGATGCAAAACGCTCCCCCACCCCTTCTACCAAGATCTGGCCCAGGCAAGACCAACATGTAAAAAGTCATGTACTCGCTGCCCCACGGCATGTTAGGTGTCTAACTATGATTGGTTATTTTAAACCCTCTTAGGGCAAAGACCTTTAAATTGATAGGTTCCTGCCAAAACTAACGTCTGTGTGTCACAGTATAATCGGCTACCATGAAATGTTGTAAATTGTAATTGGTTAATTCTGAATAATGACGTATTCTGACTTGCTAAAATCCCTATAAACTCACTGCTACCTTTGTTCGGGGCCATTCTCTGCACTTTTCTCCTTAAGATCAGGAGATCAGGTTTGGCCCAGCCATGAATAAACTCTTGCCTTGCTTCTATTCAGCATCTGGTGTTTTTTTTTGACATCACCCTGTTTCAGTCATACCATAATAATAAATTGACACACCATTACCAGTGTGACTAATTCCAAAGGTATAAGTCAGGTTCCATATTGAGAAATATTTTAATATTCCACACCATATTATTATATCAAAAGATATGCTCTATTGTCCCAACTGGTCTTGAAAGAGCCCTTGAGAAAATTTAACACTAAATCTTAATAAAAACCACAGAAAAATTCAAACAGATACATTTATAATGTGGTAATACACACTCTGTGTCTCATACTTGTGATGTAGTCCTGAGGTCAGCATCTGAGTTCATGGAGTAGTGAACAGGATCATTCCCACAAAGTTCAGGAAGAGGCAAAGGTGATCATTACTTCTGTTATCATTCAACATTACTCTACAAGTATTAGAAAATGCAATTAAAAGAAGTAAAATCAATGGTTTTGAGTTATCTTTAAGGGGAAAGAACAAGTGGTCATACTTAAGATCCAAATGGATATTGTAGCCTCAGATAGGTCAGTCAGGGAGGAAGTTAATGCAGAGATCTCCCCAATGAGTGATTAATCATTAAATGTGCCTAGTACTGGTGACACTTAGTGACAGAGGCATGACAAGTGGAACAAGGGCAGCAGAGAAGAGGTCTTGGCCCACTTGCCCTGGGGTGAAGAGTACTATGGAAGGTGTGAAGAGGAGCCCCCAGATCCAAAGTGATCATCTGCCTCCCACTCAGGCTGCATCTAAGTGATGTCAATCATCACATTTATGGGGCTTCTGTCTCACATTTCTGAGACTTGCAGGGAAAAAATTGTGGACCTTTGTTGGTGTAACCAGTACACTGAGACATGGGTTGTGAGCCTTGTGCCACTGCATCTGTTTCTTGATGCATTAAGGAGACGGCAGATCCTGTGTTACCTCAGGATCTCCTTCTCCTAAAATCTGGCAAAGAATCACTACATAACAGACTGAAGGAGAGATTCCAGGACATGATGGAGACTCCACAGAGCTCAGTCTCCTGAGGTTCCATTGTGGGGATTCTGCCTACAAGATCTTATTCTCTGGGTAGACTTTCCTAAGATCCCACTTTCTCCTTGGAAATGCATTCTGCCTTGTCTATCAACTCCAGTACTACCAGACCCCTTAGAGAAAAGAGAATAGACAACCCAAGTCTGAAACAATGTAGTAAGGGAGCCCAACCCCGGAGCTCACAGGGCAATGGGGGATCCCAGGTGAGGGCAAGTCTTACAACAGTGAGGACACAGTTTGCTCAACACCCCTCCAGGCAGCTCAGTGATTTATTAGCTGTCTGCCTAGCACCCTACAGCTCTGCAGGCCCCTGTGTACATTGTTCCTCAGCTGGCCACAGTGCACACATACTCCAGCCACTATGATACCTCTCAGCACACCAAACACAGTGATCTTTCTGACAGTAGTTATACTCGTGTTATAACCCAAGATATTGAAAAAGGGCCATTCTAGGTCCATTATTGGAGCAGTGACATTCTCATACATGAGATCTTCTCTCAGTGGAAAACTATGACTTATTTCAAAACATAATCTCTGTCAACTATCCCTAGAGCTCCAACCATATCTTCTGCAGTCACACATTGCACGTGGTACATGGAAGAGCAGTAAGGGGTGCCACGGGGACACACAGATGGGGATACTGCTCATGTGTGCCCATGTACACTTGTTAATTCTGCAAGTCCAGCAATTTTTCCTTACGTTACCATTTCTTATTATTGTGGATAGTCCATGTGACGGTCAGGTGGACAGTCCTTGTCTCTTCCAGACCTTGTCTCTTCATGCTCCCAGTGACATGGTGCTCTGTGAGGTCCCCATAGTGCTGGGTGAGAATGGAGGAAGCTCAGACTTGTGTGTCATTTCCCCACTGGCCTGAAGCCAGTGTAAGCTTTGAGGCTCGAAGACAAGGTCTGTGGGATCAAGAGTTTTTGTCTCACTTCTTCATTGTCTGAGACACTGTGAGTAACGGTAGCTGCTCCCACTGTCACGAGCTGCAGCACAGTAATAGTCTCATCCTCAGGCTGCAGCCCAGAAATGAGCAGAATTCCTGCATTGGCCGACACATCTTTGGATCCAGAGAATTGGCCGGGGACTCCAGAGCCCTGGTATTTATTTGAGTCTGAGAAGAACTACAGGAGATACCAGGGAGGGCTCCCTGGCTTCTGCTGGAACCAAGTTATAGAATAGCTGCCAACACTGAAGCCACTGCTCAGGATGCACGTGAGTCTGGCTGATGATCCCAGGTTTGCAGACATGGAAGGTGGCTGAGTCATTACAAGCTGGGTCAGGGAACCTGCAGACACAGACACTCATGGGTGATGGTGTGAGAAACAGTGGAAATTTCCACAAAACTTGTGGCAGTACTGCTCACACAAGCTAGAAGGCTTCCCTGTGTCCCCAAAGCCTGTCTCCACCTGTGCCCTGACAGAGGAGCAAGAGGAGGACTGGAGTCCAGGCCATGGACACCCAGCCTATGGTCTCCACAGTGGGTTGAGCTGCCCCAGGCCTCCTTTTCTCCTCCACTTTCTGCCACAGAAGGGGCTGTGCATGCAAATAAGTTCCATCCAGTGACTGCCCAGCCCCTCCCTGAGCCCTTGTGCTAAAGCTCAGCCCACATCACACACTGAGGGAGATGGGGTTGGCTTCACTACTGGGCAGAGCTCCGGGAGGGAGGAAGCACCTGCTGAGACAACACACGGGTCCCTGCCCAGGAGAGTCTGTCAGGACAGGGAGGACACAGCTATGGGAGCAGAGTGCCCAACACACAGGCCTGGGCTCCTGTGAGTGAATCATCCTCAGTAAGCAGTTGACTGGGGACCACAGGGCCATACCACAGTGCCCCCTGCTGGTTGCAGTGTACACACCTCACCAAGGCCTTAAATCCTGAGAGCCCAACCTGGTTTCTGTAACTAATCAGGTTCCTGTCTATTCATACATCTGTGGTCTGATTTCTAGATATGGTGATTTCAGTACACTGTATCCGATTATTTTAGTGTCTCACTCCCGGGAGGAACTCCCATCTTTGGGAGGTCCAAGAATTTTCATCCATGTCAACTTAAGATGTTTTCACTCCAGAGAAAATAGTGCAAATATTGTATCACTTCATCGGTATGTGATTTAGGTTATACATTCATTGTTAGTTTCCCATGTATTATGTATTAAAATAAGAGTTTTTACCCACTGTCACATAAATTGCATTGTGTTTCAGTCCTCCATTTCAGTGCAAAATAAGTAGTTGCACTAATTGGTATTGTTGACAGAAGCATCATGTGATGAGGGAGCATAAGGCAAGCTGATAGGCTGTAAACACCTCCCCCCAACACCTTCCCCCACCCCCAGGTGGGATATGTGTGATATTCCTCAGGCACTCCTTGATGCCCAAGAACAAAGGAAAGGGGAAAAACCAAAGGTTAACTGATAAGAGCTCATAGTCCTGCAAGATCTAAGTCTCCATCACTCCTTCATAGTAATGTGGGAAACAAAGGCAGAAGGAAATGGCAGATAGAACTAAATTTCCTTATAACCTGCAGCCCATAGACAAATACTTGAGGCCGGCAGAGTAAAAAGTTTCTGCAGGAACTAATGCTTTGCTAGAGGGAAAACAACCTTAGCCCTACAATAGCTAGGCCTCTAGTATCCTGTGAGTCTTCTTTAGCATATGAAAATCTCACTAAAAACTTCCCTTGGACTTGACCTCCCCTGTGGCAGGATTCTCGCACAGAGAGTCTTACGAGGCTTTTCTTTCCAGGAAGCAACTTTATTCCTGCCGGCACCATTCAGTTGGGTTTGTACCCAAAGAACTGAGCCCCGACCACCACATGGCCACATGGTGTAGTTTCTTTATTTATTTTTTACTTCTTTGTCTCCCATATATGGTAACACACAAACATGCGGTCTGATTAAGTGGTCTCATGTTATAAGGTCATGAGGGATGTTGTCATGTAAGGGGATAACCAAGTTGCTTTGAAGGTTTTTTTTTTCCCTTTCCTTAGGGAGGAGACCCTACCACACCCCAACCCCACAATATATAACCAATCTCTCCTCATGGTTCCCAGGCATCTCATTCTGCCTACGGGTCCTGTCCCTGTGCTTCAATAAAAGATGTCTTTTGCACCAAAGATGTCTTCAAGAATTCTTTCATGGTTGTCAGCTCCGGATGCCACGAAACCCACTGTCACCCCAAAGACTTCATCATCATGTATGTCATTTTGCAGTTGCTGTGTTCACAGCATGTTATACTATGAAAAAAATTAAGTGCATGGAGGGAATAAAATCTCAGACATTCATTTTCTGGCTTCTTTCTTCCACTTCTCCATGTGAAGAACATACTCGTGTCAACACTGAATTCACGCACCGTAATTCTTCAATAGATTTGCCAGTATGGGATCTTTTCAAGGAATTTTAGTTGAGGAGTTAAATATTAGAATTTCTTGATCATATTATAAGTTTTACTTAATTCAACATTCTGTAGACAAATGACAATCTTACTGGTACTTAGTTAACTGAAACACTAGCAGATATTCATACGGCTGACCTATACGCTGCAGTTTATTTGCTCATGGATCTTCATTTCTGTGCTCAGAAGCTTCTCCATGATCCAGATGTTCCCTGTTTTTTCACTCCATAGCTGGAGGCTAATCATTGTCATACACTCTGGGCCTGGAGTTCTCTCTTGTCCATCAAGAGAGCAGACACAGGATTGAAATGCAAGAGAAGCTAATGTCAGGGAGGAGACAAGAGTGCTGAAAAAGGGTCCTTGCTCCATTTTTATTAAGATCATAAGGCTTACAAGTGTGATGGACGTGCACAAACAGACAATGAAACTGTAAACATTAGCTCATGGGTGTGAGGGAAAGGGGATTTCAAAAATAAGTGGTGTTCTGCGTTTGGGTCAATACAAAACAAGTCCTGGCACCAGGCAGATGGCAGGCATGAGGGGTTACCTGTGCTTACCTAAACTTGCCTAGGGGACAAGAAAGACAGAGCATGCTACCTCAGGGTCAACAAGGCAATTTTCATTTGCTAATCAGCTCTGCTCTGGGCAACTTTGCTCTGCTGCTAAAGTCCTGTTTTCCTGTTTTTGTCCTTCCTTCCTGTGAAAGCCCCTTTCTGCTATTGTACTAAATTGGAGGGCGTTTCCACCCTGAATACTTAGTCTTGTTTACTTAATGTTTGGATTCTTTCATCCTGAGATTTCCTATTCCTATATCTTTGTCCTACACTGGGGGCCTTTGCCCTATTTACCTAATCTTGGATGTGTTCATCCTGTGGCTTTCTATTTCTTTATGCCTTGTTAATCCATCAGTGCAAACTCAGGGAATTCCTAAACTAATTCCTCACAAATCATGTCCTTTTCTTCTTTCCTGCATGAACCCATGGAATCCAGTCCATGGTACCGTCACCTTCCCAAAGGATGAAGTTATGATTTTCTTTTGTCCTCTATCCAAATATCAAGTGCCTAGTCCACATCTCCTCTCCAATCATAAAAAGGTCCACATGCAGAAATCACCTTTGCCTCAGATCTACTCCTCTTCATGGAATTCTTATTAAGGTGAATTCACACATTCATTCAGCAAACCAGTTTTGAAGTTTTCTTTGGTGCCAGGCTGTTTTGAGCTTTGTAGATACAGTAACATACCCGCATGTGTGCACACACACACAACAAAATTCAAGTGTTGGACACATAGTGAAGTCAGTCACAGAGAAATGTCTCCATGCAGGTGATGACACACAACCAGTGAACACCCTGGGAATCTGGACCCCACTGCTGGATGCTGAGGGCCCCTCACCTCCCATAGGACACCAACCCTTAACTTCCCCATGTTCTGTCCACAGCCTGCCCTTGGTCTTCACACCTTCCTGCCCCATTCCAAGTGCCCAAGTTCAGACGCCACCCTCTCGGGAGCTTCCCAGGTATGATATGAAACTAGTCCCTGTTCTCAGAGAGCAGGAAAAGTCCAAAGCAAGAGTCAGGACACTCTAGAATAGTAGGTGGAAGTTTCAATAAGCAAAGGGGACTTACCATACATGGCTTGCCTTGGGTGGCAGCATGACAAATGGATTCTCACACCCTCCCACTACATCTTAAGTTTATGAAGAGGGCTTTACTGGGCTCAGGAAGGTATACATCACATCAACACCACATTACTATCTCAAGGCTACATCCTTGAAACAGACTCTGGGAGCAGCAAAGGCACGTACCCACATTCCACAGACAAGGGAAGGGGTGAGGAGACTCAAAGGGCTTGGGTCCAGCTCCTGGGTCAATCTGTGATTACAAATTCTTTATGACATTCCACAGCACCTGCCCATGCAGAGTTCCTCCTGTTCCTGTCCATGATTTTCTCATTTTAAATTCTTATTAGGAATTTCTTATTAGGGCTTAAGTTGGGAGACAGGTGATAAGCTGTTTGAGGGGATGGGACAGAGGTAGGGACTGGGAAGTATTGGTCCCTGAGGATACAGTGACCACTCCTTTCACATGACATGTGATGGCATGGAGAAGGGTGAGGAGGACCCAGGCCATGGTGGAAACACAAGTTCTAAGTTCTTCAGGCCCAAAATCAAGGCTGGGCTCCCAGGCCTCTGTCCCTTCAGCGCAGTGCAGAGCAGGGCTTGCCCCTGTGTGCACATCTGCTCCCTGCAAGGTTGGTATTTAACCAGGATGGAGGTGCAGACTGAGAGGACAGTTCTCATGGGTTTCACAGATTGTGTTTCCCCCTCACTGGCAGTAACTTCATCCCTTGGGACACACAGGGCCTCCCCAGGTCCCTGTGTCACAGTCTGTTGGTGTAGCTCAAGTGCGTGTCTTCAAAAGTCCTCAGGCCCCACTTTTGATTTCTCAGGTGTCCCCATAGGACTCCTGCACCTCTACTGTCCTGCCATGAAATGCAGACACTGAGTCCATTATCCTGGAGCCTGTCCCAGGGCCTGTCTCAGCTCTCATCTTCCATGGCAGAATCCTTCAACTCTCATTCAGCACACCTACCATGTGCCTTCCTAAGACCAGTCCTCATCCTTGTCTCTGGAGTGAGAGGAGAAGGACTGACTTATTTCACTTAGCATTATACCCTCCAGTTCCATCCACATTGCTGCAAGTAGCCAGATTTCATTCTTTCTCATAGTATTCCATTGTATATATAAACCACATCTTTATCCATTCATCAGTTGATGGACATTTAGGCTCTTTCCATAATTTGACTATTGTTGCAAGTGCTGCTATAAACATTGGGGTACATGTGCCCCTATAAATCAGCACTCTTGTATCCTTTGGATAAATTCCTAGTAGTGCTATTGCTGGGTCATAGAGTAGTTCTATTTTTAATTTTTTGAGGAACCTCCACACTTTTCCAGAGTGGCTGCACCAGTTAGCATTCCCACCAACAGTGGAAGAGGGTTCCCATTTCTCCACATCCTTGCCAGCAAATGTTTCCTGAGTTGTTAATTTTAGCCACTAGGACTGGTGTGAGCCACTCTGACTGGAGCCATTGGTATCTCAATGACACACCTGAGATTTCTGAACAGGGCTCAGTCCCACACAGGTCTATGGTGACACTTCCCATCCCTCAGTATCTTGACCTTCCCAAGCTAACACTGCTACCTGGTCACCATAAAAGTGTTCATTCAGCCTGGAAGGATTCAGGCTTTGACACCAGAGCCTGGTCCTGCCTTCTGCAAACACCATTACCCTTCCAGGACTGTGGATCACAGTTTCAAATGTGAGGCATCCCATGGACTTGGTCTGCAAGAAAGTTCAGTTAGAAAAGGCGGCTGTGGTAGGTGAGGGCAAGTTGTGAACAGGCCTGAGATTCATAGGGAATCAGGGAAACATGAATTTCGCTAAAGGAAAAATATCACTATCACTGCTGATGACATCATTCTTAAAAAAAAAAGAAGACTCACGTTGTCTAAACTTATGTTTGAAAATAATAATAATCACAGAAGGATAAGTGATGTGGTCTGTCAGGGCTGCCATAAGAAAATTATTGTTCACACGTTCAACTCTTTTTCTTCCTTTAGCCCCCCAGAAACAGCAGATGTTTGTCCTCTCTCCAGAATTTTACTGCTTCTAAAATGTGATATAATTATGATCATAGTATGAAAAATATCCTGTTTTATAAATGTGCCCCCTAGTGACACCTTAGTTGGTTCCAGGTTTGGGGGATTATATATAATCCTGGAATAAACATCCATGTGCAGATAGATGTTGGGTTCCCTTCAGTTTTTAGTCATTATAAATAATCTACTATACCCATTCACATACAGGTTTTCCTATGGACCAAAGTTTTTAATTTTTTTTAATTTTAAGTTGGCAAATATTTCAAAAACATCAGAAAATAAGACAAAAGTAGCCAGCACTGGAGGTTCTGGAAGATGGCAGCGTAGGAGGACGCTGGGCTCACCGCGCGTCCTGCTGATCACTTAGATTCCACCTACACCTGCCTAAAGAACCCAGAAAACCGCCAGAGGATTAGCAGAACGGAGTCTCCAGAGCCAAGCGCAGACGAGAGGCCCACGGAAGAGGGTAGGAAGGGCGGCGAGGCAGTGCGCGCTCCACGGACTGGCGGGAGGGAGCCGGGGCGGAGGGGCGGCTTGCCGGCCAAGCAGAGCCCCGGAGTCTGGCTGGCAAAAGCGGAGGGGCCGGACGGACTGTGTTCCGACAGCAAGCGCGACTTAGCGTCTGGGAGGTCATAAGTTAACAGCTCTGCTCAGAAAGCGGGAAGGCTGGAGGACAAAGGGAGGGAGAGCTGCTGAGCCCCCGGACGGCAGAGCTCAGCTTGGCGGGGAACAAAGGCGCTCGCCAGCGCCATCTCCCCCGCCCATCCCCCAGCCAAAATCCCAAAGAGAACCAGTTCCTGCCAGGGAACTTGCTTACTCCGCGCAAACACCCAACTCTGTGCTTCTGCGGAGCCAAACCTCCGGCAGCGGATCTGACTCCCTCCCGCTGCCACAGGGCCCCTCCTGAAGTGGATCACCTAAGGAGAAGCCAGCTAAGCCTGCCCCTCCTGCCCCCGTGCACCTTGCCTACCCACCCCAGCTAATATGCCAGATCCCCAGCACCACAAGCCTGGCAGTGTGCAAGTAGCCCAGATGGGCCACGCCACCCCACAGTGAATCCCGCCCCTAGGAGAGGGGAAGAGAAGGCACACACCAGTCTGACTGTGGCCCCAGCGGTGGGCTGGGGGCAGACATCAGGTCGGACTGCGGCCCCGCCCACCAACTCCAGTTAGACACCACAGCACAGGGGAAGTGCCCTGCAGGTCCTCACCACTCCAGGGACTATCCAAAATGTCCAAACGGAAGAATTCCCCTCAGAAGAATCTCCAGGAAATAACAACAGCTAATGAACTGATCAAAAAGGATTTAAATAATATAACAGAAAGTGAATTTAGAATAATAGTCATAAAATTAATCGCTGGGCTTGAAAACAGTATACAGGACAGCAGAGAATCTCTTGCTACAGAGATCAAGGGACTAAGGAACAGTCGAGGAGCTGAAAAACGCTTTAAACGAAATGCAAAACAAAATGGAAACCACGACGGCTTGGATTGAAGAGGCAGAGGAGAGAATAGGTGAACTAGAAGATAAAGTTATGGAGAAAGAGGAAGCTGAAAGAAAGAGAGATAAAAAAATCCAGGAGTATGAGGGGAAAATTAGAGAACTAAGTGACACACTAAAAAGAAATAATATATGCATAATTGGTATCCCAGAGGAGGAAGAGAGGGGGAAAGGTGCTGAAGGGGTACTTGAAGAAATTACAGCTGAGAACTTCCCTGAACTGGGGAAGGAAAAAGGCATTGAAATCCAAGAGGCACAGAGAACTCCCTTCAGACGTAACTTGAATCGATCTTCTGCACGACATATCATAGTGAAACTGGCAAAATACAAGGATAAAGAGAAAATTCTGAAAGCAGCAAGGGATAAACGTGCCCTCACATATAAAGGGAGACCTATAAGACTCGTGACTGATCTCTCCTTTGAAACTTGGCAGGCCAGAAAGGCTTGGCACGATATCTTCAGTGTGCTAAACAGAAAAAATATGCAGCCGAGAATCCTTTATCCAGCAAGTCTGTCATTTAGAATAGAAGGAGAGATAAAGGTCTTCCCAAACAAACAAAAACTGAAGGAATTTGTCACCACGAAACCAGCCCTATAAGAGATCCTAAGGGGGATCCTGTGAGACAAAGTACCAGAGACATCACTACAAGCATAAAACATACAGACATCACAATGACTCTAAACCCGTATCTTTCTATAATAACACTGAATGTAAATGGATTAAATGCACCAACCAAAAGACATAGGGTATCAGAATGGATAAAAAAACAAGACCCATCTATTTGCTGTCTACAAGAGACTCATTTTAGATCTGAGGACACCTTTAGATTGAGAGTGAGGGGATGGAGAACTATTTATGATGCTACTGGAAGCCAAAAGAAAGCTGGAGTAGCCATACTTATATCAGACAAACTAGACTTTAAATTAAAGGCTGTAACAAGAGATGAAGAAGGGCATTATATAATAATCACAGGGTCTATCCATCAGGAAGAGCTAACAATTATAAATGTCTATGCGCCGAATACCGGAGCCCCCAGATATATAAAACAATTACTCATAAACATAAGCAACCTTATTGATAAGAATGTGGTCATTGCAGGAGACTTTAACACCCCACTTACAGAAATGGATAGATCATCTAGACACACGGTCAATAAAGAAACAAGGGCCCTGAATGATACATTGGATCAGATGGACTTGACAGATATATTTAGAACTCTGCATCCCAAAGCAACAGAATATACTTTCTTCTCGAGTGCACATGGAACATTCTCCAAGATAGATCATAGACTGGGTCACAAAACAGCCCTTCATAAGTTTACAAGAATTGAAATTATACCATGCATACTTTCAGACCACAATGCTATGAAGCTTGAAATCAACCACAGGAAAAAGTCTGGAAAACCTCCAAAAGCATGGAGGTTAAAGAACACCCTACTAACGAATGAGTGGGTCAACCAGGCAATTAGAGAAGAAATTAAAAAATATATGGAAACAAACGAAAATGAAAATACAACAATCCAAACGCTTTGGGACGCAGTGAAGGCAGTCCTGAGAGGAAAATACATTGCAATCCAGGCCTATCTCAAGAAACAAGAAAAATCCCAAATACAAAATCTAACAGCACACCTAAAGGAAATAGAAGCAGAACAGCAAAGGCAGCCTAAACCCAGCAGAAGAAGAGAAATAATAAAGATCAGAGCAGAAATAAACAATATAGAATCTAAAAAAACGGTAGTGCAGATCAACGAAACCAAGAGTTGGTTTTTTGAAAAAATAAACAAAATTGACAAACCTCTAGCCAGGCTTCTCAAAAAGAAAAGGGAGATGACCCAAATAGATAAAATCATGAATGAAAATGGAATGATTACAACCAATCCCTCAGAGATACAAACAATTATCAGGGAATACTATGAAAAATTATATGCCAACAAATTGGACAACCTGGAAGAAATGGACAAATTCCTAAACACCCACACTCTTCCAAAACTCAATCAGGAGGAAATAGAAAGCTTGAACAGACCCATAACCAGCGAAGAAATTGAATCGGTTATCAAAAATCTCCCAACAAATAAGAGTCCAGGACCAGATGGCTTCCCAGGGGAGTTCTACCAGACGTTTAAAGCAGAGATAATACCTATCCTTCTCAAGCTATTCCAAGAAATAGAAAGGGAAGGAAAACTTCCAGACTCATTCTATGAAGCCAGTATTACTTTGATTCCTAAACCAGACAGAGACCCAGTAAAAAAAGAGAATTACAGGCCAATATCTCTGATGAATATGGATGCAAAAATTCTCAATAAGATACTAGCAAACCGAATTCAACAGCATATAAAAAGAATTATTCACCATGATCAAGTGGGATTCATTCCTGGGATGCAGGGCTGGTTCAACATTCGCAAATCAATCAACGTGACACATCACATTAACAAAAAAAAAAAAAGAGAGAAGAACCATATGATCCTGTCAATCGATGCAGAAAAGGCCTTTGACAAAATCCAGCACCCTTTCTTAATAAAAACCCTTGAGAAAGTCGGGATAGAAGGAACATACTTAAAGATCATAAAAGCCATTTATGAAAAGCCCACAGCTAACATCATCCTCAACGGGGAAAAACTGAGAGCTTTTTCCCTGAGATCAGGAACACGACAGGGATGCCCACTCTCACCGCTGTTGTTTAATATAGTGCTGGAAGTTCTAGCATCAGCAATCAGACAACAAAAGGAAATCAAAGGCATCAAAATTGGCAAAGATGAAGTCAAGCTTTTGCTTTTTGCAGATGACATGATATTATACATGGAAAATCCGATAGACTCCACCAAAAGTCTGCTAGAACTGATACATGAATTCAGCAAAGTTGCAGGATACAAAATCAATGTACAGAAATCAGTTGCATTCTTATACACAAACAATGAAGCAACAGAAAGACAAATAAAGAAACTGATCCCCTTCACAATTGCACCAAGAAGCATAAAATACCTAGGAATAAATCTAACCAAAGATGTAAAAGATCTGTATGCTGGAAACTATAGAAAGCTTATGCAGGTAATTGAAGAAGATATAAAGAAATGGAAAGACATTCCCTGCTCATGGATTGGAAGAATAAATATTGCCAAAATGTCAATACTACCCAAAGCTATCTACACATTCAATGCAATCCCAATCAAAATTGCACCAGCATTCTTCTCGAAACTAGAACAAGCAATCCTAAAATTCATATGGAACCACAAAAGGCCCCGAATAGCCAAAGTAATTTTGAAGAAGAAGACCAAAGCAGGAGGCATCACAATCCCAGACTTTAGCCTCTACTACAAAGCTGTAATCATCAAGACAGCATGGTATTGGCATAAAAACAGACACATAGACCAATGGAATAGAATAGAAACCCCAGAACTAGACCCACAAACGTATGGCCAACTCATCTTTGACAAAGCAGGAAAGAACATCCAATGGAAAAAAGACAGTCTCTTTAACAAATGGTGCTGGGAGAACTGGACAGCAACATGCAGAAAGTTGAAACTAGACCACTTTCTCACACCATTCACAAAAATAAACTCAAAATGGATAAAGGACCTGAATGTGAGACAGGAAACCATCAAAACCTTAGAGGAGAAAGCAGGAAAAGACCTCTCTGACCTCAGCCGTAGCAATCTCTTACTCGGCACATCCCCAAAGGCAAGGGAATTAAAAGCAAAAGTGAATTACTGGGATTTATGAAGATAAAAAGCTTCTGCACAGCAAAGGAAACAACCAACAAAACTAAAAGGCAACCAACGGAATGGGAAAAAATATTAGCAAATGACACATCGGACAAAGGGCTAGTATCCAAAATCTATAAAGAGCTCATCAAACTCCACACCCGAAAAACAAATAACCCAGTGAAGAAATGGGCAGAAAACATGAATAGACACTTCTCTAAAGAAGACATCCGGATGGCCAACAGGCACATGAAAAGATGTTCAACATCGCTCCTTATCAGGGAAATACAAATCAAAACCACACTCAGATACCACCTCACGCCAGTCAGAGTGGCCAAAATGAACAAATCAGGAGACTATAGATGCTGGAGAGGATGTGGAGAAACGGGAACCCTCTTGCACTGTTGGTGGGAATGCAAATTGGTGCAGCCGCTCTGGAAAGCAGTGTGGAGGCTCCTCAGAAAATTAAAAATAGACCTACCCTATGACCCAGCAATAGCACTGCTAGGAATTTATCCAAGGGATACAGGAGTACTGATGCATAGGGGCACTTGTACCCCAATGTTTATAGCAGCACTCTCAACAATAGCCAAATTATGGAAAGAGCCTAAATGTCCATCAACTGATGAATGGATAAAGAAATTGTGGTTTATATACACAATGGAATACTACGTGGCAATGAGAAAAGATGAAATATGGCCTTTTGTAGCAACGTGGATGGAACTGGAGAGTGTGATGCTAAGTGAAATAAACCATACAGAGAAAGACAGATACCATATGGTTTCACTTTTATGTGGATCCTGAGAAGGTAACAGAAACCCATGGGGGAGGGGAAGGAAAAAAAAAAAAAAAGAGGTTAGAGTGGGAGAGAGCCAAAGCATAAGAGACTGTTAAAAACTGAGAACAAACTGAGGGTTGATGGGGGGTGGGAGGGAGGGCAGGGTGGGTGATGGGTATTGAGGAGGGCACCTTTTGGGATGAGCACTGGGTGTTGTATGGAAACCAATTTGACAGTAAATTTCATATATTAAAAAATTAAAAAAAAAAAAAGTAGCCAGCACTGGATATAGTCATGTACATGATAATATCAGATGCAAAAAACACTGACTTATTCTTCAAGCACATGGGTAGAGCTGAGATCCCATGATATTTTCAAGGTCAAAAGAAATTGTTTCATTTAATTTAAATCAGGAAGAAGGCAATGAATACAAACTACCGCAGAAGTAAACTGTCCCCAGCTGATAAAGACAAGACATTTCTATTTTCAAGTAGACTCTTTGTCCAGGAATTGGCAGCTCAGAGTGACACTGAGGACAGAAGGGAAAGGAGGAGTCTCACTCATAGGCAGTGCCCTTAGATGGACTTGGGCTCAGGTCATCAGCAAAAGAATAGGTAGAATCACAGATTAAACTGAGCAGATAGTTGCTGGTGTATTCCCCCTCTTCACAGTTGAGTAAGTAGGTTTCTGTGTCACTTCCCCACACCCTGGAGCACTGTGTGAGCTCTGAGACTATTGTCCCATGCTGAACAGTAATAATCAGCCTCATCCTCAGCCTGGAGCCCAGTGATGGTCAGAGTGCCTGAGCTGCCAGACTTGGAGCCAGAGAATCGATCAGGGACCCCAGAAGGTCTCTTGTTATCACAATAGATGATGAGTTTGGGTGCCATTCCTGGGATCTGTTGGTACTAGTACACATAATATCCACCCCCAATGTTGGAGCTGCTTCCAGTGCAGGAGATGGTGACCCTCTGCCCCAGGGCCGCAGACACTGAGGATGGCTGAGTCAGCACAGACTGGGCCCAGGACCCTGCAAGGGGGAGGGAGAGACACAGAGAGGGTGATGCTGGAGTCTAGAGATAAGAGGAGGAAACAAGCCCCATGTATCCTCCCAGAGCCCCCTCCCCTGCCTCCACATCCAGTCACCTGTGCAGTGAGCCAAGAGGGTGAGGAGGAGAGGAGACCAGGCCATGGGGGAGGTCAGCACTGATCCTGCCTTGTGTGGCCACACAACTGACCAGAGCCTCCCTTAATCTCTTCTTTCCCCTCTTCATCCTTTGAGAAAAGGAGGGCCCATCCATGCAAATGAGACCTCAGCTCTCACTGAGCTTGGGTCAGATTCTTCTGTCTGAGGATATCAGGGGTGTAGGGAGGTCGCAGCTGTGAGCCCTGAGCAGAGGACATAGGCAGTGCCAGGTGACATGTACTGCTCTGATCACCGTTGACCCTCAGAAAAGGTCCCTGAGAGCCTCCTGGAGTCCAGGCCCAAACACACCTTTGGGTGACATTGTGACCAGAACCCACCGCAGACTGCTCCTGACTCCCCCCTGCACTGTCCACTGTCCTTTGCCTTAGGGCCAGGCCAGTTGTCCTCTTATGTCACCTCTCCTCACCTCAGGACAGACTGTATGCTCTACTCAGACTCCATGGCTCCCATGGCTGCTCATGGGTCAAGACTCAGGGGGTGTCTCTACATAAACTCCTCCTAGAACAGGATCAAGTCTGGAGCAGTGACAGGTCCCCATGGACACATGGCCCCTTCAGTGCAAGATGCTGGTTTTTTTTTTTTTTTTTTTTCTCTAATGTGATCCCTCCCTTGGTAGAAATTCAGCAATGTGTCTCCAAACCCTAAAAATAGGACTTCATTTCTTTTTTTTATGTTTATTTATTTTTCAGAGAGAGAAAGAGACAGAGCATGAGTGGGGGAGGGGCAGAGAAAGAGGGGGACACAGAATCCAAAGCAGGCTTCAGGCTCTGAGCTGTCAGCACAGAGCCGGATGCAGAGCTCAAACTCATGAACCGTGAGATCATGACCTGAGCCAAAGTCAGACGCTCAACCAACTGAGCCACCCAGGCACCCTCAAAAATAGAACTTCAAAAGTTCTTTCAAAATGGCTTATAAATACATTGTTCTTTGATCTACTCCCTGGCCAAGTTTCATTTTACCGGTCTCTTCATCAATGCACGAGTTGTTAAACTATTTCACATTTGTTCAGTCTCTATAAAAGAGTCACGTATTTGCCTTAAATCATCCAGGCTACCTCTGATCCCAGCTTCAGGGACACAGAAGAGGGATGTGTCTGTGATAATGTCTCCTGTGGGCACAACTCCATAAGGTAGGAATTCTCAAAAATGACCTTGGTATGACTTGGGGACAGTAGACTGGGGGATTGGAAAAGACGGGGCCAGACATGGAGTGTGTGTCTGGAGGGTACTGCACTGGGCCTCTGGGCTGGTCCTCACCAGAGGGAGAGACAGGTGGAGAAGAGGAACATGGGTGGTGGTGGGCTATATTCAGGAGAGAGTTTTTTTGAGCCTCTTTCATCTTTCTTACTCTGTCAAGGAAGTGGAGCCATCATATGAATATTTTTATTGCTTTTTGTATATCCTGAGACTGCTGAATTTCAGATCAATACCTGGTGGATAGAATTGGGTATCAACTTTCCATAAGTCATGGCTTCACTTAAGTTGGTGGCTTGAAAACTTAAGCTACAGATAGGGACAAAGCATTTGCAATATCTATGAGGACAGATTGATATTTAGAAAATATCAAGATTTAGGTCAGTAAAGAGAGAAGCAACACAATTAAAAATCACCAAATGATATGGATTATTAATTTCCCAAAGAAGATATGTAAATAGCCAATAAGCACATTAATTATACATAATACCATGATGCAAAAAAAATTAAGTCACAATAATATCCTCATTTCAGAAACACAAGAATGGCTTAGAGAAAGCAGATCCCCCCAGTGGGGGGGCAGCAGATAGATGGGTGCCCGGGGCCAGGACTGGGGGCAGACTGACTGAGAAGTGCAGGAGGGAAGTTAATGGGTGCTGGTGATGTTTTATATCTCTGCTGTGGGATCCATTAAAGAGCTCATACATTTGTGCTCCTCAACAAACTTGTGCTTGAAATACATTTATGTTATTTTATTAAAAAATTCACCTCAGTAAATTTGACGTAAAAACCCAATGCAATTTTGACAGTGAAAGTACAATCAGTAGTATACTTTTCAGAAGTCATGACTATTGCAAAGAGAATGTTGATGAAATTATGGTTGAAAAGATGAAAAAGGGGGGCACCTGGGTGGCTCAGTTGGTTAAGTGTCCAATTTCAGCTCAGGTCATGATCTCATGGTTTGTGGGTTTGAGCTCCACATTGGGCTCTGTGTTAACAGCACAGAACCTGGAGCCTGCTTCAGATTCTGTGTCTCCCCTCACTCTGTCCCTCCCCCTTTTGTGCTCGCTCTCTCTCTCTCTCTCAAAAATAAATAAACATTAAAACTTTTTTTTAAATAAAAAGATGAAAAAATAAGAAACTAACGCCTTCTGCTTTAGGTTAAATACAGTAATTACATTTATTTTCCTAAACTCACTTGATCTTTCTTTCTTTCTTTCTTTCTTTCTTTCTTTCTTTCTTTCTTTCTTTCCCTTTCTCTCTCTCCCCCTTTTTCTTTCTTTCATCTTGAGTTTTCTATGGGATCTGGATCTGCAGATTTGAAAGCCCTCACTTGTTGCCCAGTGATTTCCCATGACAGGCCTGTTCCTATGAATTTCAGAGCCATCTCACTGATGGAATTACCAAACACAGACAGCGTGTCCTTCCAGGACAGAGTGACTTGGAGTCAGACTTGTCTCAGGGTTGGGCACAGCTATAGTTGCTTTGTGTTCAGAATGTTCAGGATCGAGCAAGTGCTCATTCAGCCATCCATGAATGATGAATAAATTGCTATTACACAAATTCACCTGGAAACCAAAAGTTTCTGTCGAAGGTCCCGCATCTGAGTGGAGGAGAGGTGGATATAAGGTCCATGAGGTCACAGATTCTATAGCCCTGGTTTGGGTCAGAAGATTTTTCAGCAGAGGTTCAGCCTGACTGGACATGTCACTGCCGTGACTGAGAGAGTGACAGCCCAGCTCTGAAAGCACAGGCAGGTTGTGTCTTACATGTCCATGGGACTTGAGTTCTGTGGGAGCAGCACTGAGGCTGTTGTCTGAGAATCAATGTCATGATCAGCCTCAGGTACTTAACGGAGCCCCGAGATGGTTGGGAGCTGAGATGCCCACAGAGATAGAGACTCACCCTAAGATTCCTGAGCATTATCATAGTTCCAGGAAAGATATTCAAGGCTCATCCTGGCTGCCTGGATGTCCTACGCTTAATGTCCCTGATGTTTCCTACTGATGGAGACTGTGCCTCCTGTAGATGGAGACACGAAGGACAGCTGGGTGAGCACAGGTTGACCTTGACTTCCAGAGAGACAGAGAATTCTGGAAACTGCAGAGTCCAAGACACTATACACTCAGAGAGAGGAGACAGCTGTGTGTGTGCGTGTGTGTGTGTGTGTGTGTGTGTGTGTGTTAGACCAAAAAAGAGGCCAAATGGCCTCCTGTCCCTCCTATGTCTTCTTCTGTGGGATGGTTCTCCATGAAGCTGATTTGGATTTAAAAAGCAAGTATCCCAAAGAACTTTTTCCTGGAGGGTAATTTGTTTTAGGCAGCAAGGACTCACATGAGAACAAATTTGTTAACCTTACTGAATTTACTGACCCAGAAGACAAGGTCTTGTCGAGGGACATAAATCTGTCCATTTTATCTCATCTAACTGCCATCTAATAATTGGCATAAGAACTCAAAGCAAAGACTGCCTAATAGTTGAAAATATGTGATTTGACCCAGTGGATCTCAACCTAAGTCTGTTTTGCTCCTCAGAGATATTTGGAAATCACTTGTGAAATGAGGACAGTGATGAGCAGTAGAGCCTAGGCCATAGTAGAGATTGCCCAGACTCTGCTTGCTGAGCCCCACAGCCAGGCCTGACCCAACCAGCCCTTCTTATGCGTCTCCCTGTGTAATGCCTGAAGTTCCTAAACCTCCCACAAAAGACCACCAGAGTCGTAAGTCAAAGCCAAGCGGCAAGGGTCATTTATTGCAGGTTCGAACCTGGACCTCTGCGCACTCGTTGCCGGTGACGCTAAGAGGCCACGATCAGGGTTGGTATAGCGTTTTTATAGACAGAGACAAATAGCACAGGGGAGGTTTCAAATTATGAGGGGCCTGATTAGTTGATTTTAAAGTAAGGACATTTGTTGTTCTCTGATTGGGCATCCTCTGTCTGTCCTTTGGCGGGAAGGCTTTGTCCGTTACTTGTGGTGGGAGGAAAAAAGGGGGAAGGGGGTAGGTGAGGAATGTGCTAAGCAAGCAGGTTTACAGAAGCGAGAAATGCCAGTTAGTTTATGTACAATCACTCATTCCATTACATATCAGACTACATTTAGGAAGTTTTACAGCCCATTCTACTACACAGCGGGTTACAATCAGGAAAGGTCTCACAATGCTCATAGCAAACAGCAAGCAAAACAGACTTCTCAGCAATTGTATTTCTTATCAAAGATCTATAATAAGCAGAAAAGAGAACCTAGCTTTAAACTAAGGCAGGGCTGTCATTTGGACTCAAAGCTGTTCCTTTTATTCCCCCCTTTTCCTTGTGCCTAAAGAGCCAATCTTGGATCTTCAGTTTTCTATTTGTAATGTCTCGAGCGGTTGGTACTGAGTTCGTAAGACCATTAATTGTACAGCATTGAACATGTCTTGGATAAAATTAATAATTTTGTTTATGATGCAGGGGCCTAATGTGAGAGCGAGAAGTAGAATGGCCAGAGGCCCAAGTAAAGTGGAGAACAGGGTAGTTAACCAAGGGGACGCGTTGAACCAGGATTCAAACCACCCTGCCTCCTGTTCTCTTTCTTTTTTTCGTTTGGCTAGCCCTTCTCGGATCTTGGCCATAGAATCCCTTACTATTCCTCTGTGGTCAGCATAGAAGCAACACTCTTCTCCTAGTGCTGCACAGAGACCACCCTGCTGTAGGAACAGCAGGTCTAATCCTCTCCTGTTTTGTAAAACTACTTCCGAGAGGGAGGTTAGGGATTTTTCAAGCGAAGTGATGGCAGTCTCAATTCTTTCTATATCTCTGTCAACCGCTTCTCTAAGTATACTAAAGCCCTTGTTTTGTATAGTTAAGGCCGAGATCCCTGTCCCTGTTTCAATGGCCCCGAGTCCGAATATGGTGGCTAGAGTTAGAGCCCCTGCAGTAATGAGCGCTCTCTTAGTTACTCTTTTGGGTGCTATCCACATCTGGTCTACATACTCAGTTGTGCGGTATATGATTTTTGGGAACACAATTACCATTATACAGAATTCTGACTGATTGAACATATCCTTATAGAGGCAAGGGGTTAATCCCGCATGAGAACAAAGCCACCATGAGTTATTTGGTGGAATAATCCAGTTTTCTGAAGTATTGAATATATTTCTGTTACTTATGCATAAGTGGCTATATTTTGTTGGCACTGTTCCTATACATGTCCCATTTCCCATAAGCACTGGTAGTGTGAGGCCGGGTCTTTTCTGTCCCCAACTGCAAGCGTCTGAGTTGTTTGCAGTGCTATAATTTCCTACTATTGCTACTGACTTGTAAAATGGAGGTTTTGTGGAATAGCACAGCCAACAAGCTTCTGTTTCATTGGGTTTAGTATGGTTTAAGGCCTTATAAGTGGTATTCATCATTACCCATAATGGGTCATCTTTGAATGGGATTTGAATTTTTTGGGGTTTTCTTGGGGTCCTGGTTACTGTGGTCACCTAAGTGGCCGAAGAGCTAGGACCCTTGCCCGTGGTATTAGTAGGCTTACTTGTGGGCCCTGGAGTAGTAGTAGTAGGCTCACTTGTGGCCCTAGTAGTAGGCTCACTTGTGGCCCTTACTACTAGATTCGGTCCTACTAGCACTGGTGGAATCTTGGGTTCTACCTTTAGTTTTATCTGAATAACAGTTGCATAGTGGGGTGGTCCCCGATATAAATAGATTCCCCAAGTAAGCCCATTGGTCCATCTAGTTTCTTTTTTTCCATCTTCTAGAAATTTGATACGGACAAGGTTACAATTTTCTGAGTAATATCCTTGGCCGGAAAAACCTATGTCACAGGGCTTGACAAATGACATGTCGATGTAAAGAGGTGTTACCTTCCATTTTGATTTACCGTCATTGGCGGTGACACAACTCCAGGACTTACAGTAGTAGCTGAGAATTCCCCCACATATGGAGCGAGCTTTTTGTCCAAACCCAGGGCATGCATAAAACCCTGTTTCGCTTAAGAAATTTCTTGTTTCCTTTCCCCTCCCGTGGTCTAGTCCGACTGACTTAGCCATCTGTTCTAAATTAAAATAGAGATCCGGCCACCAGGTATTTAAGGGAACATCTGTCTTTGTGGTAGTATTATAGACTTCATGGGTTTCCCAATTAGAAACCTCCCAAGTTAAAGTATAGGGTATGTGGGGGTTGCCCGCAATACTTATCAGTCTGTAGGAGGTGAGCAGGAGCACGCTAGTGAGTGTTCCTCCGATCATTGTGGGTCCAGAGCTGCTGCAACAGTCTTGGTATGGGACACCCAGGCCTTTGATCTCAGCTGGTTTTCGGGGTCAGGTTTTCGACGCAGAGTCAATTTTAAAGGATGGGTCTTACTCTGGTCAACCGTCCAGGCGGTGTTGGCTTCCGGCACGAAGTCTTCTCGAACCGCAAAGGGATCAGCTGGTCGGGCGTGGGTGTAATGGATCCAGGTAGCAATCCCGTCGACTTTGAGAGCAGTGGGTGTGGTTAGGATCACAATGTAGGGTCCCTTCCACCGTGGTTGGAGGGTCTCTTGCTTGTGTCTCCGCACGTATACCCAATCTCCGGGTCGGTAGTGATGAGGCTCAGGAGGGGGCCCGTTTTCATAAATGGCTCTCAATCTGGGCCAAACTTCCTGGTGGGTGTGCTGGAGTTCCCTCAGGGAAATAAGAAGTTTATGATCATCAAATTCAGTTAACACATTAGACTGTAGGTTGGGAATTATAGGGGGGGGGGGGCACTCCATACATGATTTCAAAGGGGGTTAATCCCAGTTTGTAAGGGGAGTTCCGCACCCTGAACAGAGCGTAGGGGAGTAAGACTACCCAATTAGCGCCAGTCTCCATGGTCAATTTAGTTAAGGTCTCTTTTAGAGTTCTATTCATTCTTTCTACCTGTCCTGAGCTTTGGGGTCTATATGCACAATGTAGTTTCCAATCAGCCCCAATAAACTGCGCTATCCCTTGTATTACCTTTGAAATGAATGCTGGTCCATTGTCTGATCCTATTAGGGTAGGGAATCCGTACCTGGGCATGATGTCTTCTAACAGTTTCTTTGCTACTACCTGCGCAGTCTCATGCTTGGTGGGGAAGGCCTCTGTCCATCCTGAAAAGGTATCTATAAACACTAACAAATATTTATATCCATATTTTCCAGGCTTTACCTCGGTGAAGTCTACTTCCCAATAGGCTCCCGGCCTGGTTCCGCGGGTTCTGGAGCCAGGGTTTTTCCCGTGGTTGGTGGCGTTAGTTAATTGGCAAGCTTTACAGCTAGTAACTATCTGCTCAATTTTTGTCCTGGAGTCTTTAATGGTGATCCTAGCATGTCTTATTAAGTCTTGCATTTTTCTTGTGCCCATATGAGTGGCTCGGTGCATCTTGGATAAGACTTTATTTCCCATTTCTTCTGGGAGGATTATGCTACAGTTTGCTGCTCTCCACCATCCGTTAAGGCACTGAGTTAAAGGTAATTTTTGGATCCAGTTTAGGTCTTCTTTAGTGTAGGCAGGATTTTCTGATAAACTAGCTGAACCGGGGTCTGGTAGGGTGGTCATTAAAGCACAGTCCACCTGTAAGGCCGCCTCTCGGGCCACCTGGTCAGCCAAATTATTTCCTCTGGCCACCGGTGTGACCGGTTTTTGGTGGCTTGGGCAATGTATGATGGCTAGTCATTTAGGCAGCCAGAGTGCCTTTAAAAGAGCCAATATTTCTTCTTTGTTTTTGATAGTTTTCCCCTCTGCAGTTAACAGTCCCCTCTCTCTGTATATAGCTCCATGTATGTGGGCCGTAGCAAAAGCATATCTGCTATCGGTATACACATTTAGTTTCTTGTCTTTTCCCAAAGTCAGTGCCTTGGTTAAGGCCACAAGTTCAGCCCGTTGGGCAGAGGTGCCAGCTGGCAAAGGCTCTGCCCAAACAGTCTCAGTTTCAGTTGTGACTGCTGCCCCCGCATACCTTTGACCCTGATGTACAAAGCTGCTGCCGTCAGTGAACCAGGTAACCTCAGCGTCTGGTAGCGGGTGATCCTGTAAATCTTCCCGAACTCCATGAACCTGTGCCAATATCTCAGCGCAGTCATGGAGGGGGGTATCCAAGTCCAGGTCTGGTAACAGGAAGGCAGGGTTTAGTGTTCGGGGGGGAGCATAAATGATTCTGAGGGGATTTAATAATAGTCCCTGGTAGTGAACCAGTCGGGCGTTACTTATCCATCGGTCAGGAGGTTGTTTGAGGACTCCCTCGATGGCATGAGGGGTTGTAACATGTAACTCTTGTCCCATAGTTAACTTATCAGCATCCTTTACCATTAGAGCTGTAGCAGCGATCATACAGAGACAAGGGGGCCAGCCAGCCGCTACTGGGTCTAGTCTTTTTGAAAGATAGGCAATGGGCCTGGGCCATGGACCAAGGAGTTGCATCAGCACTGCTTTGGCTACCCCCTTGTTTTCATCTACGAAGAGATGAAAGGGTTTGGAGACATCGGGGAGCCCTAAGGCTGGCGCCGACAACAGGGCGAGTTTGATTTGCTGGAAAGCCTGCTCAGTTTTCTCTGTCCACTCAAAGGGCGTCTGTTCTCAGGTGACCAGGTAAAGAGGCTTAGCTATCTCGGTGAACCGAGGTATCCACAAGCGGCAGAACCCGGCCGATCCCAGGAATTCTCTTACCTGCCTTCGCGTTGTGGGTCGGGGGATGCGGAGGACGGTTTCCTTCTGTGCATCAGTGAGCCATCGTTGGCCTTTTCTTAACAGATACCCCAAGTAGGTTACCTCGGATCTGCAAATTTGGGCTTTTTTTGCTGAAGCCCGGTATCCCAGGGCACCAAGTGTCTGGAGGAGATTTTTGGTGCCTTGCAAGCAAGCTTCGGCAGTCTCAGCGGCAATTAAAAGATCGTCAACGTACTGCAAGAGTCACTTCGGGGTTTTGATTCCGGTACTCACCCAGATCCTCGTGAAGTGCCTCATCGAACAAGGTGGGTGAGTTTTTAAATCCTTGGGGGAGCCGGGTCCAGGTGAGATGCCCATTTATGCCTCTCTCAGTGTCGGACCACTCGAAGGCGAAGAGCTCTTGACTTTTGGGGGCCAGAGGCAGGCTGAAAAAAAGTATCTTTTAAATCAAGGACAGTATACCATTGTCTTTCTGGGCTGAGGGCACTTAGGAGGGTATAGGGGTTGGGTACTGTTGGGTGTATGTCTATGACTCGGCGGTTAACTTCTCTCAGATCTTGTACCGGACGATAGTCCGCACTGTTAGGTTTTTGTACAGGCAGCAGGGGGGTGTTCCAGGCTGAATGGCAGGGACGCAAGATGCCTAAGTCTAGGAGGCAACGGATATGTGGAGTGATGCCATTTCTGGCCTCCATTGACATCGGGTATTGTCGGACCCGAACTTGATCTGCCCCTGGTTTCAGCTCTATGAATAGAGCTGGGCAATGTTTAGCCAACCCCATACCCCCGGTTTCAGCCCATGCTCCTGGAAACTGTTGGAGCCAGGGCTCTATGTTTTGACTTTGTGAGGGTGGCCCCTGGTGGAGTCGATATTCATCTTCTAATCTTAGAATAAGTATGGTAATGGGTTGGTTGTGAGGGCCAGTCACTTGGGGGCCCCCTGGCGTAAAATGAATTTGGGCCTCCATTTTAGTGAGTAAGTCTCTTCCTAATAAGGAGCATAGGCTGTCGGGGATGACTAAGAAGGAATGGATGACCTTTCCATTTCCTAGGTCCACAGTCCTCTGGGTGATCCAGGGATATTTTTTTATTCCGGTAGCCCCTTGGACCCAGGAAGATTTTTCAGAAATTTTTCCATGGGGCCTGATCAAGACCGAATGTTGTGCCCCTGTGTCAACTAGGAATTGAACTGGGTTCCCCTCCACTTGTAGCGTTACCCTAGGTTCGGGGAGGGGATCCGAACCCCGTCCCCCCTATTCTGCATCTTGAGTGAAGAGGGCGGGTGTGGTTTTTGGCTGCCACAGTTTTTGATCATGATGTGGCTTTTTCTTTTTAGGGCATTCTTGGGCCCAATGGCCTTTTTCTTTGCAATAGGCACATTGGTCCTTATCTAGGGGCTTTTGTTTATCCAGGGGCTTTTGGACAACAGCGGCCAGGACTTTGGTCATTTTCTCAGTGGCTTTAAGTTGCCTGTCCTCTGGAGTCTCTCTATTATTAAAGACACGCTGGGCAATGCGGAGTAAGTCCTGAATCTGTTTTCCCTCCAGGTCCTCTAGTTTCTGGAGTTTTTTTTAAATATCAGTGGCTGCCTGATTTACAAAGGCCATTACAACAGCAGCTTGATTTTCGGGGGCCTCGGGGTTCATGGGGATATACTGTCTGAAGGTTTCCATTAATCTTTCTAAATAAGCGGCAGGGCTCTCTGTCTTACCTTGTATTACTGAATACACTTTTGCCAAATTAGTGGGCTTGCGTGCAGCAGCCCGGAGACCCGCCATTAGAGTCTGGCGATAAATGCGCAGCCGTCCCCTACCTTCTGCCGTGTTGTAGTCCCAGCCATCCTGTGGGGGTCGGGTCAAGGGAAAAGCTGCATTAATGAGATCAAGGTTAGCAGTGGGTTGGCCATCATCTCCAGGAACCAGCTTTCTTGCTTCCAATTGAATTCTTTCTCGCTCCTTGGTGGTGAACAGGATTCGGAGGAGCTGCTGACAATCATCCCAGGTGGGTTGGTGGGTAAACATAACGCTGTCTAAGAGACTTATTAAATCTTTAGGGTTATCAGAAAATCGGGCATTCTGGGTTTTCCAGTTATATAGGTCACTGGTAGAGAAGGGCCAGTATTGAAGTTGGGGGTTCCCCGTATCATCGGGAGGCCCTATTTCCCGTAAGGGTAAAGCTACGGTGGAGTCAGGAAGGCGGAGTCCTGGCTCATGTGGGGCCCGCCTACGGGTACGTCCAGCCGGCCCTTGGACTTCGCCTCCACTAGGCATGGGCGCGGGTTGAGCCTCCCTATTCTCTAGTTCTCCTATTGGCTGGGCTACGGGAGGCTCTGCCGGCGCAGCAGGGATAGGGGCAGCTTGCGGAATAAGAGGAGGAACCTGGTAAGGGGGAGGGTCAAGGGAAAGTAAATCTTGGTTGTCGGGGAGAACAGGTTGTGCAGTTGGAGTTGGTGGCTTGGGAGGGTTGATAGGTTTAGCCTCTAGGATTTGGCATGACTCTGCTATTAAGGAAGAGGCCATCCAAGGAGGTGGGTTTTCTACTAAATCTTGCCACACCAGAATATAGGGAATCTGATCCGAGTGACCTTCTTTCCCTGGTAGGAAAATTTTTGATTTTACTTTAAGGACCACAGGGAGGCAGAAGGTTCCCTCTGTAGGCCAATTGACCCCAAAGGTGGGCCATTCAGAGCGGCAATAGGTGATCAACTTCCTTTTGCGAATGTCTAGGCTTAAGTTGTGTCCTCTAGCTTTTACGTCCCTGAAGTTGGCGAGAAGGAGGGAGAGAGGGGTGCTCTGCGTTTGGCCCATGTTATGATTCTGAGGAAGAGGAGAAGAGAAGGGGGCGCGGGCAGCACGGACGTGGGGGGGGGGCGCCGCTGGCCAGGAGGTGGCACGGAGGGGGCCCTGAAGCGGCTGAAATTAGCGGTGGAGGAGTTCGCACAGGCGACTTCTGAGGGTGAGACCTCCCGGTGGCCTGGCTGGGCCCTGGGCGGAGGGGCGGGAGGGAAAGCCGCAGGGAGCTGAGGAAGGAGGAGAGAGGAACAAAGGATGGAATAATTAATTCTGATCAGCCGAGAAAACACTTAATTCCAATAAAGCATCCGACCCATGAAAGAAAAACAAGAACTAACAAGAATCTTTCGCAGCAGTTCCAACTTTCTGGTGCCGCCTCGGCCAGCCCAACAGAAAGGGTTATGGCTAGGGCGGCGGTTATTACAAGGGCCCAGGGGTGACAATACATTTAGACTGACATAGAAGCACTCGCGTACTCGCCCGTCCGCGTCCCTCGCGGGAACTTAGGTGCCTCTTAGCATGGGCGGGCAGGTATAAACCCCCTGCTTGGATCAAAAAAATTTTGACCGCCTTAAGCCATATGAGGATCACTGCGGAAATCGGGTTAGAGCCCACTCGAATCCCTTAGCTTACGCCGTGGGACTACACATAGGGTAAGTCAGGCGCGTGTCCTTGACTCCCAACAATCATTCCAGTCGATTTAACAGACAGACACACAAACACACATCACATCAAAATACGGGTAACAATTGGCATGCCTAGATGGTTTTTCTTTTTAGACGCCTAGAGATATTTCTTAGCACTCTGGAAGTTCATAGAGAAAATGAAGGTATTTAGTTCGCAGGCACGTTGGGCATAAGCAGCCCACAGAAAGGAATCCTGATGGGCCAAAAAGGCCCCCCGATGGACCAAGAAGGTCCCCTGATGGACCAAGAAGGCCCCCAGATGTCAGTGGATGTCTCCAACTGACCCCGGCCGGGTGCCCTAGAGCGCGTCCGCCAGGGTCACACCAGCTTCCAGACAGAACCGGTTCTCCAGAGAAGAAACACAGACCTGAGAGAAAAGGAAGAACGTTAGAGCCGGCTTACTTAGAGCCGGCTTACTTACCGATCGGAATCAGATACGACCCGTTGACCAGAAGTCTGGTGGGCTCGGGGGAGGTCTCGGTGGAACCTCCAAATGTAATGCCTGAAGTTCCTAAACCTCCCACAAAAGACCACCAGAGTCGTAAGTCAAAGCCAAGCGGCAAGGGTCGTTTATTGCAGGTTCGAACCTGGACCTCTGCGCACTCGTTGCCGGTGACGCTAAGAGGCCACGATCAGGGTTGGTATAGCGTTTTTATAGACAGAGACAAATAGCACAGGGGAGGTTTCAAATTATGAGGGGCCTGATTAGTTGATTTTAAAGTAAGGACATTTGTTGTTCTCTGATTGGGCATCCTCTGTCTGTCCTTTGGCGGGAAGGCTTTGTCCGTTACTTGTGGCGGGAGGAAAAAAGGGGGAAGGGGGTAGGTGAGGAATGTGCTAAGCAAGCAGGTTTACAGAAGCGAGAAATGCTGGTTAGTTTATGTACAATCACTCATTCCATTACATATCAGACTACATTTAGGAAGTTTTACAGCCCATTCTACTACACAGCGGGTTACAATCAGGAAAGGTCTCACAATGCTCATAGCAAACAGCAAGCAAAACAGACTTCTCAGCAATTGTATTTCTTATCAAAGATCTATAATAAGCAGAAAAGAGAACCTAGCTTGAAACTAAGGCAGGGCTGTCATTTGGATTCAAAGCTGTTCCTTTCACCTGATGCTCTGGATGGGGTTCTACATGCAAATCCTCCCCTTTCCTGAGGCCATGCAAGCCTTTCCTTTACCTTACACCTGGGGTCCTGCTGAGCAAAGAGAGTGTAGGAATGAGGGGACTTCACCCCAGGGATGACACAGGAGCACCTGCAAGAGGCAGGGAGACAGGAGCTCCCAGCTGAGGAACTGGGGAGCACCAGTGCCCTCTGGTGAATTCAGGAAGCATGTGAACCCTGGGCTGGAGCTGGAACCCAGGGCTCTTGTTTCCCCATCCACCAGTGCCCACAGTTCTAGCCTCTTCAGGTTTGCGTCTTTCTCTTAGAAATATAAATGAAAGTTTTCTCTGTCTCCTTTTCTGGCTTGATAACTTCTGTCTTTTCTTTTTTTTTTTAATTTTTTTAACGTTTATTTATTTTTGAGACAGAGAGAGACAGAGCATGAACGGGGGAGGGTCAGAGAGAGGGAGACACAGAATCTGAAACAGGCTCCAGGCTCTGAGCTGTCAGCACAGAGCCTGACACGGGGCTCGAACTCACGGACCACAAGATCATGACCTGAGCCAAAGTCGGCCGCTTAACCGACTGAGCCACCCAGGCGCCCCGATAACTTCTGTCTTTTCATCACTGAATCATATTCTAGGTATGGACCTACCAGAGTTTATATACTCATTCACCTATGGGAGGACATATTAGTTGCTTTCAAGTCTTGACAATCGTATGTAAAATAACAATAAACACATATATGTATATCCTTTGTAGACACTAATAACTTGTTTAGGAAAATAGGAGTGTGCTTTCTGTATTATCATTAAGACTTTGTTTAGCTTTGTAAAAAACTTCCAAGGCATGTTCCAAAGTGGCTGGGACACTGCATTTCCTCACATCAATGAATGAGAGTTCCTGTTGCCCTACATCTTGGACAGCATCTAATGTTGTCATTGTATTGAATTTTAGCTATCCTAAATGGAAGTCTAGTGGTACCTCACTGTTTTTTTAATACTCCAGTGACTTATTATGTTGGATATCTTGTCACATGTGTAATAGTCATTTGTGTACCTTCCTTGGTAAGGGGTCTGTTCTGATCTGCTCACTGGGGAGGCATTGTCCAACATCCTGGAACTCAAGAACTCAGCAAAGTTCCAATCTCAAAGAGAAAGGGAGAAACTGAGTATCTTTAAGCTTTCTGAACTCAGGAATTCTCAATAAAGCCCAAAATGGTACCAGAGGACATGTAGGGGGTTGGGCAGAGGGCCACCTAGTTCTCCCAGGTCACACATCCTGCACTACTACCAGTCCTGTCATTCCAACCCAGCAAATGTGGAGGCCATTTTGCTTCTGGAAACACAGTAACTATTTTTGCATTAGGAGGGCAACCTCCAAAAGGAGATATTTTCACTGACTTTATAAACTTACATGAGTCCAGATATTGAGGCCCTCTGGTTTTGGCAGGATATATAAAGTTACAAGCCATAATCTGAGCTGTTATTGGTCCCAGGAAGGGACAAGGGAGTGATAAGACCGGGACAGAGGGGAGAGTATAAGTTAACACATGTCCCTGTTGAACAGGGGTTTTGTGTGACATTTGGTTGTATGCAGCTCTATAGCAATAATGACCAGCCTCTCCTCAGGCTGGAGCCCAGAGGTGGTTAAAGAGCTTTTGTCAACACACATGGATCTGGACAATCAGGCTTGAGCAACTGGATGGTCCCTTACCACTGTCCTAGGTCACAATGTAAGGGCTCTGACTGAAAGCCTTGACACCATTGCAGTTGTAACCCCCAGTGTTTCTGCTGTTCCTGTAGTAGGAAATGACCTGGAATCTGGGGTCATCAACAGCTTCTCCAGGGGAGTGACACATGCACATATGAGGGAGTTCTTGCTCTAGACATTCCACAGCTCCCCACTCCCTGGATTGTGGCAAAGTTCCAATGCAGTCTAAGAGGAGAGCAAGACATAGTCAGTACCTGTGGGCTCAGGACATCCCTCATGGGAGTCCCCATGGACCCCGGTGCCAGCTGTAGCAGAACCTGATCCATGGACCTACTACATCCACTTCCCTGGGGCAGGCTTAGCATTTTCCCAGCAACTGTGGAGCATCCCCTAAACTCTCATGGCCCATAAAGAGATTCCTGGCCTCAGGCCCCAAATTTACCCTTTGACTAACCCCCCTCTTCCTGACTTCACAACTGAAGGCTCAGCTTCCCAGTGAAGGATCCAGGCCAGCTCTGAGCCTGCAATTCCCCCACAAGCCCATATTCTCAAATAGCATCTCACATCCTCATGTCTTCTCCCTGGATCCAGGAAGCCTTGGCTTCTCCTGAGCACAGAAGGCTGTGAGGAAAGGGGAGGTCTCCGTTCTGAACCCTGGAAGGGCAAGTCTATGCTGCAGAGGAATGTCCGACTGCTGGGATGGTCCTGGGCCTCTGAAGGGGATGAAGTCAAAGAAAGGCTCATTTTCCTCATTTCAGGAGAAAAAAGGCAGCTGCACAGACTCTGGTTCTATGACATGTGGATATCCAGGCAACATGGGTGTTATCATGACATTGAATTATTTTGTTTCCTTTTTGTTTTGTTTTTCCTGAGGCCACAGAAACAATGAATGGATAATGGAGAGTAGACTCAATGTGAACCAGGTGGTATTTGCAGGTACAGTGTGTGTATAAACTACTTATTTTTAAAAGTTTTAAATTGTCATTGAACAGGACTCTGAGTTGGTCAAGGATTTTATCCTACTTTCTCATCTGCCAGTGTCACTGTGAGAAGCATAATTATTTACAATGAGACGGTAATAGTCAGCGTCATCCTCAGGCTTGCAGCCCAGAGATGAGCAGAAACCTGCATTGGTCGAGGCATCTTTGGATCCAGAGAAGTGGTTGGAGATACAAGATCCCAATTGTGTACTTGAGTCTGAGTAGTAGTACAGGAGAAGTAGTACCAGGGAAGGCTCCTTGGCATCTTCTGGTACCAGAATATGCTCTTGTTGCCAATACTCATGTCACTGCTCAGGGAACAGGTGAGTCTGGCTGTTGTTCCAAGTGATGAAGAGAGAGAGGGTGGCTGGGTCAGCACAGGCTGGGACAGGGAACTTGCAAACAGAGACACTCATGGTTGATAGGGCAGGGAACAGGGTGAGACTTCTCAGGTGCTGAACCAGAGGGACTGAATCAGGCTGGGTGGGGGAGGTTGCCCTATGTCCCCAAGGCCGGTCCATACTTGTGCAGTGAGAGAAGATCACGAGAAGGACAGCAGTCCAGGCCATGGTGACACAGCCCTTGGTCCCCACAGTGAGCTGGGCTGCCCCAGGCCTCCTTTTCTTATTCACCCTCTGTCACAAGATGTGCTGTCCATGCAAATGAGGTCTATCCAGTGACTGCCAACCCCCTCCCTGAGCCCAGGTGCTGGAGCTCAGCTCATACCACACACTGAAGAGGATGGAGGTTGGCTTCATGCCTGGGGAGACCCTTGGGAGGATGTACCTGCTGAGACAACACACAGGTCCCTGATCAGGGGACTCTGCCAGGCCAGAGAGGACACAGCTTCTGAGTCCCCATCCAGGAGCACAGGGCCCTGCCCCCAGGTCCAGGATCCTTTGAGTAAATGGTCTACACTGAACAGTAGTGTAGGGACCCTAGTCCCACACCACCCTCTTCTGGTCACAGGGCACACAGCTCGCACATAGCTCACCTTGGCCCAAAGCCATGAGAGCCTTGGGTTTTGCAGTTCACCAGGTCCATGTCTATTCCAATATCAGTGATTTTATTCAGAGATAGTGTGATACCAAAGCACCATCCATGATTGCTGTAGTGTTTTTCACTCTCACAAAGAGTCTTGGTCTATGGGAGATGCAAACATTTATCACAATTACAACTTAAGTTGTGTGCATCCCAGCAAAGATACTGCAAACATCATATCCCTCCATCGGTACATGAATTGGAAATGCATATATTTTGAGTGTTTTATAACTCATGTACATTAAAGCAATGGATTCCAACTACTCTCCCATAAATTAGTTGTATAATAATCTGCTATTTTTTTAGCTAATTTAATTCTTAATAATTTATAAAATAAAGAAAGAATTATGAATTTATCTCTGATGAAGTTCAGTTTAATTTTTTTTTTTCTGGATTGTGCTCTTGGTGTCTTATCTAAACATGTTCAGATACAAACCTAGATCCTGAAGATTTTCTCCTATGTTTCCTTCTAAAAGTTGTATCCATTTAGTGAATGGTTTTATAAAGCAGGATGGTTAAGTGAGATTCATTTCCCCCTACAGCTATCAAATTTTTCTGTGGCCATTTGTCCAAAAGGCCATCCTTCCTTCTTTGAAAGACTGTTGTACTTTTGTTAAAAATAATGATCCATACTTTTGTTTCTGGGTTCTCTGTTCTGTTACATCGGCCAATGTGTCTATTCTCTATCCATACCGCTCTGTCTTCCTGTGATAGGAAATGAATTAAACTTTTATACAATTTAGGGAGAATTGACATGTTTATTATATGGAGTCTTTTAATCCATGAACAGCACGTGTTTTTCCCATTGTTTTAGATCCACTTTGATTACACATACCAGCATTGTCCAGTATTCAGCATCCATGGCCTACAAGTGTTTTTTTAACATGCACTTAAATATTTCATTGTTGAGTGGTTTTAAGTGATATTTTAATTCTGTTTTCATATGTTTATTGCTAGTGTAATCACATCTAAATGTTATATGCTGATCTTGTATTATAAGATTTTCCTGAAATTACATATTACTCTTGGAATTTATATATTTGTAGGTATATTTACAGTGTCCTTTGGATTTTTCATGTAGACCATTCTTTCACCTGAAAATGGGGACAGCTGTCTCTTTTTCTTCTTATTCAGTATGCCTTTCATTATTTTTCTTGCCTTATGGCTCTTTCTGGAACATTCAGTCTTATGTTGAATTATAGTGGTGGGATTGGACATGCTTGCCTTGGTCTCTACCCTAGGGAGAAAGTTTTCAGTGTTTCACCTCCACGTGCGTAAGCTGTATCTGTTTTATAATTTCATTTATCAAGTGCACAATGTTCTCTATTTTTTTATTCCCTGAGAATATTTGTCACAATAGGTTTTGAATTGTGTCAAATGCCTGTTCTATATTGATTGATGAGTTTATGAGATTTTTCTCCTTTAGCTTGTTATTACAAGAGATTATGTTGATTGATTTGAATATTGAACCTGTCCTGCATCTCTGCAATAAACCCCATTTGGTCATGGTATGTACTTCTTGTCATATATTACTAAATTTGAAACTATGCCCCATAAGGTTAATAACATTGAAACTAGCAGAAAATTTAAGCCTTGTTTTTCAGGGAACTGCTTCCTCCTAATTAGCTATTTTTTTTTTTCTTCTTAGACTCCACTAATAAATCCACTAGTTGTCTCTCCAGATGAACAAATAAATGGCTCTGCATTCTTCACCCCAGATAAGGAGCCCAGGACCTCATCCAGTTTATACCAGTTTTGGAGTCTGTGCACAGCCCTTGCCCTTGTCAGACAGTTATCTTTGCCTCATTATAATGTTGAATCTCCACCCTACAAGGAGCAAAAGCTGCATTAACATAACATTGGATGTGCATACAGGCACTATGCTACCTATGCCCAGATAGAGATGACATGTGAAAACAAAGCTCCCCTTTCTGAATATTACATGCAATGACAAAGTTCCCCTTTCTGAATATTCATCCTAAATCCTAAATAAAAAGAACCAACTCACCCTGCTATGGCAGTCACAGTTTTGGAAGTTATTCCCCATGATCTCCTTATTTGCTGCACACACAGCTTCCTTTGTGTGACAACTCCACCCGGTGCAGTGTCTACCTGTAACTCACCAAGCAGCGAACTCATGTTAGTTCAATTACAAATTCTGTTTTCCAACACTTTCATAAGAATTGTGAGTGTCTGCTTGGGAGGGATATTCAGTTTCTTTGATTTGTGCCAGGAAGCTGTTGGCAATAGTCATTGATTGAAAAATTTAGGAAGAATCATTGTCTTAGCCAAATCCAGTATTTTGAACCACAAGTAAGGAATATCTAGTCATTCATTCAAGTTGCCTTTCATTTCCCTTGCGATGTTTTGTTGTTTTCCAGTAATAAGACTTTTAATTTTTCTCAGTTTTATCCTTAAGAATTACATAATTATGGAATTTAAAGTGGCATTGCTTTTATTTTTTAGATGTTGATTATGTATTGCTTTTATATAAAATACCATTTATTTCTGCATGTTGGTTTTGAAACCTGAAGCCTAGATTGAACTACTTAGACCAGAAGCATCTAGAGCCACCGCTAGAGTCAGAGCTCAAATCAACACCTTTTGCCTCTGACAAATCCACTGAATAATTTTTATCTCTGAGCAAGCTAGTTTGCCTTTGAAAACATGAAAACACTGAGAATAGGTTATCAATCCAAAAAAGTAACTGAAGGAAAGGATGTGACATTGTCAAATCTACTGGTTCCAGGAAAATTAGGAATCAGTTGAAGATCCAACAACAGAAGTCACATCCAGAGCCACCAGAGTGATGATGTCACCAGGCCTGGAGAGTGGAAGAAGATTTTGTCTAACTTCCTCATAAGTCTGGAGCATGGTATGCATTGGTGTTATTGTGCCATATACAACAGTAGTAGTCACCTCATCTTTGCACTGGTCTCCAGAGATGTGCAGAGCCCCTCAGCTCATCAATGCACTTTTGGATGCAGAAAAGCAAACTGGTGCCCAGATCCCTGGTGTTAATCTGAGTCTGAATTGAATCTTATGAGATATCAGGGACAGCTTCCTGGCTTCTGCTGATACCTGATTACATACTTTTTTTTTCCAACAATGATGTCACTTCTCAGGGTGCCGGAAAGATTCTCCCAGGGATGCAGAGAAAGAAGGCAGCTGAGATAGCACAAGCTAATTCATGCTGGGAGAGACAACTTGAAAACACAGACATGTACAGGAGGCAGGGCAAAGACCAGAGTAAAAGCTCATGGGGATGTGAGTCAAGGTACTGACACAGACTGAGAACTGAGACCTTGTCCCCAAGGCCTATCCCTACTTGACCAAAGAAAGAGAATCATGAAGAGAAGAGGAATCCAGACCATGGTGACACAACTCCTGACCACACTCTGGAGCTGGGGTGTCCCTGTCTTTTCATATCCTCCCTACTGCTCCCAGGGAAATAAGGAGCTGTTTATGCAAGTTTGCACCTCTCTTTCTGGCTTTCTCAGACCCTACCCACCAGACCACTGATTCATGAGCCTGAGAAAGGACCTGAGGACAGAGGAAGCTGAGGTCAGGGCCTACTCCAAGTGAGACCCAGGAGGGAATGCAGGGAGCAGCTGTGGGAACAACCACAGGACCCTGCCCAGGAACTTTTGCCAGGCCTGAAGACACATGGCTGCTGGGTCTCACCTGGAAGCGCAGGGAGCAACTCAGCCTGTGCCCAGCCCTGAGGCCAAAGGGCTCCCCCTAGCTGTGAGTGTCTCCCTTCCAGGCCCAGGGCAGATGCACAGTGCCCCCTGATGTTTACATACTGACCTGCGGGGTTCTCAGTCTCCTGAGGTTAATGTCCAGAACTGTGTCACCATCACAAACAGTGACAGACGTATCTTCCGGAAGCCCTGTGGTCACCTCCAGTAGATAATATGTCCTAAGTGCAGAGGTGGGTATAGGTTTAAGACAGACCAACCCCTCTTTCTCTTCCCAAGCTAATGTTACAGGAAGTTCTGAAGACTTAGAAGAGGCTTTTGGTGGAGACATTTGCAGAACTTCACATCCAGAAAAGCTCTGGGATAGGTCATGATGGGGCATGAGTGTGTAGCATCCAAGGTCAGGCTGAAGTGCCTAGACAGTGGTCATAATGAGAGGTGGGGATGGAGGAAAACCTGGACTTCTTGTGAGATGAGGTAGGATGTTCACCCTCTCTGGACTTTCCTCCTCTCCTCAAGTGTGTTCTTTCTCCTCCTTACAATGGCTGCTTTGCAAACTCCTCTGTCCCTTGTTTCCCCCAGTCCCCTGCCCATCAGAAGAGACCCCTCCCCACCTGTCCTCTCTGAAGTTTGGTCACCTTGGCAGGGACTTTAATTGTGCTGACTTTGCCACTGTTGCTTATAAATAGGTCTCCAGAGAGGTGCAGGTGACAATTCTGGAATCCCACATGGGGCGGGGTTGGGTGGGCGGCACCTCCTGCAGGTGAAGTCAGGGACTCCTCTCTGAGTTGCACTTGGGTAGCAGGTAGTGATCTCACATGGATTGTACATTGTAAATGGACATGGAGTCATGTGGAAAACCTAACAGCACAGCCAATCAAGGGCCACCATGAGGGCTAGGGACACTGAGTCTCACTCATTTTTCCCCTTCATTCTAGTGAATGGAGTCAATTCATGCAAACACGGTGCTGCCATTCTCCATGTCCAGTCCCCACATCACTCTGGATGGTTCTAGTCACAAGGAGAAGGAAGAATGAAATGGGTTCCTCATGGGCTGAGGGACACCATGAGCCAGTTTCTCTATGGGATTGGAGGGTCAGAGCTGCAGAACAGTCACACATGGGTGGGGGTCATTTCTCCCAGTCCCACTCAAGCAGGCTCAGGCTCTTCCCATGGGTAAATGGTGTGGGCATCTGTCTCCATTCTCTTGTTGGGTTCACAGTGCACCCTGGTGTCCACAGAATCACAATCAGTATTCAAATTACACAGCTGGATCTCTAATCAGGTAACCTGTTTCCGATATTTTCCTCCCTAGATGTAAGATGGTTCCAAGACCAGCGATGCCCCAGGTCCTCTCTCTGTGGGGTCACCATGGTCTGGAGCAATCCCCAGTTGGCCTGATTCATACCCACCATACTCCTGCTTTTACCTTCAGACACATCACTGTCCCCACTGTCAATAGGTTGATTTTCACTTTCCATTGGGGATTCCAGATACTCAGCTCACAAATTCATAAAGTTTCTCTTTGGCAAATAGTTACTAAATTATCCTATCTTAAGCCTGTCAGATATGTCATGCAGGATCTCTGATAAATACTTCTTAATTTGCTTTTACTTTTTATTATTATTATTTTTTTAATTTACATCCAGGTTAGTTAGCATATAGTGCAATAATGATTTCAGGAGTAGAATCCAGTGGTTTATCCCCTACATATAACACCCTATGCTCATCCCAATAAATTTCCTCCTTGATGCCCTGCCGCTTTAACTCATTCCCACCCACAACCCCTCCAGCAACCCTCAGTTTGTTCTCTATATTTAAGTCTCTTATGTTTTGTCCCCTCCCTGTTTTTATATTATTTTTGCTTCATTTCCCCTATGTTCATCTGTTTTGTGTCTTAAATTCCACATATGAGGAAGTCATATGATATTTGTTCTCTGGCTAATTTTGCTTAGCATAATGCACACTAAGTTCCATCTACGTTGTTGCAAATGGCAAGATTTCATTCTTTTTTATTGCTGAGTAATACTCCATTGTTTATATATACCACATCTTCTTTACCCATTCATCTGTCGATGGACACAGGGGCTTTTTCCATACTTTGGCTATTGTCAATAGCGCTGCTATAAACATTGGGGTGCGTGTGCCCCTTCAAAACAGCACATCTGTATCCATTTGGTAAGTACCTAGTTGTACAATTGCTGGATCACAGAGTAGTTCTATTTTTAATTTTTTTCAGGAACCTTCATACTGTCTTCCAGAGTGGCTGCACAGTTTGCATTTTCACCAGCAGTGCAAAAAAGATCCTCTTTCTCTGCATCCTTGCCAACACCTGTTGTTGCCTGAATTGTTAATGTTAGCCATTCTGACAGGTGTGAGGTGGTAGCGCATTGTGGTTTTGATTTGTATTTCCCTCACGATGAGTGATGTTGAGCATTTTTTCATGTGTCTGTTAGCCATCTGGATGTCTTCCTTGGAAAAGTGTCTATTCATGTATTTTGCCCATTTCTTCACTGAATATTTGTTATTTGGGTGTTGAGTTTGAAAAATTATTTATAGGGGCGCCTGGGTGGCTCAGTCGGTTAAGCGGCCGACTTCAGCTCAGGTCATGATCTCGTGGTCCGTGAGGGTTGTGAGTTCGAGCCCCGTGTCGGGCTCTGTGCTGACAGCTCAGAGCCTGGAGCCTGTTTCAGATTCTGTGTCTCCCTCTCTCTGACCCTCCCCTGTTCATGCTCTGTCTCTCTCTGTCTCAAAAATAAATAAATGTTAAAAAAAAATTTTTTTTTAAAAGAAAAATTATTTATAAATTTTGGAATCTAATCTTTTATCTGATATGTCATCTGCAAATATATTCTCCCATTCCATCAGTTGCTTTTTAGTTTTGCTGATTGTTTCCTTCCCTGTGTGGAAGTTTTTTATCTTGATGAGGTTCCAAGAGTTCATTTTTTGCTATTGTTTCCCTTGCCTCTGGAGATATGTTGAGTAAGAAGTTGATACAGCCAAGGTCAAAGAGGTTTTTGTCTGCTTTCTCCTCTAGGATTTTGATGGCTTCCTGTCTTATGTTTAAGTCTTTCATCCATTTTGAGTTTATTTTTGTGCATGGTGTAAGAAAGTCATCCAAGTTCATTCTTCTGCATGTTATTGTTCAGTTTTCCCAGCACCATTTGCTGAAGAGACTATCTTTATTCCTTTGGATATTCTTTCCTGCTTTGTCAAAGATTAGTTGGCCATACGTTTATGGGTCCATTTCTAGGTTCTCTATTCTGTTCCATTGATCTATGCGTCTGTTTTTGTTCTAGTAGTAGACTGTCTTGATAATACAACTATCTAATACAGCTTGAAGTCCAGAATTGTGATGCCTCCAGCTTTGGTTTCAGGATTGCTTTCAGCTTTTGTTTCAGGATTGCTTTTGCTATTCAGGATCTTTTCTGGTTTCATACAAATTTTAGGATTGTTTGTTCTAGCTCTGTGAAGAATGCTGATGTTATTTTGATAGGGATCGCATTGAATATGTAGATTGCTTTGAGTAGTATCAACATTTTTAACAATATCTGTTCTTCTAATCCAGAAGCATGGAATATTTTTCCTTTTTTTGTGTGTCTTCCATTTCCTTCATAAGCTTTCTATATAGTTTTCAGTATATAGATTTTTCATCTCTTTGGTTAGGTTTATTCCTAGCTATTTTATGGGTTTTGGTGCAATTGTAAATGTGATCAATTTCTTGATTTCTCTTTCTGCTGCTTTTATTGGTATATAGAAAGGCAACCAATTTCTCTGCATTGACTTTATATCCTGCAACTTTGCTGAATTCATGAATCAGTTCTAGAAGTTTTTTGGTGGATCTTTTGGGTTTTCCATATAGAGTATCATGTCATCTGTGAAATGTGAAAGTTTGACTTCCTCCTCACCAGTTTGGATGCCTTTATTTCTTTGTGTTGTCTAATTGCTGAGGCTAGGACTTCCAATACTATGTTGAATAACAGTGGCAAGAATGGACATTCCTGTCATTTTCCTGACATTAGGGGGAAGGCTCTCAGTTTTTCCCTATTGAGGATGATATTAGTGGTGGGTCTTTTGTATATGGCTTTTATGAACTTGAGGTATGATCCTCTATCGCTACTTTGAGGATTTTTATCAATAAGGAATGCTGTATTTTGTCAAATGCTTTCTCTGCATATATTGAGAGGATCGTGTGGTTCTTATCCTTTCTTTTATTGATGTGATGAATCACATTGATTGTTTTGTGGATATTGAACCAGCCCTGCATCCCAGGTATAAGTCCCCCTTAGTCGTGGTGAATAATTTTTTTACTGTATTGTTGGATCCGGTTGGCTAATATCTTGTTAAGGATTTTTGCATCCATGTTCATCAGGGAAATTAGTCTTTAGTGCTACTTTTTAGTGGTCTTTGTCTGGTTTTGGAATCAGGGTAATTCTGGCCTCATAGAATGAGTTTGGAAGTTTTTCTTACATTTCTATTTTTTGAAACAGCTTCAAAAGAATAGGGTTAACTCTTCTTTAAATATTTGGTAGAATTCTTCTGGAAAGCCATTTGGCCCTGGCCTCTTGTTTTGGGGGAGATTTTTGATTGCCAATTCAATTTCTTTACTGGTTATGGGTCTGTTCAAATTTTCTACTTCTTCCTGTTTCAGTTTTGGTAGTTTATATGTTTCTAGAAATTTTTCCATTTCTTCCAGATTGCCCAGTTTATTGGCATATAATTGCTCATAATATTCTCTTATGATTGTATTTCTGCAGTGTTGGTTGTGATCTCTCCTCTTTCATTTTTTATTTCATATTTATTTGGGTCCGTTCCTTTTTCTTTTTCATCAAACTGGCTAGGGGTTTATCAATCTTGTTAATTCCTTCAAATATCCAGCTTCTGGTTTCATCGATCTGTTCTACTGTTTTTGTTTTTGTGTTGTTTTTTTTTTTATAGCATTGACATCTGCTCTAATCCTTATTATTTCCCATCTTCTCCTTGTTTGGGGTTATATTTGCTGTTCTTTTTCCAACTCTTTAAGGTATAAGGTTAGGTTGTGTATCTAAGACCTTTCTTCCTTCTTTAGGAAGGCTGGGATTGCTATATACTTTCCTCTTATGACTGCCTTTGCTGTGTCCCAGAGGTTTTGGGCTGTGGTTTTATCATTTTCATTGGCTTCCATGTACTTTTTAATTTCCTCTTTAACTTCTTGGTTAGCCCATTCATTCTTTAGTAGGATGTTTTTTAGTCTCCCAAATTTTTCTTGTGGTTGATTTCGAGTTTTACAGCATTGTGGTCTGAAAATATACATGGTATGATCTCAATTTTTTTTTACTTGTTGAGGTCTGATTTGTGTCCCAGTATATGATCTATTCTGGGGAATGTTCTATGTGCACTCAAGAAGAATGCATATTCTGCTGCTTCAGGGTGAAATGTTCTGAATATATCTGTTAAGTTCATCCCATCCAGCATGTCAAATAAAGCCATTGTTTCCTTGTTGATTTTCTGCTTAGATGATCTGTCCATCGTTGTAAGTGGGGTGCTGAAGTCCTCTACTATTATGGTATTATTATCAATGAGTTTCTTTATGTTTATGATTAACTGATGTATATATTTGTGTGCATCCACGTTGGGGGCATAAATGTTTATAATTTTTAGATCTTCTTGGTGGATAGAATCCTTAATTATGATATAATGCCCTTCTTCATCTTTTGTTACAGTCTTTATTTTAAAGTCTAGATTGTCTACTATAAGTATGGCTACTCTGGCTTTCTTTTGGAGACCATTAGCATGATAGATGTTCTCCATCCCCTTACTTTCAATTTGAAGGTGTCTTCAGGTCTAAAGTGAGTCTCTTGTAAATAGCATATAGATGGATTTTTTTTATTCTGTTACTCTATGTCTTTTGTCCGTTGACATTTAGAGTGAGTACAGAAAGATGTGAATTTATTACCATTGTATTCCCTATAGAGCTGGAGTTTCTGGTGGTGTCTTCTAGTCCTTTCTAGTCTCTGTTTTTTGGCTTTATTGTTTTGTTTCATGTTTTTTCCCTCAGAGATTCCCCTTAAAATATCTTGAAGGACTGGTTTAGTGGTCACGAACTCCTTTAGTTTTTGTTTGTCTGGGAAACTCTTTATCTCTCCTTCTATTTTGAATGACAGCCATGCTGTATAAAAGAATTCTTGGCTGCATATTTTTCCAATTCAACACTCTGACTATATCCTGCCACTTTTTTCTGGCTTACCAAATTTCTGTGGATAGGTCTGCCACGAACCTGATCTGTCTTCCCTTATAGGTTAAGGACTTTTTTTTTCCCCTTGCTGCTTTCATAATTCTTTCCTTGTCTATTTTGTGAATTTGACTACGATATGCCTCAGAATGTCCAATTAGCAATATGGCAGACATTCTCTAAGTGATAGCTGCATGTCAAGCTATTGACTGGCTGTATGAAGCTGGTTGTTGTCACTGGCACTGAGCACCTAGTGAGAACCTAGGCAGCACAAGCAAAGGGGTTTGCCCCCTTCCCCAGTGACCTGGAGCTCAGTGTGAGCAGTGTTCTTGTCACCCCATACCTGACAATATTGATCAGTTTTGTCACCAGGATGAAGACCACAATTTAACAAATGTCTTGAGTTCTTCAAAGCATCGTTGGATGCAGAGAAACAGCTTGGATCCCAGGACCCTGCTGCTTACTTGAGACTGAGTAGAATCTCAGAAGATATTAGGAAGTGTTCCCAGGAGTTGGTGCTAACACAAGGTCATTTTTCCAGCCAACATTTGGGAAATCTATGCACTTTTCATTCAAATTTGCCATAAACTTAAAATTTATCTTAAAAATAAAGCCTATTTTTTAAAAATGAGAGAATAAGAGCTTTGCAAAATCCATATGGTAAAGAGAAGAACAATCAAGAGGGAGAATTTAGAATTCTGCCAAAGTTAAGAAACTAAAAAAAAAAACAAAAAAGAAACATTTCCCATCCTAATGAACAAAATTATAAAAGAGGGAGATCATCAAGGAATAGTGGGTCTAACTGGCACACATCAAAATCATGTTTACCAATGATCAACCACTTACTAATTTTTGAATGAAAATGGCCCATGCACGAATATACGAAATAAGAAATGATATCTGAAAAAAATGAAAAAGTTATTACTGGTAACCTCCAGTAAAAATAGATTTAAGGGGTGCCTGGGTGGCTCAGTCAGTTAAGCATCTGACTTTGGCTCAGGTCATGATCTCATAGTTCGTGGGTTCAAGCCCTGCATTGGGCTCCCTGCTGACCACTCAGAGCCTGGAACCTGCTTCAGATTCTGTGTCTTCCTCTCTCTCTCTGCCCCTCCCCTGTTCACACTCTGTCTCTCTCTCTCTCTCTCTCTCTCTAAAAAATAAATAAACTTAAAAAAATTTTTAATAGATTTAAGCAATCCCTATCAAAATAACACCAGCATTCTTCACAGAGCTAGAACAACCAATCTTAAAATTTGTATGGAAACACACAGAAACCTGAATAGCCAAAGCAATCCTGAAAAAGAAAACCAAAACTGGAGGCATCACAATCCCAGACTTCAAGTTGTATTACAAAACAGTAATCATCAAGACAGTATGGTAGTAGCACAAAAAACAGACACTCAGATCAATGGAACATAATAGGGAACCTAGAAATGGACCCACAAATGCATAGCCAACTAATCTTTGACAAAGCAGGAAGGAATATCCAATGAAATAAAGACAGTCTCTTCAGCAAATGGTGCTGGGAAAACTGGACAGCGACATGCAAAGAAATGAACCTGAACCACTTTCTTACACCATACACAAAAATAAACTCAAAATGGATGAAAGACCTAAATGTAAGACAGGAAACCATCAAAATCTTAGAGGAGAAAGCAGGAAAAACCTCTGTGACCTCAGCCACAGAAACTTCTTACTTAACATGTCTCTAGATGTATGGGAAACAAAAGCAAAAATGAACTATTGGAACCTTATCAAGATAAAATCTTCTGCACAGCAAAGGAAACAATCAACAAAACTAAAAGGCAACCGATGGAATGGGAGAATATATTTGCAAATGACATATCAGATAAAGGGTTAGTATCCAAAATCTATAAATAACTTATCAAATAACACCCAAAAACATATAACACCCAACACCCAAAAGAACAATCCAGTGAAGAAATAGGCAAAAGACATGAATAGACACTTCTCCAAAGAAAACATCCAGATAGCTAACAGACATATGAAAAAATGCTCACCATCACTCATCATCAGGGAAATACAAATAAAACCAAAATGAGATACCACCTTACACCTGTCAGAATGGCTAACATTAACAATTCAGGAAACAACAGATGTTGGTGAGGATGCAGAGAAAGAGGAACCCTTTTGCACTGCTAATGGGAATGCAAACTAGTGCAGCCACTCTGGAAAACAGTATGAAAGTTCCTCAAAAAATTAAAAATAGAACTACCCTATGACCCAGCAATTGCACTACTAGATATTTACCCAAGGAATACAGGTGTGCTGTTTCAAAGGGGTACATACGCCCCAATGTTTATAGCAGCACTATCGACAATAGCCTAAGTATGGAAAAGGCCCAAATGTCCATCAATAGATGAATGGATAAAGAAGACATGGTGTATGTGTGTATATATATATATATATATATATATATAACATAGTATAACATATATATATAACATAGTATTACTTGGCAATCAAAAAGAATGAAATCTTGCCATTTGCAACAACGTAGATGGAACTTAGAGTGCATTATGCTAAGCAAAATTAGTCAGAGAACGACAAATATCAGAATGTCGTTGTCAGAATGGCTAACATTAACAATTCAGGAAACAACAGATGTTGGTGAGGATGCAGAGAAAGAGGAACCCTTTTGCACTGCTAATGGGAATGCAAACTAGTGCAGCCACTCTGGAAAACAGTATGAAAGTTCCTCAAAAAATTAAAAATAGAACTACCCTATGACCCAGCAATTGCACTACTAGATATTTACCCAAGGAATACAGGTGTGCTGTTTCAAAGGGGTACATACGCCCCAATGTTTATAGCAGCACTATCGACAATAGCCTAAGTATGGAAAAGGCCCAAATGTCCATCAATAGATGAATGGATAAAGAAGACATGGTGTATGTGTGTATATATATATATATATATATATATATATATATATAACATAGTATAACATATATATATAACATAGTATTACTTGGCAATCAAAAAGAATGAAATCTTGCCATTTGCAACAACGTAGATGGAACTTAGAGTGCATTATGCTAAGCAAAATTAGTCAGAGAACGACAAATATCATATGACTTCACTCATATGAGGAATTTAAGATACAAAACAGATGAACATAAGGGAAGGGAAGCAAAAATAATATACAAATGGGGGGGGACAAAATATAAGAGACTCTTAAATACAGAGAACAAACTGAGGGTTGCTGGAGGGATTGTGGTGGGGGAATGGGTCAAATGGGTAAAGGGTAAAGCCTGAAGCCTATTTCAGATTCTGTGTCTCCCTCTCTCTCTACCCTTCCCCTGCTCACACTCTGTGTCTCTCTGTCTCTCAATAATAAATAAATGTTAAAGAAAAAAATTAAAAAAAGAAAATTGCAGACTAATATTATGAAATATTGATGTAAATATCTCAAAATATATCAACAAAGATATTCCAATATCATATTAATAAATTGATATATCATGAACATATGTGGTTTATTCCAGGTATACGAGTTTGGTTCCATATTGTAAACTCTATTTTTTTCATACTGAAAACTCCTTAAAATAAAACATCATTTTAACACAAATAAATAAAGCATATGATCTGAATAGATCCTGAAAGAGCCATTGACAGAATTTAAAACAAATTCTTGTAACAAACACATAAAATAGAAACAGAGACATTTATAACGTATTAATATAATCTCTCCCACAAACATGACTCAGTTCCTCAGCCAGCACCTTAACTACTAGAGGGATTGTGGGAGGACATTTCCACAAGATCAGGAACAGGAAAAAGTAACCTTTAATTCCATTATTACTCAACCTTATTCTTCAAGTATTAGAAACACAATTAAGTAAGAAAAAAAATCCATAATTAGATTTCAGAATTAATGGTAATGGACAAGGAGTCATTCCAAAAGACCTAAATTTATGCTTGAGTCAAAGATATTCTGGGACTGGTGCAGCAGTGGCAGAAGAAATCTCTCCAATGAGCAGAAACAACAGGCATTCCTGTTGAGGACTAGTGAGAGGATACTATAGCTCTGGGTTTCTAGAAATAGGTAAATGACCAAGGATAGAGACCCTGGATTCCTCAGAGGTCAGGTGCGAGATGAACACAGTGGACCTGCCACCCCCAGTCCATGAACTTCAGTGCAAAGAGACCCTGTGTCCCAACCTGATAGGAGAGGTTGCCTTTCTCTTGCTTTGAGACCGTTTGTCTAGGAAGGGGCTGCTGTGAGTAACTTGGAGACAGAAGGAAAGGAGTAGACCTCACTCCCAGGTTGTGACCCTCAATGGACCTAGACCCTTGGTGGCAGCAGCAGGAGCATCAGAAGTAGAAGCCACAGGTTGAGCCTGAACTGCTGCTGGGGCCACCCACCCAGCAAATGAGAAAAGGGTTCTGATCTCAGTTCCCATAGGCTGGAGGCTCTGTGTGAGCCAAAAATATTGTCATGGGAGAGTATGAGGAGCCACATTATCCTCACTCCTTAGTCCAGTGTTATTCAGGGAGACAGAGTTGCCAGACATGGAGCCAGAAAAGCGATTGGGGACCCTCCAGGGTTGATTGCTATTACCTTACAAAGTACATTTGGGGGCCATGCCTGGGAGCTCTTGGTACTCATTCACACCATTACCACCAATGTTGGAGCTGCTCCAAGTGCAGAAGATGGTGACACTCTGGCCTAGGTACCCAGATACTGAAAGTGGCTGAGTCAGCACAGAATGGGCCCAGGACCCTGCAAGGGGGAGAGACACAGAGAGGGTGATGTTGGGGAAATGAGAAAAGAGGAAGAAGAAGAACCACACATGTCCTCCCAGGGCCCCTTCTCTTGTCCCCCCATCTAGTCAAAGTGCAGTGATTGAGGAGGGTGAGATGGAGAGGGGACCAAGCCATGATGGAGACCATCACTGATTCTGCCTTCTGTGGCCCCACAGCTGAACAGAACCTCCCCTAATGCCTCCCTTCTCTTCAATCTCTGACAGAGAGAGGGCCCTTCCATTCAAATGAGACCCCAGCTCTCTGACCCCTCACTGGCCTGGGTCAGGTCCCTCTGCCTGAAGATGTCAAGGGAGTGGGCAGGGAAGGAGCTGTGTGGGTCCAGGGGGTGGGGAGGTCTCAGCTGTGAACCCTGAGCAGAGGGTACAGGCAGTGCTAGGTGGCAGCTTCCAGCTATGATCATCCCTTAAACTTAATAAACAGGACTGAGTGCCATCCAATGTCCATTCCCGGCACACTGTTGTGTGATATGGTAACCAGAGCCTATAAGAGACAGCTCCTACCTCCTCACTGCTCTTTCCACTGTCCCCTGCACTAAGGCCATATCTTATGTGACCTCCCATCATCTCAGGGTAGATTTATGGTTTACTCAGACTCCTCAAGATCAGTGTGTCCATGGTTCCCTTGAGTGTTCTTGGGTCAAGACTGAGGTGATGTCTCTACACAAATTCCTCTTAGATTAGGATCAAGTCCAGAGCAATGATGGGTCTTCATGGCCACGTGGCCTCTTCTGTGCAGGATGCTACATTGTTTTCTCTCATGTGAGCCCCTTCTGACCATGGCTCCCCTTCCCTGGACATATGCCCCCACACCACTGAGAGGAGAAGGAGCCTCTCTCTAGGGATGAAAAGTTAAGGGAAGGCCCCAGGTGGGCATCCCCAGTGGTTGATGCCAAGTGAATCTTACTCGTCAATATCTCACACACTTGAGCACTACCATCATCCACTTAATTTTTTTACAAATCGTTTTTAACACAGTGACTCATTCTTAGGAATCACTTCTGCAAGCACAGGACACAGGGGTGTGACAAATAACGTTCTCTGCAGCATTTTACTTAAAACTCTGAATTCCTTGAGCAGTATCTGTTCCCAGGAGACTGAGATGTGGTGAATGTTAGAATCCACATTCCAAATAGAGGGTGTAAAAAAGAATTGCCCATAGTGAGTGTTATGGGGGGGGGGGGAGTCAATTTATATGCTTTTGTGTGAAAATATGTCCGTTTTACATATGACTTTGCCAGGAAGATAGATGTTAGCCAAAAAAGAAAAGAAAACAAAACAAACCCATAAAACCATTAGTCCCATTTACCAAAATATCATAAACAGATATTTTAATAACTAGAAAAATTCTAGAATAGTACGCACAAGAGTCTTAACTGATTTTAGTTCCAGGGTTTGCTTGGAATGGAAAAGAACAAACTGTCAGTGTGTTCAGTTGTGTGTGAGTGTGGTACAGAGAAGTTGTGTTACTTTGAGATTCTAAATGCACCAACATATTTAAACTGATAAGTGAAAATCTAAGATTATAATTTCAACAAAATTATTCCATGAATTTAACTAAAAGAAAACCTATGCTCTATATAATTTTGCCTTTACAAGGGTTTTATCTTCTGAAATATCCTTTTCTTTGAAAGCTTTGTTTTTTTAAAGACAATTTTTTATTAAAAAATAATAGGCATTCTGTGCAGTGTTGTTCATTAATAGTAGAAATACTAATAATAGCCAAATTATGGAATGAACCCAAATGTCCATCAACTGATGAATGGATAAAGAAGATGTGGTATGTATATACATATACATACAATGGAATATTACTCAGCAATCAAAAAGAATGAAATTTTGCCATTTGCAACAACATGGATGGAACTAGAGTATATTATGGTAAGAGAAATAAGTCAGTCAGAGAAATACAAATACTATATGATTTCACTCATATGTGGAATTTAAGAAACAAAACAGATGAACATAGTGGAAGGTAAGGAAAAATAAAATAAGATAAAAACAGAGAGGGAGACAAACCACTAGACACTCTTAAATACAGAGAACAAACAGGGTTGCTGGAGGGGAGATGGATGGGGGAGGGGCTAATGATGGGCATTAGGGAGGGCACTCGTTGGGATGAGCAATGGGTGGTATATGTAAGTGATGAATCACTAAATTCTACTCCTGAAACCAATACTGTATTCTATGTTAACTAACCTGAATTTAAATTAAAAAAAAAAAAAGGTGATACTAGGGTCTGGAGACAAGAGGCAGAATAGGTCCAAGTATTCTCCCAGGGACCATTCCCCTGTTTTTGCATCCAGTCACCTGTATAGTGAGCAAGGAGGGTGAGGAGAGGGGACCAGGCCATGGTGAAGCTTATCACCAATCCTTCTTTCTGTGCCCCACAGCTGAGCATAACCTCCCCTAAATTCTCCCTTCTCCTCTTCAATCTCTGACAGAGAGAGGGCCCTTCCATGCAAGTGAGACCCTCACTGGCCCTGGGTCAGGCCCCTCTGCTGAGGATGTCAAGGTGGTGGACAGGGGAGGGACTGTGTGGGACCAGGAGGTGTGGAGGTTATAGCTGTGTGCCCTAGGCAGAAGGCGCAGGCAGTGCCTGGTAGCACATCTTAGTGCTAATCAGTCCTGACTCCTCAAAAGTGGTTCCTTCGAGTTCTTGGTGTCCAGGCCCAGACACACTTATTGTGTGACATGGTGGCCAGAGCCCATCAGATACATCTCCTGCTTCCCTACCACTCTGTGCACTGTCTCCTGACATAGGGCCAGGCCAGATGTCCCCTTATGTGGCCTCCCATCACCTCAGGAAAGACTGTATGCTCTTCCCAGACTCTTCAGGATGAATTTGTTCACAGCTCCCTTGCTGTTCATGGATCAGAACTGAGGAGGTGTCTCTACTCAGATTCCTAAGTTCAGAGCAGTTGACCTATCCCCATGTAGACATGTTCTCTTCTGTTCAGGACACAGATGTTTTCCTCTTATGTGATTCTTCTCCTATTAAAAATTTAGCAGTGTATCTCCAAAACACAAAAATATTTCTTCAAAGCTCATTTTCCTGGTGAACTGTAAGTACTTTGGTTTTTGATATGCTCTAATCAAGCTTCACCATTTTACTAGTCTCCTTACAAATATATGAGTTGAATAAAATATTTTACACTTGTTCATTATTTATTTGTATGAGAGTCAGATGTTTGGCTTTCTGAGTTGGGTTAACTCTGATCCCACTCCCAGGACACAGAAGAAGGTGAGTGTGAGAGCACCTCCTGTGACCAGGACCCTGTGAGATGGAGACTATCAGCAATGCACCTGAGGTGACCTGGGGTAGCACTTACTGGGGATGGGAGAAGAAGGTGACTCATCCTGAGATGTGTGCAGAGAATCTTGTGCTGAGTCTCTAGGTCTGCTTCTCAGCTAAGGGACAGATGGAGGAGAGGAGCACAGGTGGTCAGGGAGCATCTTGTGTTTTATAAGACATTGGAAAGTTCTGGGAGTAAGAAATAAAACTTTGTGAGACAGCAGCCCCCTGATCTCTGTCCCTTGCCCTGCTCTCAGTATCCACAGTACAAAACCCAATGTGAACTAGCTATGAAGGTGGAGGGCAGAGTTGGTAGAGAGCTGCATGATGTCCATGGTGAGGACACTTGAGGAAACCTTCTGACCTTTTCCTCTCCTATCTGTATCCACATCTTCTAGCCAGGTGGTCAGCATGTGATTGACACCAGCTCCAAAACCAGGGATGAGTCTTGTGTTTCCCAAAGAAATAAAATAATTCCTTTTCTTTTAAAAAATGCTTATTTACTTACTTTGAGAGAGAGAGAGAGAGAGAGAGAGAGAACATGAGTGGGAGAGGGGCAGAGAGAAAGGGAGAGAGAGAGAATTCCAAGTAGGCTCCAAGAGCAGTGCCTGACAGGGGGCTCAAACTCATGAACTGTGGGATCATGACCTGAGCCAAAATCAAGAGTCGGATGTTAACTGATTGAGCCATCCAGATGCCCCAGATGATTCGCTTTCTGAGAACCATGCTGATTTGAGGGAAGATGGTGTGGGTGGTCTGGTCCAGTCCTCCTGAAGGCTGGGATTCCTGATCAGTGGGTCCAGGAGGACAACCCTTTCTCATTCTGGAGGGCTTGTTCTGTGGATGTGATACTTGGGAATGAAGAGTATTTTATCCCTATGTGGAAATCAGCTTGGGGCCATGAGGGTAATGGAGAAGAGACATCTTGGATAACTATCAGAGAAGAAAGAGTGAAGCCCTGAAATATTCCCCACTTGTCATCTGGAGAGGAAATATCCCCATGTCACCACTGAGCAAGGCAGGGAGGCTCTTGATGCTTTCATCATGAAAATGAGCTTGGGGTCTCATCTCTCCACCCTTTCCCATGAAGCTTCTTTCCAAGGGCTCACTCATATCCCATCCAGTTCCTAAGAGCAGCCTTGAAGCCACACCTCATTCTTCAGTACCTCCTTCCTCCCCAAACTTGCTGAGTCTGCCCATTCTCCTCCAACAGCCACAGCCCTTCTCCGTTGCCTCCCTCTTTCCTCCTGCTCATTCTTGTTCACTGAAGCATCTGGACTTTTCTTCATAAGCTTGAATCAGATCCTTCTTGTCAAACCCTCTAGTGATTCCTATACTCACGCTATCATGCTGACCTCTCTTCACAGTAACATTTTATGTGTTTTGATACTTTTACTGGATTGTTGTCTCTTCCCCAGACAGCATCATCACCCTTAGGACAGGGACCATTCCTATCTTATCCCTTCTCTATCCTGAGCCCCTAGAACCAAGTGTGACACTGAGTACATGTTAAGTAAATAGTATGGAATGAAGGACCTCTTGGTCAGCCAACTGTCCTGAGTCGGCTCATCTGAACTCTGTATCACTGGTCCTGCCCTGACCCTATCATGGACCTGGTCCCCAGGGCAGGCTGACACTAGCATCAAGGGATTTCTGCCCAATGTGACACAGTATCACAATATGTTGTCACAAAGGACTGGATTTGGGGACATAATATGAGAGGATGAGGACAGATTGTAGATGATGCACAGCTAGATGCAGTAAGTGTCCAGAGAGTGAAGAGCCCACAAGGGGAGGAGGGAGGCTGCATCCTGTGCCCCACAGATCTGGAACACTGTGTCCAGATCATCCCATATCTGGTCCCAGTGGTCAGGCTTGTCTTAGGACAGGATCTAAGAGACCCCATGGAAACATTCCTTGACAGACCTGAAGTCAGAGTTTTCATTTCAGACGCCAATTAGACAAGAACCCCAGGTTCACATTTCCAAGGCTTCTGCCTGCATGTTTTGTTTGCAGACCATACTGTTCATCTCTGTGTTGCTGCTTTTTCTGCTATACATGGTGGTGTTCTTGAGATCTGATCCCAACATCATGAATGGATGTGTCTGTACAGCTTGGAAACAGGAATCTAAATGATAATATATATATATATATATATATATATATATATATATATATAAAGAGGAGACATTTAGCATCCTGCTCACTTTGTCCAAAGCCTAACTCACTTGAGAATTCAGAACACAAATCTTGAGACTGCCAATGAGGTTGGTAAGTGGGAAGGGAAGTGCAGAAAGGAGAGAGTCATCAAGGATGGGAGCCCCAAATCTTAATATAAGCTAAGAAGAAATCCCTGGCTGTTCTTGAGGGTAAGGGACTTGAAGAAGCCCAGATACAAACATATTTTTCATTTCCTCACTTGATCAGATGAGGAACACTAACAAGAAAAGGAGAAAGATCTAAAATTGTCACTGTAGACAGATGAAATTGGTTGTGGGTGCTCAAGGAGCTTGAATCTCATTTTCTCCAGGCCTGGAGCACTGGAGAGGCACTGGGACCTCTTCATTTTGCTGCTCAGTGATGTTCACCTTCATCCTTAAGTTGCAATCAAGACCTTCAGCTATACAGTGACATGGAGACGACCAAGAGGACCAACATCCCACGAATATGTGGTTGTTTCAATGGGTCCAGAGTTTTGATGAAATATCTCAAGTGCTGATGTGTCAAAATTATACCCTTCAAGCCACTGTTTTTGCTTCTTCCAGTACAGTAGACATTGGCTTTCACTCCTGGGGTTCCAGTCCCTTAGAGAGCCCAAATCAGCAGGGAAAGGTGTTGTGAACACAGGACAAGTCTACACAATGGAGGGAGTGGGGAAGAGCTGAAGAAGGATACCTGCATAAGCATGAATGTCAGCATACTTGAACTGTGTCATTTCAGGGACAACGAGGAGGGGGGAAATCCAGAATGTGGTGTAGACAATCCACAATTCTGTTCCTAAGGCCGTCAAACATCTTTCTCAATCTCATGTTGTACTCCATATCTACATCATAAGCTCTATTTCATGGACTTTTTGTGGGTTCTGTTCTGTGGAATAATCTATGGTAAGTGTTGGAGGATGGGGGGAATCTGTGTCCTGAGTCCAACAAAGGCCCTGAGAAGTCTGGGTTTCAAGGAAGCCTGTGTCAGGGAACGTAAGATTTCCCCAGTAGGCATGACTTTCCACTACATACACACCCACAAGATCAAGCAAACAACACCCTATATGTTGCAGGGATACAACCACATCCCTTCCAAGACAGGCCAAGACAGGTATTGGAGGTGATCTATTCTATGACCACTTTCCTCAGACTGTCTTCCCAGGAATTATGGATGCAAGTTCCATTTGTAACCCTTGGAAGTACTGTCAGAGTTTCTGAATCACACGGTGCCCTCCTTAATAAAGCACCTGTATGGCCACAATTCTCCTCCAACAGGTTACAAGTTGCAGGGTCCTTCTCTGGGTTGAGGTGATGAACAGAAACTCATCACCCCATATGGACATTGGTGGTAACCACACAGTCTTAGTGCCCAGGAGCCCCCACCCCTAGCCCTGTTGCACCCACACTCTGTTCATCAGCCCTCAGGACACTAGGTCCCTTACCTGGTGTATGTTGCTGATAGAAGCTGCATGCCTGTGCCCCGTCCTGATTTGTTTCCTCTAACTTCAAACCAACTTCCTATACCTCATCCTCCATAGATACAGGCATACCCTGTGAATGCAGAGCAGGATTCTCCCAGGGCTAAAAGTCTGTGTACACTTTTTTTATTGTTTCTTTTTTTTTTTTTTTCTGGGATTCCACAGCATTACAAGGACATTTTACCCAAAGTTATTGCAACAATTGTATTGGTCAAGTCTGAGAGAATTGACATCTTCACCACATTAAATATTTTGACCCATAAGCCAGATATACCTACAGATTTATTTAAATATTTAATCTCTCTCATGAATGGTTTATAGTTTTTAGTGTATAAAATTTTCAAATTCTGTCAGATTTATCCTTGTATTTCATATTTAATATTTTGGTGCTATTGTAAATGGTATTATTTCTAACTTTTAATTTAAAAAAAATTTAATGTCTATTTATTTTTTTATTTTTTTAAATTTTTTTTTGTAACGTTTATTTATTTTTGAGACAGAGAGAGACAGAGCATTAATGGGGGAGGGTCAGAGAGAGAGGGAGACACAGAATCGGAAGCAGGCTCCAGGCTCTGAGCCATCAGCCCAGAGCCCGACACGGAGCTCGAACTCAGGGACGGTGAGATAGTGACCTGAGCTGAAGTCGGACGCTTAACCGACTGAGCCACCCAGGCGCCCCTAATGTCTATTTATTTTTGAGAGAGAGACAGTGATAGCCAGGGAGGAGCAGAAAGAGAGAGAGGGAGACACAGAATCTGAAACAGGCTCCAGGCTCTGAGCCGTCAGCACACAGCCCAATGCGGGGCTCGAACTCATGAACCGGGAGATCATGACATGAGCCAAAGTCGGATGCTTAACCGACTGAGCCACCCAGGCACCTAACTTTTAATTTTGATGGTTGATTGCTTTTGATGGAGAATACAATTCCAAGCAGCATGTGGAGACTGCATTCCAACCCTAAACTGAAACTCTCAGACCAGAAGTATCTCTGAGTCACTCTACACTCTTAGGAGGGCATAACCTGAATCAACATTTTTGGCCTCATTCAGTTATTTCATTAGGAGCTATTAATCTCTAAGCATGGGATTACCTCCAATGCAACATTAACAGAGTGAGCCTATACTAGCAATAGATTAATCCAAATTTTGATCTGAACAACAGTATGAAATATTGTCAGGTCAAGTGGTCTAAGGCAAATCAGGTACTGACAAAAGAAATGACAATGGAAACCAACCCCTGAGCTGGACTTGGTCAGAGCCCCTGCTGTGGGTGGTGCACCAGGTCAGGAAGTTGCAGGTGAGGTTTTTGTCTCACTGCGTCATGAGTCTGGAACACAGTGTAAGACTTAGAGTTGCCATGCCATGTGCTACAGTAATAGTCAGCCTCATCCTCAGGCTGCAGCCCAGAGATGAGCAGAAGCCCTGCATTGGCCGAGGCATCACTGGATCCAGAGAAGCGGCTGGGGACCCCGGAGCCCTGGTGTTTATCTGAGTCTGAGTGGTAGTACAGGAGATACCGGGGAGGGTTCCCTGGATTCTGCTGGTACCAGTTTATCCAGAAATCACCAACTCTGAAGCCACTGCTCAGGGTACAGGTAAGTCTCACAGAAGTTCCCAGAGATGCAGAGAGGGAGGGTGGCTGGGTCAGCACCGGCTGAGACAGGGAACCTGCAAACACAGACACTCATGAGACTAGACAGGGGACAAGGTTAAGCTGCTTGGAGGCCTGTGACAGTGAGGGTGACACCCACTCAAGAGCTGCCATGGATCTGGGGATGTCCCTACCTGTGCAGTGAGCCAGGAGCACAAGGAAGAAAGGGGTCCAAGCCATGTCGGAGACTCCACCTGTGGCCCCAGATCAAGCCTGGGATGTGCCAAGTCCCTTTTATCTTCTCCAGGGCCTGAAAGGGGAGGGACCATTCAGAAAAATTTGTTTCCTGCCTTCTAGATGAAGTCTCAGCTTTGTTCCTGAGAGGGCTGATTTCCACAAAGGCTCAGAGTTTGTCCCCTGGGAGGGACCAGGGAGGAAACAGCTGCTGGGGCCTTCCACAGACCTGTGAGCAGGAGACCCCTCCCAGCCAGAGGGGACATAGCTGCTGACACATAGGCAATAGTGCCCCAGCCCTGGGGGGGTTGGCCAGTACACAGCTGGAGATCCCCACTGTGTAGACCCTGGAGATTCCCATAGCACCCCCTGCTGCCCACTAGTCAAACTTCAGTCTGTCACTGGAAAGGATGTCAGTGACACTGACCTGACAGCCTGGCCACTGTCAGTCCACAAGCATACATGTGTCACATGCCCTAGTGCCCAAGATAACTAATATTAACAGACTTCCCACTGAGGACTTTTGGCTTTGTCAGAGAAGAACATGGGGTTGATTCACCACCACACACCATGCATGAGACTACAGTGGATTGAGAAAGCAGAAGGCTGGGGAAACACACCTGAGCTGCTCTCTCAGAAGGGCCACATGAGGGAGGAGGCTAGTTCTCTTCATGTGGAGTGGAGGCCAGGTGTCCTACATCAGGACAGATAAGGCACACCACCTTTGCAGAAGAAAGGTGGACTTTGGGGGGAGAGTAGGACGTTAGTCATGATATGTTGAGGGGACGAAACACTACATGATTTGATAGTAACTTTGAGAAAATAGAATATAAGTGACAAAATAGTCAAGGAAATTTGAAGCCTAAATATAAAAGTACTTCTATGTCAGGGTGAGGTGCTTGTATTTTTATTTCATTTGGGCATGTTAGAGTTTGAAAATAGGAGAAATGATTGATGAAATATATATTTTATTTATAAAAATATTCCAGCTTTGTCAGAGTATAATTGACAATCACAAATTGTATGCACTTTTAAGGTACAACATGAAGATTGGATATACATAAAAATTGTGATGTAATCACCACAATCAAGCTAATTAATATATCCATCTCCTCATATACATACCATTTCTTCCTTCCTTTCCTCCTTTTTCCTCTTTCTTTCTTTCTTTCTTTCTTTCTTTCTTTCTTTCTTTTCTTATCCTTTTTTGTAGTGAGAACACTTAAGGTCTACCCTGTCAACAAATTTCAAGTATACAATACAGTATTATTAACTAAGAAAGGTATACCTTAGAACATATACCTCATCCTGGTGTCAGTTTCAACAATGTGCCTGAAGACAACACAGCAAGTAAGGCCATGTCAAGAAGGCTTGAGGGCTGATGATACAGGGAATCTGGAGGAGGAAGATGAGTGCACAATGCCCAGGATGAAGAACACGGGGAGTTGACTGTGGTCCTAGACTTAGGATGAGGGAAAGGATGATGGTGAACTTGAGGGCTCCAGTTAGGTTGATCAGGTGAATTTTATTGTCATTCACTGTCATACAGGTAATGAGAAAGAGAAAGAGGAGGTTGAGGGGAAATAAAGGGGCTTTGTGTTATATTTGTAAACCTGGGGCATGTAGGAAATACCCAGGAATGGGAACATGGGATGTTGCCAAATCAGTCATTCACATTCCAGCGATAGGAGCATCCTTGCATGATCTGCATCAGTTCTGGTGAGAGTGCTAAGAAAAGAATAAGATAAGAAACGAGATAAGATGATTTTTTTAAGTGTAAGTATGAACTCCAAGAGCTACTCCTACTCACAGAACCAAGATAAAGAATAAAAATCCATTTGAAATAAATAAGGAAATCCCTCATTTCTTTCATCATGTGTTTTAATTATTTAAGCAACTACTTTTCAGATTGGGCCTCCTTTTAAGGTTGATTTGGTTATTGTGCTGCTGTCTTTTTTTAATGTGTGCAATTGTTTTTTGTTTATTCATTCAGTTACGAAGAGTATTGTATTAACAACTGCAACTGTGATTGTGGATTATTTTTCTCATTGCTTCTGCTAATTTATGCTTCATGTGATTTGATAAGGTATGTTATAAGAATATGTCATGTTTATTAAGAGCTGAGTCTTGAACATGTCAATATAATTCCCCAAAGTTCCTTTGCCTTGAAGAAAGGGTTTTAGAAAGCATATGAATAGCAGTCACATCCACAATGAGAATGCCATTCTGACAAATGACAAAAAAAGTAAATGTTTATTGGAAACGACTTGTTCACTCAAAATCCAACAACAATTATGATACGATTTTTTAAATAAATCTTATTCCTCTAAGTTTGGAAATCAAAATCACACAGTCTGGAAGTTCAAGTACTATCATTCCCACAACTAGTGAAGTAAGCACAGAGGAAATCTATGACATTTTAGAATCATAATTTGTTTGCAATAGTACCTTCATGCTTTTTATATATTCAAAAACAAAGGGAGGAATGAATTTAATGTGAACAGTGACTTGCTGTTTCAAGACCATTCCTTCCTTCACTGAAGACATTCCAGCACTTTCTCATGGTGATTAATTTCAATGTATAATTGAGTTTACAACAGAAGTGAGCTGTATTTCTCTCCTTTACATGCTATATTTTCATTTTAAATTTTATTCAATAACATGTATCATCAAGTTTTGATAACAAAGTGGAGGGTATAATTAGAGATTAAGAGGCCAGCAAAGTTTGGTATCTTACAAACTTTAGCAGACATGGGAAACTTGTATCTAGAGTGGGCAGTGGAATCAAGGAATACCCTCCTCATACACCCTGGACTCTCCTTGACCCCGTAAACTAATGGATATCAAAATCTGTCATTTCCAACCCCCACTGCTGTAGTCTTGTTATTTTTGCCTCCCGCACCCATCTTCACAACTGAATTTTAGTCCTTAGTGTTACATTTCCCAGAATGCCGTGGGAAAGTTCATACCTGGAGCTGTCCCAGCTGGCAGCCTGACGGGTGGGGGAGGGGGGGTTGGGGGGGGCAGGGTGTCTTCCTTGGGGCTGACCTGGGGTCTCTGAGACATGAAGGTGGCCCTGGGGGAAAGACCACAGGTCTGCTCACTTTATGACTGGATGCAATTCTTCACTGCAGGCAGTTCTTTGAGTGCCATGGACCTTCAGGTCCACATGTAGTTTAGCAGCAGAAATTCACCTCGGATTCTATAGAGTAATTGTGTCTGAGAACTATTTTTCTGAGTCTGTATATTTATTTGGTAAAAAAAAATGGAGACAATTTCTGAGTGGAGTTATAAGAGTTTGTTTTTTATACTAGCACAGGTGTATTTCAACATCAACAAAGTGAAAGTCATAGGTCAGCACTAGTGGTGCTTGGGGTTTATGTCCCACTTCTCCATCACCCTGTGTCACTGTGACCAGCACCACTGTGCATAGTCAGACAGTAATAGTCAGCCTCATCCTCAGTCTGGAGCCCAGAGATGAGCAGAAGCCTTGAAACTGGCTGTGGCATCTTTGGACCCAGAGAAATGGCTGGGGACTCTGGAGCCCTTGTGCTTATTTGAGTCTGAGTGGAACATGAGGAGATGCCAGAGAGGTGGCTTCTTGTATGGGATCTCCAGAAACGATTTCATGATGTCCCCAGTGACTTATGTAAAACTTTAGTCTCTCCCACAGGTTCTGAGTCCCTGGCATTCACCTTTTAACTGTAATTCCACACATACAAATTGAGACACTGTGAGCCAAAAACTAGGGGTAGCTCATTTTTACAAATACTAACTGATCAATAACAAAGTGAATATAAAGTTATTTTCCCACTTCCATTTTACACAGGTGACAACTTAGTGAAACATATGCCAATGAATGAAATGGAAAACTACGTCTGCAACTTTCATAACCACTCTACTTAATTGTCCACTGCCAAACACAAATACCAATGTTGAATATTACATTATTTTTGTTACTTCAGCACCCCTACTTCTGATTCTAATCCCTACAGCAGTCATGATAAGCTAAATTATGCTGCTGTAAGAAATGATACCAATATCTCAGTGTCATATAAGAGTAAAAGTTTATTTCTCACTTACATATCATTTCCAACCCTGACTGTCTGTGACTCTGGTCCACTTCGTCTTCATCCCAGGATATAGCTGAGAGAACATTGCTTATCTCATATCAGAAAGACAAGAGAACTTGGCAAAGAACATTCTAGTTCTTATGTCTCTGCTCTGAAATTACACTTGTCCCTTCTGCTCATTTCATTGTCCAAAACCAGTTAAATGACCACACCTGAGTTTAGTAGGGTGGGAGGTATAGCATAATACTCCCACAAAGAGGAGTATTGGGAGTTGCGACAGTATTAGAGTTTTTAGAGTTTTAGGCTTCCCATTTTATAGGTGAGGAAACACACTTAAGTGTTAAGTAAATGGTCCAAGTCAGCACTGTCCAATAGAATTTCCTCTGTGTTAAAAATTTTCCACATATTCACTCTCAAATATGGTAGCCATGGGGCACATTGTTGAAGGGCAGCAAACATAAGTTAGAAATAGAATTTTAATTTTAATTACTTTTAATTAACTTAAATATAAATATCCACATTCTGTTGCTGCTAGAAACTATACTGGACTGTAGAGGTCCAAGGACCAAAATTTGAACAAAGAAGACTAGAAGTAGAGTCTAAATTTTAACCCAGACAGTCTGGTTTAAAAAAGGACATTATTAAACATTCATCTATGGTGCTGTTCTTACCTATTTTCTGATACCATCTTAAAATGTAAATTGTGAGAGTACCCAACCTTGTCATGTCTTTCTTCATCTTTGTACTCCATGCTTGAAAAACACTTCCTGAGAGAATAAATAAAAATAAATTTATTATATTTTCATAAAGATTAAAATTACAAATCGCACACTTCATCTGTCCAAAAATTGTGCTCCACACTTGGGTTGGGAGGAGATTCCATGTGATTAGGTAACAGATTCTCTAACCTCAGGTGCTTAGAATGCTATTCATCCATCAGAACAGTTATATGAATTGTGTGTTATTGATCAATATAAGATGGGAAAGCAGAAACGCAGACAGATGATACATCTAGACTTACATCCAGATGAACAGCATAAACAGGATTCAAAGCTAATGCTTCCTCTTAATAGCTAACATGCTCTTTTATTTTATTTTTTCCCACAAAGAAATATATATTTTTTCTTTATAATTTGGCTCAGAGCAGTAACATACAAATATTTACACTAAAATAAATTAATGTGTGATTATTTAACTGTATGTAATAATTATGTTGGAATATATTAGCCTTTCCATGAATTTAGTAAAAACTAAGATTTGGTTTTAGATTTAGTACCTTCCTTCCAAATATTTGGTATGAAACCTGGTAGCAATGCAACCATCTGGTGTACACAGCAGTAACAGATTTCGCCAAGGAACAACTGGTATCCCTTCACAGAACACCATCTCGCCCCAGATGCTGATGCCAAGCAGACTAGCTTCCTTCCTAGGAATCACTGTGGAATTTTTCAACAATAACCAGGACCTGGAGATTATTTAAGGGCTGGTGAAGTTCTTGGAATCAACTAACCTGATTCACATTAACCCACCAGGAAGGAAGTAGTTCAAATGCAATATTAATTCTTTCACACTTTATTTTATATGCTAACACTGAAACAATAGAAACCTTTTGGTTTTCCTAAAATAAGAATCTGAAAAACATGCATATGCTTTTTTAGATCATCTGAAAGTACCCATAAAAACCTGTCACTAAACCAAATATTGTATTGGCAAAATGTCCACAGCAGAAAGGAATATTTGATTAAGTTTATCATTGAGGGACAGCATCAAACACAAATTGAGTCATCTGCTAATGAGACAGTCTTATTAAAGCTGTTGGTAGTCTGAAGTAAATTAGGATATATTTACCTTCTGCAGTGTTTTTATTTGAAAGGTTGTGTGGCTTAACAGAAAAGCACAGATGGACCTGGGGACCAAATCCTATTTCTGAGGATGTCAGAATTTAGAATAATGTATATGGAGCACCTAGTTCAGAACCTGGCACACAGTAGGCAGTTAATAAATAGTGGGTATTAGTATTTCTTCCAGGTTGAAATTGATAGCAAGAACCCTGACCTTGGTATCTTGACACCAATGAAAGCATGGAATCTTATTTTGCCAGAATCCAGATTCACAGATACAGGCTCTACAAACACTGCCTTAGGAAATTGTCCAGGCTTATTATACTCAACATTAGTATGAAAAGTTATTGAAGGGAGAGGTGTCTGTCAGTAGCAAAGATCCTTTGGGGATAGTTAATCTCCTTTCAGAGGCTGTAAATCCTAGTGGCTTCTCAGCTGTCCTTAAGAAGTTAAGGACAAGGTCACCAAAGCCATTGTAATTCAGATCCCTTAAAGTTGCTCAAGACTCTCCAAGAGTAATAACAAATAACATCTTTAAGCAAATAACATTTGGGGGTGACAGATATATCCAATGCCTTGATTGTGATTTTGAACTACACAACTCACAGGATCTGCTAGGTCTCCCAGGAAGGGACATGGACTGAGACTCAGAGCTTCTTTGTGGAATCAGGTTGTCTTTTAGATGAGCATTTCTTAAAAAGCAAATTCGGTATTTTGCAGGTGACTTCAGCAGTTAAATTTTTGCTTTTGGTCTCCTTTTCCAAAGTCACCTTTCCCAACCCATTTTTGTAGATGCTGCTCTTTCTGGGGTCATTTTAGCTCAAACCCTGTAAGTACCAGTCACAATTTTCTGTGCTGAAGCAGCTCTGATAGTAGACAAGGAAGCTTCAGGACTCTGTTCACCGGACGTACCACTTAGACCTGCAGGCCTTGTTTGAGATGGGACCTTGATACTGGAGTTTAGATTATTAATCCTTCCTCCTTTGACCCTAAACTCAGATTGCAGAAAGGGGTCCAGTCAGGAAACAGAAGGAAATCTCACCGTGAAAAGCTAAGTAAACTTTTTTAAAAACAGCTTTACTGAGGTATTTTTAGAAGTGTACAATTTGATAAGCTTTGACGTATATATAACATGTTCTTTTAAATGTGGAGCTTAGACCACCTGGGTGTTTCAGTTGGTTAAGCACCCAGCTCTTGATTTCGGCTCAGGTCATGATCTCATGGTTGGTGAGATTGAGCCTTAGGTCAGGCTCTACCCTGGGCTCTGCCCAGGTTCTGCCCAGAACCTACTTAGGATTCTTCTCTATCTCTCTCTCTCTGCCCTTCTTCCAATCATGTGTGGGTGCTCTATTTCTCCCTCTCTCCCCCCCCCAAATAAATAAGCAAAACATTAAAAAAAAAAACCTGTAGTGCTCAAACTGGGGTAATTCAAGCCCCTCAGGAGAATATTTGGAAATGTCTAAAGATTTCTTTGTGTGTTACGACTTGGAGAGTAGAGTGCTACTGGCATCTGAGGTATGGAGCCCAAAAACGCTTCTGAACGGTCCTGCACAGAGCAGCCTCAATCACAAGGAATGATCCATCCTGCTTTGTCAGTAGTGCCTATGTTCAGAAACCCTGTTTTTAACTAAATCTCCTCCATAAAGTGATTGCAATGAATTAGGAGATCATCCATCAAGACATGAGAGGGAAAAAAATCATAATTTGGAAAGAAAATAAAGAAACTCATGAAACTTTCAACTCTAGCTTGTGCAAATAGGAGACAGGAAAGAGTACATTTTCCTGGTGGGGATGAGTTGAGGGCAGAGAGGCTTGGGGAAGTGTGGGTCTCACTTCCCCATGGGTCTGGAACACTGTGCCCTTGTTGTTGTCATAACCAGACTGGCAGTAAGTCAGCCTCGTGATGGTCAGATAGGCGGTATTGGAGGAACTGTCAATGGAGCCAGAGAACCTATCTGGAACCCCCGAGGGTCTTTGGTTGTCATTGTAGATCACAATGGTAGGGGCCCTTCTTGGATGCTGCTGGTACTAGTGCATATAGTAGTCATTAAAGCTGCCACTACTGTGGCAGGAGATCGTGGCTTTCTGCCCCAGCGACCCTGACACAGAGTGGGGCTGAGTCAGCACAACCTCAGCCCAAGACCCTGCAAGGAGGGAGAGAAACAGAGATCAGTGAGTATAGGGCAGACTCTGTTCCCAGGGGGAAGAGGGAGGTCATAATCCCAGATGACAGTTACCCTCTCACAATTCCAAGTGAGCAGCCAGCCACCTGTGCAATAAGTGAGGAAGGTGAGGAGTAGAACCCAGGACATGATGAAGACGTCCCCAGACTCTGCCTCCTAAGCCCTGCAACCAGGCTGGAGCCCACTGATCCCTCTTATGTGTCCTCCTGATCCTCAGGGATCTTGCAAATCTACCCCTTTATGGAGGCTGTGCAAACACCTCCTTCAACTGTAGGCTTCTCTCCACCTGAGGAAAAGAGACTGTAAGAGGTGTATGTTATTCACCGTTGTGAGGTCACAGGAACACCTCCAAAGGAGGAGGAAATGGCTGGAAAACTGGGAGCATCAAGCAGGTGCAGAGGCCACTGCACCCTCTGGTGGATGCAGAGCACATGTCGACCCTGGGTTCATGCTGGTTCTCAGGACCCCTGACCTCCCCAATCTACACCCTTCACAATTCCAGTCACAAGTGTGAAGCGTTTCTGCACAGCATCCTGTGACCACACTACCTTTAAATCTTCACACCTATCTGGATGGACTAAGGGCCACTACTCTGTTCCAAACAGAGCATTTTATGTTATTGGAGGTGATAAATATCGTGGAAAAAGATAGAAAAAATGAGGAGGCAAGGACTCTGCTTTCCCAAGAGGGAAAATGGGGTGGGTTTCTGCGCAATTCACTGAAAGGAGCCCACGCATTCAGGCAGGAAGAGAGAGGAATTGGGATTGGGACCAGATTTCAGCATCAAAAGACACCTGGAGAGGGAAAAGACTTTGAGGTCAGGGAGGGGAGGTGCCAGATGTGAATCAGGGGTCAATTCAGTCATAATAAGTTCTATGAAAGTTAGAAACAAGACATTTAGAATGAAAAGTCAATAGTACTGGGTGAATTTGAAAGAGGTTTCGAGAGAGAATCTACATGATAAGTGATCAATTGGATGTCTGGATAAGATAGGGAGAAGAGTTCATATAAATTTGAGGTTTCTCATTTTGTGGAACCCAAATAGGTATTACCTACTTGTATTTTTGTGTTGAAAATTTTAAGCCCAATTTGATTCTCTTTATTAAGGCAATTATATGGTTAGAGTTAGTGATTCAAGGAGGATGAGTTTAAACAGTATATGGCGATTCTATGATCCCCATGGATATTTTATGAAAACTTTTGTGACTTTCATTGGTGGCATGGTCACAGCCAGTGCTGCCAGAGCTGTGGTTTGTCACTAGAAGCCCAGGAGGATGAACATGGTGTTCTGTAGCACAAGGTGAGTGAAAATGTAGATGGTATTTCTTCTTATCAGCGTTCACACACTCTGGCTTCCATCTATATAATCCATGCCTATGCTTCAGCAGCTCCCCTGATCTCTGGTCTGACTTATTTTTTAAATTATTATTTTGCTAAGAAACTCATATTATAAAACTTACTATTTTAGCCATTTTTAGGTATACGGTTCAGTAGTGTTAATTGTATTGGCATTGCTGTGCTGTGGATCTCCAGAACTTTTTCATCTTAAAAAATTGAAATTATATATTCATTAAATATCAATTCTCCATTTCCCTCTCCCCTAAGGGCCTGAAAACTATCATTCTACTTTCTGTTTCCATGCATTTAGCTACTTTAAATGCCTCATATAAATGGAATCATACAATATTTGTCTTTTTGTAACTGGCCTATGTCACTTAACATAATGTCCTCAAAACTCATCCATGTTGTGGAATGTGACAAGATTTGCTTCCCTTTAAGGCTGAATAATATTCCATTGTATGTATATACCACACTTTGTTTATCTAGCCATCTGTCAATCAACATTTGGGTTGTTTCCACCCCATGGCTATTAAGAATATTGCTCCTATGAATATGGGTGTGCAAATATATCCTCAAGATCCTGCTTTGAATTCCTTTGAGTATATACACAAAAGTGAGATTGCTGGATCAAACAATAATTCTATTTTTAATTTTAGAGGAACCTCTATACTGTTTTCCATAGAAGATGCACCAGTTGACATTCTTATCAACAGTGCACAGGTTCCAATTTCCACACATCCTTGCTAACACTTGTTTTTTTTTCTATTTGGTTTTTTAAATAGTATCCATCCTATAATGATATCTCATTATAGTTTAGATTTGCATTTATCTAATGATTATGATGTGGAGCATTTTTTCATATCCTTGGTAGTCATTTGTATATCATCTTTAGAGAAACATGTATTCAACTCCTTTGCTCATTTTTTAATCAGGTTATTTGTGTTGTTGACTTTTAGGAGTTCCTTATACATTCTATATATTAATTCCTTATCAGATATACATTTTGCAAGGATTTTCTTGCATTCTGTAGGTTGCTTTTCACTCTGTTGATTTTGTCCTTTCAGGGACAAAAGTTTCCAAGTTTGACATAGTCCCATTTGTCTATTTTTGGTTTAGTTTACTGTGCTTTAAGTGTCATATCCAAGAGGGGCACCTGGTTATCTCAGTCCGTTGAGCTACCAACTTTGGCCCAGGTCATGATCTTTCAGTTTGTGGTTCAAGCCCCACGTCAGGCTCTGTGCTGACCACTCAGAGCCTGGAGCCTGCTTCAGATTCTGTGTTTCTCTCTCTCTCTCTCTCTCTCTCTGACCCTTCCCCTGTTTTCACTCTGTCTCTCTTTCTCTCTCAAAAATAAATAAACATTAAAAAAAATTTTAAGTGTCATATCCAAGAAATTATTGTCAAATACAATGTCATAAAGGTTTCCACCTATGTTTTCTTCTAGAATTTTTATCGTTTTGGGTCTTATATTTAGATCTTCAACTCAGTTTGAGCTAATTTTTTATGATGTTCAGTAACATGTAGATAACCAATTTTCTCAACACCACCTGTTGAAGAGAATGTTCTTTCCCCATTGAGTGTGTTTTTGGCATACTTGTTGAAGATTATTTGACCACATATTTGAGCGTTTATATCTGGTTTATTCTATCATATTGGTCCATATGTCTGTATTTATGCCAGTGTCTCATGGTTTGGATTACTGTTTTCCATAAAGGCTGTACCAATATAAATTGTCACCAACATGTACAGAGGTTGCCTTTTCTCCACATTCTCAACACTTGTTATCTTTTGTCTTTTTGATAATAGTGATTCTAACAGATGTGAAGTGATACCTTATTGTGGTTATGGTTTGCACTTTCCTGATAATTAGTGATGTTTAACACCTTTTCATATGCCTGTTCAGATATTTTTATAAAAACATCTACTAAAGACCTTTGCCCACTTTAAAATCAGGTTATATGATTTTTTGCCATTGATTTGTTTGAGTTCTTTATATATTTTGGATATTAACCTCTTATCAGATGTTTGCTTTGCAAATATTTGATCTCATTTTAAAGGTTTCTCTTCACTCTGTTTATTGTTTCCTTTTCTGTGCAAATTATTTTTTTTTTTGTTTGATGCAATTCCATTTGTCTATATTTTTGGTTTTGTTGTTTATACCACATATTCTTTATCCATTCATCAGTTGATGAACATTTGAACTCTCTCCATAGTTTGGCTTTTTTTAATGTTTATTTATTTATTTATTTTGAGGGGGGATGGGGCGGGGGGGGGGGCAGAGAGAGAATCCTAAGCTGACAGTGCAGAGCCTGACAAGGGGCTTGATCTCACAAACTGTGACCTGAGCCAAAATTTAGAGTCAGATTTTTAATCAACTGAGCTACCCAGGTGCCCATAGTCTGGCTATGGTTGATAATGCTACTATAAACATTTGGGTGCATGTATCCCTTCAAAGCTGTATTTTTGTATCCTTTGGGTGAAAGACCTAAATGTGAGACAGGAAACCATCAGAATCCTACAGGAGAACATAGGCAGCAACCTCTTTGACCTTGGCCCTAGCAACTTCTTACTAGACACATCTCTGAAGGCAAGGAAAACAAAAGCATAAATGAACTATTGGGACTTCATCAAAATAAAAAGCATAATAAAGGAAACAATCAACAAAACTAAAAGGCAGGCGATGGAATGGGAGAAGATATTTACAAATGACCTATCAGATAAAGGGTTAATGCTCAAAATTGATAAAGAACTGAGCAAACTCAACACCCAAAAAACAAATCTAGTGAAGAAATGGGCAGAAGACATGAATAGACACTTTTTCAGAGGGCTAGCAGACACATGAAAAGATGCTCAACAGCACTCATTGTCATTGAAATACAAATCAATACCACAATGAGATACCACTTCATACCTGTCAGAATGGTTAAAATTAACAACAGAAGAGACAACAGATGCTGGCAAGGATGCAGAGAAAGGAGAAACCTCTTGTGCTGTTGGTGGGAATGAAAATGGTGAGCCACTCTGGAGAACTTATGGAGGTTCCTCAAAAATTTAAAAATAGAACTACCTTATTTATGATCCAGCAATTGAACTACTAGATATTTACCCAAAGGGTACAGAAATAGTATTGAAATCTTAACAATAGTAATTCTTCCAACTCATGAACACAGAATACCTTCTTTTAATTTGTATCTTTTTTAATTTCTTTCATCAATGTTTTGTAATTTTCAACATACAGACCTTTCCCCTCCTTGGTTAAATTTATTCCTGAGTATTTTACTCTTTTTGATGCTATTGCAAGTGGAATTTTTTTTCATATTTTTTTGTCAAATAGTTTATTGTTAGTATATAGAAACACACACTGATTTTTGTATGTTGATTTTGTATCCGAAAACTTCACTAAATTTGTTTATTAGTTCTAACACTTCTTTAGTGGAGTCTTTAGGGTTTCTACATCTAAGATCATGTCATCTGCAATACAGATAATTTTTCTTCTTCTTTTCCCATATGTATGCCTTTTGTTTCTTTTTATTGCCTAATTTCTCTGGTTAGGGGTTCCAGTATCTTTTGAATAGAAGATGTGAGAATGGGCATCCTTGCCTTGTTTTTGATCTTAGAGCAAAAGCTTTTTCTTCGAATATTCAATATGATGTCTGCCATAAACTTGTCATATATGCTGTTTATCGTATTGAAGTAAGTTACTTCTATACCATTTTTTCCAGAGGTTTTTTTTTTTTTTTATCATGAAAGGACGTTGAGTTTTGTTGGATGTTTTTTCTACATCTATTAAAATGATCATATAATTTTCATCTTTCATTCTGTTAATGTGGTGTGTGCCATTCATTGATTCGTGTATGATGAACCATCCTTGTATCCAAGGGATAAATTCTACTTGATTGGGGTGAATGGTTCTTTTAATTTGCTGTTGAAATCAGTTTTCTAATATTTTGTTGAAGACTTATGCATCTATGTTCTTCAGGGATATTGGTCTGTAATTTGCTTTTCTTGTAGTGTCCTTGTATGTTTTTGGTAAGAAAGTAATGCTGGCCTTGTAAAATGAGTTTGTGAGTATCCTTTCCTCTTCAATTTTTTGGGAAGATTTTAAGAAGTATTGGAATTAATTCTTCTTTATTTTTTTTAGATACTGGTCTTTGTTTTTATTTATTTTTATTTTTTTAATATGAAATTTATTGTCAAATTGGTTTCCATACAACACCCAGTGCTTATCCCAACAGGTGCCCTCCTGAATGATCATCACCCACTTTCCTCTCCTTCCCACCCCCCATCAACCCTCAGTTTATTCTCAGTTTTTAAGAGTCTCTTATGGTTTGCCTCCCTCCCTCTCTAACTTTTTTTTCCCCTTCTCCTCACCTATGGTCTTCTGTTAAGTTTCTCAGGATCCACATAAGAGTGAAATCATATGGTATCTGTCTTTCTCTGTATGACTTATTTCACTTAGCATAACACTCTCCAGTTCCATCCACGTTGCTACAAAGGGCCATATTTCATTCTTTCTCATTGCCAAGTAGTATTCCATTGTATATATAACCACAACTTCTTTATCCATTCATCAGTTGATGGACATTTAGGCTCTTTCCATAATTTGGCCATTGTTGAAAGTCCTGCTATAAACATTGGGGTACAAGTGTCCCTATGCATCAGCATGCCTGTATCCCTTGGGTAAATTCCTAGCAGTGCTATTGCTGGGTCATAGGGTAGATCTATTTTTAATTTTTTGAGGAACCTCCACACTCTTTTCCAGAGTGGCTGCACCAGTTTGCATTCCCACCAACAGTGCAAGAGGATTCCCATTTCTCCACATCCTCACCAGCATCTATATAATGATTTGTTCATTTTAGCCACTCTGACTGGCATGAGGTGATATCTCAGCGTGGTTTTGATTTGTATTTCCCTGATAAGGAGTGACATTGAGCATCTTTTCATGTGCCTGCTGACCATCTGGATGTCTTCTTTAGAGAAGTGTCTATTCATGTTTTCTGCCCAATTCTTCACTGGATTATTTGTTTTTCAGGTGTGGAGTTTGGTGAGTTCTTTATAGATTTTGGATACTAGCACTTTGCCTGATGTCATTTGCAAATATCTTTTCCCATTCCATCGGTTGCCTTTTAGTTTTGTTGATTGTTTCCTCTGCAGTGTAGAAGGTTTTTATCTTCATGAGGTCCCAGTAGTTCATTTTTGCTTTTAATTCCCTTGTCTTTGGAGATGTGTCGAGTAAGAAATTGCTGCGGCTGAGGTCAAAGAGGTTTTTTCCTGCTTTCTCCTACAAAGGTAGACACATAAGAGTAGTAGCAGACCTATCTACTGAAACTTGGCAGGCCAGAAAGGAATGGTAGGAAATCTTCAATGTGATGAACAGAAAAAATATGCAGCCAAGAATCCTTTATCCAGAAAGTCTGTCATTCAGGATAGAAGGAGAGATAAAGTTTTCCCAAACAAACAAAAGCTGAAGGAATTCATCACCACTAAATCAGCCCTACAAGAGATCCTAAGGCGGACTCTGTGAGTGAAATGTTGCAAGGACCACAAAGGACCAGAGACATCACTCCAAGCATGAAACCTACAGACATCACAATGACTCTAAACCCATATCTTTCTATAATAACATGGAATGTAAATGGACTAAATGCTCCAACCAAAAGACATAGGGTATCAGAATGGATAAAAAAACAAGACCCATCTATTTGCTGTCTATAAGAGACTCATTTTAGACCTGAGGACACCTTCAGATTGAAAGTGAGGGGATGGAGAACTATCTATCATGCTACTGGAAGTCAAAATAAAGCTGGAGTAGCCATCCTTATATCAGACAAACTAGACTTTAAATTGTTCTTTAATACTTAGTAGAATTACCAATTATTTCAAATGACCTATCTTCAAGTTCATTAATTCTTTCTTCTGTATGATTGAGTCTGATGTTGACACTCCCTTCTGTATTTTTCAATTCAATCATTGTATTCTTCAGTTTCAGGATTTCTTTTTTTAATGTTTCCATTTGCTTATTAAATTTCTTGTTTTGTTCATGTATTGTTTTCCTGATTTTGTTTAGTTCTTTACCTTTGTTCTCTTATAGTTCATTGAGTTTTGTTAAAATGATTATTTTGAAATATTAGTCAAGCAGTTCACTAAATTTCATTTCCTATGGACAATCACTGGAACTTTTTTTTTATCTCCTTTGGTGGTGTCATATTTCCTGATTCTTCATGATCCCTCTAGCCTTGCATTGGTGTCTGTGCATTTGAAAGATCACATGACTTTTCTAATATTTATAGTCTGATTTTGGCAAATAAAGACTTTTTCTGCTGGATTTCTGAACTGATGGGGCTACCTCTAGGATTGTGGTCTAGTGAGACTGAAGCCCAAACTCATGACTGTTGCCAAGTCCACAGGTGGATCCATGATTGGCAGGCCTGTTGCCAGGGGCACAGTCACATGTGCTCCCATAAGGTCACTGGACTGGTCCCTAGCTGGGCAGGACTACCTCTGGACCACAGTAGAGCAAGACTAGAGTGGGGTCATGAGACTACTTCAGAAAGTCCAGCTTGATAAGCCTGTTACCAGGAGTGCCTATGTGTGTGGCTTCTGCCAAGTCCCTTGGGTCAGTCCATGGGTGGACAAAACTGCCTCAGACCACAAGAGTAGGGCTGATCCAGGTGCTGAGACTGTTTCAGGGACTGCAGTCAGGTCCAACCTCAGTAGGCCTGTTCCTAGGAGCACCTATAGTCAAGGTTCTTCCTTGTTGGAAGGGGCTGGTGGCAAGACTACAGACAAGTGGAGCTGGAGCTAAGTCCCCACGGGGATGGGCCTGCTTCTGGTTTTTACCTGGACCATAATCAGCAGTCCTGCCACTGTTATGTGGATCTTCCATCTCAAATTGGCCTTCCTTGGTCAGGGTCCACCAGGTTTTGCAACCTCCCACCTGGATCCCACAGCTCCCCAAAGGCCGTTTTGTCTCTGAATGGCTGCCAAACATTTGTTCCTGTGGGGTGACATGGGATAGAGACCAACCATTCTCCCATGTTGCTGATGTCACTCTCTTTTTTTTCCAAAATGTAGAATAGAAAATTCTGGAATACTGAGATAATGTCCACCAAGAAAATTTAAAGTAACTACCACATCTTTTCAAAAATCCATACCCAGCTTAAAAGAAGAAAGAAAGAAAGAAAGAAAGAAAGGCAAATTAAACCACACAAAACCTACACTCCCAGTAAAACAATAAGACAAAAAATGTCCAAACTTCAAATAACATGTGAGTGAAAATAAATAAACAAGCACACAAATTACCAAATCCCAGCAGGCTCTCTCTCATTCTTCCATCAACAGCCAAAGTTTAAGCAGAAAACAAGGTCAGTCAAGACAGCTTTGTGAATGACAGAAAAGGAAAGCTAGCAGTGGGTCTGATATGAATCTAAAACCACTGGTAGAAATAGAAAACCCTTACAAGTATGAAGATACCAAGAAAGACTGCAGGGAGGCCAAAGCCCTGGTTCTGGTAAAGGGACATTTAAAAAAGAACTTCTAAGAATGATAATGTTTTGGGGAAAAAGATAATTAAAAAGAAAGCTGAGGAGTTCCATGGGAACCATCCTGTGAAGGAAAAAACAAGCAAGGGGGAGAACTTTAAAGTTCTGCCTTGTATAAGAAAATTAAAAAGATAAGCAAGAGACAATCCATTTCTTTATCACCATGAAAGCAACAGATAATGTGGCAGAGAATTTTAAAAAGTCAACCTAATTAGCACATCAAAATCTTTTTCTAATGACAAAAGAGGAAAACCACTTACCAACTTATTCAATGAAAATGGATAATGCCAAATTGCCAAATATGTAGAAATTATTGAAAAATGAAAAACAAATTCCTAAAAGAAAACCTCTACTTAAAAAAAACTGAAAGAAATACATACTTTCCTTGGAAAATACAAAGTTGGTCCCATTAAAGATAGAACATTTAAACAGAGCAATTTCCTTAGGAAAAAAATAGAGAATGTTATCATGACAATGCTCCACAGAAAGGCATTAGGCCCAGATAGTTTAACAGGAAACTTCTAACAAATCTTCAAAGAACAGAAGATGATTCCAATTTGTTTGCTTCATAATTTTTTCCAAAGCTTGAGAAAGAGAAAATTTCCCTGTTCTCATAGAAAGCAGTTATAACTCTGACAGTTAAACCTGACAAAGAAATACACAAAAATGACTATTACAGACCAAATCATTGAATATTGATTTAACAAAATTTCTAAACAGAATATTAACAAACAATTCAATACTAGATTAATAAATTAATATACTATTACCAAGTGGGATTTATTTCACAAACAAAATTTGGATCAATATTAAGGAATCTTTTGGGAAGCCTGGGTGGCTCAGTCGGTTAAGCATTGGACTTCAGCTCAGGTCATGACCTCGCAGTCTGTGAGTTGGAGCCCTATGTAAGGCTCTGTGTTGACAGCTCAGAGTTTGGAACCTGCTTCAGATTCAGTGTCTCCCTCTCTCTCTCGGCCCATCCTCCGCTCATGCTCTGCTCTCTCTCTCTCAAAAATAAAAAAACATTAAATAAATAAATAAATAAATAAGCAGAAAAATTAAAACATAAACTAAAATAAAAACAAAAAGAAAACTTTTAATATAATATGCCATGTTAATAAGCCAAAAGATAAGATCATATTGTCTCAATAGATTCTGAGTCTTTCACCAAATTTAATAACTATTCCTAATTTTTTAAAAAAAAAGGTAAGAAAATAAAAACAGACAGATACATTTATAATATGAAATACATTCTCTCACAAACACATATAATTTAGTCCCAAAGTTAGCGTCTTACTTAATAGAGGCATCTCCACAAAAATCAGGAAAAAAGAGGGTTGCTCATTACCTCCATTATTATTCAACATTGTTCTATAACTATTAGACAATGCAATTTTTAAAAGTGCAATCAATGGTTAGGTCTAAGCCTTGACAGAACCACATGAGTAGACATTGCTAAAGACCTAAATGCCTTAGATCTTCCCGTGCTGGTGGCAGAAATGACAGCAGAAACATCCCCAGTGAGCTAGTGTTAGTCACAGGTTGTGATAGGGGAGTAAATGGGTAGGCAAAGGAGGCTGAGAGGATGCCACGGCCCCTTCTGTAGGGCCAAGAACACAGTACAATCTCTGAAGAGGCTATAATTCCAGGTCTGACCCTCAGGCTACCATCAGGGAACAACAATCATCACATTCATAGTGCTTCAAGTTGACAGCTATTGATGCAAGATTGCATTAAAATTACCCACACTTTTAAGGCTTCCACTGAAGAAGTTGGAGACCTTCCGTCCAAGTGACCAATACACTGAGACAGAGGGTTGTGAGTCTAGTATCACAGCACACCTGATTCTTGGAGGCCAGAGGAAAAAAAGCAGATCCTGTGTGACCTTAAAGAACCCTTCACCTAAACCTCTGGCAAATTCTCCATTTACAAAAGACTGAGGAGAAAAAGCTCCAGGGCATGCTGGAGATGCCTCAGAGCTCTGTCTTCTGAAACTCCACTGTGGGGATAATGCCAACAAACTGTCATAGCCCCCAGCCAGACTCTCACAAGAGCAGACTTACTCTGTCCCCATATATTCTGGGTCTTTATTGTCTATCAGCCCTTTCTAGACATATTTGAGTGAAGACTTTGCAAAAGAAAAGGATACGACCCAAATCTGAATCAGTAGGAAAGCCAGACCCAGAAGCTCATGGGATGATGGGGGATTGGCATCACAGGTGGAGGGAAGTCACACATCAGTGAGGACACAGTTTGCCCAAATTCTCTAGAGCCGGCTGAGTGGTTTACCAGCTATCTGGCATATTTTAGGACGTCACACAGCACCCCCAGCTGGCCACAGTGCCCACATTCTCCAGTCACTGTGGTAACACTGTGGTAAGCACAAGGGACAGTGTCTCTGCCCTGTATTTTTTCCTGGTGTCACTACCCAAGACAACAGAATGAGAAGAGACCTCAGTATGTCCACCATTGGAATAGTGATACTCTAACACCTAGATTTTTACCTTGATGGAAAACTATCATTTTTTTTTCAAACTCTCAGTCTCTGCCAACTGTATCCCTATAGCTCCAATTCTGCCTGCTCTTTCCAGACACGCTGCATATGGTATGTGAAAAGACAGTTTAATTAAGGGTGCAACAGAAACACAAATATGGGGACATTTCTCTATGTGCATATTGATAGGTACAGAAAGTTGAGTCAAAAAATCTCAAAAAGAGGGGAGGCTGGTTGTTGGTGACTCTGTAGAAAGGCCACTTGAGGTTGCAGAGTTGAACAATCTGAGCATGTGAATCCAGCACCTCCAAGTGGAATAGAAAAGAAAAATCTGGAAAAAAAAATATTCCGTTAGTTTAAATCTTGTATTCCTTTTTATCAATTTTAAATACATGTGAATGTACATACCTTTAAATTGCCATAAATATATTCACAATGATATTTCCTATATATATTTGCCAAATGTGTAGGTCCAGTCATTTTAACTCATTATTTTTTAAAGTACTTTGTGATGGTAAGATCTTGCTTTTTAAGTTTATTTATTTATTTTTGAGAGAGAGAGCACCAGCTGGGGGGGAGGAGAAAGAAAGAGGGAGACACAGGATCCAAAGCAGGCTCCAGGCTCCAGGCTCCAAGCTGTTAGCACAGAGCCCGATGCAGGGCTCAAACTCACAAACCAGGAGATCATGACCTGAGCTGAAGTCAGACACTCAGCTGACTAAGCCACCCAGGTGTCCCTCATATTATTTTTAATACTTTTGAATAGTACACTCTGCTGTCACTTGGAACTCAGCCTTATCTTTTCATGGGTCCAAGCTCAAATGGTGCTCTGTGAGTTCCCAATGCACTGGGTGAGGTTAAGAGAGCTCAGGTTTTGTGTCTCACTTCCCCACTGGCCTGAATCACTGTGTAAGTGCTGAAGCTGCTGTCCCCATGCTGAGCAGTAATAATCAGCTTCATCATTAGGCTGGAGCCCAGACATGGTCAGGGAAGCCATGCTGCCTGAACTGGAGCAGGAGAATCAGCTTGATATATGATACAATTATGATATGATATGATATATGATATGATATGATATGATATGATAATAATATTATCATGATGCATTTGGGGAATCAAAGAAAGAAAATTCTGAACCACAGAACCAAGCTGCTTATTTTAGAACTGAAGACTTAGGAAAAACCTAGTAAGGCTACCAAACTTCTGCTGGAATTATTCATGCTTCTGCTGAATAATTCATAGATATCTCCTATGACTCTATCAATGCCCTTCCTCAGGGTAATGACAGCTGTGAAGTCACCAACAGTAAGAAGTCTCCACCTTTAACATTGGGGTTCATCCAGCTGGCAAGCGCTAAGAGCAGATTATCCATGATTAGTCCCACAGAACCCCCAGCTAGTCCAAGCCAAACCCCCTCTCCTCCAAGACCTGATCGTCCTGGAGCTTTCCTTGTTTTAACTGGTTTCCTAGAGTTTGCAATGCACATTTTTTACATGACTCCAGTGTGCCAGGCATTATCCTAGGCCTTAATATTAGAACAACTAACATAGTCCCTTACTGTGTGACTCTTTATATTTGGGTCTCCCAGAGGAGTTGGAACGTGTTCTAGTTCCAAAGGGCTAGCAGAAAGGACATTGTAAGAAATGGAAATAGAAGGCCTACAACCCCTGCAGCATTCAAGATCCGGGACATCCAGGAGGTGTCAGGAATCTGCCTGTGGGTGCCAACTGGAGATAGTGGTGAGGTGGAGAAGGGCTAAGCAGATAAAGAAACAAGATAGACTTGTGGTGAGGGAAGCCAGAAAAGTGCTTTATATGCCATCTTTGGGACTTAGGCCTTCAATTACTTGAAAGGACACTGAAAAGTTTAAACACTGCAGTGACATTTTCAGGTTTCCATATATGAAACTTTTAAAAACATAGCATAAAATAGAGAAACACAGCAAGAAGAGAGTATGGCTGTGTGATAGCGTTCCTGGCATGAAAATCAAGAAGAGACGAGTTTGGAATGTGATTAGGAGTAGAATCTACCCAGCTGGTGACTACATGGATCTGGTGGGTGAGAAAAAGCTAATTAAGTTTGAAGTTAACTAAGGTGGTGGGTTTGAGTGACTGTGTCAATGACTCTAAACCAGAGGTGATTTTGTCCCCCAGGGGACTTTTGACAATGATCATAGACATTTTTGGCTGTCATGCTTGGGGGTAGGAGGAGGGGTTGCCAATGGCATCCAGTGGATAGTAGCTGGGAATGCTGTTAACATCCCACAATACACAGGGCAGCCTCCCACAACAAAAAATTATCCAGCCCAAAATATCAATAGTGGTGAGGTTGTGAGATCATGACTGATATGGGAAACATTTGGGAAACAGTAAAATTGAGAAAGTCAGTGATGAGTCTGGTTTTGTACTTGTTGATTTATGGAAACTGGTAGCATTCAGTGGAAATATGGGGGTAAAACTCAGGGAAAGATCAGGGCTGCAGGGACTCTATTTTCTCCTCCTATGGGAAAGGTGTGAAAATAGCCCACTTTCCAGGGTTCTTAGCATTCATTAATTCAGTAAGTAATTGTTTAAGAAATGTCTAGTATATACCAGTGATAGGACAGGTGACAGACAGAAGGCCACTGTAGCTGTAGCAGGGAGATGAGGACACAGGAGGTGGATGGAACCATCCCCAAATGCTAACCCAAAGTCACACATATGCAAAAATAGTTTTCAAACCAACTAACTCTTCCATATAGATCTCCCAAGGAAAGCAGAAGAATTTGCTTTTCTTTTGGATGGCCCAAAGATTACTTTATTAATTTTTCAGTCTGATCAACAGGAACTATAGACCTGAAGGTCTCTGAGGTCTCTTCATATCAGATTCTCTCCTCCTCCTTCTTCCCTCTGGCCTTGGGCCTGAGATGAGAGTATATAAGTATGTGAATGCACAATGGTGGGAACAAGGGAGGCTGAAGCCACATAGTCTGGAGTAGCAAAGGCTTCAAAAGGCAGGGAAGCTACACCTTCAGACTCCACTCTTCCCCCAGGATAAAGTGGGGGCCCAAATGATCAAAACTCCAGGCCTTTAGGTGGAAGGCGATGTGTACCCAACAGAAACTTCTTACTCAGACAGAAAAAATGATCTAAAGGAAACCATTGCTTTCTTTCAACAAAGTTAATTTAATGGGTTAACTTGATGGGTAAATGGAAGTTATGAATATGCATCAATTTATGAGAGCTTACCACATCTTTTATTTCTTGTGGATTTTCTCACCTCACATGAAGGTTTCAGACCCTGGGCTCTTAGGGTCTCTAAAAAGTGACATATTCTTGCCTTATTCTGAAGCCAAGCTTAATTTTTTTTCTAGTGAAACAGAATTGGGCAGGAGCTTCTTCTGTGTTAAAATAAGCGTTAGATAATTTAGCTCTACTCTTATTCTCCTGAATCAGGATCTATTCGATTTTCCACTCGGCTCTTATTGAGGCTTACATTTCCTCAGTCTTACACCTTATCCTGCATTTAAATGGTGAGAAATGGACCTAGGGAGGAGTTAAGATGGGGAATAGTAAGAGGACCCTGGGTTTTTCTTGTCCCTCAAACACAGCTAGATCAACATCAAAACATTTTGAACACCTAGGAAATTGATCTGAAGATTAACAGAAAAATCTGCATAATTTGAGAGAGATAATGTGGCAGGTATGGGGTGCAGAGAGGTGAAATGGGAGAGAGGAGCCCTGGTGCCACGGAGTTGGGGGAGCCCTTTTCACGGAAAGGAGAAAGAGGGAGGGGGAGATTGAGCAGGTCATCTGGTCCATGCAAGAAAAAGACTCCCCCTGAAAGTAGTTAGAAAGAGTGAAAACAAGTGCAGGGATGCACAAGAAAACTTTTCCCCCAAACCACTGGCAGAGAGAAAGGAAAAGGTTTCAATACTTCCAGTTTTTTGGCAAACTGAAGTTTTGGAGTGCAGAGTCTGAAGTTTTGGAGGTCAGCACCTGGCAGTGCTACAGTGACAGAATGGGGAGCATGGTCTGAAGATCCCCCTAGGTCACCCAGTGAGAAGTGCTTCCTCTGCTTAGAGTGCATTTGGTAGGGGTGATATGGCCTCCCCACAGGCAAAAGAATAGTGAGCACCATAGAGCTGCCCCATTTATCCATATAGGAACAAAAATGCAGCTCAGGACAGCAAACCCTGGCACCAGCTGTCTCTTTTGATTTGCCAAAGTGTGGGGTTTTGAAACACAGCCACACCTGAGATAAAACTCTGGAGGGAGGCACCACCTGGCAGGTGGACAGCTCAGACACTGACAGAGGGAAGGTGGGGAGCTGATGGAAGCCAGGGACACAGGAAGGGTGATGGATCACAGGTCTGTATGAACTTCCCACTCTAGAGACTAGAGACTGGGACAAAGCCATTTTCACCCCTAACCCAACAGCACTGATCCACCCCAGTGAGTTAAGCAGTGCTACCAAATGGAAGAGGAGATGTTACACCAAGCCACACCTCGCTGAGCCCTCTAGGTACCTCTCCATTAAGGAAGGTCCCCCTGAGAATCAGAGCAGCAGACTCCTTCCCCAGAACCAGCACAAACCCCTTCCATGCACTAAGCTTACTGATCATCGAGTGCTGCAAAGTTTCAGCTCTAGGGGAAACTGGATCTAGGTTTATTTGGGACTGTTTGTTTGTTTGTTTGTCTGGGGTTTTTTGTTTGTTTTGTTTTGTTTTATTTTTTCTTCTGTTTTTCTTTTCTGTTGTGTTTTGTGGTTTTTCTTCTTCGATACAGAAAAAGCAAATTTTTTAATTTAATTTAATGTTACTTTTATTTATTTTATTTCTTTTGCTCTTTTCTCTTTTTCCTATCAAGCTTCTCTTAACAAACAGACCAAAACACATCTAATATCTAGTTTCCTTTATGTTTTTTTAAATTTTTATTTCATTTTATTACTTTTTTCTCTCTTCTTCCAAAATAACAAGATGAAGAAATTCACCTCAAAAGAAAGAAAAGGAAGAAATGATGGCCAGGGTTTTAATCAAGATAGTTAAAGGTAAGATGTCTGAACTAGAATTTAAAACAATTATAAGAATTCTAGCTGGGCTTGGAAAAAGCATAGAACACAGTACAGAATCCCTTACTGCAGAGATGAAAACTAAAATCTAGTCAAGCCAAAATTCTATAACCAAGATGCAAATGGGAATGGATGCCATGACAGTGAGGATGGACAAAGGAGAGGAGTGAATTAGTGATATAAGAGATAAAATTATGGAAAATAATGAAGCTGAAAAGAAGGAAAAAAAGGTAATGGATCCCAAAGATAGACTTAGGGAACTCAGTGACTTATTAAAATGAAAAAAACATTCATATCATAGGTGTCCCAGAAGATGAAGAGAGAGAAAAGGGGGCAGAAGGTTTGTGTGAGAAAATTATAGCTGAAAACATCCCTAATCTATGGAAGGACACAGACATCAAAATCCAAGAAGCATAGAGAACTCCCATTAAATTCAACAAAAAGCAGCCATCACCAAGACATATCATAGTCAAATTCACAAAATACAAAGATTAGGAAAGGATCCTGAAAGTAGCAAGGGAAACAAGTCTTTAACCTACAAGGGAAGACAGATCAGTTTCACAGCAGATTTGTCCACAGAAACTTGTCAGGCCAGAAGGGAGTGGCAGGATATACTCAATATGCTGAATGGGAAAAATATGCAGCTCAGAATTCTTTATCCAGCAGACTGTCATTCAGAATAGAGGAGAGATAAAGAGTTTCCCAGACAAACAAAAAACTAAAAGAGTTTATGATCACTAAACCAGCCCTGTAAGAAATATTAAAGGGGAACCCTTTGACTGGGAGGGGAAAAAAAGACCAAAAGGAACAGAGAACATCACCAGAAACACCAAATTTATAGGTAATGCTATGGCACTAATCACCCTGAATGTAAATGGACTAAATGCTTGAATCAAAAGGCATAGGGTATCAGAATAGATTGAAAAAACAAGACCATATATATGCTGCCTGCAAGAGACTCATTTTAGACATAAGCACATTGGCAGGTTGAAAGGGAGGAGATGGAGAACCACCTATCATGCTAATGGACAGCAAAAGAAAGCCAGAGGAACCATACTTATATCAGACAAACTAGATTGTAAACCCAAGACTATAACAAGACAAAGAAGGGCATTATATCATAATTAAGGGGTCTATGGATCAAGAAGATAAAAACTATTTTTTTGAAAGAATAAACAAAATTTATAAACCTCAATTGTAAATATTTATGCCCCATCTTGGGCCACCCAAATATATAAATCAATTAATAACAAACATAAATAAACCCATGACAGTAATACAATAATAGTAGGGGACTTTTTTTAACGTTTATTTATTTTGAGAGACAAAGCATGCACGGAGGAGGGGCAGAGAGACAAGGAGACCCAGAATCCAAAGCAGGCTCCAGGCTCTTAGCTGTCAGCACAGGGCCCAACAGGGGGCTCAAACCCATGAACCATGAGATCATGACCTTAGCTGAAGTTGGACGCTTAATCGACTGAGCCACCCAAGTACCCCAATATTAGGGGACTTTAACACCCCATTAACAGCAATGGACAGATCATCTAAGCAGAAAATCAACAGGGAAACAATGGCTTTGAATGACACACTGGACCAGATGGACTTAACAGATATATTCAGAACATTAATCTTAAAGCAGCAGAATACACATTATTCTCAAGTGCATATGGAACATTCTCCAGAATAGATCATATGCTGGCTCACAAATCAGCCCTCAACAGATACAAAAATATTGAAATCATACCATGCATAATTTCAGAATACAACACTATGAAACTTGAAGTCAACCACAAGAAAAAAAATTGGAAAGCCCTCAAATACATGGAAGTTAAAGAACATCATACTAAAGAATAAATGGATTAAACAAAAAATTAAAGAAGAAATAAAAAATACAGAGAAGCCTATGAAAATAAAAATATGACAGTCCAAACCCTTTGGAATACAGCAAAGGCAGTCCAAAGAGGAAAGTATATTGCAATTTAGGCCCATCTCAAGAAGCAAGAAAGGTCCGCAAAACACAACTTAACCTTAAACCTAAAGGAGTTAGAAAAGGAACAGCAAATAAACCCAAAAGCCAGCAGAAGAAGAGAAATAATAAAGATCAGAGCAGAAATAAACAATAGATGGAGAAACAACAAAAACAAACAAACAAAAACCAGTAGAACAGATCAACGAAACTAGGAGCTGGTTTTTTGAAAGAATAAACAAAATTTATAAACTCCAAACCAGACTTATCAAAAAGAGAAAATAACCCAAATAGATAAAATCATGAATGAATGAATGAATGAATGAATGAAAGAGGAGAGATCACAACCAACACCACAGTATAAAAACATTTGTAAGAGAATACTATGAAAATAACATGCAAACAAACTGGGCAATCTGGAAGAACTGGACAAATTCCTAGAAACTCACAACTACCAAAACTGAAACAGGCAGAAATAGAAAATTTGAACAGATCCATAATCAGCAAAGAAATTGGAACACTGAGCAAGAATCTCCCAACAGTTAAGAGTCCTGGGCCAGATGGCTTCCCAGGGGATTTCTACCAGACATTTAAAGAGTTAATACCTATTCTTCTCAACGGTTCCAAAAAAAATACAAATAGAAGGAAACTTTCAAACTCATTCTACACAGCCAGCATCACCTTGATTCCAAAACCAGACAAAGACCCCACAAAAAAGGAGAATTACAAGGCAATATCCCTAATGAACATGGTTGCAAAAATTCTCAACAAAATACTAGAAAATGGAATTCAACAATACTTTAAAAGAGTTATTCACCATGATCAAGTGGGATTTACTCCTGGGCTTCGGGGGTGGTTCAATATTTGCAAATAAATCAATGTGATACACCACATTAATAAAAGAAAGGATAAGAACCATATGATCCTCTCAATAGATGCAGAAAAAGCATTTGACAAAATACAGCAACCACTCTTGATAAAAACCCTCAAGAAAGTAGGGATAGAAAGACCCCCCTAAGTTCAGGAGCATGACAGGGATATCCACTCTCACCACTGTTGTTCAACATAGTACTGGAAGTCCTAGCCTCAGCAATCAGACAACAAAAAGAAATAAAAGGCATCCAAATTGGTAAGGAAGAAGTCAAATTTTCACTCTTCCCAGACAAACAATACTCTATGTGGAAAACTCAAATGACTCCACCAAAAAACTGCCAGAGCTGATACATAAATTCCACAAAGTCTCAGGATATAAAATCAACATATAGAAATCAGTTGCATTTCTATACATCAATAATGAAGCAGCAGAAAGAGATATCAAGGAATTAATCCCATTTATAATTGTACCAAAAACCATAAGATACTTAGGAGTAAACTTAACAAAAGCGGTAAAAGATCTGTATACTGAAAACTATAGAAAGCTTATAAAGAAATTGAAGAAGACACAAAATATGGAAAAAACAATCCATGCTCATGGATCTGAAGAAGAAATATTATTAAAATGTCTAGGGGCACCTGGGTGGCTCAGTCGGTTGAGCGTCCAACTTCGGCTCAGGTCATGATCTCACAGCTCGTGAGTTCAAGCCCCGTGTCAGGCTCTGTGCTGACAGCTTGGAGCCTGGAACCTGCTTCGGATTATGTGTGTGTGTGTCTCTCTCTCTGCCCTTAACCCACTCACATTCTGTCTCTGTCTCTCTCAAAAATAAATAAGAATTAAAATTTTTTTAATAAAATAAAAAAATAAAATAAAATAAAATGTCATATTACCCAAAGGAATCTATGTATTCAATACAATACATATGAAAATAATACCAGCATTCTTCACAGAACTAGAACAATTCTAAAATTTGATGAAACCAGAAAAGACTCCAAATAACCAAAGTAATGTTAAAAAAGAAAACCAAAGCTGGAGGCATCACAGTTCCAGACTTCAAGCTGTGTTACAAAGCTGTAGTCATGAAGACAGTATGATACTGGCACAAAAATGACACATAGATCAATGGAACAGAACATAAAACCCAGAAATGGACCCACAAATGTATGGCCAACTAATATTCAGCAAAGCCGGAAAGAATATCCAATGGAAAAAAATACAGTGTCTTCAGCAAATGATGCTGGGAAAACTGGACAGTGACATGCAGAAGAATGATACTGGACCACATTCTTATACCATACAAAAAATAAATTCAAAATGGATTAAAGACTTAAATGTAAGACAAAAAAATCATCAAAATCCTACAGGAGAAAACAGGCAGCAACCTTTTAGACCTCAGCCACAGCAATTTCTTACTAGACATGTCATTGGAGGCAAGAGAAACAAAAGCAAAAATGAACTATTGGGATCTCATCAAGATAAAAACCTCTTCAGGGTGAAGAAAACAATCAACAAAACTAAAAGGCAGCCAGTGGAATGGGAGAAGATATTTGCAAATGACATATCAGATAAAGGGTTGGTATCCACAATCTATAGAGAACTGAGAAAACTCAACACCCAAAAACAAAAAATCCAGTGAAGAAATGGGCAGAAGACATGAATAGACACTTTTCCAAAGAAGACACCCAGAGGGCTAGCAGACACATGAAAAGATGCTCAACATCACTCATTGTCAGAGAATACTAATCAAAAGCACAATGAGATATCACCTCACACCTGTTAGAATGGCTAAAATTAACAACTCAGGAAACAACAGATGTTGGCAAGGATGTGGAGAAAGAGGAACATTTTTGCACTGTTAGTGGGAATGCAAACTGTTGTAGCCACTCTGAAGAACAGTATGAAGGTTCCTCAAAAAATTTTAAATAGAACTACCCTATGACTCAGCAATTGCACTACTAAGTATTTCTCCAAAGAATACAAAAATGTTGATTCAAAGGGGCACATGCACCCCAATGTTTATAGCAGCACTATCAACAATAGCCAAATTATGGAAAGAGCCCAAATGTCCATTGACTGATGAATAGGTAAAGAAGATGTGGTATATATATACAATGGAATATTGCTCAGCGATCAAAAAGAATGAAATCTTACCATTTGCAACAACATGGATGCAACTAGAGTGTATTAGGCTGAGTGAAATAAGTCAGTCAGAGAAAAACAAATATAGTATGATTCCATTCATATGTGGAATTTAAGAAACAAAACAGATGAATATAGGGGAAGTGAAGGAAAATTAAGATAAAAATAGAGAGAGGCAGATCATAAGAGATTCTTAAATACAGAGAACAAACTGAGGGTTCATGGAGAGGGGGTGGGTGGGAGGAGGGGCTAAATGGGTGATGTCATTAAGTAGGGCACTTGGGATGAGCACTTGGTGTTATATGTAAGTGATGAATCACTATGTTCTACTCCTGAAACCAATACTACACTGTATGTTTACTAGAATTTAATTTTTTTTAGTTTACTTATTTTTGACAGAGTATGAGCATGAGCGGGGGGAGGGACAGAGAGAGAGAGAAGGAGACACAGAGTCAGAAGCAGGCTCCAGGCTCCAAGCTCCAAGCTGTCAGCACAGAGCCTGATGCGGGGCTCAAACTCACAAACTGTGAGATCATGACCTGGGCCGAAGTCAGATGCTTAACTGACTGAGCCACCCAGATGCCCCTAAAAGAAAGAGGAAACAAACCATGAAAGATTCTTAAAGATAGAGAAGTGGGGAGCTTGGGTAGCTCAGTCTGTTAAGGCTCTGACTCTTGATATCAGCTCAGGTCATGATTTCATGGTTTGGTTCGTGGATTTGAGCCCCACATGGGGCTCCACGCTGGTGGTGCAGAGCCTGCTTGGGATTCTGTCTCTCCCTCTCTCCCTGCCTCTCTCAAAATAAATAAATAAACTTTAAAAGGGAGACCTTGGAGGTCTCACACTTTGTGATTTCAAAACTTACTACAAACCCACCTACAGTAATCAAAACAATGTGGTACTGGCTTAAGAAAAAACATACAGAACAATAGAAAAGAAAAAGATCCCAGGGGAAAAGAGAAAAAAAAAACCTTGTTTGTGGCACTAAATTATTTTTTATAAGGGTAAAAGGTCACTCAACAGGGGAAAAAAAAGTCTTCAATAAATAATGCTCAAAAACTGGATATGCACATGAAATTGGACCCTTGCCTTACATCATGTTCAAAAATTAGATCATATTCTAGATCTAAGAACTAGAACTATAATACATAGGGTAAAATTTTTGTCATTGGCTTGGTGATGATTTCTTGAATATGACACTAATAGCACAAGCAAAAAAAGAAAAAAATAAGAAAAACTGAACTTCACTATAATTAAAAATTTTGTGCAAAAGACACTATCATAGGAAATAAAATACAATCCGTGGAATGGGAAAAAAACTGCTTTCAAACTCTCTGATGAGAGATTAACATCCAGAATATCTAAAGAACTCCTACATTTTCAACAACAAAAACAAAAACAAACAATCCAATTCTAAAATGAGCAGAAGACTTGAATAAACATTTTTTCAAAAATATATACAAATAGCCAATAAGCACATGAAAAGATGTTCAACATCATTATTGTTGCACTAATAGTAGAAATCAAAACCACAATGAGATACCACTACACACCTACAAGGATGGCTATAATTTTAAAAACTGAAAATAACACATGTTGGTGAGTTTATGGAGAAATTGGAAATCTTGTGCATTGCTGCTGGGAAAGTTAAATGATGTGTAAAAAAAAAAAGCATGGTGGTTCCTTAAAATGTTAAATATAGAATTATCGTAAAACCCGGTGATTCTAGGGGCGCCTGGGTGGCTCAGTCGGTTGGGCAGCCGACTTCGGCTCAGGTCACAATCTCGCACTCCGTGAGTTCAAGCCCCACGTTGGGCTCTGTGCTGACAGCTCGGAGCCTGGCGCCTGTTTCGGATTCTGTGTCTCCCTCTCTCTGACCCTCCGCCGTTCATACTCTGTCTCTCTCTGTCTCAAAAATAAATAAACGTTAAAAAAATTAAAAAAAAAAAAAACCAGTGATTCTAATTCTAGGTGTGTACTCAAAAAATTGGATGTAGGCACTCAAACAGATACTTGTACACCAAGTTCATAGCAGTAGTATTCACAATATCTAAAAGGTACAAATAACACAAATGTTCCTTAACAGATATTATTCAGCTTTGCAAAGGAATCCAGTGCTGATACATGCTACAGCATGGATGAATCTTGAAAACATAATGCTAAGCAAAATAAATCCAACACATAAAGGCAAATATTATAAGATTCCACTTATTTGAGGTACCTAGAACAGGCTAATCTACAGAAGGTAGAACAGAGGTTACCAGAGGCTGGGAATAGGGAGGAATGAGTTTTATTTATTAGGTGCTGAACTTCTGTTAGGGATGATTACAAGTTCTGAAAATGATAGTGGTGATGGTTGCACAACATTGAGAATGTACTTAACACCACTGAATTATACACTTAAAATATGACAACAGTGGGGACCCCTGGATGGCTCAGTCAGTGGAGCATGCAACTCTTGATCTCGGGGTTGTGAGTTCAAGCCCCACATTGGGCATGGAGCTTGCTTTTAAAAAATGGCAACAGGGGCGCCTGGGTGGCGCAGTCGGTTAAGCGTCCGACTTCAGCCAGGTCACGATCTCGCGGTCCGTGAGTTCGAGCCCCGTGTCAGGCTCTGGGCTGATGGCTCGGAGCCTGGAGCCTGTTTCCGATTCTGTGTCTCCCTCTCTCTCTGCCCCTCCCCCGTTCATGCTCTGTCTCTCTCTGTCCCAAAAATAAATTAAAAACGTTGAAAAAAAATGGCAACAACGGCAAATTTTATATTATCCATATCTTACCACATTATTTTACCAAAAAATATGGAGGGAAAAAAATAAAATAATTTACTTTTAACTTTAAGCAGTCAGTAGGGTCCTGGGTCCCCAGATAAACAAAATATGGTATATACATGCAATGGAATATTATTCAGCCTTGAGAAGGAATTCATTAGAAATACAAGTCACTTGTCAAAACCGGCCCAGTCCCACAACAGCCCTGCTTGTAGAGCCACTTCCCTTTCCTACATGGGCCACCATGATCCTAATGTGTCATATAAAACCCACTTAGATTACCTGTTCAAAGAAATATAGGCTTTGAAACCCATGAAATGCACAATTAACTTCATTTTCAAGGGATATAATTCCTTGGTCAGGAATCGTCTGTTCCATGAAAGACTCTCACCCCATCCTTCTTGGCTCTTTTCTTGACCTTTCACTCTGTCCTTCTTCTTTTCTTGTCCCTTTCGTCTCTCCTTAATCCCCACTCAACCTGGTCAAATCTTAAAAACCCATCTTTACTTCCAGTGAACTCCCCACTCTTGACCTGCAATTCTTATCCCATTTCTTATCTTTCACTGCTTATTCCCACTTTCCATAAGACTTAGGTCAATATTGACTGCTGGAAGACCAGGGTCTCAGAGTTTCAAAGAAGAGGTTTAAAGGTCTCCCATGCCCAGGAGTTTGTTCTGATAGCGTGCCCCACCTGCTCAAGGCTGATTATTAACCCAGAGCTTATATAAAGAAAGGGCCATCCCTGGGATGGGAAAGTACCATGGCCATGGCCAGCACGTTAAGCCCCAGCACCATGACTGGGACCCTGGGTCCTCCTGAGATGTCAGAGCGCATCCAAAATGCTGCTGACATCTCTGTCATTGTCATCTATTTCATGGTGGTGATGGCTGTCGGGCTGTGGGTATGTAGGAGTCCAATGGGGTGTTCTGGGTGGGCACCAAGTTTGGGGTTAAAATGTCTGAGGGAGGGAAGGGTGTGGTATAACAATGTGACAATGCTGAGAAAACACTAACAGCTGTCAGATTTCATTATCCTTTTCTCAGAACCATTGTCTCATGTGTGACGTAAATAATATTTACTCAGTTAATTTGTTCTCTTACCAACACCATCATTTGAACAGAGCCAGCAGTGAGAACTTCAGACATATTCTGTTTGGCGTGTCCAGTGCCTGGCATAATGAATAAGGATGTTATTTGCATTATCTCACATCTTTTATTTTCCTTTGTTTTTTGCTCACTTTCTTTTTTCAAATTTTTATTTAAACTCTAGTTAGTTAACATCTAGTGTAACATTGATTTCAGGAGTAGAATTTTGCTCACTTTCTAAATGAGTCAGTTGGATGCCTAATTCATTACACTCATTCTTTCTATTTAGTAATGAGTGTAAGGCTGCAAAATTACTTCCAAGCACAGATTTACTGATACCTTGCATTGTTTTTATAAATGTAAATAAACAGAGCAATTAGGACAGATGTTGAGGAATATGATTTCTTAAAGTCCCTCCATTTCGATGAAACTATGATTTTCAAGTCCTTTTAAAATTGATGCTATATCACAGTTTCTAAGAAAATGTTTCTCTTTAAGAGTGTTGAAAAAGTGACTACTATGAACATTCTGACCAGAGCATCTGTAACATCCTGGGTGAATTTGCGGTGTTTGACTCTCACATGTCTTCCTTTCTGCTTAGGCAATGCTGAAGACCAACCGGGGCACTGTTGGAGGCTTCTTCTTGGCTGGTCGAGATATGACCTGGTGGCCGGTGAGTGCGCCAGGGTTTCCCAGAGATAAATTTCCTATGTGTGTGTTTAAGAGTAAATAAAGAAGACACTGGGAATGCTGATAGTTTCTGAAGTGCATTGGTTGCCTACTTGCTGGTGTCTCTTCCTAAATCCCTGACCCCACAGTTCTATTCTGCCATTCCAGTAAATGATAGTACATCACCTATTATGAGAGCAAGTATAGTGTGGCATTTGAGAAGCCTCAGTTAATCTCTGTGTCATATTCTTTTTCCCCGGTCCTCATTAAGAATCTTCTGCCTTAAGCTCCTTACCATCCCCAGCACATTCCTTCTTTGCTCCCAAACCCGAACTAGTGCCACCCCTCTTGTTTGGATGAACATCCCCCTCTCTGCTCTCCTCCTTCAACACCCAACTCAAGCCCTGCTTCATCTGAGAAGTCTCACCCTGCATTCCAGCCTGTCTAGTCCTTATAATCCATGCAGTTATGATAGTGGACGTGTGTGTTCTCTATGATGTTGTGTATGGTGGTATCTCTTTGACTCTTGCCCAGTTGATCTCTTCCTTTCTGGGTTTTTATGTCTGGCCTCCTTGGCAAGAGTCCCATTGCACCAAAGAGTGCATCTTCTTCTCTGAATCCATACTGTGTCAGCAGTCAGTTGGGTATACAGTGGATGCTTAGTACATTCTTCCTTCATGAATCTGCTGACTAAATAGTATGAATGGAAGCAGAGACTGGGAAATGACCTGGCAAGAGTGGTTGAAGCAGACCACCTCCAAGCTTGAAGTGGATTTTAATTGGAATGTCCAATCAAGCATTGCCTTCTAAGGATTGTTTCTGTGAAACATTCAAGACTCAACCAATCCTATAGCCAAAAATGAGTTCAATTCCAACCCCTAGCTCCAAATGTCTGAATAGAAAAGATGACTTTACAGAGGGCTGAAAAGATGCGAATGGAAGAGTGGGCATTGCAGTAACCCTACACCCCAATTGTGCTTTGTGAGGACTAGAGCTCATCCCTGCCTACTCGAGAAATTTCTCTTGATCTTTGAGACTTAAGAACAGTTGACAATGTGATATAAAAGGAGGTGGGTGAGAAAAGAGTCCTTAAGGCCAGAATTATTCATAGGAACTTCTTCCTACCCAACTTTGCAGTCCTTGAGGATGACTGAAGGGGCCAACAGGAGCTCTGGCAGTTCCTAGCTAAGGACAGGCTCAACCCAGAGCACCCAGGTAGATAAATTAAAATTCCCCTAAGGCAGGGGTCAGCAAGCTTCTCTGTAAAGTGCCAGACTGTAAGTATTTTAGTTTATGAGCCATACAGTCCATTGCAACCACACAACTCTGCTGTTGTAGCACAGAAGCAGCCATAGTGAATATGTAAAACCAACAAGCATAACTGTGTTCCAATGAAACTATTCATGAACACTGAAACTTGAATTTCATATAATTTCACACATCACAAAATATTAGTCTTCCTTATATATTTTTAACCATTCAAAAATGTAAAAAAAAATTTTTTTAGCTTACCAACCACACAAAAACTGGTAACTGGCTGGATTTAGCCCACAGGATTCCTGCCTTAAAGAGGTATGATGGAAAATCTCAACATTTACCTGCTTTAAAGAAATCTGATTTGGGTCTTTTAACTCTGATCCTAGTCTGTTCCCTTGGATTGCAGATGGGCGCCTCTCTCTTCGCCAGTAATATCGGCAGTGGCCACTTTGTGGGGCTGGCTGGGACGGGAGCAGCTTCAGGAATCGCCACTGCAACATTTGAATGGAATGTAAGTGACATAATAAGCTTTTTCCTTTAAATCCAAACTCTGTCCAGGTATGTTCTTCTGGGAGTCTGTATAGGGTATATCTTTCTTTGATTTCTAGTTTTCCTTCTAACCAACCCCTAGTTTGAAACTGAGTCTTCTCTGAATGTGGCTCCATTCTGCCTGCCTGGGACAATCCAGTCTCATTCTCTACTTCTGAGATTTTGCTCAAGTAGTATTCCCACCAGGAATATCATTTCTATATGATTGAATCCCCACTTTCACTTGACCTCCTTGATCATTTTTAGTTCTCACTTGTTTCTTTCCTTCCTGAGCTATTACACTACGTGTCCGGCTCTGAATTAGATGCACAGAATAAAAACATGTAAAAGCAATGATCCCTTCTTTTGAGAAGCTTATATCCCAGTGGGAAAGACAGATACACATTCACTATGGTGTAGGAAGTACAAGGAGAGAAGCACACATTGAGTGTTGGGAGAGCTCACACAGGAGGGAATCTATCCTAGATGAAGGATGAGACTTGGCACATGTTAAGGGAGATGGCACTCATCCATTCAGATAGATGAATAGAAATTGACCAAGTGGGACTTGGCTAAGGACATGAGAGCTGAGTAAGGAGTAAATGATTTAAAGATAGTAGATAGAATCTAAAAGACTTTGTGTTTGAGTTCTTAATTGTTCTACTGCCATTTCACCAGTAGAAGCTGTGTCCCCTTAATTAGACACTAAGTCCTTTAAGGGCAGGGATCAATTCCTCTCATATCACCTCATCATCTAGCCCTTGTCTGGGTACATGCATTAATATTTCTTGAGGTGCCTGAGCTTTTTCTGTTCTTGTATCCCTTCTGGTGTTTGCAAATACACATTATGCATTTCGGTCAGAGGAAGATGTTTACGTGGAAACAAGTCAGATCACAGTGAAAGTATAAACAGACCATGCCTGGATAGACTCAGGAAATGACCTTGAGTCATCCAAAAATACCTGTACCCATCCCTTGTTGAAGATTTTCCCCTTAGCTTTGCTTTAGTAGTATCAGGGACTCCAGAATGGACCCTGTCTCCAGACATGCCCTATGGCCCATGTTTTGTTTTGATAGTGCCATAAACTGGACAAGATGCCCTATGGCCCCAGTGGGTGTGATTATCAGGTTGCCAAGGGTCTAGCTTTTTTAGCCTGTGACCTTGGGCTTCCTTAATCTCTGTGAGGCTCAGGTTCCCCCTCCATAAAACAGGAATAACTACTTACCTTATCTGCCTCATCTGGTTGTTATGAGGACAACACAAGTGATATATGTGAAGACTTTGTATATATTAACATTAATGCAAGATTATACTATTACCATTATTATATGTGGCATGACTTGGGAGACAGTAGGAATATTCTTCTTTCATCAAACTGCTTTCTTATTGCTTTGTCACTCTATATATAACTTCTCCCTTTCAAGAATTATTCCTGTTGGGGGCACCTGAGTGGCTCAGTCAGTTGAGCATCTGACTCTTGGTTTCAGCTCAGTTCATGATCCTAGGGCCATGGGATCAAGCTTCACATAGGGCTCTGAGTCAAGCATGGAGCCTGCTTAGGAGTCTCTCTCTCTCTCTCTCTCTCTCTCTCTCTCTCTCTTTATCTCTCTCTCCCTCTGCCTCTCTCCCCCACCCATGCGCTCTCTCTCTCTCTCAAAATAAATAATAATAAATTAAAAATAAAATAAAAACTATTTTTAAAAAGTATTATTCCTTTTGGCAAAAATAATATGAACTTCCTGGGTCCAGCTGGGCTCATATCTCTTATCTTCTGTATCTAAATTACAGAAACAGAGGGAAAGAATCTGTAGCTGTCTTGGGCTCATAATTGGTTGAGTGGGACAGGATCCATGCAAATTTACTTTGTTTTCTGATTCAGAGGTCATGAAGTGATAAGTCCCACAAGCCAAGCCCCTCAAACTTCACACTGTTTTCTGGGATTTTGTAGGCTTTGCTGCTGTTGCTGGTTCTAGGATGGTTCTTTGTCCCCATATACATCAAGGCAGGGGTGAGTACCTGCAGGTGTTCTCAGTTCTCATCTGTCAGGCATTCATTTATTCACTCATTCTTTCTGCCCAATCATGAAACCTGGGTAATATCACTTGTCCCAGGATTTCTGGGCTTACATTTACATAAATCCACTAAATGCTACCAGATTGCTCTTGAAAGTGGCTGCAGTCAGCTGTCCTCTTTCCTATGACTATTGTGAGGGTTCCCATTTTCCCACATCCTCACCAACACATGTTATTTTTCTTCATTATAATTTTTGCCATTCTGAGATTTATAGTTTCTTTTTTTAATTAGGAGTGGGATATACCATAGCTCTATGAGCTCCCCTTCAACCCAGGTATCACCAACCACTGTTCTGCCTTTCCAAGCAGACCTCCCACATTTATTCTTCTACTGCTGGTACTCAGACCATGAAGTGCTATATCCTGGAATAATTCTTGGGATTAGGGTGTTCAGGGGCAAGCCTTCTGGCTCATACCTTTGCAGGTCACCATATATTCTCCTTTTGCTCATCCTGGGTCCCTTCTAGTACCAGGTTTGAACAATTTCTGTAGAATGATGCTCTCCTTGGTAAAAGGATCAATGCCACAGAACTCATGCATGTGTTTTTGGAAGTGGTTTACCATGTTTGAGGTTTCTGAGCCACCAAGAGTTATCCTTTTTGTTTTTGATATTATATAAATATTTATTTAATGTTCTTTTATATTGGAGGAAATTAAATCATAAGCTTAATCTGCTATAAAAAACTAGCAAGCTGCACCTTTTATAATACACATCACATAGTTGATCTCATATTTCAGTAATAACCTCAGACTTTTTTCTAATTAGAGATTTAATTTAACTCTCTTCTTTTCAATAAACATAATCACATATATACCCAAATAAGTGCAAACCTGTGCAGCCACTCTGGAAAACAGTGTGGAGATTCCTCAAAAAATTAAAAATAGAACTACCCTACAACCCAGCAATTGCACTACTAGGTATTTATCCAAGGGATACAGGTATGCTGTTTTGAAGGGGCACATGCACCCCAATGTTTATAGCAGCACTATCAACAATAGCCAAAGTAAGGAAAGAGCCCAAAGTCCATCGATGGATGAATGGATAAAGAAGATGTGGTATATATATAGTGAAGTATTACTTGGCAATCAAAAAGGATAAAATCTTGCCATTTGCAACTACGCAGATGGAACTAGAGGGTATTATGCTAAGCAAAATTAGTCAGTCAGAGAAAGATAAATATCATACAGCTTCACTCATATGAGGACTTTAAGACACAGAACAGGTGAACACAAGGGAAGGGAAGCAAAAATAATATAAAATCAGTGAGGGGGACAAAACATAAGAGACTCTTAAATGTGGAAAGCAAACAGAGGGTTTACTGGAGGGATTGTGGGAGGGGGGATGGGCTAAATGGGTAAGGGACATTAAGGAATCTACTCCAGAAATCATTGTTGCACTATATGCTAACTTGGATGCAAATTAAATATATATATATATATATATATATATATACACACACACACACATATATATATATATACATACACACACACACACACACACACACACACATATATATATATACCCAAATAGAGGTGGATGGGAGATAGGCTAGATGGGTAATGGGTAGTAAAGAGGGTAACTGTGATGAGCATTGGGTGTTGTACATAAGTGATGAATCACTGAATTCTACTCCTGAAACCAATATTGCACCATATGTTAACTAACTAAAACTTAAATTTAATATATACATATATGCCAAATATATATTTCCAATTTGTTTTATTATCAATTTATTATGTAACCATTAATTGTGGTTCATTATTTTTAAGTAATATTGTTTTTACTGGCTTGCAAAATTATTGATGAAAATAATAAAAATTATTTGTTGAACATCTACCATGCATTTGGTGTTGTTGTAGGTATTTTACATATACCTTCATATTAAATCCCTACTTTACAGATGAGAAAAAGGAGGTTTGGAGAAATTGTCAATTTCCAAAGGTCTCACTTGTAGTAAATGTCAGATCTGGGAATGGATCCTAAGATTGTCTGATTCCAATGCCTGTGTTTATTCCAGGCTTTCTGCTCTCCCAAGGGACTGTGTTTTACTCACCTCTGTATTCCTAAGGTACCAGGTACAGTTACAGAAGTGCAGATGCACATAAGTACTTAGTAAGTGTTGAATAATCTGAATGCGCTGGGCTCTGAAGGTGAATCCCTGTCGATGTCTGTCTCTGCAGGTGATGACTATGCCAGAATATCTGAGGAAGAGGTTTGGTGGGAAGCGACTCCAGATCTACCTCTCTGTCCTCTCCCTCTTCATCTGTGTGGCTCTGAGAATCTCAGTGAGTTCAGTGCACCTGGCATTCTTGCTTCTTGCAATTACCTTGGTGAGGTTAGAATACTAGAATCAGAGAAATGAGTGTATAGACTATCGATTGCCCTGATAGGTCTAGCCATATGGTATCTTAAACTAGCTAGGGCCTTTCTACTAAGGAGTTTTAGAAACCCTAAATTCAGTTACAAGTCATGAGAGACTCCAGAGTATAAACCACCTTTTCATTAAGGATATGAAAAAACAATGTACAGGAGGAACAAAATGTTTCATTCAAGTAACACAGTTATTAAGTAGTAGAAAGGAGGAGGATTCTCTAGTCCCCTGCCTTTCTATATACAATAACCTCTTTATTTTCTTTGTTGGAAAGATTTATATTTATATTTTCATTTCATTGATTACCTGGCACATGAACCAGAAGGAAAGTGCTTTGTATTATTATAATGACTTCTTAAATTTACTCTATTTTATCTAAGACTGTCCCTATAGCACAGATGTCACAAATAAATGTCAGAAGATTTCTAAAGTTGTTGGAAAGTTAAATTCCTTGGAGATAATCATTGAGGAGAAAAGAAAGAAATGTGAAGAGTCAGCAATACATGTAGAAAACAAAGAGTAACATTTGATCCTCATGTATTGGTGACTAACGAAATAATTTTCTCCAAGTTTATAGTCTAGGCAGTTCATGAAAGAAGAAGCTGAAGTGCATTTTTGTTTTTCTGTTGAGTCATTCTTGTAAATAAACCAGTTGCTCTGATTAGATCGCATGAGCTTCTTAATACAACGTGAGCATTTTCCAGCACTCACTGTATATTATTGAGTATCTGTACTAGAGGTAATAAAGATTCTTATGCACTAGGAGTTCACTATATGGTTAAGAATATAAGAATTATAGGGACACCTGGATGGCTCAATCAGTTAAGTGTCTGACTTTTTATCTCAGCTCATGTATTGATCTCAGGGTTGTAAGTTCAGACCATATTGGGCTCTGCACTGGGTGTGAAACCTACTTTAAAAAAAAGAATATAAGAATTATACACATGAAATCATTAGCACTTTATGATGGTATATGAAAATATATTAAGATGTGAACTGGAACAGACTGTGTGGACAAGCATAGGAGACATTCTAGGGACACCCAGGAAATGGAGTGGTCCCTGCTGGGTGGAAATGGAGGCATGGTGGGGTGGGGGGTGCTCAAACAAGTCCTCAAGATAAGAAACTTAGGAGAGGCCAAGCAAAGCAGAGAAGCCTATATATTCCACAAGTGGGTGGGATTCAGTGATCTCCCGTTTTTCCTCTGGCTCTGACATGTACAGCTTTCACATCCTAAAGAATGTGAACAAGGTGCTGGAGCAAAATGGGACCCTGAGGAATGCAATCTCCTGAAGTGGAAGGTTCCTAGTGGCAGGGAAGGGATGGATTCTTGGGGAGCTGGATGGAGGAACAGGAAAGGCAAAGAACATGTGTGTAACTTAGCTGGAAAGACACAGTGGCAGCAGTCCATTCTTACCTACGAGGCTATGTTTCAAGTGATATTAATAGTGATTAATCTTAGACATGACCTTTTGTGTATTATTACACTTTGATAGCAGAGTCTGTCCTAGTTATTCATTAAGCAGCTCATTATGAGGAGTTAAAACAGGGTAACTTTCAGTCTCCCCTGCATCAGGTTTGAAAGAGATCATCTTATTCACTGGTTCTCAACCTCCACTAATACCTACCTATACTGAGAATCATAGCAGACCTCGTGCATCTTGATCCCTAAATATTTCAGTCTGAATGCTTTACACACACTGATATTCTTTTAGAAAACCACACTGCAAATTTTAAGATCAGGAACTTAATCTTGATACAAACACACATAACCTACAGACTTTATTCAGATATGACAATTGTCTTAATAATATCTTTTAACAGCAAAAGAAAATCCTGTAGCATTAAATGCCTTCCTTCCATGAGAAATATTTTATGATCATTGTAAATGTAATTAATTCCATTGAATTGGACATGCAAAAATGGCAAGTTTTATGTTATTTATCTTGCCACCATAAAAAAATCATTGGTAATATGTTTATATATCATTTTGTAAATATTAATTTAATGCTTTCATTGTACTATATAAGAGAGAAGAAAGTCAAGAAACTCATAATATGATAATATGTGTTTTCATATGTAAATGATTCAGCATGAATATACAAGCCCTAATGCTGTGGTTGAATAACTCCCCACTATGTAAATCTGTATGAACATGACAGCTATAAATGCAGACAAATGCAGGTGTGTTTTATGGCAATTGAAATGCAATGAGTGACATCTCAGTAGGTGATATCTATTCTAAAATGGTAAATAATTTCTTTGCAAATATCCAATTTATAAAAAGTTAAATCTTGCCTCAATTTACATAGTGGTTGAACTCCTTGTAAACCCAGTGATAAAGTTGCAGAAAGTACTTTGGGTTTGTAACTCAGCGTTAGGTTCAAGAATAGGCTTTTCACCCATACAAATAGCTACTGGGATGATAAAACATTAGGTTTTATTTCAAATATTAGGGGGAAAATTTAACCATATACTGTGACACCACTTCCAAATTCATGTTCTACAAAGAAACCTACCTCTAATTCTTCTAATTCTGAATCCTGATATCCTTTCTCTCACCTCACTCATGCTTTCCTTTTTCTTCAATTCCATCCTTATAATCACTCTTTGGCACATAGCCTCAATTTCTTTGCATGTCTTTCCTTTCATTGAACTCCCCTAGAAAAACTCCAAACCTGGTTTAATCCAGCTTCCCACTTACTCTGTGCATGCACCCAGGGATTTTACTCCTGTGTTTCTAACTAACATGCTTATGTGATGTTTCTAGGGTTTTGGTTTGGTTTGGAGGTTTTGATATGGAATCTGGGAGGATCAGAGTTGAAGGGGCAGATCCAAGTGGGGCTAGCACAAGTTTGTGTTGAAGATCCAGGAGGCTGGAAAGCACACTTTGGGACACAGGGATCCAGGTAGTGCAGGGTGCACATGATCTTACATCTTAAGGTCTCTCTGTAAGACCCCTTCCTGGCCTCTAAACCTCAACCAATAATCCTTTTATTGTATTTCTTTATGATTTTTCTCTGGTGCTCTCAATAACTGTCCTAAATGATCCACAAACTTTTTTAGCTACTAGTCCTCTGCCTCTTATCAAAACATCTCATCTCCCTTTTTATCTAGAAAATTTAAGCATGAACCATTCATCCCCCACTTAAAAAGTCTACATTTGCCTCATTCTTTCCTTCTTTACACCAGTCTGAAGATGAAGAGTCTTCCTTTTTGTAAAAGGCTAACACTTGACCCTATGCCTATTCTTGATCCCATCTCTTCTCAATGTTTCTGGCATTTGCTTCATAATTACCCCCTCTATCATATTTTCCTGTTATTTTCTACTATCCTAAGTGTGCTCAAGTATCTTCCTCCTTAACAGAAACCATTGCTTTACTGTCTCATACTACTCTACTTTTAATCATTGTTTCTCTGCTGACAATCATGAAAGAGTAGTCTATACAAGCTATAGCATAGACATTTCTTACTTTCTGTTCACTCACCCATTGTTCCTATCTATGATCAGTCCAATAATTAATCCCCTGAGGATTAGATCTGGCTTCCAAGGAGTTCATAATTGTATTGCAGAGATGTCATGTATAGATACAGCAAATATTAGTGGGAAATCATCACTAAAGAGCTAAATGATGTGGTGCATGTTTCTTTCCCATCCTAACTATTCCCTTTTTAGTCAGACATATTTTCTGGAGCCATATTCATCAAGCTGGCCTTGGGATTGGACCTTTACCTGGCAATCTTCATCCTCTTGGCTATAACTGCTATTTACACAATCACTGGTGAGTTTGCTGCCAGTTTAGCTCAGTCATGCTGTCGTCTGCTGATCTCACACCAACCTGCAATGAGCAACCTCAGTGTTACCACCAAGGTTATGGCTATCCCTTTATTCCCACTATGAGAGTCAGGCACAGGCCCAGAAGCACAACTAGAGCAAAGCAAACAGAATCCTCAGTATTATAGAGTGACAGAATCAGCTTAAAAAACAAGACTCATCTACATGCTGCCTGCAAAAACTCATTTCAGACATAAAGACACATGCATATTGAAAGTGAGGAACTAAAGAAATATTTATCATGAAAATGGATATCAAAAGAAAGCCAGAGTAGCAATACTTATATTGGGTAAAATAGACCTTAAAACAAAGACTGTAAAAAGAAGCAAAAAAGGACACTATATAATAATAAAGGACACAATCCAACAAGAAGATATAATAATTTTAAATATTTGTGCACCCAACATAGAAGTGCCCAAACATATAAAACAGTTAAAAACAGGGGCGCCTGGGTGGCTCAGTCGGTTAAGCGTCCAACTTCAGCTCAGGTCATGATCTCGCGGTCCATGAGTTCGAGCCCAGCATCGGGCTCTGGGCTGATGGCTCAGAGCCTGGAGCCTGCTTCTGATTCTGTGTCTCCCTCTCTCTCTGCCCCTCCCCTGTTCATGCTCTGTCTCTCTCTGTCTCAAAAATAAATAAACGTTAAAAAAAAACTTTAAAAAAAACAGTTAAAAACAAACATAAAGGAACTAAATTAACCCATTGTAATACAATAATTGTAGGAGACTTTAACACCCCACTTACATTGATGGACAGATCATCTAAACAGAAGAACATAAGGAAACTGTGACTTTGAATGATTCACTGGACCAAATGAATTTAACAGATATTCAGAACTAAAACAACTAAAACAGCAGAATACACATTCTTTTCAAGTGTACATGGAAAATTCTCCAGAATAGATCACATGCTAGGTCATAAATCAGGCCTCAACAAATACAAAAAGATTGAAATAATACCATGCATCTTTTCTGACCACAACACTATGAAACCAGAAGTCAACCACAAGAAAAATATTTGGAAAGACCACAAATACATGGGGGTTAAACAACATCCTACTAAACAATGAATGGGTCAACTAGGAAATCAAGAAGAGGAAAGAAAGAAAGAAAGAAAGAAAGAAAGAAAGAAAGAAAGAAAGAAAGAAAGAAAGAAAAAAGATACAGGAGGGGCTGGGTGGCTCAGTCAGTTAAGCATCCAACTTCAGCTCAGGTTATGATCTCACAATTCGTGGGTTCAAGCCACTGGTTGGGCTCTGCGTTGACAGCTCAGAGCCTGGAGCCTGCTTCAGATTCTGTGTCTCCCTCTCTCTCTGCCCCTTCCCCACTTGCTTTCTGTCTCTCTGTCTCTCAAATATAAATAAAGCATTAATTTTTTTAAAAAAAATACATGTAAACAAGTGGAAATTAATGACAGTCCAAAACCTTTGGGATGCAGGAAAAGCAGCCCCAAGAAGGAAGTAAATAGAAATATAAGCGTACGTCAAAGCAAGAAAAATCTCAAACAACCTAACCTTACACTTAAATGACCTAGAAAAAGAACAACAAACAAAACCCAAAACCAGCAGAAGGAAGGAGATAATAAAGATTACAGGAGAAATAAATGATTTAAAAAAATAGAACACCTCAAAGAAACGAGGATCTGGTTCTCTGAAAAGATTAACAAAATAGATCAACCTCTAGCCAGACTCATCAGAGAGAGAGAGAGAGAATTCAAATAAACAAAAACAAAACAAAAGAGGAAAAATAACAACCAACAACACAGAAATACAAACAATTGTAAGAGGACATTATGAAAAACTGTATGCCTACTTATTAGACAACTTAGAAGAAATGGATAAATTCCTAGAAACATATAAACAACAAAAACTGAAGCTGAAAGAAATAGAAAATGTGACCAGACCAATTACCAGTTATAAAATTGAATCAGTAATCAAAAAACTCCCAACAAACAAAAGTCCAGGACCAGATGGCTTCACAGGCAAAATCTACCAAACACTTAAAAAACAGTTAATAACTATTCTTCCCAAACTATTTCTTTTTTTTTCAATATATGAAGTTTATTGTCAAATTGGTTTCCATACAACACCCAGTGCTCACCCCAAAAGGTGCCCTCCTCAATACCCATCACCCACCCTCCCCTCCCTCCCACCCCCCATCAACCCTCAGTTTGTTCTCAGTTTTTAACAGTCTCTTATGCTTTGGCTCTCTCCCACTCTAACCTCTTTTTTTTTTTTCTTCCCCTCCCCCATGGGTTTCTGTTGAGTTTCTCAGGATCCACATAAGAGTGAAACCATATGGTATCTGTCTTTCTCTGTATGGCTTATTTCACTTAGCATCACACTCTCCAGTTCCATCCATGTTGCTACAAAGGGCCATATTTCATTCTTTCTCATTGCCACGTAGTACTCCATTGTGTATATAAACCACAATTTCTTTATCCATTCATCAGTTGATGGACATTTAGGCTCTTTCCATAATTTGGCTATTGTTGAGAGTGCTGCTATAAACATTGGGGTACAAGTGCCCCTATACATCAGTATTCCTCTATCCCTTGGATAAATTCCTAGCAGTGCTATTGCTGGGTCATAGGGTAGGTCTATTTTTACTTTTCTGAGGAACCTCCACACCGTTTTCCAGAGAGGCTGCACCAATTTGCATTCCCACCAACAGTGCAAGAGGGTTCCCATTTCTCCACATCCTCTCCAGCATCTATAGTCTCCTAATTTGTTCATTTGGCCACTCTGACTGGCATGAGGTGATATCTGAATGTGGTTTTGATTTGTATTTCCCTGATGAGGAGCGACGTTGAGCATCTTTTCATGTGCCTGTTGGCCATCTGGATGTCTTCTTTAGAGAAGTGTCTATTCATGTTTTCTGCCCATTTCTTCACTGGGTTATTTGTTTTTCGGGTGTGGAGTTTGGTGAGCTCTTTATAGATTTTGGATACTAGCCCTTTGTCCGATATGTCATTTGCAAATATCTTTTCCCATTCCGTTGGTTGCCTTTTAGTTTTGTTGGTTGTTTCCTTTGCTGTGCAGAAGCTTTTTATCTTCATAAGGTCCCAGTCGTTCATTTTTGCTTTTAATTCCCTTGCCTTTGGGGATGTGTCAAGTAAGAAATTGCTATGGCTGAGGTCAGAGAGGTCTTTTCCTGCTTTCTCCTCTAGGGTTTTGATGGTTTCCTGTCTCACATTCAGGTCCTTTATCCATTTTGAGTTTATTTTTGTGAATGGTGTGAGAAAGTGGTCTAGTTTCAATCTTCTGCATGTTGCTGTCCAGTTCTCCCAGCACCATTTGTTAAAGAGACTGTCTTTTTTCCATTGGATATTCTCTTCCCAAACTATTTCAAAAAAATAAAAGAAGAAGAAAAATTTCCAAGTTTATCCTATCAGACCAGTATCATCCTGACATCAAAACCAGATAAAGACATTACCAAAAAAAAAATAATAAATAAATAAATAATAAATAAACAGAACTTTAGGCCAATATCTCTAACAACCATAAATGCAAAAATCCTCAACAAAATACAAGTAAACTGAATCCAACAAAATATATTTTAAAAATCATTCACAATGATTAAGTGGGATTTATTCCTGGGTTGCAAATATGGTTCAATATTCGCAAATCAATCAACATCACATCAATAAAAGAAAGGATAAAAACCATGTGATCATTTTAGTAGATGGATGCAGAAAAAGCATTTTACAAAGTACGACATCCATTCTTGGTGAAAAACCGTCAACAAAATAGGTTTAGAGGGAACATATTATAACATAATAAATGCCATATGTGAAAAACCCACAGCGAACATCACACTCAATGGGGAAAAACTGAGAGCTTTCCCCCCAAGGTCAGGAACAAGACAAGGATGTCCACTCTCACCACTTTTATTCAACATAGTACTGGAAGTCCTAACCACAGCCTTCAGACGTTGAAAAGATATAAAAGGCATCCAAATCAATAAAGAAGAAGTAAAACTTTTACTATTTACAGAATGACATGATACTGCACATAAAAAACCCTAAAGACTCCACCAAAAATCTTCTAGAACTTATAAATGAATTCAGTAAAATCACAGGATACAAAATAAATGTATGAAAATCTGTATTTCTATACACCAAAAATGAAGCAGTAGAAAGAGAAATTAAGAAATGAGTCCCACGGGCACTGGGTGGCTCAATCTGTTAAGCATCCGACTATGGCTCAGGTCATGATCTTGCGATTCTTGGGTACGAGCCCACCGTCGGTCTCTGTGCTGACAGCTCAAAGCCTGGAGCCTGCTTTGGATTCTGTGTGTGTGTCTCTCTCTCTCTGCCCCTCTCCCATTCATGTTCTGTCTCTCAAAATTAAGTAAATGTTAAAAATTAAAAAAGAAAAAAGAAATGAATCCCATTTACAATTGCACCAAAAATAATATGATATGTAGGAATAAGCCTAGCCAAAGAGGTGAAAGACCTGTATTCTGCAAACTATAAAACACTGATGAAAGGAAAGAAAGACAACACAAAGAAATGGAAAGACATTCCATATTCATGGATCAGAAGGATGAATATTGTTAAAATGTCTATACTATCCAAAGCAATCTACATATTTAATATAATCTCTATCAAAATACTAAAAGCATTTTTCACAGAGCAGGAACAAACAATCCTAAAATTTGTATGGAACCTGAAAAGACCTCAAATAGCCAAAAGAATTTTGAAAAAGAAAAATCAAAGCTGGAAAAATCACAATTCTGGATTTCAAGTTACATCACAAGGCTGTAGTCATCAAGACAGTATGGTACTGGCACACCAATAATACATAGATCAATAGAACAGAATAGAAAACCCAGAAATAAACCCACAATTATATGATCATTTAATCTTTCACAAAGCAGGAAAGAAGATCCAATGAGAAAAAGACAGTCTCTTCAGCCAATGGTGTTGGGAAAACTGGATGGTGAACATACAGAAGAATGAAACTGGACCACTTACTTACACCACACACACACACACACACACACACACACACAAATCAAAATGGATGAAAGACTTAAATGTGAGACTGGAAACAATAAAAATACTTAAAGAGAGCACGGGCAGTAATTTCTCTGACATTGGCCATAGCAACTGCTTTCTAGATGTCTCCTGAGGCAGTGGAAATAAAAACAAAAATAAACTATTGGGACTTCATCAAAATAAAAACCTTCTGCACAGCAAAGGAGACAACCAATAAAACTAAAAGGGAACCTACCAACTGGGAAAAAAATATCTGTAAATGATATATTCTATAAAGGGTTAGTATCCAACATATATAAAGAATTTATCCAATTCAACACCAAAAAAAATTAAAAAATAAAAAATAATCCAGTTAAAAAATGGGCAGAAGACATGAACAGACATTTCTCCAAAGAAGACGTACAGATGGCCAACAGACACATGAAAAGATGTTCACCATCACTCACTATCAGGAAAATTCAAATCAAAATTACAATGAGATTCACCTCACACCTGTCAGAATGGCTAAAATCAACAACACAAGAAGCAAGTTTTGGCAAGGATGTGAAGAAAAAGGAACCCTTGTGCACTGTTTGTGGTAATGCAAACTGGTGCAACCACTGGAAAGCAGTATGGGGTTTACTCAAAAAATTAAAAATAGAACTACCCTATGATCCAGTAATCACACTGGGTATTTACTCAAAAAAAGACAAAAAACAAAAAACAAAAACTAATTTGGAGGGATACATGCACCCATATGTTTATAGCAGCGTTATTTACAATAGCCAAATTATGGTAGCAGCCCAAGTGTCCTTTGATAGATAAATGGATAAAGATTATGTTGATACACACACACACACACACACACACACACACACACCATGGAATATTATTCAGCCATAAAAAAAGAATGAAACCTTGCCATTTGCAGCAACATGGATGGAGCTAAGGAGTATAATGCTAAGTGAAATAAATTAGTCAGAAAAGACAAATACCATATTATTTCACTCATATGTGGAATTTAAGAAACAAAACAAATGAGCAAAGGAAAAGAAAAGAGAGAGAGAGACAAACTAAGAAATAGCCTCTTAACTATAGAGAACAAAGTGATAGTTATCAGAAGGGAGGTGTGTTGGGAATGGGTGAAATAGGTGGTGGGGCTTAAGGAGTGCACTCATTGTGATGAGCAATGGGTGATGTATGGAATTATTGAATCCTATATTGTACAACTGAAACTAATATAACACCATAAGTTAACTATATTGGAATTAAAATTTTTAAAAGTTAATTACTAAACTGAGAAGGAAGCATTTGACTCTGCATATCCAGAACATTTCCATTTCAAAAAAAAAAATCCTCACTATTAGGTGTAAGCACCTTGACTGAAGGTAATGATGTGGTAGGTACAGTGGGGAAATGGTGATTTGTCTCAGCTTTTTGTTTAGGGCCCAGATTGCCATTTGGAATCCAGCATAGCATACACATGGAAAGTCAAAATGAAATAGCAGCTCAGACATGGGATTGACAAATCCAAGGCAGCGCCCAAATAAGTACAGGATGCCTGGGCTCTGAAAGGCAGAATCAGGAGAGAAGAACTGGAGCAGTGAGTTGGTTGTTGGGATAAAGTATGTGGCAATGGTCCAAGCAGGCTCTCATGGGCCTAGCATCCAACACTTACTAACTTATGAAAATGAAACTATACAAGTTTAGTTGGACAAAATAAAGAAAAATAACAGCTGGAACAATCAAGATAGTTCTAGAGCAATTTTCATACATATAGCATATGTTTCAAAATAAATGAAAGATGAAGACATAAGTCTTCTATCTACGATCAGCCTTGTTTTCCCATGATACTCTTAGAAGGAAATAGCTTGTTGGCTGAGAGTCTAGCAAGTCTAGAGTTGAAAAAGAAGTTGCTGTTTGCATAACACTTGAGCAAAACACAAGTCAACAGCTATATCTGGCATTCAACTTATGAAACAATGATATGTTCCAATACTAGAGCAAAAATTGCTTTGCCCTATTTTTTGAGAACTAGTATACTGTGCTAAATGGAGTGAATTGAGAGGTAGTTAAGGGGAAAACTTTCATGATAATGAAGTATTGCCTTTTCTTTCTTTTAAATTTTTTTTTTTCAATTCAAGTTAGTTAGTATATATTGTAATAATGGTTTTAGGAATAGAATTTAGTGATTCATCACTTATAACATATAACACCCAGTGCTCATCCCAGCAAGTGCCCTCCTTAATGCCAATCGCCAGTTTAGCCCATCCCCCCACTCAACTCACCTCCAGCAACCTCAGTTTGTTCTCTATATTTAAGAGTCTCTTACGGTTTGCCTCCCTCTCTGTTTATATATTATTTCATTTTTCCTTCCCTCCACTATGTTCATCTGTTTTGCTTTTTAATTATGAGCAAAATCATATGGTATTTGTTTTTTACTAACTTATTTCACTTAGCATAATATACTCTGGTTCCAAAAGTTTTGCCTTTTCTGCTATTTGGTATTCAAAAACTCACATAAGAGTGAAATTCCAGTATAATTCATAGAAACTTTGAGTCAAGGCAAGATAAGGGAGACAAGAGGGTTAATGTGACACATAAATACTAAGGAGATAATGATGCCAAGAGGAGCTTGCGGCCCAGTCAAGAACTTTTCATATATTCTTTGCTGAGTTTCTAGAGTTTGGTTTGAGGAAAACCTAAAAGTGAAGGCAAAGAGATGAGAGTACAGGGAAAAAATATCCTGATTCTTTTCTTTCTCTACACAGGGGGCTTGGCCTCAGTTATTTACACAGACACCCTCCAGACCATCATCATGCTGATCGGTTCCTTTATTCTCATGGGGTATGGTAAGTGATGACAGTGGGAGCAGTTCCCTGGGGCTGGAAATCATGAGATTTGTGTCTGTTCAGTCGCTCTTTACTACTGCCTCCCGTTCCCTGGTCACACTTTTCAACATACATATAATACATCATTGAAGCATCTGCCTAACTTCTTGCTGTACTATCTCAGCATGAGAAAATGAGGGGGGAAGAACTTTACTTTCTTTAAAAAATTATTCCTCAGTTTTAATCTTAATATGTTTGTGTTTGAAATAGACAAAATCAGTGTCACTGGGTTGATAATTTTACACAACTATTGGTGCACTGGATTCAATGCACATAAACCATTATGTAGAATCTTCATAAAAATAAGTATTAAATAGTAAGAACAGTTTAAGACAACTATTAACTTCACTGTGACTGTTTCAGATGGAAATTATTAAAGTATGTTATCCCTCTATTGTTAGAATATACAAACACAGTTTGTATATTTCTCTTAAGTCATGCAGCAAGCACTACTGATGAATTTAACTTATAGCTTGCCTATTTTTGTTTTCTTTTATTATGCTACTTATTTAACTTTGGACAGGAAATCCATGCATACAGTAAAAAGGATATAAGATTAAAATAAGTGTCTTTTCATCTCTCCTCTGTCCTGCAGCCACCATATTCCATCCACTCAAGCTGCACTGAATACAGTTGTGAATATTCATGAACCCTAATCACAGGGCTTGAAGATAATATGAAGCAAAAACTGACAGAACTGCAAAGACAACAAATGCACAAAAAGAGTTGATGATTTTGACACAAAATGAATGCGATTGGTCACATATGACTATTTAAATTCAAAAACAATAAAAAATAAATTAATCAAAATGTAAAATTCAGTTTCTGATTTGCCTAGCCATATTTCAAGTGCTCTATATATAGCTAGTAATTTTCATATTTGACAGCACAGATATAGAATATATAGAATTCTATCATTACCGAAAGTTCTATCATTACTGAAAGTGCTGCTCCAGAGGCCATTGCTAGGACCAATTCTTTACAAACTTTCTATTTAGTTAACCAGGACTTCTTTGATATTCTTATTTATGGTTCTTTGGTGTCTGGCTTTGGTGATGGACCTCTGGCATCAACCTCTCTAAGCCTTCTCCCATCCTTAGGATGGAATCTCTCATCTTCTAGCATTCTTCTATATTGTTGTCACAAACAATATTCCCCTTAACAGAACAATTTCCTTGTATTGTCTGTATCCTCCTTTGTATTGAGATCCTGCCTTGTACATTCATTTTGCATATAATCCCATCACAATGTTTGGCACATGCAAACATTTTTGATGCTAAATGAAATAAGTAATGAAAAAGTAAAATAATGTCAACCTCAACTCTACAGATATATGATACTCAGATGAATTTTGCACTATTTGAAACTATACTAAGTGGGCTGAGAAGCCTGGGCTCATCCTTCTTCTTTCTAAGGTTTCCATCCATTATGGTTCTTTTTTTTAGTTAATTAATTAATTAATTTATTTTGAAAGAGAAAGTGCAGAGAGAGAATCCCAAGCAGGCTCCACACTGCCAATGCAGAGCCTGATGTGGAGCTCGATCCCACAAACCATGAGATCATGACCTTAGCCGAAATCAAGAGTCAGACACTTAACTGACTGAGCCACCCATACATTCTCATTATCGTCCTTTTCTACACCTGTCTTGCCTTTCCAGCCCCGCCCCCCACCCCCCGGAGGCTGAGCCTCACCATTTCACCTCACCATACATAAACTGCTGCCTCTAATTTCTGCTCCTTATCTTCCCATTTTTTGTTGTAACATAGAAAGAATACAGTCAGTATTGCACCAAAAAACAGACTGTGCATAAAGTCAAAACAGCCAGACTTTGTATCAGGAACAGAGACCATTACTTCTGGTCCATTCAGAGGAGTAGGGGCTTTCTGATGGCTAATTGTTAGGCTCACTCTGTTACCTCATCTTCATGTTTTATCTCTTTTCTAGATGGTTGTGAGATATCAATATCAGTCTGTTGGATAACAATTTTTATTTTTACCATAAGTATAGACACTAAAAATTTTCAAGAGAAGAGGAAAATTTTCAATAAGAAGAAAAGTTAAAGGGTGATTTGCTTCCTGTACATTGTGAAAGCATGATAGCATTACCAATGCCAGTGGTATTAGAAAGACATGAGTCCTCTGAGAACACTAAGGATTTGACCAGGCTGATTGGAGATGATTGGACACTTCCACCACAAAGGAATAATTATGAACAACAGATGTCTTAGATTTGTGTATAACATTTCATTTTATCCAATACCTTTGCAGCATTTGCTAAAGTGGGAGGCTATGAGAGTTTTACAGAGAAGTACATGAATGCCATCCCATCCATAGTTGAGGGGGACAACCTGACAATCAATCCCAAGTGCTACACTCCTCAGGCTGACTCCTTTCACATCTTCCGAGATGCTGTCACTGGAGATATTCCATGGCCAGGAATGATATTTGGAATGACCATTGTTGCTGTGTGGTACTGGTGCACAGATCAGGTGAAGTATGTGTGTGGTGTGCAAATATGTTTATGTTGTTCTTTTTCTCCTCATAGAAAAGCATCTAGTTTCTATTTTGTACACATATATACACATACACATGCACAAACACACATCATTTAAAGAGTCAAACACTTCTACAAGTCTTGTTATGATAAATAGTTGTCTGGTGTCCTGCTCTCTACTCATTTCTTGACTCTCAAAAGCAAACATTATTGACTCCTTCAGTTAGGTATTTTGGTATGTATGTTTCTTCTCTAAATCCTTGTACTCAATGCATGGCCTGTGTACCATTGGAGTGAATGTCACCTTGAAGCTCATTAGAAATAACTGTTCTCAGATGCTACCCAGACCCACTGAATCAGAATTTGCTTGTAAATTTGTTCCCCAGGTGATTTAAATAAATGTTTCTATTGATCCCTTTTGGTTTTCCAGTTTTAGGATTTTTACACTGGCTTCCAATAATGAAAGATGAAGGTTTAGCTCTTTCTTTTCTTTTTTTTTTCTTTTTTTTTTAATGTTTTTATTATTTATTTTTGAGAGAGAGACACAGACAGAGTGTGAGCAGGGAAAGGGCAGAGAGAGAGGGAGACACAAAATCCAAAGCAGGCTGCAGGCTATGAGCTGTCAGCACAGAGCCCAACGCGGGGCTCAAATTCACAAACTGTGAGGTCATGATCTGAGCCGAAGTCAGATGCTTAACTGAGCCACCCAGGCGCCCCTAGCTCTTTCAATTTTTTATCTTCAATCCTCCATCTTCCAGTAAAACTAATTCACAATTTTGGTGAGATCAGCATTCAGTGCTACCATTTTTGTGACTACATAAATATAATCCACAGCTAAGCCACATGATATTCTCTGATTGATTTTTCTTTAGCTTTTTCTTTTCTCTAGAATAAATAAGTCTTATTTTTTGTGTTTTAAATTTTCTTGGTAATTATTACTCATTAAACACCAGGCTCTCTGCAGATTTCCTAAATCTCCTTGATGTGTACTTGCAAACACATCAAATATCCTACCAACTCTTTATCTCATTTTCTCTTAAAACCTTTGGCCTCTCACAAACTGCTGGGTTGTTCTCTGTGCCTAGTGCCCATCCTAATCCAGGACCCCCTTTACTACCATATTTGGGGTTCTCTTTGGTTCATCCTTGGATTATATATCTTATTTCAAGTATCCCACATCATCTTCTTTCTTGGTTTACTTCTTTCAGGGCAATTGAATTCTCCAGTAAGTTCCTGAGAAACACAGGAGATACATCTATTGTGAATTTGTCTTCATGTTTGAAGATGCCTTCACTCCAACTTTTCCCAAATTGATCCTCTGGCCATGTACACATTTCTAGGCTTTAAATAATTTTCCAGCCATAAATTACCATCTTTTGACTTCCACCATAGCTGTTGAAAAGCCTGAAGTTATTCTTGATCCTTTGGATGTAACGTGTCTTTTCTCTCTGGAAGTTTATCTTGCCTTTGTCCTCAGTGTTCTGAAATTTCATACAATGTGCTATTGTGTGTAGGTCTTTTTTTGTTCACTGCGATGGGCTACTGTGAACAAGTTTAATATAGTAATGGATGTCTTTAATGAATTGGCGGAATTCTTTGATTTCTTGCATTTTGTTTTCCTTTGGAGAACTTCCACTTTGGGTGTTGGTCTTCCTCAACTGGTTTTCTAGTGTTCTTATCTTTCCTCCACATCTACCATATCTTGGTCTTTTTGCTCTATTTTCTAGGAGATTACCTCAATATTATCCTTCAGTTTTTCTGCCTTTGTATTTATGACCCCCAAGATCTTATTCTTGGTTTTCTGTATGTTCCTTTTTATAGCATGTAAGTTTGTTTTGTTTTCTGTTTTGAAGTTTTCTTCACCCCAAATAGTCTCTGTCAAGTCAAACTTAAAATTTCACATTTTGGGATCAATGGTCCAAAATGGACTATCTTGGATCAATGGTCACTTGTATCAGTGTGAGATAATTTTTCTTTTTCTCTATGTAATAAACTGATTTTATCAACATGTCTCCCAAAGAATGTACTCTTTCACTGATTTGTGCAAAAATCTTTATTGTTTATATTTTGCCACTGACCACATGACTTATCTCCTATATTTAGGTGGCCTCATATTAACCCTTAGATCTGATACCCGGACCCTGCTTATTTTCTGACAGGAATCCCCTGTTTTACATATAATTTGTATTGTCCCTCCAACTTTCTGCTTCAAGCTTTCTGTCTAAGGATAGCACCTGCTCCCCCAGCACTGAGTGACATTGTTGCTATCCCTAATAGATTTGTCTCTCCAAAGAAAAGTAAGCAGAAAAAGTCATCGCCATTTCCTGACATTCCTTGAGAAGAAAAATGTTAAGAAGCAATGGCATTATGGGTATAAATCCTGTTTTTCTAGAAAATTCTTAGTCAAGAGATTACACAACTTAAGTGGAAATTATGAGATTATATGCATTGAATTTCCCAGGACCACAATATTTTATTCATAACTGATTCATATCTAGAGATGAATGTCTCAAGGTTCTCTTCTGATGGCTGCCTGACTCTGTTGTTTCTATGGGAATGGGCTTGATTTTCCAAATGGACAGTTGATCCCTAACAGTAGAGAGATACTGATGAGTATGTGGCTTATTTGGTGCCTACAACATTAAATGCACAACTTAAACACACAACTTGTGGCAAAGATCAGTAGTGACAGCTTTGTGCCTGGACAAGTACATGGTCATTGTTGCAATGCAGCCTAGGAGCTGCAAACATTTTGATAGTAGTGATGGGTATTGACTTCTATGTACCAAGAGTCTTACAAACATTATACCAAATATTCAGAATATCCTACCAGAGATAACCCTCTTAAAGATGAGAAAGCTGAGTCTCACAAAGTCAAATACTCATGTAAGAGGAGCAGGGATTAGAGTTCTGATTTTACTCTGAAGCTGATTATTTTCCACTATTCATGATCCCATATCTTATTGTAACATTAATCCTTGAAAAGAGGCACTCCCCTTCTTTGGATCATCCTCTAGTTGCTTCATGACTATGTCGTGTTCTTCTGGCAGGTTATTGTGCAGCGCTGCCTATCAGGCAAGAACATGTCTCATGTGAAAGCTGCCTGCATCATGTGTGGGTACCTGAAGCTGCTGCCCATGTTCCTCATGGTAATGCCAGGAATGATCAGCCGCATCCTATACACAGGCAAGCCATTGATTCATAAATCCTCTTTCTTGTATGCTTGAATTCTAAATACTGGTTTTAATATGTATTAAAACCTTGATAAGCTAGAAAACCCATTATGTATGGAAGTTAAAACACAAATCCAGGTGAAGAGAACAGATTTTGCAGAATGTCAGAAGCAGGAAAATTTGGCATATTTGACACATATATATCCAACTAATAAGGAATGGCCAAAGAAATTATTAAATACCCCCTTTATGGAAAATTACACGTAAGGACTGAAGACTTTCTCAAATTTTGGTCAAATGCTGAAGTTATTATGTTTAAGGGTAAAAAGCAGACTACAAAATATTATCTCAACAATTGCCATAGTTATTCAAAAAGACATTTCTGTCTGGAAAAAGATTAGAAAGGAATAAAAAAACTAAAAGAAGCTAATGTGTTAAGGTGTCAGTATTCTATGGGATTTTTTAAATCATTTTTTGCTATCTGTTGTCATAATATTGTTTAAGTAAAAAAAAATCAACAAGGTATTGTACAACTGCCACAGTGAAGGGAGGCCTCATCCCACATGAGCAATCACCCCAATAATGATCACAAATGACACTTCTTAGCTGTAGGTAGAAAACACTGAACTAAATGACTAGACACAAAACTAATTTCCATTTTGTTGTTGTGGCTGTTGTGATTGTTTCATCTGGAGTTCTGTGCCTCTGGGAGAATTTATGTTCTTGCAGCTTTTCTGGAAGATGGAATCAGCTCCCCCTAATTGCTCTAATGCAATAGCTGGGCCACATCCCAAAGAGGAGCCCTGCCCCTTAGGTCAGTGCAAGGGGAGGTACACGTATGAGACACTTAGGAAGTCATATTCTGGATGAAGAGGGACCAGATCTATGGTATGGAGTTCAAGGTTGAATCTCCAATTTCCAAGCAAATGTCTCTCCTCTTACTTATCATCTTACAACTTGTCTCTATGTCAAATGGTTGTAGATCTTACCTGTTTGGGCCCCACTCACTGAACCCACTTATCTGAATTCCCCCCTCAGAGAAGGTGGCCTGTGTTGTACCTTCTGAATGTGTGAAACATTGTGGCATTGAAGTCGGTTGTACTAACTATGCCTACCCAGTGATGGTGCTGGAACTGATGCCTGATGGTAAGAAAAGGTCCACACTCAAATGAATGGAGAAAATGTGATGAGAGTTAGATAGATAGATAGATAGATAGATAGATAATAAGTAGATATAGATATAGATAATGGAATATCATTATCTATTAATGTCAGCCTTTAAAAAAAATGAAAATCTGCCAAGTGCAACAACAATATAGATGAATCTGGAAGACATTATGCTAAGTGAGATAAACCGGATACAGAAAGACAAAAAAGCACACAATGTCGCTTATATGTGGAATCTAAACAAGTGGAACTCACACAAGCAGAGAGTACAATGGTGGTTTCCAGGGGCTGGGGGTGGGGGAAATGGGAAGATTTCAAAGGGTACAAACTTTGTTATAAGATGAATAAGTTCTGGAGAACTAATGTACAGTAGGGAGATTATAGTTAATAAGAATGTATGTTTAAAGTTTGCTAAGAGAATAGATCTCAAGTATTCTCACCACAAAACAAGAAAACTGTAACTACGTGAGGTGATGGTTATGTTAACTAGCTCGATTATGGTAATCATTTCACAATGTATACATGTATAAAAACATCACATTATACATCTTAACTATATACAATTGTTATTTGTCAGTCATACCTCAATAAAGCTGGAAAAAATATGTTCATGCTGGGACTGCCTCAGAGACCTAGTGAATAAATCGTCCATGAGGAAAGATTATGGTGTAATCCTTAATAATCCTAACTTTCATTAATTCAATTGGCTTCATCAGACATTTCTTGAGCACTTTCCATAGGCTACCAGTCCGGTGCTGAGCCTGGGGAATACAGAGATGAATCAGATATAATTCCTATTAGAAGAATCCTTACTCCTTTAGATTCAAGATTGTCTTCCAAGACAATCAAGAGCATTTAAGTGGATGGATTTGTCAATAAAAGAGTTGCATAAACACAAACTTACAAACTCAGAAAACTAGATGTTAATGATTTAGCCTGCTTTCTCTAGACCAGTTATACCCAAATAATATGCCTCAATATATTTAATTTACAGCTATTTATTGAGTGCCTACTATGTGCCAGAGCCTGCCCTGGTGCTTAGAAAACATCAGTGAGGTGCACCTGGGTGGCTTAGTCGGTTAAGTGACTGACTTCAGCTCAGGTCATGATCTCGCCATTTCCGAGTTCAAGCCCCATGTTGGGCTCTCTGCTGATGGCTCAGAGCCTGGAGCCGGTTTAGATTCTGTGCCTCCCTCTCTCTCTCTCTCTCTCTCTCTACCCCTTCCCCACTCATGTTCTGTCTTTCTCTCTCAAAAATAAACATTTAAAAAATTAAAAAAGAAAAGAAAACATCAGTGAAATAAGCACAAAATCCCCTATACCTTGGAACTCACATTCTAGTTTCATGAGATATAAAATAAATGACACATGTGGCAAAAGTAAATTATTAGGATGCTAGAAGGTGATCTGTGTGGTCAGTAACAGAGCAGAGTATGGGGCTCAGGAACAACCAGGTGATCTTATACCTTCAAAGGTCAGCTAATACTTCTTCAATCTTTCTCCTCCCTGACACACATGAGCATTGTCAGGAAGAAGGGAACATGACCCACAAGTGACATCACCCATCCATCTCATTCCACACTTTGTCTTAGGAGTTTTAGGGACATTATTAATAAGCAGAGGGAAGTGGAGGATGAAGTTACCATAATATCCCAAAACTCTTTGCTTTTCCCAACAAAAACTTCTTTAACAGAACTGCTTACTAGGCTTTTTCCTCTCTAGTTCTCTAAGTCTTCAGGAAGCCAAGAGGTTCTCCCCAAAGAAAGATGGTACAACACTGTTCTTGTCTCCCAAATTTAGGTTCCAGCAAATGATCTCTAAGTTTACATTTAAAACTAAAATTCTGTACTGGATCATTCTCAAATCACCAGGAAATTTGCAGGAAATGCTACATGATGATATGCGTTGACAGGCACATCAGTTGGTAAATGTTCCAGGTGACACTTTTGAATGACTCTGGTTTAGCAAGGCCCTCATAAATCATGGAGTCCAATTCCTAACTAATGTTTACACTCTCATCTGGCCCCAGGACTGCGAGGTCTGATGCTGTCAGTCATGTTGGCCTCTCTCATGAGCTCCATGACCTCCATCTTCAACAGTGCTAGCACCCTCTTTACCATGGACCTGTACACCAAGATTAGGAAACAGGCATCAGAGAAAGAGCTTCTTATAACAGGACGGTGAGAAAATCCTGGTTTCTGTCTAAAATTTCTCTGGAAAGCACAGAAATGCAAGTGAACTAGAACCTTCTCCTTCTTGGGTTCAGTGAAACAAATAATAGAATTCTAGAGTGGGAAAGGGATATTAAGAGGATATTTAATCCAACTTTATTTCTTTCCAGATAGGAAACTTGAGGCCATACTTTTTTTTTTAAGGTTTATTTATTTTTGAGAAAGAGAGACACAGAGTGCGAGTGGGGGAGGGTCAGAGAGAGAGGGAAACACAGAATCCAAAGCGGGCTCCAGGCTCTGAGCTGTCAGCACTGAGCTTAACACGGGGCTTGAACTCAGGAACAGTGAGATCAGACCTGAGCCAAAGTTAGATGCTCAACTGACTGAGCCACCCAGGCACCCCAGGGTCATACTTTTAAACGAAATAGTTGCTTTTAAGGGTTTTCAAATGCCTCTGATTGTCTCTTATTTCTTCCTCCCCTCACACTCTCTTCCAACCATATCTTCATGAAACTCCAGTGGTTCTCATGGGGTATAAAGTTTCATGGGGTTAAAGCAGTCTCTAGAAGTTTCCATGTATATCACATGAAGGAAGTCACAGATTAAGTCATCCACACACTACTACACAGTAGTTTATCAACTACACTCATTAAGATATGGAGTATCAAGAGGGGGCACCTGCGTGGCTCAGTCAGTTAAGTATCTGATTTCAGCTCAGGTCATGATCTCATTGTTCCTGAGTTCAAGCCCCGTGTTAGGCTCAGTACTGATAGCTCAGAGCCTGGAGCCTGCTTTGGATTCTGTGTCTCCCTCTCTTCCTGCCCCTCCCCTACTCATGCTCTGTCTTTCTCTGTCTCTCAAAACTAAATAAATGCTAAAAAATTAAAAAAAAAAGAAATGGAGTATCAAGAGAACCTGACTACCTATGTAAAAGATACTGCTTTGCTGAAGACAGTAACAATCACTTAGTAAATTAAACATTTGCAAGGAAAATTCCAAGGGCTCACTTGGTCCAGATCTTCACTCTGGACGTTATAGGAGAGGAAGAGCAGTAAAGCATCTGTGTTTCTGTAGTAGAGAAAGTGTTGGACCTGAATTCAGTAAGCCCAGGATGCAGAAGTCTACCAATAGGCATATGATCTTGGGTATGAATACCCTTTAAGTCTCTATTTTAAATTAATGAGTTTCTCTCTCTCTCTCTCTTATTAAAAGCCTTCTATATCCCAGAATACAAATATGGAAAAGGACATATATGTAAAAAATAATTTCCTGCTTTGTGGGATTTACACCTTTGTTGGCAAGACAATTAATAAATATGTTCTATATCTGATGGCAAAAGTGGCAGGGAGAAAATTAAAGTGAGATTAAATATGGGGGTTACTTAAGACAGGGGTTCAGGGAGTCTTCCCTGAGAAGGTGGCCTTTATGCACAACCATCAGGGAAGTGTGGGAATGAGCCCCATGGTTCTGTGGGGATGGAACAGTAAGTGCTGAATTCTTACAAGAGTCATATGTGTGGTGTGAGGACAGCAGGAGTGAGGTTGGCACATACAAGCAAGTGGAAGAGTGATAAGAAACATGATCTGAAAGATAGCTAGAGGTGAAATTATGTAGGGCCATTTAAACCATAACAAGATTTTGGATTTTATTCCACATATGATGGAAAACAACTGAAGATAAGCAAGCAAGGGAGGTACATGACAAGGACAGTGGGTTTTACTTATTGAATCCTTATTATACTCTACCCATCATGCTCAGACTTTCCATGGTTTATCACATTTAATTATTACAAGGTTGCAAAAGTTTTGTGAACTTTCAATGAGACACTTGTGCCTCAGTCTCCTGCCCAAATGCCTGTCCCCCATTTCTCCCAGTCCCCACCTCTCTGTTTCAGATAAGCACAGAGAAGTAATGACCTTTTGCAGACAGTCCAGTAAATTATGTGTGTTTCTTCGCACAATAAGTACAGAATATTGAGCTTATTCTCCCTGGACCACAGGACCTGTAAAAAGTTTTTTTACTAACTCCTTCTACCTGCCAAACTACTCAGGTAGTAAAATGCACAAATTAGCATTTCTGGCCAATTCACTCAGTATTCTAGGAGAAAGGATATTTTAATTCCAACCTGTGAAAACTGACTTAGTTCCTCTCAAGCTAGGGAAAAAAAGATCAAAATGGGGATCTGCTTTCTTTATCATACAAATGATTACTTACTCATAGAAACAGTGTGGTGTTTTTTCCTAACTGACACATTACATAAATTGCACTAGAAAATTATTAACCAGTTGCTGACATTTGAACTGTTTTATGAATGGATATTTAACCTCACAGTTGAAGCTATTTACAGAGAAGCAATTGCTTTATTGGCATTTTACTAACCTATGGTCATTAAGCATTCCATGGCTTCATGTGAGGTCAAGGAGTGTGATTTTATTTGGAAAATCAATGAATGGCCACAAGAATCAAGAACTGTAAAGCACAGTGGAAGTGCCAATAATGCTTTTGTTTAATATTTAAATCATTTTGCTTTCTCTCCAGGCTATTTATCATTCTATTAATTGCCATCAGCATTTTGTGGGTCCCATTAGTGCAGGTATCTCAAAATGGACAACTATTCCATTATATAGAATCAATTTCTAGCTACCTTGGGCCTCCAATTGCGGCTGTCTTCCTGCTTGCCATCTTCTGTAAAAGAGTCAATGAACAGGTAAGTAAAAAATCGGAAAACTTCTTCCCTGCTGGAGTGAGAATATTTTCTTTCACTGGTAGGAAAATGCATTCTTTCCACCCTGTTTATATAACTCAAAGCCCATCTCAATTTTAATTGTATTCAGCTATAATTCCTGATTCTCATTAAAGTGTGTAAATACATAGGGCACACTTATAGTACAGTCTGTATATTTCTTACAAAATATATACATATATGACACAATACTAAGGAACACACGTTTTGGAGTAAGACTGACAGAATGCAATCCTGGCTCTATCAATCCTTTGATCTTAAGCAAACCATTTGATTCTGTGTAAAATGAAGATAATCACAGTGCCTACTTTATAGGATTGCTGTGAAGATTAAAAGGGATTTATTTTAATTTTTTTATGTTTATTTATTTTTGAGAGTGGAAGCAAGAGAGAACATGAGTCGGGGAGGAGCAGAGAGAGAGGGAGACACAGAATCCAAAGCAGGCTCCGGGCTCCAAGCTGTCAGCACAGAGCCCAACACGGGGCTGGAACCCACAAACTGTGAGATCATGATCTGAGCGGAAGTCGGACACTCAACTGAGCCACCCAGGGGATTTATCACCCCAAAAGGGATTTATTTTAATGTGAAGTGCTTAGAAGAAAACCTACCACTCTAGTAACAATTAAAAATGTTAATTTCTAGGGGCGTCTGGGTGGCTCAGTCGGTTAAGCCTCCGACTTCGGCTCAGGTCATGGTCTCGCGGTCCGTGAGTTCGAGCCCTGCGTCAGGCTCTGTGCTGACAGCTCAGAGCCTGGAGCCTGCTTCAGATTCTGTGTCTCCCTCTCTCTCTGACCCTCCCCCGTTCATGCTCTCTCTCTGTCTCAAAAATAAATAAACATTAAAAAAAATTTTTAAATGTTAATTTCTGTTATAATATATGTAACTGATTATTTTGGATCATGGGCATTTAATCCCTTAATTGTTTCCAACTGTTAACTTTATTATAATTTTGAAATTAAGAATAGGTACAGAGAGGTTATTATCTTATGTGCTTTTCAAATGTTATTTAGTATTAGTAAGTAGTATTTTGGGATTCAGATTCAGGTCTTCCTCCAACTAAAGCTCATGCTTTTAATGTCTATGCAATACCATTTCCCCTTGAACATAACATCTTGATCAGAGGACTAGAGGACATATGTTTCCAAGCCCACCAGCTTCTCAGAGAATACAGATGCTCTTAATTGCCAAAAGCTTAATAGAACTATCATAACTATCTAATATCAACTCTGTAAATTGTGTAACATAAGCCATAGTTCTATTTATTCTATAAAATAAGCCACAACTTATAAAATCTATATATAAAATAAAATTCAAGGTAAACTTAAGCTTGGGTCAGAGTGTACAGTAGTGCCCTGAAGTAGTGTCTGATGCAATGAAATTTCAGTATCACTAAATAAACACATGTATTTGTACATTTTTCTTGCTTTGGTGACTTTATGCTCAGGGTTAGCCATTATTGGTTCTTAATGGAGAAAGGTAGGATGATAATTGTTACCTGCTCAAATGAGCTTCTCATCTTTTCTAAGTACTCTGATTTTATTCTTGTTTCTTTTGCAGGGAGCCTTCTGGGGTCTAGTCATTGGACTTGTGATTGGCCTTATTCGCATGATTGCAGAGTTTGCCTATGGAACAGGAAGTTGCTTGGCTGCCAGTGACTGTCCCAAGGTCATCTGTGGAGTGCACTATCTGTACTTTGCCATCATCCTCTTTTTCGTTTCCATACTAGTTGTCCTGGGAATTTCCCTGTTAACAAAACCCATTCCTGATGTACATGTGAGTACTCATTTTAAAATAAGAGTTCTTGGTGTGCCTGGGTGGTTCAGTCAGTTAAGCAACAGTCTCTTGATTTTGGCTTAGGTCATGATCCCAGCGTCATGAGATCAAGCTCCGTGTCAGGCTCTGCACTGGGCATGGAGCTTGCTTGGGGTTCTCTAAATAAATAAATAAATAAGGGTTCTTTGCCTTCTGGGGTATTAGGAAATGGGCTTCACCCTCAAAAAACTTCACAATGCACTTAGTAGGTAAATCTTTATCTTTGTTATAGGATACCAGAAAGAGAGTAATTAGTGTTGCCTAAGAGATTGGAAAACACTTCACAGCAGAGTTGCAATCTGGCCTGGGACTATTTGGGGATGAGTAGAATTTCATACACGATACAAATACACCAATACAGAGATTTAAAAAAATAAAAGTACATGGTACCAGGTGGCAGGAAAAAGACAAATAGAATGAGATGCCTTTCAAATTGGCAAAAAAAGTTTAATATGAATATGTCTAATGTTGGTAAGAATGTTGGGGAATGTCCACACTCCAAAATCATTGGTGAATGTATGAATTTTATAATTTGTAGAAAGGCAATTGGGGAGTATTTATCAATTAAAATTAAAATTCTCATACCTTATGAACCAACATCCCCATTTCTAGGAACTTATTGTGTAGAAATACTTCTACAAGTAGGAAATATACATATAAATTTTCTCTGCAAAGGTTTCTAGTAGAAAAAGATGGAGACAACCCAAATTTCCATTGCTAGTGGAATGGATACACAATAATGGTACACTAAATATTATGCATCTGTTCAAAACCCTGAGGAGCTCAATCATTTCCTTTTTAAATGTCCATGACATGGGTAAGTGGGGAAAAAAACGCTTGCAGAATATAGTATTATATAATATCACTTTTTGAAAATAAAACACACACACAAAATGTATATATATATATATATATATATATATATATATATTTGTCTAACAATGGAAAAAATACCTTAAAGCATATACACCACAAACTCTCTTTTTTTTTTTATTTTTTAATATATGAAATTTACTGTCAAATTGGTTTCCATACAACACCCAGTGCTCATCCCAAAAGGTGCCCTCCTCAATACCCATCACCCACCCTGCCCTCCCTCCCACCCCCCATCAACCCTCAGTTTGTTCTCAGTTTTTAACAGTCTCTTATGCTTTGGCTCTCTCTCACTCTAACCTCTTTTTTTTTTTCCTTCCCCTCCCCCATGGGTTTCTGTTACCTTTCTCAGGACCCACATAAAAGGAAACCATATGGTATCTGTCTTTCTCTGTATGGCTTATTTCACTTAGCATCACACTCTCCAGTTCCATCCACGTTGCTACAAAAGGCCATATTTCACTTTTTCTCATTGCCACGTAGTATTCCATTGTGTATATAAACCACAATTTCTTTATCCATTCATCAGTTGATGGACATTTAGGCTCTTTCCATAATTTGGCTATTGTTGAGAGTGCTGCTATAAACATTGGGGTACAAGTGCCCCTATGCATCAGTACTCCTGTATCCCTTGGATAAATTCCTAGCAGTGCTATTGCTGGGTCATAGGGTAGGTCTATTTTTAATTTTCTGAGGAGCCTCCACACTGCTTTCCAGAGCGGCTGCACCAATTTGCATTCCCACCAACAGTGCAAGAGGGTTCCCGTTTCTCCACATCCTCTCCAGCATCTATAGTCTCCTGATTTGTTCATTTTGGCCACTCTGACTGGCATGAGGTGATATCTGAGTGTGGTTTTGATTTGTATTTCCCTGATAAGGAGCAACGCTGAACATCTTTTCATGTGCCTGTTGGCCATCCGGATGTCCTCTTTAGAGAAGTGTCTATTCATGTTTTCTGCCCATTTCTTCACTGGGTTATTTGTTTTTCGGGTGTGTAGTTTGGTGAGCTCTTTATAGATTTTGGATACTAGCCCTTTGTCCGATATGTCATTTGCAAATATCTTTTCCCATTCCATTAGTTGCCTTTTAGTTTTGTTGGTTGTTTCCTTTGCTGTGCAGAAGCTTTTTATCTTCATAAATCCCAGTAATTCACTTTTGCTTTTAATTCCCTTGCCTTTGGGGATGTGCCGAGTAAGAGATTGCTACGGCTAAGGTCAGAGAGGTCTTTTCCTGCTTTCTCCTCTAAGGTTTTGATGGTTTCCTGTCTCACATTCAGGTCCTTTATCCATTTTGAGTTTATTTTTGTGAATGGTGTGAGAAAGTGGTCTAGTTTCAACCTTCTGCATGTTGCTGTCCAGTTCTCCCAGCACCATTTGTTAAAGAGACTGTCTTTTTTCCATTGGATGTTCTTTCCTGCTTTGTCAAAGATGAGTTGGCCATACGTTTGTGGGTCTAGTTCTGGGGTTTCTATTCTATTCCATTGGTCTATGTGTCTGTTTTTGTACCAATACCATGCTGTCTTGATGATGACAGCTTTGTAGTAGAGGCTAAAGTCTGGGATTGTGATGCCTCCTGCTTTGGTCTTCTTCTTCAAAATTACTTTGGCTATTCGGGGCCTTTTGTGGTTCCATATGAATTTTAGGATTGCTTGTTCTAGTTTTGAGAAGAATGCTGGTGCAATTTTGATTGGGATTGCATTGAATGTGTAGATAGCTTTGGGTAGTATTGACATTTTGACAATATTTATTCTTCCAATCCATGAGCAGGGAATGTCTTTCCATTTCTTTAAATCTTCTTCAATTACCTTCATAAGATTTCTATAGTTTTCAGCATACAGATCTTTTACATCTTTGGTTAGATTTATTCCTAGGTATTTTATGCTTCTTGGTGCAATTGTGAATGGGATCAGTTTCTTTATTTGTCTTTCTGTTGCCTCATTGTTAGTGTATAAGAATGCAACTGATTTCTGTACATTGATTTTGTATCCTGCAACTTTGCTGAATTCATGTATCAGTTCTAGCAGACTTTTGGTGGAGTCTATCGGATTTTCCATGTATAATATCATGTCATCTGCAAAAAGCGAAAGCTTGACTTCATCTTTGCCAATTTTGATGCCTTTGATTTCCTTTTGTTGTCTGATTGCTGATGCTAGAACTTCCAGCACTATATTAAACAACAGCGGTGAGAGTGGGCATCCCTGTCGTGTTCCTGATCTCAGGGAAAAAGCTCTCAGTTTTTCCCCGTTGAGGATGATGTTAGCTGTGGGCTTTTCATAAATGGCTTTTATGATCTTTAAGTATGTTCCTTCTATCCCAACTTTCTCAAGGGTTTTTATTAAGAAAGGGTGCTGGATTTTGTCAAAGGCCTTTTCTGCATCGATTGACAGGATCATATGGTTCTTCTCTTTTTTTTTTTTTGTTAATGTGATGTGTCACGTTGATTGATTTGCGAATGTTGAACCAGCCCTGCATCCCAGGAATGAATCCCACTTGATCATGGTGAATAATTCTTTTTATATGCTGTTGAATTCGGTTTGCTAGTATCTTATTGAGAATTTTTGCATCCATATTCATCAGAGATATTGGCCTGTAATTCTCTTTTTTTACTGGGTCTCTGTCTGGTTTAGGAATCAAAGTAATACTGGCTTCATAGAATGAGTCGGGAAGTTTTCCTTCCCTTTCTATTTCTTGGAATAGCTTGAGAAGGATAGGTATTATCTCTGCTTTAAACGTCTGGTAGAACTCCCCTGGGAAGCCATCTGGTCCTGGACTCTTATTTGTTGGGAGATTTTTGATAACCGATTCAATTTCTTCGCTGGTTATGGGTCTGTTCAAGCTTTCTATTTCCTCCTGATTGAGTTTTGGAAGAGTGTGGGTGTTTAGGAATTTGTCCATTTCTTCCAGGTTGTCCAATTTGTTGGCATATAATTTTTCATAGTATTCCCTGATAATTGTTTGTATCTCTGAGGGATTGGTTGTAATCATTCCATTTTCATTCATGATTTTATCTATTTGGGTCATCTCCCTTTTCTTTTTGAGAAGCCTGGCTAGAGGTTTGTCAATTTTGTTTATTTTTTCAAAAAACCAACTCTTGGTTTCGTTGATCTGCTCTACAGTTTTTTTAGATTCTATATTGTTTATTTCTGCTCTGATCTTTATTATTTCTCTTCTTCTGCTGGGTTTAGGCTGCCTTTGCTGTTCTGCTTCTATTTCCTTTAGGTGTGCTGTTAGATTTTGTATTTGGGATTTTTCTTGTTTCTTGAGACAGGCCTGGATTGCAATGTATTTTCCTCTCAGGACTGCCTTTGCTGCATCCCAAAGCGTTTGGATTGTTGTATTTTCATTTTCGTTTGTTTCCATATATTTTTTAATTTCTTCTCTAATTGCCTGGTTGACCCACTCATTCATTAGTAGGGTGTTCTTTAACCTCCATGCTTTTGGAGGTTTTCCAGACTTTTTCCTGTGGTTGATTTCAAGCTTCATAGCATTGTGGTCTGAAAGTATGCATGGTATAATTTCAATTCTTGTAAACTTATGAAGGGCTGTTTTGTGACCCAGTATATGATCTATCTTGGAGAATGTTCCATGTGCACTCGAGAAGAAAGTATATTCTGTTGCTTTGGGATGCAGAGTTCTAAATATATCTGTCAAGTCCATCTGATCCAATGTATCATTCAGGGCCCTTGTTTCTTTATTGACCGTGTGTCTAGATGATCTATCCATTTCTGTAAGTGGGGTGTTAAAGTCCCCTGCAATGACCACATTCTTATCAATAAGGTTGCTTATGTTTATGAGTAATTGCTTTATATATTTGGGGGCTCCGGTATTTGGCGCATAGACATTTATAGTTGTTAGCTCTTCCTGATGGATAGACCCTGTGATTATTATATAATGCCCTTCTTCATCTCTTGTTACAGCCTTTAATTTAAAGTCTAGTTTGTCTGATATAAGTATGGCTACTCCAGCTTTCTTTTGGCTTCCAGTAGCATCATAAATAGTTCTCCATCCCCTCACTCTCAATCTAAAGGTGTCCTCAGATCTAAAATGAGTCTCTTGTAGACAGCAAATAGATGGGTCTTGTTTTTTTATCCATTCTGATACCCTATGTCTTTTGGTTGGAGCATTTAATCCATTTACATTCAGTGTTATTATAGAAAGATACGGGTTTAGAGACATTGTGATGTCTGTATGTTTTATGCTTGTAGTGATGTCTCTGGTACTTTGTCTCACAGGATCCCCCTTAGGATCTCTTGTAGGGCTGGTTTCGTGGTGACAAATTCCTTCAGTTTTTGTTTGTTTGGGAAGACCTTTATCTCTCCTTCTATTCTAAATGACAGACTTGCTGGATAAAGGATTCTCGGCTGCATATTTTTTCTGTTTAGCACACTGAAGATATCGTGCCAAGCCTTTCTGGCCTGCCAAGTTTCAAAAGAGAGATCAGTCACGAGTTTTATAGGTCTCCCTTTATATGTGAGGGCACGTTTATCCCTTGCTGCTTTCAGAATTTTCTCTTTATCCTTGTATTTTGCCAGTTTCACTATGATATGTCGTGCAGAAGATCGATTCAAGTTACGTCTGAAGGGAGTTCTCTGTGCCTCTTGCATTTCAATGCCTTTTTCCTTCCCCAGTTCAGGGAAGTTCTCAGCTATAATTTCTTCAAGTACCCCTTCAGCACCTTTCCCTCTCTCTTCCTCCTCTGGGATACCAATTATGCGTATATTATTTCTTTTTAGTGTATCACTTAGTTCTCTAATTTTCCCCTCATACTCCTGGATTTTTTTATCTCTCTTTCTCTCAGCTTCCTCTTTTTCCATAACTTTATCTTCTAGTTCACCTATTCTCTCCTCTGCCTCTTCAATCAGAGCCATCGTGGTTTCCATTTTGTTTTGCATTTCGTTTAAAGCGCTTTTCAGCTCCTCGTGACTGTTCCTTAGTCCCTTGATCTCTGTAGCAAGAGATTCTCTGCTGTCCTGTATACTGTTTTCAAGCCCAGCGATTAATTTTATGACTATTATTCTAAATTCACTTTCTGTTATATTATTTAAATCCTTTTTGATCAGCTCATTGGCTGCTGTTATTTCCTGGAGATTCTTCTGAGGGGAATTCTTCCGTTTGGTCATTTTGGATAGTCCCTGGAGTGGTGAGGACCTGCAGGGCACTTCCCCTGTGCTGTGGTGTATAACTGGAGTTGGTGGGCGGGGCCGCAGTCCGACCTGATGTCTGCCCCCAGCCCACCGCTGGGGCCACAGTCTGACTGGTGTGTGCCTTTTCTTCCCCTCTCCTAGGGGCGGGATTCACTGTGGGTTGGCGTGTCCCATCTGGGCTACTTGCACACTGCCAGGCTTGTGGTGCTGGGGATCTGGCGTATTAGCTGGGGTGGGTAGGCAAGGTGCACGGGGGCAGGAGGGGCAGGCTTAGCTCACTTCTCCTTAGGTGATCCACTTCAGGAGGGGCCCTGTGGCAGCGGGAGGGAGTCAGATCCGCTGCCGGAGGTTTGGCCCCACAGAAGCACAGAGTTGGGTGTTTGCGCAGAGCGAGCAAGTTCCCTGGCAGGAACTGGTTCCCTTTGGGATTTTGGCTGGGGGATGGGCGGGGGAGATGGCGCTGGCAAGTGCCTTTGTTCCGCGCCAAGCTGAGCTCTGTCGTCAGGGGGCTCAGCAGCTCTCCCTCCCTTTGTCCTCCAGCCTTCCCGCTTTCCGAGCAGAGCTGTTAACTTATGACCTCCCAGACGCTAAGTCGCGCTTGCTGTGGGAACACAGTCCATCTGGCCCCTCCGCTTTTGCCAGCCAGACTCGGGGGCTCTGCTTGGCCAGCGAGCCGCCCCTCCGCCCCGGCTCCCTCCCGCCAGTCCGTGGAGCGCGCACCGCCTCGCCGCCCTTCCTACCCTCTTCCGTGGGCCTCTCGTCTGCGCTTGGCTCCGGAGACTCCATTCTGCTAATCCTCTGGAGGTTTTCTGGGTTATTAGGCAGGTGTAGGTGGAATCTAAGTGATCAGCAGGATGCGCGGTGAGCCCAGCATCCTCCTACGCCGCCATCTTCCCTCAGAAATTATTAGTCATTTTTCTAACTTAAATACTGCTTATATACTAACACTGTTTGAATGTATTACTAACATGTATAACTTTTATTTATTTTGCATGTATCACTCGATCTTTGAAGCAATATTTATTTGCATATTCCTGTAAAAAGTAGTAAATATTATTTGTGGATGGGGAAACCTGAAACACAGAATGGTTCAAATTACTTTTCTAAAGACATGTCACCAGAAGTAACAATGAAATATTTGTGTTGAATATTGGGAGTTGAATGAAAAAAAAAAAAAACACTAGAAAATATGTTATATTTTTCAAGGAAATATAAATATTAAGCTTTTTATGGCAATAAAAATAATAGAATTTATTATTGATTTTTTAAATGTGTCTAAAGGACCAATAAGACCATTTATCTAATTTATGTTTATGTTTCATAAATATACTGTGAGGTGTGAATTTTCAAAATCAACTGATAAATATCAATAGTCCTGTCAGAGAAGGTCAGGAGTAGTGTTGTGGATCTAACCTAGCTGTGCAGTAAAAAGAAATCTCAGGGGGTGCATGGAAATATTAATCATATTTGCAGAAAACAATTAAATTCTATAAAGCTTATAACAGTTTTAAAATAATGATACAGTTGACAAAAGCTTGGAGGTTGGCTGGAAAATGGATGTATAAGGGCACAAATTGTTATCATAACTTAATAGTAGTACATAGATATTATCTAAACATGATGGATCCAGAAATGGAGCTAAAGAAGATATTTTAAAATTTACAAAGGTACCCACTAGACAAACTGAAAGTAATAATAATGCAACTAATAACAGCTGAATGATAAGGACAATGAGTGAAGCAGAGGTATATGTAAGTTAGATAAATATTTGACTTTTATGAAATTATAAATCCAGAAGTAAGAGTTTTAAGAATATTGCTTAAGATGGGGCACCTGGGTGGTTCAATCACCTCATGGTTTGTGGGTTCGAGCCCTGAGTCAGGCTCTATGCTGACAGCTCAGAGCCTGGAGCCTGCTTCAGATTCTGTGTCTTCCTCTCTCTCTGCCCCTACCCCGCTCATACTCTGTCTCTCTCTGTCTCTCAAAAATGAATAAAGGTTAAAAAAATTTAAGGAATATTACTTATGAGTGTTTAATAACAACTGGAAGAGTTAAAAACATAAATAATTCTAAATGGTTAGTGTGTTTTTGTGAATTTGTGTGGTAGAAGACTATACATATACTATGTAATGTCATTTGATTTTCTTGCACTATACAATAAATGAATGTACCATCGTATTATTTAAACATTTGTTCCATCACTACTGTGCTTGTCTATGGTCTTTGTGTAGCTGTATCGTCTGTGCTGGGCTCTTCGGAATAGTACAGAGGAACGAATTGATTTAGATGCAGAAGAGAAAAGACATGAGGAAGTTGATAATGATGTTGATGAAGGTAATATCTGGTTTACATTTGGTTTTCATGTAGAAATTCTGTGTACCTGAACTGGTTTCATGTTTGCTTAATTTTTTTAATGCCACTAAATTCAGTTTCTGAAAAAGCTGTTAGATTTATGGTAAACTGAAACTTTAAAATCTTATCTTCCCCAAAGCTAAAGATAATTCATTACAAATGAAATATCCCCATTCATCCACCTGTCCATCAGTCTGTCTGTCCAGTCAACCATCATTTATCCATGGAACTGTGTACCAGCTCTAACATGAAAATCAATCCAGTGTCTCCTATTCCTAGTCACATATTAAATGTTCGACAAATCAATCTTGATTGATAGTGATTAAGCATCTAGCATCTAGTCCTACCTTTTTCTTCAACTTTTTTTTCTCACTATTCTCTCCAATATACCATCCATTCCAGCCAGGCAGATTTCTTCACCTTCCTGCCATGTATACCAAGCTCTTAGAATATTTCTACTTCCTCTCTGAGAGAGAAAAAGTTGCCTATTCTTTGACACTAGGTTCTAATTTCATTGCCTTCATTGAAACTTCTCTAGCATCCACCCCATAGCTCTTTGTTTACCTGGCATTTTTTTTAACTTATTTTATTTTATTTTTGAGAAACACACAAAGAGAGAGAGAGACAGAGAGAGAGAGCACACACTAGTGGGGAGGGGCAGAGACAGAGAGGGAGACAGAGGATCTGAAGCAGGCTCTGTAATGACAGCAGAGAGCCTGATGTGGGGCTCAAACCTATGAACCGTGAGATCATGACCTGAGCCAAAGTTGGATGCTCAACCGACTGAGCCACCCAGGCGCCCCTACCTGGAATTTTTAAAACCATTGACAAAGTTTACCACTTCAGGATATGTTGTCTGGAACTCCACACTAATTGTTTCATTTGATTTGGCTTGGGATCTTCAACTTGAAAGAAGGATGAATGCCTTCTACTGCTTTTGGATTTTTATATCAGTATTCCTGAGTAAGACTGGACTACATAGTTTTCCTTTTTTGTACTTTATCTGGTTTTGGTATTAAGATCATAGTGTTCTTGGGGCATTTAGGTGGCTCAGTCAGTTAAGTGTCCGACTCCAGATTTTGGCTCAAGTCATGATCTCAGGGTTATGGGATGGAGCCCTGCATTGGGCTCTGCACTGGGCTCCACGCTGAGCTCCACACTGGGCATGGAGCCTGCTTAAGATTCTCTCTTTCTTCCTCTACTGCTCTCTCTCTCTCTCCCAAAAATAGATCTTAGTGTTCTCATAGAATGAATTGGAGATATTTCAATAAGAGTAGAATGATATCTGCATCAAAATTTTGGTATTTTGCCAATAACAGCATTAGGCATTGGGGGGCTGGTGAGTGTGTGTGTGTGTGTGAGAGAGAGAGAGAGAGAGAGAGAGAGAGAGAGAGAGAGAGACTTTTAAACTGATTAAATTTGTGTTTAATCAATGCCTATAGAGCTATTAAAGTTTCCATTTCTTGGATAATCAGTTTGGGAAAATTATGTTTCCTAGGATTGTGTCTATTTAATACACACTTTAAATATAATTACATGAAGTTATTTATACTATTTATTGGCTTTTCTATCCCTACTACCTCTGTAGTTATGCCTTCCCTTTTATGCTTTATGTAATTATTTATGATGTCTCTTTTTTCTTGATAAATTTCACTAAAGACTAGCCTATTTTACTTCTCTTAAAGGACCAACTTGGACTTTGTTATTTTTCTCTATTGTTACCCTTCTTTTCTATTTTATTACTTTCTGTCTCATTTGTATACCCTTCCATTTACTTTATTTGGGTTTATTGTTATTTTTTTCTAACTTAAATTGAATATTATTTCATTAATTTTCGGTCTCCCTTCTTTTATAATGTAAATAAGTAAGGCTACACATTTTTCTCAGAATGATGTTTTTACTACATCTCACTTCTTTTATTTTGTAGAATTTTCTTTACCATTCATTTATAAGAATAGTCTCACATTCATTATGGTTTTTTCATGGAAATTTGAACTTGGAAGTATGTTTTAAATTTTCTAATGCACAAATAGCGTTGTACTTAGAGCTTTTGTATTTTTGCCAATTTATCTTCAGGACAGACTTTGAGAAGTTTGAGTTTGGGGTCAAAGAGCTAATGCCAATGCAATTTTGCTGTACACTGCCAAATTCCTTTCCATGAGAGTTGAACCATGCTTTCCTAGCAACAATGTGTGAGAGTACCTGCTTCCACCCAGACTAACATAGTATATTGTGAAACTTATTTTTAGTGTTTTATTTATTTTTGAGACACACACAGAGAGAGAGAGAGAGACAGAGCACGAGAAGGCAAGAGGCAGAGAGAGACGGAGACAAAGAATCCAAAGCAGGCTCCAGGCTCTGAGCTGTCAGCACAGAGCCTGACATGGGGCTCGAGCCCATGAACTGTGAGATCATGACCTGAGCCAAAGTCAGATGCTTAACCAACTGAGCCACCCAGGCATCCCATTGTGAAACTTTTTAACTTTTGTCACGGACAAATGAGTAGTAGTATCTCAATGTCATTTTTCTTCAAATTTCTCTTTTTTGAGTAAATTTAAAAACTGCTTATTGATGTATGTATATATGTCTGCATGGAGTTGTTGGTAGTCTTTTATTCTCTACTTCAAAAGCCCATTGTACATTAAGGATATTAAACCCCTTGTAGTATAAGATGCATATATTTTTCCTCAGTTTGTCACTTGTTTTTACTTTGTTTATTGTATTTTTACTTTGTTGTATTGTGTTGTATTGTATTGACATAAGTCATGCAAAAGTTTTCTATTGTTATATAATCAAAGTTATCTATATTTTTCTCAGAGATTCCTCCAACACTTAAAAGTGTTTGTAAGTTTTTTCAGTTTTTTTTTTAAGTTTTTTTTAAGTTTTTATGTATCAGTTTCTTTTATTTTTTTTTATTATATTAAACTTATTGTCAAATTAGTTTCCATACAACACCCAGTGCTCATCCTAAAAGATGCCCTCTTCAATGCCCATCACCTACCCTCCCCTCCCTCCCACCCCCCATCAACCCTCAGTTTGTTCTCAGTTTTTAAGAGTCTCTTATGCTTTGGCTCTCTCTCCCACTCTAACCTCTTTTTTTTCTTTTTTTTTCCTTCCCCTCCCCCAAGGGTTTCTGTTAAGTTTCTCAGGATCCACATAAGAGTGAAAACATATAAAAAAAAAAAACTTAAAAAAAAGTGATTGTAATCATCTTTTACAGTCATCTGTACTCCATTGGCAGGGATATTATTTCCCATGTTTTGTGATCATTCATCTTTCTTTGTTTCAGATAATCCTGAGGAACCTCATGGATGTCTCAAGAAGGCTTATGACTTATTCTGTGGTTTGCAGAAGAAAAGCCCCAAGTTGAGCAGAGAGGAGGAAGAAGCCCAGAAAAAGAAGTTGACAGACACATCTGAGAAGCCTTTATGGAGGGCTATAGTGAATGTCAATGCCATTCTTCTCCTGGCAGTGGCTGTCTTTGTCCATGGGTATTTTGCCTGAACTCTATCTAAGCCACTAAATATTTATTAAGCAAAGGATAATTTTATTGATTTTTTCACTTTTAGAGTTTGTTGTGTTTCAGAAGGGAGATAATTTCAAAAGGGATGAAGCAGTGGGTAATTTTATCATATGAGATGACTAGACTATAGACCTGATTTTTAGTTTTGTTGTTCTTTTATGTCAATTAAAAAAAGAGTTGATAATTTAGAAAGCCAGGGAGATGACTCTATATTTTTGTGTAAACTAGAAGCATTGTGTCGAAATTTTTTTATAGCTCACCAGGTAGATTTCCCTACCTTACATTTGCTTTCTATTCCCGAGATTTCCATGTAGAAGGAATGCCTCTCCCAACTCTGCCTCACATAGTAACCTCCTCATCTATAAAACAGTGACCTTTTCCTCTCAACTTCACTTCACTGACCTCAAGGAAAATAGGAATATTTCCTAAGAGTTGAGGGGAGGTGAGCTAGAAATGTCTGTTGTAAATATTTTTATGAATTTACTGGAAATTATTACCTTATGTCTTAAATAAAACCATTCCAGTAAATGTTAGCATATTAAGCCATTGATTTCTTAAGCTACTTTATAAAAATATAATTCACATACCATAAAATGCACCTACTTACAGTGTACAATTCAGTGTATTTTAGAATATTCACAGTTATTCAACAATTACCACAATCTAATTTCATACACTAACATTAATTTGTTTATTGACATTGTTATTTGGGAATATATATTTCTCTGTATTTCTGTGTTATTTTGACATTCTGAGTGACAGTTATCTTTTTGTAGGATTATATGTAGTTTTAAAACACACCTTTTTAGAAGTAAATCAGCACATGAAAATGTTTTTAAAAAATTGCATAAGAAACATCTATCATAGGTTTGAGTGGAAGAGAGCCAAAGCATAAGAGACTCTTAAAAACTGAGAACAAACTGAGGGTTGATGGGGGGTGGGAGGGAGGGGTGGGTGGGTGATGGCTATTGAGGAGGGCACCTTTTGGGATGAGCACTGGGTGTTGTATGGAAACCAGTTTGACAATAAACTTCATATATTGAAAAAAAAAGAAAGATCTATCATATTGCTACAAAATTCAAACAATTCTTTGTTCTGTGGAATTAAATATAATACTCTCCACTGACAATCTATCACTCCCATCTACTCCCACTAACTTTACAGAAGAATAACTGTCAATAGTTTAGAGCATATGTTAAAGTAATTTTTCTATTTTTACACATATTTTCACACTCTGCAATCTTATTCTATATGTTGTACTGTGACTGGCTTTGCCATATAAAATTTATCTTGGAGATCTCTGCCTGTTAATACATATGGGTACAGCTCCTTTTTAATAGTTGCACATTATTCCATGAAATCATTTGCCACAACTTGACCATTTTTCTACTGAAAACCATGCATGTTGTTTTCAATTATTTACTATTATCAATGATACTCTACCATATGTACCTGTATATTCATCTTTTGGTACATTAACAGCTTTGTTTTCTTTAATAATTGATTCTTAGGAAAGGAATACTGGAACAAGGGGTATGAACATTTAATAATTTGATAAATATTCAAAAGTTATGTTCCAAAAATGATTCACCAATTTATATTCTCACCATCAGTGTATGAAAATTCCTATTTATTCACACCCTTAATTACAGAGTATGTTATCAATTTTAATTCATTTTTGTCAATTTGATGAGTGAAAAATAATTTAATTTTTTAAATTTATGTTTCTCCACTTAATGAGATTTTATGTATTTACACATATTTGTTAGCTATTTGTGTTTTTTTCTTCTGTGAATTTCTTGATATATTTTACCAATTTTCTAATTCATTTATAGATATTCTTTAGTCTATATACTTATTAGTTGCATTTGAATTGCAAATATTTTTTCTTGAAGTCTTGCCTTTTAATTTTATGCTGTTTGAGTATACAGAAGCTCTAATTTTTATTTAGTAAGATATATTCATCTTTTCCTTATAGCTTCTGGGTTTTGTGGCTTATTCTCAGTGGCTTACTTTGTCCTTTGGGAGTTTTTTGTCACTGTTTTGTTATGTTGTAAAGAATGTTGTCGCACCCTACTCTATTTTGCAATTTATTTTTCTCTCTTTATAATATGTGGTGGACTAAATTAAACCCAACTAATGTAAATTACAAGAATTCATTTTAATTTCTGCCTAATAACATTACATTAAATGCATTCTATTTCCTTAACAATGTCCCCTTTGGATGGATATCCTAAATATTCTAAATATCTTTTCCACCACAAATAATGTTGCAATAATTACCCTTATACATAGATCCCCACTGATGATTTTGTAAGACAGAATCCTCAAAGTAGTATAATTGAGCAATTGAGATAGTTATTTATATTTTATTTTTTTTAAATTTTTTTTAACGTTTATTTTATTTATTTTTGAGACAGAGCATGAATGGGGGAGGGGCAGAGAGAGAGGGAGACACAGAACCGGAAGCAGACTCCAGGCTCTGGGCCATCAGCCCAGAGCCTGATGCGGGGCTCGAACTCACGGACCGTGAGATCGTGACCTGAGCTGAAGTCGGACGCTTAACCGACTGAGCCACCCAGGCGCCCCAGTTATTTATATTTTAATAGATATTGGCAAATAACTTTCAAATTTTGAAGCAATTCACATTCCTATCAACAACAGGGAATGAGTAGGCTAAGTAGTGCAAAAAGTTGTTGCTTTTTGAAAAATTGCTGATCAGTCCGGCTGGTAACAAATCTTATAGAAGCTCTAATTAATCATATATTTTCACTTCAGTGAGTTGCCTATTTATAACCTTTTTCTGGTTTTCTATCTGGTGGTTTTTGATGGGAAACATTCTAAAGCAAAACAGGAAACCTAGAAACCACAAGAGATGAAAATACATATTTAACTAAACAAATCGTTGAATTTTTTATATCAGAAGGTAGTCCAAACAGAAGTTAACATATGGAGCCAAAAGGACATTGCAACACAAGAAAAAGAAAGAACTCCCATAAATAAATGAGAAAACAGCTAACAAGCCTGATTGTGGCACTGTATCTGGAAGGAAAGATACAGAGTTGGGCTTCTCTGCATGTCATGTAATTCTGATAGTCTAGAAAGCAGTCTACAATGGTCAATAGTACATGCCCAAGGAAGCTATTTTCACAAATTATTCCAAGAGATTTACTCCTTTGGTGAGTGATGTTTGTTTACCCTTGATTTAAATGGAGCTCTTCTAATGTGAAATCAATAAGAATTATTTAGGTTTATAAAATTTTATCTTATTATATTAAGGAAGTTCTTTTTAAATTCCCAATTTGCTAAGAGGTTGTTTTAAAATCACAAACGGGTGTTGAACTTTAACAAAAACGTATTGAGTTAATAATGGGTTTTCTTTCTTTAAATGAATCATTGAATTACTGTCTTGAAATAAAGAACACTGACAACTGCTTCACACTACATGCAAAAAGTAATTTCATTCAAATCACAGTCCTAAATATAAAATCTAAAACCATAAGAAATCTAAAAAAGTATAAAAGAATATTTTTGTGTCCTTGGAACAGATAATGTCTTCATAGAGAGGACATTGAAATACTGACCATAAGAGAAAAACTGATACATTAGACTACAACAAAATTAAAAACTTTTTTCCAGCTTTATTCAGATAAAAACAATATATAATATTGTGTAAGTTTAAGATGTAAAGTGTTATCATGAGATCGTGACCTGAACTGAAGTCAGCTACTCAACCGAGCCACCCAAGTGCCCCTCAAGATAGTGATTTCATCTTCTTCAGATATATACTCACAAGTGGGATTTTGGGGTCATATGATAATTCTGTTTTTAATTTTTTTAGGAACCTCCATATATTTCCCATGTGGCTGGACCAATTTATATTCCCACTAGCAGTGCACAAGGGTTCCATTTTCCCCGTATCATTGCCAGAATTTATTATCTCATCTTTTTCATAGCCATTCTAACAGTTTTGACCAATATCTCATTGTGGTTTTGACTTGTGTTTCCTTGATGATTAGTGTTGTTGGGTAACTTCATGTACGTGTTGGCCATATGTATGTGTTCTTTGGAAAAATGTCTGTTCAAGTCCTCTGCTATTTTTTTTAACTGGATTGTTTGGGTTTTTGCTAGTGAGTTGTATGAGTTCCTTGTATTTTGGAATGTTAACCCCTAATCAGACAAAAGATTTATAAAATTTTCTTTCATTCCACAGGCTGTCTTTTCATTTTGTTTATTGTTTCTCTTGCTGTGCAAAAGTAAAGAGTTTTAGTTTAATGTGGTCCCATTGGGTTTTGGCTTTTTTCTTGTGCTTTAGGTATCATATCCAAAAAATCACTTCCAAGATCAATGTCAAGGAGGTTTTTCCTGTTTTCTTCTAGGAGTTCTATGGTTTCAGACCTTATATTTAAGTCCTTAATCCATTTTGAGTTAGTTTTTGTGAGTGCTGTAACAAGAGTCAAATTTCATTCTTTTGCATGTGGATATCCAATTTTCCCAGCACCATTTATTGAAAAGACCATTTATCCCCAAGTGAATATTCTTGGCTCCCTCAACAAATATTAGTTGACTATTTATGCATCGGTTTATTTCTGGGCTCTCAATCCTGTTTAATTTATCTCTGTTCTGTGTTTATACTAGTACCATACTGTTCTGATTACTATAGCTTTATGGTAGCTTGAAATCAGGAAGTGTGAAGTTTCTAGCTTTGTTCTTCTTGCTCAAAGTTTCTTTGGCTATTCAGGGTCTTTTGTGTTTCCATATGAATTTTAGCATTATTTACTCTATTTGTATGAAAAATGCCATTGGGGAGGGGGCCAAGATGGTGGAACATCATGGAAGTTTTTCTTGCATCTCTTATCCCTGAAATGCAGCCAGATCAACATCAAACCATCTTGTCATCTTGCACACCTAGAAAACTGATTTGAGGATAGCAGCAAAGGCAGTCATAAGACGTAAGTATATAGCTATCCAGGCCTTCCTAAAGAAGGAAGAAAGTTCTCAGATACACAACCTAACCTTAAACCTTAAAGAGATGGAAAAGGGACAGCAAATAAAACCCAAAAACAGCTGAAAACAGGAAATAATAAAGATTAGAGCAGAAATCAATGCTATCAAAACAAACAAACAACAACAACAAAAACAGTAGAATAGATCAATGAAACCAGGAACTGGTTCTTTGAAAGAATTAACAAAATTGATAAACCAATAGCCAGTTTGATAAAAAAAAAAAAAGAAAAAGGAAATAAATAAAATCAAGAATGAAATCAAGAACCCAAATAAATAAAATCAAGAATGAAAGAGGAGAGATCACAACCAACACAGCAGAAATACAAACAATAATAAGAGAACAGTATGAGCAATTATATGCAATTGGGCAATATGGAAGAAATGGACAAATTCCTAGAAACATATAAACTACAAAAACAGAAATAAGAAGAAATAGAAAATTTGAACAGACCCATAATCAGTAAAGAAATAGAATTAGTAATCAAAAATCTCCCAAAAAACAAGAGTCCAGGGCCAGATGACATTCCAGGGGAATTCTACCATACATTTAAAGAAGAGTTAACACCTATTCTTTTGAAGCTGTTCCAGAAAATAGAAATGGAAGGAAAACATCCAAGCACATTCTATGAAGCCAGCATTACCTTGATTCCAAAACCAGACAAAGACCTCACTAAAAAAGAGAACTACAAACCAATTTCCCTGATGAACATGGATGCAAAAATCCTCAACAAGACACTAGCCAACCGGATCCAACAATACATTAAAAGAATTACTGGGGCGCCTGGGTGGCCAGTCAGTTGAGCGTCCAACTTAGGCTCAGGTCATGATTGTGGTCCATGAGTTTGAGCCCCGCATTGGGCTCTGTGCTGACAACTCAGAGCCTGGAGCCTGTTTCAGATTCTGTGTCTCCCTCTCTCTCTGACCCTCCCCCGTTCATGCTCTCTCTCTGTCTCAAAAAATAAAGTAAACATTAAAAAAATTTAAAAATAATAATTATTCACCACAACCAAGTGGGATTCATACGTGGAATGTAGGGCTTGTTCAATATCTACAAAATAATCAATGTGATACATCACATCAATAAAAGAAAGGACAAGAACCATATGATCCTCTCAATAGATGCAGAGAAAGCATTTGACAAAATACAGCATCCTTTCGTGATAAAAACCCTCAAGAAAGTAGGGATATAAAGATATACCTTAAGATCATAAAAGCCATATATGAAAGACCCACTGCTAATATCATCCTCAACTGGGGAAAAACTGAGAGCTTTCCCCCTAAGGTCAGGAACAAGACAGGGATGTCCACTCTCACCACTGTTATTCAACATAGTATTGGAAGTCTTAGCCTCAGCAATCAGACAACGCAAAGTAATAAAAGGCATCCAAATTGGCAAAGAGGTAGTCAAACTTTCACTCTTCTCAGATGACATGATACTCTATGTGGAAAACCCAAAAGGTTCTACCAAAAGACTGCTAGAACTGATCCATGAATTCAGCAAAGTCACGGGATGTAAAATCAATGCACAGAAATTTGTTGCATTCCTATACACCAATAATGAAGCGACAGAAAGAGAAATCAAGGAATCGACCCCATATACAGTTGCACAAAAAAACATAAAATACTTAGGGATAAATCTAACCAGAGAGGTAAAAAGTCCATACACTGAAAAGTATAGAAAGCTTGTGAGAGAAATTGAAGAAGACACAAAAAAAAAATGGAAAAAGATTCCATGCTCCTGGATTGGAAGAACAAATATTGTTAAAATGTCAATACTACCCAAAGCAATCTACATATTCAATGCAATCCCTATCAAAATAACACCAGCATTCTTCACAGAGCTAGAACAAACAATCCTAAAATTTGTATGCAACCAGAAAATACCCCAAATAGCCAGAGCAATCTTGAAAAAGAAAACCAAAGCAGGAGGCATCACAATCCTGAACTTCAAGCTATATTACAAAGCTGTAACCATCAAGACAATATGGCACAAAAAACAGACACTCAGATCAATGGAACAGAATAGAAAACCCAGAAATTGACCGACAAATGTATCTTTGACAAAGCAGGAAAGAATATCCAGTGGAATAAAGACAGTCTCTTCAGCAATGGTGCTGGGAAAACTGGACAGCAACATGCAGAAAAATGAACCTGGACCACTTTCTTACACCATACACAAAAATAAACTCAAAATGGATGAAAGACATAAATGTAAGAGAGGAAGCCATCAAAATCCCCGAGGAGAAAGCAGGCAAAAACCTCTTTGACTTCAGCCGCAGCAACTTCTTACTCAATATGTCTCAGGAGGCAAGGGAAACAAAAGCAAAAATGAACTACTGAGACCTCATCAAGATAAAAAAAAAACTGCACAGTGAAGGAAACAATCAGCAAAACTAAAAGACAACCAACTGAATGGGAGAAGATATTTGCAAATGACATATCAGATAAAGGGTTAGTATCCAAAATCTACAGAGAACTTATCAAACTCAACACCCAAAAAACAAATAATCCAGTGAAGAAATGGGCAAAAGACATGAATAGACACTTCTTCAAAAAATACACCCAGATGATGAACAGACACATGAAAAAATGCTCAATCACTCATCATCAGAGAAATACAAATTAAAACCACAATGAGATACCACCTCACACCAGTCAGAATGGCTACAATTAACAACTCAGGGAACAACAGATGTTGGTGAGGATGCAAAGAAAGAGGATCTCTTTTGCACTGCTAGTGGAAATGCCAAGTGGTGCAGCCACTCTGGAAAACAGTATGGAGGTTCCTCAAAAAATTAAAAATAGAACTCCCTATGACCCAGCAATTGCACTACTAGGTATTTATCCAAGGGATACAGGCGTGCTGTTTCAAAGGGGCACATGCACCTCAATGTTTATAGTAGTGCTATCAACAATAGCCAAAGTATGGAAAGAGCCTAAATCTCCATTGATAGATGAATGGATAAAGAAGATGTGGTATGTATGTGTGTGTGTGTGTGTGTGTGTGTACACACACATGCACAATGGAGTATTACTTGGCAATCAAAAAGAATGAAGTCTTGCCATTTGCAACTACATGGATGGAACTAGAGGGTACTATGCTACGTGAAATTAGTCAGTGAAAGATAAATATATGACTTCACTCATATGAGGAATTTAAGATGCAAAACAGATGAATATAAGGGAAGGGAAGCAAAAATAATATAAAAACAGAGAGGGAGACAAAACATAAGAGACTCAAATATAGAGAACAAACAGAGGGTTGCTGGAGGGTTGTGGGAGGGGAGGATGGGCTAAATGGGCAAGGGGCATTAAGGAAGACACTTGTTGGGATGAGCACTGGGTATTATACATAGGGGATAAATCACTGGAATCTACTCCTGAAATCATTGTTATACTATATGCTAACTAACTTTGATGTGAATTTAAAAATGAATAAAATATATTTAAAAAAGAAAGAAAAACGCCATTGGAACTGTGATAGAGATTGCAGTGAAACATAGGTTGCTTTGGTAGTATAGTATTTTGGGTAAAATTTTGAGTAAAATATTAATTTTTCTGATCTATGGGCATAAGATATCTTTCCACTTATTTGCATCTTTTTCAATTTATTTCATCAGTGTCTTACAGTTTTTGTTGGATAGATCTTTCACTTTTTGGTTAAATTTATCCGTATTATATTGATTTGATGCTGTCATAAATGATATTATTTTCTTTATTTCTTTTTCAGATTTATTGTTTATTGTACACAGTTTATTGTTACTGTGTACAAATACAACTGATTTTGTATCTTGATTTTCTATCCTTAAACTTTTACTAGATTTTTTTATTAGGCCTAAGAGTATTTTGGAGGAGTCTTTCAAATTTTCTATATACAAAATCATGTCATCAGCAAACAAAAATATATTTATCTCTTCCTTTCCAATCTGCATGACTTTTATTTCTATTTCTCACCTAAACACTCTCGCTAGAACTTTCAGTACTATGTTCAATAGGAGTGGTGAGGGGAGGAACCCTTATTTTGTCCCTGATCTTAGAGAAAAAGCTTCAAACTTTCACCATTCAGTATAATGTTAGCTATGGGCTTGTCATAGATGGTGCTTTATACTCGGAGAGATTTTTTTCATGAAATAATGTTGAATTTTGTTAAATGCATTTTCTACGTATATTGAGATGATCATAGGATTTTTGTCTTCATTCTATTAATGTAATGTATCACATTTATAGGCTTATGTGTGTTGAACCATCCTTGCATCCAGGAATAAATCCCACTAAAAGGATATGATCTTTTTAGTGTACTATTGAGTTCAATTTGCTAGTATTTTGCTGAGAATTTTTGAAACTATATTCATCAGTGATGTTGGCCTGTAGTTTGCTTTTCTTGTAGTATCTTTATTTGGCTTTGGCATCAGGATAATGCTGGCCTTATGTAGGAGCGTTCCCTCCTCTTCGACTTCTTGCAAGAGTTTGAGAAGAATTGGCATTAATTCTTTTTTAAATATTTGGTAGAATTCACACAGGAAGCCATCTGGTTCTGAACTTTTCTTTGTTGGAAGGTTTTTGGTTAATGATTAAATCTCCTTGTTATTGCTCAATCTCCTTACTTGTTACCTATAACAAGTAAATTACTCTTTATGATTCAGACTTAGTAGGTTGTATATTTCTAGGAGTTTATTAATTTCTTCTAGGCTGTCAAATTCGTTGGCATATAATTGTTCATAGTAGCTGCTTATGATCCTTTGTATTTCTGTGGTATAAATTTTAATATCTCCTATTTCTGTTATTATTTTATTTGAGTTATCTCTTTTTTTCTTTGTAAGTCTAGCTAAAGGTTTGTCAGTTTTGCTTTCTCTTCAAAAAATCAACACTTAATTTTATTGATCTTTTCTATTGTTTTTCTATTCTCTATTTCATTTATTTCTCCTCTGACCTCCATCCTTCTACTAACTTTGTTTGTGTTTTTCTGGTTCTTTGGGGTGTAAAATTAGATTGATTATTTGAGATATTACTTTTTTCTTATTGTAGGCATTTATAAACTTTCCTCTTTGCCCTGCTTTTGCTGCATCCCATAAGTTTTGGTATATTGTGTTTCCATTTTCATTTAAGATTTTTTTTTAATTTCCTTTTGATTATATCTTTGATCCATTGGTAGTTCAGGAATGTGTTGTTTCATTTCCTCCTATTTGTGAATTTTCCAATTTTCCTCCTGTTACTGATTTCTAGTTTCATTCCATTTTGGTAGGAAAAGATAGTGATTCAATAATTTCAATCTTTTTAAAATAGCTACAACTCATTTTCGTGACTTAACATGTGATTTATCCAGAGAATGTTTCATATGCACTTGAGAAGAATGTATATTCTGCTGCTGTTGGATGGCATGTTCTATATATGTCTCTTAAGTCCATTTAGTCTAAATTGTTGTTCAAGTCCCATGTTTCCTTATTGATTTTTAGTCTAGATGATCTATCCATTGTTGGAAGTGGGGTATTGAAGTCCTCTACTATTATTGTATTTTTGTTGATTATTCCCTCAGATCTGTTAGTATTTGCTTAATATATTTATGTGTTCCAATGTTGGGTGTGTGTATATTTAGTTATTATATTCTCTCTTATTTTTAAATTTTTATTTAAATTCTAGTTAGTTAACATATAGTATGATATTAGTGTCAGGTGTACAATAAAGTGACTTGACACTTTAATACAACATTTGTTGCTCATCACAAAAAGTGCACTCCTTATTCCCCATCACCTATTTAACCCATCCCCTCACCTACTTCCCCTCTGGTAACCATCAGTTTGTTTCTCTATAGTTAAGAGTCTGTTTATTCATTTGCCTCTCTGTCTTTTTGCCCTTTACTTGTTTGTTTCTTGAATTCCACATAAGAGTGAAATAATACAGTATTTTTTTCTCTGACCGACTTTATTATCATTCTATTGTTGTTTCTGGATATTTTCTCTGATCCTTTCTTGTCTTTGTCACTTTTGCTCTTTCCTTTCTACTCAGAGTCCCCTTTAATATTTCTTGCAGGGCTGATTTAGCGGTCATGAACTCCTTTAGTTTTTGTTTGTTGGGGAAACTCTTTATCTTTCCTTCCATTCTGAATGATAGTCTTGCTGGATAGAGTATTATTGCCTGCGGATTTTCCCCATTCAGCACTTTGAATATACCATGCCACTCCCTCTGGCCTGCCAAGTTTCTGTTGAAAATCTCCTGCTAGACTTATGGGTCTTCTCTTGTAAGTGAAGGATTTCTTTTGTCTTGCCACTTTTAAGATTTTTTTCTTTATCACTACTTTTTGCAAATTTAATCACAATGTCTTGGTGTTGTCTTGCTTTTGTTGATTTTGATAGGAGTTCTCTGCCCCTCCTGGATCTGGATGTCTGTTTTCTTCCCCAGATAAGGAAGTTTTCAGCTATCATTTCTTCAAATAACTTTTCTGTCCCCTTTTCTCTCTTCTGTGATCTCTATAATATGAATGTTATCATAGTCAATGGAGTCACTGAGTTCCTTAAGTCTATTCTCATCTTGCATAATTCTTCTTTTTCTCTTTTGTTCAGCTTTATTATTTTCTTTTTTTTTTTTTTTTTTTTTAATTTTTTTTTTCAACGTTTTTTATTTATTTTTGGGACAGAGAGAGACAGTGCATGAACGGGGGAGGGGCAGAGAGAGAGGGAGACACAGAATCGGAAACAGACTCCAGGCTCCGAGCCATCAGCCCAGAGCCTGACGCGGGGCTCGAACTCACAGACCGCGAGATCGTGACCTGGCTGAAGTCGGAGGCTTAACCGACTGCGCCACCCAGGCGCCCCATCAGCTTTATTATTTTCTATTATTTTGTCTTCTAAATAAATAATTCATTCCTCTGCTTCTTCCAGTCTAATGTTCATTGCATTAATCCTGCTTCCAATCTCATTTATTGCATTCTTCATCTCTGATTGATTCTTATTTTTAACACTTTTATCTCTGTGGTGAGGGCCTCCCTGATGTCTTCTATTGTCTCAAGCCCAGTGAGTATCCTTATGATTTTTGCTTTAAATTCTCCATCATGTATGTTATTTATATCTGCTTTGCTTAGATCTCTGGCTATGGCCATATATTGTTTTTTCATCTTGTCTAAGTTTCTGCCTTCTGTGTGTTAGAAAAGCCAGTTATGTTTCCTGGTCCTGAAGGTAATGGCTTTATGAAGGAGAGATCATGTAGTGTTCAGGGCCTGGTGCTTCAGTAAATGTCTGTACTGTGTGCTGTGTGCACTCTGCTGTTGTGTTTTGGTTACTTTATCCTTCGGGTTACTTTTCTAAGAGACTCTCCTTGCCTGCTGTGGGCATTGTTTTGTCTCTGGACTGAATGTAGTGAGTTTTAACTAGATGTGCTCTGGTCTGCTTGTGAAATGAGACCTGCTACTACCTCCACTAGAACTGAAGCCCTGCAGAACTCTCTGGTTGGAAGACATGGTGTTGGCAAGGGTTTGTGCTGGTTTTCTGGGGGAGGGGCCACCACGCTGAGACTGAGGAAAGCTTGACTGAGATTGAGGCAAGCTTGACTGAGAAGGGCAGTCAGGCCAGAGCATGGGCAGTGGAGGGTGAGGGGGGCTTGGTTTAAGCAAGTTAGGCAACCTGTGTTGGGGCTGTGCTGCTTCCCACAAGTGGCTCTGTGTTTATTCCGAGGGCCAGGGGAGGGAAATGGTGCTGGCCAGCTCTTTTGTCCCAGAGAGGTGTCCCTCCATGAATGCTGCCTCTCATGGAAGCATTTCAAGAAGAGAAAATAATCTAACTCCTGTGTGCCCTAGGCATTCTTCAAATCCCTGTTTCCACATCATTTGCCCCTGGTTTTTGCCTGCCCTCTCTCTGTCCTAGACAAACTTATTGACCTTTAAAACCCCAGGGTTTAAGCCCCACTGGTTGCAAGAACTTACAAATTTATTTTCAAATCCAATGGCTTTGGAGAAATATTCTCCTTGTGCAGCCCCCTGAGTGCTCTACTCTCTCTCACCCTTCTCCATGAACCATGGCTCCCTCACCTCTGCAGCACCCATGACCTATTTCTCCCTAAACCATGTCTCTGTACTTCCTACTTTCTTCAATGTGGCCTCTTCTCTCCCTTCAGTTGTGGAGTTTGTTCTGTCAGTCTTCAGGTTGATTAATGGGGTATTTAGGATGATTTGATAGTTATCTAGTTGTGTTTGTGGGACAAGACAATCCTAGGGTCCTCCTACTCCACCACCATCTTCCCTTTAGATCTACAATTGCTGTATTCTTTTGATAAATTGACTTGTTTATCTTTATATAATGAATTTCTTTGTCTCTTATTACAGTTTATGACTTAAAGTCTATTTGATATGAGTATAGCTACCCCTGCTTTCTTTTGGTTTCCACTTGATAGAATGGTTTTTCCCTTCACTTTGAACCTATGTGTGTCCTTCAAGTTGAAGTGTGTCTCTTATAGGCAGAATATATTTAGGTCTTGGTCTTTATCCAGTTAGACACTCTATGTCTTTTGATTGGAGAATTTAATCCATGTATATTAAAAGCAAAAAGCATAAACACACTGGCAGCTGTGAAAGCCCTAGTTACTCACCTATTCTACTGTGACTGCTAGGTTTAATCATGGTCACATGCAAAGCTGGTGTCAAGTCAAACTGGGGGTGGGCAGGTGCACAGATGGAGGGGCTAGCTGCCATTAGGTAAGCAGTAGGTAAGCCCACTGCTGCAGGCCAGTGATAGAAGACAGGACCTGATTCAGGCCTGCGATCAGCTGAGAGAGTCCTGGCTATTAGCAAGCCATTCTGTGGCTCCAGGATCTTCCCACAGATGTGTACACAGCAGTGGAGGCAGGTGATGGGTGTCAGGCCAATGGCATGCAGATACACAGCTGGGGAAGGGAGGAGCTAGCCCCAAGTGCACACATGGTAGTAAGGATCATCTGAAAGGGTCTAGACTGACAGCTTGCACTTGTGTGGAGTCACAGAGGACTACGCTGGCTGCCCAGTGTGAGTCCTGGACTCCAGTGGGGGTGAGGTGGGTGGGTGGAGGGAGCCAGGAGAGACCCAGGTGGCTGGTATCAGCAAACATGAATACCAGCAGGGCAAAAACTGGTGAAATCTGCAGGAAGTCCATGGCAGCTGTGCTGGCCATGCAATGGGAAAAGCTGCTGAGGTTCTATGCAGACAAGGTCACTGGGTACCACGGTTGCTACAACAGCATGCCTGATACTGGCAGCTTTTGCTTTTCTTCCTTGTTCTTAGCTATCTCTATACCCCTCAGTTTTGTGGGTCTTTAGATAGGATGAAACCAAAATGCGTCCTTCATGCAGTGCCCCAAAGGCTGGAAAAGATTTCGGTTTGGCTACTGTGCTTTTCAGAATTTCCATTTAGTTTCTTTTTATAATTCCTATTCCTTAATTGGTCTTCTTATTTTGTTCACACATTGTTTTCCTGATTTCCTTTAGGTATTTTTTGTTGTTGTTCATGTCTTCCTTTAGTTCTTTGAGTATATTTAAGGTAGTTGTTTTAAAGCTTATAGATGATATAATTCTGACATCTGGACTTCCTCACGGAAGGCATTTATTTTTTTCCTTTGAATGGGTCACACTTTCCAAGGTTTTTTTGTATGTCTTATGGCTTCTTTTGTGAAAACTAAACATTTGACTACTATAATATGGTAACTCTGGAAATCAGATTCTTCCCCTTCCCTGGCTTTGCTCATTTATTGGTTGTTAAAGGTTGTAGTAGTGACCTTTCTGAACTATAACTGGAAAGACTACATTGTCAATGTAGTCACAGGAGTCTCTAATCCTTAGCTTTTGTTCAGCTGCTGTTTTGATAGAAATTTCCTTGAATTCCAGAAGCCCTCTCAGTCTTTGCAAACTAACTCTGTCCTGGGGCCCTCCTTTAACACCTAGCCAGGTTTGCACTAAGCCTAGGAATCAGACCAAGATGAAAGCCCAGAGTCTTCTCAGGTCTTTTCTGAGCATGTGTCTTGACCTGGTCATGCACATCGCTTTCCAAATTCCCCAGTATATATAGTTGCTTTCAGATGCTCTGATTTCCCAAAGACACTTACTCTAGATTTTGCCTAAGGCAGTCTATTGTAGGTTTTGACTATAATCTTAGGTGTCTGAAGCTTGTTAATTTGGCTTGCAGTGTTTTCAAGCTTTTCCAGTCTGAGTTCAGAGTTAGGTGAAATAGAGGGGAGCACATTGTGTCAGTTCTTCAGGTATCCCCCAGACAGGTTAGAACAGGCATACACAATTATTTGTGAATGTGGTCTTCTCTGCTCCCCTGGAACCAAGGAAATGGTTTCACACGGGGAACACAGCTGTCCCCACTTTAAGAGTGACACTTTATGACTGCTGCTCCTTTAAGACTGTCACCACACAAGAGAGAGAGCGACAGTCATTATTTTGTTTATAGTCAACCTTTGGTAATGTCTTTTTCTTGATTCAGTGCTTGTTTGATTCAGTGCTTGATTCAGTGCTATAAACTTTTGACTATTTTCCTGAGTTCTCCAAAAATTGGTTCTGACAGCTTCTGTTCATTGTTCAATGGAGGTGAAAGCTTAGAGTGACCCACTCCACAATTTTGCTGGTGTCACCATTTTTATGATGTCATCCTGATTTATTTCTCTTTGAAGACTTTTTATATTCTTTGTCCATCTTTCTCCTAATGGTTTCCTCCTGTCTTTTTCTGTTGATTCACATAAATCCCTTGAATAGTCTGGCTATCAATTTCTGGCTTTCTTTGTATCACTTTCTCTCTTCATGTTCTACCTTTCTCTTTTTCTGGCCCTTTGGTGAGATGGATGTTAGACTGCCCAGGTCATATCTTTCAAGTTTTATTTCACTGTTTCTATCACTTTGCCTCTTTTTAATACATTTTAGGATAATTCCTGGGCTTCATATTTCTATCCACTAAGTTCAGTTCTAACCATTCTGCCATTTAGCCCATCCTCCAAGTATTCTATTTCCACAAGTTAAATTTTCCTTTTCAACATCTTTGGGTAGACAGTATAGTGCAGTTTAAGAACTAGAACTCTGGAGTGAGGACCCTGGCCCTGAAGTGGTCAGAGCTGGCATATGAAAATGAGAGACAAGGAGTGTGAACCTGTAAAAAGAGCTTGTGTTAACTCACATCAAGGATATGGTGCTGAAAATGCCTTTTTTATAATTATAGATTGAGAAACTTGGCTATTTGAAATTATATAAGTGAGAATAAAATATTTCACTCATCCCTGGATGCTCTGAGTCATGTGGTTCACTGACAGAGAAGCAGCTTCAGTTTCTAACCAAGATGCTGAGCTTTAGATAAGGGGTTTTTAGACATAGCATTCCATATTTCTCTTAATTTTGAATTTTTGAGATAACAGGAACTCTGGATCTGCTTCTTAAACCAGCCTGACTATTAATTCCTTTATACACACTCTCTACTTTACTTGGTGCCTAACAACTAGAAAACATCATTATCCATATCCTGAGAGTCTTGAAAGAGCCCTCATGGAAGAACAGAAGCCACTTTGACAGAAAAGATATATTCCTGTCACTATTTGGTCAGGAGGAGATATCCATCTAAACCAAAACTAGGAGTACAGGTTCTAGAGACAGACCCATCATGAACAAAACAATCAACTTCCCTGAACCTTCACTGTTCATCTGAAAACAGAAATAGAAATGCTTAACTCACAGGTTCAAGTGTTATAAATTTATAACATTTATAATATAAATATGTACGTGCTCAATAGATATTGGTGCCCTGACTTGTCCACATCCCACCCCATTCCAGGATATTCAGAATTCAAGGAGAAACATTGTATTACCATTGGAAGGTTGCCTTGGGAAATTCTGTGGCAGGGAGAGGAGACTGTCAACCCCTAGGCCGTGACCACCAAGGTCCATTGAAGGTCCCTGGATAAGTCCCTAAGTCTCTAAACTGCAGTTTCCTTCAAATTACTTCATGGAACTGTTGTAAAGATTAGGTGGGGTCATTTGATACTACCTACAAGGTCTGGCCCATACAAGATGCCCAATAAATGTTAGTGCTTTTTCCTCTCATGCCTCTCCCCACCATCTGCAAAATATTCTACCTGTGAAAATAAGTTTCAGGGACAACATGTATATGGTACATGATGAGTGTGAAATATAAAATAAAATAAAAGTCAAGCTGGTAAAGTGTCAAGACTTGGCACCTAGGGAGGAGACAAGAATTAAGCAGGTAGGTCTTAAAGGTAAGAAAGGGTGGTTTCTGTACCTTGGCATTGTAACGTGCCTCAGCCATACCCACACAACTTTGGTTTCAGAAAAGAGTTTTTGCCCTAATACATCAATAAAAATCTCAAAATAAAGCCTGGGAAAGAGGCTTTTTCAGTTCTACCTTGCTGATGAAATGAATCCCCTTTGGAAATTAACTCTAAGTTGGAATTAACTCTAAGTAAACTGTTTTCAAAATGTGGTCCACAGACCAGTAGCAACAAAATCATCTGGGAACTTGTTAGAAATGCAAATTCTCAGGCCCCACTTCAGACCTACTAAATCAGAAACTCTGGAAGTAGCCCCAATAATCTGTGTTTTAACGAACGCTCCCGGGGATTCTTATATAAGCTATTTTGATAATCACTGCTCTAAACTCTTTATCTGATTCCTAAATACCTATGTACACACTGCCAGCACTTATATCAGGTGGGCAATTGCCACCAGTTTTTCAAGCAGGGGATGAATTGTATAAATTACGTATTCTTTGGGGCGCCTGGGTGGCGCAGTCGGTTAAGTGTCGGACTTCGGCCAGGTCACGATCTCGCGGTCCGTGAGTTCGAGCCCCGCGTCAGGCTCTGGGCTGATGGCTCAGAGCCTGGAGCCTGTTTCTGATTCTGTGTCTCCCTCTCTCTCTGCCCCTCCCCTGTTCATGCTCTGTCTCTCTCTGTCCCAAAAATAAATAAGAAATGTTGAAAAAAAATTTAAAAAAAAATTACGTATTCTTTGAATTACTCTTAGGATTACCAAAGCTGACTTGGTCAGGAATTCAATATGGAGCTCTGAAACTAAGCAACACTCACCTGAACCTCCCAGTGCCAGCCAAGCAACAATAGTGCCATTAACCTCATCCACAGCTCTCTAATTCCATATTACCAATACATTAAGGCAACGGTACCTCATTCAAATAATTTCATTTACCAAAATTAAATGAAGGAGTTTTCTTGGGGCTAGATTGGGAGGAAAGTTAAGAAACTTCTCTTCACCAACTAACTGCACATGTTTCTCTCCCATGGTTTTCTTTTGTAAAGAAGGACAAGCTGCAATGCATCTTTTAGGAGATGGTGATTCCCACATCAGGGAAGAGTAGGTTCCAGTGACTTCCAAAGGTAGAATTTCTCTAAGTGAACACCAATGCCTGACTCAATTACATAAAAGTAAGCAATGCTCCCAGGTAAATCAAAGGCCCCCAGACTAAATTCACTCTGCAGGGAAGGAGGCCTGTCTTTTCATTTGAGGATATTCTTTTTAAAATAGTGATCTAAATTTAAAGAATCTTTTTTTGCCTGGTTGGACCTGATTTTCCAGTTCTATAAACTGACCATAACAAGAAGTCACTCTGTCCCCAAATACTCATCTTTCATTTGAAATAAAAAATAGTTGTCTATACTCCTGCAATTATTCTAGCACAATTTATCACTTACTGGCCCTTGGTTACCCACATGATTTAGTCTGTCCTAAAAAGACATTATGTATTGAAAGTAGTTACCTCATGTTTACTAGATGTTTTGAAGTTGAAATCATCTCCTTTGCTACTTTTTATTCAAGTTGCTAGATTCTATTTTCAACTGTCTTGGCTCCTTTTTCCTAATCCACGTCTTATGCCAACTAAAGCTCTCCACGTAGTATTTCTTTAGAATATCTAGAAAACAGAAAACCTGATGTTACAGTTTTTTTATGTTTTTATTATTATCAAAGTAATACATTTTAATTTATGGGACAAATGCTGTTTAATATAACATCTGCTTGGTATCTTTCATGTATGTATCTGTCATCCCCTTTACAAAGTGACCTAGTCACACCCAGAGGAGGTAGGTAGATGCTATAAGCACCAAGGTCCCCATTTTTCAAACAGAAAAATACACAGTTAAGACAAAATAATTTATCACAATATACACAGTGAATCATTGACAATGCCAGAAACTGAATCTAGGACAAACTAGATATGTTGTGCCCACTTCATCCACTAGCTTTCAATCCTCTCCCTTTATCATCCCAATCCTCTCCCTTTATCATCCCTTTATCATCATACCACAAACTCCATATGAAACTGAGTCTGCTGAGTAATGCCAGACATGTGAAATTCCCCACGTTCCCCTCTTCTCTGCCTCACTTAAAGGCAATATGAGGTTGTATCAAATAGTGACCTTCCTTCCACAAGAACAAGATATCCCTTTGCCTGTTGAACCATTTTTACACCTAGGAGCTGTTCCACAGCACCTCAGTTCCCAGCTCTTTCCTAAGCTAGTTTGAAATCAGGCAATACTAACATCATGACTTTTTCTTAACTTCAAAGAGTACATACTACAACATAATTGAGATTTCACAGGTGGGACTAAAAGAATTAAATTTAATTAATTATATTTAAATTACATTTTAAACACTTCTCCCTAGGAAACAGGTTCAACAAGAAATACACTCCTGTCAGCTAAAAGTGTTGAGTGCTACCACTCAGGACAGAGACCACCTACCCTAACTTTGGTCAGTGGATGATCACCAACCAAGACACCCCAAAAAAGAAGGGCTGTGGTCACATTTACTCATGGGGAAGAGAATTGTGTTAATTGTTTACATGTTTCAAGAGAGTGTGGCTTATTTGAGATGACGGATGTCCCAAAAGGTATAATTGCTCTATTCTGTGACATAGATCAGCTTCTAAGCTCATATGTCAACATCTGCACTATAAGGAAGAGTGGCCTCTGGAAAATGCATTCCAATTGATGAAAGTCATCAGAGTGTGTACTTTGTGCAGCCACACACACACACACACACACACACACACACAATGTTTAACCAAGGGCCAGGCTTACGTAAAAATAAAGCAAGTATTTATAAATAAATTCCCAAATCATCCATTCAGTCCATAAGCATTACTGAGTGCCTAAGACATTCCAGATACAGGAAATGACAAAATAAGTCAAATCTCAAACATGAGGAACTCACAATGGACATCTTAAAAAAAAAAACCGGAAAATCCCTTGACTCAAGATTATCCACTTTCCCCACATGTCTGAGACTATTTCCTGGGTCTTTCCCTTTGGGGTAAGTCTTGCCATCCCTAAGCTTTCCCTTCAAAGAGAAAACACCAAGGGCAGGGACTTGATCAAGCTCCCAGCTTCAGCTTCCATGCATTCATCAGTTTATCAGATTGATTTCCTTGTGCCAAGAAAAAACTTGACAGGGATGTGAGAGGGCAAATTTTTCTCTTAAAAAAAAAATGAGGGGAAAAAAAAGAAAAAAAAAATGAGGGGAAGGTCATATAGGGAAAATGGCATGAACCAGAGAGACCACAGCTCTTAAAGTAATAATATTTAAGGATCACAACATTGACACACTGAATCTACTACCTGAGACAAATTTGCATCAGACATTGCAGAGCTTCTCTTTCTTAGTCCATCTTTTCCTGGACATGACTGAGTTGGACTTTCCTTCTGCAGCTCTAATATGTACAGCTGACAATATCACACTGGCCTCAAATACATAAGTTAAGAGCAAATTAATGATTTTTCTTCAGCTAACCTGCAATTACACCTGTACACATTTATCATTTGGGCAAAATTTACAACTGGCTGGTTTACTTTAATACCACAGAATGGTACTAAAGGAGGCAGAGTAAAAGTCTGGCCTTCCCAAACACAGCCTATAGCAGAAGGCAAGGCTCAGGCAAAAAATGCATGGCAGAAAACAGCCACGGCAAGAAGGATGATGCCATTGATATTAACTATTGTTCTCCACAAAGGCTTCTCAGAGGTGTCTGTCATCTTCAGCTTCATTGCCGCCTCCTCTTCCTTTGTCATCTTGGGGCCCTTCTGTTGGTCCAGGCCACAAAACAGGTCATAGGCTCGCCTGAAACATCCTTTTTTCTCCTCAGGAACTTCTGTGTCAGGGGAAAGATAAAAAGAGAGAGAGAGAGAGAGATGATTGGATATAGAAGCAGGAGGCACAGGGAAAGGTTTCAGGGGAGATGTCATGAAATGGAACATCTACCATTCTACAGACTTTTCCCAATTTTCTTGTTTGCAGGAAAGGAAATGGTACAAATGTTTAAGTGAACTTATTAATTATAAGATGATGGTAATAGATGAATTCTACATCTTTATGATCAAATAAATTATGTTTTATCTCTATCAGGCCAATTAAAATAAATTTTAATTTAGGTAAGTCATAATCAAGCAGGAAATAATACTTTGTGAGAAAAAGTGTTAACAATGGGCTTGGAAATATGACATATGAACAACATGGAAAACCCACCTCTGAAACACATAGCTCATATCTGTTTACCACATCACTGGAAAGCAGTGAGACCGGCATGACTCAGGAGCATATTGGCTACACCTGAAAGTTCCAAAGTTTTACAACATATCCAGCCGTGTGGTAATAATTGGTCTGAATACTCCCTGATACAGGGCAGCAACAATCAACACTTCCAGGGCTTAATGTCTGCTCTTGCATATAAACACTGCTGAATCAAACCACCCAACTGGCCCTGTCATTCAAAGCAGATGCCCACCAAGGGAACTGATTCTCTCCTCTGAGCCAGTGTGTGACACTGAAGATATACAGACCTGGATTAGAATCCCAGATCCATGGCTCACTAGATATGAAATCAAGCACACTGTGTTTTCAACATGATGGTCAGAGACTACTCCTCTCCACTCTCTCATTTTTTAAGAGTTACAAACTTTTAGAATTGCAAATAACCTTAGTGATTAAGCACATACATGTGTCAGAACTGGAACCAAAACTCAGGTTTATGGTTTTGCTAATTCACCTGTCTTATCTTCAAGTGCGTGTAAAATTGGATAAATAACACCTTCATTATAAGATTTTATAAGAGAATTCCCAGAGTGTAGTTGATATCAAGAAAAAATAGTCTCCTTCTATTCTTTTCTCTCATGCGTATAAGAAAGATTCCAGTCTCCTTGCACCCATTCTTTGGTTCACTCCACCAAAATAGGAGAATGGAGAGGGAGTAACAAAAGTTGGGCTCACTGACCAACCCAAGTGAGAAATTCATGGTGATCTGGATCAATAAAAAGTTGGGCAGCCTTGAGAAAATCTCTATATCTCATTTTCCTTATCTGTAAAGTTGGAAGAATTATATTTTTATTATCTTCTTAAAAGTATGATATGGTGCTAAAATGAATCTAGAGTAAGGTATTCATAATTAAAATATGTCATGCATATTATCAGTCATGATGACAATAATGGTGATGATGACAAGATAGGTTCATGCTGCTGTTGCTCAGAGAATGGTGACAGTGACATATATTATCTATAAAAGCCCTCAAGAGATCTTAATTTATTTTACTACAATAAGTCAGGGTCATGTGTTTTCACCATGAGTTCTTCAAGAAAGAACAGAATTCAAGGTTGCCATGAACCTTAGAAGTCATTAAGCCAATTCTCTAGGCAATGTGGGAGTCTCCACTATGGAATTCTTGATAGATGCACATTTTCTGCTTACCCCTTTCTTGACCAATTCAGTTAGAAAATTCTTCCTTAACAGAAATCAAGATGGTGATATCTATAGCCAATTCTTATAATGGAGCATTATCTCATTCAATGTTTCCAACAATGATATAAGGTATAGTCTATCATTTAGAATACTTTTATATAAAGAATATAAGCTTTAGAAAAAATGTAATCACTTGCACAAGGAGTAAGTAGAGAGGTAAGAATTCAACCCCAGTTCTTATTGAATCCAAATCCCACACTATGTCTCTGCACTCTACGGCCTCCTCACTTTGAGTTAAAATTGGATGAGTTCTATTCTGGTGAACAGGGGACATTGCACTGCAGGGCACTACAGGACCTCTTCTTTATACTTTCAAGAACAGGAGACATAGCTGACTTTCCTAACACATAGAAACAGACAGAGGGGCGCCTGCATGGCTCATCTGGTTAAACATCCAACTCTTGATCTCAGCTCAGGTCATGATCTTGCAGTTCTTGTGTTCGAGCCCTGCATTAGGCTCTGCACTAATGATGCAGAGCCTGCTTGGGATTCTGTCTCTCCTTCTCTCTGCCCCACTTGTTCTCTCTGTCTCTTTCTCTCTCTCTCTGCCTCACTCAAAATAAATAAATAAACATTTAATACATTTTGAGACATAGAGACAAAATGAGGAGACAGAGGAATATGTCCCAAAAAAGACAAAAAAAAAAAAAACAGCAAGAGATCTAAGCAAAAGAGACAAGTAATATGCCTGATAGAGAATTTAAGGTAATGGTCATAAAGATACTCACTGGACTTAAGAAAAAAGTGGAGGACCTCAGTAAGACCCTTAACAAAGAGACAGGAAAAATGAAAAAGAGCCAATTAGAAATGAAGAACTCAATAACTGAAGTTAAAGGTACCCTGGATGGAATAAATAGTAGATTAGAGAAAGCAGAAGAACAGATCAGCAACCTGGAGGACAGTGTAATGGAAAGCAATCAAACTGAACAGGAGAGAGGAAAAATAATAATTATAAATGAAAATAGACTTAGGAAACTCAGCAATACTCTCAAGCATAATAACATTTGCATTATAAGGATCCCAGAAGGGGAAGAAAGGAAATGGGGCAGAAAATTTATTCAGCACTTGTTGGTATGAGCACAGCATGTTATATGTAAGCCAATTTGACAATAAATTATATTTTTAAAAATAATAAATATATTTCTGCAATATCAAAAAAAGAAAAAAATATTCAAAGAAATAGTAACTGAGAGTCCCCAAATCTGGGGAAGGAAACAGAAATTTAGATCCAGGAGACACAGCAAGCCCCCAAAAATCAACCCAAGGAGGTCCACATCAAGACACATAGTACTTAAAATGGTAAAAAAGTGGCACCTGGGTGGCTCAGTAGGTTAAGCATCCAACTCTTCTTTTCAGTTCAGTTCATGATCTTGAAGTTTCATGAGTTCAAGCCCTGCATCAGGCTCTGCAGTGGCAGCACAGAGCTCACTTGGGATTCTCTCTCTCCCTCTCTTTCTGCCTCTCCCCCACTGGCACTGTCTCTGTCTCTCTCAAATAAATAAATAAACATTTTACAAAATTATAAAATGGCAAAAAGTAGTGATAAAGAATTTTTAAAGCAGAAAGAAAAAGAAAAGAAAATGGTTACATACAAGGGAAACCGCATAAGGCTATCAGCTGATTTTCAGCAGAAACTTTGCAGGCCAAAAGGGAGTGGCATGATATACTCAAAGTGCTGAAAGGAAAAACAAACAAACAAACAAACCTGCAGCCAAGACTATTCTATTCAGCAAGGCCATCATTCAGAATATAAGGAGGGATAAAGAGTTTCCCAGACAAACAAAAATTAAAGGAATTAATGTCCATGAAACCAGCCCTACAAGCTGGTTAAAGCTGTTAAAGGGGACTCCTTGAGTGGAAAGGAAAGTAGGAGTAAGAAAAATAAGAAACACAAAAGCAGTAAAAAACAAATATATTTAGGAATATTAGTCAAGAGAGTCACAAAATAAAAGGATGTAAAGTATGACACCATTTACCTAAAACATAGAGGAGAGAGGAGTAAGGAATGGGTTCAAGTTTAAGCGACCATCACTTAATATAGACTGCTATATGCATAAGATATTATATATAAACCTAATGGTAACCGTGAATGAAAAACCAGTAATAGATATGCAAAAAGTAAGAGAAAGGAATCCAAATATATCACTAAAGAAAACCATGGAAGAAGAGAGCAAGAGAAGAAACAGAAGAACTACAAAAACAACCATAAAATAAATAACAAAATGGCAATAAGTACATTCTTATCAATAATTACTCTGAATGTAAATGGATTAAATGTTCCAATAAAAAGACATAGGGTGACATAATGGATTAAAAGGCAAGACCCCCCCCCAAAAAAAGCAAGACCCATCTATACACTGCCTACAAGAGACTCATTTCAGACCTAAAGACACATGCAGATTGAAAGTGAAGTGGGCGACTGATGAATGGATAAAAAAGATATATAAGCGATCCAGTTAAGTAATATATATATATATATATATATATATATATATATATATACACATATACATACACATGTATATATATATATATATATATATATATATATATATATATAGTGGAAATAAGCATTATATATATATAATGGAAATAAATTAGAAAAAGACAAATACCATATGATTTCACTCATATGTGATATTTAAGAAACAAAACAGGGGCGCCTGGGTGGCTCAGTCAGTTAAGTGTCCGACTTCAACTCAGGTCACGATCTCGCGGGCTGTGAGTTCAAGCCCCGCGTCGGGCTCTGGGTTGATGGCTCAGAGCCTGGAGCCTGCTTCGGATTCTGTGTCTCCCTCTCTCTCTGCCCCTCCCCCGTTCATGCTCTGTCTCTCTCTGTCTCAAAAATAAATAAACGTTAAAAAAAATTTTTTAATAAAAAAAAAAGAAACAAAACAAATGAACATAGGGAATGGGAAAAAAGAGAGGGAAGCAAAGTCTTAATTATAGAGTCTTAATTATAGAGAACAAACTGAAGGTTGCTGGGGAAGTGGATGGGGGGATGAGCTAAATGGGTGATGGGTTTTAAGGAGGGCACCTGGGCTGAGCACAGGGTGTTACATGTAAGTGATGAATCACTAAATTCTACTCCTGAAACCAATACTACACTATATGTTAACTAACCAGAATTTAACAAAAATTTGAAGAAAAAAAAAGTAAAGGGATGGAAAAGATTTATCATGCAAATGGAAGTAAAAAGAAAGCCAGGGTAGCAATCAGACAAAACTGACTTTAAACCAAATACCATAGATAGATAATAAATAAATAAATAAATAAATAAATAAATAAATAAATAAATACTTGTAACAAGAGACAAAGAAGGACACTATATAATCATAAAGGGCACAAACAAGAAGATATAAGAGTTATATTTATGCCCCCAACTTGGAGACACCCAAATACATAAAGCAGCTAATAACAAACATAAAGGAAGTAATTGATAGTAATACAATAATAGTAGAGGACTTTAACACCCCATTTACATCAATGTATAGATCACTTAAACAGAAAAATCAACAAATAAACAGTGGCTTTGAAGACACATTAGACCAAATGGACCTAACAGATATATTCAAAACATTCATCCTAAAACAGCAGAATACACATTCTTCTCAAGTACAAGTGAACATTCTACAGAATAGATTCACATATTAAGCCACAAAACAAGCCTCAACAAATTCAAAAATATCCAAGTCATATTCTGCATCTTTTTAAACACAATGCTATGAAATTGGAAATCAACCATAAGAAAAAAATCTAGATAAAACACAAATACATGGAGGTTAAATAACATGCTACTAAACAATGAGTGGGTCAACCAAGAAATCAAGGAGGAAATCAAAAAATAAATGGAGACAAAGAAACAAACAAACAAAAAATACAATGGTCCAAAAGCTTTGTGATGTAGCAACAGTTGTTCTAAGATGGAATTATATAGCAATATAGTCCTACCTCAAGAAGCAAGAAAAATCTCAAATAAACAACCTAACCATGCACCTAAAGGAACTAGAAAAAGAACAAACAAAACCCAAAACCAGCAGAAGGAAGGAAAAATAATGATTAGAGAAGAAACAAACAAAATAAATACTAAACACACACACACACACACACACACACACACACACACACACAGTGGAACAGATCAATGAAACAGGAGCCAGGTTTGTTGAAATGAGGTTTGTTGAAAAGACCAACAAACTTGATATACCTTTAGCCAGACTCATCAAAAAGAGGGAGAGAGTTAGAGACAAGACTCAAGTAAGGAAAATCAGAAATAAAAGAGGAAAAATAACAACCAACACCACAGAAATACAAAGAATTATAAAAGAATATTATGAAAAAATCTATGCCAGCAAATTGAACAACCTACAAGAAATGGATAAATTCCTAGAAATATATAAACTTCCAAAACTGAATCAAGGAGAAATAGAAAATTTGAACAGACCAATGACCAGTAATGAAACTGAATTAGTAATAAAAAAAAAAAAAAAAACCTCCCTGGGAATGCAAGCTGGTGTGGCCACTCTGGAAAACAGTATGAGGGTTCCTCAAAAAACTAAAAATAGAACTACCCTACAACCCAGCAACTGCACTACTAGGCATTTATCCACGGGATACAGGGGTGCTGTTTCAAAGGGACACATGCACCCCCATGTTTATAGAAGCACTATCAACAATGGCTAAAGTATGGAAAGAGCCCAAATGTCCAACGATGAATGAATGGATAAAGAAGATGTGGCATATATATATACAATGGAGTATTAGTCGGCAATCAAAAAGAATGAAATCTTGCCATTTGCAACTACGTGGATGGAACTGGAGGGTATTATGCTAAGTGAAATTAGTCAGAGAAAGACAAAAATCATATGACTTCACTCATATGAGGACTTTAAGAGACAAAACAGATGAACATAAGGGAAGGGAAACAAAAATAATATAAAAACAGGGAGGGGGACAAAACAGAAGAGACTCATAAATATGGAGAACAAACTGAAGGTTACTGGAGGGGTTGTGGGAGGGGGGATGGGCAAAATGGGTAAGGGGCACTAAGGAATCTACTCCTGAAATCATTGTTGCACTATATGCTAACTAATTTGGATGTAAAATTTAAAAAGAAAAAATAAAATTAAAAAAAAAGAAAAAAGAAAAAAACTGCCAACAAACAAAAGTTGAGGAGCATATTTCTTCACAGATGAATTCTACCAAACATTTAAAGAGTTAATACCTATTCTTCTCAAACTATTCCCAAATATATAAAAGAGGAAGGAAATCTTCCAAACTCATTCTATGAGACCACTCATCCTGACACCAAAAACATTTTAAAAAATACAAAAAAAAAGAGAACTACAGGGCAATATCCCTGATGAACATAGATGCAAAAATCCTCAACAAAATATTAGCAAACCAAATCCAACAATACATGAAAAAAAGCATTCAACACAATCAAGTGGGATTTATTCCTGGGGTGCAAGGGTGGTTCATTATTCACAAATCAATCAACATAATATATCATATCAATAAGAGAAAACACAAAAACCATATGATCATTTCAATATATCAATAGATACAGAAAAAGCATTTGACAAAGTACAGCATCCATTATTGAATTAAAAAAAACAAAAAACAACAACAAAAAAACCTCAATAAAGTAGGTTTAGAGGGAACATACCTCAACAGAATAAAAGCCATATATGAAAAACCCCCACAGTGGACATCACACTCAGTGGGGAAAAGCTGAGACCTTTCCCCCTAAGGTCAGGAACAAGACAGGATGTCCACTCTCACCACTTTTATTCAACATGGTACAGGAAGTCCTAGTCACAGAAATTAGATCATGAAAAGATTAAAAAGGCATCCAAATTGGTAAGGAAGAAGTAAAACTTTTACTATTCACAGATTACATGGTACTATATACAGAAAACCCTAAAAGACTCCACCAAAAAACTACTAGAACTGATAAATGAATTCAGTAAAGTTGTGGGATGTAAAATCAATACACAGAAATCCATTGCATTTCTATACACTAATAATGAAGTAGCAAAAAGAGAAATCAAGAAAACATTTCAATTTCACCAAAAGTAATAAAATACCTAGGAATAAACCTAACCAAGGAGGTGAAAGACCTGTACTCTGAAAACTATAAAACATTGATGAAAGAAATTGAAGACAACACAAAGAAATGTAAAGATAGTCTAAACTCATCCATACTACCTAAAGCAATCCACAGATTTAATGAAATCCCTATCAAAAATACCAACAGCATGTTTCACAGAACTAGAAAAAATAATCTTAAAATTTGTATGGAACCACAAAAGACCTCAAATAGCCAAAGCAATTTTGAAAAAGAATAAAACTGAAGGCATCACAACCCCATATTTTAAGATATACTACAAAGCTGTAGTAATCAAAACATGGTATTGACACAAAAATACAAGAATATGCAATGGGAAAGAGTCTCTTCAAAAAATGGTGTTGGGAAAACTGAGCAAAAGAATGAAACTAGATTACTTTCTTACACCATATACAAAAATAAACTCAAAACGGATTAAGGACCTAACTGTGAGACCTGAAACTATAAAAATCCTAGGAAAGTACAGGCAGTCATTTCTCTGACATCAGCCATACCAATATTTTTCTAGATTACATCTCCTGAGACAAGGAAAACAAAAGCAAAAATAAACTATTGAGACTTCATCAAAATAAAAACTTCTGCACAGCAAAGGAAACAATCAATGAAACTAAAAGGCAACCTATGGAATGGGAGAAGATATTTGCAAATGACATATCTGATAAAGGGTTAGTATCCAGAATATATTAAAAATTTATACAACTGAACACAAAAAAAAAACCCAAATAATCCAATTTAAAAACAGACAGAAGACATGAACAGACATTTCTCCAAAGAAGACATCCAGATGGCCAACAGACATGAGAAGATGTTCAATATCATTCGTCGTCAGGGAAATGCATATCAAAACTACAATGACTACTTAACACTTGTAACAGTGGCTAAAATCAAAAACACGAGAAACAAATAGCATTGGTGAAGATGTGGAAAAAAAGGAACTCTTGTGCACTGTTGGTGGGAATGCAAACTGGTGCAGTCACTGTGAAAAACAGTACAGAGGCTCCTCAAAAAATTAAAAATCAAATTACCATATGATACAGTAATCACACTACTGGGTATCTACCCCAAAATATGAAAACACTAATTCATAGGGGTACCTGGGTAGCTCAGTCAGCTAGGCATCCGACTTCAGCTCATGTCATGATCTCATGTGTCATGGGCTCAGGCCTTACATTAGGCTCTGTGCTGATAGCTCAGAGCCTGGAGCCTGCTTTGGATTCTGTGTCTCCCTCTTTCTCTGCCCCTCCCCTGCACACACTCTATCTCTCTCTATCTCTCAAAAATAAATAAACATTTAAAAATTTTAAGAAAGAAAACACTAATTCATAAAGATATATGACCCTTATGTTTATTGCAGCATTACTTACAATAGCTAATTTATTGAAGTAGCCCAAGTGTCCATCAATAGATGAATGGATAAAGAAGATGTGGTATATAGATACAATAGAATATTACTTAGCCATAAAAAAGAATAAAATCTTGCCATTTGCAACAACAGGGATGGACCTAGAGGTACTTCTAAGTGAATAAGTCAGTCAGAGAAAGACAAATACCATATGATTTCACTCATATGTGGAATTTAAGCAACAAAACAAACAGACAAAAAAAGACTCTTATCTATATAGAATACACTGATGGTTACCAGAGGAGAGGTGGGGTGATAATAAATTAGGTGAAGGGGATTAAGAGCACACTTACCTTAAGGAGCACTGAATAAAGTATAGAATTGTTAAATCACTATATTATACACATGAAACTAATGTAACACTGTATGCTAACCACACTGGGATTAAAATAAAAAATAAAAATAAAATGGTGCTAGGGCAACTGGATAATAATATAAAAAATAAAAATAAAAATAAAATAAAATAAAATAAGATTCCACTCATCAGTCTTAAATTTGCCCTCTGGTACATAACTAACCTCTTCTTCTACATTAAAACATGCAAAAGACTTCTCCTCCATGTCCCTTTTAAATCTATGATATTCTCACTCAGTGTGGAGACATTTTTGGAAGTGGGAGAAGCAGGTAGCATGTCCATGTCTCCCTGCTCCAAGGAAGCAGAAAATGTCTACCTTTTTCAACAACATGGTCAACTGCTTGTGGCTCTAGATTCTTTCCAGTACATGCAGAATCACAGGTTTCAAAACTAAAAGGTCTTTAGAGACCAAGAGAAGATTGTATCAGAGCTGGGATAATAGGCAAAGCCACTTCCTTCCTGACTCTCAATTCACATGTCCATAAAATAAGGCCATGAGACCAAATGATATCTAGAGCCCTTTCCAGAGCTAGGGTTATATATTTCTGATGGCCATATTCAGAACTTATTCTGCTGCATCTGTGCTCCCCTTCAGATGGAGTGATGTGACTTCCAGTCCAGCACCAGATAAAGCACATATGATCTTGCACTCCCACACCTCTACATACCATACATCTCCACAACCATCCTAAATGTGTGCACCACTCCCAAGTAGGGAGAAAAAGCTCCGATATATAAGCTGAGGAAAGCATTTCCCCATGATCAGGATAAATCTCTAAACACTGACTATGCATTATCTTACTGGACTTCAGGGAAATTTGATTTTCTAAATCTGATGTGGTAAGCTGATGAGACATAAGACCCCAAGAGCCTCTCACCCATTTTCCTGATGTCACTAGAACTAACCATAGCTTAGGTTCCAACTGCTTTCAGTTCACAAGCTCTGATTCTTCCCTTGTCCTTGGCCATGCCCCAAATCAAGTCAGGGTGGCAAATACCCAACCCATACTTACATAGTTCACACTGTGAACTATGAGACATAATGAGGCTGGGATTGTTCTGCACCTCTCTCTTCCCCTTGACCAGGCCTCAGAGTGAATTTCCCATCCATTCCATCTCATTCCCCACCTCACTCCCTACTCCCTTCCAGAAGAGAGATCTGAGCTTTGATGAAGACATTTCATAAATGCTTCAGTATAGTGGCCTTGCTATTGGAGGAGTAACTTTTTAGGGCTTGGAACTAGGTTCTGAATCACAAATCACCTATTTCAATGGTCTCCTCTGGGGTTTCTTGGATGTCCTCCTCTCCTGCATCCAAGTCAATACGTTCCTCTTTGCTGTTGCGCAGGCTCCAACACAGACGATAGAGCTATGGAGAAAGCAAAACAGGTTAGCAGAAAGATCCAAATAGTGTCTTGGGTCAAGAAGTTGGAGAACAAAGATATGTGCTCAAGAAAGGAAAAGGTACATCACTTCCTGAAAGGTGTCAGTGGATAGCTAGCCATTGCTCTAGAATACAGTGGGCATTGGAGGCACTCCCAGTGAGACATTCACTTTGCCAGTGTTTGCTCAATGAAACTCAATAAAAAATGAAAACAACAACAAAAAAAGAGGTATCGTAGTCTCTCAGTACCAACAAAAACATAGATTAACAGTTCCATCTACAACATTATTTCTAAATATGGATACTTCGATGTGAATTATACACATGAATTCACATTGTGTGATATTATATTCAGAGACTAAGAGACTGCCTTGAATAAAGAAATTTTTGTTGAATGAATGAACTCTTCTCACATATGATAACCAAATTTGTTCCTTTACACTTATTTGTCTAGACCAACAGTATAAGAGTAGAGTTTTATACTATGTGTTTGTTACCTTATAAGGACATAATCTGTAGAATTATGAGCCATATTAGAATAGAGTAGAGCTGGAGACACAGCTTCTATGGACATGAAACCAGAAACTCGTAGAAGTCTGAAAATCAATTTAATGTGTTCATTCTACCCATGACCTCTTTTGGTGACTACCTTCCTTTCTCTACTTCAAGAGGAATCATGGAGCTAAATGTGCTTGGGGCTGCAATACTTGCAAACACTGAGACATCAGGAAGCATTAAAAACAACACAAAGAAAGCCAGTTGACAGATTCAGCAAAAAAACATAATGGCGGTTCTTCTGCTATAAAAGCAGTCTTTGTTTTACATCAAGATTGGTCACAGCTTTGAAAAATTCAAAATGAGGTTGAAGGTCTCTTAGGGATTCCATAAGTCCCTGTGACTAAAAAGTCACTTTCTCTTTCTCTATGGGCAAAAATGACCTTGGCTAACTCTCTAGCTCTGTTCCTAAGAAACCTTAAAAAGGTAAAATGTCAGCTGTACTGAGCTACCAGACTATACTGCTTATGGTAAAAATGACCCATAATGGGAAATCTTCATCTGCATTGGGAGGGCTGTGAATAAATCTTAAACCAAGGGTGACATCTAGAGTTAAAGGAGAGTATTTACTATTTTTGGAGTCTTGAATCAATTGGACTTTGATATCGTTTGAAATTTCTCAAACTATACGGGTAATTGTTTGGAAGCTTAATTGGAAAAAATTAAGGGAATATCATACTTCAAATTTCCCTGAGTGTGGTGATTTTTGTAACTAAGTATATCCCTTGCTGGGACCCCTGGAAGTCATGCCATGGGACTATTAGAAAAAATCTAAGTTCCTATTTGAGATATGAGCATCTCAGCCAGGGTAGCCCCTGTGCTCACCCATGTGATCTCATGCCCTTGTGTTGTGCTGTCACTCAGGGTAAAGGATCCAGAGAATACCCTTTCAACTGAAATTTGAACTACTATGAAAACTTCTGCCAAAGACACATGCTTGATACTGCTTTGCTGGCACACCATGTTTTCTGTTCTGTGTCTTTCTACGTAAAACAAATTGCAAGCATGGGCTATTTTAGTCATATGAGTGCAAATGTCTAATTGAGCAAAGGGCAACCAAGGTGGGTGTTGCAGCATGAACATGAAACAAGGGCAGGACACCTCCCCAAAATGGATACTCACATGTACATCTGGAATGGGCTTGGTGAAGAGAGACACAACCACAATGACGATGATAGAAATGACAAAAAGGATGATGGCAAAATACAGGTAGTGCACACCACAGATAATTTTGGGACAGTTGCTGGGCTTCATGCAGCTCCCAGTTCCATAGGAAAATTCAGCCACCATACGGGACACCCCAATCAGAAATCCTATGATCAGTCCCCAAAAGGCTCCCTGTGAAAGAAAACCCTGGGTTAACCAATACCGAACACACAAAACAGCTGGGCATTCCTAGGGGGACAGAGGCAAAGGAACAAAAATGAAACAAATGATATCTTCAGGCCATCTGAAGCCAGAACACTGGAGTTCAGAATACGGCTAGGAGTGTGATGTCAGGCCTAAGCCTTTCAGCAGGTGTGTTTATCATGTTTCAGTGATGTGATTTTACCTGGGTCTTAAAATGAGGATTCATAATATAATGGGGTACAGTGTCTAATAACTGGTGTTGAATGTCAATCCAAAGATTTAATTCCAAAAATTCCCTTTAATTTTAAAAGTAATTTGAATCTCTCTCCCTGTAGCTACTACCACCATCAGCTTCCAGATTTAGCCATGTTCAGATGCAACGTAATTACTTGTGAAGTAATATGTATTCCTTGAATACACTGAAAAAAAAAATTGGGTCTTTTGGAGATGGAAGAGAAAGGAATGTTTCCATCAAGATATAAATACTACTTTCTTCATTAACCTCTTTTAAGATCCAAAGTCACTGTTTTTAATTTGAGAACATAAAACTATACTATGTGTTTTTACATTAAGCTTTGGGTTTTCATATTAGAAATATGGAAAACTTTAAGAGACTAGAATTATTGGGGGACAATTTCTCAGGGTTTTTTTTTTAACCCTTTCCACCCTTCCTTCCTTCCTTCTCTCTTACCTTCCTTCCTTCCCTCTACCCACTCCCCCTTTTTTTGGTCAGTCCTCACCTAGAGAACCAGGTCTGAATCTAGACACCCACATTTTAAAAGGAGCAGTGACAAAGTAGAGTGAATTCATAGAAGGGTGGGAAGAAAGAGCCTTCATGTCAAAGGTTGATTCTTGAACTCTGCTAGCCACAGGTACCCCTGCACTTTATATCCCAGATGTTCTGCATTATCATGTCATGAGTATTTAGTTCCTGGGTCTTTGCACAGGTCATTATATCTGGGAAAGCATAGGCTCTTCCCTTCCTAGTAACCTTGTTCTCACTTAAATGTCCCCTCTCGCCCTCCCAAGACAGAATTGGGCAGGCCCATCCTCCTTGCTGTGACTGCACTGTAGGCACACCTCCATGCCAACACTGATCCCACTGCTATGGAATCATTCATTCACTTACTTCTCTTTCTCCCCATCTGAACTGGGAAGTTGCCCAGAGAAGGAAACAGAACTTATTCCCTTTGTGTTGCTAGTGCCTATTTCTATGTCTGGCATCTGGAAGTATCTGATAGATAGATAGATAGATAGATGATAAGGAAAAAGAAAAAGACATTCCCCATTAACCCCCCATACACTTATTCATTCAAAAAAATATGTTTTTACTTTAGTTTGTATAAATAATATTGATAAAATCTGCTCTAGAGCTTTCCTTCTCTCTTGGCAATTAGCCTGTTCCTGTTCTTTTAGTCTTATTTGCAAGAGGCCCTTGAAAAATCTGGGAAATCTTTGACATTTTCCTCAAGATTTAGAGTCACCCTCATCAAACACAATCTCTGACCTGTCCTGAGAATCACTTTGCAGTCTCTACATGTTACTCTCCAGAGACTCTAGGCAAGGGTTTTTCACCCTCAGCACTGTGACATTTGGGCTTGAAAATTCTTTTGGGGGTGGGAGGCGAGCATGGGAGAAGCTGTCTTGTGCACTGTAGAAAGTTTAGCGGCATCCCTGGCCTCCACTCACTAGACAGCAACCCAAATCATAGCAATCCACCCAAATCATAGCAATCAAAACTATTTGCCAGACATCGCCAAATATCCCCTGGGGAAAGGGCAAAATCACCCCCAGTTGAGAACCATTACACTGTATCCCAATTCTTAGCCTTATTTTTTGAATGCCCCAGTCCTTTGTTGAATTGAATCTGTTTTTGGTTCGTGGCAATACCCAACTGGGCTTTTAGCCATACTTTACTAACTTACATTTTAGAAATCTCTCAGCTTCTGCCAATATCTATTGAAATATATCCTAAGATTGTACCCATTTTTCTAACCTGTCATAACTTGCAGGTTTTTTTCTTATTTTTCAAGGGTGTTTATCTGTGCATGCAGTTTTGTGATACCAGCAAATCTGGACTATGTTCCTAATGGCAAATGTTGAAGGAAGAGAGGCACATGTGGTAATTTTATACTTCATATCTGGGTCACTCCAGTGAGGTATTTGTTTCTGTCCTATTGGGAGAAAGAATTTATCTCTAACCAAAAATATATCATCATTTATACTGCTTCAGACAATAAGCTACATAGTCAACACCCCATTCCATCCCAGCCTTCCTCAGACATGTAGGTGGTTTGATACAGAGAGAGCTGAGCAACACTTCAGTCAGAAGGCATATCCAAAGACATCCTTTTCATGGTTCAAAACCTGTGACAGCACTCCACTGAAAATCCAAACTCTTTAGCCTGGCTTTCAAAGGAGCCATTCCTTTTTTCCCCAAAAACTTTTATTTAAAGGTTGTTCTTTCTTTTTTTTTTTTTTCTTTGAGAGAGAGAGAAAGAGAGACAGAGAGAGAGAGAGAGAGAGAGTGTGTGTGTGTGTGTGTGTGTGTGTGCGTGTTTGAGCAGGGAAGGGGCAGAAAGAGAGAGAGAGAGAGAGAGAGAGAGCGAATCCCAAGCAGGCTCCATGCTGTCCAGCACAGAGCCTGACACAGGGCTCAAATTATGAGATCATGACCTGAACTGAAACCAAGAATTGAATGTTTAACCAACTGAGCCACCCAAGCACCCCCCAAATTTTTATTTAAATTCTAGTTAGTTAACATATAGTATAATATTGGTTTCAGGAATAGAATTCAGTGATTCATCACTTACATACAACACCCAGTGCTCATAACAAGTGCCCTCCTTAATACTCATCACCTAGCCCATCCCCACTTACCTGCCTCCACCAACCCTCAGTTTGTTCTCTATCATTAAGCATCTGTTATGGTTTGCTTCCCTCTTTTTTTCCTTCCCATATGTTCATCTGTTTTGTTTCCTAAATTCCACATGAGTGAAATTATATGGTATTTGTCTTTATCTGATTGACTTATTTCATTTAGCATAATACACTCTAGCTCCATCCACATTGTTACAAATGGCAAGATTTCACTATTTTTTATAGCTAACTAATATTTCATTGTGTGTGTATATATACTATATATATATATATATATATATATATATATATATATATATATTCATCAGTCAATGGACACATGGGCTCTGCTCTTTTTATTGTTTGGATATTGTTGATAATGCTGTTATAAACATTTGGTTACATGTACTCCTTCATATCTGTATTTTTGTATCCTTTGGGTAAATACCTAGTAATGTAATTGCTGAGTCTCAGGGAATTTCTATGTTGGGCTTTTTGAGGAACCTCCATACTGTTTTCTAGAGTGTTTGCAACTAGTTTCATTCCCATCAACATTCCCATTTCTCCACATCCTCACCAACAACTGTTGTTTCTTGTGTTGTTAATTTTAGCCATTCTGACAGGTGTGCAGTAGAATCTCATCATGGTTTTTTGTATTTCCTGATGATGTATGATGTTGAGCATCTTTTCATGTGTCTGTTAGCTATCTGGATGTCTTCTTTGGAAAAGTGACTATTCATGTCTTTTGCCCCTTTTCTTAACTGGGTTGTTTGGTTTTTGAGTGTTGAGTCTGATAAGTTCTTTATAGATTTTGGATACTAACTCTTTATCAGATATGTCATTTGCAAATATCTTCTCCCATTCCACAGGCTACCTTCAGTTTTGTGCATAAGCTTTTTATCTTGATGAAGTCCCAGTAGTTCATTTTTGCTTTCATTTCCCTTGTCTCTGGCAACATGTCTAGTAAGAAGTTGCTGCAGCCGCGGTCAAAGAGGTTGCTGCTTTTTTCTCCTGTAGGATTTTGATGGCTTCCTGTTTCACATTTAGGTCTTTCATCCATTTTGAATTTATTTTTGTGTATGGTTCAAGAAAGCGGTCCATGTTCATTCTCCATGTTGCTGTCCAGTTTTCCCAAAACCATTTGTTGAAAGGACTGTCTTTTTCCCATTGCATATTCTTTCCTGCTTTTCAGAGATTAGTTTACCATATAGTTGTGGGTCCATTTATGGGTTTTCTGTTTTGTTCCATTGATCTGTGTGTCTGTTTTTGTGCCAGTACCATACTGTCTTGATGACTACAGATCTGTAATATAGCTTGAAGTCCAGAATTGTGACGCCTCCAGCATTGATCTTCTTTTTCAACATTACTTTGGCTATTGTGGTTCCATACAAATTTTAGGATTGTTTGTTCTAGCTCTGTGAAAAATGCTGGTGGCATTTTGATAGGTATTGTATTGAATATGTAGATTTATTTGGGTAGTTTAAACATTTTAACATTTGTTCTTCCAGTGCATGAGCATGGAATTTTTTCCCATTTTTTTGTGTGTGTCTTCTTCAATTTCTTTCATAAGTGTTCTATAGTTTTCAGAGTACAGATCTTTTACCTCTTTGGTTAGGTTTATTCCTAGGTATCTTACTGTTTGTGGTGCAATTGTAAATGGGATTGATTTATTGATTTCTATTTTCTGCTGCTTCATTATTGGTGTATAGAAATTCAACAGATTTCTGTACATTGATGCTATATCTTGTGATTTTTCTGAATTCATGTATTAGTTCTAGCAATTTTTTGGTGGGGTCTTTACAATTTTCTACATAGAGTATCATGTCATTTGCAAATAGTGAAAGTTTGACTTCTTCCTTACCAATTTGGATATCTTTTATTTCTTTTTGTTGTCTGATTGCTGAAGCTAGGACTTCCAACACTGTTAAATAGTAATAGTGAGAGTGGGCATCCCTCTCTGGTTCCTGATCATAAAGGAAAAGCTCTCAGTTTTCCCCCATTGAGGATTATATTAGCTGTTGGTCTTTCATATATGGCCCTAATGATGTTGAGGTATGTTCCATCTATCCCTACTTTGTTGAGGGTTTTATCAATAATTTTAATTTTTGTCAAATCCTTTTCTGCATCTATTGAGAGGATCATATGGTTCTTACCCTTTGTTTTATTAATATGGTATATCATGTTGACTGATTTGCAAATATTGAACCACCCCTGCAGCCCAAGAATAAATCCCACTTGATCATGGTGAATAATGTACTTTTGGATTCGATTTGCTAGTATCCTGTTAAGAATTTTTGCATCCATGTTCATCAGGGATATTGGCCTATAATTTTCTATTTTAGTGGGACTTTGCCTGGCTTTGGAATCAAGGTGATGTTGGCCTCATAGAATAAGTCTGGAGGTTTTCCTTCCATTTCTATTTTTTTTTTTTTTTTGGAACAGTTTGAGAAGAATAGGTATTAACTCTTCCTTAAATGTCTGGTCAAATTCCCTTAGGAAGCCATCTGACCCTAGACTTTTGTTTGTTGGAGACTTTTAATTACTGATTCATTTCTTTGCTGGTTATGGGTCTGTTCAATTTTCTATTTCTTCCTGTTTCAGTTTTGGTAGTTTGTATGTTTCTAGGAATTTGTCCATTTTTTCCAGATTGCCCAGTTTGCTGGCATATAATTTTTCATAATATTCTCTTATAACTGCTTGTATTTCTATGGTGTTGGTTGTGATCTCTCCTCTTTCATTTGTGAATTTATTTGGGTCCTCAAAGGAGCCATTCCTAATTTAACTCTAACCTGTCTTTCTAGCATGTCTTCCATTATCCATACATACAAACTTTCTCTCAAGCCAGGTGAGATTCCTTTCAAGCCCCTGACCCTCACCCTTACCTTTGCACTTCCACCTCTGAGCCTCAGGAAGGTGCTGTTCTCTCTGCTTTGAATGCCCTCTCTTCCCTCTCAGTTTCAGTTCATGTTGATATAGCCTGAGAATCCTTTCTTATGTTCTATGCCATATTTTATCCCTCAATTACTATCTACCTTATGCTATTTTGCATATAAACTGCTTGAGCACCAGGACTTCATCCTTCACTGGGCCCTGAGAGTTACCAGCTGGAAATCCAAGCTCACTGAAGAACCACTGAAGGTAGCCTATGTTAAGACTTGCTCCTGAGCTGCTTACCCAGGGGCTACAAACTTCCTAGGGAGTGTCATGTTGTCAGGTCAAAATCACCAAGATTACATGGAAAATGTACATCATTAGTTGGGAATGAGTTTGGAAGCTGCAGCAAGGAGGAGTGGGAGTCCAAAAGAATGTGAACCTAGGAGAGTCCCTGAAGCCTTTCCCATACAAACCCTCAGCAGCACATCTTCCTGCTTGAGATCTGTGGGAAATAGAATCCCTCTCACAGAGAATATATCGATCTGGGTGGGAATTTCTGTGTCAGAGTGGTTTTTCAGGGCATGCATAAATGATACCTACCTGTTCATTGACTCTCTTGCAGAAAATAGCAAGCAGGAAGACAGCTGCAATGGGCGGTCCCAAGTAACTGGTAATGGACTGGATGTAATCAAAGAGCTGCCCACTTTGCGCTGACTGCACAATGGGCACCCAGGCAATGCTGATGCCAGTCAGCACCAAGATGAACAACCTGAAATCAAAGCCCCCACAACAGAATGTCAATAAATGGCTCTGTGTGAATAAATATATATCTCTATGTATCAGGTGTGTGTGTGTGTGTATACACAGATATATAGGGAGATAGATAGATAAATGTATATATTTATATATGTGTATATGTAATTTCATTTATTATATATCATATATACATGGTGTGTGTGTGTGTGTGTGTGTGTGTGTGTGTGTGTGCGTGTGTGTGTGTAATATGATCATGGCAAGGAAAAATAATTAGCAAATTCATTCTTGAGGCTTTTTTCCTCTGTATGCTGCCTCCTTGGGAAAGTCATCTGTGCCTATGAATAACTGAAATGCACTTGACTTTCAATAGTAACCTAAACCAGTCACTGGCATAAAAGAATCACACTTTGACAAGCAGTAGTGTATAGGAATAAATGTATGGATTACATTTATCCAGACAATCCTGGATTCACATGATTTTCTCTCTGCAACAAAGGACACCTTGCTTAACCTCTCTGAGTCTCAATTTCTCCATTTGTGAATTTGGAATAATATGACTGACCTTGCTATTTTGGAATAAGGATCAACTATAGTAGAACACCTAGCAAACAGTAACCACTCAATAAATAGTAAAGACTATAATTTTTATTTTCTTCTTCTCCTCCTTCTCCTTTTCCTCCTCTTCTTTGTAATAAAGTGAAAACCACAAGCCAAAAAGAGTTTATAAAGGAATGGACACTACCAAGTATTTCCGATTCTCCTCTCCTTGAGTTTCACTTCAAGTCTTGAAGACATTGGAGGATTCCCTTAAAAGCTCCTCTTACTTGTGCTCTTGATTTAATTAGAAAGAGGGCTATGATTCCCTTCCCTTACTTACATGAATTTAAGGCAAGAGTCTTAAACTAACCTTCGTAAAGCAGTGTTTTCACTCATATATTTCTCCCTCTGGAATGTCCTTCCACTGCCCCCCATTTACCCACTACCCACCATTTTGGACTTAGTTCAGGTCTCCCTCCTCCAGGAGATTTCCTCAAGTACTGCATGCCATGCTTACCTCTCCCTTCTCTGAGCTCTTGATTGCTCTTACAGTCCCCATAGCAAAGTTTGGGATTGTTTCCTGTAAGCCTGTCTAGGGCAAGGATAAGCCCCAGGGCAGCAGTCATGGAATACACAAAAATGTGAGCTCCAACAATCTCAGAGCCAAGCAGGCCAGCCCTGCTTTGGCCAACCCAAAACAAAACAAAAAAAAGGTTCTCTTTCCATGTTCATCTTGAGCCTTATAGATAACAGGAAAAAAATTATGAAGTCGTTTCTAAGGGAAAAACCATTCAGGGTGATAGTGCTGCCTTCTGTGAAGCAAAGTAGTAGACTCTGGCCTGGTCAGATCTCCCCTGGGTGCCAGGTATTTCATCACCTGAGAGTGGCCTGTCATTTTCCCTTTCCTTCCTTTGCCCTAATCTTACTGATGAGACCTATGAGGTGGCAGCCCATACCCCTTCTGCACTCACTGTGAAACTTTCCCTTGACTGATATCACACAGACTTGATCCTCCTGATCTGAAGAAGTTGACCTGCCATAGCCCCACAAAGAGGCATTGCAGAGCTTTGGTTAGTACTCTATCCAGAGCAGCCACTCTATGAATTATGAGCACCTCCGACCCATGTACCAACTCTTCTGGCTTTCAGTATCCTATTGTGTCCATTATCCCATTTGGCAATAACGAATGTACACATAGTATTGTGCTTTAGACTTTACAGAGCATGTTCTCAAGCATACTATCACTTGACCTTCATAATGGTCTAGCAAAATGTTGCAGCAAAGGGTCAAGGCATCAGAGGCATCTGGGCCTCAGAGATGGCCCATATGAAAAGCTATAGTGTAGGACTGAGGGGGGTCACATGGGAAAGGATAATGAGCCTTGGACAAGGACTCAGTTGGTCTGAGTTCCAATCCTGGCTCTGCCACTGTACAGACTGCCTGGATTTAGGCAAGATGAGCCTCATTTTTTTGTTGATAAACTGAGGGTTAGACTAGATGATTTCTGATGCCACATCTTACTCCAAACAGGCATTGTTTGATGATCTTCAATTTAAAATTAAATGCCACTGACATGCAAATATAACTAGCTACAGAGGTTACTCTCATTCTACCCAGGTATCTACCAATCTTCCCTAGCATGGGAGGCGGGGGGCGGGTACATTCAAGCTTTCATGGTGGGTGACAAGAAGAAGCTGCACTTACCTTCCTGCAATCATGAGTTCTTTTTCAGATGCTCGTTTTCGGATCTTGGTGTAGATGTCCATGGTAAAGAGGGTGCTGGCACTATTGAAGATGGAAGTTAGGGAGCTCATGAGAGAAGCCAACATGACTGACAGCATCAGGCCTCGCAGTCCTGGAAGAGAAGGAGGTTCTGAGTGGTACACACAGTACCTCAGCTCTTTTGTACTTGGAAATTGTGAGGACTCAAGATTTGTCTGCCTTCTGAAACCATGCCATATTCTTTGATTTATCTCTCCAGAAAGGCTAGACATTTTAAGGAATGGACAATGGCTTTAAATTATATTGTTAGCCCAAAGCAATCAACAAAGAGATAGGGACAAAATATATATGAGGTAAATAGTTTGCAAATGAATGATGATGATAGTGGTTAGTGGTGATGATGATGATGGTATGTGTGTGTGTTTCCATCTAAGAGGACTTTTATAAGGTCTTTTACTCAAAAAAATTCATGGCATGGCAGAAAGATTCAAACTAGGATTCCAAAAATGAGGTTTTTGAGAAAGTGAAAAGTACGTAGAATAGAAGGAAATATTGCAATTCATATATCTAATAAGAGTCTAGTATGCAGAATATATGCATAAAATGTGTAACTGAATAATAAAAAGACAAAAAATCCAATTAAAAATGGACAAAGGACTTGAATAGAAATTTCTCCAAAGAGTTTCTCAAAAAATTAAAAATAGAACTATCTTATGACCAGCAATAGCACTACTAGGAATTTATCCAAAGGATACAGGAGTGCTGATTCATAGGGACACATGTACCCCAATGTTTATAACAGCACTTTCAACAATAGCCAAATTATGGAAAGAGCCTAAATGTCCACCAACTGCTGAATGGATAAAGAAGATGTGGTTTATATATACAATGGAATACTACTTGGCAACAAGAAAGAATGAAATCTGGCCATTTGCAGCAATGTGTATGGAACTGAAGGGTATTATGCAAAGTGAAATAAGTCAGTCAGAGAAAGACAGATACCATATGTTTTCACTCATATGTGGAACTTGAGAAACTTAACAGAAGACCATGGGAGAAGGGAAGGGGAAAAAATAGTTTCAAACAGAGAGGGAGGCAAACCATAAGAGACTCCTAAATACAGAGAACAAACAGAGGGTTGTTGGGGAAGGGGGTGGGAAAGAGGGGGGAGATGGGTGATGGGCATTGAGGAGGGCACTTGTTGGGATGAACACTGGGTGTTGTATGTAAGCGATGAATCATGGGAATCTACCCCCCAAACCAAGAGCACACTGTATATACTGTATGTTAGCCAATTTGACAATAAATTATAATTTAAAAAAAGAAAGAAAGAAATTTCTCCAAAGAAGATAAACAAGTAGCTAATAATCACATGAAAAGATGCTCAACATCAAAGGAAGTTCAAATCAAAACCACAATAAGATACTACTCTGTATCCACTAGGGTGGCTGTAATAATAATTTTTAAAAAGGACAGATAATAACAAGTGTGGGTGGAGATGTGAAGAAATAGGAGCTTCATACATTGTTGACAGTAAGGTAAAAGGGCATAGCCACTGTGCAAATAATCTTGCAGTTTCTCAAAATAAACATGCAGTTACCATATGACTCATTAATTTCACTCCTAGGTGTCTGCCCAAAAGAAATAAAAACATATGTCCACATAAAAACTTGAACATGAATGTTCACAGTGGTATTATTTATAATAGCCAAGTAGAAACAATACAATGTCCATCAACTGATAAATGGATAAACAAAATGTGATATGTCCATGCAATGGAATATTATTTATCAATAAAAAGGAATGAAGTATTTACACATGCTATGACATGGATGAACCTTGAAAACATTATGCTAAGTGACAGAAGCAAGACAAAAAGGACAACTATTGTATAATCCCACTTATATGAAATTCTCAGAGTAAGCAAATTCATAGAGACAGGGAGTATACCAGTGATTGCCTAGGGCTAAGGAGTTTGGGGTGAAATATGGGATGATTGCTAATAGGTACAGGATTTCTTTTGGAGATGATAAAAATTGTCTGTAATTGTGGTGATGGTTGTACAACTCTGTGAATATACTTAAAAAAAACACTGAATTGTATACCTTAAGTGGTTAATTATGTGGTATGTGAATTATAATTCAGTAAAACTGTCATCAAAAAAAAAAAGACAAGGGTGTGTTTCCAACTCTGACCCCAAGCAAGTTATGCCAATCTCTAGGCCTCATCTCCTAATATGTTAAATGGGGATAATACTACACTTGCCCAAATCAGAATAAGAGATTGTTCTTAAATTTTTCCCAATCATGGCAAGCATGGTTGGCTATAATCTCTATTACTACTTCCATACCAAGGAGAGCATAAAGTTATCCCTGCTAGGTTGGAAGGCCAGGTCATGCTGAGAGCCCATCATAGAGAGTACAGTCTTAGAAGTAAAAGTAACCTTAGAGGTCACCTAGGCCTATCATCCATTGGTAGAATCCCTTCTACATTCTATCTGCCCAAACTCTCTAGCATTAGGAGATCTACTACCCCACAGGGAGTCTGCTCCCTCTTGGGCAGTCCTAACCAGGCTGTTATCTGCCTCTTTGTGGCCTTAGACACAGTCCTTATGCTACCCAACCAGAGAGGTCTTATCTTTCATCCACTTTACCATCTTTCATATATTCAAAGATAACTCGTGTCTTCTTGAACTCTCTCTTCTCCACACTAAAGATCCTCAGTTTCTTATAATACTCTTTATAATTGGGTTTGGGGGACCCAAATATACAGAACTTGACATATTACCTCTATTAAACTTTAGCTTATTACATTTGAGTCAACATCCCTGCCTCTTGAGATCTTTTTGGAAATGATTCTATCATTCCTCTAGATTTGTATCTATAAATAATTTTATAGTTGTTTTTATCTACAGCCTTGCAAGAAGAAAAATAAAGGCTGTCTCCTTCAATTATTTTGTCATTTGTTGGGAATTTTTTAATCGTCCTTCCTGAGTTTGTACCACATAGACCACAGACTATTGGAGCTATAGAAGGAGTTATAAAGATCCGCTAGTCTAATTCCCTCACTTTTCAGTTGGTAAAACAAAAGTGCATTTCGGGGCACCTGGGTGGCTCAGTCAGTTATGCATCTGATGCTTAATTTCAGCTCAGGTCATGATTTTACAGTTTGTGGGATGGAGCCTCACATCAGGCTCCATGCTGACAGCGTGAAGTCTGCTTGGGATTCTCTCTCCCTCTCTCTCTGCTCTTCCCCCGTTTGCATACACATGTGCACACACGTGTTCTCTCTCTGTGTCTCTCAAAAGACATAAGTAAAAACATTTAAACAAAGGTCCCTTTCAAGGAGTTAGTAGGTAGGGCTTCAAGCCTAGTTCTGCCATTTGTTCAGGGTTTCTTCACCAGTTAATTGTTAAGCTGGGATAGAGCTCTCCCCTTTGTACTCTTATCAAACTCTTTCTCACTCAATAAATATTTGTTGAACATAATTTTACAGTGGTCCGGGCATGAAATAATGGTATATCAGTGTAGGGTGATACTACACTGGAAAGAGATAGATGAATATAAGAGATATTTAGGCAGCAAAATGGACAGAATTTAGTGACAGACTGGTGGGACAACATTTACTGGCCAAGTGGAGGAGACTGAATCTTCAAATGAGACAAAAAGTTGCAGCCTAAAGGATAGGGGTAAAAAGACAAATAGGAGAACATAGTATTATGGCATCCAAGAGAAGAGAATAACATAAGAAAGATGAGTGATCAATAATGCTGAATGCTACTGAGGGGTCAAATAAGATAAAGAATGAAAAATATCTATTTAATCTAGTACAGGCAGGTCATTGTCAATTTCAGTGTTTACAGAAGCCAGATTCCAGCTGAAGGTGAAGGAATGGCAATGATACATGTAAACACAGCATTTTGTTGTCTTGCATGCCATGCATCTTTCTGTCATGTACAATTCACTCGCACACAGTGTTCAGAAATACCTACAGTCCTCACCAAGGATCTGCCAATCTAAAGAAATAACATAAACAGGGGTGCCTGGCTGTCTCTGTTGGTGGAACATGTGACTCTTGATCTCAGGGTTGGGAGTTCAAGCACATTGGGTGTAGAGATTACTTTTTAAAAAAAGTTTTTTAGCCTTAAAAAAAAGAAAAGAAATAACATAAACACCCCCCACATAGGCCAATGTAATCCAAATCAGAACTCTAAAAGAGCCAGCCGTGTGACTCTTCTAATTGCAACCTTAATTAATAAGCAGCCTGGCTCAGTTGAATAGTTAATGATTACACCCATTTTTTTATAATTTTAATGCAAATGGTTTACCCAATCATACATCCAGTATGTGATTTAAAAAAATTATTCAATTCCAGCCTTGAGCAGAGTTAAGCAAGCCAGACACTGAGTTGCTGTGTGGCCTTGGAAAAAATCATTTTCCTTCTGTAGGCCTCAGTTTCCTCAACTATAAAATGAAAAGGTTTGACTAAATAGTCTCTAGGTTTCCTCTCAGTAACAAAATTTTTAAGTTTCTTCTAAAACCTGATCAATACCTTTGAATTTCTGGTCTCCTGAAACCCGCTAACCTAACAAGATTTGCATCCCTTGAGCCAGAAATATATTTTTCTTAACATGAAACATGAACAGTAGTCCTACAGGTCTACACCAAAACTCTAACTATTCTGGACTCCAAGTACTCAATCTTTTAGTATAACACACTTCTCTGTAGTGAGAAGCCCCCTGGTGGCCCATCCATCTACTGCCTCCAACTTCTTCATTTAAAGCTAAAAATCACTCTGCATTTCTTTCCAGGTTTTTTCTTAGAACATCAATTCATTCCACAGGAAAAACTCCACTTAGTTCAAGCTTTCATGTTAATGTCTGTTGGAGAGCTAGAAAGACCATCTAGATAGCATGGAAAAGTCGTGATTTTCGCTAGCCCATTTTCAGGTCACCTCTTTTCCAAGATTGACTGATGGACACATGCCAGGTCTCATAGAGCTCAACCAAGTCATAAGCTGACTTCCACTGAGGGAAGACATGTTCAAAACCTGAGGACACCCAGAGGGAGGTGTCCTACTCGGCCCCAAGGCTCAGAAATGGCTTTTCCCCAGAGGGCTGCAGAAATCTACACAAAGTATAAGTCCAATCAGCCTCCAAAGAAAGACCCTGCCAGCAAGGTGACTCTCACCATTGGGCATGAGCTCCACTACCAAGGTCGGGTAAGCCATGTTGGTACAGCCAACTTCAGTGCCACAATATTTCTTACATTCCGAGGGGACGGTGCAGGCAACTTTTTCTGGAGAAAGATGAAAAGCCAGGTCAGTAAGTAGACATTGGGGAAATACTTCCAAGATTCGCTTTCTTAAAACAAGGCTTCAAACAAGACATTCCTGCCCATGGTCCTGAATTGGTTCCACAGAGAGTGCAGCTCCAAATTGAGCCCTTCTATGCCATGCCCCTGCCCCGCTGGTATGACTGTCTCTAAGATCTTACTGGGGAGAAAAATGTTCTTAGGCAGAGGAAGGGGGAAGCAAAGCAATGCTCAGAGTAGGAAGGGAGGGGGCACAATCTTTAGCCTGGAACTCTCTACAGCTTAGCAGTAACTATTGTCTTGTTTCTCCTGAAAATCACAATGAAACTGTGGCTCCTAATTTTGAAGTTTATTTGAAGTAGCTTTTACAAGTAGGATTGAACACCAGATGACTGAGGGAATTCCTCACTAGGAATGCTGTTGGGTAGTACTTCTAAGATGTGAAAAATCTGGAGTGGAGAGAGACAGGAGGTAGTCTGGAAAGGGAAGGGGACATGATTTAGAGGCTTAGGGAAAATTTTAGTAACTTCTTTAGAATTAAAACAACAAACATTTATTATGTACCTACTATAGGTATATCCTTTAGTGCTGTTCCGTAGAGCACTGATTCATTATAGCACTGCCTCAAATATTAAGTGTGTTATATCTATTATATCATAAATTATTCAGTTAAGAATATTATTCTCATGACAGGTGAGCTAGTATAGGAGTATGAGATCACTATTAGGAGCATGATTAACAGCCAATGGCAGCAAGTACCCCCAGACTGTCCTGTCTTCATTTTGGAGAGAGCTTACCAAAGTTTCGCTCCATGGTGCTCTCTTTTTTGCCATTATTTCATATTCAAGGAAACAGTTTTGACCTATTATGGCTGACCCAAAAAAGCAAATGGAAATCTGGAGAAGCCTCAAAAGGGTCAAGAAAGACTCTATCACCCTAGATAGCAAAGTACAAGACTCGGGGCTCTTCAAGGAAATGGTCCAAGAAACAGGGCTCTGAGCACCAAGCAATTAGAGCCTGGGCAGGGTTCTTTGCCATTAAAGACACACCACCAGGGCCTGAGTAAGACTGAGCAAAAAGTTAGCAAATATTAGCTGGAAGAAGCTACAGCTAGAGGTGTATCATGACTTCAGAGAATTTGGAAAAGGGAAGAAAGTAATTGTCAATGTAAGGAACCAGAAAGACAACCCCACAGGCTCTGCGACCTTAAGTTGTTTGCTATCTAAAGGGGGAATAATAATGCCTGGTAATTGTGGCAAGAAAAAAAAGAAGATGGCAGAAAAGAAAGAGCAGAGAGTTACAGGGCTTTAGAAGTTACACAGAGCCTGGAAAATGGAAGAGAGTGGCTGCTGAGTCTAGCAAAAGGCATCACCTGTGTACAGGATGCGGCTGATCATTCCCGGCATCACCATGAGGAACATAGGCAGCAGCTTCAGGTACCCACACATGACACAGCCGGCCTTCACATGAGACATGTTTTTGGCTGAGAGGCAGCGTTGCACAATGACCTGACAGAGAAAGCAGTGAGAGTGGGGTGCAGGCCAGAGACCCCTCAATGCCCTCTGGCTACTCCTAGCAACACTCCTACATGTCCTCGGCCCTTGGCCTGGCACCTCCTTGTCAGTAAGGCTCAGTGACCCCAGACCACATGAGCCCTGTTCTACCTTACCCACTACCACAAGCCACAGACAGGAGTCCCTGTAGAGACCTGGGAACACCCCGTTCACTCCACACATCCAGCATAGGTACCTGATCTGTGCACCAGTACCACAGGGCAAGGATGGACAACCCAAAGGTGAGCCCAGGCCATGGCAGGTCTCCAGTGAGGGGGTCTCGGAAGATGTGGAAAGAGTCAGCTCTCGGTGTATAACATTCTTTCTTGATGGTGATGTTTCCATCAGAAATCACAGTTGGAATGGCTTTCATGTACTTTATCATGAAGGTATCATACCCTCCCACTTCATGAAAAGCTGGAAAACATCAGCAACAAACATCCTGAAACTCTCAACTCTTAATTCAAGTTTCTTCCTGTGAATGCCTGAGAAATCACCCTCGCAGTGTGGTCTTGGGCAAGTCATTTTCCCAACCTGGGCTTCAACCTTCTCATCCACAGAATGGGATTATTAACCCTGCCCAACCTCCTTGTGGGGCTACTGTGAGGGTCCAAAACAATAACCTGTAAAAGTATTTCAACCATAAACCTTTTTAAAAAGAGAAAGGATTTGGGGCACCTGGGTTGAACGTCTGACTCTTAATTTCGGCTCAGGTCATGATCTCATGGCTCATGAGTTTTGCTAGTGCAGAGCCTGCCTGGGATTCTCTGTCTACCTGTTTCTCTGCCTCTCTCTCTCTCTCTGTCTCTCAAATATAAATAAATAAACATTAAAATTTTTTTAATTAAAAAAGGGAAAAGACTTGAATTATTAAAAGAAAGACCTTGGTTTTGAAGATTCAAGGCCTCTTTTCCCCTCCCTTTTGCTGTCAGCAGCAGCCTTTAAAATCCTGCACAGAGACCTAGAGACACACAGACTCAATCATACCACTCCTGGTCACAGCAATGTGGTAAGACAGACAGAGAAAGGGTAAGGAGTAAGGAGAAAGGGTAAGGAGCCCTACCACCTCTTGGCTGTGTGTCCTTGAATAAGGTATTCCAGCCTCTGCCCTGCTGAACCCCATGGACCACTGGGGGGAAACCAAATAGAAGCTCTTGGAAAGAAGAGAACAGAGAGTGGATAAGAGACTTCACAGGACACACAGAGAGTACAGGCCCTCTTAAAAACAAAACGCATTTATATTCTCCCATAACAAGTACCTCTATATCTAGGGTCTCCAGTTTTGTCTTTAGGATTTCACAGACAAATAAAATTTCAAAATTGGAGTCAGGGGACAACACACAATGGCTAATTTTTAAAATTTTATCAAATAAGGACATAAACAAGAAAATGATCACTTATTGTCATTAATTCATAAAAGAAAGGATATTTAAGATTTGAATATATTTAGCCTGCTGGGTATTTAGCCTTATCCTTATTTTTTTTTTTTTTTTGGTCCAGTTTTTCTGTGGAGAGCAGACCATGACATCAGAGGCCCACATTGGGAACCACTGGCTCAGTCCATCTAGAGAGAGCAGTAGGGAATCCAGGTATTGTCTGGGCCAGGCCTAGTCTGAGATCTCCAGGGCTGAGGAAGGTGCCCCCTGTACACCCACAGTGATGGCCAATCTAGGCTGGACCACTCCCCTAGAGAGGGCAGAGGGTACCGGGCTTACTTCCCGGACCAGCAATAGGCAGGGAGGCTAGGCTTGCTTTTCTTTCCCTGGGCCTCTTACTCTGCCACCCCACCTCCCCAGTCTGCCCCAGTCCCACTTACCAAACCCGGTCAAGATAAAAGACCCCACCAGCATGATCACTGTCTGCAAGGTGTCCGTGTAAATCACAGCTGCCAGGCCCCCTAAGCAGGCAAAGGAGACAATATGTCTGACCTCATATAGGAGGACAACCTGTCAGCCTACCTCCTTTGCCCACTGCCTGCCCCTCTCCCTCTGCACACCCTCTGAGCACACCCCTCAGTCACCTGCCTAACTTTCCTTCCCTCTCTTGTTCTTTTACAGTAGTCTGCTACCCTGCATGTTCCCACACCTCCACTTTTCACAACGCTGGGAAGGCCTTGGAAATTGAATATTTCTCCCTGCTTGAGGAGGAAGAGTTTGATGCAACCATTTGAAGGTAGGAGATGGCTCAAAGGAGATGGTTATGGTAAGAAGCGTCTTCCACAGGGGCGCCTGGGTGGCTCAGTCCATTAAGTGTCTGACTTCAGCTCAGGTCATGATCTCACCACTCCTGAGTTCAGACCCTGTATCGGGCTCTGTGCTGACAGCTCAGAGCCTGGAGCCTGCTTTGGATTCTGTGTCTCCCTCTCTCTCTGCGCATCCTCCCCTCGTGCTCTCTCTGTCTCTCAAAAATAAATAAACATTAAAAAAACATGTCTTCCACAAACAAAGACAGGGAAGAGCAAGGAGTAGACATCTCTACAAGGTGTCTGGGGACTTTACTGAATCAACACATTTCAAAGGGCCACTAGCATGTCTGCTCTCTCTTTACTCAGACCATCTAAGTAACTTTTTTCTTCTTTCATAATTGAGTTTTTATTTGTTGTTCTGAGGATCAGTACAGACGATTCAATTTGTACACAATTCTTAACGTATGTACTGAAAACCTAAAAAAAACCATGTAGTTGTGGTTCTTTTCTCAAAGTTATTACAGTGAACTTCCAGCTTAAAATTGGAGGCAAATTTCCCTTAACAGTATATCAAGTACTGGTATCTTCAAATGTTGATATGCTGTTACATTGTTAAGTCCCATTAATTCACAATTTAATGTCATATACACTACATACTCAAATTTTCAATCTTGCACAAGACATTAACAAGGTTACTAGGAAACTGGACTACCACAACCAACATGTTACAGAATGCACAAAATTCTGACAGGGAGAGCCAAGATCAAGGAGTGGTTTTCTTTAGGAAACAATTCTAGCATAAACAACATGGGAATAGAAGTAATTTAAAATGTCCAAGACATATTAAATGCACGACTGACTCCAAGTTGCCATTTAGTATGCTTGGTATTATAGGATATAAAAACTACCCCATCTATGAATGTTAAGCTGACACCCAAGACGATCAAAGCCTCCCGTATTCAATATCCCACTATTTTCTGGTTGTGCCAAAAAATAAACAGCGGCAAATGATTTCACCTCTTAAAAAAAAAAAAAAAAAAAAAAAAAAAAAAAAAAAAAAAAGCATTTACACTTAAAAAATGGGATGAGGTGGGATTTCCTCCTTCTTAAAAATGTTTCTAGAGCTACTAAAAAACTTGCATTTACAAAATAGTTGATAAAAATATTCCTCTGGATTGTACAAGAAGGGAGACAGGGACCACTGGTAAGACATGGGATATGATACTAATCAGACTTGGCTTCTTTCTCTCCTACTTCATCAGAGGCTGGACTCTCCTCGTTTTTAGTTTCTCCGTTTTCTGCAGGTAAGAAGTCTTCTTTTGTTTCTTGGTTAGCCACTTCAGCCTGTTTTCCCTTTGCTCCCCTTTTCCCCTTTGTTTGCACTCTTTTGTCTGAAGATTTCTCCTTTCCCGCCGCCTTTTTTGGCTTCGCTTCCATTTTTGCAAAAGCAGGTTTAGCTGACCTCCTCTTGGGCTCCTTCTTCGCCGCCCCCTCGGCGGAGCTGACCTTCCTCTTGGGCATCGTGGCGGCGGGGCAGGCACGTGCCGGCTGCCTGGAGGCCGCCGCGCACCGAAAGCCTTCACGAAGCTGGGCTGCCTGGCCGCTACCACTCCTCCCGCCGCCCGAGCTGCTCTAAGTAATTTCTTGTCCCAAAAGCTGTGGGACTCCAGCTACACAGCAAACTTCATTACTGACCCAGCCCCCTCCCCAACCTAGAACAGAGTAACACTTCCGAAAAGGTGTCCCCAATTGCTCTTCCTGTCACTAGCTTCTCCATTCATCTCTTTAGTCTTCTTCTAAAATCTCTGTATGTGTCACTCCCTCCCTTCCTGCCTACAGTGCCTCCCAGTGGCTGTCACATCAAACCCAAAGCCTCCTTCTGGCTTCCAGGACCCTTGCACTGTGGCCTCATTTGAACTATCAGGACTTATCACCCACACACATACCCCAGGTACCTCCCATTGACCACCCATCTCCAGCCAAACACATCTACTTGCTCACACTGCCCCAAACGCATGCCATGCCCATTCCTGACTCCATTCCCTGCTCTCCCCTATCCCTGCACCTGGCACTCCCTCTCTAATTCTCCCAACTTCTATCCACAACCTGGAAGGCCAGGCCCTGCCCCACTTCCTAGAAGAAGCTGTCCTGACTATTCCACCCAACACTGGAGTTTTCTGGGGCCCCCGTATAACTTGTTAGGGCCTGAGAGTGGGGACTAAGCAAACACTCCATCCTAAAACTGTGTCCTGGGTGTATCTCTCTTTATTGAGAGAAGAAGCTATGTCTCCTAGGTCCTCCTCCTTTCCTGGGCTTCAGTTGAGTCATTTGTAGGACTCACCTGTGATCGTATAAAGACCAGTGATTGCCAATAAAAGAAAGATGGCCAAATACAGATCCAGACCCAAGGCCATGTTGATGAATATGGCCCCAGAGAAGATGTCTGCCTGGAAGGAGAGGAGAGACAGAGTTAGGAATGAGGGAAGCCAGCTGGCTGCAAGTTGCACCCAGGGTCTGACTGAGGCACTTCAGCTGCAGGGACAGAGAGGCAAACTTGAAAGGGGTAGCAGAAAGTGTTTCCTTAGTAATGTCAATGCTTGTGATTTCTGCAGCCCAATGTTAGACCACACATCCCTTGCCCTTTGGCTAAAATCCCCCAATTAGAGGTTCATGTTTTTATCCCTGGTTCAGAATATAAAAGACAAGTACTGCACATTTCCACATATATATGATATCTAAAATATGCAAATTTATAAAATCAAAGACTAGAATAGTGATTACCACAAAGGGGGGTTGGGGGACAGGGAAATGGGGAGTTATTAATCAACGGGCACAAAGTTTCAGTTAAGTAAGATGAATAAGTTCTAGAGATCTGCCATACAACATTGTGCCTATAGTCAACAATAATGTATTTTACACTTAAAATTTGTCAAAAAGATAGATGGCATGTTAAGTGTTCTTAACACAACAAAATAAAAAATAAAAAAATATTAACACTTCAGGATCATACTATATTTCTAGGTTTCTCGACAAGCTTTATTCAAGATGATAGTAGACATCCCACGGGAAGAAAAGATTCCCTGGTCAAAAAAGTCTATGAAATGCTGGATTAAACAAATTAAGGCAGTTTCTTTACTACACAATTTCTCTAAGCCTTTAAAATACAGCATGTACTGTGAATCCCCAGGAGAGGACCATGGGAAATGACCCTTCACAAACTTAATTAACTATGGAACTCTGTTTGCCAAGGAATAACTATTAACACCTTGAGGTTTGCCCAACCCACCTGTGGACTGCTGCTCTAAGCTATTATCCATCATTTACACCTCAGTGTGCAAAGGCTTATCAAATCTATTCCCAAAAGCAAGTTTGAGTGCTAGAGAGTCCATGAGAGGGAAACCCCACCCACACTCTGGAGCAGAGAGAAACTTTAGCAATATCATAATTTCATCTTCTCAGCCCAGATGGAGTCCGCCTTGACTCAAACACAACCAGAACATCACCAAGAATCTCTTGCATGGCAGGCTTGCTTCTAGGTGGTTTTATCTAGATTATCTCATGTAGCTTTAGGGAAAAGTGTTCCCTCTTCACCCCCAAATTCACCAGTTATGTTCTTGATGCTGTTCTCTTTCTCCTCCCTGCCTCATTTAGCCCCATAAAGAATCATCTACCTGGCTGTATGGTGCAATTCCTAATTTTAACCAACAGAGAGCACTGGAGTCACCCAAAATGAATTTTTCATGGCAGCTCCAAAATACTACCAGGAAGGATAGGATTAAGGGATTTCTTAGTGAACCTTTTTTTCAAATCACTCGGTGTGAATGAAATTAGACCTCCCTTAGAAGCAATGCATGAGCTGTTTCATTGCATAAAACCTAATGTATTTCAGGGTGTGTAAAGGGCCACCCAGTCACAACCCTGGAAATGGTGCCCTTGCGTCTCCTCTCCATTCTTGGCTTCCCCACTTCCACCTCCTTACAGCTCCAGTGGTTCATCTCCCTGCCAAGCAAATCTCCTAGTCCCTGCCTCTATTACTTGGCAGAGAGCTTGTCTCACACCAACTCCAAGCATATGTGCAACTCTCCCTCCCAAGATGGGTCTCCTGAGTACTGGTGCCTTAGCTCCCCTGCAGATTCTCTAGCCCCAGGGGACCTAATATCATTGTCATTCCTGGTGGATGAGGAGAAGTAGAGTCAGAAATCCCACATAAACAAAGGCTGGTGGTCAGAGGACCTGGGTTTTAACACCAGTGCTGCCATTGTAGGCCTGAGTAACTTTGGATAAAACATTTCACCTCTCCACGTCTCTGTGTTCTCATTTTTAAAGTAAGCTCTGACTCTGAAGGTTTATGATTCACAGTGACTGGAAGTGGGAAAGTCCTGCAACCAAAGAAAGCATCCCCGCCCCCCCCCCGCAGGTCCTGGACCTGTTCCACCCAGTCCTCTAATGCCAAAGAGGAAGAAAGAGCCCCTGGCTGCACATTAGCCTAGCTAAAGGTGAAACGGCCACTTCTTCCTGACCCTGCACATTAACCCACTGGAATAATGATGAGTATTCATAATGCTGGACCCTCCCCTCCCATGCCTCTATATCATTACACAAAGTTATATCAGTTGAAGGGGCCCCATTCATTGATTACATAGGAGTGCTAGTAAGTGCATACATTTTTGTTTGGTGGATTAGCTAATAAGCATACGTGAGCAATAAAAAGATTCCAAGGCTGTTACTGCCTTAAAAATGCCTTTGGTTGGTTTGTTTTTCAGAGTAGTTCATTTGTAATGCTTTATGACAACATGCCATAGAAGACTGTGTTACCCTCATTAATATGTGCCTTCCTATCTTCAGTCACAAATAAGTAACACACAACTCCTAAGATAATGCTATAACTAAAGTCTACAAAGACTTATGGGAAGTGTTAGGCTAATGGAAATCTTGTCTTTATGATACTCTATTTCCAGCTAACAGGGCAGATAAAGAATTCCAAGAACACATTCCTCATGAATTGAAGAAACCTAAGACAAATTCTATCTCCCATGAGTCACTCCTAATTTCAGAAATGAATTCTGCCCTTTGAACCCTGAAAGCCAGCAGGAGTGCCTCCAGATGCCATGCCATACCTGAGCTCACATTAGTCCAGGCACTCTGACATTAGTCTTTGAATCCTAGGTACCCAAATTTTATGTGCTTTACTAGGGTTTTTTTTTTTCTCCATATCTAGGGAATTTTATAGTTTACCAAGTGCTTTCAGATACATTCATTGTTTTAATCTCCAAAACAAGGTAATAGGACAATATATTGGCTCCACTTTATAGATAAGAGAGACCAAATTTATGACATGCTCAAGAGCTAAAATCCAGTTTTCTGTCTCCAAGTTCAGTGACTTTGCCACAACATTAAGAGGTAAGGGCTTTTTTTTCTAGATTATTTTCTGCAGAGAGCAAGATATTTTATCATTTAAAAAAATTGTTTTACCTACTTTTAAGGTAAAATAATTTATGGGTATGGTTGGGAAAAAACAGCACAGAAAGCTATACACTGAAAAGTAAAAATGTCCCTACTTCCATGATTTGGACCAAAGGTGACCACTGTCAAGAGCTTTTGGTCCGCCAGAGGATTTCTAAATAGCTTGCTGAAAACTATGTCAACAGTTATGTTCCACAGTCCCCAAAATAATAATTATGAATGGGGCGCCTGGGTGGCTCAGTTGGTTAGGCGGCCGGCTTCGGCTCGAGTCATGATTTCATGGTCCGTGAGTTCAAGCCCTGCATCAGGCTCTGTGCTGACAGCTCAGAGCCTGGAGCCTGTTTCAGATTCTGTGTCTCCCTCTCTCTGACCCTCCCCCGTTCATGCTCTGTCTCTCTGTCTCAAAAATAAATAAACGTTAAAAAAAATTTAATAATAATTATGAGGATTGAAACATGAAAAATGTATACAGTTTGATAATAAGATGGAGAAGAAAGATGACAAAATGCTATGCACATTCCAACTGCAATTCTGTAAAGGATAGCACACATATGGGTGAGGCCACAATATGAAATATATGTATTAAAGCCATGGGATTATGGGTGCTTTCTCCTCCAGATTTTCTTAAATACCATTGTTTCATTTTTCTTACAGTTCAAAAGTAGGGGGAGCAGAAATTTAAAAACACATTATATTCTTTATGGGATATATAAATGTACATATATATGTAGTAAAAATATTAAAACAGACCAGAAGAAAACATACCAAGTTTAAAACATGTGCAACTTTTCAGAAGGAAGAAAACAAGGTCAAGAAAGATAGAGATAAGACTTCCATAATATCTGTAATATTTTATTTCTTTTCTGTAAAAATGACTGATTTTTTGAGATCTATAGAATCTGAGTGGTGGTCTTTGCTATATTAGTCTTTTTACTTTTTTGTATGTTTGAAGTATTTCATTACTTTTTTAATTTATAAAAGTAGAGGAATGAATAGGTAAATATACCACCAGCACTAGTAGAAAAGAACTCTCCTGTAATCCTATGGGATCATTTGTTTCTCAGCTCTTCCCAGATTGCTCCTTCTCTAAACTACTCTTAGCCCTTAATAAAGGGGGGGGAGAAAATAGAAGAAAGGAAGGAAAAAAGCAAATTTCCCCAATGCTGCTAAGCAAAACCAAATTGAAGTAAAATAAAAAACTATCACACTCTAGACCAGGGGTCAGCAAACTTTTTCTGTAAAGGATCAGGTAATAAGTGTTTCATGTTTTGTAGGCCATACAGTATCTGTCTAACCTGCTCAACTCTGCAGTCAAAGCATGAAAGCAGCTATGGACAACACAATATTGGCCATGATCCAATAAAACTATATTTACAAAAACAAGGAGTTAGATTCAGCTCAAAAGCTTTGTTCCTGTCGCTTTGAAAATTTGACTGAACCACGTCCATGGGATTCAAAAATTAAAGATTCAGTTGGGAAAACCTCTTGAGTTTTTTTCATAGGAGTTTTTTCATAGGAAAACCTATGAGTCTCTGACCATGAGCCTTGGGCAGATTACTTCATCTCAGCTCAGATGCTTTGAGATCCTGTGATTCTATATGTGTGCTTTTGCTGCCCATTCTGGTCTGAGTTGTATCTGAGCCCCCAATAAATCCTGCCTGGCAACGACATTTGAGATGAAAATCCCCATTGCTCAAATTTCTCTTTTCATTTGTGAAAGTGAATGGCTCAGGTAATAAGTATTCAAACTTTAAGCAAAATCCAAAGCTCTTATTTTCACTCAAGGATCCAAAATGGCCAGTGGAGTTGCTGTAAAAGTTTACTGCAGTCATGTTAATAGCCCCAGGAAACATAAATAGGGACATTCAGTCATCATGTGTAATGCATAAAGTCTGAGGCTTATCTCAAATGATTGTGCACACGTGAATAAGGTATGTGATACTAGGAAATTTTACAGAGCAGAACACTTCTCAGAACTTGATAAGTCAGGGTGCTCAGGAGGGGGACAGTGGGGAGCCAATACAATTCAGTGGAGTGCATGGAGGAATAATCAAATCCAGGTCTCAAAGCCCAAAATCTGGCCACAAGACAGTAGCCATAGTCAAGATTCCACACTACTGCTACTCAGTGGCCTGGATCACAACTGGACCCTGCACCTGAAATGCTTTTTCTCTCCTATCAATTACACACTCACTGGATCCCTATGTCCTCCCCAAGCCTTCCTGGCATGTCTCTAGTTGTTCTCTATGTGGACTTGGATCTCACAAGACCCCTTCTCTTCTCACCCATCACACACAATGCCTCTACACACACACAACAAAATTGATTAATCTTTGTGTGTAATGTAAATAAACACGTATCTTACTTTATTAACTAACAATTCTTTTCTTTTGTCCATGAACTTGAAACTCATGTGTATCTTAATGTGAACTCCTAGAAGGTACATTCAACATCAGCATAATTATTTTAATGATTTCATGTTCTATGATTCATGGTGAACCTGAAGTCAGCCAAATGTATAGAGACAAAGCCTCATCTGTCTGACCCTTCCCCGCCCCTCCACTCTGCCTAAATGTCCTTCCTTCAGACCCTTCATACAAGTGTGTAGTCAATGTTCTCTCCTCATAGTCCTCTGAAATCCGACTCTTGGAAACTTGTTCATAGTTATTTAACAGGCTATCTTAATTTTTCCCAAGGTTTTGAATTTTAACTGACTCTGTACAGAAGAAATGAAAGACTTATAGGGCAGGGACCAGGGGTGCCTGGGTGGCTCAGTCAGTTAAGCATCCAACTCTTGATTTTGGCTCACAGTCGTGAGACAGAGCCCTACATCGGGCTCTGCACTGTCAGCAGAGTCTGCTTGGGATTCTCTCTCTCTCTCTCTCTCTCTCTCTCTCTCTCTCTCTCTCTCTGTCTCTCTCTCTCTCTCAAAATAAATAAATAAACTTAAAAAAAAAAAAAAAGGCAGGGACTACATAATGCCAAGGTTTGGATTCAATAACAGGGATACTACTGCTCATCCTAAAATTCTGCTACTTTTTAACTCCACAGAGTCCCTTCCCTTCTTGAGAACTGTTTCCCCATCTATAAAATGAGAGCATAGGACATAGAACTAGATGATCTATCCCATTCCATCACACTATGCTTTCATCCCATCCCAGCACAGAGTAGAACTGTGAGAACACAGACTCTGAAACTAGAGAGACCTGGGTGCCAATCTTGGTTTTGCCATACACTTCCTATGTGATTTGGGATAAATTACCTAACTTCTCTGAAACTCGGTTATCACTCCTACAAAGTGGAAAATAAAACAGAAATCCTTACCCATGCAGCACTGTTATGTGAACTGGAGATGGAATAAGTAAAGCCCCTATTGGAATCTAAGCAAGAGACTGACACTAAATAAAGGGCAACCCTCATCCTTCCTACATATTATTCAAGGAATTACTGCCTCTGGGCAGCAGGTGGAGCAGGTAGGATGTTGGGCAAGGCCTCCAGCAAGAAGCCCCAGAAATCATACAGAGAGGGAGCAGCCTATACCAAGTACTATTCAAAAACAAAAATCAGAAAAAGCTGACTGCTGGGGAATAGGTTCCATCAGGACTTGAGCTGAGTGAGACTGCCCCTCAGCTACCTGGGGGCTCCCAAGTCAAAAGAGTTTAATCAGTAACCTGAACAGTAAGTGTTTGGAAGGCAAGGAGAGAGGTTGGGCATCTAGTTTATTTATATGACTACCCCACACCAGCTCCAAGGGCAAAGAGTACCCTTTCCATGGCAACCACAGTCAACAGACTTTTACCCGCTTGAACTGTGGACTTGAAGGTTTGGTTCCAAGACAGAGAATCCCAGTGCCCTCCTCTCAATGCTCATTAGACAGGTGCCACCTCACAAGCTAAACTAAGGAGGAGGTCCTTTGTCAACCCCACCCCCAGCTCCAGGGTGACCTCCTTTCCCTCCCTGCTTACATTCCTTTTTCTCCTCCTATATCTGCTCTTCCCTCCCTCAGGAAGCCTGATCTCTCCACCCCTCCCAGCATTTCCAGTCTAGGCTCTGCACTGATATCTAATGATGTAGGATTGAAAAGCCCAGGGTCTTCATCTTATAACTAAAAACTAACCCTGAGGAGAGGAGGAGAATGTAAAGGTGGTGAAATCATCACAATGGTGGCAAAACACAAAGAGACCAGTCAAAGGCAATAGCAGTTTGAGTCAGGAAGCTGGGCAGGGAGAGAACAGTGTTCTGGGCATCAGTCTTAACTCCAAGACAAAGCCCTATCAGCCCTATAGGCAACAGCATGTTTTCATTGAGTTGTATAAAAATGTATGTGCAAGACCATTCAATTAGGAAATAATAGTCTCTACAACAAATGGTGCTGAAAGATTTGGACATACACATGCAGAAGAGTGAAGCTGAACCCCCACCTCACATCATATACAAAAAAATAACTCAAAATGGATCAAAAACCTTAATGTAAGAGCTAAAAATATAAAATCCTTCAGAGAAAACATAGGGATCAATCTTCATGATCTTGGATTTGACAATGGATTCTTAGAAATTACAGCAAAAGCATAAGCAAATAAATAAACTAAAAATAGATAAACTGAACTTCATCAAGATTTAAAACTTTTGTGCCTCAAAGGACATTATCAAGAAAAGGAAAAGACAACCTACAGAAAGGGGGATATTTGCAAATCCTATATCTGATAAAGGTCTAGAACCTCTAAAGAACTCTTTCAACTCAACAAAAGAAAAAGACAATCCAATTTTTTTTAAAAAGTGTGTTAATGTAGGCCAGGACTAGGGCTGGAGGGTAATGATATAAAACTGAAAAATAATTACAGTAAGCTGAAGATATAGATATAGGTATTTCCTTTAAAGAAAGTATAGTCAAATACAATGTATAGACTTCATTTGGATTCTGGTTCAAACAAATCAACTGTAAGAAGAAAGTTTTTATATAATCAGGAAAATCTGAATATGAACAGGTATTAAACTTCCTAAATTAAGAAATTCCTATGGATTTTTTGTGTGATAATAGCACAAGGGTTATGTTTTTGTTTGTTTGTTTGTTTGTTTGTCTGTTTTAAGTCAAAGATGAGCCACCTGGGTTGCTCAATCAGTTAAGTCTCCCACTCTTGATTTCAGTTCAGGTCATGATCTCACAGTTCGTAAGTTTAAGCCCTGAGTCAGGCTCTACGCTGACAGAGTAGAGCCTGCTTGGGATTCTCTCTCTCTCTCTCTCTCTCTCTCTCTATCTCTATCTCTATCTCTATCTCTCTCTCCTCCCTCTCTCTCTCTGTTTCTCTGTACGTGTCTCAAAAACAAATAAATAAATACATTTTTTAAAGTCAAAGGTATATTCTGAAGAATTCACAGTTAAATGACATAATATCTAGGATTTGACTTAAAATACTTCTGGAAAAAAAGTTAGAAGAGATAGGTGAACAAGAATGGCAAAATTATTATCATTGTTAAAGCACAGTGATGAGATTTAGTTCCACAAATGCTCATTGTACTATTCTTTCTCTGGGTATGTATGTTTGAAATTTTCCAAAATAAAAAAAAAATTACAAATGTGATTTAATATTGTAGTCATCTTGGCTTTAAGAAACCAGGAAAATAAAAGCTCTAGCAGCTATTTTTTAGCACCCCACCTAGCTAGAGCAGAAGGCTTATTTCACATGCAACCTGACTCAAATTTCAACAAATCTTTTGCAAGATGCTGAGATTGGTCTAATCTTACCTTTGGTGCTGGATAGGGAAGGACAAGAAAAAGGAGGAAAACTGATCATACTCAATGAGAAAACTCCTCTGATAGAGCAGTGAGCACTTTGTAACTGCTGACCAACAGGAAAAGCTACAGCCGCTCCCTATGTGGTCTCAGAAAATGCCACTTCTCTCTCTACCTCCAGATTTAGCAATGGATTCTTAGAAATGACACAAAAATATGAGCAACATAAGAAAAAACAGATCTAAAAAAACAGACAAGAAGCCTCATGCAATGAAAAGAACAGTGAGATGGAGCCAGAGGTCTGGGTTCTACTTTTGATCCAGGATCCTGAGCAAGTTTTCTCTAATCCCAGTTTTCACTTCCCTGTCCATAAAAGAAGAGGGAGAATTTCTGAGGTCACTTCAAGAGTTGCCACTGACTGCCTATGTTTAAGTGTATTAGAAACATCACCTAGAGCCAAATTCTGATCCCTCCAGACACAAAGACTCACAGCTAACTCTAAGGTTAGAACTAGCCCTTAGATATTCTGAAGTTCCTTTCAGTCTTCTATTAAGAACAGTTTTCACTGAAACTTCTTGAATCTGTTTATGTTTTTAACCTTCCACATAGTGAAGGGTAAGGAATTCCATGTGTTGGCTCTTTGATGCATGAAATAGGACTTTACTCCTTAGAATAAGAAGACTAAGGGACCAAGTTAATAGAAACAAATATTGTTGTCCCTTGGTGGGCCAGGATGTACTAAGAAGAGGGAGCGGGCAGGTTCTAAGATAGCCAATGACCGTCCCCGGGGCAGTAGACTCACCGAGATCTTGGTGAAAATGTAGAGTAACAGGGACAGAATAGAGAGGTAGATCTGGATCCTCTTGCCTCCAAATCGCTTCCTCAGGTACTCTGGCATCGTCACCACCTGCATGGGATGTAATGGAGGTCGCCATCAATCAGAGTGACCAGAAGATCCAGAGCAAGCAGAGCAGTGGCATTCACATGGCATCAGATATATGCTCAAAAGTTAAGCATATATAACCCCTCGTGGGTCAGAGAAGTCTGTGATGTAGCCAGATGGCCCCTATTCTCCAGCCATTTGCTCATCTCTTTCCCACATGCCCTACCACTGCAGGGGTAGCTGGGTATTGTCCCAGAACATTTAAGGTGCCCAATAAATACTTTTTTAAATGAACACATGACTGTACATAACCAAGAAAGCAGATCTTTGCCCTGGAAGAGGAAGTGATAGATATATATCCCTATACAACATGCCTACTATGAACAATACACTATAACAAAATAAATAAACATTAAAAAAATTGCTTTTAAGTAGTCAAAATTTTTTTTAAAAAGTAGTCAAAAGTTTATAACCTGGAAAAGAAAGCCAAAACACAAGTCATTCTCTGTCACTTATTCCATAAAGCCTCCTCTGCTTTCAGGAGGATGGAGCTCATATTATATATGTGTGTGTGTGCATATATGTGTATACATATGTAAACATATATAAATATACATTATCGGCAAGACATGGAATAACAGAGCAGATACTTACCCCAGCCTTAATGTAAATGGGAACAAACACCCAGCCTAAGACAACCACCCAAATCAGGGCCTGAAACAGACAAAAAAAAAAAAAAAAAAAGCACGTAAAGTCATACCAGGAGGAACCTTAACTCACCCTGCTGCCTGCAGGGCCCTCAACTACTATAGGACAATCAGCAAGCATTTTCTCCTGGGGTTCTGGGGACAACTCCCTTAAGTGGCCATCAGAAACTGAAAGAGGCTTTTGCTGCTCAGTTGGCCCATGGGAACAGCAGTAGGGCATTAGTGGAGGAGACACCAGGGGGCTGCCCACAGACATCCCAGCTCCTCTTGCCTCTTCTCTGATTACAAGGAGTAAAATACCATTTAGAGAACTTTTAAGTAATAATAATTAATAATAATAATAATAATAATAATAATAATAAATAATGGGAATCTGGTGGTAAGAATTTCCAAACCTCCAATATGGCCGAAAGGGTACAGGAGGGCTTGGATTTTTTTTAATTTTTAAACAATTTTTTAAAATTTATATATTGTTTAATTTACATCCAAGTTAGTTAGCATATAGTACAACAATGATTTCAGGAGTAGATTCCTTAATGCCTCTTATCCCTTTAGCCCATCCCCCCTCCTAAAACCCCTCCAGCAACCCTCTCTTTGTTCTCTATATTTAAGAGTCTCTTTTGTTTTGTCCCCCTCCCTGTTTTTATATTCTTTTTGCTTCCCTTTCCTTATGTTCATCTGTTTAGTATCTTAAATTCCTCATATGAGTGAAGTCATATGATATTTGTCTTTCTCTGACTAATTTTGCTTAGCCTAATAGGAGGGCTTGGATTTTTAAAGAAAAAAACACTATTGCCATCATATCTGTAGTTTTCTCATGTTACTCTGGTAGAAGAGCAGCAGGACCCTGGGGCTCCTGAAGCTGTGCCCCTCTTCTATCTGCATCCAAGGGTGTCCCTGGTTGGTTCCCTAACACTCAGAGCATCTCTAAACATAGACTGAAGTGGCTGACTGGCTGACTGCTAAAACTCCTTCCAGCTCCAGGACACAGTGTCTCTGATGTTACTCACATTCCATTCAAAGCCCCCAGTGGCGATGCCTGCTGCAGCTCCTGTCCCCGCCAGCCCCACAAAGTGGCCACTTCCAATGTTACTGGCAAAGAGAGATGCTCCAACCTGGAAACACAAAGAGAAAATCTGGTAAGAACTCTATGGTCCAGGACACTCAGAGGTAGACCAAAGAGAGAAGAGACATGTCACCCAAGAGAAGGACAAGAAATAGCAGAGGCAGGCTGGGAACTTGACTGTGTGTTCGTTGGGACCACAGGTTCACAAGATGGATGTGGGGTCTTGGGTAATAGTGAAGATGAAAAGGAAAGGATGGAAGAAAAGGCAATGTGTATCCCCAAATCAGATCAAATCTGATACAAACCTGTGGGGGTTTTGTCAGCCCAATGCCAAAGAGTGAAGAAAATATGGGCAACCCCACAGTTCACTGAGCCTCCCTTATAAGTCTTCCAAAAGGCTGTCAGCTGAAAAGCAGGGCCTGTGCCATTCATCCCTGTGTCCTCCAACAGTTGACCAGTACCTTGACCAAGGACCTTGACCAATACTGGCTTTCAGTAAATGCAGACAGTTTTGATAAAAGAAATCATTTAAAGGAAGCCTCTGGGCATCAGCCCTCTCACTTAACCAGAGAAGTCAGGGGGTAGAGCCTATACTTCCCAATGATTCTTAACTATTAAATTCTATGATCCCATGTGCTCCCAAGAAACATGAGATGCTACTAATAATAACTCCCTAAATCAGTATAGTATTTTTATTTTTTATTGTTTACAAAGGTCTCATAGACCCCATGGACACATACACAAAACACATGTATTTTTCAAGGACATACATATGTCTAAATACATAGGTAGAAGACAGATTGGAAGGATATATATTAAAAACCCAAGATTGGAAGCCTGGAAGGAAAAAGGAGAATGAGATTGTGAATGGGAGATGGAAGAGAAAACATCAGATAAAACAAGAGAAGGATCTTGCACTAACTAATCATAATACTGTGCCATCAACTCAATTGCATCTAAGCTCCAAGAGAACCCCAGGAAGTTTTAGAGTCCTTCTGTACCCAGGAGGAGAGGCATAGCACCATTTGATAATTATCAAACTAGTATAATTATCCCCATTATTGCTTAGCAATGGGGGAAAGCTGGTAGTTATTTGTCTATTATCCCTAAGATGGTCCAGATCTGGAACAAAACAAAGAAAAGTATTTCACAAAAGACAAATTACTCCAAGAAACTGTCCTAGCTACATCAGTCCCTACCTCCAATATAAGGTAATGGTTGCTTAGTACCAAATAGTTAAGTCAGAGAGGAGGGCGTTCCCTGAAGGCCAGGTCAGAAAGTCTCTGGAATGATGCAATAACGATATAAAAGTACACTCATTCATTCACTCAGTGAATATTAATTTAGCATCAACTCAATGTAACATGCACTATTCTAGACCCTGGGGACTCCAATGTGAATAGCACAGACAAAATCCCTACTCTCCAGAATCTTATATTCTAACCAACATAAATAAACATAAATAAAATTTTTTAAAAGAGAGATCAGAGAATGGTCAGTGCTGTAAAGAGAACAGAGAGGGTATGATAGAGTGACTAGTTCCAATTGGAGAGTCAAGAAAGGTCCCTCTGTGTAGATGCCCTCTACGTTAAGATTGAAGTTATAAAAGAAGTCCAATGTGTCAAATCAGAAGGAAAGTAGTTGTAGTTAAGAAGCAAAAAGAAGGGCAGACTGGCTGGAGTGTTGTAGGCAAGGAGGAGGGTGGTATGAGATGAGGCTGGGAAGCTGGGCAGGGATATATCAGGAAGGTCCTAGCAGGCAAGGAGGATAGGAGGTTTGAATTTTATTCTAAGTGTGGGAAAACACTGGTGGGAGTGGGGGGCAGTTAATCAGTGGAGAGAAAGGACTGAATTTGCTTTTTAAAGATTGTTTTCAAGTACATGGAGAAGATAGTGTTGGGGGCAAGGGAGAAAACATAAAAATGTAGAGGAGGCTATTGCTGTATCTACATAAGAAGACAGTGGCTCGGTCTCTGGTGCTAGCAGTCAAGACAAGGGCAAGTGTAGAGATTGGAGTGTGTTTTAGAAGCAAGTTGACAGGAGTCCTGAATCTAAGAGTTACCCTTGAAGGATCAGATGTGGGAAATGAGAGAAAGAGTAATCAAGGGTAACACCTAGACTCAGGACTTGAGTAGGTGGATGCCATTTATTAAAAAGGGGAAAATGGATCCAAAGATGGGTGGATAAAGAAGATGCAGTAATATATATACAATGGCATATATTACTTAGCCATACAAAAGAATGTAATCTTGCCATTTGCAACAACAATAGACCTAGAGGGTATGATGCTAAGTGAAGTAGGTCAATCAGAGAAAGACAAATACCATATAATATCATTCATCTGTGGAATTTAAGTAACAAAACAAAACAAAGAAAAAAGAGATTAAAAAAAAAACTCTTAAATGCAGAGAATAAACTGGTGATCACCAGAGGGGAGGTTGCAGGGGGGTGTGAAATAGATAAAAGGGATTAAGAGTACACTTATCCTGGGGCGCCTGGGTGGCTCAGTCGGTTAAGCCGCCGACTTCAGCTCAGGTCATGATCTCGTGGTCCATGAGTTCAAGCCCCGCGTGGGGCTCTGTGCTGACAGCTCAGAGCCTGGAGCCTGTTTCAGATTCTGTGTCTCCCTCTCTCTGACCCTCCCCTGTTCATGCTCTGTCTCTCTCTGTCTCAAAAATAAATAAACATTAAAAAAAAAAGAGTACACTTATCCTGATGAGCACTGAGAATTGTACATAATTGTTGAATCATATTGTACACCTAAAATTAATATAACATTGTATGTTAATTATACTTAAATTTTAAAAAAAGAAGAAGGGGAAATTGGGAGGAAAGCAGGCTGTTCAGAGATATTCACCTCTTTCTCCTCAAAGTTGGATGGAGATAACAGTCCACTTTTAATCAGAATTACCTTTGTCATGTAGCCTGCCTTCCATGATCCATTATCTTTTCATTTATCATCTCTCACTTGATAAATTATTAAGCCTAATGTTGTACTATTAAGGGCATAATTACCAGTAATGATTAACTGCATTAGATTAACCTTAAGTTCAAGAAGTCCTCTCCAAAGGGAAACATTGAACTTTAAGAAGTTGCTGGCTTTCCTGAGGTACCCCCTTACTGTCTGATGGAATAGGGGCCAGGAGAGCTTTGCCTTGCACAGATTTACTTAATTTCTGTCATAGTCACTACTCTTCTCCAAGTCACTTGCCTTGGCCTCATTCTGGACTCCCTCCCTTCACCCCATGGCCTTCACTCAATCATTTACCAAAACCCTGACTCTGCCTCCACAATGTCAAACGCATCTAGCACTTCTTATACTGCCCTTGTACAGGCTGTGATTATCTCTCAACAGGCTTCTAGATAATTTCCAGTCTCCCCCTACACACATGGCCAGTTCCCCAAAGCACAACTCTGATCAACCCACTTCCCTATTCAGAGAACCTCCTCAACATCCAAATGGGCCTGCCAAGTAGTCTTCCTGGAAGTTCCAGGTTTAAAGACATAGTCCTAAGAATTCAGAAAGATTTCAGGTTAGAGTCCCCTCCAGTGAGAAGGAAGTATGAAAATAAAAATTAGAGTTTGAATACTTTCTTAACCTCTTACTATCTGGGTGATCATAACATCTGTGAGCCTCAATCTTCTCTCATGACAGGTTGTTCAGAAGTCAAATGAGATTATGAATCAGTAATGATTGACATTTTACTGACCCTCAGAGTCCTTTTTCTCCTCCAAGAGGATAATCACTTCATCCTCAAAGACAATTCACAAGAGCTACAATGGACACAGTTGGAGTCTGAATTGTGTTCCCCCAAAATTCATGTGTGGTAGTCCTAACTTCCTAATGTGACCTTATTTTGGAGATAGGGTATTTAGGGAGGTAATTAAGGTTAAATTAGGTCATAAGGGTGGGGCCCTAATCTATTTGATAGGACTGGTCCTTATAAGAAAGAGAAAATGACATCGTCTCTCTCATTCTCTCTCATTCTCTCTCTCTCACTCATTTTTTACTCAGAAAAGAGACCATGTGAATGCACAGACAAAAGGCAGTCATCTACAATCCAGAAAGAGAGGTCTCGCCAGAAACCAACCCTGACAGCACCTTGATCTTGAGCTTCCAGCCTCCAGAACTGTGAAAAAATAAATCTCTCTTGTTTAAGACTACCAGTCTATGGTATTGTGTTATGGAAGCCCAAGCAAGCTAATACAGACACCATTGCTTTATCACCTCCATTCCCCTGCCAGGTTTTCATTCTGCCCTTCCTCTCACTGAAGCTCATTAACAATGCTTTCATCATTCTAATTTCCCAAACTCTCCCTCTGTCTACCCCTCACCCACATTCATGCCCATTTGGGAATCATGCCCCATCCAGGGAGTGATCCAGTGACATGAATCATGTCCTTCTCTGTAATCTCCTCCCACATTGCCTCTGAGTTCAGGGTTTTAGACTTCATCTAAAATTTCCCCAGCTTGACCATGCTTTTGACTAACGTCTTTCCAAGCCTTCCTCATCCCCTGATGGGGCTCAGGAAGCTATTATAAGTATTTAGATGGCTTTACTGTAACTGTGCAAGATGAGCTGGGTCAGACAACACCCAACAGGTTTGATAGCATGGTAATCAGGGAAATAACATAATGTGACATCACAAATGGAAAAAAAAAAAAAACCACTACATTTTCCTTTGAATTTGGAGGAATTCATAATCATACTTTACTACCTAAACTTCTTACCCTAGAAAGTTGGCAGGATGGGAAATACTTGGAGAAATTATAGAATCACAGAGTCTTAAAGAGTTATATGGACCCACAAATGTCACAGTTTGAATCCCTTCTGCAATACCCACCTCCCCAAGTGATGGTTGGTTTCTGGATGCCATGCTTCTAGTGACAGAGAACTTGCCCAATTTACAAGGCAGCTGAATCCATAGAGGAACAATTCTAATGGTTAAAAAGTCCTTCTTTACCTTGAGGTGAAATCTACCCATTTGTCTATTCTGCCTTCTGGAGTGATACAGAACAAGTCAAACCTCTCTCCCACAAGCTAGCTCTTCCAAGGTCTAAGGAAAGGGATTATGCCCACCCTCAAATCTTCTCCAGGCTAAGTTTCCTCTTCTCATGTGTCTGCTCCTCACTGGCCATGGAATTGAATCTCACCATCTGTGTTACTATCTGCTGCCCTCAGTTTTAACAGTGTCCACCAGATGGGCCTCAGGCCCAAATGAACCACTTTAGACATGGGCCATCCAGAGTGAAACAGGCTGCCCTTCCTGACTTCCCATACGGTTTTAACATTATATGGCTTCAAATCCTCTTTTAAATCTGTCACTCAGCCATGAGTGCCTGGTGGTAGTAAGGACTAAGCCAGTCCCTCTAATTCTCATCACTGTCAGAAAATCTGCCTCTAAATTATTTGGACCATTTAACAAGAACAGATTCCCTCTCATTGCAGTTTAGATTCCTGATAATACCAATTTGGTTTACCTCAACAATACAGTGGCTCTAACACTTAAAATTTTTTCACTTCGATTCTTCCAGGGTTTGGCACAAATATGATATTCTCCCATAAGCCTTACCTAAAGAGAAAACCACTTAAACTACAAAGGAAAATAATCTAGCCAAATTAATTTCTCCCTACCAACTATTAACGTCAGAAGTTGGAAGCTAGCAGGGATTGCATCTATTCCTCGAAAAAAGGCAGACATTAGTCTCTTCAATGATCACTTCTTCAGTTCTTATCACAGCCCTACAAATGGACTTCCTGAACCCATGCTACTCACAGAGTGTTCCACGGGCCAGGAGCATCAGCTTCACCTGTGAGCTTATGAGAACGACAAATCCTCTGCCCCCACCCCAGACCTATTGAATCAGAGTAGTAAGCTCTTCAAGTGATTCTCATGTACAATAAAGTTTGAGAAATCTACCTACACTGTACTAAATGTCACTGTTATCTCCACAAACTTGTTTGACCTCTCTTCAGGAAAAAGAGCACAGGGACAAACTACAAAATTAGGATGCTAAGGTGTGAAGGACAAAAACTTTGGGGTGAAAGGGACTTTCTCCAAAATTCCCTACTTAACCTCCAGAGTTTCAAAGGTCTGTTACCATGGTACTCATGCTTCCCAGTGGGAGACACTGTCTCTTCAACCACATGCCAACACAAGCATGTGGACTGAAAGAATTTTTGACCAATCTCACAGGTAAAACCTCAGAACTGGCTGGTTCAGTCAAATAAAGACTTCCAGAATATCCTCACACTGCAGCAAAATTATCAAGACATTTCAAATGGAAATCCACAGATACCACTCAAAGGCTTTGTGGGAAATCCTACAATTTTTCTCCTCAAGAGATTGGGTTATAAGAATTCCCAGAGGGTAATCTCCACCACCAGAAGCAACAAACATTGCTGATTGGAGGACTCCTCTGCCATGATATGAGACTGGGAAGAGGAATTACAGGCTTTCAAGACTTTCTGCAATACAGCCCCCTCCTCTTTCTCCACTCCCAGCAGCCTCTCCATACCCTTTCACATCCCCTGCACTCCAGCTAAATTATACTAACTCAGTCTCCTAGATATGCTCTGGGCATTCCTGCCTTCTGAATTTATTTATGCCATTTCCCTCTGCTTCAACCTCCTCTCCATCAACTCTTATGCCCCTAAAACACTGACCCAGTCTTCAAAAGGAATCCCAGTCTCATCTCTCCACTGACACCATTCAGAGCTGATTTCTTACCCCTCTGGTCTCTCACCTGCAATCCTCATCTGTTGTACTCTCCAGGGGCATGACACTGCTTCTGTCCAAGTGTTATTCCCCACAAACCTTCTAGCCCTCAAAGAGGATTTCTGCTTCTGCTGAGCATAGGACCTTTCTTGCACATGACAAGCATGCAGTAAAAGTCTGCTGAGTGAGTGAGTGGACTGGTGTATCAAATCCTTGGATGGTAGCAACTGAATGCCTTAGAGCTATACTTATTTCCACTGGTTACAGAGAGTTAAGACTCTTCCCAGGGACATGTCAAGGATGGCTCTCTCTTGAGGCAGAGGCAATAAACTTGGCCTGCTAGGCCTAGATGGGGCCCAGCAGAATAATGGGGTGTGCTAGGATTATGCACTACTCTGAGATGTTAATATGGTGACCTATAAGATCAGTGTTAGTAAGAACAAGACCTCAAGTGGAATCTGACCTCCTGGGTTAGTCCATCAGGCAAGTAAATACGTTCTCCCATATATTTCTGATAGAAATGCAATTCTGGAAAGCAGTTGTTGGTACATATCAAAATCTCATCTCCTTCCACCATATGATCCTACTTTTTAGTACCTTAAGAAAATTATCAGAAATGCAGACAGGGGCGCCTGGGTGGCTCAGTCGGTTAAGCGTCCGACTTTGGCTCAGGTCATGATCTCGCGGTCTGTGAGTTCAAGCCCTGCGTCGGGCTCTGTGCTGACTGCTCAGAGCCTGGAGCCTGTTTCACATTCTGTGTCTCCCTCTCTCTCTGACCCTCCCCCATTCATGTTCTGTCTCTCTCTGTCTCAAAAATAAATAAACGTTAAAAAAAATTTTTTAAAGAAATGCAGACAAAGTCTTATACATGAGTTTCATTAGTATGTCCATTGCCATGTTATTTACAACACAGGAAAGTTGGAATCAACATAAATGCCCAACCACAGGAAGACAACTGGATAAATTAAGGTACATACTTGTGATCAAATATTATGCAGCCATTAAAATCATAGCTTTGAAGAATATGTTATGGTGGGAAGGTGATAGTGATAAAATCCCAAATAAAAAAAGAATATACAGTTTTTTATAGACATAGACATAGTCATAGACATAGACAGAGACAGAGACATAGAGTTATATCTCCAAATTTAACAGTGGTTATCTTTGAAAGAGAAAACAATGAGCGTGTTTTCATACTTTTCCAATATTCCCACAATGAATTTGTGTAACTTTATAAGCAGAACACAATTCATCAAAACCTTTAACAATAAAGGGAAATCATTCCAGAGCTGTCTCAGATTCACTTTCAGAGCCTAAGAACAAAGTATGTAAGGAAGTCATGTGTTTGTTGGGGGCAATATAGAAAAAGACATGAAATGTCATTGAATGCTACCTAAAAATTATGTTTTGTGTGACAGGAAAAAGGAAATAGGAAATATATGGTACAGCCTGTTTATTTACCAATATCCAGTCATCTCATATTGGAGCTAGAATTAACTTGGAAATGATTAAGGTTGACCTTGTCATTTTCAAATGAAAACAAAATTATAGCCCAAAGGAAGAAAGTGATTCAAATTTATGCATTAATTCTATCTTTACTTCCACACCCTTAGGAAAGTAAAATAGTATGCGTACACTCCGAACCATTAACCCAAGAGTCAAGAATTGCCTAAGGCAGTGGACAACTACCTGTGTATGTCTTCCTCAGACAATGGTTCTCAAACTATAGCATGCATCAGAATCTACAGTAAAAATACACAAAACCAGCAAAATCTGAATGATAAACACATTCAGTTTTAATAAAATTATGTTCAAATATTGCATGAAACATACAAACACTACAAAAGTATTCATTGTTTGTCTGAAATTCAGATTTAACTGGCCATCCTTTATTTTTATTTGCTGAATCTGGCAACACTAATTACAATCACCTAGATTTGTTAAACCACAGATGTTTGAACCGCATTCCTTCAACTTTCTGATTCAATATGTTTGGGTTGAGGCTGGAAATTTTGCCTTTCTAACTAGAGCTCAGGTCTTGCTGGTGCTGCTGGGGTGGGTACACTTTGAGAGGCCTGTCCTGGGAAAATAAGAAAGGGAGAAGGGATGACTTTTACAGTGCCTCCTGTTGGCCAAGTGTCGGGACAGGCACTTCATTCACTTCATCTTACATCGTGCTTACTACAGTCTGTGAGGTAGGGATTATTCTCATTTTCATTTTACAGGTAAGAAGACTGAAGACCAGAGCAGTCATTTGCCCACAGTCCTACAGTCTAACATGACCAATGTCCAAGGGACAGAAAGGGAGGCCACAGTGCCACTCTGACTTTCTTCCTCCTTCCCCAGACATTTCTTTCTCAACTTCCCTGAAGGGGCACAGTCGGGTCAGGCCTCCCTACCCATTTCATTGTAAATTTAGGAACAGCATGTATATATCTGCATCATGCTTGTATTTCAGATTCTTCCCTCATCCTCTGAGGAACTGGTCTTTAACCTGAATTACTATTTTGATTTCATTCGTAAGGTATCTTTTCATAGGGGAGATTTGGAGAGATTTAACCTTTGACTTTTGCCATCTCTTGAAGATCACAATTCCTGGACTGGGACAGAAGAGAAGGTGGGACTCATATATTCAGACCATTTTATTTCTGAGATTCTGGTAAATGTTTAGACACAGGTCTTGCTCCAGAGCCATCATAATCTCTGTTTACATTAGCTCATGCACTCCATAAACAATGGTGGCCTTTCACTCATTATCTTCACAAATCTCTCTCCTTGTTCTAAGAGCCAAAAGGGCAGGAAATCAGGAAACCACTGCCAAGGCTGGCATTTTCCCACAGGTTGTTGGCACAAAACACAGGTGAGGTCTTCTCTTGGCATTTATAGGTCAAGGAGGCTAGAGACCAACCAACCCTCTCACCAATTCAGATAGGTTCATCCTTGGGATCATCAACTTGCAGTCCCTCACTCAGAAGGCCTGACTGAAATGCATTATCTACCCCTACACTGGCCTCCTTTCAGTTCCTCAAATATCCCAAGATCCTTCCCTCCTCAGGCCTTTGACTATTCTGTCCCTTCTGCTTGGATTGCTCTTCCCCCAATCTTCAAATGGCTGCCTCCTTCTGATTCCTCACATCTCAGCCTAAATGCTCAATTCTCAGAAAGATCTTTCCTGATTCTCTTATGTAGTTTGAGAAACACCCCTTTTCTTCCCTCCCACCCTTGACTCAAATACACTTTCTTAAGACCACTATTTGTAATTTTGGATATATATATAATTTTGGATTATATAATTTTGTAAGAATGTGTGTGTGTGTCTCTCTCTCACACACATACACACACACTAATATATGCCAGCACCTAACACAGAATGTGGCATATAATAAGTAATCAACATGTAAATGTAGAATAAAGTAATAGCAATGCATCAATGGATAAATGATTGAATTCACAGTTTAAGAAGGAGGAGCTAAAGATGAGATACAATAATAATAATGATGATGGGAGCACCTGGCTGACTCAGTAGAGCATAAGACTCTTGACCACAGGGTCATGAGTTTGAGCCCTACATTGAGTGTAGAGATTACTTTAATAAAAAAGTGATGATGATGACGATAATGATATTAAGAATAGCCAGTTTGGGTAGGACTAATTACATACTATTGTAAATGATTTACATATTTATCTAATTGAATCCTCAAAACAACTCTCTAAGATAGGTGCTATGGGGATGCCTGGGTGGCTCAGTCAGTTAAGCGGCCAACTTCTGCCCAGGTCATGATCTCATGGTTTGTGAGTTTGAGCCCCATGTCAGGCTTTGTGCTGATAGCTTGGAGCCTGGAGTCTGCTTCGGATTCTGTGTCTCCCTCTCTCTCTGCCTCTTCCCAGCTCATGCTCGCACTCTGTCTCTGTCAAAAATAAATAAACTTAAAACAAAATTTTAAAAAAAGATAGGTGCTATGATCTCTATTTTTCAGTTGAGGAAACTGAAACACAGAAAGGTTGAATAACTCACCCAAGGCTACAAAGCTAGGAAGGGGGACCTGGGGTTCTAAACAAGGCAGAGTGACTTCAGAGTCTCTAGTCTTAACCCTAACTCTAAATCACCTCCCTAATATAAAATTTACCCAAAGTAAAACATATAGGTCTCAGTGACTCAAAATGTGCCACGCAAATGGTAGAAAGGAAAAGCCCAGACACATTTATTTTTTTAGGGTTTTTTTTGTAATGCTTATTTATTTTTGAGAGAGAGACAGACAGAGTGCAAGTTGGGGAGGGACAGAGAGAGAAGGTGACACAGAATCTGAAGCAGATTCCAGGCTCTGAGCTGTCAGCACAGAGCCCAATGCAGAGCTTGAACCCACATACCGTGAGATCATGACCTGAGCTGAAGTCAGATGTCACCCAGGTGCCCTAACCCAGATACATTTCTAACATGAATAATCCAAAGACTTCATCATAGCTGATAGTTTCAGCATTCTTCTGACTTCAACCAACTAGAAATGTTGATTATAGTTTACTTTTTCCTTTCTCTGTCTGGGGAAGCACTAACATGTTAGAAAATATTGGGAAGGTATCCAGAGTGAAAGAAGAAAGCAGGAGCTTATACACCAAGTATATGACAGGAAATTGGCTACACACCCATCAACTGATGCCTAAGAACACAAAGAATACATGGGGTGGTGAGTGGCTGTGCATTAATCAGTGAAACTCTTCAGAGGAGACTAAGCCATGAAGAGTGGCAGGGAAATAGCCCTGACAAAAAGAGAGAGGGCAAGAAGGACAAGGGAGAGAGGGTGAGGGAAGGAAGAGAAGAAATAGGGGAAGGAGGAGGTGGTGATAGAGGAAGAGGAAAAGGAGAAGAGAGAGGAGAGGCCATTCAAGAGCAAGGCAACAACTGGCATGTTAAGCAAAAAACTCTCACCACAAAAGAGATACATATCTATGGGAATAGCCAAGTTTTGCAAAATCTTGTCTCAGCCTTAAAAAAAAAATGTTTTAGATAGTAAGGAAGCATAGTCACACCAGCCTTTTTTTCCCCAAGGGATCCAATGAGAGCTAAAATCAGGCACTCTGATTGGGGCCAGGATTGCTTTTCCAGTTTTACTACCACGAACCTTAAAAAAAAGAAGTCTAAAGGAAAAAAAAAGTTCTCTGTACATAGAAACAGAAATGTGGAACACTGCTAGAGAAAGGCTTTGACTTGGACCCAGCACTTTCCTAACCTCCTGAATTCTTACCACTGCCTACACTCTGTGGCCACTGCTCCAGAGAGCAGAATGCAGGCTGAGGTCTTAGGTGACATCAACAAGGGAATCCAGCATGAGAGTCTGAGGACATGTCCCTTTCCTCCCTCCTTTTTCTTTAATTTAGCATGTATTTCTCAAATTCCCAGTAGATGCAAGGTCCTGGACTAGGTATTGGAAGAAAAAAAAGATTAAGAAAAACATAGGCTCTGCCCTGGGATAAATGAAAACACACATAGCCATATGGAAGTAGAAGACAACCAGCAGGAAGAAAGGGTCATCTGGACTTGGCAGTCACTTCCACTAAACCTTATGAAAGTCAAGTACTTGTTGGTCCTTCATCTCACATTTTCCTGAGCTTTGTTCCCTTGGTGACCTTTCTACCTCTCCTATGTCCATTCCCCTAGTTCATGCTCTTTCTCTCTCAGGTCCTATGTTCCCAGGTCTTAGATCTACCAGACTCTTCCAGGATGCACCCCAGTAGTATCCTAAGTGGATGAACTTTGATTTGATCATTGGGATTTACAGACTTAAATATCAAATCAGATATATTTTACTCAAGAAAGTTTAGTAAGTATGAAGAGCTATCTTCTTTCCTTGGGGAAAATATTCAAGGGGGTCTCTGGTTAGCCCTAACTGAAAGAATTTCTTGGTTTTCAGGTAACCCTCTAGACTACATCTATTGATCTCAAATTTCCATCTCAAAAGATAAGAAAGAGACCTGAATAACAGAAAAATAGAGAGAGTCCTAGCTCTGTCATTATCTTGTGTGAACTTGGGCAACCCATGGGGTTAATCTCCATTCTTGCTGGATCACTAAGGATTCAATCAAATACAGGATATAATAGTCCTTCAAAAGTTTTCAGCTGAAAAAAGAAAAACAAGAGCTAAACCTGAGAATTTGCTGAGTGCCAGGCACTGTTCTGAGACTGTGCATATGTCCACACAACAATCTCAAGGAAGTACTGTTATCCCCATTATAGAGATAACAAATGTAAGACACAGAGATGTTTAGTAACTCACACAGCTAGTAATGGGGAGAAGCTGGATTTGAACCCAAGCAGCCTGACTCCAGAGCCTAGGCCTGAACAAGGTGTCAACGAACTAGGACCTATAAGCCAAATCTGGTCCTCAGCCTCTTTTAGTAAATAAAGTTTTATTGGAATACAGCCAGGCCCATCCATTTATGTACTGCCCATGGCTGATTTCATGATACAACAGCAGAGTTGAGTAGTTGTGACAGAGATCATATAGCCTACAAAGCAAAAATATTTGCTATCTTGCCCTGTAAAGAGAAAGTTTGTCAACCCTTGCCCTAAGTCACTGTGACATACACCTCTCTGATGATTCTCTAATAATAAAAGAAGGAAAGGAACTGTGGCTATTGAGAGACACACAGCCATTCAATTTTCAAGACCCTCGTTGGCAATAGACTGGCTAGCATGTCCACACCCATTCTTGTTTCCTCCTCTGTGGAAGAAATTTTAGTCCTGGAAGACCTTTGAGATGCTCAATCTGACTGTTCCTCATTACAGAGGAGACTGAGACCCAGAGAAGTTAATGATTTGCCCGATGTCACAAAGCTGGGACAACCCAAGTCCTTTGGTTCTTTGTGAGGTTCCTATTCCCTCTGGAATGTTTACTTCTTCATTTAAGGGGGTTTTCAAAGGGTTGACTCAACCCCATTGTACCCCACCCATTTCCTTGGAGCTGACTCTGGTAAGTGTGACCAAACTCTCCTCCAAAAAAGAATTCTCCACTGGGCTGTGTATCTGGGGCGCAGCCTATCTGAGTAACTTCTGCTACCAATAGACAAGGAGTGGGGAATTTTCCCTTCAATGCTCACATTCCTGCTTTCCCATCTCCCACATACCCACATAACCATTACAACATAGCACACAGCTGTTTGTTAAAGCTTCCAACTACAGAAGGGAATCCTGGGCCACAAACCAACCCACAGTTACAAAAGGTAATATCATGGTTTCATGTTACTCAGTTGGCTTGGCTTGCTCACCCATGACTCAGACTTCTGGGGGCCTCCCTGCCTGGCTGCCTGTGTAATCTGTCTCCTCTGTAACCCAGCCCTGGAATCCTTGCTCTTCCTTTTTAATTATCTCTCACTTCTACACCCAGGCCAAGGTGCATATGATTTCTCTCTCTCTCTCAGCCTCATTAACTTTTTAGGAATGGAGTCGTTTACCAGGGCTCCTAAATTTTCACCTGTTACAGGTCATAACTGCTCCTTTCAAAGTCCCCTAAGACCCAGGAATGTTCCCAACTGGCCTCTCTGTTCAATCTCCTTTTGGACTTTTCAAGATCCAGTTTCCTCCTATTTTTTTTTTGAGGGTGAATACTCAAGTCCCCCAAGTCTCTGATGTATTGATCCAAGGTCCTTCCTCCTAAAATACTCTAGGACTCTTTCCCAGAGCTTCTCTTGTTGCTCACTCCTCCTCCAGCACAAAGCGACAGGGCTAAAGGCAGATGGAGAGGGAAAAGTGTCCATTAGGGGGTTTCTGACAGAGATGTGAGCTCCAGAAAGACTGTAGCCCTGTGATGTTCTCCTTGGGCCTGCACATTTGAGAATTGATATTCCAATTATGAACTTCCAGGCCCGACAGACAGGATTAAATTGACTTTGTATTTTAATACAAAGAGAAATTTAGATGTATAGGTTTAATATAGTTTAAACTCTTTTTCAGTTTTGGAGGAAAAATACTTAGATTTGCATTTTCTCACATGCTATATTTTCCTTTACTCCTTCTTTCAAGTGTGTATTGCAATAGTGCTTTAAAACCATTTTAAGGGCACCTGGGTAACACAGTTAAGCGTCCGACTCTTGATTTCGGTTCAGGTCATGATCTCACAGTTCATAAGATAGAGCCCTACATCAGGCTCTGCACACTGACCGTATGGAGCCTGCTTGGGATTCTCTCAGCACAGAGCCTGACGCGGGGCTCTAACCCACAAGCAGTAAGATCATGGCCTGAGCTGAAGTTGGACACTTAACCGACTGAGCCACCCAGGTGCCCCTACAGTCAACATATTTTTAAAACTCACTATTTTAGAATATAACCATACTTTATTGAATCTAAGACACCAACTACTGTAAGACATACCATGTAGCACAAAGAAAGAAAAAACATTAGCATTTAAACTGTGGCTGCCACTGATTGATTATAACACATAAGCCAATCTCAGAGTTGTTAAAACGTGGTCATTGTGGTCCTATAAATCATTGATGATTTATAGCAATATAAATAAACATACATATAAACCATGTTCATTTATTCACATGGTTGATCTGAAAGTTAAATTTAAGTGAAGTGGCAGTACTAGCTTCACATAAATATTAGTTTTCATTTACTAGGTGCTACTAAGTCCTATGCCCCAGACAAGTGTCAACTGGGAGGTTGCCTTGTCACTCCCATCTTCCTTATACTTCTTAATATTTTCATTTACTGAGTAGTTCCCAAGTGCTGAGTGCAGTACATGAATTATCTCATTGAATCCTGACAAGAACACTCCAAAGCAGGTACTATTCTCCAACTTTATAGAGGTAGAAATTGAAGCTCTGGGAGGTTCAGTGACTTGACCAAAGTCACACAATTAGTAAATGTGGCAGATCAGATATGCTGACTTCAAAGCTAGAATGTTCTAGCATAAAAGCATTCTCAAAGTTGAAAGGGACTTAGAAGTCATTGCTCCTCCATTCAAGAATCTCCTTCTCTAGCATCCCTACCAGATAGTGACAGTTTCAGTATATCTGACCAGATAGATAAGCATCTATCCAAACCAGTAATTATCAAACCTGCCTGATAATCAAAAGCATCTGGGAAGCTTTTTATAAATTCGAATTCCTGGAGCACCTGACTGACTCAGTCAGTTGAGCATCTGACTCTCGATTTCAGCTCAGGCCATGATTCCAGGGTCGTGGGATCAAGCCCCACATCAGGCTCTGTGCTGAGTGTGGAGCCTGCTTGAGATTCTTTCTCCCTCCGCCCCTCTCCCTGTCTCTCTCTCTGTCTCTCTCTCTCTCTCTCTCTGTCTCTCTCTCTCTCTCTCTCTCTCAAAATAAAAATAAAAATAAATAAAAAGCAAGTTCCTGGGACTCTTTTCCAAGTTTTTTTTTCTTTAAGAGGTCTTGAGTGGGGCCTAGAAATCTGTATGTTTGGAAAGCATATCCAGGTGATTCTGATGAAGCAAGTTTACAAACCATTAATATAATCTCACAAAGTCTTAGGTAGAAACCATTGTTGGGAGAAGAAGTTGAATATCAGCCCCATCAAGGAAGTAGTGACTTCTGCGCAAAAGAAGAATGATGCCATGCTTCTCCATTGGTTAGAATAATCCAACACTGAGACATGAGTAAGGTAAACAATACCCACAGGAAACTCCACATGAACCATTGAACCCTACATGTTTTGGGTGGGCTAAATCCTTTTACCAACTAAATCTCAGCCCAGACCCACTCGCAGGTGCTATCAGGAAGAAAGACATCATTGCTAGTTAAGATGTGATGTGTTCCCAGGCCTAGCCCAAAATGCATATCTCCTAAGAATGGTTCTGCCCCAAACCACCCCCTCACTGCTCTCATTGGCTTCTCCATGACCCAGAGATTAGAAGTTGAGGTCTTATCCCCAATAAAGCAGCCCTAGAAATTTTACATGAAGAGGTATGAGAGTTTCCTATCATAGTAGGGGGAGGAGGTCTGGATGCAAACCGAAGGCAAATAAGCACTTGGCAGGCATACTGTAGGGAGCAGTGAAGCATTAGATGGGGTGGAAGGTGCACTGCTTCCAAAATAAATAAACCTCCTATTCAGCTCTCTAATTCAACAAATCTCAAGTCCACTAAGATTTCATCCAGCCTTGGCTCTGAAATCTGTACAGCACACTGTCCAATAGAACTTTCTACAATGGGGGAAACATTCTAGATCTATACTATGTAATATGGCAGACACTATCCACATGTAGCTATTAAGCACTTGGAATATGGCTAGTGTGGGAAGAAATTTTTAATTTTTAAATTTTATCTAACTTTAATTTCAATTTAAATAGCCCATGTGAGGGTGCCTGGGTGGCTCAGTCAGTTGGGTGGCCAACTACAGCTCAGGTCATGATCTTGCGGTCTGTGAGTTTGAGCCCCGTGTCAGGCTCTGTCCTGAGTGCTCAGAGCCTGGAGCCTGCTTCCGTTTCTGTGTCTCCCTCTCTCTCTGCCCCTTCCCTGCTTGCTCTCTGTCTCTCTCTCTCTCAAAAATAATAAACAATAAAAAAACAAAAATAAATAAAAATTAAAAATAGCCCACGTGATTAGTGGCTACCATACTAGGCAGTGCAGTTCTAGAGGGACTGACCCAGCCTCATCTTGAACTTTGTGATCAGAGCTGCCTATTCAACACCAGCTTTTAGGAAAGCACCAAAGTACAATGCTCGAGAAGATAAAATATGTCAGGAGGGAGCACCATGATGGGGCCACCAAAGAAATCAGCATCTGCCCAATATTTCTAGCCACCTTAAGGGTAAGGCAGAAATGACTTCAGGGATAGCCCAAGCAACTGTGAAGATGCCAGTTATTAAAATCCATCCCAAAACAGCTGATCAAAGGCCAACTTCAGGGTGTGATGTGATTTCCTTGCAATTTCTCTTATGCTCTGCATATGACAGTGACAATTTTTACTTTCTTGTTTCTCTTCCTCCAATCAACTCAGTGCTGTCACTTTCTTTTCATTGTTTCTATGCTTCATTAGCCACCTCTTTCACCAGCTAGTCTTGCTTATATCTTTAGTCCAAAAAAAAATTCCACAACTTGGCTAATTTAGTCAACCAGTCATTTTGGTGAGAACTCTGGGTTGAGATGGTCATTGGACTTAACTGGTAAGCCAGCCAGAGCCCTGTGCTGATAGGATGGAAGGGGCCTCCCAGTTTCTCTTCCACCCACACACGTGTCCTTTAACTGGGATAGTTCCACCCATGTACGAATATCAGGAAAAATACCTCTCAAATATACGACAAATATACAACATACAAAATCCTCCAAGAGTTGAAAAAAAACTGTAGGAACAGTAGGGGCTCTTCTCCATCTGTTCTATGAGTACTTATTGAGGTTCCTTTGTGTATCAGGCATTGCTTTCAGCTCCCAAGGTAAGACAAATAAAGTCTCTCTTTCATGGGACTTAACATAACAAAAAGGTAGTAAAAGAGTTATTATTTATTGAGCTTCCACCCCATAAGAGGTACCCATTTCTCATAACACTCCTGGAAGATAAATACTATCATCCCCATTTTATAGATACAAAGGTGGAAGTTCAGGTTTTCCCAAGATCACTTCAGTCTGTGTGTTCTTTCTGCTTCTCCACACCATCTGCTTGTGTAGTCTCTTCCTCTACTTACACAGTAAAGGATTCCAAGCACATTTATTTAAAGGCTATTCCCTTACCACAAGAGATTAAGTTCATCCAGATTAAGACCTGGTGAGCAGAAGACCCATTATCAGGGATTTAAGGCAGGAAGGAAGAATCACTGCCACCCAAAGCCAAGAAGAATAGGGCCTTCTATGGGGAATTTTGTAGTTAAGCAAATAGTTTTCAGAGAAAACTTACCGGCCACCACACCATACTTCGTCCTGCCAGGAAGAAGCCTCCAACAGTCCCACGATTAGTGGAAAACATAGCCTGAAGAGGAAAGGTAAAAAATTTAGTATAAAACTAGAACAGAGCAACTTTGCCTGCCAAAAGGACATACCTCTCCCACTCCCATATACTTGTACTTTCTTTTACTGTCTTCATTTCTGAAGCACTTCCACATTCCTTACTCCCCTAGAACTCCACTGTACTTAGATGAAGGAGCAGGGACCTACATATGACAGACAAGAAGACTAAAGCTCAGGTTTAAAAACCTTTCCCTGGTGCAGCTCTGCAATGAGTTCACAGTGTGGCTTCAAGCAAGTCACGCCACCTGAATGTTTGTTAAATAAGGAAAATGGAACTTTTCATACCATTTTTACAAGCATACTCAAGGTGCCTAATGAAACGTCATTCTTTTTGGGGTGCCTGGCTGGATCAATAGGATAAGCATCTGGCTCTTGGTTTCAGCTCAGGTCATGATCTCACAGTTCGTGAATTCAAGCCCTGCACCAGTCTGTGTGATGACAGCACAGAGCCTGCTCAGGATTCTCTCTGTGCTCCTCCCCTGTGCACGTGCTCGCTCTTTCTCTCTTCAAATAAGTAAATAAACATAAAAAAATTTTAAGAAATATTCTTTTTAAAAGCATTATACAGTGGTGCACCTGGGTGACTCAGTTTATTAAGTGTCAGACTCTTTTTTGTTTAAATATTTATTTATTTTTGAGAGAGAGAGAGAGAGAGAGAGAGAGCAAGCTGGGAAGGGGCAGAGAGAGAGGAGACACAGAACCGGAAGCAGGCTCCAGGCTCTGAGCTGTCAGCACACAGCCTGATGCAGGGTTGGAACTCACGAACCATGAGATCATGACCTGAGCCGAATGCTTAACCAACTGAGCCACCCAGGTGCCCCAAGAGTCAGACTCTTAATCTCAGCTCAGGTCATGACCTTGCAGTTGGTAAGTTCGAGCCCCACATTGGGCTCTGTGCTAATGGCACAGAGCCTACTTAGGATTCTGTCTCTCCTTCTCTCTGCCCCTCCTCTGCTTGTGCTATAAATAAATAAATAAATAATAAATAAATAAATAAATAAATAAACTCAAAAAAAATTTACTAAATAAATGAAAGCACTATACAAGGGGCATTAAGGAGGACACTTGTTGGGATGAGCACTGGGTGTTCTATGTAGGAGATGAATCAGTGGATTCTATTCCTGAAATCATTATTGCACTATATGCTAACTAACTTGGATGTAAATTAAAATAAGTAAATACATACATACAAACATACATACAAATATACATACATAATAAGCACTATACAGTATTTGAATTATATTTCAGTAATGTTATTATCAAAACAAAAAAATGAAAAATGCTAGAGGAATGCATGGTGTTCTTATTAAATACATTAAAGATGGACCATTCAAACTCAGTTCAAAACTTTCTGAGATGTAGGTAGAAGCTTGCTGGAAACATTACTTTTCAACATATTATGAGTACTGCAGAATGATTATTGTTATGAATACAGAAGGAGGAGATTCCTTCTGACTGGGGTGTCAGGAAAGGCTTCACAGAGGGAGCAGCACTTCAGCAAGTCTTGAAGATAGAGTGGGATTTATTAGTGAAAGAAAAGAAGGAAAGGACATTTCAGACTGTGGGAACAACATGAGCAATAACCCAGAGATAGAACTGCAGTGTGGGGAGGAAGGGAACAGTGAATAGCATTACCTGGAGAACCTGGCTGAGGCATATGAATGAGGAGAATGGTGAGAAGTGGGAACAGACTGCAGACCATCAAATACCAAGCTATAAAATATAGGTTTTATTCCATAGGCAGTAGGGAGCCACTGAAGGTTTATGAGTGCATTTTCAGTAAATGACCACCAGACCCTCCTTCTTACAGAACCCTTGGAATGTTGCCTCTGAACCTTCAGCTAATTCCTGGTCCAGCTCAGGCCCAGGCCCAGTCCTCCAGCTCAAAACTGGGACAGTATCTCTGCTAGTGTTCTCCTCCTCCCTCCCTCTATGTCAATGGCCTTCCCTTAGCTGATGGCTTGCTAATGTCTCTGAAAATACTAATAACTGATAATGACTGAGCCCTGTTAAAGCTGGTTGCATCGTGACCCCTGAGGCTTAAAAGCATCACTGGTGCAAAGGAATTAACCTCAGATGGTGACATTTCAGACGCTTAGAAATTCAGCTTATTCAGCAAACAGGCCTACTATTGATAGCATATTGCTAAGTGCTCAGATTCCAGAGATTGACCAGACTCAGTCCTTTAGGAAGCAGCGTCATTCATACATCCAACAATCAACATAAATTGATTGTTGTGTGCCAGGCAGTTCCAGGGAGAGCACAGCTCAGATCTTTCTGGACTCGTGGCAGGGTCCTCCCTCCCATAGGACATACTCTTAGGGATTCTGTGGTGTTTTTTCTAGGAATAGCAAGAGGACTAACAAACACAAGGAGCAAAGAAGGTAGCCAGGGCTGAACAAAAATATGGTCCAAGGACTCAGATTCTAGTAGTTTTCCAGGGAAAGGCCATTCTGAAAGTGATTCTGATGTCAAAGCAGGTTGATATGCCCCAGTTGGTATTGGAGGGACACAAAAAGTGGGTTTGGGGCCCAGATACAACATTTCCAAGTTGGTCTCAGAAACGAAGAGTTTAGAGGAAGGATGTGACAGTCAAAACTAGAGTGGGGAACTGGATAATTCAGGAAAGATGTTGGGGATGGATAAAAGGCAAGGACAGGTGTATCTACACCAGGCCTTCTCTTCTCTGGAATGTTTATCCCCTCATCTCCACAAGCCCAGACCCAGCAGACCCATCCTTCAAGGCTCCTCAAATGTTATTTTCCCCATGAAACTTTACCTGACACTCCACCACAGAAACTTCCTCCTCTACTATGGCCTCTCCCCTTCACAAACAAAAAATAATCTCTCTCTCCTGTGAGCATCTAGAGATTTTCTATAGATGTTCTTTCTATGTTTCTATACCTCATTCACAGCCCTTACACTTTTTTCCTTTATGTTGCCATATTATAATTTTTTCCAGCTTTATTGAGGTATATGGACAAATTAAAAATTGTTTATATTTAAGGGATACAATGTGATATTTTGAAATACATATTCATTGCCAAGGGCTGCCTGGTGGGAGAAATGGAGAGATGCTGATCAAAAGGTACAAAGGTAAAATTATAAGATGATTTCTGGAGATCTAATTTACATCATGGTGACCATAGTCCATAATACTGTATTGTATAGTTAAGTTTGCTGAAAAAGTAGATCTTAAGTGCTCTCACCACACACAAAAAGCATTGTAACTGTGTGAGATAATGGATATGTTAATTAACTTGATTGTGGTAACCATTTTACAAGTTTTTAATCCCCTGTAATGCTTAGTATAATGCCTAGTACATGGTACACATTCAATAAAATGTTGGATAAAGGGGTTTCTCAGCGCCTTCTGCCTCCACTCTTCCCCCATATCCCACCGCCGAACACTCCTTCTGGAAATGAGCAACGCCCTTCCAGGCAGGCATTTTGCAGACTGCCAGCAACATTCAGTAGGTGCTACCAGTAGGTGTTATTACTATAACTCATGTACCCTGCCTCCTTCTTCCCTGCTGTTTATTCCCTACAATGGAAAGACACTGTCTCCATGAGCAAAGGATGCTCAAAGGAAAGCTCTAAGGTTCCAACACCACTTTGTAAAACATGGCATTAAATTTGCCTGTCCACCCTGCAACTAGAAGAGAATGATTTCACAAGTGCAAGCCAGAGGAGCAAAAGAAACACAACTACTGACCCATATTTTTTTTTTCTTAATGGATTAAAAATATCACTGAACAAAAGGAAGGCGCTTCAGACCTTTGCTTAAAGCTTAAGAAACTGGGGATGTTGGGCCTGGAGTACAGAAGACTCCAGTGTGGCCTACCATCTTCTGAGGTAAAGCAAGACAGCGTGGTCTGCATAAGGCACAACCAAATACAATGGAGAAGCTCCAGGACATCAGATCTGGGCTCCATACCAGGAAGATTTTCCTCACTATCAGAGCTGTGTAGAGATGGAAGTGGTGCCACTGGGGAGAGTCTTGGCCAGAAATATTCAAGTGAAGGGTGGACAATTGTTCAAGATATTTTGGTCAAGTGGTTTAAGAATAGACTCTAGCACAGGATGAAGAGGGTTCAAACTGAATAAACTTTAGGCCTTCACTTTATGAAAATATGTCAGGAAAGAAGGAATTCCACACCACCAGGACACTGTCACAGCAATGCAAATGGTGGTAAGGATCATGGAGAGAGTATTGCCAGAAAGGATGCTGTCTTAGGGAAGGGAAGGTGAGACAGTAGAAAAAACATGCCTTTGTTATCTAATCCCAGCTCTGGCACAGATTCATCTGACTGACTTCTTGTCACCATCTGATCCTCACCTATAAAATTCAAAGGCTGAGCTTACCCAGGGGCAATTGCTACTCAGGCATCCAATGATGCTATTAGTGCAAATGATTGCATAAGGCAGGGATCAGTAAATTTTTCCTGTAAAGAAAAATGTCCAGATCATAAGTTATTTAGGTTTTGTGGGACACACATGATCTCCACTGGACACTCTTCCTCTTTTATTTTTTACAACTCCTTAAAAGTGTAAAAACACATTTGTAACTTGTGGGCCATACAAAAACAGGCGGTGGGCCAGATTTGCCCTGTGAACCATAGTTTAACAACCCCTAGCATAAGGGGGTTCAGGATAGCTTAAATGAAATCTTCCAGAAAAAATGAAGTTAGAGATTTAGCCTAAAATGATACAAAATCCCCCAAGAAACAGAGAGGTGGTGAAAGAAAAATGGAAATATACAGTGAAGAATAAGCTCAAACCCAAATATGATTGGAAGAGGGTAAAACAGAACAAAATAATGTTGGAAGAGATGTGGATGGTGATAGAGGGACATTGGCTATGGATGTCTTTTCTAAGATGAAGAAGCACCATAAGCCAGGATCACTCTGTCTGTGCAGCCCAGAGATCACTCAGGAGTCAGGATGCCTATCCCCAAACCAAGCCACTCTTGATGCTCCAGTAGAAAAAAAAGGAATGTAAACTGGAAGAAATCCAGCACGTTAAATAATCAGGGTCCAGAGGCACTGACTAATGGGGAAAATTAAATGTAGACAAATATTAGCAGGCTCATTAAGTAGCATTTAACAGGACAAGTGATACTGATTCACAGATATTTGAAAAGCATAAACACCATAATCAGCAGGACTGGCAGGGGCTAAAATAAGATTGTTAGGGGAACAGAGATTATCGGTGATTTTCTGGGAAATAGGCAGTATGGCATAGCTAGCAAATGATGAATTCACATCCAAGTGTTAGGCACTTAGAAGCTGGGGAAGGGTGTGGGGAGAAAGGCAGGCAAAGTGGCAAAGCCCCTGGTACTCTGGAAAACCAAGAGTCAAAAGATCTGAGTTCCAGGAAAATTTCATGTACTGCAACCTTAGGTAAACCACAACAACATGGGGCTTCAGTTTCCTTTTCTGTAAAATAGGGATTCGTATTCCTGCCCTCCTTATGTTGAGGCATTTTGTGAAGATGCCCTATCCAGTTGACCGCGTTTGCCCATTTTACTTAAAAGGACAAAAACAATTCAGGGCATGGCTCATACCTTGGAGGGCAAATGACGATATTATTTAAAAAGACTCCTAGACTCCATAAAGAATTTTCAGATTCATGTCTGCAGATCCTCACAACAATCTTGGGGAGTCATAAGAATAGGTAAGATTGTACCTATGCACACTTGAGTAAACTGAGGCTGAGGCAGGTTGCCTGAGGTCGCATAGCTAGAACCATGTCAAAGCCAGTAGTAAACCTGAGAATCCTGGCCCCTGGTTGGACACTTCTGGGAAGGTGAGCATATTGGGGAAGAGTTAGTAACACTGACCCCTTGTGACACTTGGAAAAGCTTTCAGTCATGTCTAGTTTCTATAATTACTTAACAAACAAACCAAAAAAAAAAAAATGCTTCCTTCTATCCCTAAAAAACAAAACAAAACAAAATAAAAAACTCTGTGGCCATGGAAGGGTTAATATCCACCCTGCCCCCCCACACCACCCTCTAAATCAAGAAAGAGTTCAACCACCTGCTGCCATCACAGCCTCCTGGTCCAACCCTACCCACAACCAAAGCTTTTGAGAATGTCTGCAATATGTGAACATTTAAAACACCTCATCTTCTAGTTGCTGGGTGTGCCAGAGTCTGTCATAGTGAAATTTCCAAGTTCCAAGTTCCAAGGCTGCGAAGAACAAGTTTCTCTGGTTTGGTGTGTCCCCAGTACCCAAGGGGAGCCACGTGCATTTCCCCAGCACCAGGCCACTCTCCAAGGCTTCCTCCTCCTCCTCCTCCACCCAAGCTTTGCCAACTCTCACTCATTCCAGTCCCTGGGCCTACAGGTCAGCCTTTCCCAGGGGACACCAGCAGCACCCCTCCATTTGGGGCTGCCCCACAGCCCCTGCACCTGGCAGAGGCTTTGTGTCCTTCCTGCACTAAATTGTTTATTTTCCATCCAAAACTGTATGACTAAGAAGAAACAGGACAGTCCTAGTCTCCTTGGGGCTTATCTTCCAAGCCCAGAGATCTTCCCTGAAGCCCTAAGCTGTCCCTCTCCTGCCCCTCGCACTAGCCCCCAGCCTCTCCAATCTCTGCCTCCTTCTCTGCTCACAGGCCAGGGGTATTCTCCTTGGACCTTCCTGGCCAGCTCCCCTCAGAACCCCCCTCCCTTCTGCTCATCCTTGCTTGCCCCCCTCACTTCACACTGTGCCCCCCTGAATTCCTCTCAAGGGCTTCCAAGTTATTTCCATTGGGCTCCACAGACCTTTAAACCCACCCTTTGCTCTTCACAGCTCACGGATGCAGTGGCTCCCCGGTGCAGCCCCGCCCCCCTTGTCCCTGCTGGTGGCTCTTGCCCCTTCAGCCCACGTCTCAGAGCCCTCACATACCCACAGCCCGACGGCCATCACCACCACAAAGTAGACAACGATGACAGAGATGTCGGCCGCATTGCGGATGCGCTCGTGTGGCGCAAGGGGTGAGGTAGTGTCGGTCGTGGGGCTCCAGGTGGTAGTGTCCATGGCGGCGGTGGCGATGCGTCCCTCCCGCCCAGGCCACTCGCTCCTTATACCGCCTCCGGGTTAATAATCAGCCCCGAGGGAGGGCGCCCGCGAAGTCGCGCGGTGCGGCTCCTGCGCTGCACCGTCGGGGAGCAGCTTTGGACGCAGAGAGCGCTGAAGGAGGAGCAGGTGGAGCTGTTGGCAGAAAGGGTGGCAGGCTGGCAGGTAAGGGCTGTTCCGTGAGTGGGGAGGGGCCATCCGGGGGGTGGTGCCCGCCTGGCACAAAGGCCGGCTGTGTTCCCGGCAGGGTAGCCTCGCCTGCTCTGCCAGGGGCAGAGAGGGTGCGGCTCCATTGAGGAACCAGGCTGCCTGAGGCCAGGGGCCTAGAGGCTTCAGGTCGCCTGCCACCTGCCCTTGGACCAGTACTGAGGCTTCTGCAGACTCCGGTTCTCCATGTGTAAAACGGGTACAAGACTGTTCCCAGGATTCAGCCAAGTTCTTGGTCTCTGTGGAGAAAATTCTGGGGAAGACCACTTGTTGGGTATTGCTGGCAAGAAATTCAGAACAATTTCTTGGCCATGGGGACAGCCACCCACCTACCTACATTTCTGGCGCCCCTGCAGCCCCCAGAGGCACTGTTACTGCCACTGTGAGGAGGAAAAAAGAGAGACGAGGAGAAGGGATCCCACTGGGAGTTTTTCTTTGCCCTGTGCCTCACCCAGTAATTGATCTGGGGCCCTTCTGGGGCAGATAGAAGCGAGGATACTAGAGAATCCCTTCCATGGAGCTCATCATATGTTGACCCTTCCTGGGGATTCAGCCTGCCCATCTGGAGACACATGTCTAAGTTGAAAGTCAGGGCTCAGCACAGAGATGACTGAGAAAAGAGGCATGATTCACCCAAGGTCACACAGTGAGCTAGTGACAGAGCTGGTCCTACAACCTAGACCAGGGTAGGCCTAGTTCAGAGGAAGGTTGGAGATGCTCTCAGGTGCTAGCACTAGGGAGCTTTGCTGGAGTGATGAGGTACAGGGAGGGGGAAGGACCACATAAACCCTGCCCGGACTCTGTTCTGCCTCAGGTCCTCCCTGCCCACCACCAGACAACCATCCACTGCCCAAATGCCAACAACTGATTTATTTGCACCTCACTGTCTCTGAGGTCCACTCCCCTCCTCCCTCATCAGCACTTGCTCTTCCTACTGAGGCTGCAGTCAAAGAATCATTATTTGGACTGCATCCATGTAGGTCTTCCCCATTTCCCCCCACCCACTCCCCTAAACTGAGTAAGGTTATGCCCAGGGCCCAACATAATGCCTGGCCACCAGGAACAGGAATTCCTCTTCTGGGGAACCCAGAAGCAGGGGATCTTCAACATGGATGTCCTTCAAAATTTCAAGCTGAGCCATCAGCCACAGCTTGGAGCAATTGACCTTTCATCTATATCCATCTGTTCCCGAATTCAGCAGAGCATTTCCACCTGGCTCCGCCCAAGCAGAGCCCCTGCCCTCAGGAAACTTCCAGTGTGATCTGGAAATGAGCTCATCCACAGCAAAAGTTCAGCCCTGAACCCCCAGCTGCAGGCATCCAGCCTGTGCCAATTTCCAAAAGTGAAGTCTGGCAATGAGCAAATCCGAAAAGTGAGCAGGAGGAAGGACCTGAAGTACTATAGGACCTCAATGGAGGGAATAAACCATTCTTTGATCTTCCTCAGATAGCAAAACATGGATGGCTAGAGAAGGAAAGGATGGCAGCCTGGAAGAGACCAGAAAATGCATTCATTCATTCATTCATTCATTCACTCATTATACATTCATTCATTCTTGCAACACAAGAACTACTTCTATGTGCCAGGTCATGTGTGCCAACCCTGGGGATATAGCTGTGCACAAGATTCACAGGGTTCTTGCCCTCACAAGGCTTCCAACCCAGTGGGAGAGATAGACCATCATCAAAAATGAGACAAATACCTATAAAATTAGCATTGTGATATGTGCTTTGAAAGAGACATAGTAATGCTCCAAATGTGTAGCAAGGATTTTAACATGGAGATGAGGTAAAGCTGGGGGAAGGCCTCAGAAGGTCCGGTTTGAACAGGACCTTAAAAGAAGAACGAGCAAGGTAAGATGGGAGTGAGGGATGTAGCAGGAGAGGGCAAGCTGGGGCTAAAAATAAAAAATAAATTAAAAAACATGTCAGTACCAAGTATTCCCCTACCATGGCAGGGTGGCAGGGGGAGTCCAGGATACCTGAGGCCCTTTTGCAATTTCTGTTCCTCACTGGTCTCCTCTAAAAGGACAATTTATACCCAAGAAAACAGCACAGAGATTCCTCAAAAAATTAAAAATAGAATTACTCTGTGATCCAAGAATCCCATTTCTGGATTATATATCCAAAGGCAATGAAATCAGTATCTTGAAGAGATATCAGCACTCCCATGCTCATTAAAGCATTATTCAGAATATCCAAGTTGGAAACAGTTTAAAGTGTCCATGAGCAGATGAATGGATAAAGGAAATGTGGTGTATATATATACATACCACATTTATGTATATGTCTATGTGATGGAGTATTATTCAGCCATAAAAAAGGAAATCCTGCCCTTGGCACCACCATGGATGAATCTAAAGGACATTATGCAGACAGATAAAGACAAATACTGTTTAATCTCATCTATATGCACAGTCTAAAAAAGTCAAACTCAAAATGAATTACTGGGACCTCATCAAAATAAAAATCTTCTGCACAGTGAAGGAAACAATCAGCAAAACTAAAAGACAACCGACAAATGCAAAATTTGTCATATTTGCAAATGACATATCAGATAAAGGGTTAGTATCCAAAATCTATAAAAAACTTATCAAACTCAACACCTGAAAAACAAATAATCCAGTGAAGAAATGGGCAAAAGACATGAATAGACACTTCTCCAAAGAAGACATCCAGATGGCCAACCGACACATGAAAAAATGCTCAACTTTACTCATCATCAGGGAAATACAAATCAAAACCACAATGAGATACCACCTCACACCAGTCAGAATGGCTAACATTAACAACTCAGGCAACAACAGATGTTGGTGAGGATGTGGAGAAAGAGGAACACTTTTGCATTGTTGGTGGGAATGCAAATTGGTGCAGCCACTCTGGAAAACAGTATGGAGGTTCCTCAAAGAAGTAAAAATAGAACTACGCTACGACCCAGCAATTGAACTACTAGGCATTTGTCCATGGGATACGGGGGTGCTATTTCGAAGGGACATATGCACCCCCATGTTTATAGCAGCACTATCAACAATAGCCAAAATATGGAAGGAGCCCAAATGTCCATCAATGGATGAATGGATAAAGAAGATGTGGTATATATATATACAATGGTGTATTAGTTGGCAATCAGAAAGAATGAAATCTTGCCATTTGCAATTATGTGGATGGAACTGGAGGCTATTATGCTAAGTGAAATTAGTGAGTCAGAGAAAGACAAAAATCATATGACTTCACTCATATGAGGACTTTAAGAGACAAAACAGATGAACATAAGGGAAGGGAAACAAAAATAATATAAAAACAGGGAGGGGGACAAAACAGAAGAGACTCATAAATATGGAGAACAAACTGAGGGTTGCTGGAGGGGTTGTGGGAGGGGGGATGGGCTAATGGGTAAGGGGCACTAAAAAATCTATTCCTGAAATCATTGTTGCACTATATGCTAACTAATTTGGATGTAAATTTTAGAAAATTAAAAATAAAAAAAATTAAAAAACCAAACTCATAGAACCAGAAAACAGAATGATGATTGCCAAGGGCTAGGGAGGGGGTGGGAGAAATGGGGAGATGTTGGGCAAAGGTTCCAAACTTCAAGTTATAAGATGCAGATGTATCAAGTTATAAGATGTATGATGACTAGATCTAATGCAGTGTATAATGACTATAGTAAACAACATTGTATGTATACTTGAAAGTTGCTAAGAGATTAGATTTTAAGTGTTCTCACCACAAACACACACACACACATACACACAATGGTAACTATGTAAGGTGCTGGGTGCTGGATATGTTAGTTAACTTAATTGTGGTAATTCTATCCCACTGTATGCATATATTAATTAAATCATCACATTGTACGCCTTTTAAAAAATCATGCTGTACAACCCAGGTTTTTTAAAAAAATAATTATTTTCTCTACACAGATGCTTCCAGGAAACACAGTATGATACACCACCTGCCCCCCACAGCTGGCCAGAGCTGCTGGACCACTGCTCACTGGTAAAGATCCTGTTGGCCTCTCTCCTGCCCTCCCTGGTGCCAACCAAAATCAGGCTCTGGTCACAAAAAAGAACCTTCTTACCAGAACCCCAAGGGAAATAAAAAAGCTACCCAAACAGCCAGACCAGGGGGAAGATGGGGCTGATGAGGAAAGACAGACATAAAAGCAAGAAGCAGACCCCATCTGAGTTCACAATCTCAGGTCAGATTGGGGTCCTAAGTTTGAAAAACCAGATGCCCACAGATTCACAGCTAAACCTGACTGTTGAGAGAATACTATTCAAATGACTCAATATCTACAGATGGCAGGGGAGGAACCCAGATTTGGAGTGTAATGCCTCACCACTATGTGGGAATTCTCCTGTTGCCTCTTCTCTGCCTTCCTTCCACACTACTCAGGTGTCTAGGTCCCACAGGAGTCCTACCTGCTTCTACCAGCCCAGGAGCTCTTCCCCAGCAGGCCTCGAATGTGCAGTGTCCACCTCTTACTGGCCAAACTGTGCTCCTAAACTCTTGTCACACAGTGAAATAAACAGCCTAGGTGCAGAGGCTGTGAGTTTGGGAAGTTGCCTGGGGAGGGGAAACCACATAACTAGTTTGAATCATAGCACAGCCATCATCCAGCAGCAGACCGTGGATAGTTCATTTGACATCCGTGATTCTCCATTTGAACATCTGTAAAATGGCATAGACAAGGACTGTCTTGTGAACCTGTGAGGTCCAAATGAGATGAAAATGCAAAGGAGCCTCACTGACAATAAAAAAGGCAAAGGTGACGTACTGCTATGATTTTCTCTTTTTTCCTTTCCCTTGTTGCAAGCTCAGTTGTGGGAAGCAGACTGTTGATCAGTGTTATTTGTTTCCTGAGGGTGCTGTTAACAAATTATCACAAATTTGACAACTCAAAAGAACAGAAATGTATCCTCTCGTGGTTCTGGAAGGCAGAAGTCCAAAATTGGTTTCAATGGGCTGAAATCCAGGTTTCAGCAGGGCTGCATTGCTCCAGTTTTAAGCAGGATCCTTCCCTGCCTCTTCCAGCTTCTGGTGGTGCCAACAGTCCTTGGCTTGTGGTCACATCACTCCAATCTCTGCCTCTATCTTTGTGTGTATGTGTGGTAAAATATACATAACATAAAACTTCCCATCTTAATTATTTTTAAGTGCACAATTCAGTGGCATTAATATATTCACAATATTGTGCTACCATCACTACTATCTATATCCCAAGACTTTTTCATCATCCCACACACTCTCTATCCCTGAAACACTAACTTCTTATGTTCCCCTGGAAACCATCATTCAGCTTTCCATCTCTATGAATTTGACTATTCTAGGTACCTTTAGCCAAGAGGAATCATACAATCTACCTCTGTCTTCACAATGCTTTCTCTTCTGTCTGTCAAATCTTCCTCTGTCACTAAGGACATTTGTGATGGTATTTAGGGTCCACCAGGGTAATCCAGGATCATCTATCCTCATCTTAAGATCCTTAACTTAATAACATATGCAAAGACCCTTCTTCTAAATAAGGTAGCATTTACAGGTTCCAACAATTAGGACCTGATATCAGATGGCCATTATTCAGCTACTGCAGTGATGGTGAAGGAGTCCGAATATGGAAGGATTTGTTGGAAGAATCAGGATTGGAGCTGCTTTGGGAAAGGTGGAGTGGGGAAGAAGACACTCCTGGAGGGGGTGAGTCTAGGCCAAAAGGGGTAAAAGCCCAAAAGCTTCCAGGCAAAGAGGAAGTGAGAATAAGTGAGAAGGGCCAGGAGAGGGAAACAATGAGTTGGCCTCAGGCTGCCTGCCCTTCTTCCCCAAGCCCCAAGCTGGTATCTGGGCATGAAAGGAGTAAAGGAAAGGACAGAAAGCTAAGAAGAACAAAATGCTCCTGGCCCTCCCTCTAAAGCTGAAGTCAATAGTAGTTGACCTTGGTGGTCTCTATGCAATCATCTGAACCCTAGCTAGGCCTCTGTCATGCTGGGTCACCTTGGGCAAGCCCCTTATGTTCACTGAGAACCACCTCTACAGTGGGGATTGAATCTGAACTAACAAAGGCTTGCTGAGTACCCACCATGCATATCAGTTTTGGGCTGGGACCAAAACCCAGGTTGCTTAATGGTAGGCTGTAGCTCTTTCCTCTACATTCCAAATCCCAGACAGGCTTCAGGAAGAAGCTGCAGGGTGAGACGCTGCAAGGTGTCTTAGCCTACCTCTCCTAGAGCTCTTCACAGGGTACTGCCTCAGCCCCAGGCCTTAGGCTGGGGCAACAGGAATAACACATGGATGATGGATGGCCCAGAATCAAGAGACCTGAGTTCAGGTACTGGTTACTCTGCCAAGTGGCCTTAGATAAGTCACTTTTCCCCTTTAATACTGTTTTCTCACCTACCAAATTGGCAGAATTTGACCAACTGGTCCCTTAAGAAAGATGCTGGTACCAATTCTATGACTCTAATCAGGTCCCTGAATTTCCCTGATCTTCTATCTCTCATTTATAAACTGGGGACATTAAGCCCTGGACAGTTGCATGTCACAAGCATGTCAATTCTACTTCATCCTAAATCTCACCCCTCACTATGTCTGCTGGCCCCAGGGCTCACATTTTCTACTGCTCACCACCATTTCTAAAATTGGAAAGGGTGACTATGACCCTCCCTACACAGTCCTCACCCAATGAGCTTGGCAGCTCTAAAGCAGTGTGGGAAGCAGACCTGGTTGGAATTGTGCCTCATATGTAAAACACTTCAGCACACTGCCAAGCACATATTCAGTTTTCAATAAAATGTTAACTTTAATCTTCATCTTCATCTCCTATCTAGACTCAAAGTCATGGGGCCTGGGGCCCTGCCCTCAAAGAGCAGAAGACAGATATGAAAAAGAAAACCTATACTGTGTGTTGAGACAAATGATACAACTTTAATCTTCACAATGGTCCTATTGTTTTTCCATTTTATGGATGGATCACTGAAACAGTGGTTAAGTAACTTGTCCAAACTGGTAAATGGCCATGCTGGCACTCAAAGTCATGCATGTATAATACCAAAGCCTGTATTTTAACTACTGGAAAAGAGGGTAGGGAGAGAAGGGGAGATGAAGGAAGAGTGAAGCTCTAGCCCTGATTCTAAGCCTACTCCCCAGCCAGCATCCCTGTATTCCTCCCCTGCCTCATCCCTGGGTTGGCATTTGGCCCCAGCTACCTGTAGGTGTGAGACATTTCACTGAGTGACTAATTATAACAGATGCAGGCAAGAGTCAGCAGCATTACTATCTTCTGCCAAACACCCTGGTTTCTTGATAACCCACAGCTCAGGATTAGAGTAGGTAAAGTAGCAGAGTTAACTGTCACTCAAGTCCTGACATTGTAACTGTCACCCCATGTGTTCTAACTCCCTCTGTAAGATGAGACAGAGAAGCAGCTCCTGACAGGAGGTAGCCAGAGGCCTGCTGGGATTGGCTAAGGAACTCATCAGAGCTCTCACCTGTGAATCTTACCCCACACAGCCAATGCCACCAATCCATCAACCCACACTGAGAAAACCAAGCTCAAAAATCCTTGGGCAACTGAAAAACCCATGAAGGTAACAGTGGGAACGGCAAGTCATTCATATATTCAACAAATATCAGTTGTGCATCTGTCAAGGCTTTAGGGGTACAAAGTGAACAAGATAAATGTAGCCCCTTTCTTTGAGGAACCTAAAACTCATGCATGTGCTTAATGGGTATTGGGTTTCCTTTTGGGATGATGACAATGTTTTGGAACTAACAGTTGCATGCACTTAATCCCATGAAATTGTTCACTTTAAAATGATTAATTTATATTATGTGAATTTCACCTCAATTAAAAAATAAAAAATAAAAACCATAACCATGCATAAGGCATCAGGCCTGGAGACAATAAAAATTTAATTCTCACCCAGATGATTTCTTCCCAACTTGTTGACTGATCCTAAAATTTCATGAGTTTCATTCATTTGTTCAACTAATCATTTGAGGAGAATGAAAAGGTGAATTTGTTTCACCATCAAAAGAATATCTTCTCCCATGTAATGGCTGGTCCTGATAATTCTATATTAATAAATGTCACTCGTTCATTCATTTAGAGTATCCATTCTACACCAGGTACTGGGGTTACAAACTTGAATAAGACACAATCTTTGCAATGAATATAAAAGTGCAGCTATCTCTTCAAGATACTGATTTCAATTCCTTGGTATATATACTCAAAAGTGGGATTGCCAGATCATATAGTTCTACTTTTATTATTTTTTATCTTTTTAAAAATACTTCCATTTGGGCATAGTTAACACAGTTTCAGGTGTACAACATAGTGATTCAGTATCTCTATTCCTTATTCTATGCTTACCACAGTGTAGCTATCATCTGTCCTGATATGTTACAATATCATTGACTGTATACCCTATGCTGTGCTTTTTATTCTTGTGACTTACTCGTTCCATAACTGGAAGCCTGTACCTCCAACTCTTCATCACTCATTTTGCCACCTTCCCACCCTCCTTCCCCCTGGCAACCATCAGTTTGTTCTCTGTATTTATAGATCTGATTCTGCTTTTTGTTTATTTATTCATTTGTTTTGTTTCTTAGATATGGAAACAACCTAAATGTCCATAGATAGACAAATAGATAAGGAATATGTGGTACACACGTACACGCACGCACACACACACACACACACACACGCACACATACGGGGGGAATATTACACAGCCATAAAAAAGGATGAGATCTTGCCATTTGCAACAACATGGATGGACCTAGAGAGTATTATTCTAAGTGAAATAAGTCAAACTGAGAAGAACAAATACTATATTATTTCACTCATGTGTGGAATCTATTCTTCCTGTGTGTGTGTGTGTGTGTGTGTGTGTGTGTGTGTGTGTGTGGAATCTATTCTTAATTTTTTGAGGAAACTCCATGTCTTTCATAGTGGTTGCACCAATTTACATTCCCACCAACAGTTCCCAAGGTTCCTTTTTCTTCATATCCTCACCAACACTTATCTCTTGTCTTTGTGATAATAGCCATTTTAAAAAGCATGAGATGATATTTCATTGTGTTCTTTTGATTTCTACAATGATTAGTGATGTCAATCACTCTTTGTGTATCTGTTGACTTTTCATATATTGTATCAGTTCCTTATATTTTTTGGATATTAAAAAATGGTAACTATGTGAAGTGATGAATGTATCAACTTGACTGTAGTAGTCATTTTAATATATATCATATATATTAAATATATATATATATATAATCATCACATTATATACCTTAAATACATGTAATTTTGTCAATTACATATCAATAAAGCAAAAGGGGAGGAAAGAATAAAATACACACTAGCCAAAAAAAAAGACACATTCTCTGCCTTGGGGCCCTTCCAGTTCATCAAGGAAAGTTTACATCTGATATGCACGTGCTGTTCCCTATGCAAGGACACTTTCTCCCCTGCTCTTTGCCTGGCTAACTATCATAATCCTGTCAACTTAATTTTTTCCAAGAAGATTTCTGAACTGCACCCTACTCCTAGCCAAGCCCTATTCTCATCTTTCCTGTCTCATTTTTAATTCACATTTAGTTGCATAGTTATATTTAATGCCTATGGACCCCACTGGACTATAAGCATCATGAGAGAAGTGCCAGTGTCTCTTGGCCATCACTATGCCTAGTACTGCGGCTGGCATATAGTAGATGCTCAATAAATATTATATGGGTGCATAAATGAATTAAAATAATGAACACAGGGATGCGTGGGTGGCTCAGTTGGTTAAGCATCCGACTTCAGCTCAGGTAATGATCTCGTGGTTCGTGAGTTCAGGCCCCATGCTGACAGCTCAGAGCCTGGAGTCTGTTTCGGATTTTGTGTGTGTCTCTCTTTCTACCCCTCCCCTGCTCATGCTCTGTCTCTCTCTCTCTCTCTAAAATATACATTTTAAAAAATTTAAATAATGAACACAAACAATTATGATGTGATAGATGCTCTAACAGTGAGGGAAGATGAGATAAAACACGCCTTACTTCGTCTCTCTAAGGAATATAGAGAGAGGGGCAAAAGAAATAATCATTAAGAGGGGATATTTGCACTGAATCTTTAGGGATAATACCAGTTCCTGAAGTAACACAGCTGAGATGAGCTTTTGAGATATGAGAGCACACAGTATGCATATTCAGAGACAGTAAGTGGTTGTGGTCTGCATGACTGGACGGAACAGCAGAAGATAAGACCAGAGATGTGGGCAGAAATTAGCCCACAGGAGATCTTGTGTGACATACTAAGCATCCTGGAATTCATCCCATAGAACACTGGAAAGCCAGTAAACAGGGGTTCCTGACCTTAGACTCATAGGCCCCTCAGAGGTGGGTTTTGAACATCCAAGGATTCTAAAATTGTATGTACAATTGTGGTCAGATTTGTGATTTCAGTTCTTATCAGATTCTCGGAAAGATCCGTGACTCCAAAAAAGTTTAAGAACCACCACCTTCCCTGACCACCCTAACTAAAACAGCCCCCGTACCCCCACCCCAGTTTACTGACTTTCATAGTAGTTATAACAAAATGTAAGTATCTTGTTAATTTCTTTGCTACTTGCTTACTGCCTATTTCTCCTCTGACAGAGCAGGGAATTTGTCTTGTTCAAGGTTCTATCTCCAGTGCCTATCATACATGACCTGGAACATAGATAGCTCAATAAATATCTGTTGACTAAGTAAATCTAACTGTAGGTGTTTTTTTAACTGTGGTAAAATAATATATAATATATAATATAAACATAATATAAAATTTACCATCTTAACTATTTTTAAGTGTGTGGTTTAGTGGCATTAAATACATTCACATTGTTGTACAGCCATCACCCCCATCCATCCACAGAATTCCTTTCACCTTGCAAAACTAAAACTCTTTATACCCATTAAATAATAACTCCTCAGCCCCTGGCAACCATCATTCTACTTTCTGTCCCTATGGCATTGACTACTCCAGGTATCTAATATAAGTGGAATCATAGAATCTGTGTCCTTTTGTGACTGGCTTATTTCACTTAGCATAATGTCCTCAAAGTTCATCCATGTTGTAACATGTCTTATAATTTCCTTTTTAAGGCTAAACAATTCCACTTTGTATATCATATTTTGTTCATTCATTCACTCAGTGATGGACACTTAGATTGCTTCCACCTTTTAGCCATTGTGAATAATGCTGTTAAGAACATGATGTGTACGTATTTTCTTAGTCCTTTTTGAAATAAGAGTAGTCACAGGATGGGTGAGCGGATGAATGGATAATGATGGATGGATGGATGGATGGATGGATGGGTGGATGGATAGATAGATACATTAAAACACCTGAACTGAGAGTCAGGAGATCTGTTTACTGTCCTAACTATGACATTTCCCATCTACATGACACACCAGACATCAGGGATACTATGAAGTAACACTTATGCCCATTGTAACAATGGCAGCAGTATTAATGGGAATTTCAAAATATTCATAAAGATGAGTAACTCTGTGCTATTTCATGATCACAGTTGTAATGCGTCAGTAAAAGGATTATGTACTAGATTTAAAGGTGTTGCTGACTATGAAGAATGGGGTTTCCCAGAGTGGTAACCCTGAGAAGAAAGGTAGTGATTCCAGCTGGGTAAAAAATCACATTTAGTATCAAATATGAAACAAGCATAACATGAGTCAAAACAGCAAAATCAGAGTCACCAAAAATTCAGGACCTTGAGCCAAAAGATACTGGCAGCAAACAGATTCAAATGCCAAAGAAATGTGTATAAATGAAAGGTACAGAGAGAGGAGATTTTGAAGATATTGAGCTCTGCTCTGAACTGGCCTACAGGATTTGCTCATCCATGATCTCACCATCCATGGCAACTGTAAGAAACAACCCCAAGAAAAAAATGAACAAAAAATATGTAGGTAGTCCAAATATATATAAATATAATTATTATAAACAGTCTATATAAAAGGAAATACTAATGACATATAAACATATTAAAAGATGTCCAATCTCTCTCTAATATGGCAAATGCAAAACTACAGTGAGATACTATTTTTTTTACCTATCAGACTGGAAAAGATCACAAATTGATAATATATCATGTTATAAGAGAAAACAGGTACTCACACATTACTGGTGGAAGCATAAATTGGTACCACCTCTAAGAGAGAAATTTGAGAACATCCATCAAAATTATATCAAGAGAATGAGAAGACAAGCTGCAGAATGAGAGAAAATACTTACAAAAGACAAATCTGATAAAGGACTGTTAACCAAACTATCAAAGAACTCTTAAAACTCAACAATAAGAAAATGAGTAATCCAACTAAAAAGTAGGCACAAGATCTGAACAGACACCTCATCAAAGACATACAGATATCTTTTGATATGCAAAAGATATGCAAATAAGCATATGAAAAGATATTCCACATCATATGCCATTAGAGAATTACAAATTAAAACAACAACAAGATGTCACTACATACCTATTAAAATAACCAAAACCCAAAGCGCTGACAACACCAAATGCTGGCAAGGATGTGGAACAATAGGGACTCCCATTCATTGCCGATGCAAACAAAAAGTACAGCCACTTTGGAAGACAGGCAGTTTCTTATGAAACTAAACATATTCCTTCCTACCATATGATCCAGCAGTTGTGCTCTATAGTATTTACTCAAAGGAGTTGAAAGCATGTTTGCACAAAAACATGCATACAGATGTCTATAGCAGCTTTATTCATAATTGCCCAAACTTGGAAGCAACCAAGATATCCACCGGTAGGTGAATGAATAAATAAACTGTGTACATGCAGAAAATGGAATATTATTTGATGATGAAAGGAAGTAAGCTATCAAGTCATGAAAAGACATGGAGGAATGTTAAAGGGACATTAATAAGTGAAAAAAGCCAATCTGAAAAAGCTATATACTGTGTAATTCTAACTATATGACATTTCATAAAAGGCAAAACTATGGAAGCAGTAAAATGATTCATGGTTGCCAGGAGTTAGAGAGGAAAAGGAGATGAATACATGAACACAGAGAATGTTTAGAGTAGTGAAATTATTCTGTATATTATAATGATGGATATATTTGTGTCCATTATACATTGGTCAAAACTCATAGAACGTACAACACCAAGAGTGAACCCTAATGTAAATTATAGACTTTGGATGATAATGAGGTATATCCATCAATTATAACAAACGTACCACTCTGGTGGAGGATATTGATAGTGACAGAGGATGAGAATAGGGGTAGTGGGTGGTAATATGGGAAATCTATTCAGTTTTTCTGTAACCTAACACTGCTCTGAACTGGCCTACAGGATTTGCTCATCCATAATCTCACCATTAATAACAACTGTAGGAGCCAACCCCAACAGAAAAATGAACAAAAAATATAAAGAGTCCAAATACACATAAATATATAATATATATATAAAGTTATACACATTATAACTTTTGACCCAATAATTTTACTTCTAAGGATTTATGCTACAGATAGACTTACATAAAGGTAAATGATCTATGTTCAAAGTTATTTATTGCAGCACTATTTATAATAGAAAAAGACTAGAAGCAACCTAAAAGCCCATTCATAAACAACTGGTTAAATATATTATGTTTTATCCACTTAATGCAGCCATTAAAAAAAAAAAGAAAAGAAAACTCTTGAGTATAAATACGGATTGATCTCAAGGTGATTTTGTTAGGTTAAAAAATCAAAGTGGGACACCTGGGTGGCTCAATCTGTTAAGCATCGGACTCTTGGTTTTGGCTCAGGTCATGATCTCACAGTTCAAGAGTATGAGCCCTGCATTGGGCTCCGCACTGATAGTGCAGAGCCTGCTTGAGATTCTCTTCCTCTCCCTCTCTCTCTGCCCCTCCTTCACTCTCTCTTTCAAAAATAAATAAACTGTGAAAAAAAATCAAAATGTGCAGAACAATATATAGTATGCTACCATTAGTGTAAAATGGGGGGTAGGAAAAGAATATACACACAGGTCTGCTTATGTGTACATTAAAAATCTCTTGGGGTGCCTAGGTGGTTCAGTCAGTTGAGTGTTTGACTTTGGCTCAGATCATGATCTCACAGTTCATGAGTTTGAGCCCCAAGGAAGGCCCTGCACTGACAATGTGGAGCCTGCTTTGGTTTTTCTCTCTCTCCCTCTGGCTCTCTGCCCCCCTCGAAAATAAACAAACAAACAAACTTTTTAAAAAAAATCTCTTGTATACACAGGAAACTGGCAAAATTGGTTGGTTTCAGGAAGAAAATTTCGATGGCAGGGAAGCTTTCTCTATATACACTTATGTACTTTATGAACCATGGAAATGTATTGTTTACTAAATCAATAGATAGCAGGAGGAAGGAAGGGAGGGAAGGAAGACGAGGGAGAGGAGGAGAATAAATACTACACTAGGATCACTGAATATCCTAATGTAGACTGTGGACCCAAGCACGGGGCCTCATTTTTAATGGAGAGCCACTATAAAGTCCATTTGCGCTGCTCTCTGGCAAGTAGTTGTCATTCCAGGTCCCAGTGTCAGTGTCTTACTTTGACTCATTCTGAGTCACACCCTACTTGTTTCCCACTTCCACTCCTTGGGAAAGCACCTGGGCTGGGAGGGCTTCCTTAAGTATTCACCAAAGTCATGGTCCCATGTGGAAGAGCTGTGAGCTCTTGGGGACAAAGACCTCTTTGAATACAACTGTCATTAACATGATTACACCCACAAAACCCTGATATGGGAAGACTCTTTGTGCCTTCTGGAGCATAGGATGCTGCTGGTGAGTAGCCTGAAGAGCCAGTTTTTTAATGCCTGAATCAGTCATGTGTCAGGTTTTCAATTTAAATGATAGACTCTTTGACTGAAAAGAGTTAAGAGCATTCAACTGACCCCCTCATTCTATAGTGGAAATTGAGACCCAAAGAGGAAGGTTACTTGTCCAAAGCCACAGCATGGTCTCTGAATTCCTAATCCAATGCTCTGTCTTCTCCAAAAACATTGTTCAAAACAAACTTATAATTTCTTATAAAGTTAAAGCCATACCTTGTAATTTCACTTTTAAATATTTATTCAAGAGAAGTGAAAGCATATGCTATGCTCTGAATGTGTCCCCACCAAAGTTCATATGTTGACTCCTAAAACCCAAAGGCAATAGTATTGAAAGTGGAGTCTTTGGGAGGTAATTAGGTCATGAGGGTGGAGCCTCACAGATGAGATTATTGCCCTAAAAAAGAGGCCCCAAAGAGCTCTCTAGCCCCTTCTACCAGGTGAAGACACAGTGAGAAGTCATGAGCTATGAACCCAGATGAGGGCACTTGCCAAAACTTGACCATGCTGGCTCTTTGATGTTGAACATTCTCATCTCTGAAACCATGAGAAATAAATTTCTGCTGTTTATAAGCTACAACATCAGTGGTGTTGTGTTATAGCAGCCTGGTCCAACTAAGGCAACATATATCCACAAGAAGTCTAGTATATGAATGTTCACAGCAGCTTTATCTATAATAGCCAGAAAGTAGAAACAACCCAAAAATCCATTAAAAGGTAAATGGCAGCACCTGGGTGTCTCAGTCAGTTAAGCATCTGACTCTTGATTTCAGCTCAGGTCATGATCTCGCAGTTTCATGAATTTGAGCCCAGCACCAGGCTCTGCGTTGGCAGTGTGGAGCCTGCTTGGGATTCTTTTTCTCTTTCTCTTTCTCTTTCTCTTTCTCTTTCTCTTTCTCTCTCTCTCTTTCTCTTTCTCTTTCTCTTTCTCTTTCTCTTTCTCTTTCTCTTTCTCTTTCTCTTTCTCTCTGTCTCTCTCTCTCTCTCTTTCTCTGCCCCTCCCCCATTTGTGCTATCTCTGTCTCTCTCAAAACAAATAAATAAACTTTAAAAAAAACTTTAAAACAGAGAGGTGCCTGGGTGGCTCAATTAGTTGAGCAACTGACCTTGGCTCAGGTCATGATATCATGGTTTGTGAGTTTGAGCCCTGCATCAGGCTCTGTGCTGACAACTCAGAGCCTGGAGTCTGCTTCAGATTCTGTCTCCCTCTCTCTCTTCCCCTCCCCTGCTTGCACTCTGCTGTCTCTCTCAAAAAAAAAAATAAATAAACATTAAAAAAAAATCTTTTAACTTTAAAAAAAGAGGTAAATGGATAAACAATTTGTGGTATATTTATTCAATGAAATGCTACTCATCAATAAAAAGAAACAAACTACCAATTCAGAGAGCAACATAGATGAATCTCATAGACAATGAATTGAGAAAAGAGGGTGAACATAAAATTACCTATTGTATTATTCCATTTGTACATAGTTCTAGAGCATGCTCTACGGTGATAGAAAATAGAACAGGGGCACTTGGGTGGCTCAGTCAGTTAAGCAACTGACTTCAGCTCAGGTCATGTTCTCACAGTTCATGAGTTCAAGCCCTGCGTCGGGCTTGAGCAGGAGCCTGGAGCCTGGAGCCTACTTCATATCTTCTCTCTCTCTCTCTCTCTCTCTCTCTCTCTCTCTCTCTCTCTCTCTCTCAAAAATAAATAAAACATTTTAAAGCTAATCATTAAAAAAAAAAAGAAAATAGTACATAGCTGTCTGGGACAGGAAAGGGATGAATGGCTGCAGAGGGGTATGAGAGAACTTTTTGGGTATTGTCAATATTCCATAACTTGATTGAGATGGTAGTTACATGGGTATAAACATTTGTCAAAATTCACCAAACTATGGTTACAGATGATGACTACACTTAGCATGGTAAGCATTAAGTAATGTATAGAATTGTTGACTCAATGTATTATACACCTGAAACTAATATAACATTGTGTTAATTATATTTAGATAAAAATTATATATTTTTTAAATTCATCAAATTTGTATACTTAAAATCTGTGTATTTCATTGTATGTAAATTGTACCTTAAAAGAGTTAATTAATTAAAAAAGGGAAAAACAAGCCTTTATATGTATATGTATATCACTCTTTCCTATTTACAGAGCACTTTCTCACCTCTTTTTTATAATGCCTTATATAGAGAAAGGTTTAACATAAGTACGTCTACATAAGTACAGGTGTGGCAAAAGATGATCCTAGCAGGTGATTTTCAATTCTGAGTTTAACACAGATCTATTAGTATCTTTGAGGAATCAAGAAAGGCTTTACAGAGAAGGCAACATAAAAATACCTATTTAAAAGTCAGACAGAGAAAGACAAATACCATATGATCTCATTTATATGTGGAATGTAAAAAGAAGACTCTATAGATACAGAAAACAGACTGGTAGTTGCAAGAGGCAGGAGTGAGGGGGGTGGTCAAAAGATACAAAATTCCAGTTATAAAATTAATAAGTCCTGGGGATGTAATAAACAACATTGGGACTATAGTTAATAATACTGTATTATATAGTTGAAAGTTGCTAAGAGAGTATTTCTTAAAAGTTCTCATCACAAGGAAAAAAATTCTACGTATATATGGTGATATATGTTAACTAGACTTATTGTGATGATCATTTTGTAATATATACATATATAAAATTATTACATTATACACCTGAAACTAGCATAATGTTATATGCCACTTATACCTCAGTAAAAAAGGAAGAAAGAAACTTATCTAATGTAAAAATACCTATTTAATGTATAAATCTTGTCCAGCATAACAGGGAACTGCATGGGCAAAAGCTTGGGAACAGGAATAGTCAGTTTGGAGGGAAACTTTCTGTATCTGTTCATATAAATTAATAAATTTGTTATTGAATACTTTCTATGTGCCACACACACTGCTCTGGGCATTGGAGGTACCACTATCCTTATTCACATTCTAGTTGTGGAAGATAAATTTTAAAAAACCAGGCAAATAGTGCATATAATATATCAGGCAATGATAAGTGCTGCAAAGGAAAATAAAGCAGAATATGGAGATAAAGATGGTCAGAAAAAGGCAGGGTGATCAAGTAGGACCCCTTACAAACCATATAGAAGGAATGAGGGACTAAGCCACATGATGCCTGGGAGAAGGCCCTCCCAGGTAAAGAGAAAATGCAAGGCCCCTGAAAGGTGAGCATGAAGAGAATAAGAATGAAAGTTTGAGAGACAGACTCAGGACTATGTTATTAAAGGCCTTGGATGCCACTTAATCCAGTAGCAGGAATTCTTCCAGGAATTTAACATAAGGCAAGAGCACTGGACTAGGAATCAAGATTCCTAGATTCAAGTACTGAGTCTGCTTCTAATTTGCTTTTTGACCTTGAGCTAGTGACTTCAACTCTCTGGGATTCAGTTTCCACAGGCATTACATCCCATCTTCAGGGGAGGCTCAAAGGAAGGCAGAAGTAGGACCCCTTAAATTTAATTAATTTAATACCTTTTTAAAAGGTATTAAATGAGGAAGTCCATTGCCCTAAAAGTTGGAAGGAAGAGGTAACATGGATATCCCCAAAATCACTTTGGAGGCCCTCCTCAAGGCCAGAGTGCAGGACTCAGAGAGTATGAGAGAGACCTCTTTGGAAACTACCTACAAAAAATGCTTACGTGACCTGAGGTGGTCTGAAGCCCTCAAGATTTCTGACATCATATGTGTGCATGTTAGGGGATCATCACAGCCAGGACAAGTCCTAATCTGTAGGAGAAAGGAGATAAAGTGTTCAGGCCAGGGAACATGACCGGAAAAAAAGGGTGAAGTTCAAGGCCTTGCACCAAACCCCCACTCTTGTAGACCCAGGTAATGATTCTCTGGAGACCATTGTTAGAATAATAACAAAAGAAGTGTCATTTAGCAATGGCTTGCTATCATTTATTGACTACTATAACAAGTGCTTTACAAACATTATCTTCCTCTTTAATCCTTACAACACTACTATATGATAGGTGCTATCATCCTCGATTTGTAGATAAGAACACCGAAAATTAGATTAAGTAACTCATAAAGGACAGAACTAGAATTTAAATCCATTACTCTTAACCACACATTAAAAATGTGCTCACAAAGCATACATATATCAAATCATTGCAATGTACCCTTTAATATATGCCATTGTAAAAAATAAATTAAAATATATATACATATAATTGTATTTGTCAATTATACCTATATAATATACCTATATAAAAGGAAAATTAAAAGGTGCCCAGAGAGGGTGTCCTGGGAAGAAGGAAAAAAAAAAAAACCTCAGCAGGAACTCAGAATGTCAGCTTCCAGTCCCTGCTCCACTCCTCATTCACCACGTCATCCCAACAAATCTCTTCTCCTCTCTGACCTACAGGTCCTCTGTGAAACCATGAGATTCTCAGCAACCCAGTTCCACCAGTATCTCTCTGCCTCCTGGGCCCTTTGGCCTCCTTCATCTTCTCAGAGATCCCAACATCATGCTAGCACACCTTTTCCCACATTTCCAGCTGTGCCAGACTCAGGTTCTGACAGAGGCCAAAAGTCTTGATGGCCTATGGGTTGAGCATTGGAGAGGAGACTCCAGGAAGCTCTGCTCAGCTCAGGACCCTTGGCTCTTTCCCTGCAACCTTTAGCAAGGCTCATAACTTGAGCCTTATCGCATAATGAGGCTAGTACTTTCGGAGGCCAATAAACCACACACTCCCCCTCAGAAGGTACACAATTTACACAATAACCTAAGTCATGCCAACATACCTCTACTGCAAAAATGTTTAACAGGAGCAGAGTCTCAAATACTGTTATCACAGTATTTATATGTGTTATATCACATATAACAAAGCCATCATGGCTCCTCAGCTACCTCACTAAAGAGCCCAGAGCTAAAGACTTGGCGAAGCCAGCTCACTGCACCCAGAAAGCCAACTGGTCTGCATTTCTAAATCTGCTCTTCTCAGCTGCAACTTGCTAAGCTCCTTTGGAAGACCTGGAAATTAGATAGCTTGAATGTGGGCCCTGAAAAGTTCACTAGAGATGGCATAATCCATTCTCCACCTTTCACAGATGGAACACTGAGGCCCAGTGAGGCCTCCTGGCTCAGCTGGAACCAGAACTCAAGCCTTCTGCCCCCATCCTGCCACCTTGATACTTGCCTTCATTTTATCCTTCAGCCAGTTTGATAAGTCATAAGTGCTATGACAAAAACACCCACATGGTGCTCTAGAGATTTCAGATAAGGCATCGAATGAAGGCTGTGTCCTCAGAGGCAGGGGGTCAGAGAAAACTCCCCAAGATGTGAGCAGTGTCACAAAAGATCAGTGGTAATGGTCCAGGGGAAAGGAGCTAACTGGGCTAGACAGAAAGAAGACACAGAATGAGACTAGGAGCATAGAGGCAAGTTGGAGCACCACTGCATCCTGCACACAGCTGGTGCTCAATAAGTATTTACCAAATAAGAGGCAGCCTGGGATCAAGGGCAGAGCCCTGGGATTCTCTGCCCTTGTCATGGCATATGAACTTGGGTAAGTCTTGCTTCTGCCCTGAGCTCACTGTTGTCACATGATCCATAAGGCAGCCCCAGTTCCATGATGCTGAGATTTGGAAAGAAACACTATGTTTTGGGATGGTACTCCTTCATTCCTCCAGCTGAGTCAGGCAGGGGCATGTTTTTAACCTGCTCAATTCAGGACGAGTTTGACCTAAGAGGCTGGCACCACCCTCTTCAGGTCACACCTGTCTCTGAAACAACAAACACTAATCACCTTATGAGCATTGTCACACCCTCTTTCTGGGAAATTTTCCTTTTCACAGCTGGGGGTGGGGGGTAGCCCAGATATTTTAGGGAGCTACTTGGCCTCAGAGTCTATCCACAGAACACCAGAAGTGGAACAGGGTCAATCATTGAATTCAAGGCAAAAAATAAACAACTTCAGTGAGTGTAAATTTGATTAAGCTCGTGAGAAGTAAATAAATTATATTTTAATACAATAATTTTGAAGGAAAAGTATTAATTTATATAAACTAGTCAACTTTATCAATTCAGTATTTTTTCCAGTTTTATTGAGATATAAAAAAAATCTGGTTTGTTCTTTCCATTTATTAACCGGTTCAGTATTACATGTAGTCCTAGAGAAGGAGTGATAGATCAGATCTCAACCACAGCTCACCTTATGCTTGACAAATGCAAGAGTAGCATCTTGAATATCCAACTGCCCCAAGAAGGAAGAGGGGTGAAAGTAGGGGTGGGCACCTGTATAGTTTCCTATAGCTGCTGTAACAAATTACCACAAACTTGGTAAACTAAAACAACACACAAATTTGATTCAAGTGATAAAACCCAGGTTAAACCTAAACAAGGCAGGGGCACCTGGGTGGCTCAGTCAGTTAAATGTCCACCTCCAGATTTCAACTCAGGTCATGATCTCATGGCTCAAGCCCCACATCAAGCTCTGCACTGGCAGGACAGAGCCTGCTTGGGATTCTCTCTCTCCCTCTCTGTCTGCCCTCCCCTGCTCAGGCTCTGTCTCTCTGTCTCTCTCTCTCTCTCAAAATAAATAGATAAACATGAAAAAATTGTTTTAATAAATAAATAAATAATTTTTAAAATCCTATATAAGGCAAAACAAAACAAGCAGAAAACAACATGAGAGTGACATATTTGTATATTCAACATAATCACGGGAAGGGCCAAATGGGGAGTTAGATTTATATATGACTGGATACAGAAACCCAAATGATATCAAGATTCCTTTCTTCTTAAAACAAAAATTCCTTGTTCTGTGTATCTTGTCTTTTTTTGTTCTATGTTGACTATCAAACTGTAACTGAGCATTTCCATATGGTATGGAACATGATTGCTATTGAAAAGTATTTTTAAGTCATCCAGCATCCAGAGATAAACTCTCTAACCATTTTCCTTACAGGTTTTATTTATGTTATTGTATGCACATATAACACCCCTTGCAACATACATGCACACACACACACACACAGGCATACATAATCATAATTATTTGGGGATCAAACTGTGTACATATAATTTCGTAGCCTGCTTTTGTTACTCAGAATTTTTTAATGAAATTTTTCTGGGGTACCTGTATGGCTGAGTAGGTTACGTGGCCAACTTCATCTCAGGTCATGAGCTCTCATAATTCATGGGTTCGAGTTCCCCATTGGGCTCTGGGCTGACAGCTCAGAGCCGGGAGCCTGCTTGAGATTCTGTGTCTCCCCTCTCTCTCTGCCCCTCCCCCACTCATGCTTTTTGTCTCTCTCTCTCTCAAAACTAAACATTAAGTTTTTTTTAAAAGAAAAGTTTTCTTGTTATTAGATTATATCTGTAAATGAAACACATACACACATCTGTTCTCTTACAGTGAGTCTAAAATCATTTTCACTGGGATGAAATCAAGCTATCAACAGGACTGCACTTCCTCTAGTGGCTCTAGAAGAGAATCTGTTTGCCTGCCTTTTCTGGCTTCTAGAACTGCATTCCTTGAAGCTCATGGCCCCTTTTCCCAACTTCAAAGCCAACAATTTTGAAGTATCTTGCTTCAGTGATCACATTGCCCACAAAAGACCATTGCAACCACAAAAGACCCCAAAAAGTTAAGGCAATTTTGATCAAGAACAATAGAGCCAGAGGCATTACATTTCATGGATTCAAAATATTACAAAACTACAGAAATAAAAATAGTATGGTATTGACAAAGAAATCGACATATAGGCCAATGGAACAGAACAGAAAGTCCAGAAATAAACCCAAATGTATATAGTCAATTGATCTTTGACAAGGTTGTCAAAAATACACAATGGAAAAAGGATAGTCTCTTCAATAAATGGTACTGGGAAGACTACATACCTACATCCAAAATAATAAAATTGAACACTTATCTTTCACCATACACAAAAACTAACCGAAAATAAATTAGATTTGAACATAAGATTTGAAACCAAAAAACTCCTATAAAAAATATAGGGGAAAATCCTCTTGACATCGGTCTCAGCAATGATTTCTTAGATATAATGCCAAAAGTACAGGCAACAAAAGTAAAAATAGATAAGTGGGACGACATCAAACGAAAAATCGTCTGCACGCCAAAGAAAACAATCAGAATGAAAAAAGTAACCTGTGGAATGAGAGAAAATATTTGCAATCCATATATCTGATAAAGGGTTAATATCCAAAATATATAAGGAAGTCCTACAACTCAATAGCAAAAAGCAAAACAAACAAACAAATAAACTCTGACTTACAGGATCTTTTTTTTTATGTTTTATTTTATCTATTTGAGGGGGGGCACAGCAGAGAGAGAGAGAGAGACAGAGAATCTGAATGAGGCTCCATGCTACCAGCACAGAGCCCAATGTGGGCTCCAACACACAAACTGTGAGATCATGACCTGAGCCAAAGTTGGATGCTTAACTTACTGAGCCACCCAGGCACCCCAAAACCTGACTTTAAAACGTTCAAATGGAGAGGCGCTTGGGTGGCTCAGTCAGTTAAGTGTCTTGACTTCAGCTCCAGTCATAATCTCCCAGTTTGTGGGTTCAGGCCCCATGTCGGGCTCTGTGCTGACAGCCCAGAGCCTGGAGCCTGCTTCAGATTCTGTGTCTCACTCTCTCTCTGCCCCTCCCCCACTCTCACTCTGTCTCTCTCTCTCTCAAATAAACATTAAAAAAGATTTTTTTTTATGTTCAAATGGGGTGCCTGGGTGGCTCAGTCGGTTAGGCGTCTGACTCTTGGTTTGGGCTCAGGTCACGATCTCATGGTTCCATGAGTTCAAGCCCCATATCGGCCTCTGTGCTGGCAGCATGGAGCCTGCTTGGTATTCTCTCTCTCCTTCTCTCTCTGCCCCTCCCCCACTCACACTGTCTCTGTCTCTCTCAAAAATACACTTTAAAAAATATGTTCAAAGGATCTAAACATTTTTCCAAAGAAGCTAGGCAAATCACCAAAAGGTATATGAAAAGACACTCAACATCACTAATCACCAGGGAAATGCAAATCAAAACCATAATGAGACATCACTTCACACCTGTTAGGATGGCTATTATTTAAAAATAAATAAATAAAAAGTGTTAGGTCATGGAGATATCAAAACCCTTGTACACTTCGTAAGAATGTAAAATGTTATAGCCGCTATGGAAAACAGTATGGAGGTACTTCAAAAAATTGAAAATATGGGAATGCAAGCTGGTGTAGTCACTTTGGAAAACAGTATGGAGGTTTCTCAAAAAATTAAAAATAGAACTACCCTACGACCCAGCAATTGCACTACTAGGCATCCAAGGGATGCCTAGGGATCCAAGGGATACAGGTGTGTTGTTTTGAAAGAACACATGCACCCCATGTTTACAGCAGCACTATCAACATTAGCCAAAGTATGGAAAGAGCCCAAATGTCCATCAATGGATGAATGGATAAAGAAGATGTGGTATATATATACAATGGAGTATCACTCCGCAATCAAAAAGAATGAAATCTTGCCATTGGCAACTACATGGATGGAACTGGAGGGTATTATGCTAAGTGAATTAGTCAGAGAAAGACAAAATTCACATGACTTCACTCATTTGAGGACTTTAAGAGACAAAACAGATGAACATAAGGGAAGGGAAACAAAAATAATATAAAAACAGGGAGGGGGACAAAACAGAAGAGACTCATAAATATGGAGAACAAACTGAAGGTTACTGGAGGGGTTGTGGGAGGGTGGATGGGCTAAATGGGTAAGGGGCATTAAGGAATCTACTCCTGAAATCATTGTTGCACTATATGCTACCTAATTTGGATATAAATTTAAAAAAATAAAATTAAGTATTATGTTGGGAAAAAATTGTGATGAAAAGAGTGGAAGGAAATGTGTATCTTAGTAGCATAAACCATTATACTTAACTGTAATAAATATAATTAAATGTATATTTTTTAATGTAAAAAACTGAAAATAGAACTACAATATGATCCAAAAATCCTACTTTTGGGTATAAATCCAAAAGAAATCAGGGTCTCAAAAAGATATCTTTATTCCCATGTTCATTGTAGCATTATTCACAATAGCCAAAATATGGAAACAACCCAAGTGTGTCCATCAACAGACGAATAAAGACAATGTACACACACATATACGCACACTGAAATATTATTCTGTCTTTAAAAAGAAGGAAAATCCAGCCACTTGGGGCAACATGGATGAACCGGAAGGACAATGTGCTAAGTGAAATAGTCATGGAAGGAAAAATACTATATGATTCCTCTTATATTAAGCATCTAAAAGAGTCCAAGATATAGAAGTAGACAATAAAAATACTAGGCTACCAGGGAATAGGGGGAGGGAGATATGGGGAGTTGTTGTTCAATGAGCATAAAGTTACAGTTACACAAGTTGAGTAAGTTCCAGAGAACATCATGCCTATAGTTAACAAGGCATTGTATACTTTAAAATTTGTTACAAGGGCCAATCTCACATTCAGTGCTCTTACCCAAAAAAAAGAGGAGTAGGGGACACAATGAAACTTTTAGAGGTGATGAATATGTTTATTATGTAGATGGTGGTGATGGAAACACAGGTGTATATGTCCAAACTCACCAAACCGTATACATTAATTTTGTGCAGTTTTTTGTATACCAATTTTAACTCAATAAAGCTGGGGGCGCCAGGGTGGGGGGCAACTATCTGAGGACTCTGAAAAGTAAAGCAAAAAGAATGTAAAAGAAAGTCAAGATCCAAAGAATGACCAAAACAGTGGTGGTGAATTTCCTTGGATTTTTTTCTTCCTTTACCTCCTTGCTTTGACACAGGGCAAATCAAGTTGGAAAACCACAAAGTGCTCACAGAGAGAAAAAAAACTCCATGAAAAAGAATCATCTTTCTGACCAAAGGATTAGGGAAAAGGGACTTCACAAGCTGAAGACTGTGGGAAGAATCCTTGTTATTTGTGGTTTCTTTTACTCTCTCCTGGCTCTGCTTACAGCATAGCCCTAGTTAGTAGCTGCACGCTGCTTCAGTAGCACCCTGAGAACTTAAAAACTTCAAGAGAAAACCTGTCCCTCTTAATAGATGAACAAAAGAAAGGAGGCTCTATTATATACAGAGTGTATATGAAAGCTCTGTTATGTTTATCCCTCACTTTTCTCCTACTGCTTTGCCCTGAGGTTGGACCCAGAAGAACAGAATTGCATGGCAATAATGATGGCTACAATTCCAAAAGAAATACCTGTATTTTTTGCAAGAGGACGGGCATAGGGGTTCCTGGGATCTGGAGAGTGTGGGGAAAATCTCACAGAAGAGAGAGCAGGAAAAGGAGATACCCTAATTCCATATAAATCAGTGCAGGTTTCTTGGCTTACCCTTCAGCTATGCATGCACAACCAAAGAAGTATAACAAAAGCTTCGAGAGCTGAACTACAATACCAGTGACCACTCAAGTTCCAAACCACTCCTGCTTGTGCATGCAGGGAACAGACCAAAACAACAGAGCAAAGACTTCAAAAACTTGACTGATATTAGAATCACCTCCCACAGAAAGTGAAATGGAATTTGTGTTCTGAACCTAAATAGGGTTAATTGTCAGCTAAAATAAAATTAACATTATCCAAAAGATTTTAACAAGACTCATAGTCTTACAACATAATATACAAAATGATTAGACTACAATCCAAATATACTCAACATATTAAGAACCAATAAAATCTGACCAATTTCCAAAGGAAAAGACAATCAACAGATCCAACCCTGAGATCACTCAAATGTTTAAATTATAAGACAAAGACTTTAAAGCAATTATTATAACCATACTCTATTAGGTAAAGAACAAACACCCTTGAAATGAATGGAAAGACAGAAATATTGACAGAAAGATAGAAAATATTGGAAAAATAAGCCAAATAGAAAATTTAGAACTGAAAAATAAAATATTTGTAATAAAAAAAAATCACTGGGTGGCCTCAATAACAAAATTAAGATGTAGAGAAAATAGTCAGAAAATTTGAAGATTTATCAATAAAAATGATCCAATCTGAAGAACAAAAAGAAAAAAATTGAAAAAATTAACAAAGCCTCGGGACTTGTGGAACAATATCAAAAATTCTGGTATTCATGTCATTAGAGTCCCTGAGGAAAAAAAAGAGATTGGTTCAGGAAAAATAATAATAATGGAGAAATAATGACTGAAATTTTCCCTAATTGGGGGAAGATATAAGTTTACAGGTTAAAGAACCTCAGAAATCTCCAAACAGGATAAACTCAAAGAAAACCATGTCCAAATACATAACATTCAAACTAAAAGCCCCAAAAAAGCTTCCAAAAATCTTGAAAACAGGCAGAGAAAAACAACACATTGCATATAGGGGAAACACAGTTTGAGTGACAAGTTTCTCATCAGAAATCACGGAGGAGTGGTGCCTGGGTGGCTGAGTTGGTTGAGCGTCTGACTTCAGCTCAGGTCATGATCTCGTGGTTGACCAGTTTGAGCCCCAAGTTTGGCTCTGTACTGATAGCTCAAAGCCTGGAGCCTGCTTCGGATCCTTTGTCTCCCTCTCTGCCCCTCCCCCACTCATGCTCTGTCTCTCTCTGTCTCAAAAATAAATATAAAACATTTAAAAAGAATATTTTTAAAGAAAAGAAATCACAGAGGCTAGGTGCACCTGGGTGGCCCAGTCGGTTAAGTGCCTGATTTTGGCCCAGATCGTGATCTCACAGTCCATGGCATTGAGCCCCATTGTCAGCAGAACCTGCTTGGGATTCTCTCTCCCTCTCTGACCCTCCCCTGCTGGTGCTCGTTCTCTCCCTGTGTGTGTGTCTCTCTCTTAAAATTGGTAAATAAACATTTTTTCACAGGGGCTAGAAAACGGTAAAACCACATTTTAAATTGTTGAAAGAAAAGAACCATCAACCCAGAATTGATATCCAGTGAAAATACCCTATTAGAAGAAGGTAAAACAGGGGTTTTACTCTTGATTTTGGCTCAGGTCAGGATCTCACAGTTCATGAGTTTGAGCCCTACTCCTCTGTTCTCTCTCTCTCTCTCTCTCTCTCTCAGAAAACAAATAAACTAATAAAAAAAATTTTAAGTATTAAAAAAAAGAAGGTAAAACAAAAACATCCTCAAATTAAACTAAGAGAAATTTGACAGCAGACAGACCTGCTCTAAAAGAAATACTAAAGGAAACTCTTTAAGTTGAAGAGAAGCAACCCCAGAGGAAAACTTGAAATTTCAGGAATAAAGAAAAAGTAACAGATATGGTAAATATTGGGGTAAATGTAATAAAACCCTGTTCCTCTCTTAAGTTATTTAAATATGTATGACTTTTTTGGAGACAGGGAGAGAGAGAGTGAGGTGGGAAGAGAGAGAGAGAGAGAGAGAGAGAGAGAGAGAGAGAGAGAGAGAATCTTAAGCCCAACACAGGGCTTGATCCCATGACCTTGGGAACACGACCTGAGTCAAAATCAAGAGTCAGATGCTCAACCAACTGAGCCACCCAGGTGCCCCAGTATGTATGACTTTTGAAAGCAAAAATTATAATAACGTCTGGGGGAGTTTCAATGTATATATATTTAATACAGATGACATCTATAATATAAAGGGGAGAAAGTAACAGAATCTATATAGTGGTCAGGTTTCTATATTTTTCTAAAATAAAACAGACTGTGAAGAGTTGGTATGTATGTTATAATCCCTAGAACAATCAATTAAAAAATACAAGGAGATAAAGTCAAAAAGTCAATAGATAAATTAAAATCTATGTTTATAAGTTAGAAGATTCAACATAGTAAAGATGTCAGTTCTCCCAAAAATTTATTTCACTTTATTCTATTTTTAAGAAAAAGAGAGTATATGCATGTGTTATTGGGGGAGGGGCAGAAAGGGAGAGAATCCCAAGCAAGCTCTGCACTGAGTGGGGAGCCCCAACATGGGGCTTGATCTCACAACCGACTGTGAGATCATGACCTAAGCCAAAATCATGAGTCAGACACTTAACTGACTGAGCCACACAGGTGCTCCCAAAATTTATCTATATGTTTAATATACTTCCTGCCAAAATCCCTACAAGGTTTTTTGTAGACATAAACAAGTTCATTCCAAAATTTATATGGAAGGGCATAGACCCCAGAATAGGGTCTTGAAAGAGAAAAGTGAGAGAAATCACTCTACCAGATATTGAGGCCTACTATATAGCTATAATAAATCAAGAGAGTGTGGTCCTGGCAGAGGGATAGTACACACTGGTCAATGGAATAGAATAGTGAACTAGATATGGATCCATATAAATATACCCAACTGATTTTTCACAAAAGTGTAAAAGAAGGAAAGATAGCCTTTTGCACCTTTCAACAAATGGTGCTGAAGGAACTAATAAGCAATTAGATCAAAGTTTCAGGATACATGGTTAACATACAAAAATCAATGAATTTCCTATATACCAGCAATGGACAAGTGGAATTTGACATTAAAAACTCAACATTTACATTAGCACCCCAAAAAATGAAATACTTAAGTATAAACTTACCAAAATATATACAAGATTTACATTAGGAAAACTACAAAACTGTGATGAGGAAAATGAAAGAAGAGCTAAATAAATGGAGAAATGTTACATGTTCACATGTAGGAAGACTCAATATTGTCAAGTTGTTCATTCTTCTGAGCTTGATCTATAGATTCAATGCAATACTGATCAAAATCCCAGTAAGTTATTTTGTGGATATTGACAAACTGAGTCTAAGGTTTATATGGAGGCAAAAGACCAAGAATAGCCAACACAATATTGAAGTTGAAGAACAAAGTTGAAGAACTGATACTACCTGACTTCAGAATTTACTCAAAGCTACAGTAAGAAAGACAGTGTGATACTTGTGAAAGTAAAGACAAGACAAGTAAATGGAACAGAATAGAGAGCCCAGAAATAGAACCATGTAAACATAATCAACTGATCTTTGACAAAGAAACACAGGCAATACAATAGAGAAAGATAGTCTTTTCAACAAATGGTGCTAGAGCAATTAGACATTCAAACACAAGAAAAATAAACTTCAACCTAAACCTCACGCCTTATATAAAAACTCAAAATAGACCATAGTTGTAAATGTAAAACTTTAAAACATAGGAGACACTCTTCAGTATCCAGGGTGAGGCAAAGAGCTCTTGACACCAAAAGCATTCATAAAAATAAAAATTGATAAGTTAGTCCTCATCAAAGTTAAAAACTGCTCTGCAGACTCTGTTAAGATGAAAAGATAAGCCACAGACTGAGAGAAAATATTTGCAAACCACATATCTGACAAAAGACCAGTATCTAGAACTCATAAATCAATAATAAAAACAAACAACTTATTGGAAAATGGGCAAAAGACATGAAGACGCATTTCACCAGGATATGCAAAATGCAAATAAGCACATGCAAAGATGTTCAACTTCATTAGTCATTAGAGAAATGCAATTTGAAACCACAGTGATCTATCACTGCACACCTACCGGAATGGCTAAAATTAAAAATGGCAAAAACACTGAATGATGGCAAGGATGCAGAGAAACTGAATCAAAATACATTGCTGGGGTGGGGGAGAGGGCAGCTGGGTGGCTCAATCAGTCAGTTAAGTATCTGACTCTTGATTTCAGCTCAGGTCATGATCTCACAGTTGTGAGGTCATGGAGCCTGCTTAAGATTCTCTCTCTCCCTCTCCCTCTGCTCCTCCCCTTCTCACGCTCTCCCTCTCTCAAAAAAAATTTTTTTTCTAAAAAAAATACATTTCTGGTGGAAACTTAAATGGTACATGCATTGTAGAAAACAGTTTATTTCGTTTTTAAGAAAAATACTAAAATTAACATGCAACTACCATAGTACCCAGCAATTCACTCTTGGAAATTTATCCCAAAGAAATGGAAATTTATATTTACAGAAAAATCTGTACATAAATGCTCGTAGAAACTTTATTTGTAAAAGCCAAAAAGTGGAGATAACCCAGATGTCTTTCAATGAGTGAATGGTTAAACAAACTATGGTATATCCATTCTACAGAATACTATTCAGCAAGAAAAAGGAACACATTATTGATAAACACAACAACTTGGATGAAGCTCAAAAGAATCATGATGCATGAAAACAACCAATCCCCAAAATTAAATACTGTATAGTTGCATTTATATAACATTCTTGAGATGACAAAATTACAAAAATAAAAGAACAGATTCATAATTGCCAAAGGATAGGGCCAAGAAAGGGAAGGAGGGGGGTTATAAAAAGGCAACATAAGGGATCCTTGTGGTGATGAAACTGTTCTGTAGTTTAACTTGTGTCAAGGTCAATATCATACTATAGTTTTGCAAGATATTACCATTGGGAGAATCTGGGTAAAGCGTCCATGGACTGTCTGTATTATTTCTTACAACTACATTGTGAACCTACAATTATATTTAAAGCTTACTTTTAAAATTTGTGGAATGCAGGTAAAACAGTGCTTAGTTGGAAATTCCTAGAGTAAGTGCTTATATTAGAAAAGAAAAAAAGGTCTAAAATCAATATTCAACACCTCCCTCCTAAGAAATTAGAAAGAGAAGAGCAAATTATACACCAAAATAAGAAATAACATAATAAATATAGGAGAAAAAAGAAACTAAATATAGAAAAATAGAAAAAAATCAATGAAAGCAAACCTGGATTTTTAAAAGATAAATAAAATTAAGCCTTTAGCCAAGTCAACCAAAAAAAGAAGAAAAGACACAAATTACCAATACTGGAAATAAAAGAGAGGATATCACTAAAGATATTAGTGGTGTAATTAATGGTGTAAGACATTTAAGGTGTAATAAGAGACAACTATTAACTATACACACACATTTTTAACAACTGTGACAAAACAGAACATTTCCTTGAAAGAGAAAAACTACCAAAACTAAAACAAGAAAGAGATAACCCAGGGGCGCCTGGGTGGCTCAGTTGGTTAAGCATCCAACTTTCGGCTCATGTCATGATCTCACAGCTTATGAGGTCATGATCTCCCAGTTCATGAGTTCAAGCCCCACATCAGACTGTGCTGACAGCTCAGAACTTGGAGCCTGCTTCAGATTCTGTGTCTCCCTCTCTCTCTGCCCCTACCCTGCTCACACTCTGTCTCTCTCTCTCTCAAAAATAAATAAGCATTAAAAAAGAAAAGAAAGAGATAACCTGAATAGTCATTTATCTGTTGAAAACAATTAAATTTGTAGTTTAAAAACCTTCCAACAAAGAAAACTCCAGGCCCATACGGTTTCATATGGTTTCATAATTCTACCAAACTAATTTAAGGGAGAAATAATATCAATTCTACAAAACTGCTCCAGAAAACTGAAGAGACAGGAACACTTCCCAATTCATTTTATGAAGCCAACAGTATTTTAACACCAAAACCAGACAAAGACATTACAACAAAAGAAAACTCCAGACCAATATCCCTCATGAACATAAATATAAAAATCCTCCATAAAATACTAGCAGATCAAATCCAACAACATATAAAAAAAAAAAAGGATATTACATCACACAGAGTAGGATTTATACTGGGAAGACTGATTTCACATTTGAAAAAATCAATCAGTGTAATTCTCCATATTAGTAGACTAAAGAAGAAAAACCATATGATGACCTCAGCAGGTGGAGAAAAAGAATTAGACAAAACTCAACTTCCATTAATAATTTTTTTAAAAGTCTAAGCAAACTAAGATAGAAGGGAATTTCCTTAACCTGATAAAAGGCATCTACCAAAATCCTACAGCTAACAATTTACTTAATGGTAAAAGGCCAAACGCTTTCCCCCTAAGATCAGAAAAAAGCCAAGGATGTCCATTTTCACTAATCCTATTCACCACTGTCCTGGCAAGCACAATGAGGGGTGGGATGGAGGGAGGGGTAGAAGAGAAGAAAAGGAAGGAAAAGAAGGAGGGAGAAAAGTTATAAAGATTAATTGGAAAAGAAATAAAACTCTCTATTCTTAAATAATTGAAAAAGTTGAAATATTATTTTTAACATATAAAATCTCATGAAGTCGGGAAGCCTGGGTGGCTCAGTCAGTTAAGCATCTGACTTCAGCTCAGGTCATGATCTCACGGTTCCTGGGTTCGAGCCCCACGTTGGGCACTGTGCTGACAGCCAGAGCCTGGAGCCTGCTTCGGATTCTGTGTCTCCCTCCCTCTCTGCCCCTCCCCCACTCGTGCTCTGTCTGTCTCTGGCTCTCTCTCTCTCTTTCTCAAAAATAAATAAACATCAAAAAAACTTTTTTAATGAAATGCTAAGGTATGAATCTGACAAAATATGTGCAGGATCTGTATGCTGAAAACTACTAAACACTGATGAAATAAATGATAAATGGAGAAATAGATCAGGTTTGCTAAAAACACTAAATTTAACTGAGTGAATTTAAGGATCTAACTGGCTTTATTCCACAATTCATGAAGCTCTCACCTAGCAGAAGCTCCAAGGAGCTGTACAAAATGAAAATGGAATTCTTCCACTTTTATACGCAGAAAGGGGTGGAACAAGAAAGTTACTTGCAAAGAGTGGATTTCTTCAGGCAAGGTCATCTTCCTTTAGAAGAAGACAGGGGGTCTATCAGTCAGATTACCTCACTAGTGCTAACCAAGGAGTTACAGACTGATTGGTTAAGGTTGCATTCCTGGAAGAAACTGAAACTGCAATTAGGTATTGAGTCTCAGTATGGCAATGTGGGCTTAGCACAAGTGACTCCAATTTGTGTCTGTTTTCTCTCTTTTTTTTTTTAATTTTTTATGTTTATTTATTTTTGAGAGAGAGAGACAGAGTGTGAGCAGGGAAGGGGCAGAGAGAGAGGGAGACACAGAATCCAAAGCAGGCTCCAGGCTCTGAGCTGTCCGCACAGATCTCAACGCAGGGCTCGAACCCACAAACCGCGAGATCATGACCTGAGCCAAAGTCAGACGCTTAACCGACTGAACCACCCAGGCACCCCCTGTTTTGTCTTTTTTAACAGGTTCATGGATTAAAAACCTCAATATTGTTAAAAAGTCAATTCTTCCCAAATTAATCTATGGATTCACTACAATCATAGTCAAAAATCCCAGAGAGATTTTTTTCTAGGTATTGACAAGATCATTTTATAATTTAGAAAGGCAAAGGAATATGAATAGCCAAAGCAATTTTGAGGTAGAATAACGAAGTTGGAGAATTTACATTGTTTCAACACTTACCTTATAGGGGCACCTGGCTGGCTCAGTAAGAAGAGCATGCAACTCTTGATCTCAGGGTTATGAATTTGAGCCCCAGACTGGGTGTAGAGATTACTTAAAAATAAAATATTAAAAAAAAAAAAGACTTAACTTATAAAAAGCTACAGTAATCAAGACAGTATTGGTGAAAGAAGATAGATGATAGATAGATTAGATAGATTGATAGATAGATAGATAGATAGATAGATAGATAGATATAGAAGAAAAAAAAAGAAGTCTAGAAATAGACCCATGCAAATATGGTGAATTCATTATGTTTTTAATTAATAGATTTATTTCTTATAGAAGCTCTAGGTTTGCAGAAAAATTGAGCAGAAAGTACAAAGAGTTACCATATACTCCCTCTCCCCTCATCCCAATTTGCCCCATTATTAGTATCTTGCATTAGTGTGGTATTTGTTACAACTGATACATTATCATTAACTAAAGTCCATAGTTTACATTACGGTTCACTCTTTGTGTTGTATAATTCTATGAGTTTTGTGAAAGGCATAATATCATGTATCCACCATTACAGTATCATGCAAAATAGTTTCACTGCCCTAAAAATCCCATATTCTACTATTCATAACCTCTCCCATCTCCCCAACCTGTGACAACTATTAACCTTTTTACTGTCACTATAGTTTTGCCTTATCTAGAATGTCAAATAGTTGGAATCATATAGTATGTAGCCTTTACAGGTGGGTTTTTTCACTTGGCAATATGTATTTAAGTTTCTTCCATGTCTTTTCATGACTTCATTGCTCATTTTTTTAATTACTGTATAATATTCCATTGTATGGATGTACCAGTTTCTTTATCCACCTATTGAAGGATGACATCTTGGCTGATTCCAATTTTTGGCAATATGAATAAATCTGCTATAGACATTTGTGTGCAGATTTTTGTGTAGACATAAGTTCTTTACCCATTTGTGTAAATATCTAAGGAGAACGATTGCTGGATCCTATGGTAAAACTATGGCTAGCTTTATAAGAAACTTCTAAACTGTCTCCCAAAGTATCTGTACCATTTTACATTCCTACAAGCAGTGAATGAGTGTGCCTTTTGCTCCACATCCTCATTAGTTTTTAGTGCTATTCATGTCCGCTTGAATTTTTTTAATGTTTATTTATTTCTGAAACAGAGAGACAGAGCATGAGTGGGGGAGGGGCAGAGAGAGAGGGAGACACAGAATCAGAAGTAGGCTCCAGGCTCTGAGCTGTCAGCACAGAGCCCAATGCGGGGCTCGAACTCACAAACCGTGAGATCATGACCTGAGCCAAAGTCGGTTGCTCAACCAACTGAGCCACCCAGGCGCCCCCCGCTTGAATTTTTTTAAGATTTTATTTGTAGGTAATCTCTACACCCAAGATGGGGCTCAAACCTACAGCCCCAAGACCAAGAGTCTCATGCTCTACTGACTGAGCCAGGCAGGCACCCTCCATTTGATTTTTTAATTAAGCAACAAAGGCAATTCAATGGAGAAACAATAGCACTTTCAACACGTGGTACTGGAAAAATTGACCATCCATATTCAAAAGAAAGAACTTCAACTTATATCTCAAACCTTATACAAAAAAAAAAAAAAAAAAGCTCTAAATGGATCATAGACCTAAATGTAAAAGTAATAAACCTTCGAAAGAAATCAAAAGAGAAAATCTTTGTGATCTTTCTTTAGGCAAAGAGTTCTTAGCTATGACCCAAAAGCACAGTCTAAAAGAAAAATTGATAAAATAGGATTTTTCAAAATTTTAAATTTTGTTTTCTAAAGACACCCATAATTTAGGAGAAAATATTAGCAAATCACATCATCTGACAAGGGATTTAGTTGTATCTAGAATATATTTCTAAACTCAAGAATAAGAGAACAAACTCAATTTTTTTAATGACAAAAGATTTCAACAGACTCTTCATCAAAGAAGATACAGAAGCAAATAAGCACGTGAAAAGATGCTCAACATCACTAGTCATTAGTGATGCAAAATAAAACCACAGTGAGATACCACTACAAACCCGTTAGAATGATTTTTTCAAAAAATTGACAATACCATGTGTTGGAGAGCATTTGGAGCAACTGGAACTCTCATACATTGCTGGTGGGAAGGTAAAATGGTACAGCCACTCTGGAAAATAGCTTAGTGGTTTCTTATAAAATTAAACATATAATTAGCATGTGATTCAGAAATCCCCTTCATACCTATTTACTCAAGAGAAATGAAAACCTATGTTCACACAAAAACCTATACATGCCAAAATTGGACACAGTGTCCCTCAACTATGGAAAAAATAAACAAACAATAGTATATTCATAAGATGGATTGTTATTTCATCAATAAAAATTAACAAAATACTATCGATATATGCAAAAACATTAAAGATCTCAAATGCGTTATGCTAAGTGAACGACATCAGAGCCCAAAGGCTATATACTGAATTATTTCAGTTATATGACATTCTAGAAAACACATAACTATAGTAATGAAGAACAAGTCAGCAGTTGCCAGGGGCTGGGGGTGGGGGTTTACTACAAATGGACAGAAGTGGGGACGAGGGTGATGGAAGTTTTCTGTATCTTGATTGTGGTGATAGTTACATGACTCCATGTTTTTATCAAAACTCATAGAACTAAACAACCAAAAAGTGAATTTTAGTGCATGTATATTAAGAATAATTTTTAGGGGTGCCTGGCTGGCTCAATCAGTAGAGCATGTGACTCTTGATCTTAGGGTTATAAGTTTGAGCCCCGTGTTGGGTGCAGAGATTACTTAAAAATAAAATCTTAAAAAATAATAATAATAACTTTTGAAATACAGTGAAAGATCTGTGATTTATAGCAAAAGTGAATTAACAAACTACCATTTCTTTACAGTTTAATAAGAGAAAAACTCCCCCAGGTGGTTTTAATATGCAATAAAGTTTAAAAAACCATAGCCCAAGGCAGTTATTTTCCCACAAGTGTATATAGATCCCCTAGGGCTACTTTTTCTTCCCAGGTTCCCCAAGAAAATAAGTCTCCCCTCCCACTTCAGGAGTCAGTAACAAAGACTCATTGATTTGGAAAAGGTGATCTGTGAATGCCTTAAAATGAAAGTGGAGGTTGACTGCACTAGAAATGTTTCATTTGGGGAAAAGGAGTCTTAAAACACACAAAGTTATTGTCTTTAGGTATTTGAAAGGTGATCAGGTGGAAAGAACAGATATATTTTGTGTTTCTAGTGGGCAGACAGGAAAAAATGGGTGGAAAGGGCACAGAGCCCAATATAAGAAAGAGATTTCTAACAATAGTTAATCTGCAAATAGAATGGGATGCCTAATGAAGGAATGAGCTTCAAAGACTAAACAGCAGAATGGGTTAACCACTTATCTAAGATTTTTACAGGGGATTTGAGCACTGGGTGAAAGATTAGATCCAGTGGCCCCTTAGGTCTGCATCTATTCTAAAATTCATGAAATTCCAAGCACTACACAGAGAAAGCTGAATTCCCCTAGACTCTTCAGCTGAATAAACTTTTTAGAGATTCAGATCCCACAGGTCCTACCTGCCCAAAACCTCTCCTCTGCCTGAAATTCCGTTTCACTTCCACAAACGCTAAATAATGCTCAAAAAGTAGAAAGTACTGGGCAGAAAAATTGTTATTTGGGAGATAAAAAGAAGATATGGCTCAGTTCCCCAACTGGCTACCTCATCCCCCTAGATCTCAGATTAAATGTCACTTCTGGGAATCCTCCCACTTCCCCTGAAATCTGGTTTAAGTGCCATCCCCATACACCTTTAGCCCTGTGTACTTCTCATAGCACCCTTTAAACTCCATTGCCTATTCTCTTCATTTGACTGAAGTCTGTGAGGACGGAGAATAAACATGCACAAAAACAAACATCCAGAATATATAAAGAGTTTTTATAATTCAATAAGAAAAAAATGACCCAATGAGGAGAAAGGTGGTAAAGGATATGAAGAAGCAATTCAAAATGAGGAGGGATTCCTTGGTGGCTCAGTCAGTTGGGCAGCCAACACTTGATTTCCACTAGGGTCATGATCTCATGGTTCATCGGTTTGAGCCCCACGTCAGGGTCCATGGGGACAGTGTAGAGCCTGCTTGGGATTCTCTCTTTTTCCCTCTCTCTGGCCCTCCCCTGGTCTAAATAAATAAATAAATAAACTTTTAAAAAATGAGGAAACCTAGAGGGACAAAAATCATATAAAAGATGCTCCACCTCAATAATAAGAGAAATACTTTTTTTAACTTTATTTATTTATTTTGAGAGACAGACAGAGAGCACGAGCAGGGATAGACATAAGAATGCTCATTGCAGGTCTGTTTGTAGTAACAAAAAAATAAAAGCAAAACATAACTGTAAATCAGTTATCCTTAGAAGGGAATATCAAATAACCATAATATATGTTGGCATGGATAAATTTCAAAAACCGAATATTGAGTGAGAAAGACAAGGTTGCAAAGAATCTTACAGTATGCTTCCATTTATATGTATTTTTTTCAGGGTTTTTTTTTTTTTTTTGTAATCTCTACACCCAACATGGGCTTGAACTCATGACCCCAAGATCAAGAGTCACATGCTCTTCTAACTGAGCCAGCCAGACACCCCCATATGTATTTTAAAGCACCCAAAACTATATATGTGTGTATGCGGAGACAGACAGACACTTGAGAGACAAAAAGAAAAAGTTTATAGGTACATATACATGTAGAAACAAAGTATAAAAATAAACATAGGAATAATAAATGACAACTTTGAGATAGTGATTACCTCTGGAAAAGCAGGAAGAAAGGTTGAAGAGCAGAGTTTTAGTTGAAGCTCTATAATTTAATTATTATTTTAATTTTTAATGTTTATTTATTTCTGAGAGATAGAGCATAAGTGGGGGACGGGCAGAGAGAGAGGGAGACACAGAATCTGAAGCAGGCTCCAGGCTGAGCTGTCAGCACAGAGCCCAATGCGGGGCTCAAACTCATGAACCGTGAGATCATGGCGTGAACTGAAGTCTGATGCTTAACCGACTGAGCCACCCAGGTGCCCCTTAATTGTTTTTTAAAAAGACAAAGAGATGTGAACCAAAGAAACACACACAAAGAGAGAGTTTGATAATATCAAAACATGCCAAGAGCTACAACAAAAGAAAGATTTGTGAGCCTGGGAAGCTCTGGAAAGACTTCATGGAGGGGACTGCTTAGAGCCTGGCCTTGAAGGATGGGTAGGATTCCACAGCCTGAGAGGATGACGGAAAGCATGAGCAAAGGCATAGAGATGTGAACAGTAAAGGAGACTGGGGAAAGCCAGGTCACCCCAAGCAGCTGAGGTGAAGAAATGGGAGAGAATGATAGGATTCTTCCAGTAGGTGAGGGTAATGTTTATTTATGTATTTACTTATTTTGCTGGAAAATTCTCCAGGCTGTATGAGCAACTTGAGCGCCAAACTCTGCTTTTTCATAGCCTCACTACATATATGATAGTATCTTGCATATACCAAACACATATTCAACCAATAAAAGGATAGAATGAAAGCAGTGTCATCTAAGAGGCCTAAGACCCCTAGAGTTTTGCAAGAGGAAGGAAGGACTAGATTATTGCCTCCATTTTGCCTCTTTTTCAAAGAACTTATAGAAAGAAACCTAGGGTATAGCAGAAAGTTCTGGAAAGTCCATATGTGCAAGGTTAGAGTTAGGGTTTAGAGCCCCCACCCTTTGTAGTGTAACACACTGCCATTATCTTAAAAGCACAGCAAAGAAACAAAAATATTTTTAACCATCTAAAACCTGATAGAACTTGAAATAGAATAGTCAATTAAATCATCTATTTAATTCGTGAAGCTGATCATTAGTCAGTTCTATTCGTTGAGTAGTGTGCAAATTTAAACATTTTCCTTCAAGGTAGAAACTGAAAGCAAAGGAAGCTACAGCGCCACCTTGTGGTGATACCCAGCATTTCCCTGAGATGGTTCCCCCAAGGCTCTTCAGTGGAGCTGTGCATTATTTGAGTCCGGATTCATTAGATGTGGGTGGGACTCAGCAGAAGCTAAGAACTAGAATAAACAATAGACATGACCAGGAGTCAGGAGGCTCTGTTCTGGGGCTCCCTTGAAGTACTGGAAGCCTCCCTTCTTCCTAACATACTTCTGGCATGATCAGAACAGCCAACATCAGAAAGCCTGAAAGGCTATTGAAATGGGGCAGACAGAAGGAATAGTGTAATACCATTGACATTCCTTTGTGGTAGAATGAGCTTGTATTGATTATTTATGAGCCTCAGACCCTCTTGAAAAATAAATTGAACTTTTTTCTATAAATAACTGCCTGATATCAGAAGCAGGGATTACCAGCTGCAGATGGCCAACAGCCTTCATCTCAAGTGTCAACTTCAACTACATGATGGCTGCATTAAGTAGGATTCTGAGACAGAGTTTAAGTTCAGTGGAAAGAAGACCACTAATGATTAACATCTGTCTCATGTATGGGAGGGAGGAATAACAATACACCTACTCTAGGTAAGGTTCTGTTGCTGTAGATCTCTACATAGCTCTACCTTCTCCAAGTCTCAGTTTTTCTCATTATAAAATGAGGATAATTTATGCCTTCCAGGCCTACTTCACAAAAAAAAAGACCATGGATTTGAAGGGTCTTAAAAATCTAAGACTATATATGAGTATGAGATAATACAAGTATTTCTGTTGACCTCTCTAGATGAACAAGAAAGCTGATGACTCCAGAGTTGCTAGTTGCCTTCTCTTACCTAAACACCACTGAAGGAACCAAAGGACATTGTTTGAAAAATGTTAGGGGCCTGACCAGATCATAACACTAAGTCAAACAAATTGGGTAAGCTGGGGTCTAAAGAGTTTAAATCACTAGCTGGGAGGCTTTATTCAGGGCCAGAGAATGGGAAAAAAATGAAATCAAACAGCATCACTGAAGAACCCTTATTCACCCAACAATTACTTATTAAGTAGCCACTCATTTGCTGATTTTACAGATATTTATTGAACACCTATTATGTGCCATTTCTGTGCTAAGGCTAGGGATAGAGTTGAAGATAAAACAGTTAGGTACCTGCTCAAATGGAGTTTACAGACTAGTGGTAAAGGCTGTAATAAATAATTACCATAAAATGGTAATTGTTATGAAAGGAGAATGTGGGATGCCAGGAGAGCCTTAGGAAGGGGATTTACATATCTGTAGGCCAAAGATTGCAAATTCATGGTGCCTGGGACAAATTCAACCACAGACACTTGTTTTGGCCAGCACCATGTTTTTAATAGCTTCAGTAGGACGTGTACTCTCTGCTTTACCACAGTGGTAAGAACCACTTCATATTGAGTTCTGCTCATTACTCTTACACATCAGGGAAGTCTGGACCGTGAAAAACATTCCATGAGGAGAGAATCAGGTAAATGGAGCAGGAAATGGGGTGAGGGAGTGTTCCAGGTGGGCAAATGCCCACAGAGAGAGACTGTGATGCATCTGGGATATTGGAAGGTCCATGTGGCCAAAGCATGGAAGAAACCAGAGGTTTCACCTCCCTTGTGTTATATATGAGGAAACTGATGCCCAGGGAGAAGGGACTTTGCTCAAGTCACAAACTACCAATGCAAGCAACAGACTCAGATCCAAACCCAATACTCCTGCTCTCCAATGACCAATTGTTTCCATGCAACGCTTTCTTTCTTACCCATTAGGCCTACTAATCCCTAGTGAATCCCAGGGAATGTCCAGGAATCCGGGCCTATTCATACCATCTGTCACAGATATTCAGACCAATCAAGTGCAGAGCTCTCAGAGATTGCTCCACGATGTCCTCCACCACTTCCTTGAGTGTGAGTCAGGGCTAAACTCAAGTGCTGGCAAGTTTCAGGGGCTGGGTTCAGACCCACCTTATCTGTACTTTCCTAGGAGGCATGATGACAGGGAAATACCTCTCCCAACCACATAAGGAAGCCTAGCATTCCACTGTCAGCCCTTCCTTCCCCAGGACTAAGGTTCTATTCTATTTTTAAATGCAAATACTCTTGGAAGAGTAACACTGTCACCTTAGTGTGAGAATAGCATCCAATCTGGAACACCAAAACTGGAACAAAACCGAAATATTAGCCAAACCAAACTTCTTACAATACAAGAACATAAGCCCAGATTGAAGAGACTGACCCATGATCATCCAGTGTCAAAGTTAGGGTGAAACCCTTGTCTCCTGATTCCTAGTCCAGGGCTCTTTCCACACTGTTTCTCATTAGGTCCTGCTCTAAGAATGTTTTCTTGGAGGAACAGAGGCGGGAAAGAAAAGGAGCATAATAAAAGTAAAGAAAGGTACCAGTAAAAAAAAAAAAAAAAAATAGAAGGAAACTTGGCTTGACTTTATAATCTTTCAACTCTAGCTCATTCTTTGATTCAACAAATATTTCTTGAGGGTCTTCGATGTTCCAGGCACTGTACTAGAAGCTGAGGGTAAGACAGTGTAGTCCCTATCCTTGAGAACTTCCAGGTTAGGCTTCCAAATGACCTTCTTGCTCAGGTTCTACACACACACAACCTCCAGCCCCTTTGCTAAGCCAATCAGAAAGCTCATAAAAATCACTTAACTTGATGCTTTTTTTTCTCTTTCAGGGCACTTTATATTCATTGCCTCATTAATTTTCACATACACAACATGACAAAAACATTATCACCCATTTTACAGATGAGGACACTAAAGCTTAGCCTTTCCTTGGTTCAAGTTTCCTTGCCTCTCTCTCACTTGAACTATCTTCCCCAAACTCCTAGTTGGTTTTAAAAAGGAGAGGGGAGGGGCACCCGGGTGGCTCAGTCAGTTAGGTGTCTGACTTCAGCTCAGGTCATGATCTCATGGTTCATGGGTTCGAGCCCCACGATGGGCTCTGTGCTGACAGCTCAGAGCCTGGAGCCCTGCTTTGGGTCCTGTGTCTCCCTCTCTCTCTGCTCCTCTCCCACTCATGCTCTGTCTCTCAAAAATAAATTAAAAAGTTGAATGAAAGAAAGAAAGAGAGGAGAAAATACCTCACCACCTTCTCCCCTAAACCTCTTCCCTCCTCCAGCTCACAAGTCTGAAGCAAGAAGGACAACCTATCTTCCCATACCTTTTCTAGGAAAATTTGAATGCTGGGGCCTGAGAATGGGTACCTTCAGTGAATAAAACTGGAGAGGTCCAGGGGCACCTTAGTGGCTCAGTCGGTTAAGTGTCTGACTTCAGCTCAGGTCATGATCTCACAGTTTGTGGTTTTGAACCCGGCATCAGGCTCTGTGCTGACAGCTTAGAGCCTGGAGCCTGCTTCAGATTCTGTCTTTCTCTGCCCCTCCCCCGCTTATGCAGTGTCTCTCTCTCTCCCAAATATAAATAAACATTTAAAAAAAAAATGAGAGGTCTTGATCCTCAAAACAACATTCCCTGTAGTAGTATCCTCTGTAGATGGAAATCAGGGCTCAATGATGAGAAATGTCATAAATCACATAGTGAAGAATGAGGGAGCCAGACTGAAGACCTCCTTTTCTGATGCTATTTTCACTACATCACACTGACTTCTTTGTACCCTCAGGCAACCTCAGGCAAGAGTCAAGTTCTTGACCAGACCCTCCCAATTCCTAAGAAAAACCTACCAGGGTTGCAGCAAGGAATAGTGCAGAGGCTGTTTGGAGCGAAGACCTCAGCCAGACATCCAGGGAAAAGCCTGGGTGTCCATCTTGGGACCATCCTTATTCATGAAGGCATTCCCCAAACCTCCTGAATTCCTCTTTCTAACCAGTTCAGGAATGTTCATCCAGGCTGTGTCCAAACCCACAGTGAACCTGCTTGAGTTTCCAACTACAGCATCACTTTGGGATAATGTTCGCCATGTGAACTCTTTGCCCAGTAAAAGAAGACATCTTTCTGGCATTTTATTTATCTTCAAGATGTTCCTTCTAATTCTGATACATGCTACTACATAGGTGAATCTTGAAAACATTCAACATTATGTGAGGTACCTAGAATTAGCAACTTTGTAGAAACAAAGTAGAATAGTGGTTATCAAGAGGCTAGGGAGGAGGAGTTACGGGAAATTTAATTGTTTAGTGGATACAGAGTTTCTGTCTGGGATAATGAAAAAGTTCTGGAAATAGATAGTGGTCAGGCATCTGGGTGGCTCAGTTGGTTAAGCGTCTGACTCTTGATTTTGGCTCAGGTCATGATCTCACTGTTTGTGAGATCAAGCCCACTCAAGCCTGCTTAGGATTCTCTCCCTCCCTCTCTCTCTCTGCCTCTCCCCGACTCGTGGGCTCACTCTCTCTCTCTCAAAATAAATAAACTTTTAAAAAAATACATAGTGGTGATGGTTGCACAACTTCATGACTGTCCCTAATGCCATTGAATTATACACTTAAAAAATGATTTAATAGGCTAATTGTATATTCTGTATATTTTATCACAATGTTGTTGGTTTTTTTTAAATAGCTGCTTCTTGGGACACCTGGGTAGTTCAGTCAGTCAAGTGTCTGACTCTTGATTTCAGCTCAGGTCACAATCCCAGGGTCGTGGGATCGACCCTGGGTCAAGCTCCGCACTGAACATGGAGACTGCTTAAGATTCTCTCTCTCTCCCTCTGCCCTTCTCCCTAGCTCATGCTCTCTCTCAAATAAAAATCAAAATAAAATAAATAAAAGTAAGATAAAATAGCAGCTCCTTCTAAGCTGAAGATGATGACTATGGAAGATGTCTCATGCTGCTATGCAGTAAAAATTAATGACATGTTTCTTCTCCCTGTCCCTGTCATGGAAATACAGACTGATAAGATCTTACTGGTTAAGAACAAAGGTTTTGTAGTCAGAACAGAGCTGCATTCAATGTTTGCTTCTATGATTTACTAGTTGTGTGACCTTGAGCAACTTATACCACAAGGTTTCCAAATTTTGTTGTGCATACAATCCCTTGGGGCATCCAAACTTTTCCAGAGCCTCAGTCTCCTTGTGGAAAACAAGGGGATGCTGACAGCTATGGTCAGCTCCATTGGCCATGCCCTTGTTGCGAAAATTAGGTGAGATAGTATATGTAAAGTGCTTAACTTCATCCCCAGCACTCAGTGAGCACTCAAAATGAATGGAAACTAATATTCTTATTATTTTTCTACTTAGCCTTATCCTTCCAAACTTAAGAGTCATCTGATGGTTTGTGTGTGTGTCTGCCTATATGTGTAGTTATTTTGGGTTTTGCTACGTATGCACAATTGGATAGATGAGAGCCCTTGCACACGCAGCAAGTTCCTTACAAGGTTGTGTTCCCGGGAGTATATGGACACATGTCTTGAAAGACATGTGTTTGCAGCTGAGCCATATATACATGTATATCTGTGTATATATAAAACAGTTTCCTTATAAGACTTCGCTGTCAATGAGGTAATTCAAAAGCCATTTCCCCTTACTTATCACGATGCCAACCAAGGTTAGTGAGTGGAAAGATAATTAGATTGATTGGTCAAAGGGAAAGATTGTATTTTAACTGAAATCTCTTATCCAAACCAAAGGTTTAGATATTGGAGAGAAACGTGATGACTAGTTATAAACATTCCAGTCTATAGGTTGGTAAGGGTCACAGGCTATAACTGCCATGAGGTCTCCCAAGTTCCCTGCACAGACTTCCCAGTTAAAGGTAAGAAGACTGATCTTGGGGTATTCCTTGTGTTAAGATGGGCTTTCTGTTGCTCTTCCACAGAGGCCCTCTGCAAACACAAGATAGCTAACATCTAGAAGACAGAATCCCAGAGTTCTGATCAGCCACTGCAGCCTGCTCCCTTGACCACACCAGAATTCCAGGATCACCCTGTAGAGGTACAGTGTGGTACAATGGTTAATGCACCTGCATTAAAGTCAAAGAAACCTGGGCTTGCCTCCCAGTGCCTCCACCGCCTAGCTGGTAAATGTATGACAAGTGAATTCCTCTTCCTGAGCCTCCATTTCCTCCACTATGGAAACTATTTTTAAAAAGTACAATTCCTATTTCACCAGGTTATTGGAGAAATTCATTAAGAACTTGCATTGATGGGGCACCTGGGTGGCTCAGGCAGTTAAGCGTCCAACTCTTGATTTTGGCTCAGGTCATGATCTCACCATCATGAGATCGAGCCCCGCATTGGGCTCCACACCCAGCATGGAGCCTGCTTAAGATTCTCTCTCTCCCTCTCCTTTTCCCTGGCTTGTACTAAAAAAGAAGGAAGGAAGGAAGGAAGGAAGGAAGGAAGGAAGGAAGGAAGGAAGGAAGAGAGAGAGAGAAGGAAGGAAGGAAGGAAGGAAGGAAGGAAGGAAGGAAGGAAGAAAGAAAGAAAGAAAGAAAGAAAGAAATGAAGGAAGAGAGGAGAAAGAAAGAAAGAAAGAAAGAAAGAAAGAAAGAAAGAAAGAAAGAAAATACACAGACTGTATTAAAAGAACTTGCATTGAAAGTCTTGAGGATAGTTCCTAATATAAGGTAATGTTCACTTGATAATAACAGCTACTATTTATTGAACACTTACTCTGTGCCTGCCTACACAGGCATCATCTCATTTAATCCACACAACAATCCAGATGGTAGGTACCATTATTATGCCCAATTTACAGATGAGAAAACTGAGGCACCGCCCCAAGGCCATAAAGCTAGTAAGAGGAGAATTTGAACACAAGCTCTTCCTGACACTATTATTTTTAATATTTTTGTTATCAAAACAATAATAACAGAAAGGATTCCATTATCTCCCCTCCAACTGTAGAAAGAATTGCTTTGCCCAAAGATTCCTCTAAGATTCCTTTAATATTAATGTGCATCCTTTCCCCCTGTTTCATTCCCTGACTTTAGCTATGGTTCACTTATTCATTCAACAAACATTAACTGAGCAGCTACAAACATTTATTGAGCAGATCTGTGCTTGGCCCTGAGGATACAGCACTGAACAGAACAGTCAAGATGCCTGTCTTCAGGGAGCTGAGGAGCCAGCTGAGGATGAGAAGCTGAAGAATGAGAGAAGCCAGCCACGGAGAAAAGCAGAGGAAGAGTGAAATGAAAGTGGGAAGGTGGGAATGACTTTGGCTGGCATGATCTAAGAAGTGACAGAAGGGCAGTGTGGCTGGAGCAATGAACAGAAGGAGATGACATGAGACGATCCCTGCCCCTCTCTGGAGCTCCAGATCTGTATAGTTCACAAGCTGACTGACAGACTTGCCTGGGTGGTACCCAGACCCCCTAATGCAGTATGTCTAAAAGAAGTCATTACCCTTTCCAGCCAAACTCCCCTCCTCTTCACTGACCAGCCACTGCACAACCAAACACCCAGTGGCCCACACTAAAAACTTGTTAAGTATCTCCAGAATTTGTCCTCTCTCTATTGCCATGACTCCTGCCTTGGTTCAGACCTCATCACCACTGGCCTGAGCTGTTGGACTGGATCCTAACTGTTCACCCTGTCTCCAGCCCCTTCACATCCAACACCAGCACCTCTGACAGGTTGCTGTCAGAGAGATCCCCAAAACAAACATGCAAACACGTAACTCCCCCAGTGCAAAACCCCTCATGGTTCCTCCTTTGTCTCAGGATGAAGTTTAAACTACTTGGCCTGCCAAGGTGCCTGGGTGGCTCAGTCAATAAGCATCTGACTTCGGTTCAGGTTATGCTCTCACAGTTCACAAGTTCGAGTCCCACATCAGGTGAGCACGAGCCCCACATCAGGTGAGCCCGAGCCCCACTTGCAGTAAACACAAGCCCTGCTTCCAGTGAGCCCTGCTTTTCTCTCTTCCTTCCTCTCTTTCTCTCTCTCTCTCTCTCTTCCCCTCTCTCTCTCACTACCCCTTGCTCACTTGTGCCCTCTCTCTCTAAATAATAATAATAATAATAATTTCCTTAAAAGTAAATAAATGAACTACTTCGCCTGGCAAATTCTTCATGGTGAGGTCTGAAGTCATATTTCCAGCTTTGTCTCCCACTACCCATCCACATGTCTCAGAGCACCAGCCATATCAAATTACTCTTCCCTACTACCAGGAACAGCACTAGCTGTTCCCTCTACTTAGAATTCCTCTTCTGGCCCTCTCTCCCTATAGAACTACTGTTCGATCTTTAAGATATAGTTCATTTCCTTGCTAAAGCCTTCCCTGCCACCAGACAGAATCGTCCACCTCACTCTCCTAAGGACCCACAGCACATGACAATTACAACACAGCTACAGTCCTCAACAAATGTGTTTCTGATTATATGGTTATATATCTATATCCCTGCCAGACTGAGCTCAGAAAGTCTGGGACCCTGTCCCATTGAATACAATGCCTGGTACACAACAGATGCCCAACAAATGTTTGATAGATTAATTATTGAAAAATTGATAAAGCACAGAAAAAAAGTCAATGAGTCCCTCACAAACCAAATTCCCCAACCTTGATCTCATTAGCACAGATCAAAGTTCAAAAAGACAGCATAGAAGCTGAGACTTAACCAAAAATTAAACTTGTCTTGCCACCTGGGAATCATAGATTGCCAGAAATAACCAAACACTTGGAGATACTAAGGTCTCAAGATAGTGATTTATCCAAAATCCCCAGTCTGACGTCAACAGAGCAGAACTGGAAGACAAAACTTCTGCCTCCTCAGTTCTGTCAAAAGTTCTGTCAAAAGTTCAAGGGCAAGAGAAGCAAGGTCTTCTTGTACACAGGGCCTCCAAGAAGATACCCTTTGGCTCTTGCCAAATGCACAGTCAAGCTCTGCTATGTGTTGAATTGTGTCCCCTCCAAAATTCATATGTTGAAGTCCTAACCTCCAGTAGCTCAGAATGTTATCTTATTTGGAGATAGGGTCTTTGCAGAAGTAATCAAGTTAAAATGAAGCCATTAGGGTGGGCCCTGACTCAATATGAATAGTGTCCTTATAAAAGGAGAAGTTTGGACATGGAGATATATATATATATATATATATATATATATACACAAGAAGAATTCCATGAGAACATGAAGACCGCCATCTATAAGCCAAGGAGAGAGGCCTGGAGCAGATCCTTTCCACGCAGCTCTCAGAAGGAACCAACACTGCTGACACCTTGGTTTCAGACTTCTAGCCTCCAGAACTGTGAGACAATAAATTTCTGTGTTTTAAGACTCCCAGTTTGTGGTACTTTGTATGGCAACCATAGAAAACTAACAGAAGCCTTCTACAGCAGTGGTTTTCAAAGTGTGGTCCCTGGAAAAGCAGGTCAGCATCACCTGGGATTTGTCAGACAGGCAAGACTTATGAATCAGAAACTCTGGGGATGGGACCCAGTAATATTTGTCTCAGTAAAGCCCTCCAGGTGATTCTGATGCATACTATACTTGAGAACCACTCTTTAGAGCTATTCTATCTATGCTGGTCTGATTAGTGTTCCCCCAAAATTCATGACCACCCAGAACCTCAGAATGTGACCTTATTTGGAAACAGAGTTTTTTTGCAGATGTAATCAGTTTAGGTCATACTGGATTAGGGTGGACCCTAAATCCAGTGACTAGTAGCAGCATTATAAACAGAGAAAAGGAAACAGAGACATAAACACATAGGGAGAACACTATGTGACAACAGAGGGGGAGATACATCTACAAGTCAAGGGATGCCAAGGATTACCAGGAGTCACTGGAAGCTAGCAGAGAAGCAAGAAAGAATTTTTCTCTAGAACCTTCAGAAGCAGTATGACCCTTGATTAACACCTTGACTTTAGACTTCTAATCTCCAGAACCGTGAGACAATAAATTTCTGTTGTTTTAAGCAACCCAGTTTGTGGCAATTTGTTAGAGCAGCCCTCAGAAAATAATACCCTGTCCAACAAAAGTCATAAGCCAAATGTAGCTATTTAAATTTAATTTAGTTAAGGGGCACCTGGGTGGGTCAGTTGGTTGAGCGTCCAACTCTTGATTGCAGCTCAGGTCATGATCTCATGGTTGGTAAGTTTGAGCCCTGAATTGGGTTCTGTGCTGACTGACAGCTCAGAGCCTAGAGTCTCCTTTGGATTCTGTGTCTTCCTCTCTCTCTACCCTTCCCTTGCTCATGATCTGTCTCTCTATCTCTCTCAAAAATAAATAAACATTAAAAAAGTTGTTTAAGATTCTCTCTTTCCCTCTGCCCCTCTCCCCTGCTTGCGCTCTCTCTTTCTCTAAAAAGAAAAAAAGAAAAAGAAAATTCAGTACCTGAGTTGCACTGGTCATGTTTCAAGTGCTCAGTAGCACATGTGGTTCATTGTTACAGTATTTGACAGCACTAACATAGAACAATCACATCAGAGTGAAAACTTCTATTGGATACAACTATTCTAGAGGCCCATGAGCTAAATCCAGCCCACCACCTGTTTTGATATGGCCCAGAAGCTAAGAATGGTTTCTAAATTTTTAAATGGTTGAAAAATTAAAAGAGTATTTTGTGACATGTAAAAATTATATGAAAGGCAAATTTCAGTGTCTCTAAATAAGGTATTTTTGGAACAGCCACACCATTCATTTACATACTGTCCATGACTGTTTTAATGCTACCACAGCAGAGTCAAGTACTTGTCTGACAGAGACTATATGGCCCATAAAACAAGATATTTGCTCTCTGACCTTCTACAGAAAAAGTTTGCCAAACCCCTACTCTGGGTAATGAAGAACGACAAGGAGAAGATATTAGAACAAACTGGCATCACGGTTAAGCAGAAAGGGATCTGATTTGAGATGTCCATAGGCATGTACTTCCCAGAACATAGTGAAATCAAGGTGAATATGTATTATCTCTTATCTATATGCATATAGTGTACATATACAGCTGACCCTTGAACAACACAGGTTTGAATTGTGTGGATCCACTTACACATAGATTTTTTTTCAACAAATACAGTACAGTATTATAAATGTATTTTCTCTTCCTTATGATTTTCTTAATAGCATTTACTTTTCTCTAGCTGACTTTATTGTAAGAATACAGTATATAATACATATAACACATAAAATATGTGCTAGCTGACTGTTATACTGGATTTTCAACTGTGCAGGTTTGGAATTAGGTTTGGCCTAACCCCAGCACTGTTCAAGAATCAACTGTAAATAATATCCACATATATACACTTCCACATGCACACAAAATAGGCATAGAGAAGGCACTGGAGGAACATATACCTAGATATTAATGATGGTCACCTAAGGGGGAAGGGGTGAATGAGACTGGAGTTTATGCCTTCTGTTGTCATCACCCTCCATGTTTCTGATTCTTCTGTAAGGGGATATTGCTTTTTTAATGGGGGGCAGGGAGGGCAGGGAGAAACCTGCTTGATTCTAAAACAGAGCTCCTAACCTCTAGACTAGATTATGAGGGCTGGGCTTCCCAGGCTGCCTTTATCTTTATGTAGTTCTGAATACCCTCATGCTTTCTTTCCCCATTGATATTAGCTCTCAGGAAAGGATCTGTTCGGCCCATTTACACGGAGTTATTGTCAATTGAGTCACAGATTACTGTGTACGTTCTTCCTCCCAGAGCAAAACAGCCTTTCGAGAAAGATCAAAGCCTAGAGCTGTGGACATAAAGGTCTACTAGTGGAATGTTAGCTATCAGTTAACCAGGTAGGAACACAGAGGGCTTTCTGGCTACCCTTGAAATCCCCAAGCAGAGGAAACAGCCTACATCAGTTACTTGCAGGAGCCTAGCCAGTGTGAAATCTTGGCCTCTGCAACCAGAAAAAATTAACAAATACATAGAGCTACACTTACAAAGCAGGATCCAAACTTGCAGGCTTAACCAACACTAGGCAAAAGCCTCCCAAACCCAGCCCACTTTTAAGACCCAGGTGATGACAACTTAGACTCAGGAGATCTGAGTTCAAATCCCTGCTCTGCCAGTGACTCCTTAGGAAACCTCAGTCCCTCTCTTTGTCCTCTCTTGGCCTCAGTTTTGCCCCTGGAAAAGAGCCAGACTTGGACAAGCTGACTTCGAAATTCCACCTCAGCTCTGCTCTGGGCCACTCTGGATCCTCCAACTGTGTGTATGTATGCCTGGGACAGGGTCCAAGTAATTCCTAAAGGGTCAAACGATAAACCATTGAGCTGGGTTAGTTCCAGAAAGTACTCAAAAATTAACCTGGTTATTCCTGTTTTCTCTTTTAATCTTTACCATTAGTAACTCTGGTGAGCATTGGCCCTCTCCAGCCTCCATGGTCCATGTGCTATCACCTGGTCCTCGACCCAGAGTGCTCAGTTTCCCCCTCCCAACTTCCTTTTCCCCCTGACTAAATTCTGTCAATCCTCACTTCCTCCATGAAACCTTTTCTGATTCCCCAAGTCCCCATGATCACACCCTCCTCTGACCACCTCACTATACAATACTATATCCCAGTATAATGCACTTAGCACCGACTATCAGGGGGGTCAGTGACATCTCTTATAGATACTTCTTCCTAGTTGGCTACTCCCCTTGGGAGTAGACACTATACTTAGCTAAGATTTTATACAGGGGATTCCAGCACTGAATGAAAGATTAGATCCAATGGCCTCTTAGGTCTAGATCAATTCTAAAATTCATGAATGCACAGGTTCATTGGTTGAGGGTGCTGGAACACTTGAAATGCTTTTCACCAAGCTGAGAAGCCCTGACCACTAAGAAATGTTCTTAGTGCTCTTCAAAGCACTGGTAAGCTCTCCTAGCTCCTTAGATCCTCACAAGAACCCTGTGAGGCAGGTGACCACTAAACTGGAGTGTGAAGCACCTAACATGGAGGTGAAGCAATCTCCTTAAGGCTAGCTGGCAAGTTGGTGGTAGAGCCCGAACCACACACCAGAGTTCTTGACCACCATTCTTGAGCTTTAGGATATGTAGCACACAGTGAAACCATGGCCACACTCTCTTTTTGGGAAACTGCAGGCTATTGTCACCTCATATCAACATATGAACACATATGCACTTTATAAGCACCTTCATGCTGGCTCCAGCCTGTTGGGCCTTCACCTCTTTAAACCTAGGGCTGTTTTTCTGCCCTCATTTATCATCATTCTCTAAGGGAAAAACAGCCCAGTGCAGTTCCCAGCCAGATAAATATATTTTCTCAAAGAGATTACAAGAGGCCAGAAGACACTGAACTTGAACCTACTTACTCTAGTATGTTCCCCCTCATCCCCTACCCTCCCCCCACTGTGTTCCAGGGAAGAAGAGGTGGGTGAAAGCTTTTAGTGTGGACAATCATCCCAATACACAACTTGGAGATGAGCTTCCCATCCAAAATATCATCTTTGCCCTGTTCAGCACCGGTGGAACCATATTCTCTCATAATAGCCACCTGTGCTGTTTAGCAGGGTCATTCATAAATCTGTAAATATATGCACAAATTCATATACATATGGCTATTAGGTGTAGGTGTGTATGGAAAGGTGCATTTATGCTACTGTGTTATGTTTTAGTGTGTGTGTTGTGTTGATATAATGTGAACATCCACGTATGTCTAGATACCTTCCTGAAAATGTGTATATGAGCAGATGAGTATGTGAGTGGGCATAAATATTTGCTCATTCACCCATCAGTTCAACAAAGATGTATTGATGTTGCAGGCACTGTGCAAGGTTCTGGTCATGAATAAGACACAGAATGGAGGGGAATACACAACAATGCATGAGTGGTAGACGTGTTTTTCAGTACTATGTAGCTGTCTATGAAATCACTACGCATATGTATGTGTACATCAGGGCCCACATCAAGCTAGGGGAGTTCCTGATCTATAAGTGAGAGCACATCAACTTTTAGTGCTGAAAAATGCTGCTGTGTTCTCTCCCCAAGTCCCAAGGATCAGATTTAAACAGACCTCACCTGAGTCTTGGGCAATAGAGGCATCTTCTAAACTCTGCTCTGCCAGGGTGGAAGGCTGAAGTACTTGGCTGCATCATTCCAGCCAGACACTCCACCCTCCCCACCCATAGCGAAGTGAGGCAGCACCTAATAACAGGGCACTGAGTCCAGCCTGCTGAAAGCCACCTGAGTTCCACGTGTATTTATGGCTTCACAGTTAATGTTTGGCCCTGGGTTATTTCTAGTTATTTCTAGGTAAGCCAGAAAAGGCAGGGGAGAGATGAGGGCAGGGAAGATAAGATGCCAGGTCACCTGTTGGAGTCATCTGCTCTGACAGCCTCCACTGGCACTGCAGGGTTCCAGGTCCTACCAAAGGAGGAAGGCACCGAAACAGGAGAGGACAAGGGCTTTTGGGAACAGGGGTAAAAAAAGAGAGCCCTTGCAAAATATTCCTTAGGAGCCCAGCATCCCCACTGCAGCCTTCTAAGAGATCCAAAAAGCCTCTCTAACAACAAATCAGCCAGCCTCACAGGGCATGAGGAGCTCACTTACCTCCAAGATGCTCTCTTAAAAATTTATCTTTTATATTAGGACAAAACTCTACCTCCTGACAACCTCCACTCATTAGTCCTACTTTCCCTTTCAAAAAAATTAATCTTCCTCGGCATAACTGTCTTTCGTTAATGCCTCCAGAAGGTCCCTGTTTCAAATGCTAATACAGAAGCTGGAAAAAATATAGCATTATTCTATTTTTTTAATGTTTATTTTTGTTTTTGAAAGAGAGAGCGTGAGCAGAGGAGGATCAAAGAAAGAGAGGGACAGAGAATCCAAAACAAGCTCTTCGCTGACAACACCAAGCCCAGCACAGGGCTCAATCTTATCAACTGTGAGATCACGACCTGAGCTGAAGTTGGACACTCAACCAACTAAGCCCCCCAGGTGCTCCATAGGTATTATTTTATAGTTTAGTTGAGTAATTTCCCCTCCTATTTGAAGTGTTTAAACTCCTTAAGAGTAGGGAGGTTTTACATATATATGCTGTGTACATATTTTATATGTATATACTGTGGGTGTATATATAATACATTTTATATGTATATAATGTATGTACCAGCATTTAATTCATGTTTACCATATTAGACACCATGCTTAGTATGCATACTATCTTATTTAATCTCCACAACACTATAGAGCTCTATTATTCCTATTTTACCAAAGAGAAAACTGAGAGGTTAAATACCTTAAGTGAGGTATTAAGTGATGGAATTCAAATTCAAACCCAAACCATTCTGATTTTAGTCCTGACTATTAAGCACCACACTATAATCTTGCATATGCCTTGTATATAGTAAACCAAATTAAATACTAGATGAGTGGATTAGTTATTTAATTGACTAACCCATCCATTCCCAGTAACAGAATGAGTGAGTTTCTCACATCAGTTGGCTACCTCTAGAGCAGGTGGGATATAGGACAAATGAACTCATGTGGGAGGCCAAGAGACAGTCTGGGGCCTGGGCCACTTCTCTGGAAGACGGGGTCTCTTGACTTCAAGGTTTCCCCAGTACAGCTGAAGAGAGAGACACAGAAAGGAAATGCATTGGGCTTCTGAGCTTCTCCCAGAATCATACTTGATGTGAATCTATGCAAAGAATCCTTGAGTTCTTTACCTAGAATGCCTTTCTCCCCTATAGTAGCCTCTCCCCCTTCAGGACCCAGCTCAAATGTCACCTTTTCCCTGAAGCTCAAGCTACCCAATCTTTCTCTCAAGGCAAAAGTATTCCTCCTTCAGTTATTCCCACTGTATGTCACACACACACACCTCAACTATAACCCACATCACATCATATTGCATTTATATGTTTGTCTATCTCCCTAAATTATGAGGTCCTCAAATGCTGAGCTTTATAGTCTCTGGGCCTAGCACAGTGCCTTGCAGAGATGGCACTCAGAAAACATATGTTGAATGTGAGTGAGAGATCAGAGAATGTGAGAGCCATCTTACAGAAAAAAGGAACCTCTGAGCCCCAACTGAACCACCCCACAAATGACATACATTTTGTCATCATAGTCATGCTCCTACCATGAGGGTTGAGATGGTGACCTCCTCCTACTCCACAGCCAGGGCACTCCAGAGACCTCCTTACCATTTCTGGTGAGAAATTAAGTATGAATCATCTGCCACCCTGACACCCAGCCAGTCTCCCACTTTTCTTCTAGCTGTGCCAAAGCAGGAGGGCCCCCCACATTGGAAAGTTGGTCATCCCAGTCTACCCAGGACTAAGCGAGAGTCTAGGAAACCTTGGAGGCCAAGGTTATCTAAGTTATCTAAGATAACTGGGAATGAGTAGGCAGTGAAGAAAATAATTCAATGAGGCCAAAGTGGACATCGGCTACAGTGGATAAGCTTCAGATAAACAAGCAATAAAGAATCTGTCAGAGCAAAGGAGAAGAGCTCCCACAGACACAACTATTACCCCTTGAGAATGGTGTAGCCAGAAGAAAAGGCCCAAAGCCTGAGGCAAGGACTGGGATGAGGCCAGGTAGAGAAGGGGTTACCAGGATACAGGAAAGGCACTTAAACTCCACATTTAATGTCTAAGTCTCGCTCTTCCCCAGAGCCCTTTAGGGAACTCAGACAGAGCAAGGTTCTCCTATAGCACCTGGCAGAGACTTCACCAAACTAATATCAAAAGAATTCTAACCTATACTACAGGCACATCTAAGAAACAACTCTGGATGATATAGTTCTATCCATCAGGTCTTGACGCAGCTCAAGACTAGTGTGGAACAGGTGATGAAAAGATGAAAAGGTGTTCAACAGAGGTGCCTGGTTGGCTCAGTCGGTTAAGCGTCTGATTTCAGTTCAGGTCATGATCTCAGGTTCATCAATTTGAGCCCCGCATCAGGTTCTCTGCTGTTAGCACAGAGCCTGCTTTGGATCCTCTGTCTGTCCCCAGTCTCTGCCCCTCCCCCCGCTCAAAAATAAACATTAAAAATAAAAAAATAAATTAAAAAATAGAAAAAAGAAAAGATGTTCAACATCACTAGTCATTAGGGAACCACAAATCAAAACTACAATTAGATACCATTTCACACCCACTAGGATGGCTATAATCATAAATAAATAAGTAAGTAAGTGTTGGTGAGGATATGGAGAAATCAAACTCTTGTATGTTACTGGTAGATCACTTCTCAGCCTTTTGGCTAAGATCAAGTGTTACTGGCAGGAACATAAAATGATATAGCCAGTGTGAAAAATAATTTGGTGGCTCCTCAAAAAGTTAAACATAGAATTACCATGTGATCCAGCAATTGTACTCCTAGGTATATTCCCCAAAGAGTTGAAAACATTCATATACACAAAAACTTGCACACAAATATTCATAGCAGCACTATTCATAACACTCAAAAGATGAAAATAACCCAAATGTCCATTAATTGATGAAAGAATAAGCTAAATGTGGTATATCCATATGATAGAATGTTATTTAGCCACAAAAAGCAGTGAAGTACTGATACATGCTATAATATTGATGCACCTTGAAAATATTGTCCTGAGTGAAACCAGACACAAAAGACCACATATTTGTGATCCCACATACATGAAATGTCCAGAACAGACAAATCCATAAAGACAGAAAGTAAATTCTTGGTTGGCAGGGATTGAGGGAAGGGAGAATGAAAGTGACTGCTAACAGATACAGAGTTTCTTTTAGGAATAGTAAAAATGTTCTAGAAATAGATACTAGTGGTGTTTGCAAAACTTTTCAAATATACTAAAAACCAATGAGATGTATATTTCAAAGAGTCAATTTTACACTGTATAAATTATATCTCAATTTTTAAAAAGTAAATTTAATTGTGGTTATGGTTGTATGAGTCTACAAATATACCAAACACCATCAAATTGTATATTTTAAATGAGTGAATTGTGGGGCGCCTGGGTGGCTCAGTCGGTTGAGTGTCTGACTTTGGCTCAGGTCATGATCTCACAGTCTGTGAGTTCAAGCCCCGCATTGGGTTCTATGCTGACAGCTCAGAGCCCGGAGCCTGCTTCAGATTCTGTGTCTCCCTCTCTCTCTGCCCCTCCCCTGCTCATGCTCTGTCTCTCTCTGTCTCAAAAATAAATAAAAAATTTTTTAAAAATTTAAATGAGTGAATTGTATGGTATATGAATTATATCTCAATAAAGCTACTACCAAAAAAAATTGCAAGACTACAGTTCAAATCCAGGTCTTTCCATGTCCAAAACTAATGCTTTTAACCATTACACCACACTGTCTTATTTGCAAGGTAATCCCAGAAGGGCTCTTTGCATCTCTCCTTTCCTCAAACAAACTCTCCTTGCCTTGTCCTGCTCTCTGAGCCTCAAAAGCTCCAGGCAAGTGTTTTCTTCTCCCTCAGCACAACATTGTCCAGCTCATTCCCACTGCAATAACCGCCAAGTGTCTACAATCTAAAGCCAAATCTCCTTAACCTGGAAGTCAAGGCCTCTCAAGATCTACCTCCAACTTTCTTTTCCTAGGACTCTGCTCCACATGCCAACATCCTAGCCAAATATTTCTCCCTGCCCTTTCCTGAATCATGCCCTTTCCTGCTGTCCAATGTGCCAAAAATCCTTTCTCCACCCTTCCACTGCATAGCCAAATCCTGTCCCTCTGCTCTGATACCACCTGGTACTTTCTCTGAGTTCAAAGTCACACACACACACACACACACACACACACACACACACACACACACGCCTTAATTTTGCTTCCTCTGAGCTCTTGTGCATCTCTATTTCTCCATGCATTTGTCCCTATATGAAGGTATTTGGACATATATTCTTTAAGGACAGCACATAAAACAACCCAAAGCACCCAGCACAGCATCTGGCACACAGTGGTACTCACAAAAGTCACATCAAACTAACTGAAGTGAATTCAATCTCTTGTCATCTTACTGCTCTTTTCCACTAATGGCAGTTATCCTGCCAACTAGAAACACTATGGGCAGTTTGAACAAGGTGTTTAGAATGTTAATAGATGAAAATGGGTTGCAGCCACATTCGTTTCATATAAATTATAAATGAGTTTTATGGCCTTGGTTGCCTTGACTACCCAGCTATTGGTTGGCATACCCTGCTCAGCCCAGGGGTTAGAAATGTTCCCGTAGCAGGGTGATGTGAGGCAGGGGTGACATGAAGGGGAAAAGAATTCAGTATTTGAGGTACCAGCACCCTCTGAATCCTTCATACTGTCACCATATTGGGAACCCTTCTGCCCCTTCCTCAACTCTGAGACAGGCAAGGGGGTGGGAAGTCCAGAGGGGTGTGCTGCAGTTCTGCTCTCACAAGGTCACAGGAAGAACCAGACCAATAGGCCCCACACTGGGTTTTATGTAGGATTGTTCTCTTTGAAGGTGCCCTTCAATTTCCTAACCACTGCTGCCCCCTGGTGTCCTGACCAGCCACAGCCTACAATGTCCCACCAGCCCTACCCTCTAGAGCAGCACAGCCCAATAGATATATTTTGTGAGCCACAAGTGTAATTTTAAATTTCTGGTAGCCATATTAAAAAAGGTAAGAGGGGCACCTGGGTGGCTCAGTCAGTTGAATGTATGACTTTGGATCAGGTCATGATCTCACAGTTCATGAGTTTGGGCCCTACGTCAGGCTCTGAACGGACAGCACGGAGCCTGCTTAGGATTCTCTTTCTCCCTCTCTCTCCCTGTCCCTCCCCCACTAATCCCCCTCTTCCAAAATAAATAAATAAACTTTTTTTAAAAGGTAAAAATAAACAGGTGAAATTAATTTTAATAATATATTTTATTTAATCCAATAGGTCCAAAATATTAGCATTTCAACATGTAATCAAAAAAAACTCTTAATGAGAGTTTTATATTCTATATTCCTTTTCTATAGTCTATATAGTCTTTATAGTCTATATAGTCTTTATAGTCTATATAGTCCTTTATAGTCTATATTCCTTTTCTATACTAAATCCTCTAAAACTGGTGTGTATTTTACACTTGCAGGTCACCTCAATTCAGACAAGCCATATGTCAAGTGCCAACAGCCACATATGGCCAGTGGCTACTATACTGGACAACTTAGCTCTAATGCCTTGAACAGCACTGCCCCTGCTGGCCTGACCAGTGCTGTCCTGGGCCCCAAGCCAAATACTACCTTTAGACTAATCCTCTCCCCTGAGCTCCAGGCTCTTCCCAGCTGCTTGCTTGTCATCTTCACTTGCCTAACAGAAATCTTTGCAAGGTCTACAAAACTGCATTCTCATTTTCTATCCCAAAATCTATCCTTACAACCCACTCCAACTCAGTCAGTGCCATCACCACCCATCTAGTTGCTGGAATTAACATCCAAAGAGTCATCCTTTTCCTTCACCTCTGCCCTGCATCCAGTCAGCAAATCCTTTCAATACAGCCCATAGATATATCTGTTTGCTTACCTCCATCTCCACAGCTACTACCCTAGGCCGATAATATCTTGCCTGGACGATTAGAGTAACTTCTTAACTGCTTCCACTCTTCCCCTTGTACCACCTCACTCCACAACCACACAGAGCAGCCAGAGGATCAGATTTCTCCCCTGCCCACATCCCTCCACCAGTTTCCCAGTGCCTTCTAATAAATCCACCTCCTCACTTAGCTTTGCCATGTCCTTCATTACCTGCTCCCTCCACCTCACTTTCCCAGCAGCCATTTGTTTCAAACCTGTTTAACTCATTCCCACTTCCTGGTCCGTCTGGAATGTTCTTCCTCCAGACCTTTGCATGGCTGGCTCTTTCTCACCATTGAGGTCTCTGCGTGGCCTTCCCTTACCACCCTATCTGTCATAGTCCCTTCATCCTTAGTTATTTTCTATCCCATAACCTTGTTTTCATTTTCTTCATAGCATTCATCACTCCCTGAAATTGTTTTGTTTTCTGTCTCCTTCCACTATAACATAAGTTCTATGAGAGAAAGGATTTCCTTCTATTGTTCATCTCTCTTCCTCTAGCAACTAGAACAATACCTGAGAGAGAGTAACATACAAATAAATGAATGAGTGCTATTCCCTCAGTCTGGAACACTCTCTCCACTCCATGGCTGGCTCCTTCTCCCTCAGGTCTTACATTAAGTGTCATTTTCCCAGAGAACCTCCCAGACTGCTATACTTATTTTCTATCTCAGCATCCTCATTGCTACACTCATAACACATTTTTAACTATAGCCAATTTGACTTTTTTTTCCTTCTTTTTTGTCTTCCTTGGACTGCTTTTTTTTTTTTTTTTTTTGAGAAAGAGAGAGAGAGAGAGAGCAGGGGAGAGGGGCAAAGGGAGAGGGAGAGGGAAAGAGAGGATCTAAGCAGGCTCCACACCCAGCACAGAGCCTGACATGGGGCTCAATCTCATGACTGTGAAATCATGACCTGAGTAGAAATCAAGAGGCAGATGCTCAACTGACAGAGCCACCCAGGCACCCCTTCTTGAGACTGCTCTTAATACTACTCTGTACTCTGTACTTCAGAAACAGACAACATCTGTGCAGTTCACTCTTGTCACCCACCACCCAGCACAAGCCTGACATGTGATGGATGCCCAATATACCTGTTGAATGAATACCCAACACTTCCTGGTGGCTCCCAGCCCTGCCCAGGTAAGCGACCTAGTAGGGGTATCCTACCAGATCCCTATAAGAAGCCTGCCTTACCTGGTCTTCTCCGGCTTCCAGGAACTGCATCTCCTACCTTACTGGACCACTGAGGAAGCCTGGGCATGATATGATCTGGGTACCCAACTTTGAAGTAAGGGGAGAGACTGGAGCCAAAAGAATGAAGCTGTCCCTAGAGTATGGCTAAGGCTTGTCCATTTCCTTCCCTCCCTCTCCCAGGGTCAGCAGAGCCTTCCTCCCAACGAGGGTCCCAAGAGCTCACCATGTTGGGCAGAGGGAAGGTTTCTGACTCCTGAAACCCAGCTACCACCCTCCCAAGTACCTACTCCCACCCCCAGCAGTCTGAACATATGGCCAGGCACTTTTAACCCTTCCATTTACCAGAACAAAAAGCAACAGGGTCTGTTCCCAATCCCCACACTACGGCTGGTCATAATTCCACAGTGCCCTTGCGGGAGCTCCCCACTCAGGAATTTTACTTCCACTCAAGTGTCAGGCCTTGGAGGTCATGGAATCCAAGCTCCTCATCTTACAAGAGCCCAGAGAGGAGCAGGGACTTGCCCAGAGTCACAAACCCAAGGCCAGAACCCCGGGCTCCACTGTAACCCAACGGTTCAGGCCACCTCCGCTCTTCTTTCTTCCACACCCCCTCCCTCACCTCAAAAAAACAACGTGACCTCTTCACACCCGGGCTTTCACCTCCTCGGTCTCATCTCCAACCCACAGTATGGAGTAGAGTTGGGAGTCGGTGGTGGGGTACAGAGATTGTTTCCCCCACTTGAGAGAGGTGCACAGTAACACTGAGCCCAGAATGGTTACGTGGCTCCCACAAGGACACACAGCGAGGCAGAAGCAACACCACGACCGGAAGCCAGGAATCCTCTCCCCACTCAGGGCCGGGCCCCACTGCCGCTGAGCCTTCTGGAAGGCAGACTCGGGGCCACCCTAGGCGCGCTCCGAAGTCCGAGGAGGCGAGCGGGTTAGGCCGCAAGCGCCGCCTCTCCCGGGTCAGACGCCGCCGTCTGCACGGAAAGGGCCGAACTCGGAGGCGTCTCCAGCTCAGCCACCTGAGCGCGGGCCTGGCCCTTCCACTGGAGCTCCGCGAGCGCCCCGCGAGCGCCACGGCACTCAGGACCCTCGCCCCGCCACGGGCCACTCCTCCCCGAGGGCCTGGAAGAGCCGAGGCCCAGGGTCCGCACGCTTCCTCCCTCACCACCCTCACCGTGCACGGGGCCAGCACACCAGGACACGGGAGACAAGGACACCGTGAGGGCCCTCTCGCCGCCCAGCAGGACACTCAACAACTGATGGAGGGACCGACGGAGACACTGGCTGTGACTCGACCGCCTGCTGATGGACTCACCGGACTGGCTGACAGGATAGCAGATGGGACTGACAGACTGACAGGATTGACTGACCGGCTGACTGAGCCGATTGGCTGGCAGGCTGACCGACAGGACTGACTGACTGGCTGACTGGCTGACTGACTGGCTGACTGGCTGACTGAGTGACAGCCTGACTGGCAGGATTGACTGACTGGCTGACTGGCTGACTGGCGGGCTGCTTGTACTGGCTGACAGGATGGTCGACGGGAATGACAGCCTGACTGACTGGCGGGCTGACCGGCGGGCTGACTGGCGGGCTGACTGGCAGGATTGACTGGCTGACGGGCTGACTGGCGGACTGCTTGTACTGGCTGACAGGATGGTCGACGGGAATGACAGCCGGCTGGCTGGCTGACAGGCTGGCTGTAGTGACGGGCCGGCCATCTAGACTGACTGGCAGGTTGGCGGCTGCGAGCGTCGTGGGTTGTCTCAGTCTCGCCCTCCACCTCTCGTTCACTTCACGCCAGCTCACGGCGCCGCTTCTACCGCCACCGACCTGTTCCTAAACCAAAGAGCTTGGAGCTTGACGGACGCTACTCTCTCCTCCGCCGGAGCCACGCGCGGCTTGAAGACCCGCAATGGTGGGAGAGGCGGGGCCGGGGCGGGACTTGGGTGGGAGGGGCCGAGCGGCGGGAAGGGGTGTGACCCGGCGCTCCAGAACCCGCTTTTCCGGATCTCAAACCCCCTTGGTTCTCCCGCTGGGTCTCCTTCTCCTCCTTCCCAGTCGGGGTAGCCGGGCCCCCTCTGGACCCTGCGTCGCACTGCGGACCCGTCCGGTGACCTGATGGGGCGAGAGAAGTTCACGGCTGCCCCTTAGATCCGCTAGAAGCCTGGGCATCCCCACCGCTGCAGAGCCCCGCTGGGGCGGGGGACCGCGGGACCCTTCCGGGGCCAGACGGGCAGCAGAACACGTCAAGGGTAGAAACCCCCTACTACCCCCGGGCCCCCAGAAATCTTTGAGGACTCTACATCGCCCTGGGGAGGAACTGAGCAAGCGGGGGGGAGAACCAGTGAAATTTGCAATGTCTCTGTTACTAGGCCCAAAATTGCCCCTCTTCCCCACTTGCCCCCTCCTGCCATCCGCCTAGACCTCAGCGGCTCGTGTGCAAACCCACCTACCTTCCAGAGGGCCATTTCTGGAGCATGGTGAACACTATCGAGCCCCTAGGTGGCAGCAAAGGCCCGGGAAAGTTGTCCCAAAAAGGTCCCTTCGTTCCGCTCTAATCCCAGAAAGGCTGGGAAGGATGGAGTCACTTCTAAGAGGAGAAAATTGAAGTCCAGTGCGTCAGGAACATGCTCACGTCACGCAGCGATTTGAACTCTAACTTCCTGCCCCAGAAGAAGAGGAGACAAGGCAGAAACAGGAGAGACTAACAGGGAGAGTCCATAGAAAGTGATGGCTCAGAGCACAAAAGCACTGAGATCTGCCGTCCCAACGGTGTGACAGTGGAAGCCTCCTCACGTCTCTGAGGCTCTATTTCCTTACCTGTAGAATTAGGGACAAGAAGGACCCCTGCTTCATCGTTTGTTTTGAGGATTAATGAGATGCTGCATGGAAATCACTTTGCACAGTGCCTGGCAACTATTAAGTGCTCAGTAAATAGTCAATGATTTAATAAAGTAAAGCAGCGTTCCACAGGCCACCAAGACAACACATAGCCAGGATCTGAGTGTGATGTCCTTTTTTAATGTATCAACTCGGCCAAGTTACACTCCTGTTATTCAATCAAGCACTAATCTAGATATTGTGATGAAGGTATTTTGTAGATATAATTAAATAAATCGACTTTAAGGGAGATTATTCTAGATAATCTTGGTAGGGCTGATTCAGTCAGTTAAAAGACCATAAGATCAGAGCTGAGGGTTCCCTGAGGAAGAAATTCTGCCTGTGGACAGCAGCTTTTGCCACTGGCAAGAGTTCCAGCCTGTACCTAATGATTTCAGACTTGCCTAGCCAGCCCCACAGTCATGAGCCAACTCCTTGCAATAAATGTCTTCATATGCATCTCCTACTAGTACCATTGTTTTTGTTGAATGCTGACTAATATCCAGAGGAAGTGAGGGGTGTGTGTGTTTGTGTGTGTGTGTGTGTGTGTGTGTGTGTGTGTTTGTATGTGTTTGCGCGCACAGGCACATGCTGGGATCACAGAGCCTAGTCTTCATGTTTATTCTCTCCTTTTTAAGCTCAGGGTGGTTTGTGCCTTTTGGAGTCTTGGAGTTGGAGCCTGTAGCAAAACCAACTTGGTTGTTTAATGATAGGGCTAGAGTGTGGATGGGGATGGAGGGCCCAGGTGTAGGCCCCTTACTCCCTTCCACCAGCCCTGCCCCAGGCTTCTGCCTTATGGATGTGACCTGCTTGCTTCTGGGTTTTCTCTACAGTCCCCTTTCCCCAGGGGAGACCAGACGACGACGATTCCTCCTCCTCCTCCTCCTCCTCCTCCACCTCACCCTAAGCAGGTGTAGGATCAGGAATAAGGGGTACAACCATGCTGTCTCACTGGGAGCCAGCTGGTGAGGAGGAGGCTTCTCCCTCAGCAACCAACTGGCCCACATGTCGCTGTACCCTGTCTCTCCCGCCTCCATCCACAGGCCATGTGTCATGTACACAACCACACTCCTGCCCTCCCGCCCTGATTCTAACAGCCACTAACATTCATCAATTACAATCTATGCTGGAGCATCAGGCCAGGCGCTTTCCTCATCTCTTTTAACCTCAGCACCAACCTATGGTGTGGGAATTAACACTGTCATTATCCCCATTTTACAGAGAAGGAGGCTGAGGCACAGAGTCATGTTCTCAGCCTCACATCTGTTCCTCCTCCTGGGGAGACATGCCCAGGGCAGATCCTTAAAGGTCAGCTGAGAACAGCTGTGGCGGAGAGAAAGTGACTCTGATGGCAAAACTCCACTGAGCTGCAGGGTCTCATCACTTCTCACACCCTCTGCTCCCCAGCACAAAAGGGGTGGTGAAGATCAAGGAGCTGGCTGGCCTGAAAGCACTTGGTTTTCCTCCCTCTGTTCCTTCCTTCCTCCTTCTCTTCCTCCCTCCCTTCCTTCCTTCTCTCCTCTCTTCCTTCCTTCCTTTCCTCCATCCTTCCTTCCTTCCTTCCACCAGGAAACTGGAGAGGCTGGTAAACATGGTCTGGGGGAAAGAGAATAGGCTTAGGAGTCAGCAACCCTGAGTCTGAGGTTTGGTGCAGCCACTTGTAAACTGCAAGACCTTCAGCAGGTCCTAGAGTCAATATGAGCCTTGGTTTCCTCATCTGTGAGGAGCTCCCTCACCAGATTCCTGTGGGGACAGTCAAGCAGCTGGCATGCATTGGCACTCAGGCCTCAGGCCCACAGCCTTCTGTCTCCACATTTATTAGGGGGTTGGTGAAAATGAAGGCTCCATGCTATAAACACAAGAGATTGTTTTTATTACTGCTCCACAGACGTGGTCCCCCACCCCCTAAAAAAACAAAACAAAATAAACCCTGCTATTTCCAGGGCTCAGCATTTAAGGAGGCATTTCTTTTTTTTTTTCTATTTTATTTATTTTTTAAGTTTACATTCCAGTTAGTTGGCATATAGTGCAATAATGATTTCAGTAGTAAAATCCAGTGATTCATCCCCTACATTATAACACCCAGTGTTCATCCCAACAAGTGTCCTCCTTAATGCCCCTTACCCATTTAGGCCATCCTGCCACCCACAACCCCTCCGGAAAACTTCAGTTTGTTCTCTGCATTTAAGAGTCTCTTATGTTTTGTCCCCCTCCCTGTTTTTATGTTATTTTTGCTTCCCTTCCCTATGTTCATCTGTTTTGTGTCTTAGATTCCACATATGAGCAAAGTCATATGATATTTGTCTTTCTCTAATTTTGCTTAGCATAATACACTCTCTAGTTCCATCCACATTGTTGCAAATGACAAGATTTCATTCTTTTTGATTGCTGAGTAATATTCCACTGTGTATATATACCACGTATTCTTTATCCATTCATCTGTCAATGGACATTTGGGCTCTTTCCATACTTTGGCTATTGTTGATAGTGCTGCTATAAATACTGGGGTACATGTGCCCCTTTGAAACAGCACCCTTGGATCCCCTGGGTAAATACCTAGTAGTGCAATTGCTGGGTCATAGGGTAGTTCTATTTTTAATTTTTTGAGGAACGTCTATGTTGTTTTCCAGAGTGGCTGCACCAGCTTGCATTCCCACCAGCAGTGCAAAAAGGTTCCTCTCTCTCTCTGCATCCTCACCAACATCTGTTGTTGCCTGAGTTGTTAATGTTAGCCATTCTGACAGGTGTGAGATGGTGTCTCATTGTGGTTTTGATTTGTATTTCCCTGATGATGAGTGATGTTGAGCATTTTTTCATGTGTCTGTTAGCCATCTGGATGTCTTCTTTGGGAAAGTGTCTATTCATGTCTTTTGCCCATTTCTTCACTGGATTATTTGTTTTTTGGGTGTTGAGTTTGATAAATTCTTACAGATTTTGGTTACTAATGCTTTATCTGATATGTCATTTGCAAACATCTCCCATTCCATCAGTTGCCTTTTAGTTTTGTTGACTGTTTCCTTCACTGTGCAGAAGCTTTTTATCTTGATGAGGTCCCAATAGTTCATTTTTGCTTTTGTTTCCCTTGCCTCCAGAGACATGTTGAGTAAGAAATTGTTGTGGCCGAGATCAAAGAAGTTTTTGAAGGAGGAATTCCTTTTAAAGGCTGTCCTTGACACTGCATGCCTCCTTATATGTTGCACCTTGAGCTCCTCTCTTGCCTACTCTGCTTCCTTCTTTGAGAGAAAACAGAGCTACACCCGCAACCCAAGTCACTCGTGCCGTCCCAACTGTCATCCCAAGTCCTTCCTCACCCTCACATATTATCTAGTCCTTCAGCAAATCCTGTCAGCTCTACCTCCAAAACATACCCAACATGTCTCTCCATCACATTGCCACCACCCAGGTCCCCACCACCCAGTATTCCTCCTGGGCAACCTGCTCTCCCACTCTGTCCCACACAAAAGCAAGGGCAAGATTTTTCAAATGCAAACAGGATCATGTTTCCCACTCCTCAAAACACTTCCATGGGGCTTCCCGGTACTCCAAGGGCCCATGAAGCCTGGTCCTTGACACCCTCTCTATCATCACTGCCCACCCAAGCTCCCTCCAATTCTACATTGGCTATTTGGCCTCCTTGCAGTTCCCAGTGCTCTGCACACTCTCTTTACACATGCTGTTCCCCACACTTCTCCCCACCCCATCCCAATCCCCCTTAGTGAACTCCCCTCCTGTCCTGGCTGCTTTGTGTACTTTTGTTAAACATGTCCCTGGTGTTCTGTGCCTTTCCTTCCCAGTACTGCACTGTCTGCACCCCAGCATTCATTGGGTGACTGAAGGCTTATTGCCAGCTCCAGAATACACACCACTGTGAGCTCCATTAGGCCAGGGATCCAGGCTGGTTTTGCTCACTTTGACTTCCCCGGTGCCCACACTGAGTTGAATCAATGCTTGTTGGATAAACAACAAGGGGAGGGAGTAAGGTTAGGCACCTGTCAGATTATGGGTGGGGGCCACATTCCCTGGTTTTCTTAGGGAGACCCAGTGTTCGTCTGTTATTTGGGCATACTAAAATAATGGTGCCCATGTTCCAATGGTGCCCAAGTGCCCCAGTTTGGTCAGTCTAATTATTGAAAAAAAGAGGTTCACCCCAGAATTTCTGCTTTTTCCCAGCCCCACACTGGTTTCCCACTTTTCCCCTACAAGCCCAAAGCTTTTCCTTGTTGCTCCTGAAATGTTTTTCTTCTTTTAATAATCTCCCTGCATTGCTCTAACCCCCAGAAATACATAAGAATTCTGTTTGCCCATTTCACTGCAGAACTGTCCTCCTGGAGGGTTGCCATGGCAGTTGAATGATGTCACTGCCCTGGAAACAGTTGCCTAGGAGATGAGTGATGTCACTTCCCGGAGGTGATTGCCATGGCAACCATCTCAGTGAAACTAGGGGTGGCCAGGAAAGTGAAGGGGGGTGGAGGGCGGATACAGAAGGGACAAATGTGAAGGGCGGAAGGAAGGGGGGGGCGGGGAGTACAGGAAAAACGGCCAGGAAGAGGATGGGGACCATCCCAGAGCAGTTGAAAATAACAGAAAATCAGAAATGGAAAAGCACGCAAAGACCACCAAAAGCACCCACCTCATTTTTAGAGGCTGCTGACAGGCCAGAACTTGCTCAAGGTCACACTGCCAATTTACAAGTGATGTTAGAACAAAGCCCAAGGCATAATTCCCATTTCTTATGTGGCTCATCAGTAGACTTGGGTGGTGAAATAAAGGATTCTTTTGGTCATTTCTTATTAAAAATTCTGGTCTCAAATCAATTGTTCATGAATTCAACAAATTCTTGTGAACTGTGTGCTAGGCCCAGAGAAAAACCTGAATGACATTTTCAGGGTTATTTATGTTTATCGTACCCCCTCCCCACTAGAGTGTTAGCCCCATGACAACGGGCAATGCACCCTGCCCAGTCTACCTGTGTTTGTTGGGTGACTGAAGGTGATGTGCCATTGTGTGGTACAGACCCATAGCACTAGAGTCCAGAGAGAAGGTCATGGTTAGCTGTCAGGGAGAAGATGGAATTTCATAGATAAGATTTGAATAGGCCAAGAGAAGAAAGCCATTCCAGAAAGGAAGGAAGAGTAATGGCTTAAGCCAAAATGAGAGCTGGCTGAACAGTTTGGGTCCAGCTGCATAGAGATTTCACCTAGTGGTGCTTTGGTTACCTCTTAGGGTCATACTGTTGCTATAGCACCGATAGGCATCTCCTCTTCTGGAAGAATGAGCTCCAAGGATTAGGAGGAAGAAAGGCATTAAGCTCCATGTTGCTGAATATTGCTGGAGGTGGGGGCGGGGCAGAGACTGATCTGAAGAGGCGAGTGTAAAGAAAGTAAACTGAGAGAAATCCGGCTGATAAGGAAGGAAAGGGTCTCATCAAGAAAGACCTGAAATGTCAGGCTTCCAGCCTCTACCTGAAAGCAACATACTCATGAAAAGAACAAAGACTTTGGAACCCTGCACAAGGTCATGTGCTGTCACTTCTTAGCTGTGTGACTATATGCAAGTCTGTTTTCTCTCTGAGCCTCTCGATTATAGCTACAAACTCGTTCATGGGATTTGGGTTTTATTTTTTAAGTGTACGTAAAGCCCCATTTAGGGGCTCCTGGGTGGCTCAGTCGGTTAAGTGTCCAACTCTCGATTTTGGCTCAGGTCATGATCTCGAAGTTCGTGGTTGTTGTTGTTTTTTAATTTACACCCAAATTAGTTAGCATATAGTGCAACAATGATTTCAGTAGATTCCTTAGTGCCCCTTACCCATTTAGCCCATCCCCCTCCCACAACCCCTCTAGTAACCCTCAGTTTGTTCTCCGTATTTATGAATCTCTTGTTTTGTCCCCCCGTTTTTATATTATTTTTGTTTCCCTTCCGTTCATCTGTTTTGTCTCTTAAAGTCCTCATATGAATGAAGTCATATGATTTTTGTCTTTCTCTAATTTCACTTAGCATAATACCCTCCAGTTCCATCCACGTAGTTACAAATGGCAAGATTTCATTCTTTTTGATTGCTGAGTAATACTCCATTGTATATATATGCCACATCTTCTTTATGCATTCATCCATCGATGGACATTTGGTCTCTTTCCATACTTTGGTTATCGTTGATAGTGCTGCTATAAACATGGGGTGCATGTGTCCCTTCGAAACAGCACACCTGTATCCTGTGGATAAGTGCCTAGTAGTGCAATTGCTGGGTCATAGGGTAGTTCTATTTTTAGTTTTTTGAGGAACCTCCATACGTTTTCCAGAGTGGCTGCACCAGCTTGCATTCCCAATAAGTAAAAATGTTTTTAAAAATTTAGAATAATAATGCAAAGTCTGACCCAAAGTCACCAGGCAGGAGGCTCCCAGACAGATGAGAGGTTTCAGATGAGACAGTATTTCATTAGGCCTTGATTTGGGTGGGACGTTGGATAGATTGAATAAGGAAGAAGAGAGACCAGAGAGGCAGGGAGGCAAACTATTGTAACTTTTCTGGGACTCCTTTTCTCCAAATAGGGATCAAAAAACCCATGGTGTACTGGAAAGAGCCTTGGAGGACTGCCCCAGTTTTGATCTCAGTGTTATTACTCTTACTAGCTATGTACCTCATACCACTTGATAACCTGGTTTTCTCGTCTGTCAAAAAGACTATCATTCCTACCTTCCAGGGATGCTGTAAAGATCTAGAGACCACACATCTGAAGTGCGAACAAAGTAGATATTTGAAATGGTTGTTTTCATCAGTCTAATTACTGGGCTTTATAATAGAAGATGATGTTAAGTCCCAGCCAGCTGTGAATCCATTTTTATGCTTCCCTGATGGAGGGTCTCCTGAGAACTGAGTACACTCTTGGTCTCTTGAATGGCAAGAAGTCTGTAAGGACATATAGGGGGTATGGAGGGCCCAACATTCGGAATGCAACCTAGTTCATTTTATAAGCTAAGAGGCATCCCAAACTCCCCAGTCTGAAGAGATTTAAGACAGCCAAGTATTTACCCGACAATAGCTTTATTACCAAGAGCCCGGAAGCAGCCTAAGTGTCCAATTGATGAATGGATAAAGAAAATGTGGCTTATATATATAGTGGAATATTATTCATCCATAAAAAATGAAATCTTAGCATTTGCAATGGCATGGATGGAGCTACAGATTATAATGCTAAGTGTAGTCAGTCAGAGAAAGACCAATACTGTATGATTTCACTCATATGTGGAATCTAAGAAACAAAACAAACAAGCAAAGGTAGAAAGACAAACCAAAAAACAGACTGTTAACTGTAGAGAACAAACTGATGATTACCAGTTGGGGAGGTGGGTGGCAGGGATGGGTGAAATCGATGATGGGGATTAAGGAGGGCACTTGTCACAATAAGCACTAGATGATTAAAATAAAAACTTGAAAAAAAGAATCCTATACCCTTTCCACCAACTGAAACAAATGATTTTTGAGCAGTTTGAGTTACTGAAAATCTGCAGCAAGCACCAATAAATTTAAACATCCAAGTATAATCCCTTCAACTCTAAGTGAAAATATTAAAAGCACTGAAGGTGTCCCCAGAATGGGATGTGTGCCACATCCATTTTTTTCTTCTCAATCCCAAGAGCATAGTAGTGTAAAGAACCATGAACAAAAATTTAAAGAATCTGAATGCTAGTCTAGGTTCTGTTACCAATTTTCCAGTAACTCTGGAAAAGCCATCTCATTTCCCTGAAGTTTAGTTTCCCCTGCTGTAACATTGAGATGACCCTGTCATTTCATAAGCTTATCTTGACAAATTTTAAAACATGAGTGTACAAAACTGGAAAGTAAGCTTTAAGATTATGCAGTAGAGAAGCCTTCCAGGTCTATGGCACATGTAATTTGTAGCTCCCTGAGGTGCTCTCAAAGAATCCCACTAACCACTTATGGGGCTAAAATTTAATTGTGTGTGTCTTTGCATCCCCATTCCCTATTCCCAGACCAAAGATGCCTTACACAGAGTACTTTGAGTTGAATGAAAACAATACAAATCCTACACTTAATAAAAACTGAGAGACGCTAAGTCTCAAAAAGTTATGTGGCTTGGCAAGGCTGCCTGGAGCATGGCACTGCCAGACCCCCAAGAGAGGGCAGTTAGAACTCTGGATGGATTAGAAGCCGTAGACAGGCTGTCCTCTGGGACTTAACAGCTGTGTGAACCCCAGAGGTCCACAACCTCATTGGTTTCCTCATTTGCAAGGTGGGGACAAAACCCTTCATAAGCCAGCTATGTAATGAAAATGTGACTCTTCCTAAAGCTCTTCCTGTAAAGGGCATTTCAAATTTATAAAGTTCTAATGTCTACATGTTTATCAAGCCAAGTGTCTTGGCCACATAAAGCTGGTTACTTTAAGATACCTGACTTACTAACTGAAGTGAAAGTCAATAACCACTTTAGCTAGCAATTAGGTCAACCTGCAACAGTATTTTAGGAGCACAAGGGTCATACCTCTACTTCAGAAAGAGAAAACAGGTTAAACTTCCAAGCTAAAAAGGTCTGTGCCTCCACCACAACGGAAGTTCAAGGACAGAGACTGGGTGATGGCATTTCTCACCAGTCTAGTGTCAAGCTTAGTCAGGATTAAGGTATCCTAAGACCTATGTGTTACAGAACCAATCCACTTAACAAGCACTTTGAGTCCTGGACACCAAGCTGCAGGTGGTAAAACCTGTGAGGGGCTCAAGTCCACATCACCAGAGAATGAGTGTAGCTGGGGATGCTAAGCCTCAAGAGAAGCCTTGGGGTGAAGACAGATGAAATAGCTTAAGGGGTCTGGCCTTTTCCTTCTTTAAACTCAGAGGGTTGTTTTTTTTTTTCTCTATTTTAAAGAATACTCAAAGCTTTCTTAGTAATAATCACTAGATTATTTCAGGGATCCAGGTTGTGCCCTGAATTAACATTTTATTATATCTAATACAGTAAGGGTATTCAGAAAATTTGAGGACAGGTATAAGCTCAATATCTACTTTGGTTAAATATCAACCAACACTCCAGTCGGGTAGGTCAAGCTACACCCTCCCAGGTTAAACACAGACCTGACCTTTCAGTGGTCAGGTGCTACACTGAGGAAGACAGCATTTTGGTCTGCTCAACTCCCATACAACCACTCGGTGTCAGGAAGAGTGGGTCAGAGAGACTATGCTGACTAGGTTCACAGAAAACAATTTAAAATTCATGAGTCTTATGTATATACTGCAAAATGTTATAATGGAATCAGAGAGCGAGAAAACTTACTGTGCTAGGGGCACCTGGGTGGGGTCCAACTCTTCATCTGAATTCCAGCCCTGAACTGATAGCACAGAGCCTGCTTTGGATTCTGTCTCTCCCTCTCTCAAAATAAATAAACTTAAAAAAACAAACAAAAAAAAACCCTGTTTTTAAAAATGCTTCAGTGGTTGAGAGACTAAAACCAGAATTCAAAATGGTAACCTATTAAATAGCTCCTTCAGAAGGGGAAAAATGAAAAACACATATGTAGACAAGAATATCCCCAAAGCAGCATTTATTTACCCATTGAATTCCAAAACATTTAATTTAGAAGTCTGGCATTTCATAATCACCCATCTTGATTGACATGGGCTGACACATGGTGCTGTCAGGATACACAGGACAATAGCCAAAGAGTTACAAAAAATAAATCCATGATTCTTAAAACAATCGCAACCAAAAAAAAAAAAAAAAAAAAAAAAAGTTACAGGTATCAAAACTTTAGATGCATTGCATTGAAAAAGAAGGTTTGTGCACATCATAATTTAAAGAGGCAAAACAAGGCGCTACTGAAACCTCACGTTAAACAGTTCATTAAGAAGCTGATGGAAAGGACAGAGGTCTCTGTAATCAGCTTCCCTTAACAGTTTTCCATTAGCTGAAGAAAGAGGTGGGAGGGGTGAATTCATTTTTTGCATGCACAAGATGTACTGCTTAACAAAACACTATCAGCTTGTTTTAAATGGATCATTTAAATATCAACTGTAGCCTGTGTTGGCTAATTCTCCTTTCTAAACTTCCCCAATACTTTTGCTTGGATTTCACATACATTAATAGGCACAGAATGCCTCATTCAGAACCCACTTGTCTGCACAATTCGGAAAGGGAGCCCCTGTGGGCTTAAAGCAACCATCAATCCAGCAATGCCCATGAAGATTTATCTGAAACTGCTTCCCAAGGGGCAGGAGAGCAGATCTTAGTAGCTGTGCTGCCAATACAGATAGGTTTAGCACTAGATATTTAGTGATTGTGGCAAGGAAGAATCAGTGATGATGGGGGTGGTGGGTGAAGGAAGGGCCAGGGACCCAAAGACTCTTCAGTTGCCTTCTCCTGCTTCTTCATCCTGCTGGTCGCTCGTCCAGAGGGTGAGGTTGTCTCGCAGCAACTGCATGATGAGCGTGGAGTCCTTATAGGAATCCTCGTTTAGTGTGTCCAGCTCAGCTATGGCATCATCAAAGGCTTGTTTGGCTAAGAGGCAGGCCTGCTCAGGTGCATTCTGGATCTCATAGTAGAACACAGAGAAGTTGAGGGCCAGACCCAGCCGGATGGGGTGCGTTGGCTGCATGTGCTCTTTGCTGATTTCAAAGGCTTCCTTGTAGGCAGCCTCAGAAGCTTCGACCACACTGTTTTTCTTCTCTCCGGAAGCTACCTCTGCCAAGTAGCGGTAGTAATCACCTTTCATTTTCAGGTAAAATACCTTGCTTTCATACTGGAAATCATTGCAGTTCTTGATGAGGAACTTGTCAAGCAGAGCCAGGACATCATTGCACACTGTTTCCAGCTCCTTCTCAATCTTCTCCCGGTAAGCTTTAACTTTCTCTAATTTCTTTTCATTTCCATCAGCCATGGTTTTCTGCTCAATGCTGCTGATGACCCTCCAGGAAGATCGCCTGGCACCAACCACATTCTTGTAGGCCACAGAGAGGAGGTTTCGATCTTCATTGGAGAGAGGTTCATTGAGCTCTGTCACCTGCAAAAAAATCCCAAAAAGATAAACACTGAGATCTGAATCCAAAAATATTAGAAATCTTCCTTTGAATCTAATCAACAACACTTTCTCAAAAACAGGATCATGGACAAGCCATACTCATATAAACAGAATACTTGAAATAAAATATTCAGTGATAAGGGATATGAGAAATTCATATTTAAGATGTTGCCTTAGTCTTGGTAGAGATATAGGGATAAAGGTAATCATGGAAAGACTGTGGTGGTACACAGTGGTGGATGAAAAAGTCCTGAGGTTCAGCTATTCTGCAAAAAGTATTGTCAACAATGAGATCAAACAACTCCTTTGCCAAATGTTCAAGGATTATAGACTGGAAGTACATTCCAGATTCTGCTTCCAATTGTATATTCTAAAAAGAACCAATCACACCTCCCTCAAACACATTAATAGGTAAGAGCTTCACCTATGAGATCAAACACAGATCAAGTGGCCAGAGTTTTGCCCTGAGTGGTTACACAGAGAATCCCACTGGTACACCCAGACCTCCCCCAATCCAAATGGATGCATGAGTGACAGTAATGTGCCCTAGCCTCTGCTAAAAGGAAACACAGTTACTCAGCAGTAAGCTCTACTTTGACTTACCTGACAGGAAACCCTGACTGGCCATCGAGGATGGAAGCACCAATTATTTTAAGTGGAAATGTTAAACTTCACAAGCTGTAGCTTTCTTTAGGTAGTTCTCCATGATGCCAACTCTAAGCAAGCCAGCTTATGTAGTTAGTAGAAAGAGCACCGGACTTTTGTGTTGTTGAATTGTGTCCCCTTAAGTTATGTTGAAGTCCTAACCTCTGGTACCTATGAATGTGACCTTATTGGGAAACAGAACCTCTACAGATGTAATCAAGTCAAGATGAGATCATACTGTATTAGGGTGGATCCCAAATCCAATGACTGGTGCCCTTAAAAGGAGTGGGAGATTTGGAGAGACCTATGGAGAACACCATATGATGATGGAGGCAGAGACTGGAGTGATGTGTCTACAAGCCAAGGAAGGCCAAGGACTGCCAAGACACACCAAAAGTTAAAAGAGAGGCTAGGAAGGATTTTTCCCCAGAGCCTTCAGGAGCACGGCCCTGCTGACACCTTAATCTTGGACTTCTAACCTTCCCAACTGCAACAAAATAATTTGTTTTAAGCTACCCAGCTTGTGGTACTTTGTTTGGCAGCCCAAGGAAACTAATACAGATGTGGAATCAGAAAACTTTGGTCTGGGTCCCCCAAAGCTGCTAATTTGCTAAATCAGGCTCTTTTAAAAAGTAGGGGGATTCCTTAATTATATGACTTACTGGTAAAAGTCTTTAATTTTCAGAAAAAAGGAAAAACACTTAGGAAACCATAAAACACTAAGCAAAGAAAAATATTACTTAAACCATAAGGAGAGAACTCCTGTAAGTGAGGGGAAGGGGGAAAGGCCAGGGGCAAAGGAGAAAGTTATTAACAGCATATTAAAACAGACAGGCTTTAACACGGATTGAACAGACTCAGCAGTGGAGAACCAGAAATTCTAAAAAAGAACCAAAACATTAACTCAAGAACGTAAGCACAAATATAATCATTATGTATATAATTAGAAAACTTGTGCCAAGTTCTTCACTGTCTACCAGCAACTCCTCCCCACCAACATACCCTGGACAAGATAAAAATACCAACTCTGTCTTCTAATTTCCCCATTTCCGTCCCCATTACCCATACTCTTTTGCTACAGACCCCCAGCCCGAGATTGTCTCTCCTCCTCTGACTACTTAATCAACCCAACTCCACTTTTTTCTTCACTGTGGTCTTTGGTTACAGGCTGCCTCTGCCCTTCAGTAGGATGGCTGCCTGCAAACCAGGCTCCTCATTCCTCCTCACAGACATGAGTGGTCTCCACACTTTTCTCAATGATCCGCCTCAGTCCAGGGCAATCTTCTCTCTACTAATCCAAAATCCATACTCCCTTCGAATCCATTTGAAGACCTGTAACCCCACCAGTTTTCTCCTCCAGTGAGTTCCTTTAAACACATACATTAGTTCATTAGAAATATAAAGAGACTTTATATTTGTTAATTTAGTCTTTTAAGGAAGCAACCCTTATAAATCAAAATTCCATCTTGAATCCTCTGAAAAATCTCAGAATGTGAATCTTCTTGAATGACTCACTTTTTCAGGGCAATATTCAGTGAAACAAATATGAGGTAAGCACAGAATTTGAGCTCCTTAGATCCTGAAGTAAATCTAAGGCACTTGACATTAAAATGCAAACGATATCCAAAAAAATTTTTAAATAAAATAAGATTCAACAATATCCAAAGAGTCACTATATACTTCACCCTGTGGCTAATAAAGATGCTTATTAAGACTGCCACAAAGACCCAAGTTAACTCCCCAGAATGTATCGTTAAAACTGAGTGCATGTGAAATATGTTTATATATCACACACGGTGTTTGTACAATGGACAGTATCATTACTAAAAAACAAAACCACCATAAGACATCTGGAGTTTAGCCTGAGCTAGCTGTGTGACCTTGCCTGGGAATCAAAAGTAAAACAAGGGGCATCAGCCTAAACGATTTCCAAGGGCCTCTTCAGCTCTAATATTCTAGGATTCCATTTTTCCTGAGCAACAATAAGAGGTGTGGAAAGGCACAAGGTTGATAATATTAGTTTAAAAGAAATTTGGGTGTATCCACAGGTTTCTGGAATTCATGCAGCTCTTCTCCATCAGGAATAAACTGCCCAAAAAGGTACTGGGCAATATTTATCACACCTTCACAAGCAAAACCATTTACTAGGATTATTAGTGTTTATATAACAATCATCTGGTTTCCTGCCAGTCTGAATGAATCACTATCAGCATCAGCTGAGTGTGACTAACAGCTAAGCAAGCATTGTTCTTAGAACCCCAGCCAGGGCCTAACTAGGAAATAACTGGATATGTTTAAATATAGTATTTTTTTATGCTCCTGGGTTACAACTCAGTTACGAAAGGGAAACTTATGGAAGGAAGATCGTTTTATTACTTGATTGGATAACTAAAGGAAACTGAGCTTCCCCCACACTGGAAAATGATAGAGCAAAATGCAATCAAATGGCCTATTCAAATACACAGGATTTACAGCCAGTCTTGTTTGGTGACACATACTGCAAATAACCTTCATTAATGTTAGCACCAGTTCCCAATATTTTAAATTCTAGACTACTGGAGGCAGGAGAGCTAAGGCAAGTCTGGTGATATGCTAAGAGAAGCAGACACTGGGAGGCAATGTAGTATAATGGAAAGGAAAAGAGCTACTAGTCCCAACCACAGCCAGATGGTCATCTGCATGCATATTCTATGCAGATGATTTAGTGCAGCTCTACAATTATAAGTTTCCAAATGGCTTCTAACTGGGAACATGAAGCAAAGACACAGAATTTTCAAGATAAAGAGACCTGCACAATGGTTCTCAACCTGCTTTCTACTCCAGTCAGTTTCAACACACCCTCATTTCTGCCACACATCAGCTGCCTTCAGGGTAGCCATTCCAGACACTAAGTCTTCATGTGGCTGCACCACATCTAAGGGGCTCCTCAACTCTGCACACAGCCTCTCTGCCTTCCTGTTCTGTCCACCTCCCACTCCACTTAATCCTACTTACACTCCTTCTGAAAACCTTAAATTGGTGGACCATTCCCATTTATTATAAAGGCCCATGTCTCCATCTCCCTTAAGGATTGGACTCCAGGCCAGCCATTTGACTGATGGCCTTACCATACTGCCATGGCTGTGCCAACCCCAGCCCAGGGCACTCACTTCCACCCCATTTTCTCCGCTCTGGGACTACACAGCAGTACTAGAAGTTACAAATAAGCCGGCAGGCTACTAACTCATTTATCTTCCTATGACACCATTCGCTTACTCAAAAATTCCTAAGGGCCTCCTCCCACTAACTCACCAGGCAATAAACTATGTGTTTGTGAGTAAAAATAGATCCACTGCCAAAAATAGCACAGGGACTATTTGGGAAAACTTAAAGTCCTTAATCTGGGAAACATCCAACCTCAAAAGTAATACTGAGCAAACAAAAAATGCCACCCCATGGACTGCCAGGCCACATTGCCGAAGTCAGGGTAAACGTTATTTCTCCTGAAGGGCACTCCCATCCTTCAGAGCTACATGCACACACTACTATCCCATCTTTTATAGTTACCCACACCCACTTGCTACCAACAAGCTTGCTTTTGATAAAAGAGTTTACAACAGGAAAAAACGACTCTCATGTATAATTAAGTTAAAATAACCACATCATAAAATCTTTAAGCTTCTTTGGCAGAACCTTGTATGTATTTTAAAAAAAGAAAAGAAAAAGAAAAAAAAGATGAGCCAGAGGAATGAAAGGTTTTTTGGCTGACTCTTCCCCAAGTTACTGTTCTCAAAGTGAGGATTCTGGCTGGTCCCAAGCTGATAAAGCACCCACCTGTCACCACTTGCCCAGGCCTGGAAAGACCACTCCCTGTCCTCACCAGGGCAAGGCTGCAGTCCTAGATGGCCAAAGAGAAGCTAAACTTCAAGCTCAGAGCAGATGAGTTCAGGTAGTTAATATCCACTTGAAGCTTAAATTAGTCAAAATAACTACCTGTGTATCATGGAGAGACTGCCTTTTTCTTGCTCTTGACATAACTGAACATTTTTGTAGGGATTGGCAAGGATTAAATACAACCCATCTGAATGGTTACTGCATGCTACTATCCCTGGAGGCACCAGTGCTGAAAGCTTCAGAAGCTGTGCCAAGTTCCGATCGCAGGGAAGTGCCAACACCCACCACCACAGGGGAAAGCCGCTGCAGCCAGGAGTGGGAAGAGCACCCAAACCATGGGGCAGAAGATGGGTGGCCTCAACCAGGACACTAAGAGGAATTTTACCAATAACCTAGACAATGAAATTTTAGGGCCTATAGGCTTATAAAATATACTAAAAGCCATGTGGAGAAACAACTGGTACCAAGGATATGAAACAATTTCTTAAAATACCACAAGTATAATTTAACATAGAGTCCTGCACTTCTTAATTCATAGCAGGAATTCAAATTCAATTAAAACTTTGTTTCTTACACTAAAAACCCCTCCTGGTCTTCAGAACAAGCAAGATCCAGATGTGTGAGTTTGCCTTTTATGTTCCCCTGCTATAGCTAAGACCCATAGGCAGTAGATTGTTTTTAATCAAATTTGGCAAAAATGGCTTACATCTGATAGATGAAATTATTTGTTCACTAAACCCACTTGTGTAAAGGGCCTAGAAGTCAGTCACCAATGATGACTAGTATACTAGAATGTATACTAGAGATATTATCCCTGGGCCATTATTATACAGTGGTTAAAGTTACAGTTCTACTTTCCAGAGTTCAATTCTTGGCTTCTCAACTTGACCTCGAAAAAATTAACCTCTTTAAATCCCTTTGTAAAATGGAGTTAACAACTATCCAGAGTTAATCCATCTGGAGTTGTTATGAAAATTAAATGAAAATGTACACATGGGAGTAACAGCTAACCATTTACTGAATGCCTAATTAGTAAAATGGTAAGTTCCATAAACTTGGTGAATTGCAACACAGAAAACACATTTGGGGTACCTCCTCCTAAACCATATTTCTGGAAGCGTGACACTGCATTCTAATACTAATATGAAATTCCAGACAAAGCTCTGTGAACTGTTCACCATCTGAAATCCTTTTAATTCAGGCTACTGCAAGAATCCAGAACCTTCTCTTCTTCCTCAGCCAAAATATGGCAAAGCAATAATTACATTACAAATGAGCACTTAGTGGGAAAGAGGACTCTCTAGTTTATTTCATATTCCAAACTACAGTACTGATGTGTGGCTTTAAGATTTCACACTAACCACAATTTTGGTATACCTCAAAATCATCTTTAGTTTTAATACCTGCAACACAGCATTATGTCTCACCCTGAGCCACTCAGCCGAGCTCTCCTTTTATATACCACCTGCTCATTCCTCCACTTCCCATAATCTCACAGCTGTTGGAATAAGAGCCTTTTGCCCCTGGTTGGGCCAAGTGCCTCTTCCTCTCAGACTGTTTCTTTAAGCTGCAGCTTTGTTTCCTACACTTAAGATTTTTATAGATATTCTTCAAGTCCTTCAGACTTTCTCTGTCCTTTGTCAACCTTGTAATCAACTATGTAAAAATGTTAAAACACACCATGCTATCCCAAATATTTTGATGTTTTTTAAATTTGCAATTACTACTTCTATGTTTTAATATAAAATAGACGACTTACAGCAATAAGAGACATGAATGAATCACGTCTATCCATGAGTATTCACCAGAAATCTGGTTATCTACCCTCTTTCCTTAAATCATTCAGTCTAATGCACTGACATTTCTTTATCCTCCTTTATAGGTTTATTTTACTTTCTCTTAAGATTTTATAATACCTATTTTTCAGAGGTTATGATTTCTGTAAGGTCGTTCCAACCCCCGCCTGGAAAGGACCTGGGTTCTACAATGTTTCACAATGCTTCTTCCCACTGTTGCATTCTTTGCAAGCTGCTAGGTATGTATGAGATGAGGAGATCTTGAAGATGCTCCTTTACTTCAGAAGCATTTCTTGCCTCTTCACATTCTGGGGTGAGGCAGGGAACTGCCTTGATTTGAGGCAACACCACTGTTTCCAATATTTTTCTTAAAGCTTTTCTTAAAGCATGATTTTTCTTAAAGCTTACCGACACCATCCTCCAGGTGACGCTGGTAGCACAAGGAACATCAATGATTACAGACAGGCATTATTAGGTGACCATTTAAATTATAAAGAAAACAGAAAACAAGTTAGAATGAAGACTGAAAACTGACTTGATATTAATACCAACATTACTAGTTTTACATTTCAAAGGACTTGAAGCAAAGTGATGTTAGGTTTCAAAATTACAAGAGTGGTGGCATCAGAACATCTCCTCACTCAGGGTCTACCCGCGAGCAGTCTACTTACCTGCCCTTCCACCACCCGAAGAAATCCCACATAAATCCAGAGGGTTACTAGAATTCTCTTTTTCCAGAAGCTCTACTTTAGGTCTACAATATTAATAAAATGGGACTGAGTCTTTTCCCAATAACATTAAGTATTTAACGCACAAATACCAAAAGATAAAACATTAAGAAATGGTCTTCCACTGACCCCTGCCAAGTCCTTTCCAAAGAACATATTCCATTAATTTAGATGACAAAAAAAAAACTTGGATTTTTTAAAAGGAGTTACCTTGAGGGAATGGTTTATCACAATTCTCAGATGACATAATGAGAGCTTGGATTGATTTTTAAATGCTGGATGGCTTATCCAACCCATCAATCATTTAAGATACAGCTATTACAGATTCCCAATACATGGAAGGGTCCATGAGTTTGCAAAATGCTACCTTAAAAGTCTCAGAAAAAAACTGTGAACACAAGTTTCTAGCTAGCTGCAGGAAAGCATTATTCGAGACTGCTTACAAAAAGCAGAAAACCAATCTTTTTCTCTCCCCAAATAGTTTATTTCATTCTGGTTACATCTCTCAATCCTTTCCTTACTTTCCACTTCACGTTGCCTCAGATTTCCCAGAGCTCCAGAATGTTCTTTGTAGTCATTTTTCCTTAACCTCAATTCACCTTTATTCAAGACCAACTCCTTTATTCCCAAAGGGCTCCTAACACTGAGGTCTTCAAGCCCCACTCACAAGGTGAACGAGGACCTCACTAAAATGTCCAGAGAGGCCTCAGCCTGCACAATCCCAGTACTACTCTGTTACTGGGGAGAAGAGGCTCACTCAAGTGTGACTTGTGTGGACAGAAGTGACTTTCTTATCCCAAAGAAAATTAAGCTCAGAATTCCTTCAGAGGAAATGGATTCCGTTGTTTCTGTAAAACCTGCAAAATTAATAGATTTTACATTTGTGTCCTTAAAGAGGTCCCCCTAAATTACAAAGACTTCAGATCCCAGACCTAGATTGTCCCTGGTTTAAGACTATCTAGCCTGTGACAGCATGCCAGTGCTCAAATCGGGATCACCAATGAATCAACAAATGAGTGGTAGTGGTGTTTTTCAAACACACTTAGGGCAAGGTGTAACAAGAATAGTACAGGAAAGATACCTCTTCAACTGTCTTTCTTAGCTGGATACTTCTAAATATTGACCTCAACAATGCATTTCATATGATATTAATATCAAAAGCCTGAAAAGGTTTTCAAATGATTCTGAAATTTTAGGGAGTCTCTCCATTAGTAGATTTCTGAGAAATCTCACAAGTCCAGCAAAAGGACAAATGAGCCATAATTCAGGCCAGTAATTGTCACGCTTCAGCCCGCTAAAAATTGCCATGAGCACTGGTTAAGGTGCATTTCTGAGTCCCAATCCTAGAGTTGCAGAATCTTTATGTCTAAGGCGGATCCTCCCAGGTCTCCGGAGGATGTACACTGGATGAACATAGCAGGCTGGGGGCCGCCAGCTGTAGCTGTACCACTATGTGACCTTGACGCAGAGAAGTATCGTTCATTTAGAAAAAAACGTAAAATAATGTTAAGAGGCAGGGACAGTGCGAGGATAACCGGAACTCTTAGTCTCAGAAATGCAGGTGGTGTCTAATCCACGGTATTTGCTAGGGTGTGGCTGGGCACGACTCTTTCACCGGAAATCAAGCTGCAGAATCAATCTATAAGGATCTATGAGGATCTCGGGAAGGCAAAGGCATACAGTTCTGTCTCGCCAACAAGTCACGTCTCATTTTAATCTCCAGGCAGATGCTCCCCACGTCAAACCTGGTAATCGGGCCCCACACACCCCGCCCCACCCCCGCCCTCCCGCCTGCGTCCACATCTAGACCGCAGGGTGGGGGGTCTTCGCACACAAAGCCAGACCCCGGGTATGGGAAGATGGAACGAGAATGATCCCGGCGAGCAGGGCAAAACAGATCGGAATCAGACACACTTCAGGTAGTGGCAGAGAAAACCAGGACAGACAGGGCGCCACTCACTAGGTGATTCTTTATTACAAGTTGGGGTATGAAGGAAGGCGAGAGGAAGGTGTGCCCCTAAGTTGAGCAGAACAGTCTAGAACGAGGAATGCGGCTCTCACGTTTCCTCGGGCACCCCCTCCCCCAACCCAAGGCTCCAAGCTGGGATGCCGCGACCCCTGCCCGCCCGAAAGGGGGCACTATCCCCCGCCCGCAGGAGGGTATTGTCACCCACCCGTCCCCGTGGGGCTCCATTCCTCCCCGGAGACCCCACCCGGGCCCGGCCGCAGGAAGTGGCGGGGCGGGCGCGGGAAGCGCGGGCTGCCGGCGGGCGGCCGCGCCCAGCGAGGTCGAAGGGTCGCCCCGGGCCCGGAGGGAGACGCCGCCCGGCCGCCCATCCCTCCCCTACGCCGGGCCCCCCAGCCGGCCGCCCGGCCGCCCGGCCTCCCGGCGCGCTCACCGCCTTCATGGCGGAGGCCATGTCGTCGTAGCGCTCCGCCTGCTCGGCCAGCCGCGCCCGCTGCAGCAGCTGCTCTCGGTCCCCCATGTCGCTCGTGGCTTGGCCTCGCCTCACTCCCGCACCACTCGCCCGCTCGCCCGCCCGTGCGTCCGCTCCCTGGTCGCCGCGGAGGCCGCCGCCGCGCACGCGCACTGGCTCGCCGGCCGGCCGGAGGCTGCAGGCTGCAGGCAGCGCAGCCGCTCGCGCCCTCTCGCTGGCTCGCCCCGCACGCTGTGGCTCGCACCACCGACGCCGCCAAGGGAGGAGAGGCGGCCGCGCGGGGCGGGGGGATGGGAGGACGGAGGACGCCTGCGCAGTGGGAGCAACCAGGCCTGGCGGCGGAGAGCTGCGGGAGTGGGAGGGGGGGAAGGGCGGGCCGGCCCTAACGGTCTATTTCAAGGTGACGTCACCTACTATAAATAGCTGCCGCCGCCACGGCCCCGCCCGAGAGCTGCGCAGGCGCCCTGTGAGTGCTGCATTTTACCGCCGCATAGGTGGAGGTGGGAGAAGGGAGAATGGGGTGGGGACTGCGGATCCCTAGGAGGGGGCGCGGTGATGCGGTTGCGTAGGTAGCTCAGTGTCACAGCTCCTCCTTGAAGCGTGCCTCTGAGGCCAGGTTGGAGATCTGGCTTGAGAAGTTCCCAAAAAGCAAATAACCCTACTGTCCGGAAAAGCCAGGAGGCCCTGTGCCCCGAGGGGCGGGCCGATACCGCCCTCCTCGAGCCCCCAGGCTGGTGGACCGGGCCTTGGGACACACCTTGCGCTTGGGTCTGCACTGGCCAGGGCCGGATCAGATCCGTACTTTGGGGACAGCACCTCTCCCGCCACCCCCAAATACACATTCACATACAGCGGGCTTCAGAGCTGCGCTCCCACCTTGAGAAGTGACTTTGGGTATACTGTGCCTTCCATGAGAGGAGGGACAGAGTAGTCTGGCTGTGATTAGTAACATTCAGCACATACCTACTAGGAGCCAGCCCACTGCTAAGCCTGTATAGACATAAACATTTAATCCTCACAACCCACCTCACAGGTGGGCACAGTTGGTCTCCCCATTTTTCAGAGTCAGATTAGTGACTCCAGGTTACACATCCTGTAAGCGGTGGGGCAGATCTGAGTTCAAACCCAGACTGAACATCCTTCTGTGGCAAAGGGGGGTGGGGTGGGGTGGATGGGCTGGCTGCTCACTAAGTTCATCCCAGTTGTGGCATTCCGTGCCTGAGGGTCCCTCATACCAGGCCTGTGGCTGGGCGTTGGACAAACTAGGAAAATTCCAATGGCTAAAACACAGCCCCACTTAAGTACAAATGCCAAGGGCAGCACGGTAGAGAGGACCTTAGGTTCTCTGAGAATTTTATTGCATGCTCAGCATAGGGGGAAGGAGTAACTATAGAATAAGTAAGATACATTCTCTTGTCTCATAAGGTAGATCTAAATACGTGTAAGTACAGTTTAGCTGGACCCTGAGGAAGATGAGAGTCAGGGAAAAGGTATTAGGAGTGGGGTCCAGCAGACAAAGGCTTGGCAGCAAGGATAGAAACAAAATCAAAGATGGTGAGAAGACAGGCCTGGCAGTGGGCAATGAGGCTGGGCAAAACAAGATCATGGAGTGTTTTAAATGCCAGCCTCATTATTTGAATCATTATCCTTAGGTAACTGGGAACCAGGAGAGATGTGGAAGCCATATTTCAAGCCAAGAATCTTACTCTGGGGAGTAAGATGCATTTGAAGGGAGAAGGGAGGGACTGATTGGACCTTAGTTTTACCATCTGGAAATTGGACTCGAAGGACTGTCAAATGCATTGTAGAATAGAAATCCTGAAATGCTCGAGATGGCAGGACACTTAGAGTCACTGTTATCCAACCCTTTATCCCACATAAGGAGAAACAGAGCTCTGAGGAGGAGAGGCTAGCCCCAGTTTGCACAGTGAATGAGCAGAGATGGGTCCTCCATACCAGTTCTCCTGCCTCTGGGCCTTTTTCTCCCTGCTGTGATTCTAAAATGAGGACCTTGGTATCCATGAAACAGGATTTGAATGTGAATTTGGGAGAAGGCCTCCCACCCCAGGTTCCACCATGCTTTGAAGTGTCACCTTTGCTGACTACAAATGGAATTGAGGTTAACAAACCAGGCTGATCTTTCCCCTGGTGGATATCTTTACAGAGCATGGTAGATAGTAATTAATTGTCCACCCCGCCCTCCATGAAAATGGGGTTCCAGTGAGAGGTGGGAGGAGGGCCAGCGCTGGGGGGATTTCTATGATTCCTTCCAGCTCTTAGAGAAATTAGAGCCTTTCTAGCTTTTCTGATCATTTTGGACTCAGATTGATTTCAAAACAGTGAAAATTAGGTAGACTAGAGCATTCTACTTCTAATTTATAAATGTCAAATGGGAGATACTTTGGTTCTCCCATGAAGCTTTTCTCTCCTTCTCACCAAAAAGTTCAGTGTCTCCACTTCCTCACCTCCCACCCACCTCTGAGCCCAGTGCACTCTGGCTCTGCCCCTATTCCTTCACCTAGGCAGCTCTCATTGTGGCCACTAGTGGCCCACTGTTGTCAAATTCAAGGTCATTTTATAGTCCTCACCTTCCTGGCCCATGTGACTGCTCTGCGCACAACTGCTCATCCCTCCTAGACAGGCTCTCCTCTAAGGTTCCATGACCCTGCATCCTCCTGGCTTCGCTCTGCTGCTCTGCTGCTCCTCTTCTCTGGTCTGCTGTATGCACTTGTCTTCTTGGCCTACCCTGAAATATTGGGGTACTACAGGACTCTGCCCCAGGCCCTCTGCTCTTCTTACTCTGTCCTATCCTGGGCAACCTCATCCATGCCAGCTCTTAAGGGAACATATGCCACATTCCCAGCTCTGGCTAAGGAGCTTTGCAGGAATGGGTATATTTTTTTCTCCTCAAGATTCCCCTGTAAAGTAGGTACAATTTCCATCCCCCTCTTACAGATGAGGAAACTGGCTCAAAAATGTCCCAAGATTTAAAAAAAAAAAAAAAGTTCCAGGATTTGAATAGTCCACAGCTGGTAATCAGTGGAGTCAGGATTTGAACTCAGGTCTGTCAGACTCCCAAACCTGATGGCCCAACACTTCCCTGTGGTGTCAGCTGAAAAGGGCTCAAGGTGTGACTCCCTTTCAGGGTTATTCTGCTTGTAAAAAGTACACATAAACCTCACTACCTGTAGGCTACACTCTGACCAGCACCCATCTTCACCCTTTGGAAAGGGCTGCCAACTTCCATAGCCTCATAAATAAAACCCAGGGCAACCGCCTTGGACAGGACATCTGCTCCCAGAGCTCTAAGTCCCATCAATAAATGTCACCTTTGAACAACTCCAAAGAGAGTCCCTGAACCAGGTAAAGGGGACTAATGATTAAGGCCAAACACACTGGTTGCCCAGAGCTCAGAGCAAATCCTCAGTGCAAGGGCCAGGTCTGCTGCATCTACATCTGGTACAGGGTCTCACTCAGACCAGAGTGTCCCTGGCTACCTGAGGACATGTGAGTGCTGTGATGAGGAAGGATCTGGACTTAATTTCAAATTCTACTCTATCAGTTACTAGTTGAGTACCACTGGGCAATGGCTAATCATTGGGCCCAGGACTAATCACACCTATTTCTTAGGGTTGCAGATCAGCAAGAGTTCGTATGTTTCTCACCTTCACAGGGCCAACACACGGGAGGCACCAGCCATCACAACCATACAATAAATAATTCCTTGCTGCATCCCAGCCTGAGCCAGGGGTAAGGACTGCTCCTCCTTAAAGGACTGGATTTCCAAAGCAATGCCAGAACCCTCCTCCAGAGCCCAGTGAATAGGTGACCCAGAAAAGGCACGTCCTGGTTTTTTTTTTCCTTGGGTACTCTGGGACACTCTGAGCTCCCTGAGAAGTCTGGACACCAAGGGACATACTACAAAGGAGACCTGGGTATTGTTCTGGAGAGATGGCTTTCACACTGTTACCATCTTGAGCAGGAGGGGCTGCCTGCCTACAGATAATCTGCCTACAGATTAGTGTCAGCCAGATAGAATTTTAGGGTTTTTTTCTCCAAATTCAGGCCTCCTGCTGCCCAGGTAACCTTGCTGATTCTGAGCCAATGATAACACCAGCAGCAGCAGCAGCAGCAGCAGCAGGTGCTCTTGGCCAAAGGTCAACACTTTACCCCCATATGTTATCTCACCAAATCCTTACAACTCTTGGAAAGAGGTTGTTATCCCCATTATATGGATGAAGAAAATGAGACTTAGAAAGGTCACCCACATCACTCATGCCTACATTCTGCCACTTGCTGTGGCCCCAGTGTCCTTTTGCTGATACCAAATTCCACCCCAACCCTTCCCCCCCACCCCACCCTGTTACAAGATCAGCCTGAGCCCACAGGTTTCAGGATCATCCAGAGTCCTCCATCACTTTGCCAAAGCCCACTTTGGGAGCAGATCAGCTCCCAAAGGCAGCTTTTGGCATTACAAAGAATGAAAGTGTCTTGGTAGCTGCAGTCTGTGAGCCGGTGGAGCTCAGAGCCCATTCTTAGCACCCGTCCCCCTCAAGCTTGTGCAGAGGAGCTCAGCTCTGAAGGAAGAAGGCAAAGATGTCACCCATGTAACCGCAGTTAGAATAAGGGCAAAAAGGCTTCAGTCATGCAGGTGGTCAAGGAGCTTGTGTTTCTTAGCCAGAATTTTCTAGATCCTTTTGCTGGAACCATCTAGGTAATTGCTTCAAGCTTCTGTGTGATTCCCACTTAGGTGGAACCAGGTGCGTTGGGCTGTGTGGCCTGGGAAAGCTGGAGGGCAAAGCATTAGAGTGCTGTGACTTCCCCTCTCTGAGCCCTGGATTTCTTATCTGTGAAACAAGAGGCTGCATTAATGGCTGGCAGCATTCCTTCTTTCTTTTAGCTCTGAAGGTCCAGGATATTTCACCATGGGAGGTTCAGCAAACAATGGCATGGCAACTCAAGAGGATAAAACAGGGATGCTTCAGAGGATCAGTGTTTGGATCCCATGTCAAAACGTGGAGTGGAAGAGGGTAACAAGGAGATACTCCATAGCAGGCCACAGGGCAGTGTTTGCCAGCACACTTCCACTTGTTTAAGGTAAGGTCAGTATTGTTCCAATTTTACAGATGAGGAAACTGAGGCCCAGAGAGATTAAGTGTCTTACTCAACTGCAACACAGACAACAGGGGGTGGGAGCCAGGATCAAGACCTACTCCACCTTCACCATTCTTTTCACTGCTGTCCCTAACCTTCTGAGAGTCTTTTGGTTATTAGGCTCTGAGCATAACTGTCCTCAGTTGTGGCTGAAGCCATACCTTGGAAAGTAAGGGAGAGGGTAGCTGAGTTTCTATCCAGGTTTCCTGACAGTCAATTGTATTAAAAAACATCTTTTCCTGGGGCACCTGGGTGGCTCAGTAGGTTGAGTGTCTGACTTCAGCTCATGTGATGATCTTAAAGTTCATGAGTTTGAGCCCCGCATCAGGCTTGCTGCTGTCAGCTTGGAGCCCACGTCGGATCCTCTCTCCCCCTTCCCCTCTAGTTCTCTCTCTCTCTCAAAATAAATAAATAAACTTGAAATAAAAATCAATAAATGGATGGGGGAACTAAAGCTCACGTACACAAGAGTATGTAGCTAGTAGGGGCAGAGTCGGGATGTGAACCTAGGTCTTTCTATCAAGTTCACGCTCTTTGTCACTTATACCACCTGCTTCCCACTTTCTTAGGGAGTTGCCATTTCCTTTTCAGAATGTAAACAGTGGGGAATCATTCCTCATCTGAGGCCCCACCGCCAGGCATGCCTCTCGTGGAGTGCTGAATTGAATCTGATCACACCTTGTGCATACTGCAGAAATTCTGTTGCTAGAGCCCTCTTTGTGAGTGGCAAGGTCATTCAGGAGGTGGAACACTTTTAATTGGCTGACAGCTAACTGACTAATTGACAGCTAAGTGGAAGATAAGATAAGGGAGAGAGCAAGGGGGAGTTTGCAAGGAGGCCAGAGGAGGCTGAAAGGCAAGGGAGAGCTCCTGGGTTGAATTTGAGAGTCACTCAGACTCTCCTCAAATCCTGGCTCTTCCACAGTAGCTGGAGAAGCCTGGGAAAGTTGGCTGCACCTCTCTGAGCTTCAGTTTCCTTGTTCATAAGATGGGCCTCTTGCAACAGCTAGACCTCCTGGTGAATAAGGTTGTGCTGAGGGAGAGAGTAGGTGCTGCCTACTGTGACAGTTGGAGGATCAGCCACCCTAAAATGCCCTCCCCATGAAATAACTGCGCCCTGAAGGCCTGGGGGCAGCAGGGAACTCACAGGATCAGAGACCCACAATAAAAGTCTTCGAGACAACTCAGGTTGGCTCTCTCACTCTGAAAGACAGCACAGGGTAGTGGAATGGTAGCCAGCTCTTCCAGCAGTTGGGCCTGACTCCAAATCCAGCCCCCACTTGCTGTGTAGCCTCATATGTGTCACTTTGCCCCTCCCAGACTGGTTCCTCATCTTTAATATGGAATTAAACATAATGCCTTTGCCATAGCTCTGCTGAGAGGATCAAAGATCCAGGCAATGACAGCCAGTATTAACTGTGGGACACTGAGACTCAGAGAGGGAAAGTAATTCACTCATGGTCACACAGCAAGTTAGCAGCAGAACCAGGTCTATGCCCAGACCTCCCAAAACCAAGACCTGAGCTTATCCTTGGACAGCTGCAGCCTTACCTCAAAAGGCCAAACTGGGCTTTGGAAATGCAGCTGAGGACCTTACTGGGATCACTGGTGAGATTCTATGTCTCACTGAGCTGAGACAACTGCTTGCGTTGCCAATGGCTGGCAAATGGCAAAAAGCCTGGGGTCATGTGTCTCACCTGGGGTCTAATCCACAATATAACCCTGAGGATGTCAGGTTGCCCCTCTGAGCCTCAGTTTCCATATTCACCAAATGGAGGTAAGGATTCCTGGCAGAGCAAAGGGATTACATAAAGGCACGGGGCTCTTTTCCTAACGGCTACCCCTGAGCTCACGCGATGCCCCGAGCCCTGTGCTATGATCAGCCATGGTTTCACTTAGTCTTCACAGTGTCCCTGTGAGGTGGGAACTCCATTTGCAGATAAATGGCTGGGGAGGGTTGGAACCAGGGTCTGAGCTCTGATCCTGATCCCTCTGCCTGAGACACTTACCCCCTCTTTCCATACCTAACTGGGGATCCTTGCTCAGGTTTCAGTATAACCTTCTCTGGAAGGATCCCTCAGCCTCAGGCTGGGGAGGGCCCCTGCATTGAGACTACTTCTCCCTCTCCTCCTCCAGCTGGGAAGTCTCATGATGCAAGGACCTTGTCAGGATTACAGCTGTATCCCCGGAGCCTAGCACTGTGCTTGGCATACAACAGGTGCTCAATCAATACTTGCCAAATGACTGAATGGATCCTGTCAGTATCAGGATGCCACCCAGGCCCTGAGGGAGCCAGGGCATGGGAGGAAAACGTTTGGACTCCTGCCATGCCTTACATTAGCAGCATCTTCTCTGAGCCCTGACAGCCAGCCCCCTGGGACGCTATTTGAGCCAGCTGAATTCCGGTCACTGTTTCACCTTGGAAAGGCAACCGCAGCCCTCACCAAGCAGCCCAGTAACTGACGTCACAGCAGTGCCAGGAGCTGCCCCGTTAATATTTAATGTAGACTCCACTGCGGCAGAGCTGCAGGCTAGAAGAGCTGGAGGGGGCTGTGCACCATCTCCATGGGGTCGTGAGGAGGGCACAGATGGAAAACGGCTTCATAAACCGGAAAGCCCCCAGCAGATGAGCATTACACTGGCCCGTTTTAGTCCCTGGCTTAACTCAGAAAGAGCCAGAACAGCATGTGCCTGCAGTAGGACAAGGAGACTGCTGACTGAGCCCAAGTGATAAATATATGCGGGATTAGGGGCTCCGAGGGAGATTTCCTGGAGACTGTGGGAGGGTGAGCACTGGCGCCAGCCAGACCTGGACTCTACTCCAGGTTTGCACAGTGCAGCTGTGTGACCGGGTAGCAACTGTACTACTGAGCCTCAGTTCTCTGATCTGTGAGATGGGCATAATACCTTCCTTGAGGGGCTGTTGTGAGGATTAAATAAAACAAGTGATGGAGAGGACTCAGCTCAGTACTTACTAGGACCTCAGTAAATGCTTCTCCAAACTTCAGGGGCCTGAGGTTAGAGAGAGGAGATGTGAAAGTGCTTCATGCATTCACTGGCCAGGATGACAGGAAGAGAGGGGCCCTTGTGGACCATCTCTTCTGATCATCTGACCCCTTCATTAGACAGACAAGGATGCTGAGGGCCCAGGAGGGGACAGAGGCTCACACAGCAGAGCTGAGGTGACCTGGTCTGCAGTTGCCTGCCAGCCTTCCCCACCAGTGATGATGATGAGATGCCCCCATTGATGATGGATGCCTCTGCCTCTCTGACCTGGACAAAGCAGGACCCTCATCCTCCACCCCTTCCTTGTCTCCCTCTGGTATGTTTCCCCACAAATCCTGGCAGCTTCCCAAAATGTAAATCCGAACCAAGGCAGCCCCTGCTTAAAACCCTTCTGTGGTCTCACATTTAGCATTGGCCAGAGAAAATACAGGAGGCCCAGTTAAAACTGAATTTCATATAAAGAACAAATGATTCTTCAGTATAAGAATGTTCCAGGGACTCCTGGGTAGCTCCGTCGGTTGAGCGTCTGACTTCAGCTCAGATCATTATCTCACGGTTTGTGAGTTCAAGCCCCATGTTGGGGCTCTGTGCTGACAGCTCAGAGCCTGGAGCCTGTTTCAAGTTTTGTGTCTCCCTCTCTCTCTGTCCCTCCCCAGCTCGTGCTCTCTCTCTCTCTCAAAAATAAATAAACATTAAAAAAAAATTTTTAAAGAATGTTCCAAATAATGCATGCATTATTACACTAAAAAATTATTCATTGTTTATCTGAAATTCCAAGTTAACCAGACAACCTGTATTTTTATTTGCTAAATCTGGCAATCCTACACAAACAGCCTTTAGGAAAAAGGTCAGAGGTCCATTTTAGCCCAGACCTCCTCCTTTGCCTCTCTTCCACAGAACTCTCTGCTTCAGACAAAACTTGTTGCCTTTTCTGGAGAATCCCAAGCTCTCCCTCCTGCTGGCCTTTGCAGATGCTGTAGTTCCACTGGGAACTTCTTGGTAAGGTACCTCTTCCTCCTTCACTGCCCCACTTGTGCTTGGCCTGACCCATCCTAAAGCTTCTGAAGCATTGCTTTTCTCCTGGAAGGCTCCCTGGCTCTCCAAGCTCGGATGATGCCTCCTCTAGGTTCTCACTGGACCTTGGGCAGGTCCTCTGCCTGTCTTGTTCACTTGGTACAGAACAGAAGTTCAGCAAACATTTATTGCATTGAATTGCTAAATTCTACAGCCCCTTGCATCTCCACTATCAATAGTTTCCCTCCTTCAGCTGAATCCTACATGCCTTCCAAGGCCCTGCTGGAATCCTACCTCCTCTGGGCCTTCCCCAGGGCCCAATCCTGCCAGTTCAGTCATCATCCATCACAACAAGCAATCTTTTCAACCCATAAGCTCAGCAAGATCAGCACCCCTCAGGCTCTCCTATGACCTGCAGTGCCCAGCACTGTGCCTTCCTGCCAGATGGTGATCAAAAAATGCCAGTGAGTTTGGAGGATGCTAAACCAAGCTCCTGTGTTTAATTCTACTCCAAGTCAGAGATTAACCAAAATCCTAACCTTGCCCTGAAATATCTTTGAGGGCATCTTTAGTTCCCACCTGACAGAACAGCAAACAGAGGAAATGGAGGAACCCAATTGTTTCTGGTTCAGTTGTCTTGATTCCATTCTACCTCAGGGCCTTTGTACCTGCTCTTCCCTCTGTCCAAAGCACTCTTCCCAAAGATCTTCACTTGGATGATGTAGCAAATTAAAGATGGCCACAAATCCTTTGTGTCTTGCCCCTTCAAGAGGTGGCAAGTCTCTCCCCGCCCCTTGAATCTAGGCTGGCCTTGTGACTTGCTTGGACAACAGAATGTGGCAGAAGTGACCCTTTAGGAGTTCGGAGCCTAGACCTAAATAGGCCATGCAGCTTTTGTCGCCACCCTCTTAGAATGCTGCCCCTAGATCACCATGTAAGGCAGCTGGTGTTGCAAACTGCAGGATGAGAGGCTGGGTGATGGGTAGCTGAGTTCCCCAACCAATAGCCAGCACCAACTACTAGATGACTGAGAAGCCTTCTTGGACCTTCCAGCCCAGTTGTGTCTCCAGCTACATGCTAGAGAAATGGGCAGAGGAACCACCCAGGCCAACCACAGACTCATGAGAAATAATAAACGGCTGTTGTAAATCACAAAGTTTTGGGGTTTGTTATCCAGTTTGGGTTTATTACATGGACATCAATAACTGATATAGCTGCTTCCTCTTCATTTATCTGCTCAGATGTCACCTCCTCAGAGAGTCCTTTCCTGGCCATTCCGGCTAAAACAGCATACTCCCCACCAATCGCTCTCTATCTCATTATCCTGTTTCATCCTGTCCTAGGCGTGTATTACTAACTGAAATCATGATGTACTCATCCATGGGTTTATTGTTCATCTCCTCCACTAGGCAGCAGGTCCCATGAGGTCAGGGGCCATAATGGTCTGTTCCCTGCCGTCTCCCTAGCACCTGCGTGAGGTCTGGCACAGGGAAGATGCCACACGTTGTTGGTGGTGGTGAAATCGTGTGCTTGCCCCTTGCTGGTATGGCACTTAGTGGGGCAGAATGGCAGGCATGAGCTCCCACCTTGCCGTATCCTCCAAAACCCATGCTCTTGGGAGGGCAGGAAGGCTGGCCAGGTGGCTGGACTGTGTCTCAGGGGCAAGAGCTTCAGGGAGCCCGAGTTGAGCAGAAAGGAGAGGAAACTGCCAAAACATTCATTTCCAGCAGGGGATGAGATTCAGACCAAGGAGATCACCGTTTTCTCCTCCTTTGCCAATTCCCAGCAGCCCAGCCATGTTCTCCTGAAAGATCACAAAGTGAGAATCCAGGCAATGGGACCCAGTGTTGAGGACACCAAGTCACTCCTCAGGGGCCAAGCATTTCTGAGTCCCTAACACAAAACAGATCCTCTGAGCCTGCTTTCTCCAGTGCCAAGAATTAGGGAAAGCCATAGACTCAACTGAGGAAAAAATGCACACCCAACAGCTAAGGAATCTGCTCTCAGATGCCTCTTCAAGCTACCATTCTGCATCACCACTGTCCAAACCAGGCTGCTTTCAAGCCAGGTGGTCTCAGGTTGAAATTCTGGCTGCTCTGCCAAGTAGCCGTGTGACTTTGGCATGCTCCCTAACCTTACTGGGCACAAGCTTCTGCATCTATAAATGGTGGACAATGAAGACCTAACATCTAAGGTTGTGATGATGAGTCACACTCAACACAGCTTCAAGCACACAGAAATGTTAAATGGATTATAGTTCAGCTTATTCAGAGTGTTTTTTTACCTGTGTGCTGGCAGGGGTAGGGTTGGAGAGACCATGGTGTGCAGAGCAAGGTTTGAGTGAAACACAGACCCTTCCTGGGGACTAGAGCCACATTTAGGGGTTGCCTGGCAGGGAGTAGGGGATACAGTGCAAAACCCTTGGTCCAGGCTGGAAACATTAGAATGCCTGGTTCTACTCAGCATCATTATCTAGCCTTAGGAGAGGACCCCTCAGAGCAGCCCTCCACTCCTCCTGGAGGCCTTCTGGTATAGATTAGGCAATGGTTTGGAGCCCTGATAAGGATTCAGGAGGTCTGGGTTGGAGGCCCAGCTCTGGCACTAATAAGCTGTGTGACATGGAATAAATCACTTGACTTCTTTGGGCTCTAGTGTCCTCATCTATGAAATGGGTCATTCATCCCTGAAGTACCAACTCATAGGGTGGTTGGGAGGATCAGATAATGATTCAGAGGCAAGAGTGCTTTGGAAAACATTAGCTGTTTGATGAATAAAACTATTAAAACTGGAAGGAATATGGGAAATGTCTGTACCTTCTGTTCAATTTTGCTGTGAACCTAAAACTGCTCTAAAATATAAAGTCTTTAAAAAAAAACTGGATTCTCCAGCAAAAACCCTCTAAAGCTTTTAAAATTAAGTAATATAATATGGGTTCAAATTCTAGCTTGCAATTTGCATGATTCAGGGCAAACAAGTTAACTTCTGGCACTGCTAGGGGCTTGTTTTTTTTTTTTTTTTTTTTTCTGCAGGTGACAAGAGCACTGGGGCAAGAGAAGTGTTGGGAAGATGCTGTAAGATGTAAGATAGATGTGATAAAGAGATGAAGCCCACCAGCCTCCCAAACCCCTGGACAACCCATGGAGAAGGGTTCCCCACCTGACTGTGAGCTGAGGTGGGGGCTACCTGTTCCCTTTGCATCCCCTGCAAGCGCCCCTCTGGATCTCAGCTCCACCCCAGGTAGATGGTGACTCAAGTCGTTCTGCAGAAACTGGTCCCTCTGCCCCTGTTGCCATGGCGCTGCAGCACAACCTGGCCAATCAGGAAGGAGATGGGTATCTGAGCCTCTGTTGCTAAAGCTGGAGCAGGACGCCTGGCCAATGGGAAGAGCAGCAGAGTGGGGCCACCATGGAAACCTCAGCCCCGAGGTTCCAACTGCGTTTTGTCTCCATGCCTTGTTTGCAGGGGGTAGGCTGGGTTTTCTGCATTCCTTTTTGGCAAAGAGCGTCTTGCAGCCCCAGGAGGACATTCAGGAGTCATAATAGGGGTTCATGACAAGAGGCATCTTCAAAGAGTCAGAAAGGACCCCAGCTTAGCACATCATGGCTTCAGCTGTTCCCTTCGTTATGCTTTCCCCAGATGCTCAGCATCACCCGTCTTTGATCTTAGCCCATCCCCACAGATCTACCTAGCCCCATCTGTCCTAAGAAATGGCTGTAGGCTGCAGAAAAAAAAAAAAAAAAAAAAAAAAAAAAACCACCCAAGGTAGAGAAAAGGAACATGGGGATGACCTACAAAGGATGCTATTCTGCCCTGTAGCTTTGTGGCTTTGCACAAACTGCCCCTCTTCTTCCCCCAGGTACAGGGTGTGGAGGAGGATAGAGATAAAGGTCAAGCACAGGTGCTGCCTGTCTCTGTGAACTTTGAAGATTGGGCAAATGGGCTCTATGATTCCTTTCAGATCTCACATTCTAGACTTTATTCTATTTCAATCTTCAGGCTCTGGAAAAGTGTATCTACAAGGAATAACTTTCCAAGGAGGAGCCCTATAAATAGTGACAGTGGACACAAATAAGATTCAAGCTGCTTTGTGCCCTTAAAATGCCAGACCAGCAAGGCCATCGGTTTTAGATCTGAGGCCCAGAGGGGTGAAGCTGCCCCCTCAAGGTCACATAGCTAGCTGGATGCAGAGCCAAAGCTAGAAGCCCTAACTCACAGGCCCAGCTCTTCAGCTTGCAATGTGTGACCTTCTTAAACCAGCATTTTCACCCCTGTGCGAGCAACCATGGAGCTCTGTATGCCCATGCTCCCATACCCCTTATTTGGCAAACACAGGCATAACAACTTCAAGGAAAAGTGTGTCCAACCCTTTCCCCCTCTCTCCGGTCCGTCACTCTGTTGCCTAGCAACAGTTATATCTAGAAACTTAGGTGTCATCCTAGACTCCTCTCTCACCCTCATCCATTCCCACTAAACCCACTGTATAATCATTTTATCTCCAAAATGGCCTTTGAATCGTCCACTACACCCTTCCTCTCCTCCTCCCTCCACTGCTTTCTCCATCCGAGGTTCCATCATGAATTTCCTGGATGACTATTGGCTTCTCACAGGCTTCCTGCTTTTGCACTTGCTCATCCCATCCCCTGCTTCCATTTTCTTTAGCCACAGCCAGGCAATATTTTAAAAATACAAATCTGATCATGTTACCTGAGGCTTTCTCAGAGCCTTAAGTATAATAATCAACATCCTAATAAGCCCCAGAGGCCTGCATCATCAGACCGACACCCCCAATTTCATCTTGCCCTTCCATGTGTTCTGCTCTGTCTGGAACATTCTGACCGCCACCACACCCCCAATTCTACTAGTTACTCCTACTCACCCTTTGGCTCTTGGTTCAATGGCCACTTTCTTGAACTTGAGGAGCCCTCTTAACCTCCTTGAATCGGTCAAATTCCCATTTCTGGCTCTCCTGGCACGATGTATGACTTTCATCTGTAGCACATATCACAGTTACAGTTTTACACTTATCCACATAATTATTTGATTCATATCTGTAAGACTTAGGGGCCCCACTTGATATAAACTTCATAAAGGCAGTGACTTTATCTTGTTCTATGCCTTAAATATACAGATGGGTGGATGGATGAATGGATGAACAGGTGTATATATGGGTGGGTGGGTGAATGGATGGATGGATGGATGGATGGATGGATGGAAGGAGTATAGGTGGATGGGAGTATGGATGAATGTGCAATGGATGAATGGGTGCAGGAAAAGATGGCTGAATGGATGGGTGAGTGGGTTGGCATATATATGTAAGTAGGTGTTATTGGATGATAGATGAGTGTATAGATGGGTGAGTAGATAAATGGGTGAAAGGATACTCTAATTTTCCCCAGCTTACTTAGACCTAATCATTTCTCCCTCTACTAGTCAATCTTCCCCCTATTTATTCAACATACACCAAGCATGTCTGATGTGCCAGGAATGTGCCCACAGTGCTGTCAGAGCCCAAGGAAAGAGGGATCACCAGGTCCTTGAAATTTAGATAATAGCTACTTCCAGTTAACACTACTGTGTGCCAGAGACCATCGTATGCTCTCCTCCTAGGAAGCATACTTCTTCCTCTCTACTTATCCAGAGCCTAGCAGTGTCTCAAGGGTTAATGTAGGTATTACTTCCTTCAAGAATTCTTCCTTGATCATCCAGCCTGGGCCTGATTTCCTGTCCTCAGAACTGCCCAGCACATAAGCTTTGCTGGTCCTTGTTCATAAACTACGTCATGTTATCCTTTTTCTGTGAGTCTCTTCCACTCTACCAGACTCTAAGTAAGCTTCCTGGGCATAGGCTTCACATCACAGGGAAGGCCAATCTGTGGGCTGGGCATTGTACACACACCCCCTTACATAACTCTTACAGGAGCCTGAGGGAGTCATGATTACCTTATTTTATTTTCTATATATATATATTTTAATGTTTATTTAAAAATTTTTTTTAACGTTTATTTATTTTTGAGAGACAGAGCATGAGTGGGGAAGGGGTAGAGAGAGAAGGAGACACAGAGCCCCACGCGGGGCTCGAACCCACAAACCACGAGATCATGACCTGAGCCGAAGTCAGACTGACTGAGCCACCCAGGCACCCCTACCCTATTTTCAATTGAAGGAAACTCTCTTGCCTGAGTTCACACAGATAGTAAGTGGTAAAGCCAGTGCTGCTAGGTGGGTTTGAATCAAAGGCCAAGGTCCTTAATTAGAACTTACCCCCAGCCTGAATATTTTCTCCAACAGCGGATGTAGCAGCTCCACCTGTGCCTGAATACTACTGGAGTGGGGAAGCCCCGGCCAACTGTTGAATACTCACCTCTCAGAAACTTTATTCTAAGCCAGAGTGAAGTTTGGGGTCACTGGGTAGCAGTTTCAGATGGGCACATTTTGACTTTGAAACTGCTACCCAGTGACCCCAATACTGCCCCCTGTGCAACCAGAACAAGCATGTCCCCTCTTCCACATGGCTGCTTGTCAATAATTTACAACCAGCTCTCATGTCTCCCCTACATCTTACTGTCTCCAGGGAGGAGCTTCAGAGAGAGAGTGCTGGAACTAGTCTCTGGAAGTAGAGAGCCTGTGTTCTTAACCTGGCTCAGCCACTGTCCACAGACCAGTACATTTCAAAACAAAATTAAGTAGGTGATTTGACAAGCAAGGGCATTAAAAAAAAACCCAAAAAACCTTATCACCACCTCTCATCACCCTTGTTTCATAAAAGAAAGGGCATCCTGACACATGAAAAGTAGGGCAATTGAGAACTAATTTAGCTTTATGAAAACTCCCTACATTGTCCCTATTTCCCTCATTTCACCGTGTCCTGGTACAGACCCTGTGGGGGACTGGCCCAGGTCTGCAGGCTGCAAGGACCTCTGCTCCAACCAATTAAAGAAAACACCATCAGCCAGAAAAACCAGAACAGGGCACTCTACCATCAGGACACCATATTACCCTATTTCAAGAAGGAAGGAAAAGCTGAGTGTGTCTGGCATGGTGAGGTGGCTGAGCTCAGGAAACAAGACAGACTTCTCCATTGTGTCACAGCATCACGTCCAGTTTCTATCTTGGATTAGATGAGCAAAGCCTTTTCCTACTCTTGTAACTCTATAGGCACCCTGAAAGCAGCTCAGCAGGCAGGAGCTGCCCAGGACCACATCACTCCCAAGTGGAATGTACTGGAAGTCAGGAGGACTGTTCTGGCTCAGTGGCAGAAGGCCAGTTTAAAAGCCTGGTCAGTTATGCAAAGACAGCAGATTTTCTTTTGGGGGCAGTTTTGTGCTTGATCTGATCAAAGCCTCTAACCCAAAGGCTTCCCGAATTCGTTTAATGTTCATGGAAGGCCTACTGCACACAAACACTGGGCTCGCATTTGGAGTGCAAAGGTGGGCAAAGAATGACTTGGTCTCTGTCTTCATGGAGCTCAGAGTCTATTACGAAAGACAGATAGTAACCCAAGTGTAAGGGATAGGTGCAAACTTACAACTGTGACAGGTGCTAGGGCAGAGGCATGTGTTGCCCCGAGAGCATGAAATAAGGGAATTCCCCTAGTCAGTGGTCACGGAGGCTAGGACGGTAGTGACGAAGCTGAGATGGGAATGAAGAGCCAGCATTGACTAGGTGAAGAAGGAGGGAAAGCAACTTGCAGGCCAAGTGCCTGATGTAGGATGAGCATCCACCACGTGAAGAACTGAAATAAGGCCAGTGTGACCACAGAGGGGAAAGCAATGGAAAAGAAAGCTGTGCAAGAAGATGAGGCTAGAGAGGTAGGTGGGGGGCTCATAGACTCCTTAAAGGCACTTGGTCTTCTTCTTTTTTTAATTTAATTAATTAATCTATTTTTTTTTTTTATTGCACTTGGTCTTTTTCTTAAGTGAAATAGGAAACCAATAGAGGATACTGAGCAGGCAAAGTGGCACAAGGTAAGTATTATTACTCAACAGCAGAGAGACAAACTGGGGATGTCTGTTAACCAGACTTTGTGCTGATCACTTCACATCATATACATATATTGAACCATCATATTGTATGACTGAAACTAATATGATGTTATATATCAAGTATATCTCTTTATATTTTTAATAAATATTTTGAGAGAGAGAGAATGCATGCAGGAGAGGGGCAGAGAGAGAGAGAGAGAGAGCGATAAAGAGAGAGAATCTCAAGCAGGCTCCAAGCCATCAGCATGGAGCCGGATGTGGGGTTCAATCCCACGAACGATGAGATCATGACCTGAGCCAAAATCAAGAGTCGGACGCTTAACCGACTTAGCCATCCAGGTACCCATCAAGTATATCTCAATTTGAGAAATGGATGATGATGATGGTGGTGGTGGTGATAATAATACTGATAAAAATAATAATAGAGCTAATGTTCCTGAATGCTACATCCCATGCACTGCTTTAAGTATGCTTCAGTCTTCATGTTTGCCCTGTGAGACAGCCACTGTTAAGATCCCCATTTAACAGCTGACAAAACTGAGGCACAGAAAGAATAAGTAACTTGTTAGCTTTAGGTGGTAGAGTTGGCAGATAAGGGAGTGAACTTTGAGCACCTAAAGAAATTACTCTCTTAAAGAAGTCAAAGGAGGGGCGCCTGGGTGGCTCAGTCGATTGAGCATCCGACTTCGGCTCGGGTCATGGTCTCATGGTCTGTGGGTTCATGCCCCGCGTTGGGCTCTGTGCTGACAGCTCAGAGCGTGGAGCCTGCTTCGGATTCTGTGTCTCCCTCTCTCTCTGCCCCTCTCCCGCTCGTGCTCCGTCTTTCTCTCTCTCTCTCTGTCAAAAATAAATAAACATTAAAAAAAAAAAAAAAAAAAGAAGTCAAAGGACAGGGAAATGCTGTCCTATGCAAGAGAGCTCTGGGGACAGCAACCTGGAATAAACTTGATTTGTAACTTGGGCCTCCAGTCCATGTGGCTGGTTCTGTGAACAAGCACTCATCACGCACCTACCATGTGCTATGCACGTGTGGTAAGGACTGAGGACTTGGCAGGGACAAAAACAGTCCCAGAACTTACTACATCCCAGTGTGGACAAATGACAATGCATAAGTGGGCAAACAATGCAGATGATGTCAGGTGACAAAAAGGGCTATAAAGGAGAGACAACAAGGTAATGTGATGGGCAGTGACAGGCAGAGGGGTGGTACCTCTCTAGACAAGGTGGTCAGGGAAGGCCTTGCTGAGAAGGCAGCAAGTGACACCAACAATGAGAAAGCAATTGAGCCATGATCTTAGGAAAGGGGTTCCAAGCAGAGGGAAGAGTCGTGCAAAGGCCCTGAGGCAGGGGCAACCTTGGGGTGTTCATGGAGCAGAAAGAGGAGATGCTGCATCCTTCTGAGTGAGAAGGAAGAGATGAGAATGGAGACAGATGCTTCCAGAAACCCAGGCCCCTAGAGCCTTGTACTGGGATTTCATCCCGAGTTGATGGGAAGTCACTGGAGGGTTTCAAGCAGGAGAATGACACAGCTTGTTCTATGTTTAAAAGGGAGTGCACTGGCTGCGTGAGAATATGTTCTTCAAGGCAAAAGAGGATGCAGCAGGACCAGTCAGGTTGTGGCTGCATCAGATGAAGGTGGAGGTGGTGAGAAGGGTCAGATTACAATATATTTTTGCTAATGGATTAGGCGTGGGTGGGTTGAGGGGAGGAAATACAGGATAACTCCAAGGCTTCCAGCCTGAAAAACAGGGTAGATGATGGTGCAGTGACTAAAATGGGGAAGACTGTGGGAGGAGAAGGTTTGGGTGGGAGCTGGGAGGACACAGCTAAATCAGGAGTTGTGTTGTACATATATCCAGTTTGTTACTCTCTGAGATCACTAAGAAGAGGCCAACAAGGCAGCTGGACAGACAGGTTGGAGCTCAGAGCTGGCGTCAGGGCCAGAGAGCTCAGGTTGAGACACACAGGCATGGTAATTAGATGGTGATTAGAATTACGGGACTGGGTCGCTGGAGGAAGGAAATGCAAAAAAAAAGGTCCAGGGCCCACAGACTGGAATCCTCCAGTGTGTGGAGACTGGGCAGAGGCATGGAGGCCAGCAAGGGAGGGTGAGGAAGGTGGCTAGAGAAGCAGTCTGCAAGGAGAATCTGGCCTGGCCCAGCTCTCTGCTGACAAACATGACATGTCATCTCAGGCAGCTTTTTCCCCATCTCTAGGACTCAGTTTCCTTTTTGTAAACAGGGATGGGGGGTGGCCCTACCCATCGCTGAGGTAGCTCCCCCTAGATCATTCTGTATACTCCTGTAGCCACTTGCCAGATGAAGAAATCAAAGCTCAGGGGTGCCTGGGTGGCTCAGTCGGTTGAGCCTCTGACTTTGGCTCAGGTCATGATCTCTCACAGCTCGTGGGTTCAAGCTCCACGTCAGGCTCTGTGCTGACAGCTAAGAGCCTGGAGCCTGCTTCAGATTCTGTGTCTCCCTCTCTCTCTGTGCCTCCCCACTTGCTCTGTCTCTCTCTCAAAAATAAGTAAACATTAAAAAAATTTTTTAAATTTAAAAAAAGAAAGAAATCAAAGCTCAGGCCTGACTACTTTGTTTCCAGGCCTCTTACAACAGGCTCATGCTGGGTGAAATACAAAATACAACAAAACATAGCCCAATGGCCCACTACCAAGGGGCCCAGGGCAGGGCAAGGGTATGGGACCTGGCATAGAATCCAGATCTTGCCACTTGCCAGTTTGATGACCTCGGGTGACTTTGGGCAATCCTGATCCTTAACAGTCACTTATCTGTAAAAGGCAGCCAATAATACCCACTGTGAGGGGCTGTTGCTAAAAATAAGTCAGGCAGCAAGCAAAGCACCCCACACAGCTCCAGGCATCTGGTCAATGCCACTTCCTTTCTCCTTCAGGAAGATTTCTTCCATGAATCAGAAGAAAAGGATTCCAGGGTGGCTCGACCCTTGCAAAACAACGCAGTTCTGCTGCCGCTCAGCCCTGGGGCTGCCAGCTCTGTGCCACCCCCGCCCCGCACCTGCATGGCAGGTGGAGTCTGCAAAGACTGACTAGTCAACCAGCAGGAGCCTGGGGCCCTGTGGGTCTGGGAGGCAGGACAGGGGCATCTGCCTCTACCGCTGGCCATAGCTGTAGACTGGAGCCTCTTCCCAGGGCGCATTAACTTGGCTGGCAAAGGGCCATGATAGGACAGTAGGGAGATACTGCAACAGAAAGCAAGTTGGAGCTTGGGCCAATGTGTTTGGCCCTGGTGACCTGGCTCCATGTCTCCTAGAAGCTGCCCTGGGGATAAGGCAGCCACTGGAGTCGGGGAGCTGGGCCTGGAGACTGGATTCCTAGCCTGGCTCTGCAACAATTAGACTACAGCAACACTCATCGGGCACCTCCACTGTGCCAGACACCGAACTAGTGCTTTACCTAAGGGCTCTTCAGGCATCCTGCATGGATGGTGAATATGTTCCTGTTGAAAAGATGAGGGAACTGAGGTCCAGAGAAGAGAAAGCCTTGCCTAAAGTCACCAGGCCTTCCGGATACTTCTCCTGAAGACATGTCAAACAGGAGGGACCCCTTATGTAGCCTGTATCTTGTGTGATCTGGTCTCTGCTTCCTTCTCCAGCCACACGGGCCCCCGGCCTCTCCCGTGTCTCAGGGTCTTCAGCCAGGAACTCTACCGCAGCTTTCCATAGAAATGCCCAGAAAGCCTTCCCTGAGTCCTAGACTAGGTTGGGGTCTCCCCTTTAACCCCCTACAGTGAACTCTCTGTGGCCTTTGCTGCACTTTTCATGACTAATTACTTCACAACCATAACAACAGTGATCTGTGTAATATTTTGTTTGCCATCCTTCTCCTTCCTGTATCTGCACGATGCTTGGCACAGAGATGGTTCTTAATATGTTCGTTGATGGGAGAACAACCAAATGTGTGAACAATGAATGAGAGTATGAGCCACAAATGAATCTCCCTCTTGCAGAGAGGAGCTGGCTGTGATCCGGCCAGGAGACAGAACATTTGTATAAAGGGCCATCTCGCTCGGAATCTAAATCACAGAAACTGATAGAAACAGTATCTTCTAATCATGTGGACACTGCCCAAGGAGGCTTGTGTGAAGAGACCCCAAACTGTGTGCTGAGAGGTAGATACCCAGCTGCCAGCATGAGTTAGGTCCCCAGACCAAGCTGGCTTCTCTGTGCCCCCAACCCCCAATCTCAGACCCCAGCAGTGGCAGCCAGTCTTTGGGTTCCTGCAGGAGATGGTGACGAGGGGGCAGTGGTCAGACTTGCCTCTTGTGTTGCAAGGGGAAGTGCGCCCTGTTTCACTTCTGCTTTGAGGCGAGACACATCCTGTGTGTCAGACCACCCAGAGTGCTCCTGTCCTCCTGGAGCCAACCACCAACAGCAGCCAGTGTGGAGATCAGGCACTGGAGAGCCTGGGAACGTGGCCCTCATCGCCACGCAGGGAGCCCAGGCCCCAAGCCCTGTCCTTCCTCCTTCCAGGACGTGGGTGACCCACCATGGAAGCCACGTTTAGTGGGCTTCTTTCTCCCATGCCCCACCTCTTTCTAAGGGAAGAGTCCTGGGGGTGGAGAATCCCTGAATTCAATCCTTCCCCTGCCATGTGTGTGCTCAGCAACCTTGGGTAAGTTGCTCCACTTCCCTAAGACTCAGTTTCTTCTCTGAGGAGTGGGGTACCACCACCTATCCACCTCCCTCGGGGCTATTCTCAGACTTCTAGAACTAGGACAATGGGTGCACACTTGCTTGGGGTTCAGAGTAAGAGCTCTTGTTATTCTGCTTTCTTTCTCTCCCTTCCCAGGCTTCAGACTAGCTGGTGCTGGACTAGGTTCCTGGCGAGCCTGCCAGACACATTCAAAACAGAAGGTTTGGGGGCGCCTGGGTGGCTCAGTCAGTTAAGCATCCGACTTCAGCTCAGGTCACGATCTCATGGTTCATGAGTTCAAGCCCTGCATCGGGATCACTGCTGTCAGCACAGAGCCTGCTTCAGATCCTCTGTCCCTGACTTTCTCTGCCCCTCCCCTGCTTGCACGTGCATGTGTGCACGCTCTCTCTCTCTCTCTCTCAAAAATAAATAAAACATTAAAAAATAAGACAGAATGTTTGGTCTCCATTAGGGGAGTGTTTACATGGCTGCCTTAAAGTTATGGAATTTTTTTGCATCACTCAAACCACTTTGCAAAGCTGATGGCATTGGATCCTCAACTGTGACCCCTTGAAGGAGGCAGAAGAAACACTGTCATTGTCCCACCCCCAAACCTGAGGTCCAGTGGGGTGAACAGACTTGCTCAGGATCAGGATCGCACAGGTAGTCAGCATTAAAGTCAAACAAGAACTGTAGTGACTTCACCTGATTGTGCAAGGTCTCAAAATATTCTGTAACACTTATCCCCTGGGGTCTCACACCAATCCCCCAGACTCAGTGTGCTTTCGGAAGCTTGGGCAGGGTCACACAAAGGAAGAAATGGCAGGCTGAACCTGGAAGCAGGGTTTTGGATCACTGAAGAGAAAGAGGACAATGAAAAAGGATCATTCCCTGTCTGCCCCATCTGAGAGGCCTGCAACCACCTTGAAGCCTGGTACATTTAAAGCCTGTTCTACCCAGGGGCACCTGGGTGGCTCAGTCAGTTAAGCATCCGACTTCAGCTCAGGTCATGATCTCATGGTTCATGAGTTCAAGCCCCACGTCGGACTCTGTGTTGACAGCTCAGAGCCTGGAGCCTGCTTCAGATTCTGTGTCTCCTGCTCTCTCTGCCCCTCCCCTGCTTGTGCTCACTTGCTCTTTCTCTCAAAAATAAATTTTAAAAAAGCATTAAAAACAAAAAAAAAGCCTGTTCTACCCAGATCCAGGACCAGGAAGAACAAAGCCAGACAGGTGAGCAAGGTGTCGAGGCTCTGTCCCTCCACCAACCCCTCCTGCCCCCCACCCGGGGTGCAGCCCCAGAGTCCAGGCTGGCACAGGGCTTCCAGACAATGGACCATTTGTCACTCTGGTTTATACTCTGGAACTTGACAACACCAACATACCTCCCTCTGGAAATCAGTTGTTGAAAATTCGGCCTTAGTAGGGCAGGTTTGGAGAAATTGCTCTCCAGTTTTCTCCCCCATCAGGTTTTAGGCAGTCATGTTCTCTTGTTTGGTCTGGTGACAAAGCCCTCCAGACCTCCAGAATCCCTTCTCTAACCCATCCTCCTCACCTACCCAGAACTCTTACACAACCTTCAAATCCCAGCCCAAATGCCCCTTTCTCCAGTCTTCCAGTTGCCCTACATAGAATTAGCTCCCCACCTCTATTTCTGTAGTGCTTTACCTGTTTCCCTCCACCAAGAATGAAAGACCGACATTGATTTGGCTTTGCATAAAGCCAAAGCTTTGCATTCAGCTTTGGTCAGCTGAATGAATGAATTCAACCAATTCTAAATAAGCACCTACGTGTGATGGGCACTTACAGTGGAGGACGCAAGGATGAGCAAGATGTGCTCTCTGCCCTCAAGGAGATCATATGTTATTGGAGAGCCTAGCTATATGTACAAGGAAAGAGAAACACAAGAGCAGTGCCACAGCATGTAAACACTAAATATGACCAGGATTCTAATCCTGGTTCTGTCCACAACTTGTAGTGTGGCCCTAAGCAGTTCTGTTAGCCACTCTGGCCTTGGCACCTAGAAAGAGTAATGGCTATAGAAGATTGGGAATGGGGCTGCCATCAAGAAAGGATTTAAAATCCATAACCAGGGGCAAGTGGCATCTATCTTCTCTTCCAAAGTCATAGGAAAGAGGGGCTCGCCATCCAGACCTTTTACCCAATCAGCATCTGGTTCAGGTTGTCTCAACCTTGACACTAATGACATGTGGGGCTGAATAATCCTTTTTGTAGGGGCTGTCCTATGCATTATAGGGTGTTTAAAAGCACCAAGGAGATGCTTACCACAGTTGTGACAACCAAAAGTGTCTCCCAACATTGCCAAATGTCCTTCACATGGGGGCTAGTTGGGTACCACTAGCTAGCTCCTGGTTCTCCTCCAGTGCTATATCCAAGGACCTGGAAAAGGGGTGGGGGTTTTGGAACAGCATCTGGACGAAAGTCTCACAGGCTTGCCTCTGGCAGACCCCTGCCAACCCTCTCAAGCTTGTGTCTGTTCAGCTTCTGAGGACACTCAGGATGAGGACAGGCAGGACATTTCACCTTGTAAAGTGGCGTCTTTCCTAGGACAGTACATGGTCACACCTATCTGATGCTCCCAGAGTGTGGAGAGGAGAAGAACCCAAAATGTGAGCTACTAGGATTGGATGAACAACAAAGACATTAGGGAAATGTTTCTCTTCCAGGATGCCCTGGGCTTAAAAATAAAATTCTCTGGGGTTGCCTTGTTGGCTCAGTTGATTGTCTGACTTCGGCTCTGGTCATGATCTCACGGTTCATAGGTTCGAGCCCCATATCAGGCTCTCTGCTGTCAGTGTGGAGTCTGCTTTGGATCCTCTGTCTCCCTCTCTCTCTGCCCCTCCCCTGCTTGCTCACTCTCTCTCTCTCTCTCTCTCTCTCTCTCTCTTTCTCTCTCAAAAATAGATGAACTTTAAGTTAAAAAACAATTTTTTAAAAACTCTCTGTCTCTTTAAGAGACACCTGAAGATTAACAGGGAGAAAGTGAGCATGGATAAGCAGTCTGACATAATCCACAGTGCACAGAGAGGAGGTAAGAGACTCAGCTCCTATCACAGCTGTCACCAGCTGCCTGAAAGACTGACAGGGACCTTCATTCCCTCTTGGCACTCAGCATTCCTGTTGGTCAAGGAGGAGAAAGATCTGAAATTTTGTGATTCCTAAGGTTTCTCCCAGATTCATTGCCAGAGGAATTCAGATGAAAATGCCAGGGCTCAGAGAGAGGGGTGTGCTTGCTGATGGTCACACAGCAACTCCCCATACCCCCTCCCCCTTATCACCAGGGTGGGAAGAGATTTTCTTCCTGGAAGGACTATGTGCTGATTCACTGAGGAAACAGATGAATCTTGCTGCAGCCAGAGAAGCAGATGGAGAACAAATCTGAAGACTGGTAGGAATGAGTTCTTGGCACCTGCTTTGCCCCCCACCACCCATGCATTCCAGGCCAGGCTTCAGGCAAGTGTGTGGCATGGCCTGAGGTCCAGGAGCTGCCGGACACACTTGCAGGCTGAAGTCAGAGGCTGCAGGCCGGAAGGGAAGGCGCAGACAGTGCCTTCCAGATAGGAGCCTGGGGGAGAGGAAAAGCCACTGGCACCCGCTCAAAGTCTCTGCATTTTCCCACCAGAGCACCTGTATGTGAGGCTGTTCACATGCTACATGCATCTGCACACCAGTAGGGCTGTACCACACACACACATTACAGTCAACTGAATGGAATAAGGGGCCCCTGGCCAGAGGTCCAGGTTAGAGCAGTGGTGATGCCTCACTGACCCAGCACCACCAGGAGGTGATGGGGACAGCACAGTGAATGGGGGCTGGGCTCTGGGGTCTCCCAGACCTGATCCCCAGCCTCGCTGTTAGCTGTGTGGCCCTGGACTCCACTGCCTGGGCTTTCCACTCTCATCTGGTATGACAGTGGTTGATAAGATTACATGATGCAGTGGCATATAATGTACGCTACATTGCCCAGAACACAGGAAACGCTCAAGAAATGAAGTGACTGTTATTATATGTACCTGAAATGTTCAGGATAACTATAAATTGGCTTCTATTCATCTTTCTGTCCCACTATTTTCTATTGTGTGCACATGCATACTATTTTCTATTTTCTGCACATGCACACTATTTTCTATTTTCCATCCATGTTAGCAAAGCCACACAGACTTCCTTAGGGTCTTAGGTGTAAGTCATGTACTTCTTCCTTGTAATACCCGAAGTTTCCATTTTAATTATTTTTGACGGATCTCTTCCTACAAAAGGGGATATGGGCTTCCATACCTATTCAATGTAGTACTTGGCAGTTGCTGGCCCAGCTGCATAGCCTTGGGCGGCCTGTGTAGCTCTCAGTCTGCTCCCACTGCCATCTTGCTGTCAATTGTCATTTTACTCAGCTGTCAAGTTCTCTGCCTCTACTGTGTTGCTTTTTGGTGAGAATCATATTTCCAGGGTGGTTACACTGGATATAAAGTACTCAGTAAGAAGCCCAGAGAAGAAATCTGGAACAGGGTTTCTCAAATGGACCATGGATAGCAGTGTTTATAGTGCAGAGTCCCAGACCTCATGAATCAGAATCTCTGGGAGAAGCTCTGGAATCTGCAAATTATGTGAGCTCTTTTACATAGGAGCATTGGAGAACCACAGGTGGGGGACTAAGACAGCTACTACTTCTGCTTTGAAGCCTCCCTGGCTTATTTCCATTCCTTTGGTAGAGGGTAAGGGCGTTACTCTATCTCATTTCTTTTCCCACTGGGTTTTTCTGCATCTCACACTCTGTGTGGTTCTCCACCCCAAATTTGTTTCTCATTCAGGAGGCCAACTGGTGCTGCCCCAAGTGTACTAGGGCCTGGGCACACCCCAGCACAACCACAAAACCGAGAAATGTCTCCAGAGCTGCTCAGCTTCAGGCAACAACCCTGTTCATGATGAGGAGTCAGGACAGCATGGTCAGAAGGCCCTCTTCCTGCTCTTGGCAATGTGTCACCTCTGCCAACAGCAAAAACTTCCCAGCAGAGGTTCTTTGGGACCTAGATAAGGCAGCATGACCACAGCAGCTAGTGGTGTACAAGCCCTCTGGCCCAAGTAGGACACTGGGCTCAGCCTCTTGAACACTCTGACTCCTATACATCCCACAAGGCCCAAGGCTACTTCCTCTTTGAAGACTAGCCTGTCCACTCCAGCCCTCTGATTATTCCCTTCTCTAAACTCCTGGGGTTCACAGAGTCTGGGGTAATCATCATAACAGCTGATGTTTAAGGAGGGGCACAATGTTCCAGGCACTGTCCACACTCTTTACCCACATTTTCTCCTGTGGTTTCAAGACCCTGTGAGGTGGTACTAGTGTCTCATTTTACAGATGAGGAAACCGAGGTTCTGAGAGGTACAGTAACTTACTCAGATGCACATGCCAGCAAGTGGCTGTGCCTGAATCTGAATCCAGACACTGGCCTCCTGTGTCTGCCCCCTTAACTGCCACACTACTGACTGTAACCAAATGCCTGGAAAAACACTGGGCCTGGGAACCAGAGGACCTGGTCCTCATCCCAGTTCCACCTAGACCCTGGAGCAGCTCACTCCATGTTTCCTTAACTAGGAGAGTATGAAAGGGTTGGACTAGATCACCAAGAACCCCTCTGCTCTAAGGCCCTTGTCTTACGGGACCACCCTCATCCTCTCCTACACTGGGGTGACCCAAGTATGTCATGCACATGTCTGGGTTTTGATGGCCTATTTCTCAACATGAATATGTGCCCTCCATGACTTAATTTAGGGAAAGAGATTGACGATCCCATGAAGATCTTCCTTACAGTCCATGTGTTCCTCCTTTGGGCCGGGCCCTGTGAGGGGCTCTGCCATGTGCATCTGCTCCCTTGGTCTCACCAGCTCATTCACTCAATTCTCATTGACTGGAGAGTGTGCCAAAGAAATTCTCAACCTAGGATGCTAAAAGGGGTCAGCAAATAATTGCATTGTCACAAGCACAGAAGAAGAGCAACACTCAAGGGAAGTATATGTGTGTGGGGGGGGGGGAGGGGCGGGGGTTGGGAAGAAAGGTGAGGCTATGTCATCTCTATTTAACAGGTGAGGAACCACACTTGGGAGGCAGAACATTCCTAGCTCTCACAGTGAAGAAATGGCAGGACTGGAATTTAAACCTGGGTCCTCTTAGCCCCAAGTTTCCTGCCCTTCTCTCTCCACTGAGGAATGGTTATTCACATTTATACACCTGGTGTGAGGCTTCCAATATGCATGCACACATCCCTCATGTCTAACCAAACCACACACTTCCTCAGGCCAGGCTTTCTCTGCACCTGGGCAGCAGGCATGGAGGGAGATGGACAGGCCTGAGGGGCAGATGGGGAGGACTAGGATGGAGCTGGAGGGGGACTGAGTTCTACTCCCAGATTCTGGCTTGGATGAGTGGGTGGAAGGAGGTGCTGGTCAGAGAAAGGAAGAATTTGGGGGAACTGGGGTTCAAGGGCATGAATATTTCAGGCTCAGTTCTGAAGGGTGAGTGGCTAGCATTCTAGCTTCTTCTAGCCACCTCTTCTTCCACCAAATCACTCTCTGGGCCTTCTTTTCCCAGGTCATCTTTGTGGGTTTTTTGGGTTTTTTATTTATTTATTGAGAGAGAGAGAATCCCAAGCAGGCTCCATACTGTAAGCACAGAGCCTGACACAGGGCTTGAACTCACGAACCATGAGATCATGACCTGAACTTCAGTCAAGAGTCAATGCTTAACCAACTGAGCCACTCAGGCACCTCGCTCAGGTCATCTTTGGAAGAGAGGAGGAAAGTAGGATACTGAGGACCACACATGACTATGCCACATGATCCAATCTGAACAGACCAGTGGCTGCCGTGTCCAGCAACATCATGCAGGAAGCTGGTTCAGAAACATGGCAGAGGATTTTGCATCTGGGAATGTCAGAACAGCTGACATTTGTTTACAGCCTGCTAGGTAATAAGTGCTTTCATATACATCTATCTTCTGGTCCTCCCACAATCCTAGCAGATAGCCTCCCATAAATGAAGGACACTGACGCTTGAAAAACAGTAAAGGTTTGTCGGAGGGAAGGAAAGGTGAGAAAGGGAAAGAAAATGGATTTTTATCAAAGACCTGTTCCTCACCAGGAATCAACCTCTGTGTTTTCACATGTATTAACAGATCTATTCTCTCAAAAGCTCTATATGTACTATTAATACCTCCAATTTACAGATGAGGAAATGCCTCCATTAAGTAATTTAAGAACCCAGTGCAGAGAGATTCAGATGCAACGCCCAGTGCCAGGCTCTCGAGTCCAGAGTTCATTCATTCACTCCACATATTCAGCTGATACCATTTCTCCAGCATCTATTATTATGCTGCACATTTAGGAACAAAGAGGTAAACAAAACAGGCAAGCTTCTGTCATGCTAGATTGTAAATGTACCAAGCGTTGCCAGAGAAGTACAAGGCGCTGAGGGAAGACCTGACAGGTAGCCAACTGTGCTTCCCTGGAGAAGCATTTGAGCAAAGAGCAGATGAACAATGACCAGGAGTTAGCAGGGCAGAGTGAGCCTGGAAAGGAGGAGTGTTCTAAGCAGATGGAACAGCATGTGCAAAGGATCTGAGCTGCTAAAGAGTTTATGATGCTCCGGGTGGTTGGAGGAATAATAGCCTGGGACCAGTTAAGTGGTGGGCATGATCAGAGTAGTTTCTTTTTTTTCTTTTCTTTTCTTTTTTCTTTTCTTTTTCTTCCTTCCTTCCTTTTCTCTTTCTTTCTTTCTAGTTTATTTTGAGACAGAGAGAGAGATAGTGTGTGTGTCTGTGTGCACGCATGCCCATGTGAGCAGGAGAGGGGCAGAGAGAGTGGGAGAGAGAAAGAGATCCCAAGTAGGCTCTGTGCTGCAAGCTGACACAGGGCTCTATCCCACGAACCATGAGATCACGACCTGAGTCGAGATCAAGAGTGGGACACTTAACCGACTAAGCCACCCAGGCACCCCCAGAGTGGTTTTTAAATAAGACTCTAACTGCTAAGTGGAGGATGGCCTGGAGGGAAAGCAGAGGTGGGTTAGGGGGCTCTCCTAGCCACGTGAGAGGAAAAGGAAGATGAAGAAGGGCTGGGCCGGGAGTGGTAGCAGAGGACTTGGGAAGAAGTGAGTAGATTTGAAAGCTACTGAGGAGGTAAATCCACAGGGCTTGTGTGGAGAGACGGAGGGGGAGGCAGTGGCAGTACCTGTCAGGTACCCCCAGGCCTGCAGCCCCTCACCCCTCCTATCAGGGCAAGGTGCTGCAGTTGAGGCACCATGCTAGATCTTATCTCTGTAAGAAGTGGGTTCTAAACCTTGGAGTCAATAGAGACTTTGTTTTTTTTTGGAATGCCATGACATCCATGTGCCACACCTGGGCTCACCCACTTAGCAACATTCACTCCAACAGCACAAGCCTGCAATTGCGTATGGTATTATTTGCTCATTAAGTCTGAAAGAAACTATTTTACTCCTGCCCAAAGGCCTGTAAAAAGACATCTTTCAGTAAATCCACCACCAGACTCTCCAAGACAATGAATTCTCCTCACCTTCTGTGGCTGCCTCATTTGCCACTACGTCCCTGGCGACGGGGCCCGACTGCCCAGCCAAGGATGGGGTCGCTGCTGCCAGGAACCAGGCTGGGCCAGAGATGCCGCACATGGCACTTTATTCCTGCTTCTGATATATACAGGTATGTACAGTTGGTGTGAGCCTATGGTACACTATTTCACAAAATTATCTTACATCCTGTGCACACTTCTGGGCGGGAAGTGGCAGACTGCTCCGAAAAGCCCACGGCTAGTGGAGGGAAAGGATGCTCACTGGAGCCACCCCCACTCCAAAGACATTCACGGGGGCTGCACGCCCCCTTCCCCAGTACTGAGGCCCTCCCACGGACCATCTGGACTTCCCACCTGCTCTCAGCGCTAGTTTCTTCCTGAGTCTTTCTCCTCGAGTGGAAGAACATTTTGTGGGGGAGGAGGAAGCAGCAGCAATGGCTCCCACTCACCGACGGTGGCCCTGCTGCCTGCCACCCAGAGCCTGACTGCCCCTATTGGACGTGGACAGCAGGAGTGGAATCCTCCCCGTGCTGTGGGCCCTGGTGCACCCTGGCCTCACGGGGCGCTAGCATGCATCTTCTCCAGGCAGCTCATCCAGAACGTGACCAGCCGGTTGTCGCGGTTGATGCAGAAGTCCGTGAAATCCCTGAGCAGCCGATCAGCAAACTTCTCATCCCCTGTGGCACTAGATCGCCACGTCTTGGTCAGCATGGTGTTGTAGGCCCAGTTGTAGCCAACCCGCTCCTCACAGAACATGTTCTGGTTAGTGGAGCTGGTGGAGTTTCGCCGACGTCGCTGCTGCCCCGAGAACTTTCGCCTGGAGTAGGGCAGCTGCAGGAACACTGTTCCTGAGAAGCAAGATGCCCTGTGTCACCACCACCACGGGGAGGGTTCCCAGGGCAGATGTGGTGGCTCTGCAACCACAGGCTCAATCAAGAGAAGAAGCCCCCGAGCATAGGCTCCTGCCACAGGGACCCACCTGCCCCACGTTTTGCCTGCAGGGTCTCACCTGTAACATGGATGTACTGAGGCTTGTTCTCGGCAGGGAAGTTAAAAGCAGAAGCAGAATATTTATCTTGTACAAACCCAAACCTAAGGGAAGGACGGGAAGACACACAGATTAGGGCCTCCTCAGCTAAAGGGACAAGGGGAACAAATGTGACTAAGAGGACTGACAGCCTGAGCTAGAGGGGCCTGGAAAGATCTCTTTCAAGATGGAACATTCAAGGGGCGCCTGCATGGCTCAGTCAGTTAAGTGTCCGACTTCGGCTCAGGTCATGATCTCGCAGTTTGCGGGTTTGAGCCCCGTGTTGGGCTCTGTGCTGGCGGCTCAGAGGCTGGAGCCTGCGTCAGATTCTGTGTCTCCCTCTCTCTCTGCCTCTCCCCCACTCATGCTCTGTCTTTCTCTCTCTCTCAAAAATAAACATTAAAAAAAAAAAAAAAAAGATGGCTGCTTCTTTTCTCCCATCCCGTACCTCTTCTCTGCCTCTCACTGGAATCCACATCACGCCCTATGTGGGGCAAGGTGCCCATCCACATGCTTGAGAGGGGAAGGTCCTTATCTTAATTCACCTAGCCACACCTCTTTCCCTTAGTTCTCCCAGACAAACACATAGTAGGCCCTCGAACAAGGCTCTGAATTGAAATAGAATAAATTATCTTAACTGAAATCCTCTTCTTAAAAATGAGGCACACGATTCTAGGGCTCTCTGCTTTGCTGTGTTCTAGAAATGGGCAAGAGGAGCCACTTTTCATCTATGACTTATTAGATTCTGCTTCTCATCTATGGCTTGTTCTATTCCGGGTTTTTCTATTTCCATCACACACATTTATTACAGCTCTACCTGCTAAGTGCTGTAAAGGACACGTTAACAGATGTGGCTCTCGCCCTGAGTCTGAGAGGTTTATGTAATGAAGGCAGCAATGTAGGTAGAACTAAAGGAGGTAAAACACCTGTCTCCTTTTCACTGCATCCTCTATATAAGCTGTCAGCTTTACACTGACATTCACTAATTATTTATCAAAGAACACATGAAATCAAATATGCAAGTTAAATGGACAAGCTAATGTGCACTCAAAGCTCTGTCATGTATAGGCTGACCCTATCATGTGTAGGAATGGCTCTGGATTTTGCCTTTCTTCCTCTCCATTTTCCAATTAAGGCTATTTATTTACTAGCATAGATCAGCCTGACCAGACTCTTGCCTCATTTCTTCTTTAGATCACGAGGAAGACCTTTAAGTTTAAAAAGGCAATTTAAACACATGGTGCTTGGCCCCCTCACTGTCCACTTGGGGAGCACATGAGCCAGGACTATGGTGAGGGCGGGGCGGGGGGGGGGGGGTGCTCAGTCCCACCCAAACAAAAATAAAGGAGGAGCTGGGGAGCCACAGCAGGGGTAGGATGGATGGATCAGCTTCTCTGGACCCATCTCTAACTCCATCCGAGATGAATCTTATGGATGGGCTAATGTTTCCTTTTGGAGCCACATTCCAACCTAGAGTTCCATTCTGTGCAAAAGCTATTCTGGGCAAGGCACATTGCCTTGGTGCGTAAACGGAAACAAAAATGAGAAAAATGCATACCCTTGTCCCCCAGGGACCCCTGAACTAGTGTAATAGATGGATAGAGTGTATTGGAAAAAAAGGAGGGATTTAGAGAGGAGAGACCTGGGAATCTGTGGTGGAACAAGACTGACAGGTGTAGAACAGGGGTGGGGGCTTAGGGGAGAAGGTTTAGTGGGTAAGGTGGGTCTGGGTGGAGAAGGGGGAGCAGGGTGAGGTGGGGAAGGGGGAGCATGTTTAGGTATAGGGACACACAGTAGAGTCCATGCAGTGATACACAGAATAGAAGACGTGAAGAGTCTGAAGGCTGAAAAAGCACTCTGAAGAGGACAGGGCAAAGTTTAGATATGACTAGGATCTAGATGAGTTTGGATCAGGAGGGGAATGCTGTGAAGAAAAAAGCACATCTGACAAATAAAGGCCATGTCCTGAGTGACATCTAGTCACCAAAATCCAACGACCACCCAATGATATCCATGGGAAGCATCAGACCTGCTTATAAACTTGTCAGTTGGCTGGGGTCTTCCTAATAATACCTACTGCCTAGCAAGAGCTTCTTAGGTGCTCGGAACTCCAGAGAACCCTCCCGACAACCCAGTGAAGGGTGAGAAAATGAAGGTGAAGCAGTTCCAAAACTTGTTCACGGTTCCTCAGCCAGATGCTGGTGGAGGCGGAGGTGAACCAGGCTTGTCTGCTTCCTGCATCGAGGCCCTTTGCCACCAATCCACTGTACTCCCCACCTTTTGCCCCCAATCAGCACCCACTCCTGCTGAAAGAAGCAGCCAGTCTATGGTGGGCAGGGGGCAGGAGGGAGGTTCGTGGTGGGGTGGTAACAGCTTAAGATGTTTGAATAAGATGACAGGACACTGAAGAAGGTGCAGAGAGAGGATTATGGAAGCAGGAACAGAGGACTTACTTCTGCCATGATTAACATGAAGTGGACATTGCCTAGTGCATTCTGGAGACAAAGCTGGACTGGTTTGAGGGGTAGACAGCTAAGCCCAGGAAAGCCCTTTCCTGGCACACATATTAGGCGCCAGTAAAAACCTATGGACTTATCTATTGCTTTTTAACCCTTCATTATCTTTTCAACGTGTGTCTAGGGGCTTGAAACACGTTTTACAGTTTTTCATCTATGTCATCTCCTGGACAGCTTGGACCAGGGTCTTGTTGGAGGCTAAGGAGGGAGCTCTACGCTCTCCCTTCAACTGGAAGAAAATAATGAGGTCTGAAAAACAATAGCTACAGGAACTGACAGGTAATGCTTATCTTTGAAACCAAGGCAAAGGGTCCTGTTGGAGGTCAGCAGCAAGGCTGTCATTGGTGGGCCAGATCCGTTTCCCCAGAAATGAAACAAACTGGGTTTGGGTTTGGTAATTGCTGGATAGTCACTGATGCCCTCCCACTATACCTTCTTGCTCAGGGACCAACCTGTGTGCAATGGCTTCCTGGAAAAGGTGCATTCGATCCCAGTATGTTTCCGGTTCAAAGCCTAAAAGGAGAAAAGAATAAAAGCAGGGGTGTGATTCCAAGGTTTGTAATTCTTTCTGGCTTTGGCCTTCTGTAACCTTCACTTCTCTTGGCCCTTTCTCCCCTGTCCTTAAGCACGCTTTTCCACACTACCTGCTTTTGAAAGACCAGCCTCTGTCCCAAGGACCAATTGTGTTTTCTCACCATCCCTTCCCCAAAGCTCTATCAGGTTCTGAAAGGCACTCGTTGCTCACACTCAGCAACGAGTGTGAGCTACCGGAACTTGATGTAAGCCTCGTTCTAATGACTCCCTATACCAAAAGTGGAAAGGAACATGATGTTAAAGTACAAACAAAAGATAAGCTTTACATGCGTGTTATCTGCTTCTAAGGAGAAAAAAAATTTTTTTTATTACCAATGTTCCATTTCCCTACAAGGAAAGACAATATTATAAGCTCCATTTTAGGAATGGGGAAATCGAAGCAAATAAATACGAAAATTATTTTTGGAAAAGTGATAGGCTGGGGAGGGCAGGAGGGCACAGAAGTGCCTTTTCTCCATTGCCCGCATCATTGCTCCAGCCTCGCTTCTTCTACACAGCTGGTGTGAAGACTGAGAGCTGATGAGGAGGTGGAGGCTGAGGCCAGGTGTCACACAGCAACAGGCAATGGACCAGCACTGCTCTTGGGACCAAGATGCTGACGGCTGGAGGTGCAACTTCACGAGACATGAAAACAGGGGCTCTGTACGTTTTGGAATTTTCTATCTAGGATACATTTGAAGGTTCTAGGCAACTAAAGAGCAAAAAAGAAAGAAAAAAGGCTTTGGTTTTAATAGGAAAAACACGTACAGCAGCTTCCTCATCAGATGTTTAAGATTTTGTATCCACTGTTATTGGAAGGGGAGATAATAGGAAGAGAGTAGCACAGAAGCAAGAAAATCGACTTTTAGATTTAAGCCCTTATTCCTTTAAACTAGGCCTCCTTTCTTCAGCGGTAACCATGTAACCATGGCAACCAACAGAGGATGCTGGTCTTAAAGCCTGGGTTACAACTGGCAGGGAAAACCATCAGCTCACACAAAAAATGTCCTCCAATGCCAGCCTTGCCAGCAATCCTGTGCTGTTACAGTGAAGGTGGAAAACCCCAGAAGAATCTCTGGCTGGTGTGGGGGAAGTGTCTCCTGAGCATATTAAAAACAGTAGCATGAGGCAGTTGCCTGGCTTGAAATCATCAGATACGAATATAATCATGTGGCATTTCAGGACTGTAATGGTCCTCTTAGCTGCTGTGAGGTTAGAGAATGTGCGTGTATGTGTGTGTGTGTGTGTGTGTGTGTGTGTGTGTGTGCTCGCGTGTGTGTATGTGTGTGTGAAGAGCACTCTGTCAACTCTAAGGATCACAGATCTATGCCCTCTAGTGGCTCTGTGGGGCCCACCTGGAACCCCAGCCATCACTGGAAACACTGTGTCTACATAAAAATGTCTTCTGAGATGTAAACAAAGAATATACAGACAGGCCTTTGGAACACAAGCTGTTTGTACCACCGGGGCAGCCTGTCACGAAAGGTGCGGGGACACTTAGTGTGGTCTCCCTGACCTGGAGGGACCTCTCACCCCTGGGCTGTTCTCTTCCACCAACCATGATGCAGACTTACATGGACAAAAGAAGAAACCACTTCCCTTACACCAGAAGTTTTTCCATTCACACTTACAATTTCTACATCTGAGAAACCAAAGGGCTACTGTTTTTTTTTTTAACTTTTCATTTTAAAAAAGGTCATCTGTGAGTTCACCAAGAGCTCTGGAGGAGCTCTTTATACGTTCATCACAATGGGCAACTAATTGGTGATAAAAAGTTCTGTGCTGTGTGAAGTAAGTCTTGTTCCTTCTGTCTGTCCTACACCTGCCCTCAGAGATCGGCTGGGCTCAGGTGGAGCAGCAGGGTGCCTCAGCCCACTGTCTCCCTACGTTTAGATTGACAGCCCTCTCAGGGGAAGGGCTCAGAGCCCTGCTGCCCTCCTATGAGCCCCCTCCTGCTCTGTCTTCCTTGCGACGCAGGACTCGAGCCACATGTAGTGTTCCAGGTGCTGACACAGTACAGCTTTGCAAAATAGGACGCTGTATCCTGTTCTGCTTTCAATGCCTCCCTTAAGGTTCAAATTCCCACAGCCCAAGCCAGTAAGGCTGGAGCACAGAAAGGAGAGTGTGGGGAGAATACCAGTGCCACTCGTGATTTACAGTGTATCATACCTTCTCCCACTCACCATCTGCTCCAGGTCTCACAAGGGTCTTCCTGAGTTGGCAAGGCAGCTTTAAACTTTATGTGCTCTCATTTGAGGGATAAGGAATTTGAAGCTCAGAGACATTAAGTGACTTACCCAGGGTTACCCAGCCACTAAGTGAAAAACCAGCTTTAAACTTAGATCATTTTGATCCCTTGTCCAAAGGCTCCCTCTGTGCACTAGGCTGTGTCAATTAGACACCTAGAGAGGTGGCCTTACTCATGGAGATAGAACCTCCAGAGGGGAGTATCTCTTACTATCGAACAGATGCTCACTGCCTTCCTTGAGCAGGCAGCTGATGTTGAGTGGGATGAAGAGCTGAGCTCGAAGTGGATCGCCATACAGGTAACTGGGCAGCGCAAAGGGACCCTCCAAAACGGGGACCAACAGAAAGCCGCAGGAAGTAGCTTTTCGATGCCAGCCTTGGACCTGGTGGGAAGCACAGAAACAGTGTCATCTCCAAGTTAATTCAGACAAGAGAAAATACTTCCCAAGGAGCGAAGCCGCCACAGTGGCGGCATACATATTGATTGGCATGTTCATTTATTAATGTTCACTGGATCCAAACCAATCCTGGTCAGGAAAATGCACAGTTTAACCTCCTGACAAATACCTGAAAAACTGTGAGTTAAGCACACAGCTCGTCCTCACAGCTTTATGCAACTTAAGTGTTTCTTCTGGAAAGAAGAGACTGGAGAGAGCTATTTCTTGCCTCCTAAATCGCCTTCTCATTCTACAGGATGTTGTAGGAAGGTCACAGGATATAAGTTAAGTCCTTCTAATTATGTCCTTTATCAAAAATTTACTAAGTCCAAAGTATCAAATAGGAAAACAATCCACTCAAGCTGGCTGAAAGGGACATGACGCAGGGTGCGAGATGACTGTGGTGGCCTCTGGCCAAAAGCGATAAGCCCTGACCTGGCAGAATGAGAGCCACTCTCCCACAAACTCCCAAAAGCTGTCTGTCCAAAGATTGACTGAGAACAAAAGTTAACTGTGGCAGCAAGACAAACCTCCCCATCAATAACATTTTCTCAGAGAAAAGTGGCAATTTTCTACATTTTAAGATATTTTTTTAACCATAAAACTGTGTATATTTAAAAAAAAAAAAAAGTTGGTGCACATGGCTCTGGCATACAGAAGAGATTTGTGTTAAATGTTATTTCAAAAAAATCTAGTTTGAGCCATAACTTGACTTAAACAAATATGAGTATGTCAAAAATTGAAGGGGACCACTCTTAGCTGTTTTCCCAGAAACACCTGTAACAACAACAATATATCAACAACAAAAACCAAGATCTCTGTTCAACCAAAATAACTTTTTTTAAGATTTTATTAAAAAAAATTTTTTTTTAAGTTTATTTTGAGAGAGAACACAAGTGGAGAGGGGGCAGAGAGAGAGAGGGAGACAGAGGATCCAAAGTGAGCTCTGTGCTGACAATACAGAGCCTGATGTGGGGCTCAAACTCACAAACCGTGAGATCATGACCTGAACTAAAGTCAGACACTTAACACTAAGGCTCTTTTTATTTTATGTAATATTTTTAAATGTCATATTTTATATTATAAATATGCATTATAATATTATAAACATTATATAATATAAATATGTGCATAATATTTACCCTAATAAAATGTGATTTATAACAAATTTGGACACTACCTTAAAATAATAATTAATCTACAGTGCGCCTGGGTGGCTAAGTCAGTTAAGCATCCGACTTCAGCTCAGGTCATGATTTCACAGTTCATGGGTTCGAGCCCCGCGTCTGGTTCTGTGCTGACAGCTCAGAGCTTGGAGCCTGCTTCAGATTCTGTGTCTCCCTCTCTCTCTGCCCCTCCCCTACTCATGTTCTCTGTGTCAAAAATAAATAAAAAAACCTTAAAAAAAATTTTTTTTAATAATAATTAATCTACACTAGAGATTTCTAAAAACCTAACAACCTAACAAAATATAGTTGACTCTTGAACAACATGGGGTTAGGGATGCCACCACCCCATGCAGTAAAAAATCTGAATATAACTTTTGGCTCCCAAAAAACTTATGCTTACAATAAAATTAGAAAAAAGAAAACATTATTAAGAAAATCATAAGAGAAAATACATTTATAGTCCTGTCCTGTACTTCTAAAAAAAAAAAATCCACATATAAGTGGATCCATGCAGTTCAAACCTGTGTTGTTCAAGGCTCAAAACTGTAATGATAAAGGGATTAGCAGCTTTCCGTGGGTTTTACATGAATTGGTGTGAAAAGTGTATTTTGAAAAGACTGTTGCCATATTCCCCTGAGGAGATAAATACTCTTCTTTCTTCCAAACTGTGACTATATGTGCATGTCCATGAATGTTATGGTCATGTTCTGAGATAGGACTATCAGTAGGGCTTCCAAGGAGAATGCTTAGCCTATTGGGTCAGAGGGTTAGTTCTGCCTGGAGGGAGTGGTCATCCCAGTGATGACTGGCTGGGGAAGTGCCAGTGACTTCTATAAGCTGAACCAGACAGGTGGCTTGGTGTCTTTTTTGATTTGGACCTTAAGTATGTTCCAGTGTTCCAGGGGAGGGGTCCTCAGGGGCACTAAGGCCATGTGCAGGCAGACTGGGGCTGGACAGACAGAGACCCAGACAAACCTCTTCCCCAGGATATCATGTCTTGTGGGACAAAACTAGGCCTCTGAGCCCTGGACAGAAAAACTATATGCTGGCAGCTGATGTTGTGCTCACTCTCTTTGGCCATCTCCTAGCTTTCCATAAAGTCTTTCTGAACTTTCTGGCTGCTCTCAGCTCCGTGATGAGATGTTTGAGCCAGTGTGGGAGGAGAGCGGGACCCTGTTAAAGCTTGAGAAAAACATTCCTTTGGATTGAAGGGGAGAGTGTATAAAGTGAGTGGCAGACTGCAAAGATGGTTAAAGAGAGCACCTGGAAGATACTGACAGCTTGGCTACGGAGTATCTGTTCCACAGGTGCTGGGACTGAGGGTGGGGAGTGGCCTGAGTGTGGGCAATGAGTGACCTGATTAGACAGGCCAGGGAAGACTGGAGGAGGAAAGACAGGCAGAAGACCAATTAAAAGAGGGCTTCTGAGCTCTGGCACTCATGACATCTGGGCTGGTTAATTCTTTGCCCTAGAGACTGTCCTATGAGATGCATTGTAGGATGATGCACAACATCCTTGGCCTGTACCCACTAGATGCCAGTGGGTGCACTCTTCTACCATTTCTGCCAAGTAAAACTGTTTCCAGATATTACCAAATGCTCCCACAGGGGCAAAATTGCACATTCGCCCAACCCCTGTTGAGAGGTAGGGTTAAAAGCAGTCATGTTCATTGATAGGGACTGGTTAAGTAAACGATGATACAAACAATGAGGCAAAACAAAAACAAAAACAAAAACAAAAACAAAAACACAACGATGAGGCAGACTTATTTTTGCTGATACTGAGGATATATAATAGGACAAAACAAAATGCAACACTAGTTGCACTTGAACCTTGAACAACACTAGTTTGAAATGCTTAGGTCCACTTATATATGAGTTTTTGTTTTTGTTTTTTTAATAAATATGGAAGAATACTATAAAGGTATTATCTCTTCCTTATGACTTCCTTTAAAAAAGGAAATCTTACTTTATTGTAAGAACACAGTATGTAATACATATATATAGCATACAAAATATGTGTGACTTGACTGTTTAAGTTATCATTAAGGCTTCAGTTTAACAATAGGCTATTAGTAGTTAAGTTTTTGGGAAGTCAAAAGCTAGACTTGAATTTTTTACTGCATGGAAGGTCGGCATCCCCAGACCCTCCATTGTTCAAGTGTCAACTAAGTATGTAGTCCAAGCTACCATATGTTAAAAAAAAAAAAAAAAAAAAAAAAAAAGGCAACAAAGCTTTGTATATGCATATAATCTCTCTAGAAGTACACTCAATAAAGTGGTAGGGTATTGCTTTTATTTTTATTTTTTTTTAATATTTTATTTAATCTTTAAACCCAGTGTGGGGCTTGAACCCACAACCTCAAGATCAAGAGTTGCATGCTCTACTGACTGAGCCAGCCAGATGCCCCGGGTGGTTGCTTTTAGATGGGAGTCCCAGGGAACAGGATAGGACAAGGCTGGGAGAGGGACTTTTCACTCTAGACCAGTGATTCTCAACTGGGGGCAATACTCCTCTTCCCTGGGGACATGTAGCAATACCTGCAGACGTTTTGTTTGTCACAAGGAGGGTGTGTTACTGGCATTTAGGGTAGAGGCCACAGATGCTGCCCAAAATCCTACAATGCACAGGACAGCCCCCCCACAAGAGAAAATAATCTGGCCCTAGATATCAAGAGTGCCAAGGCTGAGGGGCACCTGGGTGGCTCAGTCAGTTGAGTTGCCGACTTCAGCTCAGGTCATGATCTCATGGTTCGTGAGGTCGAGCCCCACATCAGGTTCTGGGCTAATAGCTCAGAGCCTGGAGCCTGCTTTGGAATCTGTGTCTCTCCCGCTCTCCCACTCACACTCTATTTCTCTCTCTCTCAAAAGTAAATAAACATTAAAAAAAAATTTTTTTAATAAACAAATAAAGTAAAAAAAAGAGTGCCAAGGCTGAGAAATCCCAACCTATTCCCTTTAAGCTGTTTGAATTTTTTACTGTGTTTAAATTTTTTGTATGAGGCTATTCCAGCAGTGTAGGTAAAAGGTAACTGGAGCCTGAACTAAAGAAAACAAAAAGTGACATGAATCTCTACCAAGCATCCACTGTCCCCCTCTGCAAGGTGAGCCAAGGCCCTGACCACAGCATGAGGAGGTTCTCACCATCTCGAAGAGGACGGCGGCGGTCACCGCCATCCAGTGGAGCTTGATCTCGAAGGCTGCATTCAGGGAGAAGTTGCCATGATAATAACAGCTGCACCACTCTAACCGGTCTGTGCGGTTGTTCACATCCACGTCCAGGGTCACAGTCCTCTGCTCCGGGACAGTGGCAGCTATGTCAGAGCATTGGAGGGGTCCCAAGAGAGAGAGGGAAAAGAAGGAGCGGGATGAAGAGGAAGAACAAAATGCAGAATTACCTAACAGAAAATCACAGATTCTAGAAGCTTCCTGAAAATCATCTAGTCTGGGGGTCGGCCAGCTTTTTCCATAAAGGGACAGATAATATTTTAGGTTTCACAGGCTATGTGCTCCCTGTTTCAGCTACTCAACTCTGTCATCATAGTGCACAGCAGCCAGAGATGTTATGTAAATGAATAGGTTGGGCTGTGTTCCAGTAAAACTTTATTTACAAAAACAGAAGGATTTTTTTTTAGGGCAGTGAAACTATTCTGTATGATACTACAATGGTGGATACCTGTCATTACATATCTGTCTAAACCCGAGATGTACACACCAAGAGTGAACTCTAATGGAAACCTTGGGTGGTGGCATGTTAATGTAGGTTCAATTGTAACAAATGCCCTGTTCTGGAGCAGGGCATTGATAGAGCGTGTGTTGGGGCAGGAAGTATATGAAAACTCTGTACTTTCTACTCAATTTTGCTGTGAGCCAAAAAGTGCTCTAAAAATAAAAATTATTATACAACAAACAAACAGATGGTAGTCCAGATTTGGCTGGTTAATAATGCCACAGTTTGCCTCCCCCAGTCTGATCCAACTCCTTCACTTACAGATGAGGAAGTAGTAGTAGCCCATGGAAGGGAAATGCCTTGCCCAAGACCAGAGTCAGAGCTTCAGCTTCAGGCTGAACTCCAGATCTTCTCATTCCAGTGACCCACAGAAGGACACAATGGGACAGACAGCACAGACCACAGTGAGGAGGAAGTCTTGATTTTCTGGTTTCAACCCAGGAAGGCAATAGTTCTACAATATGTTCTCAAGAAATGAAACCTCATAATGAAGCTCAACACCCTGTTCCATTGACTGTGTTGCTTTCAGATCCCAGGTCGGTTTCAGACTAGCTCATCCTGTCTGGAACTCCTGCTCAGAAATCATACTCAAACCCAAGATAGGGGTGTTTTAGAGATGGATCAATCAAGCTCCTGACCAGACTAATAGCACTAAACAGGCTCAGAAGTAATGAAAAGATCAGGGCTCTGCTCTGCCTGACTGGGCAGTGCTAGACCTAGGGTTTCTACAAACCATTATCAGCTCCTTTCGCCCCCGCCCCCGTGAATCCAATGGTATCTCTTTATCTGAAGCTGTCAGCTTAGTTCTGCATTTGGCAGGTAGAAGCCCTGAGTGGCTTTTATCACTGACAAGGACAAAACAGCTCTTGAGTCAGCAATTTTAATGAACTTCTGTTGGGAGGCAGTGGAGCCATGGCTTAGGATGGTGAATGGGTATACAGCTTATCATTCTCTCAAAACCAGAACATGTAAAATGGGAAATGTTCTTGATGTCGAGTTGGAAAATCTGAGCTCTGCCATTTAGCCGTGTGCCCGAGAACATTCTTCAATTCCCTGGTTTAGTTCCTCGTTTGCAAACTGAGATGGTGCCCGCCCAGCTGCTTCACAGAGTAGGGGTGAGGATCAAGTAAAACATGGCTGCCAAGGGGTCACAGATTACCTCCTGCTTTCTCCTTTAGCCACCTCACTTGCAGCTCTCGTGTTCTTCCCTCCTCCCCATTTAGGCTACAAGCTCACCAGTGCTCAATCTGAGGCCTGTCAATGACTCCCATGGATACTGCTTAGCCATCTGTGACACTTCAGGCTAAAGAACACGGCAACTCCAATGCTAAAAGTCTCATCAAAACTAATTTTTATCTCTGCCTTGTGTTCCTGATTCATAGCCCAACCACAGTAGCCTTTCACTTAATAGCCTCAATCAAGGGAGGAAAGCTTTGTTCTCTGGTCTTGGACAGTACATTCCTCCCCCGTGTGAAAAGTCCAGGTCACAAAAGAAAGGGCACTCAACAAACACCAGCAGTGATCTCGCACATCTCTTTTCTCCCATCTGGCATATTCAGTTCAGAACAGGCTGGTGTGAGGAACCCCAAGGAAGTATATTGTTCAGCCAAGTAAACAGTTATAGGCTCAAGATACCACTGGCTTCATACTTCAGGAGTGAGATCTGACAGTATGGATGCGGCCAGCAGGCGATGTTGGCAAGGGTGTAAGCCCCAGCCAAGTTGTAGCTTTCAGCGCCTTTTCTGAATCACTCCTTACTTCCATAAGAACAGACTTATTCACCTTGGGACAGTGAGATATAGTGAGTCCCAGTAAATAAGTACAAACCCAGAGAAGGAGCAGACTGAGCATCCTTTACCAGGGTCACAGCGAGGGGGCTAGCAATGACCTGGGCAGGGGATCAGTGCCACTGGAGGAAAGAGTGCAGTCTCAGGTAGGACACTGGAGATCAACGTTAACAACCAGAGCTGCCCAATAACAGGAAGAGTAGTCACAAGAGTGAGTGTCCTGTTGAGAGTTTTCAGGGAGCAGCTGGCTCCCCACTTATTAGGAGTGGGATGGAAAATATTCACACGTCAGGGTTTGGACCAAGATGCTCAGCAGCCTCTTCTGACCCTGAGACCTAGTGGGGTTATCAAGAAAAAGCTGAGAAGTAAAAGGTATCTGCGTGGGCTTAAGGGACTTGGTGCTGCTTCTTCCAGAGTCTCAGATGCCCCTATGGCTTCATAGCTCAGTGACACAGGGTGACATGAGTGGGGGAGTGGGAGTCACCACAGGCCAGGGCAGATAGGACTGTGCAGCACCATCAGGCATATTAAAACAGCTTTCTGCTGAGAAAGACAGCTTTCCAGTTAAGAATCAGAAATGTTTAAAGAGGAACATGTCAAAACAAACAAAAAAGGGAGCAGGTCATAAATGATACATAGGCCCTTTTCCCCCTATAAATCATGTTAATTTTTTTCCTGAGGAAAAACCCCAACACTGAAGACAGTCCAATTCAAAAACAACTCATCTTTCTCACTTAGGTAAATGACACAGCAGAAGTCTATATTCTAATCTGAAAAAAAAAGATGGGGAAAAGTATCTCATATTTTAACACAAAGGTCTGAGGGGTGTTACCAGATAGAATTAGCAGTAATAATGCTGTGTCAGGTTTAAAAGGACAAGAAACTCACTTCCTGTTGGAGGGGTGATGGGAAAAGAAGCAGATGAGTGAAATTCCCCTGTAACAATCATGGGAGCCACTGGAAAGCTAATAAAGGGATATCTTCAAGAAAATATGCATGCATGTGAGACTGTCTAGTTTCAGAATCAATGCTGACCCCCTAATGCCCATGTGCAGACACCAGTGAAGAATGCCTGCTTAATAAACTACCTGCCAAAGACATAAATCCTCTCTTCTCCCTTACTCTCCCTATGTTTTGGACAGATGACTTATTTTTCCATATGCTGCTCCTCTTTATGTGCAATTTTCTGAAGTAAACTGGTTAAAAGTATCTTTTAACCAAAGCTAAACTGAAATGATTTGAATCTCATCTTGAGCCTGGGACTATGGTGGGCAAGAGAGAGTTCTACCAGCCTGCTGGAGGAGACTCTGGAAATGAGGATGTTCATACAGAAACTGTCAAGATAGCCTCCAGAACCAGGGTGATGACGCAAAGGGAAAAGTTCCTAAGCATTTTCCAGGAGCAGTAACTCAGACCAAGGAGTAAGCAGGGACGTTGGGCAATGTCAGGAGATATTCTGTCACACTTGAGGGTGGGGTGCTACTGGTAACTAGCAGGTAGGGAGTATGTGGCCTCTTTGTTTCCAAAAGATTTCAAGAAGGTGGAGAATTAGAAATGCAAAACAAGGCAGAGGGGAAGGCGTGACTACCTGGGGGACAGAGGAGCCACTCTCTTCAGTTTTGTCTTCTCCATGCCCCAGTTCTCACAGTGCTGGGGTGAGGCTATAAGGTGAGGTCAAAGCTGTCTGGATCCAAGTGAATCTGAGGATCTGGAAACTGTAATACCTATTAACATTTCCATTCTAGCAGCTGGGCACCGCCAGGCAAACTAAGTAGAAGGTGCTATTTCACTGCAGTCTAGTCTACATTACATTTCCTTCCTTTCTTCCTTCTAGAGGCCTTTTAGGATCTCTCTCTCTAACCTGCTATTGAGACAAACCTCATGACACCCTGCCTAGAGCACACATTATGCCAACCCGTCAGTCCAGTCCTTGAGAACAGGGGTCCCATTTCCTACCAGAGGCCACCACCATTCAATAAGTGGGTGTTTTGTCCCTATCTTGGAGCTGCAGGGACCAAAGAAAGGCAGGAAGACTCCTAGTTTACATTCCTCAATGTGGTAAGTACATTTGGGGAGGAAGGGCAGAGGGCAGATTTGCACTCAGCCTGAGTGTTTAGAATGGATAAACTTCAAGGTTCCTTCTTCTTCAGAGATCCTAGGACACTAAGATCCTAGGAAGGCCTGTGGCGGGTACTAAACCAGAAGCGAGCACCAGCTCATATCCCCTGTATTCTGGATGCTTCTTGGGAAAAATGGCCACATTGTCTATTCTCTCCTATTTGTGCAGGGTTAGCACTGTGCCCTGATTTAAGAACTGTCTAACACTGTTTATTGGTTGAGACAATGAGCTTGACCCATGCAGCCAGTGGGAGCTAGTGCAGGAGCCCACCATGCGGACGAACAGAGTACCAGTATGACAGCTGCAGTGGCTCTAATCCTGGTCCACACGGCATTGTTCCCTTGGCTGGCTGCCACTCTCCCTCAGCCACCCACCAGCGCATCCCCAGGTCCCATCTGGGTCGAGCATCTACCTAAAAGTGCAGCTGCCTGGCTCCGCCCCCCAAAGCTTCGGCTGAAAGAGCTGTGTCTGCTTGCATAGGAGGCTGGCCGGCTGGGCAGCCAGGGCAAGAGGAAAGCAGGAATCTCGGAGTGCAAGAGTTCTTCAGCTACAAAGGCCACCTCAAACCACTTGCGCTGGAAGCTGGCGAAGTCATCCACTGCTGTCGTGTGCCAGGTAGTGGGCTGCTGCATGGCCACTGGGAAAAGCAAAGGGGAGAGAAAGTGCTTATTTTCTTGATGCAAGGCTGAACCTTGAAAACACTATGCCAAGTAAAAGTAGCCATACACAAGAGATCACATATTACACGATACCACTTAAATGAAATGTCCAGAATAGGCCAATCCTTAGAGACTGAAGGCAGATTGGTGGTGGCCAGGGGCAGTGGGGAAGAGAAGTTTGGCAGTGACTGTTAACATGCACAAGGTTTCCTTTCAGGGTGATGGAAACGATCTGGACCTAGACAGAGATGGTGGTGGTTGCACAACACTGGGAATGTACTAAATGCCAGTGTTCACTTGAAAATGGTTAATTTTATGTTACATGAATTTTACTTCAGTTAAAAAAATATGTTATATCCTCAGTTTCAGACCTCTACTTTCAGAGCAGGTAATAGTAACCAGGTTTTTTTCTACTTGAAGGTAAAAGAGGTATCTATTGGCCAAACTGGGAACATAAGGGAAGAGGTGGCAGCAGACATATCAGTGGCTACCAGAAAAACACCTGCACAGATCCACTTCTGACACGTTCTTGGATAAGAGAGCATAGAGAGAGGGCACTAGCTGCTTCATCTGATGCATGTATGATTCCTGAAACCCAGAGGCTGAGAAGCCATTTGTCTGCAGGAGGGGGTCACTTCCAGCCAAGGTCCTGGTGGGCAATGGCTGGACTGGACAAGCGAGTGTCTCCAGCTCTGACCTTGCTGGAATTGGTCCCCCTCTTGGGAATTGTTTTCTCATTAAAAGGAAAAAAAAAAAAAAAAAGACTTAAATTGTATCTTAGAAAGCATGCTAGGATTTAATAGTCTTTCTGGGGTAAGAAATGGAGTCTAACAAGTAAAAAGTGCTGTAAGTTACTGATTAGAGCCTGGCATGTTATACTCAGAACCACCTGTACTGGATGGGTGGAGAGGGGCACTGTAATTAAAAGGGGTAACCAAAAAATGGCCCGTGGGGATTTCCTCACATCAGATCCCTTGGCCTCTTTTAGGTTTATCTTCCATCCACACTGCTGTGACGAAGAACATAGTATAGCTTTAAGAAATACTTGTCACTCCGATTATGCTTAAATTAAGTACAAATGCTCAGGAAGCTGACAGATCTGTCTTCTTAGAATACAAAGTCACACAAGGAACTCAAGAAGCACCATCACTTTAAAGAGCAAGCCAACAGGAAAAACACTTGCCCCTTTGGGCAACAGCATTTGCCTCATCTCTGACCTCGGTCAGGTTCTTTGTCCATGACTATCTTGTAGAAATAGAAGCCGTAGATGAAGGTCCGCCAGACTTCACCAGATGCGTGTGTGATGAGCTGCTCTTCCAGCATTTTCTAGAAGGAGAGACATTGAAACTCTAAAATTCCTGTGGAGGGACATCTTAGAGGTATAGCCCTCATTTATACGCTGGAGTCAAGGGAGTGACAAAACATCGAGGAGACCCTACCCATCACCCCTCATCAGCCATGATGATTGCTCTATGATAAATGTTGTTCCTGATGTGAATTATATTACACAATGCAAATACATATTATAATACCATCAATTATTTCAAACATACGAAAAATATAAAGAAGATCCAGGTACACCACCACACAACTCGAACAAAGTGAACATTTTGCTTATATTGACTTCAGATCTTTTCTTTCTTTCTTTCCTTTTTTTTTTTTTGTTCATTTTATTTATTTTAGAATGAAAGAGACAGAGAGTGGGGAAGTGGGGAAGAGGGAGAGAGAGAATCTTAAGCAAGCTCTACAATCAGCATGGAGTCTGACCTCAGGCATGATCCCACAAATCTGGGATCATGACCTGAGCTGAAATCAAGAGTCAAACACTCAACTGATTGAGCCACCCAGGTGCCCTGACTTCAGATATTTTTATAAAAAAAGAAAGGGGGAGAGGGGTGGCTCAGTCAGTTGAGCACCAGACTCTTTGTTTTGGCTCAGGTCATGATCTCACAGTTCATGAGTTTGAGCCCTGCGTGGAACCTGTGCTGACAGCATGGATCCTGTTTGGGATTCTCTCTCTTCCTCTCTCTCTGCTCCCCCTCCCCCCACTCTTCCTCTCTCTCTCTCAAAAATAAACTTAAATATGGACTCTAATATGTCCCATTCCTCCTCCTTTCTCACCAAACCACCAAATAAGTGGTTAGTGTAATGTTGCATTAGTGTAATGTAGTATAATGTTATTCTCATGCAGGTTTTAATAATTTTATTATATAGACATGTATTGATAAAGAATATGAGGTATTTTCATGAGATTTTAAATGTTAAATAAAGGACATAATACTATTGTTATTTTGTATATTGGATTTTCACTCAACATCATGCTTCAGACATTTATCCATGTTGACATGTGTCCCTCCAGCTCATTCCTTCTAACTGCTGTAGAAACATTCCAATGTGCAAATAAGAAAATTCAATTCTTAGAGAGACAGGAGTATATGTAATAAGGCACAGGCCATGCAAAACTGCCTATTACGACGCCCAAAGAGACAACTGAGGATTGCATGCTTATTTTTTTTAATTTTTTTTAATGTTTATTTTTTTATTTTTGAGGGAGACAGAGAGAGAGAGAGAGAGAGAGAGAGCGCGCGCACACAAGTGTGAGCAGGGCAGGGGCAGAGAGAGGGAGACACAGAATCCAAAGTAGGCTCCAGGCTCTGAGCTGTCAGCACAGAGCCAGAGACTGCATACATATTTAAGTCAGTTACTGATTTTACATTTCAGTGATGACAAGCCAGCTGGTCAGCATGGTAGTTATTTCTAGTGGGGTGCTCTGTGTGGACAGAATGGTGTGAACCACATCAGCCAACTTGACCTTTCCTATTTTTTTCCTCTCGAGCTTAAACAATGTCATTAAATTCAGCAAGTGTTTGCTACATGCCTACACCATGTGCCAAACAGCATGATGATATGCAAATGGACAAGAAGAGGTAGCTCTGCCCTCAAGAAGTCTGGTCAAGGTGGGAGACAAATGAAATGAGATAGAATTTTCCTTCTGTTGTGCTAAGTGCTATGACAGAGTAAATACAGGCACCAGAAGGTCCATGAGGCAGAGCCTTGGATCCTGAATGAGCAGGAGTTGACCAGGGGGGAAATAGGGGCTCAAGGTCAGAGGGAAGGCATTTCCTGGGAATCTTTTACAGAGATTCCTCCAAGGTTCAAAAGTGCAGACTCCATCCAGAACATTTCAGCTCATGATAAATTCTGACAGATCTTTAAGTCAAGGTATAGTGTCTTTCAAATCAAAACCTGTGGGTTCATTGATTCCAGACAGGCCTCACACTTACTAAAAACAGAGCTTCACCCCAACCTAAAGATCACATTACTGAAAAGGGCAGCTGCTTCAGAGACCAGCTCTGATTTCATGGGGGTCTGAGCAGACAGTTCTGTGGGTCCTGCCCACACTCTCTCACCTGCATGATGTCGATGGCCATTGCCTGCGTCTGGACACCCTCCACATTGTTCACCAGCCAGTGCACCACCTCTGCACTGATGAAGCAGCATGGCGAGAGGCCCTTCTGTTCCGAGAGCAGCTGGACTCCTGTCCTGAATTCCAACGTGGCGGGCAGGAAGCAGGGTATGTATGCACAAGGGCAACAAGCAGAAAGAGAACATGAAAAAGAAGGGACTCCCACTAAAGCATTGAATATCTGAAGGAAGGACCTGTGCAGCACAATTTCTCTACACTATTCCTAAACCCACAGAAATCCGCAAGACAGAACAAAAGGTGTTATAGGGGGAAAAGGAAAAGAGGAAGGAAGAAGGATCTGACATTCAGAGCATTACCTATATTTGTCAGGCATTATAGTAGGTAACTTACATAATTATTTCATTTAGTCCTTATATCAAACCTGTGACTTAGCCACTAGTATCCCATTTTACAAACAAGATAACAGAGGCTGAGAGAGGTCAAGTAACCTGTGCAAGGTCTCGCAGCTGGTGAGCAATACAATCAGGTATGAATCCACCAAATCACACTGCCTGTGCATCACCATGGCTCAGGCCTGTGGGATCCTCCCGCCCTTGCACTCACACACATGATGAGCCACTTACGAGGGGTGCTTCATGGCTTCTAGGATCTCCGTCAGGGTGGAGGATGAGGTTAAGGAGCTTGCTGCCAACTGCTGAGAGCTGTAAACAGAGTGTCCAGTCAGCAAAGCAAAAAGGCACATTCACGGTCATAAGCATGAACCTTAGGAACTACTCCCTCTACTTCTTACAGAGCTAGAGGCCAAAGATGACATTGATACTGATGGTGTTCAAACAAATGCTAGACAGCTACATCCTTAGGGATATCTCAGAGGGGTTCCTGCTTTCAAAGCGTACACATTAAGATAAAAAAAAAAAATCAAAGTGGTTTTGTGTTCAGACTTGCTTCCCTTAATAAGCACCTCCCCTTTTAATAATGCCTCAGGCACTTCCAAGAGATCTCCGTGGACTGTTCTGATTTTGCCCCCAAGGCCCTCCCCATCATTTAACCTCACCAGAGAGTGCCAGGTAATGAGGTAAGAGCATGGGGACAGAAGCCCAGTATCTTCACTTACCAGCTGGAAGGGCTCTAACTTTTCTTGGCCTAAGTTTCCTCATCTGAAGAGGGGGATGATACTATTCCTAGATTTCAGTGTTGTTGTGAGGCTAATGCATGTAAAATAGCATGTCTAGGGCTGATACCCACAAAACCCTAAAAGGTAAACATTACTGAATATAATAACAACAACCTTTTGAAACTCAGATTAAAGGAGCAGATGAAGGTCAAAGAGCTGAGAGGTATCAGGGTCCAGGTTTGAATCCAGGTCTGACTGCTTCCAGAGCCCGTATCTTTCTACCACCTATTGCCTGAGTTCTTCCTCAATGGGCTGATGGTACCTTTATTTTTTATTTATTTATTTTTTATTATTTTTTTTAATGTTTATTTATTTTTGAGACAGAGAGAGACAGAGCATGAACGGGGGAGGGTCAGAGAGAGAGAGGGAGACACAGAATCTGAAGCAGGCTCCAGGCTCTGAGCTGTCAGCACAGACCCTGACGCGGGGCTCGAACTCACGGACCGTGAGATCATGACCTGAGCCGAAGTCGGACGCTCAACCGACTGAGCCACCCAGGCGCCCCTATTTATTATTTTTTAAAATGTCTATTTATTTATTTTTGAGAGAGAGTGAGGGAGGGGCAGAGAGAGAGGGAGACAGAGAATCCCAAGCAGGCTCCGCATTGTCAGCACAGAGCCTGACGTGGGGCTCAAACTCACGAACCATGAGATCATGACCTGAGCTGAAATCAAGACTCGGATGCTTAACCAACTGAGCCACCCAGACTCCCCTGGGCTGATGGTACCTTTAAACATGCTTAATACTCAGCAGCTGAGCCCAATTCACTGGGTGTGGGACATTCACGGCCACGTACTATACTAAATCTGGGGCTTGTTCCAGAAGCTCAAGTCCATAAAACTTCTCTCTTTCCTCAGCCTCAGCCTTCTCCTATTTGGAGGGTCCAGGACTCAGTGGAACATTTCAGGATCTCAAGTTAAAAAAAGCCTGTGAAGGGACACCTGGGTGGCTCAGTCAGTTAAGCATCTGACTTCGGCCCAGGTCAAGATCTCACAGTTCATGAGTTCAAGCCCTGCATCAGGTTCTGTGATGCCAGCACAGAGTCCACTTCAGATCCTCTGTCCTGCTCTCTCTCTGCCCCTGGCCCACTTGCTCTCTCTCTCTCAAAAAAGAAATAAAAACTTGGGACCTCATCAAAATAAAAAGCTTCTGCACAGCGAAGAAAACAATCAGCAAAACTAAAAGGCAACTGACAGAATGGGAGAAGATATTTGCAAATGACATATCAGATAAAGGGTTAGTATCCAAAATCTATAAAGAACTTATCAAACTCAAAACCCAAAAAACAAATAACCCAGTGAAGAAATGGGCAAAAGACATGAATAGACACTTCTCCAAAGAAGACATCCAGATGGCCAACCGACACATGAAAAAATGCTCAACATCACTCATCATCAGGGAAATACAAATCAAAACCATGAGATACCACCTTACACCTGTCAAAATGGCTAACATTAACAACTCAGGCAACAACAGATGTTGGCGAGGATGCAGAGAAAGAGGATCTCTTTTGCATTGTTGGTGGGAATGCAAGCTGGTGCAGCCACTCTGGAAAACAGTATGGAGGTTCCTCAAAAGATTAAAAATAGAACTACCCTATGACCCAGCAATTGCACTACTAGGCATTTATCCACGGGATACAGGGGTGCTGTTTCGAAGGGACACATGCACCCCCATGTTTATAGCAGCACTATCAACAATAGCCAAAGTATGGAAAGAGACCAAATGTCCATCGATGGATGAATGGATAAAGAAGATGTGGTATATATATACAATGGAGTATTAGTTGGCAATCAAAAAGAATGAAATCTTGCCATGTGCAACTACGTGGATGGAACTGGAGGCTATTATGCTAAGTGAAATTAGAGAAAGAGAAAAATCATATGACTTCACTCATATGAGGACTTTAAGAGACAAAACAGATGAACATAAGGGAAGGGAAACAAAAATAATATAAAAACAGGGAGGGGGACAAAACAGAAGAGACTCATAAATATGGAGAACAAACTGAGGGTTACTGGAGGGGTTGTGGGAGGGGGGATGGACTAAATGGGTAAGGGGCACTAAGAAATCTACTCCTGAAATCATTGTTGCACTATATGCTAACTAATTGGGATGTAAATTTTAAAAAATAAAAAATAAAAATAAATAAATAAAAATTTAAACAACAAAACAAAAACTGTGAAGACCACTCCCCTCTCCTCTCCCTGCCCGGAAGTGAACTTCCTTCTAATGCCTGCCTGAGTTCCCACTACAACAGCCTGGACAAGAGGCTATCCTGTCTGTGTGAATGTCTTCAACAGCAGAGAATGTAGCTCCTCTATGCAGTCCATTTCCCTGAAGCAGTATCAACCACTAGTCAGTTCTTTATCATGAAATGGGACCTGTTCTTTGTAATTTTCGTCATTGGTCCTGATTCGTGTCATTTTTGGCCTTCTCACCTCCAGCCTAAGCATCCCCAGTTCCCCTTCTCTTCCAAAAGCAGAACAAAACCTGCTGCTCAATGAGGAAGCAGAGAAATGCACTCCCTCCCTGTGCACCAGGCAGCCCCTCCAATCTCCTCCACATCCAGAGCTGAAAAATCAGCTGGACTTGATGGGAATGCAGGCCTGGGGGGACAAAAGAGACTACAGAAGTCCAGGCTGCCTGCTGCCTCTGAAGTGATCATCATCCCCAGAGTAAGCGAGGTGCAGTGCACTAGATGCAGGTAAAACTGACACAGACTGAGTGACAGAAAGGAAACTGAGTGACTGCTGGCAAGGGCCAGGCAGGCAAGGTGCCACAGGGGGCCTTGTGCTCTCAAATGAAGACAAGCCAAAGTCAAATCTGAGAACATTCAGCTAAGGACAGCTCAGTCAGTAGGACAGTGAGGCAACAAGACCAGATTGGGCAGAATATTATAAGCTAACACAGCTGGGAAGGAATTAAAAAAGAAGTTTTTCAGATTTGACAAATGGCATTAAAAGCTGGAGCTCTTTCTCAAGTAAACAAGGTCCAAGTAGCTTCTTTTTCCTCTGGATACTCAGGAGTAGGAAAGAACAGCCATGTTTGGGCACAACCAGCAACTCATTTGCTGTTCGTTCATTTCCTTAAGTGGCAGATACTGACTGCCTGCAATCATGTGCCAGGCAGTATGCCAGATGCCACAGAGAACAGGATAGACTCTGTCCGGGCCCCCTTCCCAAAGCCTCCTCCTGCACATGCCTGATACTTTTCTGTGTCTCTGTGGGCACCTTTTAGCTATTCTGGAAGGAAGGCAGGACACAGATCATTAGCCCTATCAAACAGGTGCTGGCAAGGCCTGAGTGGCCCAGGCTCCCAGGCAGAAGTCACAGCCACGTAAGAATTTGGGCCTGGGACTCTGGCCTCCCAAGCTCCGTAGCCTTTGAGGCCAGACAATCCCCACTGTCCAGAAGCATGAGTTCGGCCATACTGAACCTCACCTGCTGTCACTGGAGTTTGCAGAGAGGAAGCTCTGTTCCCCTGAATTCTGGGAGTTCCCAAAGGCCTGGCTGCTGCCTCTGTCCACAGACTGGCCTGTGCTTACCCCCAGACTGGTGCTGTCCAACACCGGGGTGGCTGTCTGGTCCACAGATACCTGTAGGAGATTTGAAAATGAACAAAAACAAAATTCTTTAAGGTTATTTACATACATGTAAACGACTCCATTCTTCTCTCCTTCCCAGGCCTCAGTGAGCCCTGGTGGACCAGAGCAATAAGAATTTGTGCACCCCACACAAAGGCTGACAGGAAACCACCATTCACAGTGAAATCCCCAGAGCCAAAGAAATGGCACCAGCACCTAACTCAAACCACAGATTTAAACTAAAGAAAATTCTCTACAGAACGAGTAAGGGAGTCAGAATCATTCCTGTGAGACTGAGAAATAGGAAAGAAGGAACACAACTAGAGACAAATGGGTGAAGATCCCAACAAATGCCTTCGCTTACCATGGGGCATCTTTTTCCACTCTAACTCTCCTTTCCCATAGCTGTCAGTCAAACAGTCTTCTAAGCACCCAGGTCCAAACCTAAGGGGCACCTGAGAGCTCCTTTCCTTCTCCAGTTTCACCTCTAAAGAGAGGCCTAGTCCTGTGGCCTCCCCTCAGCTGACTCACATGTATCTCCAAGTGACACTCTTCCCACCAGGGGAAGGCTGTAACAGCCTCCTAACCGACTCCCTTGACTGCAGCCTCTCCCCTGAAGACCCTACCTGCCAGCTACCTCCCTTTTTCATCCTCCTAAAAAGACAGTTCTAATCCCACTGCTCCATGACTCTGAAATCTTTCAGGTCTCCCCATAAGGCTCACAGGTTCACAGGGTCTTGCAAGTCCAGCAAAAACAGCCCTGACCTGTGATCACTCCACACTGCCAGCCACTCACCCACATACACATTCCCAGCCAAATCAAACCCTGTGTGTTTAATCCTGTCTGTATGTTCCCCCAACCTGAGGTGCCCTTCCCTACAACTACAGGCTAAAAACCCATCAGTCTTGAGGACCATTTCAAATGCTGCTGTCTTCGTAAAATGTTTTCTGACTCACTTCACCCCAGCCCCCAAATGAAAATCATCTCTCTCTGTCTGTCTACTTTGGACCTCTATAACCCCTCTCCTGGAAGCTGCCAGGTTTTGCTTCATGTAATGGTATTATATTGGTCTCATTCCCTTTAAACATCTAAGAGCACAAGACCATGACCTGCTCACCTAGAAAAGTTGCACTGCACAGCAAATATCTGTGGAGAGAATAGCAAGACTTCCAGAGCACTTCAAGAAAAATGACTTAGTCCCTCTTACATGGGGCTCTTGAGTACTTCAGAATAGAGTCTTATATTATCAAATATTTTGTTGGGTATCATAAAAATCACTCCTTCTAAAACAGAGTGTCTCAACCTTGGCACTATTGCCATTAGCAGCCAGATAAGTCTTTCTTGGTGGTGGTGGGGTGGGGGGGCCTGTCCTGTGCCTTATAAGATGTTGAGCAGGGATGCCTGGGTGGCTCAGTCAGTTGAGCATCCGACTTTAGCTCAGGTCATGATCTCACAGCTCATGGGTTCAAGCCCCGTGTCGGGCTCTGTGCTGACAGCTCGAAGCCTGGAGCCTGCTTCAGATTCTGTGTTTCTCTTTTCTGCTCCTCTCCCGTTCATGCTGTTTTTGTCTCTGTCTCTCTGTCTCTGTCTCTCTCTCTCTCTCTCTCAAAGTAAATAAACATTTAAAAAAATTTTTTTAAATAGATGTTGAGAAGCATCCTTTACCTTCTAGATGCCAGTAACACCATCCCCCCATCACTGCCCCCCATTTCCAGCTGTGACAATTAAAAAAATATCTCCAGATACAACCAAATGTGCCCCAGGAGAGACAAAGTTGTCCCCAGTTCTTAAAGAACCATCTCCTACATCAGACTCAATGATTTGCAAAAAGAGGCCCAGACAGACTTTGCTAGCACCATAAATACATGGAGAAATGCAGCAAGCAGCAGCTTGCAATTACCAATCACCATCTGCCCCTAACTAGCAAGACTTAGGAACAGGTACTATGCCACAATATTAAATGAGAAGTTAATTGAGGGAAGCTAGACCCAATTCTTAGGTGCTGCCTTCCAGACCACTGTAGTGGGGTCATCTCTCATCTATGGCACCTGAGAACTGCCCCATCAGCCTAAACTGCCAGAAATCTACATGATTCCTACAGCTTTCTTTTAGCAGGGATGTGGTTAAGGAGTCCCTTCTAATTCAGAAATTGGCAAATATTTTTTGTAAAGGAGCAGAGGGTAACTACTTTAGGCTATGTGGGCTAGATGGCCTGTTAAAACTACTCAAATCTGGGGCACCTGGGTGGCTCAGTCAGTTAAGTGTCCAACTGTGGCTCAGGTCATGATTTCATGGTTTGTGGGTTCGAGCCCTGTGTTGGGCTCTGTGTTGACAGCTCGGAGCCTGGAGCCTGCTTCAGATTCTGTGTCTCATTCTCTCTTTGCCCCTCCCCCACTTATGCTCTCTCTCAAAAATAAATAAATTTTTATTAAATTAAAAAAATTTTAAATTAAATTAAAAATTAAATTAAATTAAAAATTAAAAAACAAAAAGGCAACTACTCAAATCTGCTTGAAGGATGGAAGCAGCCAGACAATGTAAATGAACGGGCATGGCTCTGTTCCAATAAGAATTCTTTCTCTTCTTTTCTTTATTTTGAGAGAGAGAGAGAAAGAGAGAAAGAGGGAGAGGGGCAGAGAGAGAGGGAGAAAGAAAGAGAATCTTAAGCAGGCTCCATGCTGTCAGCGCAGAGCCCAACACGGGGCCCGAACTCACAAACCATGAGATCATGACCTGAGCTGAAATCAAGAGTCGGACACTTAACCGACTGAGCCATCTAGGCACCCCATCTTCCAATAAGAATTATGTATAAAAGCAGATGGTGAGTCAGATTTGCCCGTTTCCTGACCTCACTTTTATATCATACAATGTTCATCTTTTAAGAGGCTGCTTAGATCTTAACACCAGGAAAGGTTATGCTTCTTCCAAGCAAATGGTTTGTCTTTTTATCTTATTACCACTCTGAATCCTGGAACAGATGTTTCCCACTTTTCTTTGGCTCCCAGATAGTACAGGACTGAATTTAGCACAAAACTCTAGATACTTTATAAGTCCTCAAATAATGTAGTATCTTGTATTTTTCTTTTATTTCCCCATCTAGTCACATTTTATTTTGGAGGTTCCATTTACTTCCATAATCCACCTGAATTAACTTTTCAGAATAAACAAAAAGACAAGAAAAGCTGGATAGACTGAATTGCAGTCTTTGTGCAGAGGCCTGGAAAGAGGCAAGTGGAGGGAGGTGCTTGGTGTTGGATGCAATTCCATTCATTTTTTTAAGATCTTATTTTTTGGGGCGCCTGGGTGGCTCAGTTGGTTGAGAGTCCGACTTCGACTCAGGTCATGAACTCGTGGATTGTGAGTTCGAGCCCCACGTCGGGCTCTGTGCTGACAGCTCAGAGCCTGGAGCCTGCTTCGGATTCTGTGTCTCCCTCTCTCTCTGCCCCTAACCCACTCGCATTCTGTCTCTGTCTCTCTCAAAAATAAATAAACATTAAAAAAATTAAAAAAAAAAAAAGATCTTATTTTTAAGTCACCTCTATAGCCAAAGTGGGGCTCGAACTCAACCTCGAGGTCAAGAGTCACATGCTCTACTGACTGAGCTAGCCTGGCACCCCAGATGCAACTCCATTTTAAGAGCCTTGTCCAAAATCCTCCTTCCAGAAGGATTCCATGTAACCTGCATAGATACCCTGCTTCCAGCAGCTGCAGTTGAATCTCTCCCTCTTTTCAGTAGGTTACAGTTAGGGACTTGCTTCCAAAGAACAGAGTATAGCAAGGGTAAAACAGTAACTTCATAATGGAGACAGCTGGCAAATACCGCATCACGTGCTGTTCACGTGACCGGCGATGTTGTATGGGTCCCATATACCAGCTATTATGTACTGATAAGGAGCATGCTTTACCGCTGAGGTATTCTTGTCAAAAACCCACAACTCTACCATGAGAAAAACATCAAACCTACCCAGATTCAGAGGCATTCTTCAGGATATCTAGCCTGGGAGCCTCAAGACTCTCAAAGTCATAAAAATAAATAAAAACAAAAACAAAAACAAAAAACAAGTAAAGACTGAGAAAACTGTCACAGACCAGAGGGCACTGGGGAGACATGAAAACTAAATGCAACATGGTGCCCTGAATTGGATCCTGGAACAGAAAAAGGGCATTCATAGAAAACTGGTGAAACCCAAATAAAGTCTGGTATTTAGTCAATTAAACAAAGAAACCCTCTTCAGCAACAGCAATCCCCAGTCTCCTTCTCTTTTCCTATACACCCAAAGCCATGGGAGAAGATGAGGGGGGGAGCTCTGCCAGGGATGCCTTACAGGTTAATACCGTCCACAACAGGCACCTCCTAGGACCCTCCAACTCATGTGCCTGTCAGAGCCCTACTTTCTTAGGCTGGAGGACAATCAGCCACAAGGAAGCTGCCAGCCCAGCTCTCCAACTATACCTTGAGGGTGGTAGACAGAACACATTGCTTTGTCTTACCTGGAGACAAAATGAGCTAAGTGGTGTTCCTGGATTCCCCTCACCTGACTCCTTTAGGGCATTTAGAGGCAACATAAAGGGACCCATGACAGAATCTCATATTCAGACAGCTTGGGAATAACTCCCAGCTCCATAGCCAGGAGGTTTCCCAAGGTTTATAATATCAGAGAAGGACAGAATATCTTCCCAAATCAAATCTCTTCCACCTGCCCTCATGGAGTTTACCATCTGGGAGTGGGAAGGAAAAACAGACATTAGACAAGGAATGCCCATATTAGGACAGCTCTATGTCCAGGAGGAGTTTGGGATTTGCCATCTCAATTAAACTGGATTATCTCCACAGGTACAGCCTCCCTCCTCCACATGTCCATCCCAACCCCTGATTCTCAATGCTTATTTATATTTTTATATCTTAACATCACTCTAAAAAAGAAAAGACATTATCAATAACTAGACATATAATAAGATAAATACACAAGAAAACCCAGTGAAAAGGATAGAAAAAGTGAGAGAAAGAGAAAACAAGGGTAGGAAAAGTGAAATTTTAGAATCTAAGTAAGTACTTCGATGATAACTTTTTAAACGTCTAGACCTGCGGCATGCAGTACAGTAGCTACTGGCTATATGTGGCTATTTAAATATAAATTAATTAAAATAAAATGTAAAATTCAGTTCCTCAGTTGCCACTTGTCAAATGCTCACTAGCCATGTGTGACTAACCATCTGTGTTGGACAGCACAGATACAGAACATTTCCATCATAGCAGGAAGTTTGATTGGACAACACTGTTCTAGAGCAAAGGCGGCAAACAAAAATATGTACAAGGACCAGTAGGTATATATTAGCACACCTGACTAAAGGCCATGGGCTGCTCCAAGGCCATGTGACCACTGCTGGGAAGGAAGCCAGACCCAGTGTCTAGCTTATTTCACAATACAAGACAGAAACCTGGATTTGTGTATGAAATCTCCTGATTTTTTAAAATATTTCCAACCACTTCAAAAATTAAAAATGCACAGCAAGGCTGAACATGTTTTTGGGAGATGGGAATGAAATGAATGTCCTGCAGGGAAAACTGTGCTCTTGGCAGAAGTCTGACACATAGATTTCTGATAAGAACCTGCCTTGATGGTGGAGGGTTTAGGTTAGGAAAATGGTTGATTAAAGTGACCCTAGAGTCCTCCGGGCATGGGGGGGGGGGGGCGGGGGACTGAGCCCCCGGGGGATGTGAGACTTTTGTTCACTCAAGTTTCCAAAGAGGAAAGAAAAAAAAAAAAAAAAGCACAACAGATCAAAGGGGGAAAAGTCTACTTTTAGTCACACTGACTCTGACTTTCCAGGGTTCCCACCAGCATGCTGTGCACTACTGTCCTAACAGCTTCAAAGTGCATCCTGCAAAAGCCTGGGGGCCTGTGGTAGCATCTCTGTTGCCATCACAGTTTGCAACTGCTGGGGGCTGGGAGACTTCTCCAATCCCCCACATACTTAAGCCAGAATGGTTCCATGTTTGTTGGGTTATAGTTCAGAGTTTGGTGTAAATTATCCATTGGGAAAGAAAGCGTTCCATTGTTCAAATAAACATTTTTGTGTCTATCTCCACCATCAGTATGTCGGAGGTGGTATTTACAGAGCCCCTCCCAAGTGCCAGGCTAGGTGTTAAAGAATCAATGGTGAGCAACACAGACATGGCCGCTGCCCTGTGGAAGCTTAGTCTCATGAAGTTGGGCACTAATCAAACCCAGTCATACAAATATAAAGGTAGAACCAGGAGAAGAACTGAAAGGAGGGGCACTATGTAAATCTAAGATGTAGGATTTGACTAGACGACTAGGAGTTAACCAGGCACAGAGGGAACAGTATGTGCCAAGGCACTGTGGCAGGAAACCTGGTGCCTACGGCAGTCTAGAGAAAGGCTCATGTCATTGGAGTCCAAAAGTGAGAAAGAAGATGACAGAAGATGAGGTTAGAAAGGGAGGGAGGGCCTTGGTCATGTGGGACCTTCCAGGCCTTTGTAAGGATTTTGGCTTTTACCCTAAAGGAAAGAAAGCCACATGTTATGAACTGAATGTATGTTCCCAAAATTCATATGTTGAAGCCCTCACCCCCAAAGTGATTGTATTTGGAAGTGGAGCCTTTGGAAACTGATTAGGTTTAGATGAGGCCATGAGGGTAAAGCCATGATGGGATTAATGTCCGTTATCCTAAGAGAGACCACAGCTCTCGCTCTGTCTGCCACCTGAAGACAAACGAGAAGGTGGCCAGCTGGAAGCCAGAAGAGGGCCCTTACCAGGAACCGAATGTGCCAGCACCTTGATCTTAGAGTTTTCAGCCTCCAGAACTGTGAGAAGTCAATGCGCTGCTTAAGCCCCCCAGTCTATGGTGTTTTGTCACAGCAGCCCCAGATAATACACTGTGGAAAGGTAAACCCTGGATGCAGGCTGGGGAACAGACTAGAGAGGGCTGGGATGGAAGCAAGAAGACCATGCTGGAGTCTGCCTCAGGACCAAGATGGGAAATGGTCACAGGGACAGAGGCTGGGGGGTGGTGATAGAAGTGACAAGTGACTTCACACGGGGCTGAGCTGCTGAGAGCCATACATTCCTGTAAGAATAACTGGCTGGGGGTCAGGGGGTAGGGGAGGGAAGAGACCCTAGCACCGGCTGAGGCCTCAGGTGGCAGGGACCTGTCCCCCTCGACCATGATATTCCTTCAGGCTCCAAACTGCAGACTAATGATATCATGAGGCTGACTTCTGAGGAAAATTTCATTACCAAGGGTTTCTCATGCTCTCCAAATTCTTCTGTAAACTTGTGATGATAAAAATCGATTTCCAGAGAGCAGGGCACGGAGAGAACTGTGTAGCTCTGTTCCACTTATCAGGCAGAGTGACACCTTCATTATCATTAGAATGATGAATTAGTGGCACAAAGAACCATTTTCCAAGACTGGTGCATGGCCCTGTTCCCTGCAACCCTCTGTGCACTGCTGTTTTAATTTTACAGGCACTTCCTTCCCAGAGCAGAGTTAGAGTCTAGGGTGATGCTGCTCTCCTGCTTGGCCAAGAGGAACCCCTTCTCAGCAGAGAGCTGTCATCAGTGGCCAAAAATTACAGGCATTACCTTTGCGACTCAGCCAGAGGTAGAGGACTCACTTTGCAAGGTCCAACAGGGTCACCCCAGAATTTCAGAGATCAAAGGCATAGGAGAGGTCACCCAGGCCCAGTGCATTTTCACACACACACACACACACACACACACACACACACACACACACACAGGGAAAACAGCTGACTGGACCAATCAAGCTGGTTCACTACCTGTACACACTGGCCCCTGTCCTCCCTCCCCTCTCCCACACAGAGGTACATGTTTGGGGGACTGACTACATGCCAGGGTATAGCTAACCACAAACATGCTTCATCTCAGGTCCCTCTCACAGCAATCCTACAAGGAGAACACAGTTACTAGTCCCATTCTACAGATGAGAAACCTGAGGTTCAGGGAGGTTAGTGCAGCTGCCCAAAGGCTCACAACTAGTCTGATGCCAGAGCCTACACCCTGACAGTCTTCTAACATGCAGCCCCATTCTCTGAAAGAGCACACAACCCACTCTTTGTGCTTCCTGGTCCTGGAATTAGGGTGGCAAGCAGAGGCTGCAGGAATAGGGAGTAGGCGCTAATAAACAGATGTTTGCAATGGACACCGAAACCTGGCACGGTAGGAATCCTATCCTAATCCTAGCTAGTATCCAACCACCACATCCCATGCAACATGCAATATTATTGCTGCCTCATGCATTCACTACTGGAAGTGTTACTTAGTTTCCAAATATGTGGGGCTTTTCTAGTTACCCAGTTGTCCTTTACCTGTAACTTAATTGCATGGTGCTCAGAAATGTGCTCTATGGGATTTCACTCCCTTGAAGTCTGTTGAGAAATAGATATTCTTTCTAATCCTCAAAACTATCCTACAAGGAAGGTATTTTTATTTCCTTCAAATCAGGAAACTGAGGTTCAGGTGGTTAATTAACATGCTTAAAGCAGCTCCCTGGTACAGTGCTGAAGATGAAATCTTAAAGGAGTCATCTGACTCCACTGGCCTTTCTCCATTCCCCACACAGCACGTTAGAAAACAAACACCACAAATTTCATGTTATGTATATTTTAACACAATAATAATAAACAAAACAAAGTTAAAAAAGCACAATTTCATTTTGTGTAAGTATAGAGGCTCCCTTACTACATATGAGTAGAGACAATTTATTGATTTATGTGTAAGCATAACAACACACCTGGTGGGTAATATAAACTTTATTCGTGTGCCTCTCCTAACAGCTCATTGTGGGAACTTGTTCACTCTTGTTCCACCTGGAATTTCACCATGTGAAGCTGTGTGGACTGCTATATTATTATAGGACTTATAAGACAATTCTCTTCTGGCTCTGCTGATTTTTCTTATGCTAACTTCTAATCTAAGCCTAAAATTTTTCACGAGAGGGTCTCTCATTAGAAAGTAAAAGGTTACAAAGTCCACCCCAAGTTTGTTCTAAACCAAAAATGTAGCATGCTTTCCACACTTAAAGATCAGAGATTCTTGGATTAGAACTCAGAGATCCTGACAGGGATTTGCCCAGGGTCATGCAGCTCCCTGGGAAATGGCATGCGTAGATCTCTGAAAACCTGCACAGACAGGCATAGCACCATGTGACCTCTTAAGCAAGGGAAGACTCCCAACGCTAACTATCCCCTTTCCCTCCAGGCACACTGTGCTACATGGTGCAGGGGCTCAGCCACTCATGACTTGTGTGCCTTTGACTAGGTAATATATTTAAGCCCAGTTTCTTCATCTGGAAAATGGGGTGATAATACCTGCACCTCACAGACTGTTGTGAAGACTATGTGTGCAAAGCCCTTTGCATAGCAGCTGGCAGAGTGAGTATTCAATGTTGCTTTTCTGACTTCCACCAAACAGGGATCCCTTAACCTTTGCCCTTGAACTTCTCAAGTCTTGTTCTCCTTAGTCTGCCTGACTCTACATAAACCCTTTCAACTCTTTCAAATCTCTGTAACTAAGTCAATTTCATATACTTATGGGCATCGATAAAGGGCAAGGAGCCCAGTTTCTCTTCCACTAGGACCTGTCAGAACAGTAATTACTAAAGCCAGTTACAGAGCAGAGGTCACAAGTCAAGCCTGTTGGTCTTGGATTTAAATCTCAGCTCTACCCTGTACTAGGTAAAGCACAACTTCTTTGTGCTCCAATTTCTCTTTGTGTCAACTTGGGATAAATTAGCTCACAGGCCATGTAGTAAGGATGACATGAGAGAATACTATGTGTTTGGCACAGAGCAACTGAAGAATGTTTATACTTGGAAGGCCTGTGGAGGTCTGGTCCCAACACTTTATTTGACAAATGAGTTAAGGGAAGTCCAGAGGCGAGGTGAACTGCCCAGGGTTGCTCACAATTAGCCTATGACAAAGCATACGCCTATTAATAAATGCTTGCTGTGTTTTTCACCACTTCCTGCCACACTGTTAATGAATTTATCAGGTTGTACTGGCAGGAAAAAAGTAAGTGCTCAGTCCTTAAGAAAACATATTTCATGTTATATGGACAAAACACCTAAAAGGGAAGATGTTGCTGTTGTGGCAGAGAATCAATGGCAACCTTGTGAAACAGGCAGAGTGGGAAACCAATGCATCAACGCTGATGTGATCATCTGTTCTCTCACATTAATCATTTCCATCCCCCTCTGCGGCCACCAACCCCACGGAAGGGAATGACACTTCTGAGATTGAATTCAATTTCAGCTGCCCTTCCAACTCAGCTTCAGCCCAATTTCATCTGTTCAGAGCAGAGCAGAAGACATCTGCTGATGGGACAGGCATGCAGGGGCTTCAGAGCCCTTGGAGTTTGACTGACCTGTGGGTAGAAGGTGGACGATGCTGTGCGCGGGCTGCGGACAAACTCCATAAAGAAGGCCCCGTCCTGAAGTCAGAGGAGGAGGAAGCAGCAGCGGCAGCAGCAAATGCAAGGGAGCAAAGGAACAAATGTGGACCCGTGGTGAACCATCAGGGGAAGGAGAGGGTATGAAAGAAAAAAATAAAAATAAAAACAAGGAGGGAAGGAGAGAAACAAGGGCATGTGAGGGGGATGGAGGGAAAAAAAGAGAGAGAGAGAGAGAGAGAGAGAGAGAGAGAGAGAGAGAGAGAGAGAAAGAAAGAAAGAAAGAAAGAAAGAAAGAAAGAAAGAAAGAAAGGTAGATCCACCCAGAAAGACCATATCCAAATGCAAAGCATTAGCAGGAATCCACACCTTCTTGGGCAGAATATCCCACCTGTGTGGGAGCAAGCACAGGGATCGAGGTGTGTCCAAGCTCCCTCAGGTCTCATCAGAGCCTGGCTTGGCCAGCACCCTCCCACATAGCTCTGAACTTCCTTCAGACCTATGTCAAGGGAGAGGAAAAAGCCACTTGGTGGGGATGGTGGGGGAAAGGTTTCAGGGGTCGCTTCCTGGCCTCCCGCCTGGCTGGATAACCAGCAGCCCTCTTGGAGAGACAGAGGCTTGAGGCTTTCAATTCTGCCTGTTAATAAACATGGCAGCCAGATGGGAGAAGAGGATTCAATGCAAGAAAAGTTCGTGCTTAATTTTTTAAGCAAATAGGGGATCCAGAAGCAGCAATACCTTCTCCTCCCCTGGTTGGATAACAAAATATCAAGAAGCTGAGACATATAGAGTGTCAGAAACATATGCATCATGGGGTGGGGGTGAGGGTGGGGAGGTGGAGAGTTCTGAAGCTGTCTTCCTCTCTGAACCTATTCTTGTGGGGTGCAAGCTGCCATGTATTTGAAACAAAAACAACATAGAGGACTTTCCCGAAGACCCCTCCTTTCATCTTACTTAAATTCTTGTCCCTTCAAAATACTCTTTTTTATGCATTACCACTGAAATTCAGAAATGGCACTTGATAAATCTGAAGGTCTACTTTCTTACAACTTTTCTTCAATTCTCAAAATGGAATCACTGAAGTATATGGGTTGGGTGCCCATTTTATCAATACTGTTGCCATTTCCCATCAACCACTGTGAACTCAAATAACAAACCATGGAAATATGTGGCTGTGGAGATACAATCTCAGGACCTCTCTGCATCCTAACACAAGATGCGCTGACTGGGGAAACTGTTGGCATTTCTAAGCATGTCACACAGAGGTCTTCCCTTTGGCCATCTCATAACATCTACATTTCTCTTTACTACTTGGGGATCTACATCTGTGACAAATGATAACCATCCATGTGGATTTTAGTGCTCAGGGGGAAAATCAGAAGACTGTGCTAATCGGCAATCTAATATTTGGCCATTGGTGTATTTTAACCTTAATGCTTGTGGTTCTATAATTTCTCTGCTTCTCAGTCCGGCCCTGGGCACTGGTTCTAATCCTCAAAGATGGCAATAAGTAGGGGTAACAGCTAGAGGGCAGCGCACAAGATGCTTATGAATTCTCACTGTTCCATTTGTGTCCCTTCTCTGCTAGAACATATAGAGGTAGAGCTGCTAATGCTGCTGAGGTTTACATACATGTGAAAAGATTCTTCCTAGATGGATAGATCGTTCCTTATGCAGAGACTATCCTTGGGACTGTACCTAAAGTCACTTCCTAGAGCTGGGTGAGGGAACTACAGACTGCAGGCCAAATCCAGCTACTGGTTTATTATAGTCTGTGGGCTAAGGGTGGTTTTTAAAAATTTATATGGAGATAGAAGTACCTACATAATAGCCTTGATCTTGCCTGTTGGCTCACAAAGCCTGAAATATTTATTTAGGTTTGCCAACCGCTAGTCTATAGAATATATGAGCTGCCTATAGCCTCAGTTTATACTTTCTTAGATTTTAACCCCTGCATCCTGGTAGTCTAATTCTACTCATTTATCCCAAAGAAATAATAAAAGATGCGGTCAAATAATTATGTGCAAGGATGTTGTTTGCAGTATTACTTATAATTGTGATATAGTGCAGAATAACTATAAAAACTTATAGAATAATTACCAAAAATCTTTTTTAAAAATCAGAAACCATCTACGATTTTAATAAAAAAGTAAATTACCAATGAGGGTCTATCCATATGGTGATATATTATGTATTATTGAAAAATCATACTTTTACAAAATATTTAATGACTAGAAAATGTTCATGATATGGAAGTAAAATAAACAAATACATAGATAGATGTACAAGTTGGCCACAATTTTGAAAAATGAAATACATGTATTGAATCTCCTTCATCTCCTAGTGATAGAGAGCAGGTAAGAGAACGCAGTCAGCTTACCTTCCCATACTAGAACAATCTCACATTCTGAACTTCCCAGAATGAGTAGACAGAGCCAAGTTTATTCATTTTAAAAGATACAAAAAGCCTGATCTATGGAGTTTCTGGCCCCTCTGCTGGACTTGTTATTTGGTACAGAGGCCCAAAGCCTCAGGTTTTAATTCCCCCATCCGCCCAGGATGCAATCCATTTGACTGTACTTCTCAGGAATCTAACTGATGGGAATTTCTTTATCAAAGAGTTAGCTCTCATGGAAGCTGCCCCAAGAGCTTTCTCCCTCCCATCTGGGAGAGCCAAGGATGTGGCTGAAGGAAAACCAGATGGCCAATTTCACAGCTCCAACCAGATTTTGGGACTTGACCAATATAGTTTAGCTTGACTATGTTGTATCTGCATTTATCTAGCAGTTAACTTCCTTACAATTGTGAGCAGAAACTGCTTCTTTAGAAATAGTAATGCTTAAAAGGGTTCAGGGTAGAATTCATCCAAATCCTCAGCATATTCAACCCTGGATTTGAAAGGCTATTCATTTGGCCTGCCATGTTGGGCCCCTGAGAGCATGAGGCAGCTCCCTGCCAGAGTGGCCCCCTTTACCTTTCGTGGGCTGTCCACGTAGGTGGGAGTCATGGCAACGCTGCTGCTCTCCGCTGGCTGGGAGGAGCTCTTGCCACTGTGCACAGCTGCCTGCTGTTCTCCCAGGCACCTGAAAGATGGAAAAACACGTATCTGTGGATTGTTGGGAGCCCCCTGGTGAAGGGCCCACATTAGCCAAGATGAAATGAAGATACTACTGCTGTCACCTCAGAAACACCCTTCTTTATTTCTCCTTCAGGCCCAACATGATACCCTTCATTGCATTCATTGTCCTGAACAATCAACAGTCCTCCCAGATAAACAAGAAAAGAGCTCCATTTAAAAAGCACTGTCACAGTGCTTATAGTATTTACATATTACTTTGAAAAGCCATGTGACATGGTTTGAATGACTCCATCCACAAACAACCCTTTTTTTAATCCTCTGGGAAGACTTGTTCTCGGTTTTCATTAAATATACCAGCAGAAGCACATTCTGAAAATTAGGGCTGCATTAACATGTGGCATAAACTATATGGGGAAATGTGTCGACTCCCCATACATTTTGAAGGTTTATATGTTAATTTTTCAAATACACGCACTTATATCCTTGCTCCTCTCCCCAACCCCCAATCACACATATCTAACAGACACTATCTCATAACACAAGACAACTATGGTTTTCTTATGACATCTTATCCCATCTCCGTTCTGATGTACATAAAAGTACATAAAAGCATATTTCCACATTTATTTTCCTTTTACCTATACTAAAAATAATTATGAGCTGTCATAACTTAAATGCTCCCCCAAATTTCTTCAACATATCACTTAATTTTTATTTGGTAGAGTTCAGGAGACTCACATTATAGTCTTAAATCTTCATCATTATTGTAACATACACTTCTTGTGGTGTACGCTGTGAGGCACTGCCCAGATCCCTCTGCTATGGCCTTGCTGGCACAGTAGTGGGCCATGTTGTCCAGACTACTCACCTGTCAGCCCCTTTGGGGACAGCCCCAGCTGCAGAGCAGCCTTGTTCAAGCTCCTCCCCCCACTGGCCCCCAGCTGCCCACAGACAATGAGTGATCAACAAGGGGGTGTACAGATCTGGCCATGTTGGTCCAACTGGGTTCATCTCTGAAGGCTGTTCTAGCTCTAGAGCTTGAGTGAGGAGACCCAAGGCTGTCACTGGGCCTGCACTGCACCTGGCTGCTCCCTCTATCCACTCCTACTTCTTCCTCCCTCCTACACATGCTGAGCCTAAGGCCTCTCCTTAATAAACAACCTGCATGTTAAACTCCATCTCAGCCTGCTTCCCAGAGATCTCAGTCTGTGACACTTCTAAAATTCTGACATGTTTATTACAGATTGTCAAGTAATCTCATACCAGAGATTAAAAATCAGTTTCCATGGTAACCTGTTATACTCTTTTTTTTTCTAGTTTATTATGGAAAAATTTCAAACATATACAAAAGTAAAAAGGATAAGATAATAAATCCCTACATACCCAGCCCCCAAATTATAGAGCCAATCATGTTTCATCTATACTCCTTACCTACACACTCCAATTATTTTGAAGCAAAACATATTTCACCTGTAAGAACTTCAATATCCACTCTATCATTAAAAGAAAATAACTTAAAAAAAAACATAATCATAATTCAAACACACTTAAAATTTTAAAAATTTTCTAATATCAAATATTTCACCAACTGTCTCCCAAAAATTATTTGTACAGTTTGTTCAAAACAGGGTTCAATTAAGGTCCCCCTGTTGCAATGAGTTGTATCTCTTAACTCTTTTTTAAGCTATAAGTTCCTCTTCATTGTACTTCTATCTTTACAATTTATTTGTTGAAGAAAGTAGCTCATTTGTCCTGTAAATGTACATAGTCTGGATGTGCTGATTTTTATCCCTTTACTGTTTATCATATTCCTCTGTGCCTTGTACTTCCTGAGAACTGAGAGTTATACCTAAAGGCTTGAGCAGATTCAGGTTCAATTTTGGACAAGAACTCTTCTTAAGTGGCATTATATATATCTATCTGGAGGCCTGTAATATCTGGCAGTCTCTCTCTGGTGATATTAGTGGCCACTGGTGATTTCTGTTAGATCCAGAAGTTCATTAAAGATCACACATGGTAATAGTCTATCATTCCTTCTGTACCTATTAGCTGCAATATTGAAAAAAGACAAACTTCCCTACACCAATTACTTGGTTACTCTGAGGTGTAATTCATATAGGAAAAGCAGAACAATTGCTCAATTCTTTCCCATGTCCCTGCACCACACTGTCTCTCTCTACCACATCAAAATGTGTTTTCCTTTGAGCCTCATCCGCAAAGGCACACTGTGACATTCTCTCCCCCAAAGCTGCAGGGAGAGGAAGACCTGGTTACCCCCCATTGTCCCCTCAGATACACATGACAATCCCCATTTAGTGAGCTGCCTTTCATGCGCTGACCTGTGGACTAGGAATCAGGGTTTCGAATGTGAGTCCAAAACCCTTGTCCTTGGAGGCTCCTTATCTAATGGCTCACGAGGGGACCTGCCAGCAAAAGACTAGTTACGCTATATACATGCATATGTGAAAATAAACATGGAGGTCTACTGTCTTCTGCCAGGATGGGGTTGTCAGCCAAGCCTCCATAGAAGCAGTGACAATTGCCTTTTGGTGATCTCTGCTCTGACTTGGTTGTCACTGAGTTATCTTCAGCACCAGCTGCCCAGACTGGTCTCAGCCATGCTGACAATCAGCAGAAGGCTGAGACTGCTGGGGCCTCTATCTTCTACAAGAGCTTGACTAAAACACACATGACTTTAGATAAAGACCAGAAGAAAACTAGAAAAACTAGACAGTTTATAGTAAGATGGCAGGAGTATAGGTGAAGTCTTTAAAAATTCTTTTCCATATTGCTATAGCATTGTTTTTCATAATAAACAAAATCGGATCAGCTTAGTGCAGCAAAAACAAAAGCAAAGCATACAAATAAAAAACGCTGTGTGTGCTAACATTATATAAAGGTCTGGCTCCCTCTGCTTTACCTCCTATATTGAGAAAACATAGCAAGTCACCCAAGAGCAGTCATCTGGAGAGAGAATAAGTCTCAGGTCTCTCTGTCCTGACTCCTGCTTGTGGGATTAGCTGAGAGTCTCTCCCTTCACACTGGGGGACACTACCACCTCAAGTATCCTTCCTCTTCCAGTCTGAGCAGAAAGAGGCTACTTGGACAAGTGTATTAAAGGATGACTCACTGACAAATTAAAATAAGATTCCCCCACCCCCAGCTTCACACCCCTCCCAGCAACATATGTTCCTTGTTCTTTTTTCCAGTGGGAAAGATCTGTGATTAGTTACAGGAAGAACCTGGTGGGCTGAGTTCTGGGGCCTTCCCTTGGTCAGGTGAAGGTATTTTCTGAAGGGGACCCAGTGCCCTCAGTGATGAGCTCAACCTACCCCTGCTCTCCTCCTCTCATCTGCCCCCAGGTCCTCTCCAGGTTCCCTTGTCATCCTGTGTCCCTTCTTTTCCATTTATTATCACCCTCTCTCCAGCCTCTGTGGCCGCTTGCCTGACTAGTGAGAGGCTGCCAAAGGGTCTCTGCCTCTTGGGGCCCACCTGCCAGGCCTTTCTATACATGGGACTCATCTCTGAAAACACTTCTGCCAAAGACACCAATGGCATATTTCATGATACTAAGGAATGACTGTAACATTTTAGGTAAATTATAGTATTAGGACTTTTAATTTTTTTTTTTTTAATTTTTAAGTTTATGTATTTGAGAGAGAAAGAAAACACAAGTAGGGGAAGGCCAGAGAGAAAGAATCCCAAGCAGGCTCTGTGCTATAGGCACAGAGTCCCACGTGGGACTCAAACTGATGAACCAGCCGAAGTTAGATGCTTAACCGACTGAGCCACTCAGGCTCCCGAGGACTTTTTTTTTTTTTAAAGGAGTACTTCTCAGGGCACCTGGGGGTTCAGTTGATTGCGTCTGACTCTTGATTTTGACTCAGGCCACGATCTCACAGTTTGTGGGATCAAGCCCTGCATCAAGCTCTGTGCTGACAGCACAGAGCCTGCTTGGGAGTCTCTCTCTCCCTCTCTCTGTCCCTCCCTCGCTCACATGTGCGCGCACTCACTCTCTCTCTCTCTCTCTCTCTCTCTCTCTCTCTCTCAGAATAAGTAAATAAACTTAAAAAAGTATAAAGGAGTACTTCACTTTCAGTGATACATATTGAAATATTATAGATGAAGAGATATGATGCCTGAAGCTTAATAAAGAGTAAAAAGGAAGGTGAGAACATGTGGGATATAAATGAAATAAGACAGGCCATGAGTTGGGGTCCCTGGGTGGCTCAGTGGGTTAAGCATCCAACTTCAGCTCAGGTCATGATCTCATGGGTTCACGAATTTAAGCCCCACATCAGGCTCTGTGTTGATAGCTTGGAGCCTGGAGCCTGCTTCAGATTCTATGTCTCCCTCTCTCTGCCCCTCCCTCACTCAAGCTGTCTCTATCTCTCTCTCTCTCTTAAAAATAAATAAAACAGGGGCGCCTGGGTGGCTCAGTCAGTTAAGCATCTGACTTCGGCTCAGGTCATGATCTCGCAGTCTGTGAGTTTGAGCCCCGCATCGGGCTCTGTGCTGACAGCTCAGAGCCTGGAGCCTGCTTCAAATTCTGTGTCTCCTTCTCTCTCTCTGCCTCTCCCCTGCTCATGCTCTGTTTCTCTCTGTCTCTCAATAACAAAATAAACGTTAAAAAATTAAAAAAAAAATAATAAAAAAATAAATAAAACATCAAAAATTTAATTAAAAAAAAAAAGATTGGCCATGAGTTGATAATCATCGAAGCTGCAATGATAAGGAAACGGGGATTTATTATACTAGTCTACTTTACCTATTTGAAATTTTCCATTAAAATAAAAAACTTGCAAAGGATCCCTTTTGTGATAAGAACATGTAAGGACAGCGTGGCATCCAACTTCCCACCTGTCTTTCCAATTGCACCTAGACTATGCCTTAAGCTCACTCCATGTTACTTTTGGAAAGCCTAATGTACACAGGTTCCTGCTTGGCCCAACATGGTCCCTCATGCCAGACAGATAAGGTCTAGTCTCCCCTAACATCTGTATAAGGAACTTCAACATCCCTTCCTCTGTCATTCTATGACTATTGTGCACATACTATGTGCCAAGCACAACACACAGCCTCTGCCCTCAGAGCACAGGCAAGTCAGGGGGAATGTGAGTAAACCTGGTAGAGTTCCACTAAGGGTTCTGATGGATATTGGTCTGGGGTGACAGGAAGCACAGAATCTGAGTTGGCTGGGAGGGTGAGGGGGCCGGGAAGGTTCCCAGAGTGAGGGCCACCTGCACACAGAGGTGTTTTCTCCTCTTGCCCAAGTTCCCCCTCGCCTCTCTCTATAGATGCTTTCTTCCCTTCAAGGCCAACTCAAATCCCACCTCCTGGGACACTGTCACTGCCCTCCCAGGCAAGATGTAGCCCCACCAATATCCTGGGAAATGGAGCACATACTGTTTATGAAGGGACCACACAAATGCTTAGAGAAGCTGGCCAGGTCACATGCCTGAGGGTGCAAGACAAGTCCAAGACTAGAGGGTGTGGCTGTTCTCTGGTAAAACAGAGGGCATGTGCTCATTCCAAAGTGCCAGCCTTCCCATGGCTGGCTGTGCATGTGGACCCAGTACTATAACTGAGGCTCTTCTATTTCTAGAAAGGCTAGATTTTATTATCTATAGTACAGTGTTGTGTCATAGTATCTGCGATACACTGTTTTATGAATAATATAATCATGTATCATGTTGTATATACTATACAACTTCTCATATACAAATTCAAAGAAAATCCAAATTTGTATATGAAATCTTCAAACTAAAAAAATGCAGCTCAGATATTTTAAAAATATTTTGTATCTTGAGGGCAGTGAAACTATTCTGTAATGGTGGCTACATGTCATTACAAATTTGTCTAAACTCATAGAAAGTATAACACCAAGAGTGATCTGTAATGTAAGCTACAAATACTGGGTGATAATGTGACAATGCAGGTTTATCAATTACAATAAATGTCCCACTCTGGTAGGGGATGTTGACAATGGAGGAGATTGTGCAGGTATGAAGACAGGGGGTATACAAGAAATCTCTCTTCCTTCCACTCAAGTTTGCTTTGAACCTACAACTGCTCTAAATTACAAAATGTATTATAAAAAAAAAACAAAACTCAAAGAAACAAAGAAACCCCACTTTATAGGCCAAACCAAATGTATCTGTAGTTCAAATTAAGTCCCAGATTGCAAGTTTATAATTTCTGGCATATTTCATGTTATTTGACACTTACTGGGTATTAACACAGCTTTCTCATGTATGTGTGTTTTTCTTAATTTCAGGCTCCTTGCAGAAACAATATTTCACCTCCACTCACAAAACCTTTGGAGCCTGCTGGTGGGGACGAGTCACTCCCCGAGCAGGCACTTACTTCTGACTGGCCTCCATCTCCAACAGGGCGGACAGAGCTGATGTTCCCTTCTTGCCAACTGGGGGGCCGGTAGACTCAAGGGAGTGTGTGGCAATGGGCCCGGTCATCTGTAAGCCTTTCATGGCAGTCCCTTTCTAAAGCAGAGAAGAGGAGACAAGACCATCAGCCTCAGTGGGCTCCCTTAGCAGATGCCACTCACAGCCCAGAGCATGCCTGCCGTATCTGTTGTGCTTGAGGCTCTGGGAATCCAATTAACAGAGGCAAGTGACATGGGTTCCTGCTATTCAGTAAATGCTTAGAACAGCTTTTCACTTCAACTGACGGTTCAAATGCCTGTCAACTCAAAACAAACTGCCTCCTTGAGGTGGGTTCCACAAATCACTTCACCCTTGTCGCACCACCAGGAAGTAAATAATGTTCTACCTAAATCACGGAAGAAGAAACTGAGTCCCAGAGAGGTTAAGTAACCTATCCCAAATCCCACTGAAGCTAGAGTTCAAGCTCTAGTCATCTGGTTTCAAAACCAAAGTTCTTTCTACCATGCAAGGTCTTTCAGAAATGTTTCTAATTATAAGCAATGCTACCCTACAAAGGGTAGCCAGTGTGGGGGGAAGAACATGGAACTTGGGGTTAAAAACACAGCTAATGAAACATCACTACTCACAGTGAAAAGGAATGAATTACTGATACAAGCCACAAATTGTATGAACTTGGGTGAATCCCAGGGGCATTATCCTGAGTGAAAGAAGGCAGCTTCTCAAAAGGTTACACATTATATGATTCTGTGTATATGACTTTTGGAAAAGGCAACAGTACAGTGATGGAGAACAGGCCAGTGGCTGCCAGGGGTTATAGATGGGGGCAAAATGTGACTATAAAGGGTGGCACAAGGGAGTTTTTTGGGAGTGATAGAACTACTCTGTATCCTGATTGTAGTTGTAGTGTTACATGAATCTATGCCTCTGTTAAAATTCACAGACCTGTACACACACACACACACACACACACACACACACACACACACAATCCCAGATCTGCCCTGTACTGGCGGGGCATATCCCATAACCCCATGAGCCTCAGTATCCTCACTGGGTGGTGTGGGGCTGAACACACCCAAGGTGCTGGAAATTCCAAAAGTAATGAGAGTTAAACAAGTATCGCTGCCACTACCCTCGAGTGACTTTTACTCAGTAATCCAGAGGAAGCAGCTGGGCTTGACATAGGGTCTCACCTGGGGAATGCACGAAGGAGCTGTGTGTCCTCAGGTAGGCAAAGGTGGTCCTGTGGCACAAAACACTACCCACTGGCTGCCTGTACCCTATCCCTCCCTCCTTCACCCTGCACTAGAGGAGAACTCACTGTTTCAGAGTTAAGATTTAAGATAAATGCAACTGCAGAGTAAATAAACCGGTCAGAGAGAGGCCCCTGAGATAGGAGGAGACCAAGCACAGCCCCCACGGGGCCCACAGAGCCCTACCCGCATCATGCGATCTGAGCGATGCCGCCTGCGGATCCGGTTCAAACCCTCCACAAAGCGGATAAAACCATCCAGGAGCTGCCACTCTTCTTCATCCGCCCGGGGCCTGTCCCCATAGATGTCGCAGTGGGCTTCCCCCTCTGTGATGCGCTTGGTGGCAGTGACACAGGCTGGCAGCAGCAGGAAGCGGGTCCTCCAGAACTTCAGAGACTCAATTAAGCTGTGGAGGGCCAAAGGGAGAAAAGGGGGTGGGGTGAGCAAAAGCAGACAATAAAAGCACGCCTAATGAACACCCCATCTTGACCCTGTCCTCAGAGTCGGTATGTGACGAGCAAGCTCCCCTTGAATAAGTGTTCGTCTGATGCTACATCTCATGGCTTCATTTAAAACACAAGCTTTAGGGGTGCCTGGGTGGCTCAGTTGGTTAAGCGTCCGACTTCGGCTCAGGTCATGATCTCGCAGTCTGTGGGTTCGAGCCCCGCGTCGGGCTCTGTGCTGACAGCTCAGAGCCTGGAGCCTGTTTCAGATTCTGTGTCTCCCTCTTTCTCTGACCCTCCCCTGTTCATGCTCTCTCTGTCTCAAAAATAAATAAATGTTAAAAAAAATTAAAAAATAAATAAATAAAAAATAAAACACAAGCTTTGGAGGTAGGCTATGAAACGTGCTTTTAGTTTATATCCCAGAGATGTCAGAATGATTCGTGCTACCAGACTCGGTGGGGTTGTGGCTTTTAAATCACACATAAAAATTAAAAATCAAAAATGAGACACCACAGGCAGTCAGGAAAAGGTTAAGAACATGATCTACGCTGACATTTCATCAAAGAGCACTTCATCACTGAAGTTTCTGTTGTTGTACTGTGGTAAAACATACATAGCAAAATGTGCCACATTAACAATCCTGAAGTGTACACTTCTATGCCATCAAGTACGTTCACATTGCTGTGCAACCATCACCACAACCCACCTTCTCACTGAGTTTTGTAACCCAGTGCAGATGTGCTTTTTGTTCTTCCATGATTTCTAAAACAAACATCATCTTGTAATCAGAAAAAAGGACAGACGTGTTAAAATTCAGGTACACCCAAGGCAGCCAGACGGAAAGCCAAAGCACACTCTCTGACCTGAAGTCCTCAGACCCAGCAGAACAGATATACTGATCTAAGTAATTCCACTTGTACTCCTCCAGCCGCTCATGGGAGAATTCCACCCAACAGGAGACGAACTCTGAGTCCGAGTGGGAGGGACAGAGGCTGTAGGTGTAGTGGATCTGGGCGGATTCATAAGGGTACCTGAAAAACAAAGGGCATGCCCAGAAGTCCAAAAGAGAATTCCCTCTCCTCCAATTCTTCTGGACCTTTCCATCTCCATATACTTAGCACCATCCTTGGCATTTCAACCCTCAAGTGCAGTAACCAACTCATCCCAAGGGACTGGAAACGGAAATTTCTTAGTTCTTAAACTTTGTCATTCTTTTACCCTCCCATTTTTTATTTTTAATTGGCTTTCTAGGAATCAGGCTAAACATCATAGGCTGAATCATAATCCCTTTTAGAGGAAGGTGAGCTATAACCATAAAATAATCCTAGAGAGCAAAACAGTAATTCCAAGAAAAGGAAGACCAACCACTCAACCTATCTTGAATTATGTCATGCACATAAGTCATTATGTGCACAGCATGCATTACAAACACAAGTTAGTAATGTGGACACAATTCAGGACAGTAGGTGAAAACCTTAAATTTCCAAGGACTCACTTGGGAAGGTAACGTGTCACTGTGATCATCTTATCCTTCAGCGTCACTTTGTGGAACGTTCTGCCCATACTCAGCCAGTACTGGTCCTCCTCCTCAGGGCGGTTTCGGGACACAAGGCCTAACAGAGGGGGGGTTAAAATCATTTCCTCCATCTAGTCGAGGATCATTCCTTTAACAGGCAATTGCTTCTCTTCCATATACAGTCAGAAAAAGGAGAAACAAAAGAGGCAACTCTTTTGAGGGCCAGTTTCATGGAAAAGACTTATTTTTGGTAAAAAAAAAAAAAAAAAAAAAAAAAAAGTCCTGAAGTTGGCAGAAATTTTCTGTTACTAAACCAGCCAGCAGCAGATTAGAGCCCGGGGTGCTGACAGCATCCAGAAGACACACTCAAAGCTGAAGAGCCTGATTCCTCAGCCTTGGAGAAGGAAAGCTCTGGATTAGATGTTAATGGGCCAAGACTCAACTCTGGGACTGAAATGAAACTCCACTCCACTCAAGCACAAGCTGCCACTCTGGCAGTTAAGGTCCTCGCCCCCAGTGTGGTAGCCAACCTACCTTTAGTTTCCGTGACTCCCACACTATGACCATGCTTTCGTCTTTTTTTTAAAGTTTATTTATTTATTTAGAAAGAAAGAGATAGGGAGCACGCACAAGCCAGGGAGGGGCAGAGAGAGAGGGAGAGAATCCCAAGCAGGCTCCATGCTGTCAGCACAGAGCCCCAAGTGGGGCTCCATCTCACAAACCATGAGATCATGACCTGAGCTGAAAGCAAGAGCCAGAGGCTTAACCAACTGAACCACCCAGGCACCCAAAACCATGCTTCAGTTGTAATTTTCTTCTCTAAACATTTGCTCCTGTTGCTTTTTCTGCCTTCTCTTTCTGGGCCATTAAGATCCCACAGATCACTTACGGTCACCATCAAAATTGCCACTGCTCCAGTAAGCTAGCAGATCCCATCAGCAGTTTGAATTTTACCCTGGATGTGGCTCCACATGTGCGTGTCTCACACCCTTTCAAAGTGGAGGTTCCATGAGGCCGGGGCCCAAATCTTGTTTGTCTTTAAATTTACCTGACAAAATGCCATGCCCACAGCAGGTATCGAAAACATACTAGGTGAATTGAATTGTGCATAGAAAGAGAGAAATTCTGAGGAATCAAGAAAACTGTAAGCTTTTAAGAGAGTAAAAATAGTGCCTCGATGGACAACTGAGCAAAGACAAGATTCTTGTGATCTAGAAATGAAACCGGGTGCCCTCATGCAGTTCTGAGAGACAGTCACATAGGGCAGGCAGCATGGGAGTTGTCAGGATGAGAGGATGGCAGAGGTTGAAAGGACCTTCACTAGGAATGCAAAATTTCCCAGGTGATAGTGAGGGGCGGCAGTCAGGCTGCATATAAGAGGACAGGGTTTGACTCAGAGGACCCTAGGTTAAACCCCATCACTTCCATTTGTCAGCAGTGTGCCCTTGGGTACCAAACCTCTCTGAGTCTCACTTTCTGCAACTAGAGTGTGTCTGAGGGCCCCCATCTCTGCATTCCTTCTTTCTTGCAACAACCCCTTGCTGGCTGTAAGGAAGACAAAGTCATGGGATAATGTTCATGAGCACCTAGCACAGTACTGAGACCCCACTCTAAATTAGTTCCTGTTTTGGGGCATCTGGGTGGCTCAGTTGGTTAAGTGTCCAACTTTAGCTCAGGTCATGATCTCGCAGTTCATGTGCTGGAGCCCCACGTTGGTCTGTCTGCTGTCAGCACAGAGCCTGCTTCAGATTCTCTGCACCACCACCCCATCCCGCCCCCACTTGTTCTCTAAATAAATTAATTAAATAAATAAATAAACTAAAAAAAGGAAAGAAAAAAATTAATTGGTTCCTGTTTTTATCCTGCACAGCACTCTTGACAATCTGTGATCAAATAAATACTTGTGGTTTATTTAGTCTAATGCTTGTTTTGCCCAGTAGACAATAAACTTTGAGGACAGGGCTGAGGCTATTCTGTTCACTACTGGAACAGGTCCCCCTCATAACTAGTAGTCAACAAATCTTCAATCAGAAGCAATCTCACTTATGATAGTCACTTTTCCAATAACTAATAAACAACAATGATACCATTTCTGTTACTACAGAAATAAAAGGATTAAATTTATCACAGGAAAAAATAGCCAGAAAGAGTATGGTCAGGTGAGTAGACTGGCCAACTAGCCATGACATGAGACTCATGAATCGACCAGAGCAGAAGTGGATACCAGAGGAATTATGAACCTCTAAGGGCTATTCTAGAGAAAAGCAGGTAGGAAGCCTAGATGGGCCCACTGACGCTAAATAAAGATTAATTCATTCCACTATTCCTGGGATAAAGAACAAAATCCTTCACATGGCCCTGTGAGGCCTGGGTCTCCTGACATGTCTGGCCACATCTCCAGCTTACTCCCTGTGCTCCATCCCACCAGTCTTCTTTTTGTTGCCCAGAAAGTGTCACAGTGCCTCCTGCCACAGAGCCTTTGCACATACTAATCCCTCTGCCTGGCATGTTCTTCCCATATACTTCTACCCACTCCCAACCTGGTTCTCTTCCTAGTAACTCTTGCACATAGTTTAGGTCTCACCTCAAACATCACCTCCTCACGGAAGCCATCCCTGACCCTCCAGACTAGATCAAGACCAATATTAAATATCCTTATAGCCCTTTGATTTTTCCTTCACAGTCTTTATCACAACAAGGAATTATATTATTTCATAGTATGATTAATGTTATTTTTCCCCACTGGGCTATAAATGCCCCACAGAGCAAGGGCTTCAAAAATACTGTTGAGTGAATGAATGAATGAATGAATGAATATATTTATCAACCCATATTGTTGTATGCCAGGCACGGTAGTCTCCAATGTAAAGGATAAAAACGTGAGGTTGATATAGTCCTGGAACTCAAGAAGATTACTATTCAGTACAGTCTAGAAAATAAAAAGAAGACAACAAGTGATAAATAACATAATGGGCTCCCAAGAAAATCCAGAGGGAGCCCAAAGCTTCATCATAAGCAACAAGGCCTGGACTGGATAGACCACCAAGCTCTCTATCACAGATCCATACTTCTTTGATTTTCTGGCCAGAGGCACTCTAATGGAGTCAAAGATGATCTGAGGTTTTGAGCTGGGAGGTTAGGAAAGTGGGGAATCTCATTAGCTGCAAGGAGGAAGCAGGAGCCTAACAGGTACTTACTGATTGTTCTGGGAAATGATCCCTGCTTTCTGGTTCTAGGCACCCATACTTAATTCTCTCTACCTGACTTATTTCAGAAGAGCTCTCCGGAGCCTGGCTGTAACTCAATTGGCATCACTGAGTCTCTGTCACTTAGTGCCTGCCACTCACAGATGATCCATTCTTGCTTCAATGTGCTAAGCTTCACCAACAAGTAAGAGAAGATGAATCCAGAATTGGGGGGGGGGGGGGGGGGCGGGAAGTATAAACTTCAGGTTTACAAAACTTCTGAGAACCTGCTGTGTGCCAGGTACTGTGCTAGAAATAAATATTGGGTCTAAAGGGACGCCTGGGTGGCTCAGTCGGTTGCGTGTCCGACTTCGGCTCAGGTCACAATCTCATAGCTTGTGAGTTCGAGCCCCGTGTCGGGCTCTGTGCTGACAGCTCAGAGCCTGGAGCCTGCTTTGAATTCTGTGTCTCCCTCTCTCTCTGCCCCTAACCCACTTGCATTGTCTCTGTCTCTCCCAAAAATAAAAATAAACATTAAAAAAAGTATATTGGGTCTAAAATATGCACTATGTACTTTGACGGTTCAGTCCTGGCTCAGCTGCCTGCTACTACAGGGTATTGCCAAAGCCAGGCTATAACATTCCTGAACTGGGTCATATCCTCTTCCTTAAAAGGAGAGTGGTAGATTAAAGAAAATTTTAAGATAAATCTGGGCCTAGTGGAGACTATATTCCTCATGTAAAGTAAAATTTTGTGAATTTTGTGTTGAAAAATAATTACTCCTAAATTTGTCTATTCCCTACCATCTTGAGAACGTACTCATACAAATTTAGTTGAAAAGAAAAAATACAAGTCCCCAGAGAAAAACTCACCTCGGCTATAGAGTGGGCTGCTGCTCAGCGGGGGTGGGACAGCAGGGTTGGGTTTCTGTGCCTTGGGCTGCACTATGATTTGGTAGCCCTGCATGAGACGCTGGCAGATGAACTCTTCAAACACCTGCTGGGCCGTCATCTGCACACCTTCCTCATCCCTCCTGAGAAAACAGACGGTTGTTCACATGGGTGTGCTTGGCCCAGGTCAGAGTGACACTCAGAGTCTATACTCCCATCCTCTGTTTTTGCTTTGACCCCACAAGCCAGCCCTGATAACCATTGTATGGTGGTTCATAAAACTATCAATCTATAAACCAGTTTTGGGAGAAATGATCAGTTGAAAAGAGGCAGAAGAAGAAGGTAAATAAAAGCTAATAGCCAATCTTAGAAAAGAAGATCAGGGATGCCTGGGTGGCTCAGTCAGTAGAGCGTTCAACTTTTGATTTTGGTTCTGGTCATGATCTCAGGGCTGTAGGTGATCTCAGGCGCCTGGGTGGTTTAGTCAGTTAAGCCTCCGACTCTTGATTTTGGCTCAGGTCATGATCCCGCAGTCGTGAGATGGAGCCCCATGTCGGGCTCTGTGCTGACAGCATGGAGCCTGCTTGGGATTCTCTCTCTCTCTCTCTCTCTCTCTCTCTCTCTGCCCCTCCCCTGCTTGTGCACATACTCTCTCTCAAAATAAATAAACATTTTTTTTAATTAAAAAAAATTTATCTTTCTCTCCCTCTGCCCCTCTCTCCAGCTAGTGCACTCTCTAAAACTTAAAAAAAAAAAAATGTTTTTAATTAAAAAAATTTTTTTTAAAGAGATTTAGTGTGTCCAGAACAAATGCAATAGAGAAATATGAGAAAGGATCAATGAGGACAAATGGCTAAAGGAGGCATGTCAATGGAACTCTAAAAAAAAATCGACAGTTCTTGCTTCAATAAAATTCTCTAAACAGAAAAGGAAGACACAAGCTTGAAAATGTAGTGTTTTGATGCATACCCCAAACCCTCCTCTGACACCGACCTGTCGATGTCTGCTTCTGGGAGGAGATCATAACAGCCCTCCGTGTAGTCGTTCTGCAGGCCCTGGCGGTCAGGGAAGTAGTCGGTGGTGAGGGGGAGACACGCCGGAGTAGTGAGAGACTTCCAGTCCACTCCAACTGTGCAACAGAAGCCTGGCACTACAGGGGGAGCAGACAGTGTCAGAACTGCCTCGTGTAACAGGAGAGAAAGGTACATGTGGTCACCAGGGCAGGTGTGGGACATGGGTGGGGTGGGGGAGAGGAATGAAAGGTGACAAAATTGCCAGGAAAGGGATGGAAAAGAAGAAAGGGGGTGGGGGAGGGAGGAAGAGAGAAACAGAGTTTGTTAGATAATGCAGTGCAAGTGCTTATCCAATCCCATCATGCAAATGGGATTCACAGCTGATATTTTTCATTTTTTGCCGATCCTCAGCTAACAGCCACAATGCCAGTGAGGTTACGGCAGGGTAGCACAGGCAGTGTTATGCATCGAAGCAAATCAACATTCCAAGAGCAGAAAACAGGCTCAAGCCAGAGCCTCTCTGGAGGACTGCAGAGTGGCCGGTGGGGAAAGAAGAGCTCAGCCAGGTTTTGGAGCAATCAGCACATGGTAGCAGAATTCAGGAATACTTTCAGAATTGCAAAAATAGGTCACAGATCCAAAAGGGTAGGAGGAGAAATCAAAGAAGGGTGTCTGGGAAAGTTACAAGGCCATAACTTCAAGAGACAGACTTTAACAATCTAGAAACGAAAGCTGCAATCAGCAGAGTGGGCCCAATCACATGGATCTGTCCTAAATCGCCTGCTCTTTGGTTAAAGCAGGGTTTCTCCACCTTGGCACTACTGACATTTTGGACTGGAAAATTCTTTGTCTTGGGGGGGCTGTCCTTTGTATTTTAGGATTTGAACAGCATCCCTGGACTCTACTTACTAGATGCCAGTGGCATCTCCTGGTTGTGAAAACCAAAAACGTCTGCAGATGTTGCCACATGTCCCCCCAGGGAGCAAAATCATCCCCAGTTGAGAATCACTGACTTAAGGTAATAGGGAAGTTATCTCTTTAAGTAATTTAAGCAAATATTATTTTTCAAATCTTTATACAAGGGAGCAATCTGAAGCAAAAACACTCCATGACTTTGCCTCTGAGTATCAAGCAAGGGACACCTTAAACACCTTATCTTTGGGGTGCCGGGATGGCTCAGTTGGTTACGCATCCGACTCTGGATTTCGGCTCAAGTCATGATCTCACGGTTGTGAGACTGAGCCCCACGTTGGGCTCCGCGCTGAGTGTGTAACCTGCTTGGGATTCTCTGTCTCCATCTCTCTCTGACCCTCCGCAGCTCACACTCGCATGAACATGTGCGCGCTCCCTCTCTAACAGTAAGTAAATAAATAAATAAATAGCACCTTATCTTTTGCACAGTGCTAATGCAGCTTACATTGTGATTTACCTCTGTCTCATTCACCCTATCTCATCAGCTGACACATGGCCTCCTCGGAGCAGGTACTGCAACATCACTGACCCCTTTAAACACCTGGCCAAGCTGAACCTCCCAGAAGTTACTCAATCAGAAGCCTCTCTGCTTAGGGATCTTTCCACCACATAGTGACACACACACACTACCCAATACAACAGAGTCCCACTGAACCTAGAGTTAAAGGACAAGAAGAGGACCTGACGCATGTGATAAGTCATAGTGGGAAACACACCCCATGTAGCACCACTGCCTTAGGAAATTGCAACAAAACTAACTCCCTGATCTACACAGGTCTAGGGTATTTTATTTGTTTGTTTGTTTGTTTGAATTCTATTTTAGTGTGGTAAACACACTTAACATGAGAGCTACTCTTCGCAAAATTTTAAGAGTACAACACAGGAATGCTAACTTGGGCACAGCGTTGTGCAGCAGATCTCTAGAATTTATTCATCATGCATAACTGGAACGTTATATCCACTGATTAGCAACTCCTCACTTCCGCCTCCCCTCAAGCCCCTGGCAACCACCTACTCTCTGATTCTGTGAGTTTGACTATACACAGGCCTTGATAACTCATTAACACTTCAAGAATTAAAAAATCACAATCTAAAAGAACCTAATTGATCACCCCAATTTCCCAATAAGGCAGATGAAGGAGTAAGCTTGTTCCTAGTTCCCAGTTAGAACCAGGAGCAGAAGGAAGACACCCAATCAAAACTACAGTGGGAAGCCAGAAGCAGAAGACAATTGAATATGCTGTCTTAGATCGTTCTGGCTCTCATTAGCTTCCTGACCCTCTGGATCATAAACATCCTTCAGAAATGTTTTCTGCTGGGCACACACCAAGATACAAACATTCAAATGTCTGGTCCAAAATCCCATGGTGAGAAAAGTTCCTGATTCTTAGTTTAATGATGTTTTTTCCTTGGGCAAACAGTGTGGCCTCTTTTCTAACTCCAATATCTTTACGCCCTATAGAGAAGGACTCTGAAGAGGGCCCACAACAGAACCGTTGAATTAACAACGATAAACATGGATTCCAAAATCCAGTGCTAGGGTTGTACAGAAAGAATAGGCTCATCTATTCATTGTTGGCAGCATTCTGGAAAATAATCATCCTGCCAACCATACTTTGGGGGAAATATATTCCAGGATGTGAACTGAAAGAAAAGATATACCCACTGCACCATGTACTATACCTGTATTCAATAGTATTGCTAAAAAACTAGAAACCACCCAAAATGACCCCCAATAATAAATGATTTTTCAAACTGGGATGTAATGTGTTTGATACATGTGCTAAGTCACTAAAAATGACTAGCAGGGGGACACGTGGTTGCTCAGTGGGTTAAGCATCCAACTCTTGGTTTCAGCTCAGGTCATGATCTTGAGGTTCCTGGGTTTGACCCCCCCACATTGGGCTCTGTGCTGGCAGTGTGGAGCCTGCTTGGGATTCTCTCTCCCTCTCTTTCTGCCCTTCCCCGACGTGTGCACACATGTGCGCATTCATGCTCACTCTCTCTCAAAATAAAACATTTAAAAAAATGACTAAGGGCTCTTGGGTGACTCAGTTGGTTAAGCATCCGACTCCTGATTTCAGCTCAGGTCATGATCTCATAGTTGTGAGATCGAGCCCCGCATCAGGCTCCACATGTGGAGCCTGCTTAAGATTCTCTTTCTCCCTCCCTCTCCCCTTCCAATGCATGAGTGCGTTTTCTCTCTCTCTCTCTCTCTCAAAAAAAAAAAAAAGAGGGGTGCCTAGGTGGCTCAGTCAGTTAAGTATCCAACTTGGGCTCAGACCTTGGTCTTGTGGTTCATGAGTTCAAGCCCTTGCATCGGGCTCTGTGCTGACAGCTCAGAGCCTGGAGCCTGCTTCAGATTCTGTGTTTCCTCTCTCTCTGCCCCTCCCCCACTCATGCTTGGTCTGTGTCTCTCAAAAATAAACATTAAAATTTTTTTTAAATAATAGAAAAAGAAAAAAAAATGACTAATATGAGGAGTCAGAAGAAGTAGTAAAAGGATTATTTAGTTAATTATAAGTGGGAAGAAAGATTCAGTGATGTATATCTACTGGTCACAGCTAAGTAAAATAAAGTCTACCAGGTGGTAGGATTTTTTTTTTTTTTTTTTTTTTGTATTCTGCTATTATAGATATTTAGATGTGCTCTTCCTGCAGATATTTCAACAGATAAAGATGATTAAAAAAAAATGCAACCCAGTCAAACAATTTCAACTACAAGTATGTAAACAGTTCTAGTCCCTCTTATTCCTTTGTTCCCCAGAGCCATCACAAGGCCTTTAAGGGCTAAGGCCAGTTCTGAATTGGCGTAAGGACCTCATGGGAATTCCATTACCCTTCCCACGTGCTGCCGAATCACATTCGAGAAGAGGTTATTTGGCCACTCCTCTCTTCACTTTCCACTGGAGAGGCTGAAAATTTTTCCTTTACCACATTGCCTTCTGGTACCCAGAGATGTGTGGACTTCCCACAGAGCTCCCCCTTGCTTCCTCATGCTCTGACCACCCCCGCCCTGACCCCACCCCAGTCAGCTGCTCCCTCTTACTTGGATCTGGAGAGGCAGAAACACTGTCCTCTAGAGAATCCTTGTTTTGGGTCCTAGGATTCATACCTATGGAAAGATGAAAACAGCTTAATGAGGCTCATTCTATAAAATAAAGAAATAAATGAAAGTACTGGCCAGTTATGGTTGAAAAAGCCCAAAATCATAGCTAAAAATAAAAATGTGAACCAAGTACAAATTCTGTGAATATTTCAAACAGCACAAAAGAATCAATCAAAGAAAAATGAGCAATCTAAAACTTGGGAATGATCCAGAACGTTACTCTGAGGTTATCAATACCATTCTTTGCCCAATGAGACCATTAGCATTGGCTTACATGCACACGCGCACACACACACACACTAGCAAAAAGCAATCCACCATTTATTTTAAGAAAATGGCTATATTTCAAAGTCACTTCAACTAATTGGATAAATCTTTAGCAAAAACAAAATGACCTATTTAAAGTTTATTTCACTTATCAGTCATCATTATCTGGAATTTCCTTCTCCAAATCATAGCTTTCTGGAATATGACCTAAGACATATTAAAACTCACCACTTTAAGAGAAAAACAATGATTTTCCCTATAAGTGTCTGAAAGAAAAAACAGAAAGATCTTTGAAATGCAACTTATTGCCTGAAAAGTAACAGAACTAATTTTAAAGTACATACCAATATTTATTTTTTTATGTTTATTTATTTTTGAGAGAGAGAGAGCGAGAGACAGAGTGTGAGCGGGGGAGGGACAGAGCAAGAGGGAAATAAAGAATCCGAAGCAGGCTCCAGGCTCTGAGCTGTCAGCACAGAGCTTGACACAGGGCTCAAACTCACGAGCCTCGAGATCATGACCTGAGCCAAAGTGGGACGCTTAACCGACTGAGCCACCCACGTGCCCCAAAGTACATACATATCAATGTTTAAAGGTCCCTTTCTAGACACATATACTTACTAGAAAATTATGGTACTATGAAAAAGATTGGGAAAATCCTCACCAAACTGTCAACAGTGGCTACCTCCAAGGAGAAAGCTGGGGGAGGTGACAGGAGGTAAACCAGAACTTACAGTTTTTATTCTAGATACTTTTGTGTCATCTGAATCTTTTATAACAAGAATAAATACGTATAAGTCCCTCATGGAGTCTTTGAAAGGACAAGCCACAACATGGGAGAAAACATCTGCAAATCACCTATATAGCAAAGGACTTGTAGCCAGATTATATAAACAGCCCTCAAAACTCAAGAATAAGAGCACAACTTAATGAGAAATAGGGCAAAAGATTTGAACATTTCACTGAACACATACAGAAACCAAATAAGCACATGAAAAGATGCTCAACTTCCTCAGCCATTAGGGAAATGGCAAGTTAAAAGTACAGATACCTCTACAGACCTCTTGGAATGGCTAAAATGACAAGTTATGCCAAGTGTGAACAAGATGTGGAACAATGGAAACCCTTATTCATTGATGGTAGGAATGCAGAATGGTGCACGGCTTTGGAAAACAGTTTAAAAAAAATAATAACTTTTTTTTTAACGGTTTATTATTTTTGAGAGACAGAGAGCATGAGCAGGGGAGGGGCAGAAAGAGAGGGAGACACAGAATCTGAAGCAGGTTCCAGGCTCTGAGCTGTCAGCACGGCAGCTTCTTTAAAAGTTAAACAGGGGCACCTGGGTGGCTCAGTCGGTTAAGCGGCCGACTTCAGCTCAGGTCATGATCTCATGGTTTGTGAGTTCAAGCCCCGCGTCGGGCTCTGTGCTGACAGCTCGGAGCCTGGAGCCTGTTTCGGATTCTGTGTCTCCCTCTCTCTGACTCTCCCCCATTCATGCTCTGTCTCAAAAATAAATAAACGTTAAAAAAAAAAAAAAAGTTAAAAAAAAAAAAAGTTAAACAGATAGGGGTGCCTGGTTGGCTCAGTCAGAAGAGCATGTGACTCTTGATCAGGTTAAGGTTGGTTAAGCAGCCAACTTCAGCTCAGGTCATGATCTCATGGTTCCTGAGTTCAAGTCCTGCATTGGGCTCTGTGCTGACAGCTCAGAGCCTGAAGCCTGCTTTGGATTCTGTGTCTCCTCTCTCTCTGTCCCTCCCCTGCTCACACACTCTCTCTCTCAAAATAAATAACCATTAAAAAAATTTTTTTTAATAAATACGTAAAAATAAAAGTTAAACAGATATTTTACCGTTTGACCCAGCAATTCCATGCCTACGAACTTACTCAAGAGAAATAAAAAAAAAAACTGTTATGTAAATGTTTACGGTAGCTTTATTCATAGTTCCCCAAACCTGGAAACAGTCCAAATATTTTGCAAATGAAGGGATAAACAAACTAATATATTCATATGATGGAATGCAACTCAACAATAAAAAGTAATGAACATTCAACAACTTGGATGAATCTCAAATGAATTCTATGCTGAATAAAAGAAGCCAGACTCAAAAAGCTACATACTGTATGATTCCATGTGCGTGACATGCTGGGACAAGACAAAACTAAAGGGAGAGAGAACAGATCATCGGTTGCCAGGGGACAGGGGTGTGGCTGAGTACAAAGGGGCCACCCAAAAGAATGTGGGGTGAAATGGAAATGTTCTGTATCTTGATGTGTTGGTGGTTATATGACTGCATGCATTTGTCAAAACTCACAGAACTGTACACTAAAAACAGTGAATTTTACTGTATGTAAATTTTAAAATTAATAAATTTTTAAGAATTTAAAAAGAGATATCACATGGCCAAACAATTTTAGAACTTCTTTTTTGGAACTGCCTTCAGTAGATTTTTTTTTTTTATTACCATTCATCATAATAAGATACAACTGATTTATTAAGTCAAATAAGCACAGTGTTTCATTTTATTCAAACCCCTACTATGAGGCAGATATGAAGAAGGTACTATTCCCCTTCTACAGATGAACTAAAGCTCAGAGAAGTGAAGTAACTTACTGAAGATCACACAGTAAGTAGGTGAAACCAGCATTTAGACTCTGCTCAACTCTACAGACGTCTTATTTCCTGACTCTCCATCTGGGGCACCAGTTTTCAGCTATTGAAAATGTTATCTCTTCTTTGTCAACAGTCAAAAGCCATTTGGAGCTAAATTTTCTGAAAAAGCTATCCTGGCTGACAACATCCATTTTCATGCAAACACAAAGCGAACTATTAAGAAGCAACGAAGTGGATTTTCTTGTTTAGCCTGAGAATTGGTATGAAGGCACTTACAAAATCAGAATTCTCAAAGCATTCTGAGCAATAGGAAATTATTAAATACATTACCTCACAAGTTGAGATGCTAAATTTGGTCATTAGAGAATCTTTTCTTTCTTTCTTTCTTTCTTTCTTTCTTTCTTTCTTTCTTTCTCTCTCTCTCTCTCTCTCTCTCTCTCTCTTTCTTTCTTTCTTTCTTTCTTTCTTTCTTTCTTTCTTTCTTTCTAGAAAACTGAATCCAGACTTGGTCTGTAAGAACTGAAATTCTTAGACTAATAAAAAAACAGTTCAACTTATAATTTTGTGGGCAATTCCTTGAGCTCAAAGAGGCAACCAATAGGATCCTAGACAAGAACTGCACCATCTCTAACAGACAAAAGCACATATAAGGCCGCCAGTCTTTTATGCTACACACACACACACACACACACACACACACACACACACACACACTTTACTTTTTAAAAACAATGAAAAATATTTAAAGAAATATTTTAGGCTCTTTCATGAGGCTCTTTATACACAGTTTCCTTGCAGTTCAATCTAACATACTGCCTCTCCCACCAGCTCTGCCTATGAGACTTATTTTCAGTCAAACGTGCTGGCTGTTGGCATATGACAAGTCCCACAACTTGAGATGACCAACATGAGACCTCACGGTCAGTCAGTTCTGCTCTAACCTAATATTTGTGAATGAGACCTCACTCTCAACATTCAAAGCCAGACATTCACCTTGGGGAGCCAATGCTGAAAGTCACCATCTTAGCTTGGCCTTTTGACATCTGTTCAGAGTCAAGAAGTCTGAACATGTTCTTCGCTTGCTAACCTCAGGCCAAAATGGGTAATCCATGTGGGACCTGTGGGACTGACCCTGGGTGACATCTAGAAGCCTGTGTGTGGGACTAGTCATTTCTCCTCTCTGGACTACAGATATGGCACTTTCCCACAAAAATCCCAAGCCTGTGGGGCGCTTGGGTGGCTCAGTCGGTTGGGCGTCCGACTTCGGTTCAGGTCATGATCTCACGGTCCGTGAGTTCAAGCCCCATGTCGGGCTCTGTGCTGACGGCTCAGGGCCTAGAGCCTGCTTCAGATTCTGTGTCTCCCTCTCTCTGATGCTCCCCTGTTCATGCTTTGTCTCTCTCTGTCTCAAAAATAAATAAATGTTAAAAAAAAAAAAAAATCCCAGCCTGAGTGAATGACTCTGAGGCCCTTTCCTCCAGTCTCAGCGTGCTGTTTTACTTTTACTTCAGCTCTCAGGCTGCTACATGTACCTAATACTCAACACAAATACCAAGCTGCAGATTCTGAGTCCTAATATCACAGGGAAAGAAAGCATGGCATCTAGTTATTTTCTTTTCCAAAAACTATCTAGAGCACTTATTCCCCAATGAAGGGAATGACAGTGGCTGAGAAGTCTTATAAATGGGTGCCCACTCAAAGAAACAGAGGGATAAAAACTATCTCCCCAGGAGGGAGGGGAGTGGGAGACAGGTGATAGATACTAGGGAGGGCACTTGTGATGAGCACTGGGTGTTGTATGTAAGTGATGAGTCACTGAATCCTACTCCTGAAACCAATATTGCACTCTATATTAACTAAAATTACACACACACACACACACACACACACACACACACACACACACACGCTATCTCCCCAGTTCCATTGACCACCTGGTCCCTGCTGGGCAACATGGTGAAAAAACAAGAGTACAGGTACAAGGCTCTAGCCAACAATGCTCAAAATGAAAGTCTACGGGCCAGGAGGGAAACCCACAGAGACACCACTCCTGTGAATCGTGACTCACATATGAATCATGTCCAAATGCAAGAGAAAATCTGAGTCACGCAGATGGTACAAACTGTCAGGCCCAGGAGGTGAAGGTGGGGTCACAGATGAGGTTCTCTCATTTCTTTTCAATTTTTTAACAAATGAAAAGGTAACTAATTATTTATTTAGACCTCACTTTGTCCCCAAACAAGAACCTAGTGTGACAATTTTGCGTTAAGGAGCCCAATCTACTTTTGCTCCTTATAACAACCCTGTGAAGCAGGTAGGCAGGTGAAGATCTTTATGCCCATTATACAGATGATGAACCTGAGCAGCAGCAAAGGCTGAATGCTAAACTCCAAAGACCATGATGGGCAGGACTGGGACACTCCCTCATGTATCATAAGGCAGCAGAGGTCACATGTTCAAACCGCATGGTATCACTGGAACCACTAAGTCCAGCTCCCCATGAGAGGGCTTCCCTTTCATCATTGTTACCAGGCACAAAACTACTTCAAATAGAATCCCAAGTGAATGGAGAGCCAGAGCTCCCCGAGGTGAGGAGAAGTGGTGTCTTAATCATTTTGTTTCTCCTCAGACCTTAGCACAGTGCCTACAGTTCAATAAACATTTCTGGAATGAGTGAGAGTATAGTGAGTTTGAAGAAAGCAAACCATATTCCATGAAGACTGAGGATGGATTGAAAGGAAAGTCACTTCAAAAACAAGCAAGGCAGAAAAAAGACTGTCCAAGCCTTCGAGAAAAGGAATCCAGTTAATTGTTCAACAAGGTTATAAGACAGGGAAGAAAAGCACTCTTCAGTGGAGGGAAAGCTAACCTCAGAAAACTTTTAGTATTCATTCAACTACCTGATATGTGCCAGGAACTGTTCTAAGTTCTGAAGATATAGTCATGAGGGAAACACAAATCTTTGCCTTGTTGGAGCTTACAATAAAAACCACAAAATTAAAAGACCTAGTATGACAGGTGGCATTATGTAGAAGTAGCAGGCAGGGAAGATGGACGGGAGTGCCAAGGTAGAGAGTGGCAATTTGGGTAAGACCTAAAGGAAGGAACAGAACAAGCTGTGCGTAGGATGGCCATATCATTTATCATCCAATCCAGGACACCTTTAGAGTGAAAGGGACACTATTAATAATTACACAGGACAATGAATTCAAACCAGACTGTCCTGGGCAAACTCAGGCATGTGGACCTTAGCCATAAAGCTCTCCAGTATAAGGGCAGAGCAGAGGGGAGAGCAGGAAAAAGCACCTCAGATTCAGAGCGTGCCTGATACATTTAGGAAACCCCTACAATAATAAAGTGAGAGGGGAAAGCAGGAGACGAGGTCTGAGAGTAACAAAGGGTTGCAAGAGGGAGGGGGCTCTGTCGGCTATTGTAACGCCTTTGGCTTTTGATCCGAGTGCACTGGGAAGCCCTTGGAGGGTTTTGTGCACAGAAGTTTCATGATCTGACTTCTATTTTCAGAGGGTCACTCTGAATTGCTGTGCTGGAAATAAACTATATCAAAGGGCAAAAAGAGGAAGCTGAGAGACCAGTTAGTGGGATATCACAACAATCCAGGCGAAAGATGAAGGTACCTTCATTAGGGCTGGGACTGGTAGAGGTGATGACATATGGAAAGATTTGGGATATATCCTCATAGATCTGACATTAATTGGTTATAAATGGCAATATGGTAATAAAAATTATAATGATTTTTATCTAATCCTTTCTGTGGCTGGCTAACATAATCGATCGGGAAGCACAAGATCAAAGATAGGAGTTCAATTCCCATGTGACCCCTGGCCCCTTTGAAATCACATGCTACTGGTCATAAAGGGAATAGGCAAAGGTAAGGATGATCCTACTTAACTCTATTGGCCTGACTAGAAAAAGTCTGAGGAGCCCACACTTTCTCCAAGAAGCTACACATTCTAGAATATATTTATGTAATTGCGCACTTGCATACCAATTAAAGAGAATAATTTTGTGGGCTGTTCAGATGCTTCTCACATATGGCAGCTTGGTCGTGGAAGCACAAATTCATTTGTCAATAAATGTGCTAAACACTGTGGGGAGAAGATGAATAAAGATAAATTCTTTCAGTCTAGTGCAGAGACAGACATAGAAACAAACAGCGGGATCATGATATGCCAAGTAGTACAATTAGGTTATGCATATGGAACGATGTGGAAACATGCCTAAAATCTCCTAGGAAGGCATGGGGAGAACCGCCAGGGAGGGCTTCAAAGAGAAGGTATTTTGGGGGTTGAATCATAAAGACTGAGTTGATGAGGTGCCTGGGTAGTTCAGTCGGTTAAACGCCCAACTCTTGGTTTCAGCTCAGGTCATGATCTCATGGTTTGTGAGTTCGAGCCCCGTGTTGAGCTCTGCACTGATAGTCCAGAGTCTGCTTGGGATTCTCTCTCTCCCCCTCTCTCTCTGCCTCTCCCCGGCTCATGCTCAGATGCTTTCTCTCTCTCAAAATGAATAAATAAAAATAAAAAAAAAAAGACTGAGCTGATGTTTGCCAGGCAGAATCAGGGTTGAAGATAGGGTGAAAGCATATTCTGCAGGGGTGCTAGTTCATGCAAAGAAATATGAGGACAAAGATCTTTGGAGGAGCCACAAGCAATGGCTGGAATATAACACATGCACATATCATAACACACATGACAAAGGCAGCTCTTACTTGCTGACTGTGCCAGGAACCATTCCAAGCACTTTACATGGATTATCACATTTAATATTCACACAAATCCTCTTCACAGATGATGAAAGTAAGACACATAGAGGTAACTTGGCCTGAGGGCCTCACTGCTCATTAGAAGTGGAGTTAGGACTCACATCTGAAGAGTCTAGAGCCTGAGTTCTTTCTGTATACAGTGATGTGTGGAAGTGGTGGCCAATAAGGATGCAAAGGCAGGCAGCAGATGGGTCATGACTAGTGTTACAGGCCATGAACCACGGGAGGGTTTTATACGTGGGAAGGAGGGGCTGATCAGATTTGTATTTAGAAATATCTCCTTGGTGACAGTATGGAAGATGAATCAGAGGGAGCAGGGACAAAGCAGGAAGACCACTTAGAAAATTGCTGTCATAATCCTGGCCAGATATGGCATGGGTCTGAACCAAAGCAGAAGCAGTGAGAATGGAGGGGACAGGCCAGAGTCAGAAGAGAGAGGGAACAGAAGAGGGAGAGTGGGTAGGGGAGCCACCAGAGATGATTTTCCTTGTCAGTATACTGAGGATGAGGTACTTGGGAGTTATCCAAGCAGAGAGGTCCATCAGGTGCATGGACCTATGGCGCAAGAGTCCAAGATGGAGAAGGGTGAATGAGAGATCCAGGTTGCACCAAATGCTTTTCCCATGCATGTGTACCAGGGAATCTTTAGCTCAGAGGACTCCATGATGGTGTCATTAGAAGATCTTCCACAACCATCCCCACATAAGGATTCTTTGAAACTTCCCTCTCTTCCTCAAAGTAAATTTCAAAATTCCAAAAGACTCATCTTCCGAGGAATCATCTGGTCTACCTAAGCTATCCCAGGCCCAGAACCACTCCAGGACTAGTCAGGGTAAATCCTGGTGCTTTTACCATCTGCACCTGTAATCCCTCTGCTTCAGATCAGCAGTAAAACTAGCTCAAACTGTAGTGCTGTGAGCCCAAGAACAGCCCCTCCTCGGTACAACTCCATCCCACACAGCCTAGGAAGCTCAAACTCTGGGTTCCTATAAAATGGCTCTTTGGTTTAGCAAAATGGAAAGATTGCCTTTGATACAAGAGTCTGGCAGCCAAGTAACATTTTAAGCACCCCAAGTGCAGACATAAAATGCATCTTATCACCAAACTATTATCCAATTTGTCTTCTCATTTAAAGAGAAATAATAAAAGAACAAAAGAAACAGAGAAAGAGGAAGAGAAAAAAGAAAGAAAGGATGGAAGGAGGGAAGAAGTTAATTAATGACAATCCTTTAGGGATTCTCTTATTGCCAACCAGTTTTCAAGACTTAGCTACTGACCTCTAGAAATATTGTTGGATGAAGCAACCAATGAATGAAGGAACAATTCATTAACCAATTTCATACCACTTCACTTTCACTATACCTTCTTTAAGCTAAGTTTCAGAAACGCAAGTTAGTTATAGAAAACTAAGACATAGAGCAGCAGCCCCATATCCACCCCCAACTAAGTTTTAATGTTTTTTACACTCATGTTGAACAATATCTGTCCTTTGAGGCTTTCCAAAATCTGCCCTTATTCATCCCAACTCCTGTTCCCCTACATCATAAAGATACTCTGAATGGTGTGGTCTAAATGAGGAACAGCAGTCTGAGTCAGGACACCTGGCCACAGGCTTGAGAGATTCAATTAATATCTCTATACCTCAGGACATTAAGTTGCCCCATGTGCAAAACATACTTAATAGTATATGCCCTCCTAGGATGATTGCATGACATGGTAGATATACATGGTCTTCCAGAAAGCATGTAACCTGTGTTAGTGGAAGTCCATTCTGTCCCTGCCTCCCTGCCTCCACCCAGAACCTTCACCTGCTACCTCTCTAGGTAACCAAATCCTACGGCTTCAAGTCTGAGGCGCATGCCCACTTCTCGAAGCTACAATGCCACCGTTCTCCTTCCTGATCTCACAACTGGAACCACATTGTTCCCCTCTGGGTCTCTCCTGATTGTTTATGTACCTGCTGCTGGGTAAGCCCCCCACTAGCAGAACCAGAAGCTCCTCCAGAGCAGAGGCTACTCCTGCTGTCCCCAGTGTTACCCTCGACACCAAGTTCATTAGGGGCCCACAGTCACGACTCACTGACAGGGCGATGATGAATGCGGCTTGACCAATGTGTTCTCAGCTAAAAACGTAACGTGCAGCCCATTTATAATTCCATGCATTATACAGCACTGCTTCTAAATAGGTCACCCAAAATTGTGGCTGAAATGATCCCAAAATAGACATGGACCTGCTTTTCTGGTCCCTGTGTCGTTTCTAGATGTAAGCCTGCAACTCTGAGCATCCCAACTCTGTTACCTCTTGGATTGGTTACCTGCACCACTGTTGCTAAGCAGGCTGACAGAAAGCTCTTCTGTTCCACTGAAGTTCAAGAAGGACATGCTGTCACCAGGCTGGCGGGAAGTGCTGTGCCTGCAGAGAACAGAGCCCAGCCACCTGGCTTAATGCAGAGCATTACCTCTTTTATCCTGTTCACCCCATATCCCAGGAGTCTCGATCAAAAACAGCTCTGAATATCTAGCTACACAGGTTGGCAACAACTGGGAGCCATACCACAGGCTACTGGACTTCAGTGCTTGGTGTCTGTGCCAGATCTGGTCTCCTGTGGCCTGCTTGTCCTGGCCTGGCACCTCAAAAACTGCTTTCCCACTGCCATACTGGATTGCCTGCCCTTCCTCATCCTCAGCTCCCCACTGCTAAAACAGACAGGAGGCTATAAAGTGAATGAAAAGAGGTACCAAGTGAGCTGACAAAGAGGGTCATGTCCTGCCCATATCTCTCATCCATTCCACGGGATGTCGAGATGATTGAAAAAGGGGCCAAAGAGACTGCCCTTTGCAAAGTGTTTCCTAAAGCATCACAGGAACAGTGAGGCCAGTTGTATCCCCAGCTCATGTCTGTCAAGTAAGTGACTTTATTCCTGCACTGACTCTCTTGGATGCTTTCTAATGCATTCAGAACTCTGGTTCAACAAGAGTTGTTTCTATAAACACGGGCCTTGATTTCCATTGCTTTTAGCAGAAACAACTTCTAAACTCAACAGGGGGATTTCTCGGTGGCCAAAATGACAAAAGTCACAGACTTCCCAGAACACACAGCATGAACAACCTGTCTCAGCACTCATTTTCACTCTTGGCTGAGGTTTAGACAAAACTCATGTTTGAGGTTTACAAAGTGTGCTTTGAACTAAAGCTAAAGCAAGGCCTAGGTAACGTGTGGCACAGCGTCAGGCTGTTTGCTTTGCACTTGGCCCAGTGAAAGGGATGGGACTGACAAAGGAAGGGCTTGATCTCATACTGTCTCATCAAGTCTTGTAACCATGACATTTTATAAGCAGACTGTTCTGCCATGGTTCTGGGTACCGCAGAGTTTCTCAAGGTACTTTCTGGAGCCCTATGCACATCCTCACCTTCCAGCAGCTTCATGATACGCTAACTCCAGCAGCTCTGCAGAGGAGTGAGTTGGGTCCCTCTGCCCGCTGCCCTGCAGCTCCGCCATATTCTGTCGGGTCTGGTGATGGATCTGGATGGCCTCTCCGGATGGTCCTACCCAGACAAAGATCCACTGAGCATCATTCCCACCCAACAGCTAGTGCTTTGTACTTAGCTTTACTCTTCCTTCTTTCCAGCTGCTGAGACGTGGGCGCTGGGAGAGACCGGAAGGAAAGCACACCAAGGGTAATATTACACATGTGATCCTCCAGCTTCCCAAAAGAACATCTCCTCTTCTAAGCAGGACTCATCTTCCTGTGGGGCCTCACATTTGTCACCCTGTTCAGCCTAAAAACACTTCAGGAGTCTCTGTCTCATGCATGTCAAACTGAGATGCCATAGAGAAACACTGAAGTACAGGAGTAGAGGGCACCTCCCAGAAGGAATGACACAAACTAAACAACAAGGAACACATGAGTGAAACGTCAATGACTCTGTTAATACATAAGACGTTGACAGCTGTGACTCCAAGAAGCAGAGGATGCGCAAGTGCATAAAAGACATCAGGTGGGTGGGAGAGAAATCACAATTAGTCAAGTCTATTCAAAAATGCTTCCTGGGGAAGAAATTTCAGAGGTGAGTGTTTGGCAAGGTTAGTAGGAATGGAAAAAGATGGCACTTGGGCAGAAGAAATAATATGTGTGAAATCTCAAATGTGGAGGAGGCAAAAGGCATGCAGGAGACCACCAGATGAGCATGGGAAAGAACAGAAGCTCTGAGGATGGGAGCGAGGAGATGCAAAGTTGGGGAGCCAGGCAAAGGAGGGCCTCAGCTATCAGCAGACTGGGCAGGCATGAGGACGAAACAGAGGAAGCAGGACCAGAGAGTCCTGTTTTAGTAAAGTGTGCCCAACGGTTGGGGGCAAGATGAGCTGGAGGCCATGAAAGACACACCAATGGTTCTCCTAAGAGAACTCGAAGGGAGCCCGTAGGGATAACAATGTAAAGAAAGAGACAGTGGAAAGAAAAAAATCCTGTAATTATGACAGGGATAAGGGGGGCAAAAAGGAGTTTGGGAGTGACCCCCAATTATGGCCTACACAACCAGATTCATTTCTCATCGATTTAACTTTTAACATTAAAAGCAAGTGGAAAAGGAAGTAACTAGACATTTTCAGGCATTCAGCGGGCTGGCTTCCTGGAGTTTAAAAGACCCTGGAGTTTAATGCATCTGTTCCTTCCCAGCCCAGTCAGAGCCCATTAAGCTGAAGTTAATTTTAGCCACAGCTTTATAAAACCGTACTGTCATCCTCTGTAGGAGAAAACACAGATCAAAAAGGACAGGCTAGGAAAAACAGTGGATTGAAGAAAATGTCTTTTTAAGTTTTGATTGCTTTCGAACTTTCAAAAAATGGAATCATACAGAATGCACTCTTATGTTGGGCTTCTTTCATTATGTCCATAAACTTAAACATAAATTTGGATGTGGTTGTAGTTCATTCTCATTTCTGTATAGCATCTCGTATTTAAAAAAACCACTTATTCTATCCTTTCTCTTTTTTTCAACTTATTTGAACTAAAACAAAAACAAAACAACCAGCTCACCCATTTCTCAAAAATTGTGTTTTTTTTTTTAGTTGTCAGAGACTCCTGAGAAAAAACAAAATAATATAACTTCTGTGTATTCAAGACATTAATATCACTATCCAGAGAGAGACAGGAGAGGAAGGAATGAACAAGGATAAGCAGCATTACTCTTAGGAAAGAAAGCAGATGACAAAGTACAGTCCCTTTCAAACAGAAGAAAAGCCCTTAGGTTTACACAGTCACTTCCCAAGTGTGTCCTCAAGGATCCCCACAAGAACCCCTGGGGTAGGCAGAGTGGCAATGGATAGCTCCATCTTAGAGGCGGGGCACTGGAGTTGCAGAGAAGTTGAGATTCTTAACTGAGGCCACACGGCTGGTTAGTGACAAGGACCAGGACTAGCAGCTCCCAGCACAAGGCTCTTTCCTGAGCAACCAACTTACCCACAGGAAAAGTGTGCATCCAGCGCCTTCTGTTGGATGTGAGCTTCATGGGCATTCGTGACGGGGCAAAGGGGTTAATCAGTGCCCGCTGGGGTGTGTATCCCCCAGGTCGAACATGCAGCATGGATTCTGCACTGCCTACATGGAACCTTCCCGGCGCACTAGAGTCTCGCTGTGGTGGCTCCATCATGTTCTCCAGGACATCTGTCAGTTATTGTGGAGTTGAGGCATAAAGAGAAAGCACAGAGCCATGGTGAAACCAGGACTAGGCAATCAGCCAAGGCTGACTAGACTCTTGAACGTCACACATGTTAGGGAGTGAAAGAAATAAGTAAAATCACCCAACTATAATGAAATGAAACACTGGGTTTGTTTACTTTTTAAATACTTGGGAGAAGGAAGTTCTGGCTCCTAAATTACTGGCCCAATAAAGCCACACCAAAACCTGATGGAGAGAACCACCCATCACCTAGAGACCCTGCACTTTGAGCTAGATGCAATGACTTGAGTTGCCTCCCTGGGAGATAGGGTGGGTATATTCTATATGTGGGAGGAACGATAAAAATAGATATTTGGTGTCCAGAAGGGCAGACCCTGATAGAGATAGCCAGTGTGTTCATTAAACCCATTTGATTTTCCTCTTAGGCACATGAGACTATAGTTTCTAGCCCCTCTACGCTGGGGCCAAATAACTTTGTTCTACCTCTTACACTTTTGGTAGGAATGCAAACGGGTACAGCCACTGTGGAAAACAAAATGGAGATTCCTCCAAAAGTTAAAAATAGAACTACCCTATGATCTAGTAATCGCCATAGGTATTTACTCAAAGAATACAAAAACACTAATTCAAAGGGATACATGCACTCTTATGTTTATAGCAGCATTATTTACAACAGCCAAATTATGGAAGCAGTCCAAATCTCTAACAATAGATGAATAGATAAAGAAGATGTGGTATATGTATACAATGGAATATTATTCAGACATAAAAAAGAATGAAATCTTGGGGTGCCTGGGTGGCTCAGTTGGTTAAGCGTCCGACTTCGGCTCAGGTCATGATCTCATGGCTCATGAGTGTGAGCTGCACGTAGGGCTCTGTGCTGATAAGCACGGAGCCTGGAGCCTGCTTTGGATTCGGTGTCTCTCTCCTTCCCTGTGCCTTCCTCCCCCCGCCCCCCAGACTAAATAAACATTTTTAAAAATTAAAAAAAAAAAAAGAATGAAATCTTGGCATTTGCAACAACATGGATGGAGCTAAAGAGTATAATGCTAAGTGAAATAAGTCAGAGAAAGACAAATACCATTATTTCATACATATGGGGAATTTAAGAAACAAAACAAACAAGCAAAGGGAAAAAGAGAGACAGAGACGAGACAGAGAGACAGAGACAAACCAAGAAACAGACTGTTAAGAGAACAAACTGATGATTACCAGAGGGGAGGGAGGTGGGCTGATGGGTAAAATAGGTGATAGGGATTAAGGAGTGTATATTTTGTGATGAGCACAGAGCAATTTATGGAATTGTTGAGTCACTATATTGTACACCTGAAATTTACATAACACTGTATGTTAACTACACTGGAAATGCCATGGCATGGCATGGCATGACATGACATGGCATGACATGACATAAAATAAAAATAATAACTTCGTTCCAAGCAATAGAACACAGGTGGAAATGGCATGCTCCAATGAAGGCCTGGACCACAAATATCTCTACTCATGATCTCCATTCTCTTTTCCCCTACTGTGCTAACTTTGGAGACCAGTGCTAATGATCATACCATCCCAGCCTGGGGCCCTGAATGACTGGGTGGATCAGAAACCCCTCCCACTGACTCAGTGACCTGGATATAAGTAAGCAAATATTACTATGTTTAAAAAAAAAAATTCCTGGGAGAAAAGAATGAAGAAATGGATGCATCCAGCATTGACCAGGCAATGAGGTGGCATAACATACAGACTCAACCTGTCTTGTCCAACGGCAGACAGGCTCCCATTATAGAGATGGAGGTAACATGCTACATAACCTAAGTGGATCAAAGAGCTAAAACCCACAACCAGCTCCCCTGGTATGCATCCCACGTTCACTAAAGCAATCACCCACATCAGAAAATGGGTCCAGCAGATGCAAATTCCATGGCATCAAGGAATATGTCTTGTTCACCATTATTTAGCCAATGCCTACCAAAGAACCTGGTATATAGTAATAGCTAATTCCTTAAAGCTGATTTGCATGCAAGAAGGGAACATTCAGATATCTATGAAAGCTATATTTTTCACTGTTTTATTAAAATTTATTTATTTATTTACTTATTCTGAGGGAGACAGAGACAGCACAAGTGGGGAGGGGCAGAGAGAGGGGGAGGGAGAGAGAGAGAGGGAGGGAGGGAGAGAGGGGGAGAGAGGGAAAGGGAGAGAGAGGGAGAGAGAGGGAGAGAGAGGGAGAGAGAGGGAGAGAGAGGGAGAGAGAGAGAGAGAGAGAGAGAATCCCAAGCGGGCTTTATGCTGTATGCTATCAGCACAGAGCCCGATGCAGTGCTCCAACTTACCAACTGTGAGATCATGACCTGAGACGAAATCAAAGAGTAGGATGCTTAACTGACTGAGCCACCCAGGCACCCCTATTTTTTCACTGTTAATTAATGAGTTGATGCTCAGGTTTACCAAATAAAAAAGAAAATGGTCTAGTTAGTTATCATGAAAATAAAAGGAGAAAATCCAATTTAAAAAAAGATAAGTTAACGCTTTGAAAAGGATGAGAAACAGGACTAAGGGATAAGGGTGCCTGGCTGGCTCAGTTGGTAGAGCATGAGACTCTGTCTCAGCATCATGAGTTTGAGCCTCACATTGGGCATGAAGCCTACTTAAAAAAAAAAAAAAAAGAAAAGAAAAAGGACTAAGGGATAAAGTGGGTCAAAAATACATATAGATTGCAACTACCTGGATGGAACTAGAGGGTATTATTCTAAGCGAAATTAGAGAAAGACAAATATCACATGACTTCACTCACATGAGGAATTTAAGATACAATACAGATGAACATAAGGGAAGGGAAGCAAAAATATATAAAAACAGGAAGGGGGACAAAACATAAGAGACTCTTAAATATAGAGAACAAACAGAGTATTGCTGGAGGGGTTGTGGGAGGGGGGGATGGGCTAAATGGGTAAGGGACATTAAGGAATCTACTCCTGAAATCACTGTTGCACTATATGCTAACTTGGATGTAAATTTAAAAAACAAATAAAAATTTTTTTAAATATATGTTATAGAAAAAAAAATATGTATAGAGGAAAGGGGAAATGTTTTCTATGTTACATTGGGTAGGTAGATGGGTGAGACCCCCTAAACACACTAGAGAAACAGTAAACTAAGGGCCTATAGATTGTACTGCCTTATAATATTCTAGTGAATTGCTTTTTGGCTTTTCCAAAAAACTCCCCAATATCACTAAAGGACACTGAAATCAATTCTACTATTCAGATAAATTTTTAAGAAAACTATTTTCAAAGCTACTTTCAAAGCTACAACATTATCTCCTCAGAGATCTGGCTTTTAGAGCAACAAGGGTTTTGGAAGAACTAACGTTTAGTGTAATTTAGCTTTTGTTACAGATCCTACTAAGAATATTTGCAGAAAAATGGGGATAACTGTCACACGAACTTAGAAATTTCCAGAAAGTGGGGAAATGCTAACCTACAAATTTCAAATGTATTAAAATTCCTGAGTGCTGAAACTAATTAAGTGACATAGGTGATATACTATACTCATGTCATTAAATATCTGCTCCTTTCTCTTTTTTTAGCATTTCCTATTTATACTTTGAACCAGTTACAAAACAAGCAAAATTTTTTCTATAGTCAAAAACTATGCCCTTGGCATAGTATATATGGTGCTGGAGCTGATGGCTTCACCTTCAACACCCTGGGTCATAGAAAACATTCCTCACCCTTTGGGAATCCTTCCAGGAGGGCAACAGGGGGCAGCTATGTGTATACAACATTCCTAAGTCAGTGATCAAAAGTCAGGAAGGCTGTGCTTCCATTTATATAACATCCTTGAAATTAACAAAATTATAGAGCAAGAGAATGATCAGTGAGAGTGTGTGGCTATAAAGGGGTAACACAAGACAGCCCTGTGGTGATGGAATAGTTCTGTATTTAATTATGATGATAATTATAAATAAATAAATGTACACATGTGATAAAAATGCATAGAGGAGTGCCTGGCTGACTTAGTCATTAGAGCATATGATTCATGATCTCAAGGTTATGAGTTCAAGACCCATATTGGGCACAGAGCTTACTTAACAAATAAATAAATAAATTAAATAAATAAATAAACAAACAAGCAAACAAACAAATATGGAATGCCTGGGTGGTTCAACAGGTTAAGTGTCTGGTTCTTGATTTCAGCTCAGGCCATGATCTCATGGTTCATGAGACTGAGCCCTCTCTTGGGCTCTGTGCTGAAAGTATGGAGCCTGCTTGGGAGTATCCTTTTCCCTCTCTGCCCCCACCTCAAAATAAATAAACATTAAAAACACAAAACAAAACAAACTGCACAGAAATACACACACACAAATGAGTGCATGTAATACTAGTGAAATCTGAATGAGCTCTGTGGCTTGTACCAATGTCAGTTTCCTGGTCTGATGTTATCTATAGTTATACAACATGTTGCTATGGTGAAAATGAGTGAAAGGTACCTAGGCCCTCCGTGTGTGTGTGTGTGTGTGTGTGTGTGTGTGTGTGTGTGTATCTGTCATTTCCCATGAATCAATAATTATTTCAAAATTAAAAGTTTTTTAAAAAGTCAGGAGGTACCTGTAGACTCTAGCTGCAGGTGCTGCTGGACGGCAGAATAAGATACAGAAAAAGTAGCACCTGTACTCCCTAATGTGAGCCGGGTTAGCAAGTTAACTGTGAGGAGAAATCTTAAAATACAATATGGGACTGAGGCTGTTTTAGGCATGACACAAATGGCAATGATAAGAAAATAAGCAAACACCTTTGACCCTAGGCCTAAGAAAAGCTCTGCATTAACATATGGAAAGGTATATAGTTACAGTGAAGGGGGAAAAAGTGTTAGAGACAAAAATAGTATAATATACACATACGTACATCTCAGGTGACTTATACACTTTGCACTGGCATGGAAATAATAAGATATGGGACTTATACCCCACATCTGGTCACATTCCCTCCCATCCCCTGCTGCAGGAAGAGAGCTGTCCCCAGCTCTGCCCTGCTGTGCCCGTTCTTCAGCCCTCTGACCTCGAGTGCTGGTGTAGCCCAAGGAACTGCTGACTTCATACTGGTGCAGGTGGGGGTGCGGGATCATCAGGATGTTGGCACTCCTGCCCAGGGAGCTGTCATCAGAAGCCTGGCTCCGCACTTCCTCAGTGGGCAGTGTGCGGCTGGGCAGGGAAGGGCTGGATGAGACATCACAGGAGCTGGCACTCTTTCGATTATGACTCTCCCGCTCTCGCACAGATCTGACAAGTGAGAAACAATGAGTTACCAACAAGCAAGTGATGGTGCCCCACCTAGAATTAAAGCACCAAAACCTGTCACCAGCCCAAGCTAATTGGGAAACCAATAACAAAAATCCCCACTGTGTTCTATGAGTGAGAAATAATGTAGGGGGTCTTCCCCCTCGACCAGCTTGAGATATTGCATAAGAACTGACAGCTCTCAATTGGCCCAAGTCCTGGGGTCATAGCTGTAAAGGAGTCACTATTCCAGTCTAACCCTACTTGATCCCACCAATCAATCTCATATCACTGAAAATGGGGCAACTAGACAGGATATGATATGATCCAAGAGAAAGTACACAGCCACCTCAGGAGTCTTCTTGGACCAAAAATTGAGCCTAAATATAATCAGGCCTCTAGAGGTAATTGCTAGTTTACAGGAAATTCAGAGAAGAGAGGACAAGTTAAACATTATAACAAAACAATCAGCCAAATGAAAAAAGCAACATAATCTACAGTCACAGAAAAAACACATTCCAACCAAATGCTTTGTCTGCATCTTCTTTAGGTCCCAATTCAAATCAACCAACTGTAAAAACACATTTTTGAGACAATTGGGAAATTTGAATATAGACTAGCTGTTAGAAGATATTAAAGAATTAGTGTTAATTTTGGTACTTGGGATAATTTATTTTTTAATTCTTATTTGTTAAAGACATACACTATAACATTTACAGGTTAAAAAAGGGATTTGTTTTAGAATACTCCAACAAAATGTAAAATGTAGGGAAAGCAATGAAATGAGGCAGACAAGACACTGATCACTCTTCATTATACTACTCTATTTGAGTATGTTTGAACATTTCCTTAATAAAGGTTTTAAAAAGTTTATCCTTATTAAAACATAAAACTCCCTAAGGAGAAAACTTCTGGAAGTAGTAGGAGCAAGGATCAAAAAGGGAGAAGCCCAATAGGGAGGCAAAAATTCAGAATGTAAGAGTTAGCAACTACAGATAGGGCTCCTCCTCTGGTATCAGAGCTGTTCTGTTTCCGCCTGGAAGGATTTTGTCTTAAGTCAGAGCTTAAATGGAGCCTGAAAATAGATCCCCTGGGCTGACTGCATGTACATTATTGCAACAGTAAATATCTGGGCACCAATGTATGCTTAGTCCTGTGCAGGGAGACAGAGTACCAATTAAGACACAGGCGGCTCCCTCAGGAAACATAAGACCTAAGTTTCTGAAATACCATGTCTTGCCATCTTTGTTTAGAAAAAACAAAACCAAAGATCTTCGACTGTGAAAGCATTTTTATTTATTTTTTTTTTTTGTGTGTGTGTGAAAGCATTTTTAAATACTCGGGAGGAAAGTGCTACCAAATCCCTAAGCAGATCTATGTATAAGAGAACTGTAGTTAATGGCACTAAAGGTTCTAAACATTTAGGAAATGTTTTATGTCTGAGCTCTAAATGTTTTCATCTTTTTTAAAAAATTTTTAATGTGTTTTTATTTCTGAGAGAGAGAGACAGAGACAGAGCATGAGTGGGCAGGGGCAGAGAGAGCGAGACACAGAATCCAAAGCAGTTCCAGGCTCCAAGCTGTCAGCACAGAGAACTCACAGACCGTGAGAGAGATCATGACCTGAGCAGAAGTCAGCCATTTAACCAACTGAGTCACCCAGGTGCCCCTAAATGTTTTCATCTTAAGATGGGACGAGATGAAAGGAGAGAAGACAATCATGTGGCTACTATAAGCTCAACTGCCAATGTGAAGAGATGGAATATTGGGGCGCCTGGGTGGCTCAGTTGGTTGGGCGTCCGACTTCAGCTCAGGTCACGATCTCACAGTTCGTGAGTTCGAGCCCTGTGTCAGGCTCTGGGCTGATGGCTCAGAGCCTGGAGCCTGCTTCCGATTCTGTGTCTCCATCTCTCTCTGCCCCTCCCCAATTCATGCTCTGTCTCTGTCTCAAAAATAAATAAACATTAAAAAAAAAAAAATTAAAAAAAAAAAAAAAGAGATGGAATATTCTTCCAATCACTGTGCTTAAATAAACGTGCATATTTAAGAAATTTGGAAAATGGACTCATGGCATTTAGTCCACTAGGGGTGTAAAAAAAAAAAAAAAAGCCCTGGGATGGGACGCCTTTTTACATAAGACTCAGAAATGAATATATTGGTAAATCCAACTACAGCACAATTAAAAACTATCATATGACAAAAATAACATGGAACACACTTAAAAAGCAAGAATTAAAGACAGAAAAGTCTCTTGCCCACTGGGAATAAAATACTCCAAAGAAACTATGGGCCCTAGGATCTATCTATATATATACATTAATAGCAGCCCAGTAAGAAGATTCTAGAATTTGTGAATTGCTTCTCTTGATTAGAAGAACACTCTATTTGGGGACAACATTTCTTACAAATATAGCTAACAAAATGGGTGGGCCAGAGAACCTTGAAACAGAACCCTTAATGATCTACACGGTATAGTTTCCATTTGGCTAATTTTAATTTAAAACATTTTCCAGGTTGCTCTCATGAAGGTCCCTGCAGGCCCTAAGGTTTTCCCAAGCAATTTTCATATACACCCCAAAGTGAATCTGGCAAAAAACCTGCAGGTAGCGAGGCGCTGAGCCCGGGATGGGCCTGGCAGCCTGAACACTTGGGCGTCGTAGGCATCATAATCTACTTGGATGGGAAGGGCGTTCTCAGATTCTTTTGGAGTCCCAAGAGCTGAAATACACAAATCAAGTGAATGGTCATTAAAATACATTTCATCCAGATGCCTTCAGAGGGCTTTCATCAAAATCCACAAGACACAGGTGATCACCATCATGTCTCCCTGAAAAAAGTGGGATAATAACCCATTCATCAGGTTCTTGAAATTAAATGACTAACATGTCAAAGTGATATAGAAAAGAGTGTAGCACTAAATAAGGGGAAAGTTTGGGTAGTATTTCACTCTTCTGTGATCCCACTTTTAAAAAAGATCCTCTTAATATGTGGTACGGTTAGTACTTTAAAACTTTCTGCCTGATCCCTACAATTGACTGATGGAAAAGAAAAGGTTTGTCAGCATCTGTTTCACAGCTGACAGGACGAAAATATACAAGGCAGTTAAAGGACTTTCCGAGGGAAACTCAGGTCTCCCAACTTAGCTGTGAACTGCTTATGCGACCTCACATAATCTTGTTGCCATGGGTTAGCGGACTCTTTTTAAACGGGACAAAAGGAGGTCCCCAAAATACTCACATGTATCACGGCCATTTTTTGCTTTCTCAGAGGCAGGCTGTAAAATTAAATAGATAATTAATCACTTCCTCCTCTGCTAAAATAGAACTTATCACAAGGCACAGTATGTAGGTGGCTGCTCCCCTGGGTAGAGACCATGCCTTACCCCTCCCTGTAGCTGATGGGAAGGCAGGAGCAAACACCTGAGGCCTACCTACCGCAGTGTCAGGCCCTACCAGGCCCACCTCACACCTTGGTTGCCCTCAAAACTCTATCCTCACCGTATAGGTGAGGGCATTCAATTCTAGAGAGAAAAAGGGACTTCCTCAAAGTCACAAAACAGGTGGCAGAGCCAAAATCCAAGCCCAGTCCTTCCTGTTCTCAGTCAGTCCAGTGGTATGTGTATCCTACCTGCCCCCAAACCATTCATGCGCATGGCCCCCTTCACTACAGTGCTCTCACTGGTTTGCCTACACCTATAAGAGATCACCCAGTTTGCTGAAATGCTTTACAGAGGTAGAAAGAAAACACAAAGAGCTTTTTTTTTCCTCTTCCAAATAAGTCTTTTTCAGGACCCTTTAAACTTCTCTAACAATAATCACTCTTTCTTCTTTAAAATCATCATGTATAGAGAAGTTCCTCCATGTTCCACTTTGCCCAGAAGGGTTGAGATGAAGGCATAAAACCTCAGAGGGCAGGAGGTGGCCCTTTCTGGGAAGAGTCCCTTCTCCTAGCACCTCACTACTTGACAAAGCCCATTTTAGAAGGAGTCTTCATAGTCCTCGCAATTAATATTTTCCTTATTAGAAGAGTAACATTAACCCATTACCCCACCCAAAAAAGGGAAAAAATGGCCCTGATACTACTAACATGACCACAATAGAGCAGCTTTCACAGTTTAACTCTGCTAGAAACAGGCAGATGGATGGGTGAGAGTACCTGGTATGCCACCTACATACCCAACAGTCTGTGTGTCTCTTCACCTTATATCAAAAACACGTTTTAAGGTTCTTAAAACTGGCACTTTTATTGACTGGCAATATATTACATGGAGTGTAGTTCATGGTTTAGTCATTTCCCTATTATTTTCAACTTCTAACTATTATAAATAAAGATCCTATTTGCATTCAATATCCTCAAATTATTTCCTTAAACCATATAGCCAAAAATGGAATTGTCTGGTCAAATGGCATGAACGTTTTCATTGTCCTTGATACACATGGCTGAACTGCTTTTTGTAAGTATTGTACACCAACCAGGTACTCAAGCACCAATATCACCACTTTTCCCAGGACTTGGTATAATTGTTTTGTTTTAAACCTTTCGATAAGCAGGGCCACCTGGCAGGTTCAGTCAGTGGAGCGTATGACTCTCAGTCTCGGGGTTCTAAGTTTGAACCCCACGTTGGGCATAGAGATTACTTAAAAAATAAAATATTTAGGGGCACCTGGGTGGTTCAGTCAGTTAAGCATCTGACTTCGGCTCAAGTCACGATCTCACGGTTCATGAGTTCAAGCCCCCACATCAGGCTCTGTGCTGACAGCGCAGAACCTGGAGTCTGCTTTGGATTCTGTGTTTCTGTTTCTCTCTCTCTCTCTCAAATAAAGAAATATTAAAATAAAATAAAATCTTGATAAAATAAAATAAACCCATTTGGTAAACAAAAAGAATCTCCATTCTTGTTTGAATTTGCATTTCTTTAACTACTGCCAAGATGTGATCTTTACATCGTATTTCCCCTTTGCTGCAATGCGTGCCCATGTCTTTGTCCCCAAAGGTATCTGAGCAGTCCCAGTATCTGAATAAACCAATCACATCATGACAAAAATATTCATTATTAAAGAACTAAAAAGAGTTGTCATAGTTTTCCCAAAGATATTTCTTATACTCTGGAGGTTTGTCTTGTTGTTGATGTATTTAATGTGGAAAATCATAAAGTTCTAAGACAAATGTCTTGAACTCTACTCATGACCATGGGGAAGAAGGGCATATCCTGGGATCAAAATAACCATGTTGGTGTGTGACACTCCCTGAAGGCTCTACAGGTTGGTGACACCTACCTTCTTTCCTGCCAGTTTTATTCGTGGGGTGAAACTGTTACAAAAGAGCTGGCTTTTAGACGTATAGAAACTGTGAAAGAAAAAAGGTCATTAATTTAAGCCCCTTCCATTTTATATATTTTTTAATTTTTTTTAATATTTATTTATTTTTTGAGAGAGAGAGAGAGAGAGAGAGACAAAGCATGAACAGAGGGAGACACAGAATCCAAAGCAGGATCCAGGCTCTGATCTGTCAGCGTAGAGCCTGATCCGAGGCTCAAACTCATGAATGTGAGATCATGACCTGAGATGAAGTCAGACACTTAACCGACTGAGCCACGCAGGCACCCCATAAGTTCCTTGCATTTTAAACTTTAAATTGAAACCCCAGCCATGGATTAGTCCTCTCTTGACTGCCTATGTCTCAGGCTTCACTGATTCCTCCAATTCTAACTTGTTCTGTAATTACTACAAAATATTAAATATGGTTTTAATTATTGTTCTATTCTTTTTTCCCTTGTTAACTGTTTCACACTAGTCCTGATTCCTAACTGGATGAGAATCTCCTCCTCCTGGCAGAGATTACATCTATTTACACCATGATACTTTTGCATCTTGATACTTGGCACGATGCTGGGCCCAAGTGTGGTCTTTATCACTCTTGGGTTGAACAGCACTTGGTAAGCAAGAATAAGTCAGGCAAGAAAAGAAAAAAAATGGTCTTAAGAAAATATGGCACAAATCATCAAATTGTTATCTCTTTGAAAATCATAACTTTTTTTTTTTAAGTTTATTTATTTTTGACAGGGAGAGAGAGCATGAGCAGGGGAGGGCCAGAGAGAAGAGAGAGAGAGAACCCGAAGTAGGCTCCACACAGTCAGTGCAGAGCCTGACACGGGGCTCAAACTCACAAACCCCAAGATCATAACCTGAACCAAAACCAAGAGTGGGACACTTAGCTGACTGAACCACCCAGGTGCCCCTGAAAATCATATCTTAATGCAGTCACGTCAGACACACAAGAAAATTGGGAAACCCAACCTTGCCCTGGGTCTAATGAGTAAACAGAGGCTAAACAGACTTTTCCATCTTAGGCATGTCTCTGTAGTCTCTTTTATCTATAATTAACTTATGGGAAAGATGTTTTGAACACTAACCAATCCCCATCTTCCATTTTAACTCTGATCATAAGCAAAAAAAAAAAAAAAAAAAGTTATCAATAACCAGTGAACTGTAGGGCAATCCAGTAACTAACACATTATGCATTATGTGCATAACATAAGAATACCAACTGCGGGGTGCCTGGGTGGCTCAGTCAGTTAAGCATTCAACTTTGGCTCAGGTCACGATCTCACAGTTCGTGGGTTCCAGCCCCACTCTGGGCTCCGTGCTGTCAGTGGGGAGCTTGCTCGGGATTCTATCTCTCTCCCTCTCTCTCTGCCTCTCCCCCACTTGTGCTCTCTCTCTCTCTCACTCAAAATAAATAAATAAACTTTAAAAAAAGAAAGGAGGAGCATTTGGGTGGCTCAGTTGGTTAAGCATCCAATTCTTGGTTTCAGCTCAGGTCATCATCTTACGTTTCATGAGTTCAAACCCTGTGTTGGGCTCTGTGCTGGTGGTGCAGAGTCTGCTTGGGATTCTCTTTCCCTCTCTCTCCGTCCCTCCCCTGCTCACTCTCTCTGTCTCTCTCAAATTGAATAAATTAAAAAAAAAAAAAAAATACCAACTGCAATCAGACCCGGAGTCCAACTAGCCCCTGGGACTTGACTCCTCAGAGTGGTACCAAGGAAAGTACAAGTAGAGGATGCTGCTTGCTTTCCAGACATTAATTGCAAAAGATCTGAGTATTAAAGTGATATTAGCCAGAAGAATGGGTTTCTATTAGATGTATCTACATGAAATTGCTGTGTTTGAAGGTCAAACCCAGTGTAAAAATCACAATTTCAAATGGTTTAAACCAACAGCTTCAGCTTTGCCATGAACTTGCTGCTCAACCTTTGGCAAGTCAAGTTACCCTCCTGGAACACCTATACAGTATGACTGGAGGGTCTCTATGATCTCTAAAACAGACTCCAGATGCCTATGGCATCCTCAAATGCCCGTTTTATAACTCTTATGTATCTGCTATTAATTTACTTTTTGGATCAATTTTCATGACTAGCCAATAATACTTGGGAGAATAACTTTTCACTGAAGATAATTTGATTATGCTTCAAGTAAGGTCTCTGGCCTTGTGGAATGATTTTGAAGAGGCTAGTGGACAGGATATGAACAATGGCCCTTCCAAGCAGCCATGCACCTCTGGCCACAAGACCTCTTTGCTCCCGTCTATGAGTGGCTCAAGCAAACAAGATTCACAGTGAGATGTGAAAAGCAGGCCTCAGGCCATCCCAGCTCTCAGATTCTGAAGTCATACATGTGTGAATCATCGTCCATCTTAAATGGTATCAGAAAGCCAATTTGGGATGAAAAATACAGGAAACCTTCAAGTTATTATTAATTAACATTTGAGGAAATTACAGTGTTTAAATTCATATACAATTTTGTGTGTGATAGCTACTCTCTCCCTTAATTATTTCCTAAACCAAACGTAAAACAATGAAATATGGTGTATAATTAAACAGCAGCTGTTTTCTTATGGGCAAAAGAATCTTAATGTATATTCAGGGGCACCTGGGTGTCTCAGTCGGGTAAGTGTACAACTCTTGGGTTTCGGCTCAGGTAATCGTGGGGTGAGCCCTGCATCTGGCTCTGTGCTGGCAGTGTGGAGCCTGCTTGGGATTCTTTCTCTCCTTCTCTCTCTCCTTCTCTCTCTGCCTCTCCCCCACTCACACACACTCTCTCTCCCAAAAATAAATAAACATTAAAAAAAATTTTTTTGGGGGGGCGCCTGGGTGGCCCAGTCAGTTAAGCATCTGACTTTGGCTCAGGTCATGATCCCAGTTTGTGTGTTTGAGCCCTGCATCAGACTCTGTGTTGACAGTTCAGAGTCTGAAGCCTGCTTCGGATTCTGTGTCTCCTTCTCTCTCTGCCCCTCCCCAACTTGTGCTCTATGTCTCTCAAAAAATAAATGTAAAAAAAAAAAAATTAAAAAAAAAATATTTTTAAAGAATCTGAATACCTATTCAAAGATTACAAATCCAGGGGCACATGGGTGGTTCAGTTGGTTGAACACTGACTCTTGATTTCAGCTCATGTCACAATCCCAGGGTCATGGGAATGCACCCCATTTGAGGTGTTGTGCTGAGCATGGAGCCTGCTTAGGATTCTCTCTCTCCCTCTGCCTTCTCCCCATCTCATACTCTCACTCTCTCTCCCTCCCTCTCTGTCTCTTTCTCTCTCTCTCTCCCTCTCTCTCTATATATACATATATATATGCACAATAAGATTACAAATCCAAATCTAATGAGAGGGCTGATAAAAAGATACATCAGGGCATCTGGGGGACTTAGTAGGTTGAACATCTGCCTCTCGATTTTGGCTCAGGTCATGATCTCACGGTTCGTGGGATTGAGCCCCACATCCAGCTCTGTGCTGACAGTGTGGAGTCTGCTCGGGGTTATCTCTCTCCTTCTCTCTCTGCCCCTCCCCTGCTCATGCACACTTGCGCATATGCTCTCTCTCAGAACAAGTGGATAAACTTTAAAGAAAAAAAAAAAAAAAAGAAAATGCTTTAAAAAAAAGAAGATACATTGGTCTCTGAAATAAGTGAAAAAAAGTTCAAAATACTATTTTACTCAAACCAAATTTTTAAAATAACAGTAACAGCAGGGGCACCTGGGTGGCTCAGTCAGTTAAGCATCTGACTCTTGGTTTTGGCTCAGGTCATGATCTCATATTGTGGAACTAAGCCCTCCATTAGGCTCCGTGTTGAGCGTGGAGCCTAGCCTGCTTGGGATTTCTTTCTCTCCTTCTCTCTCTGCCCCTCCCCTGTACATGCTTACTTGCTCTCTCTCTCTCAAAATAACTAAAAAAATAAACATTAAAAAAATAACAATGGGGTGCCTGGATGGCTCAGTCAGTTAAGCATCCGACTTCAGCTCAAGTCATGATCATACAGCTTGTGAGTTCGAGCCTCACATTGAGCAGCCTGGAGCCTGCTTTGGATTCTGTGTCCCCCACTCCCTCTTCCCTGCTCGTGCTGTCTCTCTCTCTCTCAAAAATAAATTTTATAAAATTAAAAAAAATTTTAATAAATAAATAAAAAAACAGTAACATTGGGGTGCCTGGGTGCCTCAGTTGGTCAAGTGTCCATCCGACTTTGGCTCAGGTCATGATTTTGCAATTTGTCAGTTTGAGCCCCACATCAGGTGCTGCACTGACCGTACAGAGCCTTGCTTGGGATTCTCTCTCTTCTCTCTCTGTCCTCCCCTGCTCTCTCACACTCTCTCTCAAAATAAATAAACTTTAAAAAAAAAAGAACTTTTTACTGTTGTATATTTGGTTGCAAGTAAGATCTTTACTTAAAAAAAGGGCCCTGTTGCTTAACGAAAAAAATTAGAAAGGAAAGAAGAAAACCACTGGTCTAAAGAAGTGACTGTCAATGGGGGCAGAGGGAATCTGCCACCCAGGAGGCATGTGGCAATGCAGCAGACATTTTAGTTTTTTGAATTTTTTGTTTTTAGTCTAAATTATTTCTCTCCTCAGTTTCCAACATTTTCAACTGAATTCTCCATAAACCTGCAAGCACTTAAAAAAATCATGAAACATTAAAAAATAGTCCAAGGCTTTTCATTTTTTGCAGACTTGAAGATATTCTAGTTCTCATAGTAAGTTTCTAGGAGGTATGAGCTCTACCTGCAGTATTTCAAAGAAATAATTTAACTTTCTCTAGGTTTTTGGTTTTGTTTTTTTTTTGTTGTTGTTGTTGTTTTTTAAGTTTATTTATTTATTTTGAGAGTTGAGGGGAAGGGGCAGAGAGAGAGGGAGACAGAAAATTCCAAGCAGGCTCCATACTGCCAGCACTGATTCTGACGTGGGGCTCGAATTCACGAACTGTGAGATTATGACCTGAGCTGAAACCAAGAGTCCCAAGAGTCGGATGCTTCACCGATGGAGCCACCCAGGCGCCCCTCTCCAGGTTTTCTGATAGGAAAATTCACTTAGGCATGCCTCCTGCAGACATTCTGGTTGTCACACTGGGGGTGGGTGCTCTTGGCATCTAGAGGGTGGAGGCCAAGGATGCTGCTCAACAGGCTACAATTCACTGGGCAGCCCCAACAAAAGAATGATCTGGCCCAAAATGTCAGTAGAGTCCAGGTGGAGAAACCCTGTTCTAAAGGAAGGACTGAAGGAGAGAGATCAGAAATAGACACACTATTAAGATTATCATCCAAAAAAGATGAGGACTGGGGGTACCTGGGTGGCTCAGTTGGTTAAGCCTCTGACTCTTGGTTTCAGGTCAGGTCATGATCTCACAGTTTCGTGGATTTGAGCCCCATGTCAGGTTCTGCACTGGCAACATGGAGCTTGCTTGGGATTCTCTCTCTTTCCCCCTCTCTCTGCCCTTCCCCTACTCAGGCTGTCTCTGTCTCTCTCAAAATAAATAAACTTTAAAAAAAAAAATGAGGACTGGGATAAGGCAGTGGCTCTGACAGAGGCATGAGAGACACCATCCTTAAGCCCCAATCAGCAGAAACACTGAGGCCTTGTCCCATGTGAAGAAGAGACACAGGGATTTTTCTACAAACAGAGAATGCCAGGTACAATGCTGTCTGCTATCGTCTGTGGGAGTTGGAAATAGTAGGAGCTGGGGATAATAAAAATAAGTCCTTCAAAATTTGCTTTTATTTTCTTTCACTCTAGACTGTTCTTATGTTACTGCCACTGCTTTAAATGTACAGAGGCTCTAAGCAAATGTTAGAACTTTAGTTTCCACATTTTCTTGACAAAAGTTTTCATAGTAAGAACTTAACAGATGTGAAGAGAAAATGGCAAGGAAGTTATTCAACTGTGAATCAAGGTTACACCCACCTGTGGTTTATCCAGTGAGGAATATTATAGTCATCGCCCAGCCGAGAATCACGAGGTGCACTTCGATTATGTAGCTGGAAGGGAAAAAGCCAGTGCACAGATCAGCTAGAAAACAAGTAGGATGTGGAACTGCTCCAACTGTTCTGTTTTTAAGTATTCTCAAGATCACTCTAGGCCAGTACTAGAGACTGGCCTTTAGTAAGCAATCCAAAATTGTATTACCTTGAACAATGGGACAGCATGTAATGGTTGCTCCCCCATGCACACCAAGTCCACACCAATTCCTAAAAAAGAGAAGACAAAAAGAGTTTGGGGTGGGGGTGGGAAGAAGTAGAGATAAGTGTCCCAATCTATTAACAATATTATTTAACTAAACAAAACCGACTTCCCATCCTAAGATTTATAACCTCACAGGGCTGCCTACACAGCAAAGAAGAAAAGAGATGCATTTTGTTTGTTTCTTCTTTACCAGGTCTCATCACACCTGACATTATTCAGTGCTTGACAATTAGCCTTGGACTGCTTTGTAGATCATGATTTGTCAAAAGGACAACCCAGGCCTCTATTGCTAAAGTTTCATGACCAGAAAGGAAAAGGAATCTTGAAATTTCAGTAAGACAGCAAAACAATCCATACCATTTAACAGAGCTTCTTAATTGACAATCCAGGATTTACACTCCACCCCCATCTTTTGGAAGCCCAAATTTAATGGAACCAGAATTACAAATTGGGAAAGCATGGCACACCACAGAGGGAGGACTAGATCATACAATCTGATGGTAGTCCCCAAGATGGGCTGATGACACACTGGTTCCTTGAAACGATCCCTCCGAAGAGCTCTCCAGTGTCAGATATGTTTGGAAAACTCTGAGTACCTGTTACACCCATTAGAGATAAACAAGATACACTAACAAATTAAAACCTACAATTAGGGAATCTGCCTAAACTGTTTATGACCCAACATTTCCTTAACCGATTTGACCACAGAACGCTTTTTGTCCCCTAACATTATTCACATCCCCAGGATCTCCGATGCACAGAGCCAGGGAAAGCTCAGAGCTCTAAGGTAAGTGAGGCTATAAACACTCAGAGACAGTGCAAACCAGGGAGCATTACCATTATCTATCATTCGCTGCTTGGTCAAGATCATGAGTAGACGGTCCACTTCAAACACACCCACCCCAGGTGTGATCACCACAGACATCTGCCCAGTTCGGTCAAAGTTGCGGTTGATGTAGTGCTTGTCAAACACTTGAAAGAAAGCAAAAGTTCTCCAATGCAGATGTTACAGCTTTTCAGAAACCAGCCACTTGCAAGCCTCTCTATGCCCTCAGACTATTTTGTCCATGTTTCTATTGCAGCAATTGCAGTTCTGACCTGAATTCTAGTTAGCCGTGTGCACATCTTCCTTTCCCCTTCTACATTAAGAACTGCTTGAACACAAGACTATGCCAATGTTGCCTTTGTTAACACCCCTCATTAATGCCTACTACTTGCCTTGTGTTGTCTTAAATGCTCAAATTTCATGACTTTAGTTTAAACAATCCATAAATGAGTCTGTACTGAAACTGACAAAAATATTAATTTTTAAAAAATTTTTTAATGTTTTATTTATTTTTGAGAGCAAGAAAGAGACAGAATGTGAGTGGGGAGGGGCAGAGAGAGGGAGACACAGAATCTGAAGCAGGCTCCAGGCTCTGAGCTGTCAGCACAGAGCCCAACGTGGGGCTCGAACCCACGAACTGTGAGATCATGACCTGAGCCAAAGTCTGACGCTTAACCGATGAGCAACCCAGGTGCCCCTACAAAAATATTAATTTAAGACAATATTCAAAAGAATGGACAAGAAACTTGGGGTGAATTTGTAAATTTGGCAAGCTAATTTTTATTTCTGTCCTGTACAATCCTTACTTTGGAAAACCAAACATATTCCAATATGAAAAAAAGATTTATAAATAAAAGACTCCATGCTTGGGCTGACTGACATGTCATGATGACATCATGTCATGATCTCACAGTTCATGAGTTCAAGCCCCTCCTTGGGCTCCATGCTGACAGTGAAAAGCCTGTTTGGCATTCTCTCTCTCCCTCTCTCTCTCTCAAAATAAATAAACTTAAAAGAAGGGGAAGGGCACCTGTGTGGCTCAGTCTGTTAAGTGTCTGACTTTGACTCAGGTCATGATCTTATGGTTCGTGAATTCATGCTGACAGCTCAGAGCCTGAAGCCTGTTTCAGATTCTGTGCCTGTCTGTCTGTCTGTCTGTCTGTCTCTCTCTCTCTCTCTCTCTGCCCCTCCCTAGCTTGCACTCTCTCCTAAAAATAAATAAACATTAAAAAAAATTTTTTTAAATACAAAAATAAAAAGACCCATGCTTTAGAATTGCCAGCACGGGCAGGTTATACGTGTGAAGTGACCACACATCATTACTTCCACCACTGGCGAGTGTCAATGGATGCCTAACCAGAGCTGAGCCAATCAGACTCTCTGCTGGGAACATGGAATTCTGAACAGAGAGCAGAGAGCTGACAGCAGAGCTGGGAGCTGAACACTGCTCCAGGAATACCTGCTGCTGCAGTTCCTAGAGCCACTTTGGTCCCCACCTTCTTCAGCATAACATTCAAGCCTTTCCTGACGGCCCACCAGGTCTCTATATCCTAAGAGTAAATTTTTCTTTTTTGCGTAAACCAATTCAGTAGGTTTCTGTTGTTTGCAAACAAAGCATATCAGCTAACACATCCAGGGACAAGCATTTGGAAGAAGTCACACCACACTGTTAAGAAGGTTCCCTCTTAGAAGGGAAATGACAGTAGAGGAAGGAGGGAGATCTTCATTTTTACTTGATATACCTCTGATTATTTGAATTCTTAAAACATGGGTTCCTTTTGTAATTAAAAAAAAAAAAAAGATTTGAGGTGCCTGAGTGGCTCAGTCAGTTAAGTATCCAACTTCGGCTCAGGTCACGATCTCATAGTTCATGAGTTCGAGCCCTCCATCAGGCTTGTACTGACAGTGTGGAATCTGCTTGGGGTTCTCTCTCTCTCTCTCTCTCTCTCTCTCTCTCTCTCTCTCTCTCCCCACCCCTCCCCTACTTGCAGGTATTCTCTCTCTCTCTCTCTCTCTCTCTCAAAATAAACAAAAAAACATTAAAAAAAATTTTTTTTTAAATTACTTAGAAGCAATTGAGGGATAGCATAGAAAACAGTAAGAATACAGTCTGTAGTAAAACAGCCCAAGGAAGATTCCCTCCAGCTCTTTACTCTCAAGTTACCATGAGAAGCAGATGAGAATAGCAAGTTAATTCCCAGTGGAAGATCTAAGAGCTAAATGTTGGCCATTAAAACCATCCAATCAGAAGTTACTTCTTTCAGTTAATCTTTGGAATACATGGGTGGGGAGATCTTCAACTGGGTCTGGGTCTTTGGACATTAGTAAAAAGAAGTTCACAGCCATGTGGTAAACAAGATGCCAGATCACCACGGCTTGTGTCCTTACTCACCATTGAATGACAGATTGATGGCCTCTAGGTAGTTTCCTTGTGCTGAGGTAGAATTATCTCCTTGAGGAAAGCCCTCTGAAGCAAAAGACATAAGAGAAGGAAAAGTATCCCATGAAAGATGAACTCTTAAAGAACAAGTGGAAAGTGTCTGGCTCCATAGGTCCCCCTACCCTGTAGTAGGTATACTATTGAACTTACTGCATATGTAATGAACAATTAGACCCAACTGGAAATAGAAACCTGACCAGAAGCAGAAACTCTGTCCAGCGCTGTGAAAGAAGCAAGCATGAACCTCTCATCTCCCAGCCTCCATCCTACACCTCCTTTCCCTGCTGCACTTTCTGTCATTATGAATGCAGTACCTGCCTGTTCCAGTCGCACCAACACTGGATACTGGATAAAGAGTTTTTTAATGGTCACAAGGAGTGATGTCCACTCTTCTCTCCTCTCATTCTGCACCACCACTCTGAAAGGAATATTGTCATAAAATAGACATTGAGCAGCTATTACATACATCAGGTCTCTCACAGAATTTCAAAAGAAAGGAGAAGATGAGATTTCCAGGGTTAAGGTAATTTATCACATAATAATAAGTATTAAAGCCAAGTGCATGTAACAAACATTAACAAAGACCTGTATTATCAATAGTTATATAGATTGAAAACAAAAAGTAAGAAAATATTTAAAAATTGCCTTGAAATCATATTAATGCCTAGTATTCAGCAGGAACATGAAATCTTCATACAATGAATTATAATTAGGTGGTATATAAGAAGCATAAAATAAAACATCTATATGTAGGTTTTACATATATATCTAATAAACAAATCTATGACAGGGAACTACATTAGTAGAAAGGGATAGGTGAGAATCTGTTTACTGTAGAGCTTGTGAACCTTAAAAACCTTAAAAATACATGTGAATGTATTACAAAAAATAAAAATAAATGTGTGTGTATATATGTGTGTGTGTGTGTGTGTGTGTGTATACATACATACATATAGGTTTGCATGTGTGTGTATGCTAGGAATTTATCCTAAAGAAACATACAGGACCCACAATAGCCAACCCAATATTGAAGGAAAAGAACAAAGGTGGAAAACTAACACTATCCAACTTCAAGACTTAACTATAAAGCTACAAATAAAGCTAAAGATAGTGTGGCATTGGTGAAAGAGTAGATAAATAGATCAATGGAACAGAATAAAGGACCCAGAAACAGAACCCCCAAAATATAATCAGATTTTTTTTTTAATGTTCATTTATTTTTGAGAGAGAGAGCTAGTGAGCACAAGCTGGGGACAGGTAGAGAGAGAGGGAGAAACAGAATCTGAAGCAGGTTCCAGGTTCTGAGATGTCAGCACAGAGTCTGATGCGGGGCTCAAACCCACGAACCATGAGATCATGACCTTAGCCAAAGTCAGATGTTTAACTGACTAAGCCACCCAGGCACCCCAACAGATCTTTGACAAAGAAGCAAAGACAACACAATGGAACAAAGACATTCTTTTCAACAAATGGTGCTGGAGCAACTGGACATCCACATGCAAAAAATAAGAAAAGAAAAAGATTCTAGATACAGACTATACACCCTTCATAAAATTAACTCAAAACAGATCATAGACCTAAATATAAAATGTAAAACTATAAAACTCCTAAAAGATAACATACCAGAAAACCCGGATGACACTAGTTGGGGTGATGACTTTTTTTTTTAAGTTTTATTTACTTGTTTTGAGAGAGAGAAAGTGAGAGAGAGTGTGCGGGTACTGGCAGGAAAGGGGCAAAGAGGGAGAGATAATCCCAAGCACACTCCACACTGTGAGCACAGAGCCTGACATGGGGCTCGACTTACCAACCATGAGATCATGAACCAAGTCAAAATCAAGTTGGACACTTAACCGACTGAGCCACCTAGACGCTCCTAGGGTGATGACTTTTTAGATTCAACACCAAAGCCACAATCCATGAAAGAGAAAAACTGATAAACTAGACCTTATTAAAATTAAATAACTTCTGCTCTGGGAAAGACAATGACAAGAGAATTAGAAGACAAGCCACAGACTAGAAGAAAATGTCAGCAAAAGACACATCTGATAAAGAACTATCATCCAAAAACACAAAGAATTCTTAAAACTCAACAATCAGAAATAAACAACCCAATTTAAAGATGGGCAGAATACCTGAACAGACACCTCACCAAAGAAGAAATACACATGGCAAATAAGCATATGAAAAGATGCTTCACATCATGTCATATGGGGAAATGCAAATTAAAACAGCAATAAGTGACCATTAGAATGGCCAAAATCTAGAACACTGACAATACCAAATGCTGGTAAGGATATGGAGCAATAGGAACTTTGAGTCACTGCTGGTGGGAATGTAAAATAATGGAGTTACTTTGGAAAACAGTTTGGTGGTTTCTTACAAAACTAAATATACTCCTATCATATGATCTAGCAATCATACTCCTTGGTATTTCCCCAAATGAGTTGAAAACTTAGGTGCACACAAAAACCTACACATGAGTATAGAAACTTTATTTATAATTGCCAAAACTTGAAAGCAACCAAGATGCCCTTCAGTAAAGGAATGGGACAAACTGTGATACAACCAGACAATGGAATACTACTGAGTGCTAAAAAGAAATGAGCTATTAAGCCATGAATATTACTTAAATATATTACTAAGTGAAAAAAGCCAACATGAAAAGGTTACATACTATATGATTCCAACTCTAGGACTTTCTGGAAAAGGCAAAACTGTACAGACTCTAGAAAGATCAGTGGTTGCCAGGGGATGGGGGTTGGGGGGAAGGGATAACTGGAACACTAAGGATTTTTAGGGCAGTGAAAATACTCCATAATCATGGAGACATGTCATTATATATTTGTCCAAACCAACAGAATATACAACACCAAGAGTGAACCGTAAGGTAAACTATGGACTCTCAGTGATTATGGTGTATCTGTGTAGGTTCATTAATTGTAACAAATGCACCACTCTGGTGAGGAATGTTGATAATAAGGGGAAGGGCATTATGTATGTGTGGGCACAAGAGGTGTATGGGATATCCCTGTAACTTCTCTCAATTTTGTTATCAACCTAAACAGCTCTAAAAAAAATAGTCAAATTAAAAAAAAAAGACAAGAAACATTCAAAATGCATAACTATATATGTATTTATATAGATACATAGATACACAGTGCTACATAGATCAATTTTAAAATTAGAAAAATATTAAATATCTAACAATAAGGAATTAAATTATGATAAAATTTTAGACTATGACAAACTATTATATAACTACCAAAAATTATATGATTCTCTGATAATTGTTTAATATGAGTAATGGGTATATGAAGGCTCATAATGCTATTCTCTCCACCACAATACATCTGATTTTATTAAAAATAAGAAGCCAGGGGCACCTGGGTGGCTCAGTCGGTTAAGTGTCCGACTTCGGCTCAGGTCATGATCTCACAGTTTGTGGGTTCGAGCCCATGTCAGGCTCTGTGTTGACAGCTCAGAGCCTGGAGTCTGCTTCGGATTCTGTGTCTCCTTCTCTCTCTGCCCCTCCCCAACTTATGCTCTGTTTCTCTATGTCTCTCAAAAAATAAATAAATGTTAAAAAAATAAAATAAAATAAAAATAAGACAAGCCAGGGTCACCTGGGTGGCTCAGTCAGTTAAGCATCTGACTTCAGCTCAGGTCATGAGCTCACGGTTCATGAGTTTGGGCCCTGCGTCAGGCTCTGGGCTGACAGCTTAGAGCCTGGAGCCTGCTTCGAATTCTGTGTCTTCCTGTCTCTACCCCTCCCCTGCTCATGCTCAATGCTCAGTCTCTCTCTCTCTCTCTCTCTCTCTCTCTCTCTTTCTCTCTCTCTCTCAAAAAATAAAACAGGGGCACCTGGGTGGCTCAGTCAGTTGAGCGACCAACTTCAGCTCAGGTCATGATTCCACGGTTTGTGAGTTAGAACCCCATGTCAGGCTCTGTGCTGACAGCTCAGAGTCTGGAGCCTGCTTCTGATTATGTGTCTCCCTCTCTCTCTGCCCCTCCCCCACTCATGCTCTGTCTCTCTCTAAGAAAGAAATAAACATAAAAAAAATTTTTTAAATAAAATAAAAACATTAAAAAAATTAAAAATAAATAAGTAAAACAAGCCAAAGAAACCATCCGATTTTAAAATGGGCTAAACAGAAAAAGATCTGGAGAAATATATATCACAGTATTTATTTTTATTTTTATATTGTGAAGTTTATTTATTTATTTTGAGAGACAGAGAAAGTGAACTGGGGAGGGGCAAAGTAAGAGGAAGAGACAGAATCCCAAGCAGGCTCTGCACCGCCAGCACAGAGCCTGATGCGGGGCTCGAACTCACATACCATGAGATCATAACCTGAGCTGAAACCAAGAGTTGGACACTAAACCAACTGAACCACCCAGGTGGTTCACACAGTATTAAAAGTACTTCCCTTTGGATTGCAAAATCAGACAGAGGGTAAGATAAAAAACAAAAAAAGATGAAAAAATTAGCTAAGAAGATGAATATATAACTCATAAAAGAGAAATACAAAGGCCAATAAGTATAGGAAAATATTCACTCTTGGTAATAAAAGAAATGACTATTAAGACTCAGTGAGATAACTTTTTTCCCACTCCAATTGGGAACGAGTCAGAAAAAGGAAGAAAATAGTATTCAGTATTGATAAAAAAAAGAGAAATAACATGGTTACTGGGAAAACAGGATTTTTCACTTCAATGTTTTTGGAGGGCAATTTGGCTATAAAAATGAAAAGTCTGAACAAAAACAAAGTATCTTTGACCCCATACCTCCATTTCTGGGAACTTATCTTAAGTGTATGCTGAAGGTTATGCCAAGTTATAAGGGTATAACTAAGGTCATCAGGTTATGCTAAGATTATAACTAAGGTTATGCTTACAGACTGTAAGATCATTCATTGGTAGAACTTTGACAATAGTGAAAAATTGAAAATCACCTCAATGTTCAATAATAGTTGGCAATCAAATGAAATGTCTACATAGCAATAAAAATGATGCTGTGGAAGTAGAATATTTGACATCAAATGGCATTTGTGATATAGTAGGTGGAAAATGCCAGTTTTTTATTTTATTTTATTTTATTTTATTTTATTTTATTTTATTTTATTTTATTTTTATTTTGTGAGAGAGAGAGAGAAAATGTGTGCAATTTGGGAAGGGGCAGAGAGAGAGAAGAGAGAAAGAGAATCCCAAGCAGGCTCTTCACTGTCAGCACAGCGCCAGATGTGGGGCTCAAACTCACAAATCACGAGATCACAACCTGAGCCGAAATTGGATGCTTAACCAACTGAGCCACCCAGGAGCACCCCCATGCCCTGGAAAATGCCGTTTCAAAAAAAAGCATGGGAGTCTGTAATGACATCTCTGTGAAAACTGTTTTTTGTCTCTGTAAACAGAGAAGTGGGTTTGATGATCTCAGGTGATGATGACTGCATCTGGGAGGTGGAATTTAAAGTGTTTTGAATTACTCTTAACTATACTTTGTGATTTTCCTAAAATAAACCTATATCATTTTTATAGAAGGAAAAACACAACCAAAGCTTCTTTTGCTATAAAAAAATGTTGTGGATGACTTTTTAATGATGTGGGGAAATTTTTTTTAAGTTTATTTATTTTGAGAGGGAGAGAGAGGGAGAGAGAGGGGACAGACAAAATCCCAAGCAGGCTCTGTTCTGTCAGCACAGAGCCCAACACGGGGCCCAATTCCACACACCCTGAAATCATGACCTGAGCCAAAACCAAGAGTCTGACACTTAACCAACTGAGCCACCCAGGCACCCTAGGAAATTTATATTAATGATATATTCATATGCATATATAAATCTACATTCATAACTCATACATTCATGTTTTATATAATGTTTTAATATGTCCATAATTATATTCAAATGAATTCATACTCATTATGTACAAATGGCTTCATGTACTCTTAAGCCACAAGAGCTCTCAAGGGTCCAGGAATCAGGGGTGCATGGCTAGTTCAGTTGGTAGAGTATGCAACTCTTGATCCTGGGGTTGTGAGTTCAAGCCCCATGCTGGATCTAGAGATTACTTAAAAAATAATAATAAAAAGGTTCCAGGAATCCACTGAAGTGTTTTAAAGAATTTATCAGTGTAAAGGGATAAATGGTAATAATTTTGGGGGAAGAAATGGCCCATCCTTTCATGAAATTCTCACAGGGATACAGGACCCAAAAGAAGATCAACAAATAATTTAAAGTAAGATCAGTATGGGGTTGAAGAATACAGTGGTCAAAAGCACAGACTCTGAACTAGACTGAGTCAACTGCATCCTCTGTCACTTAATCCTCCATGGGCTTTGGATAAGTTAAACTCTGTGTCCAAGTGTCTACATCTATAAAATGAGATGAGTAACTATCACAAGGAATGTTGTGATATTTAAATGAAACAAAGATGCCTAAATTGCTTAGAATCAGGCCCCGTACATAAGTCCTGAATACAAATGATAATTATTACCATCTTATTTTCACCTCAATAGTGAAGCCACTATTATTTTCTATCTTGTGCTCTTTTATAGATTTTTCAAAATTTCTACAACAAAGATGCATTATTTCTTCAGTGATATAAAAAGGTAATCCAACAAGTGATAAAGGAAATACAGTTGTCCCTTAAACAACATAGGGGTTAGAGGCAGTGATGTCCTTGCCCTGTGCAATAGAAAATCTGCGTGTATGTTTTGACTCCCTGAAAACTTGACTGGAAGCCTTACTGATAACTTAAACATTAATATATTGTCCATTAATACATTGTGTATGTTATAGGTATTATATATTATATTCTTACAATAAAACAAGCTAGACAAAAGAAAGTGGTATTAAGAAAATCACAAGTCGGGGGGCGGGGGGGAGGGCCTGGGTGGCTCAGGTGATTAAGCATCTGACTCTGATTTTGGCTCACATCATGATTTTGTGGTTTGTGAGTTTGAGCCCCAAGCTGGGCTCTGCACTGGCAGCGTGAAGCTTGCTTGGGATATTCTCTCTCTCTCTCTCTCTCTCTCTCTCTCCCTCCCTCCCTCCCCTATTTGTACTCTCTCTCTCTCAAAATAAATAAAGAAAAAATAAAAAAGAAAATCATAAGGAAAATACCTTTATAGTACTGTCTTGTAGCTATCAAAAAAATCCACATGTAACTGGATCCGTGCAGTTCGAACCCATGTTGTTCATATTGTAAAAACAAACACAAAAGATTAAGCTAATAATGATGCATGATTCTAGGAAGAAATCTGGATCAGGAAAAACATTTCAATAAGGAATATTAGGACAATTGGCAAAATCTTACATTCTCTTACAAAGTCCTTGGTCCTTAAAAGATGATAATGAAGTAGAAGATAATCATGTGTCTACTAAATGTTAATAATTGGTAAATCTAGGTGAAAAGTATACAGATTCATCATATTCCTCTTTCAATGTTCTCATAATTGAAAAGATTTTGAAATAAAAAGTTAAAAAGGTTACTCCAAAAACAGCCTTAAGAAGTTTCATAATTTGTCACTCTTTGGTGCTTATCCACAATTTACGGTTTTTTAAAAAATATATATAATTACTAAAGAATATTTATTCTTTAGAAATGCTATTACAAAGTTGAGAAGGGAGAGAAAAATACAAATTGGCATTTGGTGTTGGCTTCAGACTTAGGAGGGAACTAGCTACAAAGAAATATGTTTAGGGCTCCAGGTTGGGAGGGAGGGGAGAGGATTGGCCATCTGACACAAAAACTAAACCCACAAAGTAAACTGTTACTGTAGAACACAAAGACATTGTATTTCAGAGTTTAAGATAGGAAGGGAAACTAGCAAAGGGTTCCTCCTCTGGGTTACAGAAGGAAACAGTCTAAGGAAGCAAGACTGAACCAATGACAGAGTAGTGCATTTGAGAGAAGCAGTCTCTAAGGGCTTTAACAAGTATAGTTAGTTGATGAAATGTGCTCAGTTTCAAAGGACTTGTTTGTTTGTTTGTTTTTAAATTTTTTTGATGTTTATTTATTTTTGAGAGAGACAGAGACAGAATGAGAGTGGGTTGGGGCAGAGAGAGAGGGAGGCACAGAATCTGAAGCAGGCTCCAGGCTCCGAGCTGTCAGTATAGAGCTTGACGTGGGGCTCGAGCTCACGAGCTGTGAGATCATGACCTGAGCCAAAGTCAGACGCTCAACCGACTGAGCCACCCAGACGCCCCTCAAAGGACTTGGTTTTTACTTTAACATAAAATGTTGGTTACTTCAGGCAAGAATAAAATAATCCATTTAAAATCTACAAAGCAAAAGTGTTTCTTTTTATTTTTTTTAACGTTTATTCATTTTTGAGAGAAAGTATGAGCGGAGGAGAGGCAGAGAGAGAGAGAGAGAGAGAATCCTAAGCAGTCTCTGTGCTGACAGCAGACAGCCCAATGCGGCGCTTGAACTCACAAACCATGAGACCATGACCCAAGCTGAAGTTGGACACTCAATCGACTGAGCCACCACCCAGGCACCCACAAAAGGGTTTTTAAAGTCTGTTTTGAGATCCACTCTAGCTTCCACCTGAAGCGCCAAGAATCACATAATAAACTTCTCCACAGATCTGAGAGTTTAAAAGATCAAGGGCCTTCAGCTCCAGGCCCAAGTGCAACCCATCCGACTGTATCTACTACGCTTCTATCATCTCACAAAGCATTCCCTTATTCAGGGTCACTGTCAGCACATCTGGACTGATGAGCATTCCTGATAAGTCTTACAAAAAAGGTCCAACCTAAATCCCATCAAGTCTTTAGAGAGGGCTTCTCAACCTCAGTACCATTGTTACCTTGGGCTAAATAACTTTGCAGCGGGGGCTGTCCTGTGAGCACTGCAGGATGCATAGCAGCATCCCTGGCCTTTACACAGTAGGTATCAGTTGTACAACCTCCCCTTCCTACCTATCCTATACCATTTTGACCAAAAGGAAAAAGAAGTCTCTAGACACTGCCAAATGCCCGGGGTGAGTGGAGAGGGCAGCTAAATTGCCCCAGTTGTAACCTCTGATTTACAGAAAATAAGTACCACCACAAGGATGCAATCAGACAAATCCAGAAGGGGTCCTCCTTAGCCTCCCTACTCAAAATGGGGTACAGAAACCAACATATGCAAGCATAGAAACTAGTTAGACATGCAGAATCTCAGGCCCACCCCAGGACTCCTGAACTGATTGGACTCAGCACAATCCCCAGGGGAGGTTCATAGGCACACGGAAGTTTGGAAAACATAGTACTACAGAACTACCAACTCAGAGTCTTCAACATGTCACATGTTTGGGGACAAAAAGGAAGGGTGAAATTGCTTTAGATTAAGACTTAACAGGCAGATTAAACAGAAGTTATCAGAGAATTAATGAAACCTAAATATGTACTAGACATTAGATGATATTATAGAATTGACTTTGTCCAATGTGACCATGATATTGTGGTTATATGTGAAATCAACCTATCTTTTAGATATGCATAAGAACAAAATGTCATATTTATAATTTACTTTAAAATAAAATGTAGCCAAAAAACAGATGAAGCAAATGCGGCATAATAATAGCTGTTAAATCTAAGTGTTGGGTGTGTGAATTTATTATATTATTTGTTCTTCTTTTCTGTGAGTTTGAAATTTTTCACAGTACAAAGTTTGAAAAGTCTAAATGCAATGTGGTAACCTGGATTGGATGCTGGAATGAAAAAAGGTACCTAAAGTGGGAAAACTGATGAAATATGAGAACTGTCTGAACTCAGTTAATAGTACTATACCAGTGCTAATCTCATAGTTTTGACAAATGTACCATAGTTAGGAAATATTAACAGGGAAAACTGGGTGAAGGGTATATGTGAACTCTCTGTGCTACCTTTGCAACTATTCTGTAAACCTAGTATGCCAAAATTAAAGGGTTACTTTTTTTTTTAAGTTAGGAAAGAAACAGCCAAGAAAAGGGGGGGGGGGGGTGGGCATAGCAAAGCCTCAAACATACTTATAAAAGTCTTCATAGTACCGTCCCTTGTGATCCTGTCGAATTGAGGCTCGGTTTATTTCAGGAAATTCATCTGAAAAAGAGAAAACAACACATGTAGATCAGGTTGAGAAGAGAAATTCACAGTTTATCTGCTCCTCCTTCTGGGTTGAAGATTTGCATTACCAAAATAAATGAACAAATGAATGAATGAAATTATATCAAGTTGGCTTTAAGATGAATCATGGCCCACAGACTTCTTGCATCCACTAATGGACTGTGCTGTTTTCCATTTTACCCTACGCTCATTAGAGAAAAAGTGGGAAAGATGAGTGGGAAAGATGAAAAAGGGAAAGATGGTAAAGAATGGATGGAAAGCTTAATAAAAAGAACTATAGGGGGCGCCTGGGTGGCTCAGTCGGTTTAGCGTCCGACTTCAGCTCAGATCATGATCTCACGGTTTGTGAGTTCAAGCCCCATGTCAGGCTCTGTGCTGACAGCTCAGAGCCTGGAGTCTGCTTTGGATACTGTGTCTCCTCCTCTCTTTGCCCCCCCCCCCCCATACTCATGCTCTTTCTCTGTCTCTCAATAATAAACATTAAAAAAAAATTTTTTTTAACTGTTAGCATTAAAAAAGGAACTGTAGGAGAAAGACTTACCAAGAGATTTTGCATCATAGAAAGTTCTAGAAAATAGGACCACTGTCACTTCATGACTACAGTTCTTCTCCTAGGAATGAGTAGAGAAAAAGCAGCTCAAGTTTATTTCATTCACTTCATGATGAAGCAGCCTGCATTAACATAATATTCTCAATTCTAGGAGACTCAGTGGCAGCACACTGTATTGGATGATGTCACATCATTGTAGGTTGCATGATGCAGTGAACAGAGCACTGCTGGAGTGAGAAGATGCAGGTTGAGTCCTGGCCCGGAAATTTACCACTATGTAACCTTGGGCAATAGTCCCAGGAATGCAAAAAGTGCTTTGAAAACAGCAAATCATCAATACGTATGGGTCACTATCTCTGTTCTTGATTTGGCATGAACTAGATGAACCCAATATCAAAGGATCATGCTATTTGTACCTGCTTCATGGTGTTTTTAAAATTTCTTCAGAACCATAGTTTAGGAACAAGAACAGAACGCATAGTGCTGAATGTAAGAATCAAATACACCCCCCACATCCTACCACTGTCATAAAATCAGGGTTGGGAGCTGCTCAAGATGCAGCAGTTGAAGCCAAGGTGTCATAGTACCTTTGGATTGAGATGGGGACTAGTGAGAATAAACATTTCCATGGAGTCTGGAAATCAACATTCTGGAAACAGGGTGTTTACAGATAGCATGAAATGTGGCTTGCACCAGTAAGCCAGCAAGCCCAGTTTCAGTTCCTCCCGGATCTTCGAAGATGAGTGCTTCCACTGACCAACCCCATCTCTAACCCACCATGTTAACTGACTACACAATTCAGCATTTACCATGTAAGGTATATATACAACATGATGCACATAACATGCCACCTTATATTCCCCCATGGATATATCTCAAGTGGACAGAAATTCCTAAATACAAGCAACAGCACCAAGAGCAGAGTGCTAGGAAACAGCAAATCTTCATTAGTCACCTACTAATTTATTGGATGCCCAGTGCTCCAAACTCAACTCCAAATTTATCTTACTTTGGTGTAAGTGATAAATAAGGATAAATGCCTTACAATGATTGGACTGGTGTGGGTATATGAGCCTCTCAACTCATGTGACAGTGGGACTAACATACAACAGGTGGCATGGCCTGGGGTAATAATACAGACAGGATAGCACAGAGGCCACGATCTCAGGGTAGCTCTGGGAGAATGGAGGGCACCAGATGAGAATCCTCATTCTGCTTTCACATGCTGTTGATCATGGTTATCCAACTTCACTGAGCTGTACTTTTCCTACCAGTATTAACAGGAGCAAGAGGATTGAGTGAGATAATGTAGGCAAAACACATACCATGATACTAGTTATGTCAAAATACTCAATGAATGTTAACTGGGACTACTACTATTATCCCCACCCCTACTATATTTTGGGCTCTGAAATGAATTCATGAACTCCCATGCTCAATCCTGCTGTCCACAGTGTTAGCTGTAAGTTATTCAATAGGAGGCATAAAGAACAACCGGGGTGCCTGGTGGCTCAGTTAGTTGAGTGACTAACTCTTGATTTTAGCTCAGGTCACGATCTCACCGTTTGTGGGATCAAGCCCCATGTTGGGCTCTGTGCAGCACAGCACAGAGCTTGATTGGGATTCTCTCTCCCTTTCTCTCTGTGTCTTCCCTGCTTGCTCACTCTCTCTCTCTCACTCAAAATAAATAAACTTAAAAAAACTGTAAAAAGGTATAAACAACGTTCACCTTCACCAAATATCATTAAATCAATACAGAGTGGCTACAGAAAGTTATTTTAATTCATTTTCAAGTTCCTGCTTTAAAACCAAGTTCTTGACTTTAAAAAAATTAACAAATCCTAAGAGTGAAGTCCTATAAACTAATGACTAGGCCTATGCCAAACCCTACCCCTATATCTAATCAAAAGTCCATTCATAGACTGTAGGGTGAGGGAACATCTAAGGGACACTGAGCCAGACTTGAAATGGAGGTTTTCACACACCCAATACTGAAATGGCCACTATGTGGTCCAAGGTGACCATTATTTAGTCCATCTCAAACTTTAGCCCCTGTACTCAGGCAGACACAAAGACCCCATCACTGTTAAGCCACATGACTGCAGAAGCCTCCTGGCTGGTCTGCTTAATTCCATGTGTCACTTCACCACACTGCTCCTGGCCACTTGGACTACTCTTTCCTCAAATTCTCCCCAGCTTTGATCATATTGACCACTTGCTTGAGAATCTTTAATAGTTCCCACACTTCCTGTCAAGTCCAAACTGCCTGGCTTGATGTGACCCCATCCTTTGAATCTATCTTACTACTTAATTATTCCCTACACTAACCCTCTGTGAAGTTGCCTAAGACCATACCCTACTCTCATGCTCATCTACACCCTTTTGTTCAAACTGTTCATCTGACATACCCTCTCCATCTTCCTTTCCAACCATCCAAACCTTCCTCAGTCTTCAGGTCCAAATTCAAAAGTAAATAAAATTCTAAACCCTAAAACATATGGCTTTCTATTGTTTCAAATATGTAGATGCAAGCTCCCCAGCAGATCCGTAAGTTCTCTGAAGGCAAGCGTCATCTATTTCCATACCCTTCACAGCTGATGGATAGTGCCCCCATACTGCTGAGGTAGGAAGACGGTACTTAGATTCAACTGAGACCTTACTACGTACAGATGCTTTAAAACACCTTGTGAGGCAGGGACTATTATAATCTCTATTTTGCAGAAAAGAAAACAGAGGCTCAGAAAGACTGACTACTTCTCCAAGATTAAAAAAAAAAAAAAAAAAAAAAAAAAAAAGCTAATCAGAGCAGAATCATAATTTTAAACCCTGTCCATTTTTATCCAAATCCCATGCTCTTTGCCACAACATAATGTGACCTCAAATAGCTCTCCTACATTAGGTCTTTGATCCCCCTTGAGTTAATTTTTGTATATGATGCAAAGTAAGACTCCAAGTTCATTCTTTTGCATATGGATATTCAGTTGCCTCAGAACCATTTGTTGAAGAGACTCTTCTTTCCCTCATTAAATGGACTTGACATCTTTGTCTAAAATCAACTGACCACAGATGTATCGATTGATTTCTTGTACTCTCAATTCTATTCCATTGATTTACAAATCTATCTGAATGCCAGTACCACATGGTTTTGACTATTTTGGCTTTGTAGTAAGTTTTGAAATTACGAAGTAAGAGTCCTCCAACTTTATTGTTCTTTCTCAAGGTTGTTTTGGCTATGCAGGATCCCTTGCAATTCTTCATAAATTTTACAATCAGCTTTTCCATTTCTGCAAAAAAAGGCCACTGGGATTCTGATAGGGACTGAACTATAGTTTGAGTAGTATTGCCACTTTAACGGTATTAAGTCTCCCGATCTATGATTATGGGTTGGTTCTTTCTCACTTATTTAGATCTTTATTAATCTCTTTCAGCAAGGTTTTATAGATTTTAGCAAACAAATATTGCACCTCCTTGGGTAAATTAATTGAAAGTATTTTATTCTCTCAGATGCTCTTGTATATGGAATTTTTTTAAGTTAATTCTCTTTTTAATTTTTGTTTTAATTTTATTTATTCTGAGAGAGAGAAAGAGAGTGAGTGGGGAAAGAGCAGAGAAAGAGGGAGATAGACAGAATCCCAAGCAGGCTCCTCACCAGCAGTGCAGAGCCTGACACAAGGCTCGAATTCACGAACCATGAGATCATGACCTGGGCCAAAACCAGGAGTCAGACACCCAAGCAACTGAGCCACCCAGGTGCCCCAATTTAATTCTCTTTTTAAAATTTAATTCCTTGGGGGAGCCTGGGCGACTCAGTTGGTTAAGTGTCTAACTCTTGATCTCAGTTCAGGTCATGATCTCAGGATTGCGAGTTCAAACCCCCTGTTGGGCTCTGTGCTGGGTGTGAAGCCTACTTAAATAAGTACATACATACATACAATTTATTTCTTTGCTTTTAAATTTCTTGTTCAGAGTGTTCATTGCTGATGAAATACAACTGATTGCTTGTGTTGATTTTGTAACCTTGCAGCTTTGCTGAATCCATTTCTTAGCTCTAATAGTTTTTTGGTGAATTTTTTAGGATCTTCTACATATAGGAGATCATCTGTCAATAGAATAGTTTTATTTCTTCTTTTCCAATACATATGCTTTCTATTTTTTTTCTAGTTGCTGAGGCTAGAACTTCAAGTACAATGCTGAACACCAGTGGTGACAGCAGGCATCCTCACCTTGTTCCTAATCTTTTTTTTTTTAGTTTTTTTTTTTAATGTTTATTTTTGAGAGAGACTGTGTGAACAGGGGAGGGACAGAGAGAGGGAGACACAGAATCCAAAGCAGGCTCCAGACTCCAAGCTGTCAGCACAGAGCCTGACGCGGGGTCTGAACTCACGAGCTGTGAGATCATAACATGAGCCAACCGACTGAGCCACCCAGGCACTCCACCTTGTTCCTTATCTTAAGGAGGAAAGTTTTTAGTCTTTCACCATTGAGTCTGATGTCAGCTGTGGGTTTCTCATAAATGACCTTTATCATGTTGAGGCAGTTAAAGTAATTAAATCTATAGTTTTATCAATTTAGGCTTTAGCTTAGATACTTTAACTAAAGGCAGCTTAGTAGAAACAGTGTATTTCTAAAATCTGCAATGAATAAGTTTATGTAATGAGGTTTACTATATAAAAAACATACCTTCCACTTGGTAAAGAGATCAGCAAGGAAACCATTCACAGCTTTCTCAAAATATAGATCCCCTGAAAAGCAATGAGAAGAGGGTGAAGATTATCTTTATTTCTTGTTCACAATATCTTCTCTCAGTAAAATAGCAGGAATGAGACCAAAGAGAAGGTGGGTTCTGCTGTATCTTAAAACAAGGTCCTAAAAGCCAGATGTATAGAAGTGTTCAACTTAGACTTTCTACCAAGCCAAATTTAGTATCTGCCTAAGAGGCCATGGCTCCAAGGTAACATCCAAGATTGAAACACTTTGATGATTTAAAAATACAGAGTTGGGGGGCCTGGGTGGCTCAGTCAGTTAAGTGTCCAACTCTTGATTTCGGCTCAGGTCATGGTCTCACAGTTCATGGGTTAAAGCCCCAAACTGTTCAAGCTGACAGCATGGAGCCTGCTAGGGTGTCTGTCTGTCTCTCTCGCGCGCCCGCGTGTGTGTGCGCTCTCTCTCTCTCTCTCTGTCTCTCAAAATAAACTTTTTTTAAAAAAGAAAAATACAGTGTTATCTTCAGAATGAGACGAAGAATATATACTAAATGTGAGTATTTCACAATGACGTTCAAAGTTGATTAGAAGAGGACCCTGGGCATTCACTGAATTATCATTTGCAGTTCTTGCTGTTCTTGAGTGACCTTGATGACCCATGGCACAAATTCGCTTATAATTTGCTAAACACTAATATGAAATACATGCACTATAGGGTTGGTGTGTTGGACACAGTATCCACACCTCATAGCAGCTTTTCTTCCCTCTACTCATTACATAGTAATTCTAATAAAATGAGACCAACATGGAGATTTCTCTGAGTGACAGGAAGAGAAATGAAAGATATCAAAGAAAGTGTTGGTTCCTACCCACAGAGTGACTTTATGACTTTTCAACCTATACTTACAGAACAATTAAAGATCTGAGAAGTCAGATTTTCCATTAATACTGTACAGCATTTCATGGAATTCACCAAATAAATAAATGTCTGTGTGTGTGTGTGTGTGTGTGTAAAAAATTTACTTTCAATATATTTATTTTCGCATTTGAGGATTTATAAAGATCTCAAGATACATTTTTAGAGAATGTCAACATCTTGCTATAAAATGATACCAACTTGGGGGAAACCAGATATATCTACCCAATGGCAGCTACAACCATCACTTAGGGACAGTACCATAAATATCGAAATCCCACATTTCACAGCTCATCTGAATAAATATGTAAACCATAGCCGACGTAGAACGGAACACCACCTGAAATAAACAAAAACATAGTTGCATTAAAAAGCAATGATGTAGTTTCAGTTGTGCAAGAAGAAAAAGTTCTGTAGATTCATTTCACAACAATGTAAATGTACTTAACACTATTGAACTGTACACTTTAAAATGGTTAAGACATGGGGCGTCTGGCTGGCTTAGTCCATAGACCATGTGACTCTTGATCTCAGGGTTCTAAGTTTGAGCCCCAGATTGGGTGCAGAGCTACTTAAAAATAAAATCTTAAAAAATAAATAAAAGAAATGAAATATAAGACAGTAAATCTTAAATGTCTTTAACCGCCCCCCCCCCCAAAAAAAAAACAATGATGGAAGATTTTCTCAATTGTGGCATGAGATTTCTAAAAGCAAGCTTCATCCCTCACATCATAAACTCTGAAGAGAAGATCCTGTCCCTGCCTTTTAGGAAATTATAGTAGAGGATTAAGATGTGCAAAAGACAGCAACATATACGAACATTCCATGAAGGTTCTCATAAGAAACATAGGAGAAAGGACAATAAATCTACCTGGGAAAGAAAAAAAAAGCTCATTACAAATGTAGAACCTGGGCTAAGATATGCCAGTTGATGAGCTGCCAGTCTAATAAATTATAATTCACATCGTACACGCCCTTCATACCCAGACTGCCTCAGGAACTAGGAAGGCTTTCCAGAAGCAAGGAAGCCTGAGAGGAGTGCGGAAGGATGGATGAGTAGCTTGTAAGGGGGGAAGGCAGGATCTAAGTGCTCTAGTCAGGAGAGAGTAGTATGTGCAAAGATACAGAGGCAAGAGAGAATGTGGCATGTTTAAGGAACAGCAAATGGTTCCCAAGGGCAGGACAGGATAGGGTGGGAGGGTTTGGAGGGGAGGGGTACATATGGGAGAAGTGACAAAATGAACTCCAGACTCAACTGCCTCCCCAGATTTCTCCTCTCAGAAGTCCAACAGGTATCTCACAAACATCTTTTCCCAAATGCTTCCAAATGTCTCCTCCTGTCTTTCCCACCTCATAAATGACACCACCAACTGTCTATCGAGCTGATCAATTCTTCTCTTTCCTTTGCTCCTTATATCCAATGCATCAGCAAGTTTTGCAGACTCTATCCCAAAACGCATCCCAAGTCTGCCCACATCTCTCCGTTGCTACAGCTCTAACCTCAGTCCATGCCACAGTCTTCTAACTTCCTAAGCCATTTCTCTGCTTCTATTCTTGCCCCTATAAACAATGCTCTACACAGAGCCAGAGTGGCTACAGCACATACTGTGGATGCCTATGGCACATCCTTTCTTCCTACGTAATGGGAAGCCAACACTATTCCAGGAGGCAAGGGACTATCAAAAGACTAAACCTCCCGGCTTCCTAAGTAGCTCCTCTCTCTTCTACCTGGAATATGAAGTGGTTACAGCAGCTCCAACTGAACCATGGAAGCCCAATCCTGAGGAAGGCAGAACAGGAAGACAAAAAAAGCCTATCTAGATCACCAATAATTGTGACAATGCCATCCTAGCAGTGAATGGCCTACCTAATGACTTATTTTACCAGAGAGAAAAAAGTTGACTTTGCTTGCCATTGCTACTTTAGGTTTTTTTGTTCAACAAAATCCAACTGGATGGCTCTCTGAGCTTGGCCCCAGTTTGTGGCAACATGGTTAAATGCATCACGAAAATCAGAATTGTCGGTAAATACAGGACCTGTTATGGGGCCTCCCTCAGGAAAATCGTGAAGAAAATTGAAAAAAGCCAGCACAAGTACACATGCTCCTTCTGTGACAAAACTAAGATGAAGATGAGTTGTGGGGATCTGGCACTGTGGTTCCTGTATGCAAAGAATAGCCCATGCTGCCTGGACACACAACACTTCTGCCATCACAGCAAAGTCAGCCCTGAAAGAATTCAAAGACCAGTAGAAGTTCCACCATTTGAAACATAACTAGTCTATAACAAAGGTATTAACTTATGTAACAACAACAAAAAAATCCAACAGAATAAGTAATCTTTTGAAAGCCTAATTTGGAAATCACTCCCCCCTTAAAATCCTTCAGCAGATCGTCCTTAGAATACACTCTACACTGGTTACAAGGACCTGCATGAACTGGCTGGAACCAGACCACCTTCATATCGACATCATTCTCCCTATTCATATCCTAGGCTTCTGTCACACTGGCCTCTCACAATTGTTTCTTCTGCCTGGAACGCTCTTTGTCTCAACCTTCATACACTGACTAAGTCTCACCTTTCTGGCACCTTCTCGGAGACACCTCCCTGCCCACCTTTGTAAAGAAGGTCTCTTGTTATTCTCTACCACAATGCCCATCTCTTTCTCTCAGAAGTTTTCATTTATCTCACTTGTTTACTAAGGTGGCCACACTCAGTCTTTCTCATTACCCAATTAATTTCCTTTGGAGTATTCATCATAATCTGTAATTACCACATTTATGGACTGGGTATCTACTTACATCTATCTCCCCACTACAGTGTAAGCTCCTTACTGGGAGGGATCTTGTTTGTGCTGTTTACCTGTGCATCCCCATTGAATGGGAATTCCCCACTCTGAATTCCCCTCTAGAATGAAGGATATTCATGGATAATGTTCTGTACCAGTTTGTTTTTTAAGTAATCTTTACGCCCAGTGCGGGGCTCAAACTCATGCCCCAGAGGTCGAGAGGCATGCTCTACCAACTGAGCCAGACAGGAGCCATTAAAAATTAAGTGTAGGGACACCTGGGTGGCTCAGTAGGTTGAATGTCCGACTCTTTGATTTCGGCCCAAGTCATGATCTCATGCTTCGTGAGTTCAAGCCCCACGATGGGATTCTCTCTTTCCCTCCCTAAAATAAAATTTAAAAAATATATTAAAAACAAAGTATAAAAAAAAAAGTACAGTAGCTGACACACAAGAGGCGCTTCCATATTATTTATTATAAGTGTATGAATAAGGTTGAAGAGGTAAACATACACCAAATTATCCTAGTCTTTGTAAATCATGCTTAAGAGTAATATCTTTTTTTTTAATGTTTATTTATTTTTGAGAGAGAGAGAGAGGCAGAGAGAGAGAGGCAGAGAGTGAGCAGGAGAGGGGTAGAGAGAGAGGGAGACACAGAATCTGAAGCAGGCTCCAGGCTCTGAGCTGTCAGCACAGAGCCTAATGCAGAGCTTGAACCCACAAGCTATGAGATCATGATCTGACCCAAAGTCAGACGCTTAAGCGACCAAGCCACCAGGCGCCCCAAGAGTGAATTTCTAGAGGGGCACCTGGGTGGCTCAGTCAATTAAGTGGCCTACTTTGGCTCAGGTCATGATCTCACAGTTCATGAGTTCAAGCCCCACATCAGAATCTCAGCTGTCAGCACATAGCCCATTTCAGATCCTCTGTCCCCCTCTCTCTCTGCCCCTCCCCAGCACGTACATGCACTCGCTCTTGCTCTCTCTCTCTCTCTTAAAAGTAAACTTAAAAAAAAAAAGAGTAAATTTCTAGAAAACTGGAGAGAAGCAAAACAAGATCACTATACCAATCTATGCCCACTAGAGCTGCAAGAAACTTTAAAAAATCTCACACCAAGTGTTGGAAAAAAATGAAAAACAACAGATTTTTATATATTGCTACTAGGAATACTAAGTGGTCCAAAGAATTTGAAAAAGAGTTTGGCATTATTTTACCTATAACCCATATACTCCTAATTATAGACTTAAAATACAGTATCAAGTACAAAAAAAGCTAGCTAAAAAGGACTATTTTTTTAATTTCACTTTAATAAAGCTTAAAAATAAGCAAAACAAATATACAGTAAACTGTTTAGAGTAACATACGTATGTATTAACACTACGCAAACAAGGAAAAATACAAAAATAAAATTCAGATAGTAGTTACCTATGAAGGCATTGGTTCTCAACTAGGGCCATTTGGTGATTTCTAGAGACATGTCTGGTTGTCGTGACCTGCAGGGCACTACTGGTATCTAGTGCACAGAGGCTAGGGACGCTGCTAAGCATCCCACAGTACACCAGACAGCACCCCCACCACAACACTGCCATTTTGGACCAGATAATTCTTTGGTCTGGAGATCTGTCTTATACATTGTATCATGTTTAGCAACATTCTTCACATAATCCTAGCTGTGACATATAAAAATACCTCCAGACATTGCCAAAAGTCCCCTGGGGAGGCAGTATCACCTTCAGTTCAAACCACTGCTCTCAAGGGAGGCAGAGGATGAGAACAAGGAAGAGCAGACAGGTGGTTTCACCAGCATGGGTAATGTTTACAGTTGTTCAGTTTGGCTTTTTCCAACTGGGATAAAGAACCAAAGAACGAGATTTCCTTTGCAAAGGTCTCTGTTCATGTTTACTGACTGTAATCTTCTACTGAGTTTAACCTTTGCGATGTATTCGTAGGCAAAGAAGCCTGCAGGTTAGACACTACATTTCCACATTTAGACCTCTTTCAGAAGAGAAAATGAAGATCAACCCCAAACTGGACAGATCCAACTATAAAACAGTAGAATTTCAGACATCCTTGACAATATTAAAATATTATCTACCTGAGAAGAGTAGCCATCAGGAGACAAGTTTTTGCTTGTCTCTGTTTTGTCTTTTGAGTTCAGGACTCAGACCTAACAGTATGAATAAACAAAACCACAAACGCATTTTATCAATCTCACCCTGGTATCTTCGCTGATATAACCACACATGACCTTTTCATTCTTGACCCACAGCTCACCAGCCTGTGCCCTGAAAAGATATACATGCAAGAGTTATTACAAGTCTTACATAAACCAAGAAGAAACAGGGATGACTTCAGGGTGGCTCACTGTACTCTCATATTTATCCTCAAATGACCTGGCCAGTTACAGATTTCCAGAAAGCCATGAAAAGATTACACAACATAAAGAATTCTCAGAATGTACTGAATTTGTATGACAGTTCTTAATCTGGGACTCTATAAACAACATGTCATTCTCAGGAGGGATTCAGGAAATCCATGATTTCTCTGAAATCATGCAAAGTTTTCTGGGCAGAGAATTATAACTTTTGTCAAATCTCAAAAGGGTCCACATCACAAAAACAGTTAGGAAGAACTAATGAACAATTTTGCTAATCCCAGCCTTCAACAGTTGTGAAAGTTCTGTGAACTTTCTCATGAACATGGAGTTTCAACAGAAACAAAATCAATCCTAATATCAGAATTAGAAGATAAGCAGTCATGGGGGCATCTGGGTGGCTCAGTCAGTTAAGCATCTGCCTTTGGCTCAGGTCATGATCTATCTCGAGGTTCATGAGTTCGAGCCCCACATCAGGCTCTGTGCTGTGCATGCAGAGCCTGCTTCAGATCCTCTGTCCCCCTCTCTGTGCCCCTCCCAGGAGCTGCTTGTGCATGTGCACACACTTGCTCTCTTTCACTCGCTCTCTCTCAAAAGTAAATAAATAAAAACTTAAAAAAAAATACTTTAATAAAGAAGACAAGCAGTCAGGAGGCATATAGGGACAGGGTTCACATTCAATGGAGGCCATTCTGCTGAAAAGTTTTCATGGCAATTTGGTATTGCATTTGGGGGGCTTAATGTCTTTTCCTCTGCAACTTTTTAAGGGCACAAAATGGACAGACAGTTCAAAGAACATGGCCTTCTGAAGAGATCAGACTTGAGTGGAATGAGTCCCATCAGGAATCTAGGTTCTAAGAGTCACTGAACTAGCTGAATAGCCATGGGGAAATAACTCTGTGAGGCCCAGTGTCCTTATCTTAAAAAAGGAGATAATGACATCTACTTTGTAGAGCTGTTCTGAGAAACCAGATAATGTGGGGAAACTATTCTGGACAGTGCTGGGATAGGAGGTGCTCAAGTAAGTACTAGCAGGTATTTGCATTAGCAAGAACTATACCACTGGTAAATATTAACACAAAATGCTATTCTGGAAAGGAAGTAGTAGCTGTTATCTGAGTACCTCATAATCATCCCTCAACCAACCACTCAAGCCCTTCTCTTCTACCAACCCCAAAGCAATCTCCTGTCTGGCCCTAAGCAATCAGTCCTCATAAAAAAAGAAGAAAAGATAAAATCAAAGCAAGGAAAATGCTGTGTACCATGAGTCACAGGTCAGCCTACCCGAGAAACACTGGACAAATCAGTCAGCCTTACTGGCTTTCCCTCCCACCTGTAAAATGAAGAAAGCTGGACCAAGCCCATGGTTTTTAAAATATGCTTCCCAGGGGTGCCTGGGTGGCTCAGTTGGTTAAGTGTCCAACTTAGGCTCAGATCATGACCTAACAGTTTGTGGGTTTGAGTCCCACATAGGGCTCCTCAAAGCCTGCTTGGGATTCTCTTTCCCTCTCTCTCCGCCACTCCCTGACTCGTGTTTTCTCTCAAAATAAATAAATAAACAAACTTAAAAAAAAAAAAACATTAAAATATGCTTCCCAGCTCTGCTTTCAGCAACAGGGGTGCTTTTTGGCATTCCTCTGCTCAGTGTGTCTGTGAGTGGACAAGTAGCAAGCCTTATCTGAGAAGGCACTTCTGTTTCTTTAACAGAAGGAAGGATGCAATGTTCCCAAGATCTCTGAGTTCTATTAGCAGGAAGTACTCTGCATACAGGCTACTGAATGCTAGATTAACCAGATCTCTAAATGGAGCTCATTGTTACTGCTCTAACTCACCAACTTCTGCTAGTATGTATAGACAAAGTAGTGTTACAAAATTTGGGCTTAGATTCCTGCACCTCCACTCCCTGTGGAGGTCAAGCCACAATCTGAACCAGTTTTTGAAAAATCAGTATATGTGGTTAATAACCCTGCCCCATCCATCTTCTACAGCTCTTGGGAAGATCCAATGAGATACTATAAATGAGAGGACTTGGTGAACTATGAAACAGTTATCATTCCAATGGAAATGGTTCTTTATAACACACAGAGAAAATGCAATCGTGACCTTTGCTCCTAAACCTAAAATCTGCTCTTACCCAAACAGGAATTGAGGTTGGCCCTGAGGTAGCTTCTCTTGTCTTTTCCGCAGATTCAAGGGAAGAAACAGAGCCACTGACAGATGCAAGTGTAAAATCCATATCCCCAGGGCAAAACCCAAGAGTGCACATGGCTTCCTACAAGAGAGGCAGAATGGCACATGGCCAACTCCCAGGAGGGTAAAGGTGACCTGGGGGGCACTAGTCCTTAATTATGTAGCAGCTTGGGCAGGCACTTCCCCTCCCTTTTCTATCAAGTGAGCTGCTGGGAGTCAGTGATCTCCACTATCTTTTACAGCTAAATTTCATCATTCTGTGAATATGAAGTTAAAATAAATGCAGAGTATGGTCGCTGTAGTGTCATCCACACAGCACAACTTTGAACAACCTAAATGTCCAGCAATGGCAGACCAGTTAAGTAAACAGAGTATCATGGAACCATTAAAACAATATTTACAAGGAGTTTTAACTTCACCAGAAATGTTTATATGCTTTTAAGTGGGAAAAAAAGGATACAAAATAGTACACATAGTATCACCATCTAAGTAAAAATACAAGCATGTGTATGTATATATGAAAATAAAACACTAAGGGGAGCCTGGCTGGCTCAGTCCGTAGAGCATGTGACTCTTGATCTTGGAGTTTTGAGTTCAAGCTCCACGATAGGCACAAAGATCACTTAAAAATTTTTTTGGAGGGGTACCTGGGCAGTTTAGTCGGTTAGGTGTCCAACTTCAGCTCAGGTCATTATCTCACAGCTGGTAAGTACAAGTCCCGTGTTGGGCTCTGTGCTGACAGCTCAGAGCCTGCAGCCTGCTTCGGATTCTGTGTCTCCCTCCCTCTTTGCCCTCCCTAGCTCATGCTCTGCCTCTCAAAAATAAACATTAAAAAAAATTTTTTTAATTAAAAAAAAATTTTGTTTTGAGAGAGTGAATGAGCAAGCAGGGGAGGGACAGAGAGAGGGAGAGAGAGAATCCCAAGCAGGCTTTATGCCAAGAGTCAGATGCCCAACCGACTGAGTGACCAGATGCCCCTAAAAAATATTTTTTAAAAGAAAATACTAAAAGATCACACCAAAATTTAAACATGGTTATCTGCACATAGTAGGCTTATATACCACTGTAAATTTTCTTCTTTATACTCTCTGTATTACCCAAATTTTCTAGAATAAATGTTTTCTTTTTAATTATGAAAACTGTTTTGGGCTCTTTTTTTTTTTAATTGTATATAAAATCATATATACTATATGTTCTCAAGCCAAAAAGGGTACTACATTTTGACAGAACTGTGTCAAAATGTTAACAGTGGTTGATTCTGAGTGGTAAATTGTTTCTTTTTCCTGCTTCTTTAATCTGTTTTTCAAATGGTCTACAATGAGCAAGTATTATATATAAAAATATTTAGCATATGCTTGGTATCTAGCATTTGATGAACAAGTGGTACTTAATATTAATTCTATAACTAGGAAAGACATTCCAACCGAATGGCCACCAGAGAATCAAATTCAAATCAGAGAAGATCCCAGATGATCCTCTGCAGTACGGCAGATCCAACAGGAAACCATACACACACACACACACACACACACACACACACACACACACACAATTTTTTTTTTTTAAGTAAAAAAAGAAACCTTAGCTAGTCAACAGTCCCAAAAACTCTATCTGGAAAAATGAGATTTGTTCACAATGAGATCAAATAGACTTCTAAGTCTATCAAATAGGTTTCTAAGTTCCACATTTAAAAAAAGCAAAATGCTAATTTTTAGGAGATCATACAATACTTTTCTTTTAAAACTTTACTTTTTTAAAAAAATACTGATTGCAGTACGGATTAAAGAATACATGGAGAATTTAGTCAGAGAAAATCAAAATGTTTACCTTCGAAGGAAAAATGACATTTCAAAGGCAGGGTCTCAAGGTAATGGAACTGTCTCATATGTCCTTATGTATTAACTCAATTACCGGGTGAAAAGACTAAGTTACAGAAAAATTATTTAATAATTATGACTTTATATAAATAATGACTATCGTTTTTTATATGAGGTCCCAGAGCATCTTCCTTTTTTTTTTTTTTTTTTAATTTGCATGCCTCCATGTAGAAAAAAAAAGTGACTTTTGATTCAGCATAGGAAGACTATAAATAAGTCTTCTGGAGAAATGGTAGATTTTGTGGCTTACATTTAACCATGAATGAGCAAAATATTAGGACAGATCTTTAAAAGTCTAAACCTGATGTTATGTCAGGAGTTTTCATTTCTATATCTGGTACCATATGGATAAGGGCACTTGTGCAGAAAAACAAGAATTGTAAGAATGAATGGCATCTGAGTGGGTTTCTAAACCAGGGCTCAGCTAACTATAGCCTGCAGGTCAAATTCAGCCCATCTCCTATGTCTGTATGGCCCACAGCTAAGAATGGATTTTATATTTTTAAATGTTGAACAAAACAAAAAACTAAGAATTTGGGACAGAGACCTGAGACCCATGTGGCCTGAAGTGCAAAATCTTTACTCTCTGGTCCTTCACAGAAAAAGATTCTAAACCAAACACTTCATTTTGCAGAGTAGACTCAAGAGTCTCCCTGACCTGCCCACATCACCCTGCTAATCACCAGCAGTGCAGGAGTAGATTACAGCTTTCCTGACTCCTGTCCCACCACTTTGGAGACACTAGCTTGTACTGGAAAGCGTGAATCTAGGTTGCATGTCTTGTTTTGCTCGAGGCTTAGTCACTTCGTGGGCTGTGCTTTAAAATCTTCTAAGATTTTTCAAGGAATCTTGACCCTTCAACATTTTTAAAATTTTTTTTTTATTTTTCACTTATTTTTGAGAGAGCAGAGCACAAGTGGGGAAGGGGCAAAGAGAGAGGGAGACACAGAACGCGAAGCAGGCTCCAGGCTCTGAGCTGTTACTATAGAGCCCAACATGGAGCTCGAACTCACAAATCACAAGAACATGACCTGAGCTGAAGTAGGACGCTTAACCGACTGAGCCACCCAGGAGCCCCTTGATCCTCCAACTTTTAAAACGTCCCCATTTGGGGGAAAAAAATAATCCTTTATCTTTTCTTTCCTTTAGGATCAGTAGTTCAGATTAATCAAACAGGTCTAGTTGAGGAAGAAAAGTTCTTTACAAAAAGGATTCTAGCTAACAAAGGTAGGAGAAATGACTGAAGTAGAAAAATCACCCGGGCACCTGGGTGGCTCAGTCAGTTAAGCATTTGACTTCGGTTCGTCATGATCTCTTTTGGTTCATGAGTTCAAGCCCCGCATCGGGCTCTCTGCTGTTAGTGCAGAGCCTGCTCGAGATCCTCTGTACTCCCCTCTGTCTGCCCCTCTCCTGCTTATGCACATGTGCTCTCTGCCTCTCTCTGTCTCAAAAATAAATAAACATTAAAGAAAAAAAAGAAAAGAAAAGAAAATCACCATCTTGCAACAATCATAAATGAGTGAAACCATTAGGAGAAAAGTTGATGGGGAACTTCATAATGGAGGACCAGACTACATCACCAGAACCCACTGGTCAATTCTAGTGCCATTAAAAGTGAGTCAACCAGATGTAAATATGCTTGTGTTATACATAATGAATTTCAGGAAAGAGACCATTTTTTCTAAGAAGGATTTGTTTTTCATTATACACCTTTTTGCACTGTTTGAAGGCCTTATTCTGTGGACAATGTGCTCTTTGAATTAAAAGGCCCTTTTTTGCTCTTCTCCACGAACTGAAATTTAGGGATAATTATAATAAATCAAGAGTCATGCAATATGGTTAAAAAGGCAGCAAACCAGGAACTACTGTGCTAGTCATTTTGTATCTCCAAATATGTTTTTTAATCTGTAAAATGAGAAAGCTTGATTAAATACATTCATCTAAGGCTTTTTCTAGTTCTAAAATTATGAGTCTATGCCTCCTTTATTACAGAATACCACATGGCTTCAGCAACTTCCACTCATCTTAAAACCACTATAGCGCATTTTGGGATTTTTTTCAGTTTGCTTCAGCAACAACAATCTAACATTTTAAGCTATTGTGTATTTTATCATACAGACATCCACATGCCTCCAATGCTGTATGCAGCCCAGTTACTACACTAGATCCTACTTCCGTTTACTAGCTGATAAGTCACGAGTGATGTAATATCTACCTGATGCCAGCAAATTCCACCTTCTGAGTGATATAGGCACATGTGCTGACCTAAGGGAAGACAGAAAGAGAAAGACTATGAGATTCAACAATACATCAAGGCCATAAAAGGTCACAAAGAAAGTCTCCTGCCTTTCTAATTTCTTCTAACAACCCAAGGTTCAATTAATGTGGGAGTAATAGATTTACCCCATAGGGAAACCTGCTGGGGCAGGTATAACAGTAGGTTCTTACGAGTGTGGCAAGTATAGACAACAGTAAGAATAAACGCCTAGGCTCACTAATACACTTATCTTCACACATGTTTGCATATATATCTACATTTACATACTCATTTAATTACAGAACATTGATTTCTTATTTCAGCTCTCAATTTATAGAATGGAACTCTCTCCCATCCAATAAAAAAATGAGCAAACATTTTTTTCTGAAAATATACACTGTATGAAAGAAAATTCTACCTACAATGCGTTGCTTCATAATACTCAAAATGCTTAATAAGAAGAATGTTCAGTACCAGCTCGCAATGAACTGATCATTTTAGGTGGAAAATGTTAATTCAAAATAAAGAAACCAAGAAAACAGGAGCAGGATGTGGCAAAAAGCAGTCTAACCTGGAAGCAACAAAATCTGGGTTCTAGCTTGGTGTCAACCACTGACTGGTTTTTTTGGCTTGGGTAATCACTTACCTTTTCAATCTATTCTCACATCTATAAGTTAATAAATTTATATGGGTAATAAATACCTGTCCACAGGGAGGTGATGTGAACATCTGAAAGCTAAAGTTCCATTCAAATGTAAAACGATATTATAATTTACCATCCAAACAAAAAAATGTGAAGTAAAAATCTATAAACAAGCAAATCAAAGCTCAAAAAAACTACAAAAAGAGAATGGAAGAAGATACACAAAGAATTTACAATAATTATCTATGATGCTGGAATTGGAAAGGATTTTATACTCTTCTCTCCACTAAATCTATCTCTATGAGGAACACGGATTATTAATACAATGGGAAAAGTAAGAGACTTTTTTTTTTAAATCATATCTTACCAAACTTTTCTTTAATCGCCACATATCCCCTCGGCCAATATACTGATCCTTAAAGGTTAATTCCACTAGGTCAAGGGTCACATCCTAAAAGGGATAATCAAATATATCTTTCTGCATTACTCTGCCACACTTCATAGTCTTAAGATAATGCACACTAAGCATGAAGAACCATTTTAGCAAGAAAAAACTACTGGAAGACCATCCAATAACAGAAACCTGACAAACAGAATTTCATCCTGCCAGGAAAGACTTTTGAGCACAGATGATAAGTCTACAACAGATGCTACAACAGCTGTATCATGATTAAGTGAAAAGAGTACCAAAGTAATAATTCTGTGTTTAGTCTTGACTCTGGCACATAAACAGGCCACTGAGCTCTGTGCTTTATTTCTCTAGAGAATGTAAATAGTATCTTATACACAATAATTTTTACCTATTATAACATCATTTCTCATTTCAGAAAAAAAAAAAGAACACATACAAAAATTATAATATTTCAATAGAAAATTTTACTATTAGCTTCACAAGCAGAATATATATAGAATCTTTTTAGGACAAACTTTAAAAAAAAAAAGGTGAGGGCTTTTTTTTTTTTAATTTTTTTAACCTTTGCTGATTTTTGAGACAGAGAGAGAGCGCATGAACGGGGGAGGTTCAGAGAGAGAGGGAGACACAGAATCTGAAACAGGCTCCAGGCTCTGAGTTGTCAGCACAGAGCCCAACGCGGGGCTCGAACTCACGGACTGTGAGATCATGACCTGAGCTGGAGTCGGACGCTCAACCAACTGAGCCACCCAGGCGCCCCGGGTGAGGGCTTTAAATGAAACCTACATAATACCTATAATCTAAATGACCTATATACAATCACATATTTAATAGTCCAACACTATACTTAAGCAACTCATTATTACCTTAGAGACCTAACCTTTAGGAATGGTATTAATCATTCCCAAAAGATATTCAAGTCCAGAACCAAAACGTACCTTAGGGTCTACAACATTCACATAAACATCTTGATAAGGTCTTAGACGGAACACTTGAGTCACGGTCTGGTCCACGCTAATAGTTTCTGAAACAGAAGAAATCTGGATCAGATAACATATTCAAAAGAAGCAAGTTTCTAATCTATAAATATTCATTTGACATGCAACACAAATGATCCTTGGACATGGGCAAGAAATATTCTCTGCCTTCCAGCATCTTAAAGTTTTGAATTCTCTGCTTTTTAGGTGAAGCAAGCAGGTGAAATAAGCCTGAGCCTCTAGCAATTAAAATACGAGAAAGACAGAGGGGTGTCTGGGCCAGTTAAGTGTCTGACTTCAGCTCAGGTCATGATCTCATGGTTCGTGGGATCAAGCCCCACACCGGGTTCTGTGCAAAAAAAATAAAATAAAAAATAAAATAAAATAAAATAAAATAAAATAAAATAAAATAAAATAAAATAAGACAGAAATGGAGACAGAGGAAAATAACGAATTTAAGAAGCAACTTCAAAAAGTTCAAAGAACTGCTGAGGCGCCTGGGTGGCTCAGTTGGTTAAGTGTCCAACTTAGTTCAAGTCATGATCTCACAGTTTGTGAGTTCAAGCCCCACATCAGGCTCTGTGCTGATAACTCGGAGCCTGGAGCCTGTTTCCGATTCTGTGTCTCCCTCTCTCTCTGCCCCTCCCCCATTCATGCTCTGTCTCTCTCTGTCCCAAAAATTTAAAAAAAAAAAAAAAAAAAAGTTGAAAAAAAAATTTTAAAAAATAAATAAATAAAACATTAAAAAAAAAAAGTTCAAAGAACTATGAAAGTTCAGAAGAGGAAGGAGATCATTTCTCACTTGGAATTAAAGTAGAGAAGGTAGATAAGAGAGAAACAAACTTTTCAATGAACCCATACATCTGGTAAATAAAAAACATAACAGGTGGCAGGAAATGGGATGGTGAGGGTAAGGAAGAAACTATTAGGATTTGGATTTTATAAAATATTTCCCCATCATATTGTATTGTAATGGACATCACAATCCTTTAGAATACATTATAATTTTTTTTCTTTTAAGTACTATTTAAGGAATTACTTTATTTGCTATCAATTAACATTTTGGTTCTTTGATCCCCCATGGTAAGGGGATCAGATCCAGAATGAGAAAGTAGAATGGCGGCTCTGCCTCCTCCACTTACTGACTTCAGACAAGCTAATTCACCTCGCTGAGATTAAGTTTCCTCACTCAGTCAAGAGTTGTGTGGGAAGACAAAAAGAAAGAGACATTACAAAAAGCTCTTAGCACAGTGCCTTGCATTTGTGATAGGTAATGATCAATGTTTCTTTATCCTGTCTCACCCAGAGTAGGCACTTCACACACATCTTGTGAAAAAATATTTAGGAAAGCATGCTTTGCCAACAGTTGTTTTGTTTTGTTTTGTTTTGTTTTGTTTTGTTTTGTTTTGTTTTGTTTGGAGTTAAGCATAAAGTTTCACCTATGCAGGTTAACTTTCCCCCTGACAAGAAAGATGGCTTCTTGGGGTGCCTGGCTGGCTCAGTCAGTAGAACATGCAACTCTTGCTCTTGGGATTGTGAGTTTGAACCCCACATTAAGTACTGAGATCACTTAAATAAATAAACCCTTAAAAAAAAAGATGATGATTCCTTCAGTGCCCTCAAGATGCTGACAAATGACATTCCTTGGCAGTTTCAATATCTGACAATTTTTTTAAGGGAACACAATTTGATAAGGAAAGAAGTACGCTGCCCACATTCCCTGAGATTATGAAGAGACATTTCTTACAGTTTCTGAAACAGTTTCTCTAAGTACAAAAATCTTAGAGAAGACAGATGGAATTCTTACCTTTCTGTAAATCTTCCTTAAGTGATTTGACCTGCAAAAGCAGAGGGCTGGAGAAAAAAGCAACAAAGAGATGGGATGCTGTAAGCGGTAATTAACCAGCTTTCTTCACCCCCCAACAAAAGGCAAATAGATCCCTCTGGACATAATGTAACCTGCAGCACAACAAGGGGAGAAAGTTCTCTTAGAAACAAAGAAACTATGCACTTGCACTCAAGGAAACAGATAAATGCTACACAATTTTCAGAGTTCTCATTTCAGCTTTAAAAACGAAAGAATAGACTACTTTTTAAAAGATCCTCGGTTTATCAAATCCTAGAGAACAGGAACATTTTTATGTAAAAGCTAAGAGCTGTCTTGCCCATCAAGCCCCTTAAACAAAATATTCAGAAACATCAGCCTGTCCAATTAGTTCCCTTGATCCTAATGAGAGGTTTACCTGTATTCATCATTGGGGTGAGCAATCTCCACAATGTCTCCAAGCTTGATGTGAGGAAACACTTTGGGGTTCATGACTAGCTCATCATCTGAAAGATAATTGGGCAATTTCAATTAGAAAAGAGACTCATGTGGGCAACCAGTTATGGTATACGTTCTCAGGTTGGGTCATCATAACCTCATACAGGGACAAAGCTAGTGAGTAGATGAGTGGGTCAACTTTTGGGGACCTTTGTCCTCAGAGATCATGTTCTTTCTACTACCACCCCAACGATCCCAGGGAAAAAGCAGTCCTTGCTCTCTGGAAATTAAACCTCTGGGACACCTTACTCCCTTGAGTTATCACATACCTGGCATACACCGGGAACAAACCGTCTGGGTGCCACAGATACAGCACAATCCTTTACATTTATATAGTGTTCAAAGAATTTCCAAAAATACTGTCTTAATGTGATCCTCATAATAAATCTTCGGATGTAACAGAAGTGAAGAAATGATGTAGGTGATACAGGCCTAAGGGTAAACAGCTGATAACAGCACAACCAAGACTGACTACTAGTCCAGGGTTCCTTCTGCCTAAAGCCTACCACCTCTCATGTCATTAAAAAGAAAAAAAAAAAAACAAGCCAAATAAAATGCCTTAGATTTTAGGAGGCAGCACTTGATCAGGGAGAAACTTTGGATACCAGTTCACATTAGGGTCCAATGAGACTCTTAAAATACAAGGAAGACATAATTTCATATGTTTCTCCCCCCCACCCTCACTGGGAGTGGGGAGAACTCTTTCTTATATAACAAACTCAGAACCATAAAGACAGAGTGATTTTTTTTTTTTCTGGTTTAATTTTGAGAGAAAGATATGGTCTTTAATTATGCTAAAATCCATGACAAATAAGTATATCTAAATTTCAAATATAATCAAATCCAACAAAAATTCAACCTAGGATGGCAAAGCACTGGGTTAATACCAAATTTTATTTGGTACATTGCTTCCATTGAAAGTTTTATGCCAAATCCTCTGTGATGCCTTCCCCTAACTTCCATAGTCTGAATTAAACTCCCTGAGCACTGAGCACAAATTCCACTGTTTCATTTTATCTTTTTTTTTTTTTTTTTTTTTTTTTGCATATCTGTCACATCAAGCTGAAAGCTCCTTAAGGACAAGGGACCTTATCATATTCACAACCTTTATGTTTAGCATAGATACGAAGCTAAGTTTGTTGGATGTGTTTTTAATCATAGTCTTGAAGGAGACTGGGTATAGCACCTAGCTATAGTAAACTATACATTGCATAGTAGACTTGCATACATTGTATATACACTGTACATACTATAGCCTTGCATCCTTCCCTCTGACAAGTTATTTCTGTTGTCTATTCAATTCTATTCCACAAATGTTTAGGCAGCATCTATCATTAATAGACATTAATACAAAGTCTAATATTAACAAAGGTCTGCATTTTAGCAGAAATTGTAGTTTTTTTAAATATCTATTTTTGAGACAAAGAGAGTACAAGCTGGGGAAGCACAGAGACAGAGGGACAGACAAAATCCCAAGCAGGCTCCGTGCTGTCAGCACAGACCCGACAGAGCCTCGCTCTCACAGATCATGAGATCATGACCTGAGCTGAAATCAAGAGTCAGACACTTAACCGACTGAGCCACTCAGGTGCCCCAAAAATTGTATTTTAAATATAGCAACTGCCTGGTATATATTGTCCTGGTAATTATAATGATTACATTTACTGAGTGGCACTGAGCATGGTACTCTGCTAAATACTTTACATACATCATCTTACTCAATCTCCACAAACTTTATGATATAGAAACTAGTGTTTTCCCTTTTGGGTAGTCCTTGCCCTTGGGAGACTTACACATACATAAGAGCAAATACACAGTAAAACATAATTTTTAAATGACTGATCGTATTGTTAATTCCAATTTCTGAAGCAAATAAGGTTGTTAGGACAGAAAGGAAAATTATTTCTTTACAAAAAGAAAAAAATCGTATTACTAATTGCCATCCTATTCTGCATATTTATAGACTCAAGGTGTTAAGAGAAACAGAGAAACTGTTCTAATGTGCTTGAGGTTGTAAGTAAGATAAACTAGGGGCTTGCCTGAGGTCACAGGGAAAGTTAGAGGCAGAGCTGAAAAATCTCGTTTAGCACAGAACAATATGCTGTGTCCTGCTCCTTCTTACTATGCCTGGAAACCAGGCAAAGGTTCTTGCTTTGATCATACCTAATGTATATTTACTACTGCTCTCAATGAATGTAAGTTTTTCTTATCTGCCAAACCAGTGCAGACTAGGATTTTATAGAACATATATAGTAAATACATAATATAAAATACAAATAAATGGAAGGTAGTAAACTGGCAACATTCACATCGTTCCTTAAAAACCAGAACACAAGTGCTTTTAGAAGGGGCCTGTGCTCTCGCATGCTACTGCCCTCCCTGCTACTGTATTACACTTGCTGCTTCGCTCAGTTAAGTCACTTCCAGCCTCTATTGTCACGAGTCAGTGTGTCATTTTTGAAGCACTGGACACACTAGAACCTCAGCCAACTTACGCAACCCCCCAAAACGGATCAATACTGACCACTGCCCCCAAAGCCCTTCTTGTGGATGACGAGTTTGTAGACCTTTGTTGTTCTCATCTTGTACTGTTGTTTCCTTCAGCTGTTCCAAGCTTGGGGGAGAGAAGTCATCTTGCCTCCCTGCCACTGAAACACAAAAAGGCTGGGATGTCAGATTTTTCCTTGCAACTGCTCTTTGGTTTTAGGCCAGTGAATATACCAGTACTGTTCAGATGAGTGGCAGCACCAACTCTTGGATGAAATCACTCCTCCAATTACGAGGAGGGTTGGAGGACCAAAAACAAAAAAAACAAAAAACAGAAAACAACCACAAAATCTGGGAACAAAGGGGAATTCAGGCCAGGGTGGATTCTAACTTCCAAGAATATATTCTATCACACCCTGAAGGGAAACCTTGTAGTGAATTGGGCACTCACTACCTTGTCTCTATCTAAAACAATAACACCCAAATATTAAAGAGATCTTGAAAGAGGTTTAGCGCATTCATTTTGTAGATGAGGAAAGTGAGGGCCAGAGCAAGGGACTTGCCCAAGGTCACTCAGACACTGAGACACTCCCACTGTCCACGTTCCGCGATCAATCTCCTGGGCAAGGAGAGTATAAACAGGAGGAAGGCAGGAGTTCGTTCTCCGAACGTCCATCTGTACACACTCTCGGCGGTTCCTCCTCCCCAACCCTCATTTCACAGCAGCGGTCACTGCAGCTCAGAGGGATGGAGACTTGTCTAAGATCACACAGCGGGCTGGGGAGTGGGAAGTGGACTCGAACCTGGGTCACGGCCCCCTCCCTCAGGCTCCACAAACCCGGGCCCGGCGAGTAGCCCCACTCACCCGCAGCTCCGGAGCCCCTTCCCCCTTCAGGCCGGGACTCCGAGGCCCCAACCCTCCCGAGGTCCCCTGCGTCTCCTCGGGACGCCCCGCCTACGGCCCCACAGCCCTTGCGGCTTCCGTGCCGGACCTCGAGGAGCCTGCCTGCCCGCCCCAGCCACAGAGCGCTCACCTGAGAACCCGCGCAGCTCCGGTGGCTCCGCCCCGGGGCCCCGCCCCCTTCCCGCCCACCTGCCCCGGGCCGCTCTGGCCGGGCCTCCTCCTCATCTCGGTGTCCGCGCCACTTCCCCATCCGGGGCTCTCGCCAGGGGCGGGGCGTCGTGTGCGGCCTCTAACTCCGGCGGCCTCCTGCGTTTCCCGCCCGGTGACCCGACCGCAGCCAGCCTTAGAAAGAAAATCCTTTTATTCCCAGACATTATCACATAGATCCGTACCGGGAGCTTCGTTTCCGATTCAGTCCCTCAACAGGGCAAACTCAGGCGAGTCTCCCCGGATCCATTAACGGTGTTAATGGACCCTCGCCTGGCCTCACCGGGCTAGTGAATAGCACAAAATAGTTTCCTGGAGAACTTTTGTAAAATGCAAAAGCTGAGCACTCGCAATTTAATGCGATGGACAGTGCTGGGAAGTATTCATTTGGGTGCCCTTTTCAAGTCCCTCCAAACCCCAAACGATATTCTGTACCTCTCTGGTTGTTAATAGCTACAATAGCTTTCACAGACGCCCTTATGAAATGGTCACGTCCCTATTAGGTGGCTGATACTCTCACAGACGGGTGAACAGGGGACACTAAACTCCTCGGAAGGAAGCTCCTGACCCGATCAAGTCCAACTTGGCTCTGAAGGCTGAGCGTTTAACCAGCATCCTTGTTACACGCCAGAGCTCAGTCTAAGCCCCTGTCAGGACATCTTTCTGTTGAGAAAATCAGAACTGCCTCGGCTGTGCCTGAAACTCTCCAAGAGCTCCTGACAAGTTGCCATCTCCATCTAATTGACTTACGGCTTTTGGAAATTTTCTGAATGTTTAAAGAAAAAAGCGTCACATACCACAAAGGAGTGGGGAGAAGAGGCTCTGGCAAGACAAGAGTTTCCTTAAACATCCGTATTTTACTTTAGGGTTCAGAAGTTGAAGGACTATAAAATAATTGTAATTTTTTATATTAAAACATGAAGTCAAGTGTACTGCAACAGTTGCAAAAAGACTTTCAGGGATAAAATGTTAAATATAAATAACATTTTAATGTTGCTAATTCAGGGGACCCGCTCAGATCTCCCCAGACTTTTATCTGCAGCAGTGGCTGGTAGGAAATTCTTCCATCCCAGAGGGACTAATGGGATTCTCTCTCCCTGGCCTTCAAGGAAATTTGATTTCTGTCTTCTGAGAGATGTCCATGACTGGTGTTTTATCTTAGAAATGCAAATACTTCACTTTTTAACTTGGCAAAAATTAGTAAAAATCTTTGACAGGTTTTGAGCTTTTTAAAAATTGTCAAAGTCTGGTCAAGGTTAGGGGAGGCTGGAGCAGTTAGCTCCTGTACTGGGGATCTAGTCCAGGGGATCCTTGGTTCTAAGATCACTATGTTACAACCAGCTGCACAATAGCCTGTTTTTGGCAGTGTGACTGCACCAGATCCTTCTCTTTTCTCAGTTTTCTGCCTTGTCAGATGGGAATAAAAAGTACATGTATATCCTTGTTCACAAGGTGTTTGAGGGTCAAATGAAATGAGGAACGTGTTACATTAGGTCATTGAAATTAAAAGAATTTAAAATGCTATGTATAAATGTAAAACATTATATATATATATGTATTTTTTAATGCTTTTATTTATTTTTGAAGGAGAGAGAGACAGAGTGTGAGTTGGGGAGGGACAGAGAGAGAGGGAGACACAATCCGAAGCAGGCTCCAGGCTCTGAGCTGTCAGCACAGAGCCGGATGCAGGGTTCGAACTCACAAACTGTGAGATCATGACCTGAGTTGAAGTCAGACATGCAACTGACTGAGACACCCAGGTGCCCCTAGAGAATTATATTTTTTAATGTATTTTTTGTTTGTTTTTCTTGGGGAGGAGAGAGACAGACCAAGCACTAATGGGGGGGGGGGGGGGACACATGGAATCCCAAGCAAGCTCCAGACTCTGAACTGTCAGCACAGAGCCCAACGCAGGGCTCAGAGAGATCACCACCTGAGTTAAAGTCAGATGCCTAACCAACTAAGCCATCCAGGCACCCCAAATGTAGAGTATTATTGACTAACCAAAAGCATGGAATTCATTACGAAATTGGCTCTCCTCGACTATTAGGGGGTTGCATAATATGTATGATGCTTCCTTTGAACCTCTCCGTGCCTAATACAGAGCTAGGAGCAGGGTTAGGAGTAGGATAAGGTGGGTAAGGCTAGTGAGACACTTCCCTTAGGGCACAAAATGTTAAGGAAGTGTCAAAAAAAAAAAAAAAACTCAAGGGAACAAAATAAATAATATTTATTATAATTTTTAAAATAATACAAAAATCCACTATTAACAAAATATCACATTTTAAAATAAAGACAAGATCAAAAATGGTGCTGTGCAGTCATGTTAGAGGCTGAGGCAAAAAGACAAACTAGTAATACTGGGTTTCTCAGATCCGCTTCTATAGGCCGGTAGTTGCCTGAGAAAGTACTGGAGGATGTAGATACTGTAAATTTAGAAATGTTTTAGAGACAATGTCTAATTAAATCATCTGTAGTAGCCTGTGTTAATTGTACACGTGTATGGGATGATATCTGGATTCACAGGCTATAAAACAATAGGGTTGGCATTTGGGTTTACATATCTCCAGCCCTAACCAAAGGTGGGAAAACCACTATTTTGGCAAAAATGTTAACTAGCTCAAAAGATACCCTGATCAAAGAAGAGAGAATTAAAATCTCTCTCAAACATCCAAACCTCTAGCTCTCTAGTCTGCCCAGTTAATAAAGCCCAAAAAGCAACATATTTCTGTTTAACACAAGGCTGTGTGAAATGGAACAAGTTGACTCCATTCTCTGAAACTTCCTTTTTTTTTTTTTTTTTTTTTTAAGTTTATTTATTTTTGAGAGAGGGCATGTGCGTGTACGTTAGCAGTGGAGGTGAGAGAAAGGAAGAGAATCCCAGACAGGCTTCTTGCTCTCAGGGCAGAGAGAGGCCCGAAGGGGGTGCAAAACTTGACCTCACAAACCAGGAGATCCTGACCTGAGCTGAAATCAAGAGACGTTTAACTGACTGAGCCACCCAGGCACCCCAATTCTCTGAACCTCCTTAATTCCCTTTTTAATAAATCTTCTTTTCCTTCCTTCAAATGTCTGTTGGATGTCTGCTTGTGCCAGACACGGTGCTAGGTGCTGACCACAGAATGATGAACAAGCCTGGGAAGGGACAGATGATGAATTAGTCAATAAATGAATGCAACGTGGCAATTTCATCCAATGTTAAATAAAGCCTTGAAGAAGTTAAAACAAGATGCCATACAGGACTGGAGGCAGAGGTGCCATTTAGATTTACTGATCAGTGTGATTCAAAGGAGCAGGGGAGTGACATGACCTAAAATACTTATTCAAGTTATAAAAGGATCTCCTGGGCTTCCAAAGATAGGCTCCTAGAATTGCAGCCATTCAGGCCAGGAAAATACTGGATTGGGGAGGGCCAGTAGCAGTGGAGACAATGGGCTCTGGGGCTCCGTAGGAGCCTGGCAAAAGGTGTGTTTCCCCTTTAAGAATCGCGGCCGAAGGGGCGGGGCAGAGGGCTGCTGTGGCCGGGCCCTGGCTGGAGGCCTGACGCGGGAAGAGCCGCCCCTAGGATTGCGCGCGCGCCGCGCGTGGGCGGGACTTGAGTGAGCCCGCATGGCTGGCTCGGGCCCCGGATGAGGAAGTGCGGGGTGGGGGGGCGAGGAGGAAGAAGACCATAGAGACGAAGAGGCGGCGGTGGCTGGAGCGGCCCCGGGCTCTCTCGGCTCGGTAGGCTCAGGTAGCTTTGGCGGCGACTGGGCTGCAGCTGCAAAGGCCGGGCTGGCGGGGCGAGCGCGGGCCGCGGAGCAGGCCTCAGGGTAAGAGGCCGGGGGCGGGAAGGCTTCGGGCGTAGCCGCCCCGCCCCACACCACCCTGAGGGGACCCTCCGCCGGGTGTTGCAGGCTGAGGGGGAGCCCGGGCCCCCCTCCCTCTTGGGGCGCCGGAGGGAACGGAGGCTGCTCTGCGGGCGGCGGAACGACCCGGGGAGAGGGAGGAGACCAGGCCCGCGTCGCGAGGGGGAAACGGCTTCTCCGAGTCATGGCTCCGACGGGGGAGAGATACTCCTCTTCAACCTCGATGCGGCGGGGGACCCCCAACTTCTCGAGGAGGGCGACGCCCCTTGTCGTGGGCGTACGCTCTAACCCCAGCTCCTGTGCGTTTGTCAGCGGCGCGAGACCCGCTCCTGGGGTGCGAGAGGGCGATTCTAAACTTATTTTAATAAGGAGGGGTAGTACGTAACCCCGAACAAGACCTTTCCCTCGATTTGGTCAGCGCTCCCCAGGTGAAGAGGGAGACTCAAGTTGCCTAAAAGTGTTAGGAGGGAGGGGGGTCTTCCTTTCCTGTAAAAGAGAGACTTACCTTCCTTATTTTTCACCTCTACCCCTAGATGTAAAGATGAAGACCCTGAGTTTATTTATGGTATTAGAAATCAGTCTTTCTCCCCTCCCCCAGTAATGTCCACAAGACTCTTCCCTGAAGTCTCTTGGTGTGCAATGAGCTTTCCCTTGCACAGTTAAGAGCATGGCGTCTGGAATGTGGTAGTTGTTAGTCTGTCTCCCACTTCCCATCCTTGTGACCTTGGCTAATTGCTTAACCTTTCGGAGTCTCAGTTAGCCTATCTCTAATTTGGGTCCTCTTTGTAAAGCATTGTCTTGAGGGCTAAGGGAGAATTTGTATAAGCGCTTAGTACATAGTAAGCTTTTGGTAAATTGTTGCTATTTACTCCTACTAAAGAAAACTAGTATCTTTTATAGAGACCCAGATTTTTCCATGCATGCCTCCTCCCGTTCCCACCCCCACATCACAGGTGTTAACTCATCCTTTCTCACTGGAAAGGAGACTTTTCCCCACCCTGGGGTGGAGAAAGAGGCACTTCTCCCTTTAAATCCTTCCTTGCTCCCCAAATTAACAAAGAGGGTCTCAGAATAATCAGGAGAAAAGACTTTTTGGAAACAGGTCTGTACTGAAAGAGGGAGAGAGAATTGATACCAAAAGCCAGCCTTCCCTTTGTCCACAGAAGCTATCACTTCTTCCTGACTGGTTAGCGATGTCTTCTCCCACTCCCCCTACCTGCTGTAGTGATTAAAAAGCTTCCTGCTATATGCACACCTCCCCCTCCTCAAAGAGGGAACGTCCAACTTCTTTTCTCTTGCTCTCCCAAGAAAAATAAGACTCTCTACCTTTGAGAGGAGGACTCTTTCCTGCAGTGTATTTAGAATGGCACAGATGGTTTCCTTCTCCTCTTCCTTTGAAAAAGAAATGAAATTTTTTTATGCAGAAAGTCTTTGTCAGAAATCAGGAGCATTTTCGCTGTTTCACTCCCCATGTGGAGACAGAGGGATCCTTTTTGTGCATGCTAATAAAGGAAGGAAAAAGGAAACAGTGCTTGATGCTTTTGAGATTTCTTGCACACTCCATGTTGTAGAGCTGGGCCCTGTTTAGTATATAGACTTCCCTACCCCACTTTCTGTTTGTCTAGAGATCTCGTTAAAAGATTCTTCTTTCTCTGTCCCTCAAGAAGAGGCCCCTTCTCCGAATGCCCTCATGGAGGCATTGGCTACAGTGTCCGAATCTTGGAAAAGAAAGCCCCTTTCTCAAGGTGAAAGGAGTGTTGTGAACTTCTGAGGGACTGATCGATATTGTGAGTATTGTCCCTTGACACGAGTGTGGCAGCGCCCAGTGTTACTAACTGTTCTTCATTTTGAGCAGCCCTTTTACATTGGAATTAAAGGGAGGGGAGACCTTCAGACTCGGGATTATTGGGCACATGGTTTTCTGTTCTGTTGTTTTCTTTGTTTCTTTTTTCTACGTTTCACTTATTGCTGTAAACTTTGTGCTCCCAGAACTTTTGTATTAGGGAGTGTTTGAACTACTAAAGTGGAAGGGCCACTTTGTCAGGTTTTTAGTGTTATGAAATGTATTCTAACGAGATTGAGAGCCGCGGGGTTAATCTTTCACTGGTAGTTTGTTTTCTTTTTTTTCATGTTTTTGTTGTTTGGTGGGATAGGAATTAACACTACTGCTGCCACTAAAGAAGAAAAAGTGTTCCATCTTTTTGTGTGTGTAAAGTGTTTTAAATTACCTCTTATGCCCTGAGTACGTGCAGTGGGGCTTAGTCAGAACTCTACCACCATTGTTGGTATCTGTAGATCTGTGAAACAGAAAAGTTATTTAGACTCATGGGATTTTTATGGGCCGCAGGACCCTTTGAGGTTATTTTGTTTGACTTGTTCATTTTACGTGTGAAAAACAAGCCCAGGAGAATTAAGTGATACATTCAAGGTCGTGCAGCTAGCAGGATAGAGACCCAGGTCTCCCAGTTTGGAGACCAGCAACTAGACTGCTTCCCGGCTTCACTATTGCATTTGACATAGAAAGGTTTTGAGAGGATTGTTCTCAATTCAAAAAGAAAAGAATTTCTAATTTTATTAGGATAACGTTACTGCATACTCCTTATAATTATTGGTCTTTTTTCAGGGATAAATCCATTCCTTAAACAATCGAATTCTTATTTGTGTCACAGTAAAGATGACAAGCCAGTAGCAGCTGGCATGAGTTGTTTGTGAATCTGTGGTTTGTTTTTTGCTTCTGCCTCAAACTAGATAATTACCTAGTGTCCTCACCCAGTAGGTTGGTTATAAGTTGTTAGCAAGGATCAAGCTATAAATCCCTGCCTTCATTTTACAAGTCTGTGTTACTCAGTGTTTCCTCTTACTTCAGGTTTACTTAACACTTTAATGTGAAAACTTTTATAGTTGAGGCAGAGAGCTGACGTTTGGAAAGATAAAGGGATAATACATTTACCAGTTATTTTTTATTCCTATTTGGATCTTGGGAAATAATGTTTAAAATTAAAAAAAAATTTTTTTAATGTTTATATTTATTTAGTTAGTTTTTGAGAGAGTGGGAGAGACAGAGCATGAGCAAGGGAGGGGCAGAGAAAGCGGGAGACAAAGAATCTGAAGCAGGCTCCAGGTTCTGAGCTGTCAGCACAGAGCCCCACTAAGGGCTTGAGCCCAGGAATGGTGAGATCATGACCTGGACCAAAATCGGACGCTTAACTGACTGAGCCACCTAGGCACCCCTAAAATTTTTTTTAACTTACCGTTAAAAAAAAAAAAAAAGTACAACATTTAAGTCAGTTGTGATCTCATCACCCAGGGTAATACTGTTAACATTTGGATTATATTCTTTCAGTTTTCCTATGTGCATATTTTATCAAAATAAGAGAATTCTAATGTTTAGTTTGATAAACTGTCCCAGGCAACTTTCTGTGTAGAGTTAATTTTCTACACCATCATTTTTAATTGTTTCAATGTATTTAGAAATTTAATTTTAAAGAACATGAATGTCTTAAAATATGTCCTTCTGTTTCTGCAGTCTTGTGACATTACCAGTATTTTGATAAATGTCTAGAATGAGAGTTTGATGATGCAAGCTAGTGAGCTGAGAATAATTTTAATCTGCTACTGTAGGCTTGCATCAAAATATTACTTCAACTTTGAGAGTTCCAGCCAAGGCACTCACCTCTTCTGGGTGTCTCAACTGCAGATACTGCTCAGAAACTCAAGGACCTAGGATGGGCCTAGGAGACAAGGAAAGAAAGTCTGTAAATGCCTGTAAAACAGCCAATGTGCTTAGTTGTTTTACAGGTTGAAAATTTTTAGAATAATATCTCTACCAAACAGAAGTTTCAAGTGATGATGGCATTGTGGTGTTTGGCTTTTGTAAATTGGAAGGTTTTTTGGAGGGGGGTGGGGGAGAACCAAAGCTTTAAAATTCTGTTTTGGCCAAAGCCAGTTTACAGCATAGATGCATGCATAGGAAACATAATAGCATTGTTTTCCTTGAAGAATATCTTGGAGCATTCTGTGTGATTATCAATATTGCCTCTTCATGATACACTGTGTTTATTAGTAAGTGTGTATTTGTGCGTGTTTAATTAGGACCATGGGTATGGAAAGGAGTGGTTATTTGTTGGAGACACTGCAGGAGTGGAGTCTGTGGGCTCCAAGTGCTAATTGAACAAAAGTGGAAGGTCAGATATAGTTGTGTCTGGTGGTTCAAGCGTGAGCTCTAGGATAGTGGGGGTGTTATTACTGAGAAAGGCAACAGTGTAAAAAATAAGCATGTAAGTTTACTGAGAACATTTTATTCATCTTTGTTTCTCGTAGCTGTTTGTGTGTAGTAAGACTCAATTATTCACTGGGTTGAATGGGTTCTATCTTGGACATGTTAAGTTTGGGAGGGTTGCCATCCCTTTTTTTTTTTTTTTTTTTTTAATTCTTTTAAAATGTTTATTTATTTTTGAAAGAGAGAGAGAGAGAGACAGAGCATGAGCAGGGGAGGAGCAGAAAGTGAGGGAGACACAGAATCTGAAGCAGGCTCCAGGCCCTGTCAGCACAGAGCCTTATGCAGGGCTCAAACTCACAAACTGAAATCATGAGCCAAAGTTGGACATTTAACCCACTGAGCCACCCTGGTACCCCTAGAGGGGTGCCATTCTTATAAATGAAACATAGGTTAGGAATTTGAGAGATGATGGGGTTGGGAACAGGTATTTTTATTTATTTTTTGTTTAAATTAGCTTTTAGATGTAATTTGCATATCATACAATTCACTAACTTAAATTGTACAGTTTAGTGGTTTTTAGCATAGTCACAGAGGTGTGTAACTATCACTACAATCAGTTTCAGAATATTTTTATTGCCCCTGAAAGAAATTTTATTAGCAGTCACTCCCAGTTTCTCCAACTCTCACTAAGCAATTTACTTTCCAACTCCATAGATTTGCCTACTCTGGACATTTCATATATATGGGATCTTGTAATGGTCCTTTGTGGCTGGATTCTTTTACTTATCATAATGTTTTCAAGGTTCATCCATGTTGTATCACAAATCGGTACTTCCATTTCTTTTTATGGCCGAGTAATACCCAGTTGTACAGATTTACCACATTTTGTTTATCCATTCATCAGTTGATGGACGTGAAAGCTATTTCCACTTTTTGGCTATTGTGAATAGTGCTGCTGTGAACATTTGTGTGCTAGTTTTTGTGTGGACTTTTTTTTGCATGTATACCTAGGAGTGGAATTGTTGGGTCATGTGGTCTCCTATACTTAAAATGATAGTTTTGAGTCATCGGCATAGCAGAAGGGCTGCAAGAAAAGGTGAGGTCATCAAAAAAGTGAAGCCTGGAATGTGAGGCATGTCAAGGATTAAACTTTTGAGAACACTCACACCTCAGTGGCAGGCAAGGGCAAGGAGCTCTTAAGCACATGGTAGCAGAGAGACCTATGGAGCTGATCTCCACCAACAAACCTGCTCTTTTACAGTATCCTTTCCTACACTTATTCTTCCAGTCTGTATGTGTTGTGACAGTCAAAACCCGGAGTGTTTGTTGTTGGGAAAGAGAAACTGAACCAAATGAAAATTGAACATCTCCTCTCTTTTTTTAGCATCAAATAGCAATTCTGCTTTAGCTGTTGACCCCCAATACATACACCAGAATCTAAAGTGCCCCTAGAGGGGTGCCTGGGTGACTCAGTTGGTTGAACATCCGACTTTGGCTCAGGTCATGATCTCGTGGTCTGTGAGTTCGAGCCCTGCGTCAGGCTCTATGCTGACAGCTCAGAGCCTGGAGCCTGCTTTGGATTCTGTGACTCCCTCTCTGCCACTCCCCTGCTCATGCTCTGGTCTCTCTCTGTCTCTCAAAAAAAAAAAAAAAAAAAGTAAATGTTGAAAAAAAAAATTTTTTTAAGCGCCCCTAGAAATATCCAGGAGCTAGAGGAGAAAGGGGAAGGTTGGAGGTCCAAAAATGATTTTTGTCAGTACCATTTATGAAAGAGTCTCATTTGATTCTCACCATACTCTGGACACAACTGTTTATCTCTCTTTGCTGCCTTTTTGGATTCAAGTTTTTTCATCAGCCCTCCTGTGTTATCTAAACTTGATGGACCAGCAGTCTGATTTCCTGTAATTTCTAGTATTTAAATTAGTAGTATAATGTTGTCTACTTTTATTTGTGGAGAGGATTCCTTCAAAACATTAAGGACACCCAGTGGATGAAAGTGTAGGAATGTAAGTAAACTATCGAACATAGATTGGAAAACCAGGAAAGACAAAATGGTCCAAAATGAAAGGACCTATCATCTGTCCTACCTAAGCCCCCAGCTTCAGTCTTCATAGCATGGGTCAGTGGGCAGGAGGGACCTTCTGTGCAAGGAGGGAGGGTTATATATACCTAGAAATATTCAAGGACCACCAGGTAGGTGCTTCTTGACCTGGAGGCAGAGCAAGTGCCTTTTGTGTAAGCGACATGTGTGGGCTCCCCTGGAAAATCAGGACAGGAATAGAGACAGGGTAAGGAAACTGAGTTGTAAAGATTTACATGGTGTATAGGAGAGTTCCTCCTGCTCAGAAATCTGAATGTGGTCCGTAGAGAGAAGGTGAGACAGTTCGATATTCAAAACAGTCTGGTAGCCTGCAGTGAGTTTTGCTTGTAATATGTGTATTTTGGGAAAAGATGGATGTTAGAAAGTGGTAGGAGTAGAAATCTGTTGGCTTTCTGAAATATCATTTCTTATGGGCCTTTTAGCCAAGGGATTTGCCACCAATACCTCAGATAAATCCTTGTTCTGAACTCTTGCTAGAAATTTCTCACCTTTTGTTAGGATTAAGGAGAGCATCAAAAATGAGAGCATGTGGTATCTTACTTGGTTAACCAGTTTCCACCTTGGTTGGGTCAAAGTGGGTTTTGTTGTGGAAACTGCACACATTTGGTAAACTAAAATGGAAAAGTTACTAGCCAGGAAACCCTGGTTCCAAGTGTACTGTTCCTTAGCTATGTGTGTGTGTGTACACTTGCATGCACGTGTGTGTCGACAACTTTAACGATGTACTACACAAATATACATATTTTAGCAAATAACCCATGTTTCGACTACCCAGTGCAAGAAGTGAAACATTCCCAACACCATGGAAGTCCCTTGAGCATCCCCCACTTTCCTCAGATAATCCTGTAATATTTTAGGCAGGTCACTTTTACCTTGTAAGTGTGATGTTAGGCTCTGTAACAGGATGGTGATAGCTGCTCGACTTTGCTCACAGGGTTGGGAGAATCTAAGTGGTGTTTGTGAAGGCACATGGAAAATCTCAAGATGCTGAATAAAAGTCAGGATTCTTCTAAAGAGCTGGTTTAGTGGTATCTTGTGCCAGTCTGGGTAGATCAGCTCAAGTTTGGTAAGCAGTAAAGGAATGGAATTCTGTTGTCTCTATATCTTCTTTCATACACAATTCTTTTGAGGAAAAGTCAGTATACCAAATTGCTCAGAATCCTACAATATATATTCATTCAGCAAATATTTACTGAGTACCTTCTGTGTGCCAAGCACCTCTTCCAGGCAGTGGGGATATAGCAATGAACGAAACAGGCAAGGTTCATACCCTGAAAACAAGTAGAAAATCGTCTTTATCTTCTTTACATGAGGTCTGTCCTTGGATGCTTAGACATGTCTTATTCTCATCTACATTCACTGGCCCTCCAGATTTACACTGAGAATTGTTTATAAGGCAGTATTTGAATTGAGGCTAGGTAGATGTCTATTAAAGATTTAAGGCATTTATTTTTCTACTAATTCACAGCCTTTAAGGAGGATGTTTTGGTGTCAGATGTCGCCAGCATTTGAGGTAGAATTTTTTTTGTCCTTATTTTAGCCAGTTTTAGCTGAAACAACTTTCTTCTACCCTGCAAGGTTTTAAACTTTTATCCCTTCCTTTGATTTGTGTCAGGGTGAACCGTTTGATGTAAAAGACTTGACTCCATAATCTTCCATCTGCCCTAATGCTGTCATCCGGAGTAGAGACTCAGCCAGTTCCACTTGATTCCTCCATGTCTGCCGTGGTACAGGAATTATACTCTGAACTCCCAGTGAGTGTCTCCAAAGAGCTTCATGCTGACCCTGAGCCAAGTGTGATTCCAGATGTAAAACCCGCAGCCTCAAGCTCTCTTATAAGTCAGAGTAGGGCAGTGCCCTTGGAGCTGCAGAGGACTTGTGCAGAAAGTTGTTGTGAAGAAACTTCTGGCACCTTGGATCATGGGGGTGAGCCTGGGCGGTGTGGGCTGGTGGACACCACAGCAGGAGGTTCTGTGGCTTCTGGGATCTTGGATAGGGAAGAGAAAACCAAGAGCATGGAGCTAAAGGTCTTCAGAAATCAAGGGGACCAGGCGGAAATTATAAGAGACCCCTGTGAGGGAGCAAAGGAAGACCCACATCAACATTCCACAGCTGCTGAAGAAAAGATCAGCCCAAGTCAGGTAAGACATGACATCTCAATTCAGAAGAGTTGAGTGTGAATGACAGCTTTCCAGAATAACACTTCACATAATAAAGGACAGATGCTGACAGGTAGCTTATGATTTGTTCTGGAAACACTTCCAAAATGTTGATTTTGATGTTAACTTTCTTTTGATAATTTTTAAAAACATTTGTGTCACAGCAGACACTTGAAGAGAGGAGGAAGTGCTTACCTAAAGAAAAAATGTCACTTCTCTGAAGCAGCCATCATATGTGGAATGTTGAGTCTCTGTGATAGTCATGTGATATTTCTGCATTTGATTTTAAGAAATGATGGATACTCATTCCTTAAGTTTTGGTAGTATCATGAATAGGGTGGAGTGACATGTCACAGAGAGATCTCTGAGGGAGTCTGCTTCATAGGATGGATACCCTAGAGGAATCTCCGTATTTCAGGAGCTGGTGCTTAGCTTTGCAGGTCTAGAAACTTGACTTTTGTTTTTTGGTATATTAGAGGTGATGGTCTCCAAAGGACTGACCCATGTTAATCCACTTCATGAGAGACTAAAGTATAAATCACAAAGTCAGTTGTTTAATTCACAGTGAAAAGGGGAATCATTACTTGGTAGGAATGGTCACACTGGCTGGTCAGTATGTCTTCTCCCTGTAGGCAAGATCAAATTTCTTTCTGTAAGTGTGAAATTAGAGTAATAGGGGTTAGGTAGGTAAGACTAATGATTAGCAAGCTGTGATAGTCTGAGGAACCCAGGTTCCTGTAAGACTATACCTGTCAAGTACACTAGAAAATTTACTTTCTCCTCTGGATGGTGCCTTAGACCAGGGTTCAGACACCTTTTTTTCTGTAGGGGGCCGTATAGTAAATATTTTAGACTTTGCAGGTCATAAGGTCTCTGTCAAAACTACTCAACTCTGCCCTTGTGGCATGAAAGCAGACATAGACAATATAAAAATGAATGAGTATCTGTATTTCAGTAAACCTTTTTTATGAGCACAGAATCTGGCCCATGGACTGTAGTTTGCCAGCCCTTGCTGTAGACCCACAAATAAATTCATATTTTTTGGGTTTTCTGGGCTAGGCTCCATTTCCCACCTTATAAATACGTCATTTCTTTACACAGGTTACAGAACAGTTGATTGTTGTTAGTAGGCTTCATATATTGACCAAGGTTAGGAACAGATTAATCTTTTCAGGTAGGAATAATTAAGTAACATCAGATTTTATGCTATGATGTCCTAACCTTAAAAATAGAAGTGAGGTAACAGATTGAGGATCTAAAAGTTTCTTGATCTGGTGGGCTCAGTCTAACAAGGTAAAAATTTTTTGTAATTTACTGAAAATTTCATGTAATATTTGGTGTAAAATAAAAATAGGTATACATATATGTCTTCCAATCTAAGAAAATTACTGTCCTTTGTCCTTCCCAGCTCCACCAGAGATAAATACAATTTTGATTTACATAAACCAAAATGAAACTTAATAGATATAAATGTAAGATTTTCTACTTTGTTCCAAAAAGTGAACTTCACAAGTGGGGGGAAAAAAAGCAGAAGTGTCTTTGGAGAAACAAAAGACCTATAGGTTTTAGCTAGTTCATTACAATTGACTTTGTGGAATGGCCATCCAGAAAAGCCAGTTTGCTCTTAATTTAGCACATTAACAGAAATGTGTTACCTGGACTTGAGAGGTAGCAGTTGTATGCTGTTGTGTGCTAGCTAGCCTGTAGCTAGAGTATCATACTCAGAGTCCCCTCTCCTCCCAGCACTCAGATGACCTCAAGATGCCTCTGGGGTTAGGGAGGCCAGAGGGGAAGGAAGGAATTATCAGTACTGGCGTCACTGGCTGAAGTGGGGTCCTATCTCCTCATCCCCATGCTGAGCCTGGTGTCATATGTCTCATGTGTAGAAGGAGTATAGAAAAACAGGAATGCATTCCTGATAAAGAATTCATACTAATGACAAAACCTGAAAATATGCCGTTGGAAGCCAGTTGCTTGGGTATGTCCTATGAAAAAAGAATCAAGAGAAGCCTTCAAGAATTTGGAGAACTGTTGGGGCACCTGGGTGGCCCAGTTGGTTAAGCATCCGACTTCGGCTCAGGTCATGATCTTGCGGTTTGTGGGTTTGAGCACCATGTTGGGCTCTATGCTGACAGCTTAGAGCCTGGAGCCTGCTTCAGATTCTGTGTCTCCCTCTCTCTCTGCTCCTCCCCTGCTCGCTCTCTCTCTCTCTCTCTCTCTCTCTCTCTCTCACACACAAAAATAAACATTATAAAAATTTTTTTTTTTTTAAGAAAGTCTGAATGAATGCTGTGGACCTCTCAGGAAAGCAGACTACTATTTGAGAAAGTTTGCAGAGACCAGACATCCTTGGACCTCAAGAATTCTTGGTAGATTGGCAAAACACCACAAACAGAACACAACTGGTGAATTGGGAGAACATATTTGCAACATGTATCACAGATAAAGGGCTTATCTAATATATAAAGAACTCCTTTTTCCTTTTTAAGTTTTTTTATTCTTTTTTTTAAATTCATTTATTTATTTTGAGAGAGAGCACAAGTGGGGAAGGGGAAGGAGTGGGGGTGGTGGTAGAGAGTCCCAAGCAGGCTCTGCACCACCAACACAGTCTAGTGTGGGGCAAACCCACAAACCGCGAGATCATGACCTGAGCCGAAGTCAGATGCTTACCCGACTAAGCCACCCAGGTGCCTCTTAAGATTAAAAAAAATTTTTAAATGTTTATTTATATTTGAGAGAGAGAGAGAGAGAGCGCGTGCGCTCATGCAAGCAGGGGAGGGGCAGAGAGAGAGGGAGACAATCTGAAGCAGGCTCCAGACTCTGAGCTGTCAGCACAGAGCCCGACATGGGGCTCGAACTCACAAGCTGTGAGATCATGATCATGACCTGAGCCAAAGTCGACGCTTAAATGACTGAGCCACTCAGGCGCCCCAAGATTTTATTTTTAATTAATCTCTACACCCACGTGGGGTTCAAACTTAGAACCCCAAGATCAAGAGTCATGTACTCTGCTGACTGAGCCAGCTAGGTACCCTAGTAATGTATAAAGAACTTGTAGATTGAGGAATGGAAAACCCATTAGAAAAATGAAGGAAAGACTTGAATAGATGATTCATTGTGTGTGTGCATGAATGTATGTGTTCTGAAACACATGAAGAGTTGGTCAACCTCACTTATAATTAGAGAAATGCAAATTTAAGCAATCAAAATACCACTTTTTACCTATCAGAGAAGATGAAAAATTGTGGAAACATATCTGGTTGGCAAGGTTGTGAGGGAATAGTGTTCTCACATATTTGCTGGTGGGAATGCATACTGATTGCAACCTTTCGGAAGAGGAATTTGGCTGCACCTAACCAGAATGTATACGCTCTGACCTGTTGACCCAGCACTCTCATTTCTAGGAATCTACCCCAAATATACACCTCCAAAACTCCGGAAATATATATACCAAAAGTTATTTTTTACAGTATTGTTTATTACTACAAAATGTTTGAAGCAACTTAAATGTCCACATAGAGGAGAGACGTTGAATAAACTGTAGCATGTGTATTTTATGTCCATATATGCAGTACATGCACCTGTGATAAGGAGTTGAGGAGGATCTCCATGTACTGATATGGAGTGCTTTCCAGGTGTGTCAGGGCTCTCCAAAACCACCTCCAGGTTTGGTGATTCCCTGGAACTTGCAGGACTCAGCACATGGTCATATTTGTAGCTAAGATTAATTGCAACGAAAGGATATAAAGTGATCAGCAAAAGGGAAGCATGGTGCAAAGTCCAGAAGATACCAGGTGCTAGTTTCCAAGAATCCTCTCCCAGTGTAGTCACATACACACAGTCTCCTCCAGGAACAAATTGTAACAACACATGTGAAATGTGGTCTACCATGGAAACTTGTTAGAGCCCAGGGTTTTTACTGGAGGCTGGTCACATGGGCATCCTCTCCCTGGCACAAACCAAAATTCCAGACTTACAGAAGGAAAGCAGGTGTTTCAACATAAACCCCATTGTTGTATGGGTGCTCTGAGCCACTCTTATCATTAAGGAATGTTGGAAACTCTCCCAAAATCTAAGTTCCCAGATGAGCCAAGGCCACCCTTGCAAGCAGGCCTTTCTAAGGATAACAGGACTGCTCTGTTAATTCTTTTCTGCAAAGTAGGATGTACTGTTAAGTAAAAAAAAGCAGAGGGCAAGTCAATATCTATTGTATCCTCCCTGCCATTCAAGAAAGAAGGTGAGATAAGTATACAAGTATCTGCTCATTTGTATAAAACACACGTACACCCAGGAAGGATAAACCAGAAACGAATGGGTTTACTTACCTATAGGAAGCCATTGGGAGCAGGGGAGAAAGAGTGGGAATGAGATAGAAGGAACAGGAGGAAGTAGACTTCCCTGAGTACATCTTTTTGTAGAGTTCTGAGGCCATACTTGAAAAATAACTAATTAGAGAGCCAGGATGGGAGGGGAACCCAAAATTGAATAAAAACCCTGGCAAATGACTCTTAACTATATTACAAATGAATAATGAAACTACACTGAGGGAGGAAGGGGATGAAGAAATAAAGTAACCCAAGTATCTTTGGGCAATAGTGTTTTGACTATACCTTCCTAAGTGTAAATCCAAAAAAACTCAAAACATTTTAATAAAATTATTTTTCACAGGTGTGTGGCCTAGCAATTCCTAAACTGCATGTGTGTTCTAGGATTGAGTGAATGAGTAAATATTGTGGATGAGAGCCAGGCTTCTCACTAACAGAACAGAACTACAGATAGGGGGATGAGGGCTAGAATGAACCCTGGGTGGTATGGAACTAGAATTGGAGTTAGCAGTATGAACTTAGGGTTTTTAATATACACAGGTAGTTAACAGAAATACTCTATGTGTATGGGTATTTGAGGTGGGGTCTAGAAGCAGCAACACATAGCAGTGAGCACACCTAGCATTCAGTTCTTGGTTTCTAAATAAGATCTTCCAATTAAAGGAACCAAGACTTTTTGGAGAAATGTTTTGGGGGCTGGCCCAGGAAAAAATACAAGATGATCCTGGAACAGTTTGTGGTGAATTGCTCAGAAAATTATGGAGACATATCAAAAGGACTCAAAAGGAGCCAACTTGAAAGGACTCCCAGTGGCTAAGATTGGGACAATTTGAGCTTAAATAATGGTAGTAATGAATTACAACCTATAGAATAAAACAGGTATCATGAACCCGTGCTGATATGAAATAAATAACTTGAGAAAAGAAAGCTCTTGAAGAATTCCAATTAATAAATGTAAAAGGAATTGTGGAAATAAATTGCCATTTGGCAGTCATCATGGTAATAATCGTCTCAGGCAAAAATCCTCAGTGCATGTTAAAACTAGTGGCTAAGGGGCAGCTGGGTGGCTCAGTTGTTTAAGCATCTGACTTGGTGTCAGCTAAGGTCATGATCTCGTGAGATCGAGCCCTGAGTCAGACTCTGTGCTGACAGTATGGAGACTGCTTGGGATTCTCTCTCTCCCTCTCTGCTTGCACTATCTGTATCTCTCTCAAAATAAATAAACATTAAAAAAAAAAAAAACAACTAGTGGCTAAAAGTGTAGATGAGAAACACATATTTACACTGTCTCCAAATATCTCCCCCATAAGATTACAGAGTAACAGATTCATTACAAGGTATACAAAGAGGAAAATAGTAACTCCACAGTGGGGAAACCTGGCAGACCCACTTGAACCAAATGATGGAAGTTCACCTCCACAGCAATGAGACACTCCATTCAAAGTCATGTGCCTCCTGGGAGGGTGCACCAAGAACCAGCATCACTTCTGTGAGATTCCTGCCCCCAGAATGCATAATCAGAATCTAATCTTGAAGAAACATCAAACCTGAATCGAGGGACTTTCATTTCAAAAGTGTCAAAGTCACAAAAGATGAATACTTGAGGAACTATCTCTCCATTTAAGGGAGAACATAAGGAGACATGATAACTAACGCATGGACTGACTAACTAAGACATGGGAGCCTGGATTGGATTCAGGTCCTGAAAAAGGACTTGAGGAAGCCATTAAGATTTGAATAAATTCTAGAGTTAATAGTATTATATTAATTTTTGGCCTTAATAACTATACTGTGGTTATATGTAAGATGTTAACACTAAGGAAAGCTGGATAAAGATGACAGGAAATTTTTTGAACCATATTTGCAAACTTTTGTATATCAAACATCTCTAAATTGTTTAAAAAACATTTAAAGTTTCAAAATATAATGGTAAAAAAAAAAAAAAACCTTCTTGGTTGAGGGAGACAAAATTTAAGTCCATTGGAAAGGTACATTTTATTTTAACACCTAGACCAGTCTAGATGAGTCTAGAAATGGATTAGGTTGTGCGGGAAAGTCATGTTTATGAAGACGCTGAGTGACTGTCAGAAATAAAGCAGAGGAGATTCTAGTTTAGACAATCAACCTCAGAACTGTTCTTTTCCCATCCCAAGATTCTGTGATTTTTCTTTGATTTGCCTTTAGCAACACTTTAGCAACATTCCACAAAGTTCTTTTCCTTCAAAGTTTTATTCCTTCAGCTGTTCCTCATGTCAAACCAGCAGGGGGCCCACAGTTGGGCACTGACTCAGGTTTGGGAAAGAGTACTCAAAGATTACAACTTACCCGCTCCTCTCTGTTTCCTATGGACCAAAATCTGTCACAACGGAAAAGGTAGTGACTTCAACAGAGCCCGACTCCAGCAATAAGAACTTGCTGTAATTTTGAAAGACAGCCACCTAGGCTTCTAGGGCATTCGTTGTAGGAGTCAAATGAATTTGACTAAGTTCAGTCAGCTTGGTGAATTTCCCAGTTCAAGGAGAACTACATTGGTTTTTAGGAATAAAAGCGCTTTTCTACATCGTGGTTTCTGATGAACTGTCATATTAAATATCCACTTCATTCACTTGTCTAATGTCTTTAATATATTTTTTAAGTTTATTTACTTTGAGAGAGGGAGAGTGAGCACACAAGTTGGAGGAAGGGCAGAGAGAGAGGGGGACAGAGAATACAGAGCAGGCTTTGTGCTGACAGCAGAGAGGCCGATGCAGGGCTCGAACTCCTGAACCGTGAGATCATGACCTGAGCTGAAGTCAGACATTTAACCAACTGAGCCACCCAGGCACCCTTCATCTAATCTCTTAAACTCATCATTGTGGCACCTGGGTGGCTCAGTCGGTTGAGCTTCTGACTTCAGCTCAGGTCATGATTTCATGGTTCGTGAATTTGAGCCCTGCATCAGGCTTTCTGCTGTCAGAGCAGAGCCTGCTTTGTTTGGATTTCATTCCTATTTCTCTCTGCTCCTCCCCTGCTCACCCTCTCTCTCTCAAAAATAAATAAACTTAAAAAAAAAACAAAACATCATTTTTTGTTGTTAAAAGAAAAATCAACAAAATATGTGTTATTTTATGAAGCAACTTATTTTAATGTTTAAACAAGTTTTAAAAATATTTTTGAGAGTTTTTAAAAATATTTTTGAGAAAGAAATCACATTTCTTATTTTATACAGTTAATAACGTGTTATAAACTATAGTGGTTATTTCACTTGATATTGAAAGAAGGATCCATGTAAACTTTAGGAAATAAATATTTTTGAGAGAGAAAGAGAGAGTACAATTAGAGGAGGGGCAGAGAGAGAAAGGGAGACACAGAAGCAAAGCAGGCTCCAGGCTCTGAGCTGTTAGCACAGAGCCTGATGCGGGGCTCGAACTCACAAACCATGAGATCATGACCTGAGCTGAAGTCAGATGCTTAACTGACTGAGCCACACAGGCACCCCGGAAAATTCCTTTTTTAAGCTCTGTAAAGATGTTTTAAAATTACTGTTCTACAGCTGTTCCTTTCTAAATATGCAAGGGTAGGAAAGGGAAAGAATAATCTAGAGATATCAAAGTTTCTTTTATTTTCAGAGTGTTCTTCAGTATGAACTTAATCATGGCCGTTTCCACAAATGCCAGGTAGTAGGAAGTATCTCCTTTGCTCTATACTGTTGTCCCCATCATTGCACACTTCAGTGTATGGGCAGTCCCATCTGAAGATGGGGCAGTCACTGCCCTTCCTTATTCATCTGCTTCTGCCTCCAGCTCAGGTTTAGAGAAGCTCAGCAGAGTTCAGTTACAAGCAGGGCTCACAGCTCAGAGATAAATCAGGCCCTGAGGAGCTTGTAACTACCCTGTTTAGAAAAGCTGAAGAGTCTGATGTATATTTGTTTTCTTCCTTTAGATATTTGTGTTTCCTACACTAAGCAAACGAGTCTCACAGGAATGAATCAGAGAATTGCATCTTTTCTAGGACATAAAACTTTTAAATTTTTTTTTTAACGTTTATTTATTTTTGAGACAGAGAGAGACAGAGCATGAACGGGGGAGGGTCAGAGAGAGAGGGAGACACAGAATCTGAAACAGGCTCCAGGCTCTGAGCAGTCAGCACAGAGCCCGACGCGGGGCTCGAACTCACACACCGTGAGATCGTGACCTGAGCCGAAGTCGGACGCCTAACCGACTGAGCCATCCAGGCGCCCCTCTAGGACATAAAACTTTTAATGGGAAATAAGATTACAGATGAACAGTAAGAATGGTTTTTCAAGACCTTTCTAAAATCTGCCAAAACTTGGAAGTATCAGAAGTTGGTTTTGATTCCAAGCAGTGGGTAGAAGGATGACCTGTTGGATGTGCAAGGCAGAGAATTTGTTTGCTGGCAGTTTGGAAAATGACTTTGTACTGTCCTGTGGCATTTCTTATTTTATACAGTTAATAACGTGTTATAAACTATAGTGGTTATTTCACTTGATGTTGAAAGAAGGATCCATGTAAACTTTCATCTTGGAAGTTGATTCATTCAAAATAGATTTTGCAGAATTTAGGTGGAAGAGAAAATGTTTAGGACTCTACATCTAGAAATCCTGAAAGTTCAAATATTTAGCAGGTAAAATATTATAGGAAAAAATTTGATAAATTTCTACAAGTGTTTATTATATTATTAGCTGACCTTGAGGGCACGGGGGAGTCACAGGATCATTATGTCCACTGCTTGCAGGTGGGCTGTTCTGTTCCTCTTATCCACACTTGAGGCCCAGACTTGGTAGAGTTCCCGCCTAATATGGAGATCACCCACCACTGTGTTGGTGGTGGTTAGGAGGCATCTCTCACTTCTGACCTCAGCTTCACACTCTGTTTTCTTTGTCAACCTGGTCAATCTCTGATCATATTTGAGACTTTAAACTTTACAGGGTCTCCAACCATCTGAGGGTTCTTAACTCAGAATTTTTTAAAAGAAGTCAGCAAGCCAGAGGAAAAAGGAAATCACTTACTCTTAGCTTCTGCTTCTCTCCTTCCCTGTTATAAGTTGTAACTAACCAAGAAGAAAGGGACATGGCTGAAGCAGTTGGCTTGCCACTCCACCAGGGTATTTTAGGTCCTCCAGCTAAGAACCTTAGAGCAGCAGGTGGAACAAAACTAAAATCCCAGCAGCCGCTCCAGGAGCTGGAGCTGATAGGGTTAGTTGTACAAACTCATCACAGTTCAATCTGAGGGAACTGTATGGAACCTGTACATTGCTGACCTGAGCTCAGCTCTCACTTTGCAGAGGTCCTTTTAGGCCCAGAAAAGCTTAGTCACTCCACATGACATATACTAGGATCTATTGGTGATAGTCCTATTTGGCTTTTCCCACAGAAAGGGATAACAAGTGTCTAAGGTCTAACAGATGATCAGTGCTTCTGTTCTTGGAGCATCCAGTCCTGATGGGACGTCTTGCTAGGTGTTACATGGCCCCCATTTATTCTTAAAGCCACCTTAGCTTGTACTTTAGTATTATATAGCTAGTCTGTAGGAGTCCTGAAGTTGGAACAGAGCCTTGTCTGATTCCTCATCCCGTAATATTTTATTCCAGCACTCTGTCTTTTCCATAAGGTATTAGCCTGAAAAAATATTCTAAATACATCTAATGTCACACCAAAACATTCAGCCTGAGAACTGGAAGAGCCAGGAGAAGTGTCATTTTGGAAAAAGGATCAAATGTAACTACAAATAAAGATATTTCCTTAACCTCTTATTGTGAAATAATTTGAGACTTACAGAAAAGTTGCAGATAATACACAGAATTCCCAGATACCCTTCATGCAGATTCCTCACATGTTAACATTTTACCACATTTGCTTTTTTTATTCTGAGTAATTTGATAGCATAGTTGCAGATATGATGCCTAAATACTTCAGTGTGTATTTCCTTAGCAAACAAAGACATTCTGTTATGTGACCACAGTATGGTGATCAAAATCAAGCAGTTAACACTGATTCAAGTACTTTTATTTAATCTACAAACCATATTCAGATTTGACCAATTGTTGCACTGATATAGCAAAAGAAAAGAAAATGGTTTTTTTGGTCTAGGAAAAATCCTTAGAACTTGTTGCATTCAATTGGCATGTCTCAAATCTCCTATAATATGTAACAGTTTTTCAACCTAACCTTGACACTTTTGAAGAGTACGGGCCATTTATTTTGTAGAGTTTCTCTTAATTTAGGCTTGTGTGGTGTTTCCTCATGATTAGATTCTGATTTTGCATTTTGGCAGCAGGATTCCCACAGAAGTGATGCTGGTTCTTGGTATATCCTCTCAGGAGGCACATGGCTTTGGGGTGCTTCATTCCTGGGGAGATGAAGTCCATCACTTTGTTCAAGTGGGGTCTGCCAGGTTTCTCCACTGTGAATTTACTATTTTCCCCAATGGAATTATTAAGTATCTTGTGGAGAGATATTTTGAAACTATGTAAATATTTGTTTCTCATTCAAACTTTTAACCACTAGTTTTAACAGCCATTGATGATTCTTGGTTGAGGTAATTATTACTATGATGGTCGCTCAGTGGTGATTTTCTAATTCCATCATTCCTTCTGTGGTAAGTAATTGCTTTCCGTTCTCTTTTACAAATAAGTTGGGTCTGACATCATGCTAGCACTCATACTTCTTTGTCAAACATGGTAGTGTTACCATAAGTTATCTGGGAGATACTTGTTTTTAAGTTCATGCTTTGCAAAAGTATTCCACACTAAGGAAATGAAAGAATAGTCCAGCTTCACATATAATAGTCTATGCTCTCAGTTGCAATGATAATGTTTTATTTCTTCCTGTATCTACCTGTGCTTACCATTGCTTTTATCTTTCCTCTCAGTTCTGGGTTCTGTTTCCACCACAGAACTTTGCTCAGGCTCCAAATGGCTTTTGCTTGCTTTGGGTTGGTTTGAAGTGCTGTAAAAATGATGAGAAGTAGTAATAATACCAGTGTCTATAGATTTAGATACATAGCATGTCAGTATCTTGTACTTACCAATTAAATCAGCGTGAAAAAAATGTAATCTTAAGGCAGGGGAAAAGAGGTGACTCAGGAGAGCTTCGTGTAACAGCCATCTTAGGTCTGTCAGTGTCTCCTAGCTGGTCAACCCTTACCTCATAGGCCTTGAGGCCATTTGCTGTTGCAACCTGCACTTTCTGCCACTACCCCCTCCCGTTTTCCTGAATTCCTTCTGTAGGAGAAAACTGGTTATCAGTGATGGTGTCCTCTTTTGGATGTTCTCCCTTAAATGAAGGGGGATGAAAAGAAAAAATAGCCCTTTTAAGAAGTTTGGAAAGAAAATGAGTACATGATCTTTAGAATGGTTAAGGACTGACATACATCCAATTTGTTGCTATTTTCCTTTCAGATGAAATTAAAATTATGTTGCAGCAATTTGTTTCTTGATTCAGAAGGTATTAATGGGGTTTTGTTTGGACCTGCAGGTCAACATATTAATAAGCCTCTATTATTGTCCAGACCTTAGAAAACTTGGTGTTTCGAGCTCAAATTCTAGAGAAGTGGAAGGTTTCTGTTGTTGTTGTTGTTGTTGTTGTTGTTGATGATGATTTATTTATTTCTTTTTTATTTTAGAGTGTGAATGGGGGAGAGGGGCAGATGGGGAGCAAGCTCCACACTCAGAGTGGAGCCCGGTGAAGGGTTCAATCTCACCATGGTGAGATCATGACCTGAGCCATAATCAAGAGTCAGACGCTTAACTGAACCTCGCAGGTGCTCCCAAAAGTGGAAGTTTTTATTGATTTTATTTCTTTAAATTTGAGGTTTCTTTTAGCTGCCAATCTTTGTGACTGCTAGCGGATTTCCAGGAATCATAAAGAAATTTCTCAGATGGTAATTTGCATTCATGAGTTCAGGCATCTCTGAATCCTCCCTGACCACTGGATTTTCTTCCTGCAGGAAGACCTCCTGATGCAGTCAAGCAAAGAACATTTATGCACAGGGCTCCCTGAAGACTGTTTGAGGAACAAAGGTATTTATCTCTCTCCACTCTTTTCTTTTTTCCACTTATTACACACACTGTTTTAGTTCACATTTTCTGTTGTGCATTGGGAATGCAAGTCCCTGGCTTGCAAGATGGACTTAACTGTAGAAATTCTTTTTTTTTTTTTTTTTTTTTAATTTTTTTTTTCAACATTTTTTATTTATTTTTGGGACAGAGAGAGACAGAGCATGAACGGGGGAGGGGCAGAGAGAGAGGGAGACACGGAATCGGAAACAGGCTCCAGGCTCCGAGCCATCAGCCCAGAGCCTGACGCGGGGCTCGAACTCACGGACCGCAAGATCGTGACCTGGCTGAAGTCGGACGCTTAACCGACTGCGCCACCCAGGCACCCCGAAATTCTTGATATTACCCATGGACGTACTTGAAGACACCTAGCAATGTCTTAGGTTTTGGGGGGTTTGTTTGTTTTTAATGTTTGTTTATTTTGAGAGAATCCCAAGCAGGTTTGGTGAAGCGGGGCTCGATCCCACAAACCATGAGATCATGACTTGATCCGAAATCAAGAGTTGGACGCTTAACCAGCTGAGCCACCCAGGTGCCCCTGTTTGTTTGTTTAAGTAAACTCTGCCCCCAGCGTGGGACTTGCAGCAGAGACAGAGTCACATGCTCTACTGTATAAGCCAGCCAGCCACCCAAAGCAGTGCCTTCGTTTTGACAGCAGTTTGCCTCGCACTTTTTTTTATGAGTCCTTATTGATGGGGGGTTGAACCTTAATTGCTGATGTGAAATCTTTTATTTGATTTTATAAAACTGAACTCCCTCCTCGGAAGGGTTAACATGGATGGGGAGGAATTGACCCTGCCCAGTTCAGTGCTGTGGAGTGCATTCTGTTCTTCCCCTAGGCAGGGATGGGAGAAAGGGTTCACTCCAGGCCACCTTGAGAATTGTCAAAGCAACTATATTTCCAATATTGTTTTGCTCCTCAAAACAATGAATAGATATAGGCATCTGAGATACCACTTTTAGTTTGATAGATTGATTAGATTAGATTGATTGATTAGATTGATTAGATTGACTAATTGAGGAGGAAGCCGAGACACAGAGTACTGAGCCAAAATTCTTCTCCCCAGTCCCCAGCTTAAAGTAATCTTGGGTAACTTTAGAGAGGACTATGTGTATATATTATGCAATTAAGGTTAAAAATGTAATCAAAACCACCAAAAAAAGAGAAAATACAATAAGTATGTTTGATTATACGAACATGTTGTTACTGTGATAAAACATCAGATTTGACTACTCTGCTTCTTGGCAGCCCAGACAGAAAAGGAAGCACAAATCGTCCTTATGAGAAAGGGCACTTGTCCCAGTTTATTACCCTGCTTCCTGCTGCTGGAGATTTCCTTTGTGGCTTAAAGGCTTGGCTGTCCAATATAGGTTAAAATTCTGAAGATCAGAAATGTTCTTTTTACATGTCTCCCCCAGTTCCTAGGGCTTTATTTGGGACCGTTTTTAGCACTACGACCCCCAAATATCTTTTCAATGGGGCTTCAGTATTGCTATATTGAGTCTTCGGTATATTGGTATATTTTCACCCACATCTTAGCACAAAATTTAGTGTCTGTTGAACTACACTTTCATTTAACACTGAACTGGCCTTTAAACAGGAGAATCAGGGGGCACCTGGCTGGCTCAGTTGGTAGAGCACGCAACTCTTGATCTCAGGGTTGTGAGTTCAAGTCCCATGTTGGGCACATAGATTACTTAATTAAAAAAAAACAAAAAAAACTGGAGTGCCTGGGTGGCTCAGTCGGTTAAGTGTCTGACTTTGGCTCAGGTCATTACCTCATAGTTTGTGGGTTTGGGCCCCATGTTGGGCTCTGTGCTGACAGCTCGGAGCCTAGAGCCTGCAGCCTGCTTTGGATTCTGGGTTCTCCCTCTCTCTCTGCATTTCCCTCACGTACACTTTGTCTCTTTTTCCCTCAAAAATGAATAAATGCTTAAAAAAAGGTGGAGAGGAGACAGAAGAATCAGTTATTTTCTGAGGAATACTTTTCTGAGGAAATCTGCCTTCCCAGACTTACCTGGTTTCTGTCCACCTAAAAGTCTGGTCCACAATGGACGTGGGTAAGATGAGCTCATCTGAAAAGTATCCTCAGATAAACTACTTTGGGGCACTTTTCTTCCTGTCCTGATAACTATTCTTCTTTAATGACTTAAATTGGGAAAATGAATTGTTTTTCCCCCCAAAGTCATGTGCAGTATTCTCAGTTTGATATGGAGGAACTTGAAAACAGCACCTCTACTAGAGTTTTCAGCAGCAGTGACCCAGTGTCTGACTATGATATATTCTTCCATTCAATCCCCAAAGAGCCTTCCAAGGTGTGCCTTTGTTACACATGAGGAAACAAGGTCTGCTGTGCAGAGACCTAGCCAGTCATAGCAAGGCAGAAAGGAAGGTTCTATGAAGGTAGGCTTCTGAAACAATTGAACACACAGGCTGCCACTGTGGATTTCAGTCAAACAGACGCACGTACTTTGCTGTAGTGTGGCCAGCATCTCAGCTCACTTTGCCAGGGTTAAGGTCAAGCATCTGTCAACCTGTCATTGACTACAGACTTGAGAAATAAATGATGTTTCTTGGAAGCTTGGTTGTACATTCCCTCTGGGGACCCCAGCTGCCAGAATTTTCACTTTGCCCACACATATCCTGGTCCTGCACATATTAGATATAAGTTTTCCTGATGAAAACTGGTATATCCTTGATACCTTTATTTTAAGTGTCTGCTCTGTGGTACACTGTAAATTGTTTACGTAGTTTTATTTATATTTGGTTTTGCTTCCTCTGAGTGGGGGGGCACCTCAAAGGTCAGCACTATGCAGTAATTTATAAATTTGCTGAGGTATGAATTTGGGTCCCCTGCACTGAGGTGTTCAGAGCAGGTGAACCTAAGGCTACCACATTCTCCCTATGCTGTGTTGTTTTTTCTTCTCTAAATAAATGTCCCATTCACGATACTTCCAAGTTAGCATGGTATTCAGAATTTTGAGGTTCTTTACAGTCATGTCTGCTGTGGCTCAATTAGGTGAAATTAGAACAAATTTAACCCTTTAAAAGAACATTTGTGTTAACCAAAAGTCATCTTTAATTGGTAGGGTTCTATTTCACAGATTGTTCCTCCTTTCTTCCTTCCATCGTTCCTTCCTTTCTTTTTTTTTAAGTTTTACTTATTTAATTAGGTAATCTCTATACCCAGCATGGGGCTTGAACTCACAGCCCTGAGATCTAGAGTCTCGTGCTCTTCTGATGGAACCAGCCGGGCACCCCAATTGTTCCTTATTTTTTGATTGCTGTAGGGAAGACTTGTGAGAAGAGGGCATGGGGGAGCAGTGATGGGTGTTGGTAGTTGAGGGGCCATTTCACAAAGGGAGAGTGTCCTTCTGTCAGATACTGACTGGTGCCTCTCCTTTCCACTGTTCCGAGTTTTAGTATGACTGTTTCCTCGTAATTCTGTGTAATATTTTATAGAACTGACATTATCAGGGGTTTATTGTTGTGTTTTCTTTCTAAGAGTTCCTTGGAAGTGGGTTGATATGGCACTTACTTCCCACAGTAGCAATCTCTGTGAAAGCTTATTTGGAAATTCTTTGAAATCAGGAGGGTCACAAGAAATTGGAAGAGCATTTGAGGGAATAGATACATTTTTTAATGTTTTTCTTTATTTTGAGAGAGAGAGAGGGAGAGCAAGCAGGGGATGGGCAGAGAGAAAGGGAGAGAGAGAATCCCAAGATTCAGTGCAGGGGACCCAAATTCATTCCCAAGAGAATTCTCTCTCTCCCTCTCTCTCTGCCCCTCCCCTGCTGGAGTGCACACTCGCTTCTCTCTCTCTCTCCCCCTTTTCTCTCTCAAAGTAAATAAATAAAGTTTAAAAGGAAAAAAAGAGGGGTGCCTGGGTGGCTCCGTTGGTTAAGTGTCCAACTTCAGCTCAGGTCATGATCTCACTGCTTGTGAGTTCGAGCCCTGCATCAGGCTCTGTGCTGACAGCTCAGAGTCTGGAGTCTGCTTCAGATTCTATCTCCATATCTCTGCCCCTCCCCTGCTTGTGCTCGCTCTCCCTCTCTCTCTCAAATATAAAATAAAACATTAAAAAAAATTTTTTTAAGAAAAAAGAAACTACCAGTCTGTTTTCCAGAGTGGTTATACCATTTGGGATTCCTACCAGCAATATATGAGTTCCAGATAAGCAGTTGGATCCTTTTTCAACTCCTTTATTAATTCATTTGTAATTTAGAAAATCACATGTTCAGTGGTCAGAAGAAGCTAAGGAAGTGACAAAAGTTTGTAGGGTTGTCTGCCACTGTCCTCCTACCTACCACTGTGAGCCTCCCCACAGGAGAGCTTCATTTTATAAGACATGACAATATTGCTAACCTTGGCACATTTTTCTGAGGACAAGATGTAGGATATGCCAAAATGAATGTCATATTTAGTGCCCCAGTCTCACCACTTGATTTTTTGATCCAGGAAAAAAGGCTTTGACAGAAATACTGTTAAATCCTTGTCAACCTCCAGCATGTCTGTCCCTAATTATGGTTATATGGAGATAACACCAAAAAAAGTCTAAGTTTTTTTATGTTACTTGTATTACGATCAGGGAGTAAGTGCTCTTTTAAAAACAGTTGTATTGAGGTATAATTTTTACATACTATAAAGTTCATTTGTTTGAAATAGACAATTCAGTGGTTTTCTTAAATATAGAGCACAGCCATCACCACAGTTCTTCATCATTCCCTAAAGAAACATGTTTGTACCCCTTAACATTCATTCTTTGTTCCCCATTCTTCCTTACCCCCAATCTCTTCCAGCTACTAATTTGCTCTTGTCTCTATAGATTTGCCTGTTCTGGATATTTTATATAAATGAGACCTTACAATGTGCAGTCTTTTGTGACTGCTTTCACTTGGCATAAAGATTTTTTTTTTTTAATTTTTTTTTAACATTTATTTATTTTTGAGAGGCAGAGACAGAGCACAAGCAGGGGAGGGGCAGAGAGAAAGGGATGCAGAATCAGAAGCAGTCTCCGGGCTCTGAGCTGTAGCACAGACCCTGACGTGAGGCTCAAACCCATGAACCCAGATTACGACCTGAGCCAAAGTCAGATGCTCAACCAACCAAGCCATCCAGCCACCCCTTGGCATAAAGATTTTTAAGGTTCATCCATGATCTAGCATTTTAAAGTACTTCATTAATTTTTATGGCTGAATAATATTTAATCATATCCATTTATCTGATGGATATTTGGGTTGTTTTCACTCTTTGGCTATTACGAATAATGCTGTTGTCAGCATTTATGTACAGGTTTTGTGTGAATATAAGGTTTCAGTTCTCTTGAGTAGATACCTAGGAGTAGAATTGGTGGGTTATTGGAAACTCTGTTCAGCATTTTGAAGAATTGCCAAACTATTTTCCAAAATGGTTGCACTGTTTTCCAATCCCACCAGCAACACATGAAGGTTCTAGTTTTTCTGCATCCTGTCCAACACTTGTTATTTTCTGATTTGTTTTAAATTATATCCATTTCAATGCATGTGGAGTGGTATTGTGGTTTTGATTTTCTTTTCTCTGATGACTAATGATGTTGAGCATTTTTCGATGTGCTCATTGACCATTTGTATATTTTTTGGGAAAATGTCTGAAGCCTTTGCTTTTTTTTTAACTTTTCAAAAATTAATAATTTATTTTTGGAGGAATTTTGGATTTACAGAGAATCTGAGCAGATAATACAGAGTTTCCATTAACCACACCCCCACCCCCAATATGCACAATTTCCTCTATTGTTAATGTATTAGTAAATACATTTGTTATTGTACAATGTTGATACATTATTATTAACTGAAGTTTAATCAAGTGTCCTTAGTTTTTACCTAATATCCTTTTCCTGTTCTAGAATCCCATCCAGGGTACCATATTGCATTCAGTCCTCAGGTCTCCTTTGGCTCTTCTTGACTGTGACAGTTTCTCACACTTTCCTTGTTTTGGGAAGACCTTAAGAGTTTTGAAGGTTACTGGTCAGGTATATTGTAGAATGGCTCACCATTGGGATTATCTTATGTTTTTATCATAAGAGTGAAGTTACAGGTTTGGGGGAGGAAAATTACACAGGTAAAGTGCCATTTTCATCACATCATATCAAGGGCACATACTATAAACATGAAGTAGTGTTTGTGAGTGTTCTCCACTGTCAGGTTACTTCCCTCACCCCATTTCCATACTGTTCTGTTTGTAAGGAAGTCACTATGCCTGTACCTAAGGAATGGGGAGTTACACTCCCTCTGCCCATTTTTATTATTGAGTTATGAGAATTCTTTATATATTCTAAATATAGATCCTTTATCAGATAGATGATTTACAGATATTTTCCCCCACTAGTGGGTTGCCTGCCTTTTCACTTCTTGGTTTTCCTTTGAAGCACAAAAGATTTTAGTTTTGATGAAGTTCAATTTATCAGTCTTCTTTTTATCACTTGTGTTTCAGCATCTTAGCTAAGAACTCTTTACCAATATCATTAAGAAATACTCTTGTGTTTACTTCTAAGAGTTTTATAGTTTCAGCTCTTACATTTACGTCTCTGATCTACATTGAGTTAATTTTTGTGTATAAGACAGGATCCAAATTTATTCATTTGCATGTGGGTATCCAGTTACCCCAGCACCATTCACCATTTGTTGAAAAGCTGCTTTGTCAAAAATCTGTTGACTATATGTGTTAGAGTTTATTTCTGGGCATTCAGTTCTAATTCTCTTGCTCTTTATGTCTGTCCTGTGCCAGGGCTGGACTGTTTCCATTACCGCAACTTTGTTTTTGAAATCAGGAAGCATGAGGGGCGCCTGGGTGGCTCAGTTGGTTAAGCGACCAACTGCAGCTCAGGTCATGATCTCGCAGTTTGTGAGTTCGAGTCCCGCTTTGGGCTCTGTGCTGACAGCTCAGAGTCTGGAGCCTGCTTCAGATTCTGTGTCTCCCTCTCTCCCTACCCCTCCCCTGCTCATGCTCTGTGTCTCTCCATCTCTCAATAATAAATAAACGTTAAAAAAATTTAGAAAAAAAAAAAAAGGAAGCATGAGTCTCCCATCTTTGTTCTTTTTCAAGATCATTTTGGCTATTATGTGTCCCTTGGCATTTAAAAAAAAAAAAATTTAATGTTTATTTTTGAGAGAGACAGAGAGACAGAGTGAGAGCAGGGGAGGGGCAGAGAGAGAGAGGGAGACACAATCTGAAGCAGGCTCCAGGCTCCGAGCTGTCAGCACAGAGCCCGACATGGTACTGGAACTCACAAACCGCAAGATAATGACTTGAGCCGAAGTCGGAGGCTTAACTGATTGAGCCATCCAAGTGCCCTTCCCTTGCATTTTTATTTGAGTTTCAGGATTAGTTTGTCAAATTCTGCAAACATAAACACTTTTTCAATGGTTATAAAACTACAAATCTAAGGACCTTCAGCTGAGGTAATGAAATGCCTGTGATTCTAAAATGGGCGCATACCTCACAGAATACATGTTTCACCCTCCAATATACATATGTACTTTTTTTTTTTTATGAGCCATATTTTCTTTATCCATTCATTCATCAGTGGATATTTAGGGTTGTTTCCATGTCTCACTCTGTAAATAATGCTGCAGTGAACATGGGGGTACACATATCTTTTTAGAATAGTGATTTCATTTCTTTTCAATATATACCCAGAAGTGAAGTTGCTGGATGGGAGTATACCTAATACTTTCAACAACTTTCCTAACTTCATTCAGACAACATCTATCATTGACCTGATATGTGCCTAGGTCAGTGTTGGGTATTAGGTCCTCAGTGATCATTAAACTCCTGCTTCTTTGGGAGCCTGGGTGGCTCAGTTAAGCATCTGACACTGGATTTTAGCTCAGGTCATGATCTCATGGTTGGTGAGATCAAGCCCCACGTCAGGCTCTGCACTGACAATGTGGAACCTGCTTGGGATTCTCTCTCCCTCTCTCTCTGCCCCTCTCCTACATTCTCTCTCTCTCTGTCAATAAATAAACGTGTAAAATAAAATGAAATGAAATTCTTTCAGATTTCAAAGTCAATGTGGTTAATTAAAAAGTAAAAGAGGGTACCTGAGTGTCTCAGTCGGTTAAGTGTCCAACTTCAGCTCAGGTCATGATCGTGCAGTTATGAGTTCAAGACCTGCATCAGGTTCTGTGGTGACAGCACAGAGCCTGCTTGGGATTCTCTTTCTCCCTTATCTCTGCCCCTGTCCCACTGTCTGTCTGTCTGTCTGTCTCTCTCTCTCTCACCCTCTCACCCTCTCACCCTCTCTCCCTCTCTCAAAATAAATAAACTTTAAAAAAAAGTCTCTACATAAAAAAAAAAAACAAAAAACCACAAGTAAAAGAGGGGTACATGGGTGGCTCAGTTGGTTGAGCATCCGACTTCAGCTCAGGTCATGATCTCACAGTTTGTGAGTTCAAGTCCCACATCCTCTACCTGGGACTGTCTACTCTCTCTGCCTGCTCCCCCAGTCAGTCAGTCAGTCAATCAGTCAAGTAAAGGAGTAAGCAGAGTATCATTTTGTTTTCAAGCAGTACACAACCCCTGTTCCCCAGCCAGCCTTCAGCATTATACCACCTGGGAAATGAGTGTTCCCCTACCTCCTCCCTAAGATTCTCAACTAAGTTGAGAACAGGTATTCTTCCAGCAGGTAAGGGCTCTGAGGGAGAATCTTGCCTTATGGGCTTTGCACAGTGAACAGTTTGGAGAGGGAGGAGTTTTACAGCTTTCCTGAGAAGTTATAATGAAGGATTCAACTAAGATGGTGCTGGAACAGAGTAGAAAAGCCCAGAATTTACACAAATGGTTTAATGAATGCCATAGTGTCTGGAGAAGAGATACACTAAACCATTTGGGGTAAATGCAGTTAGGAATTTCTAAATAGGGTAGAATTGTCTGCTATGATGTAGAAAGTAGGCTGGTTTCAAAAAGACAAATACCATGTAGGGCATTAGGATTTTGAGACTACCTTATGTTTTTGGAATCTGTACAAACTTGTGGAATCCAATATGCATTTATCCATCAAGTATTTGCTGACTCCAAACATTTTTAAACATTGTGTCCTATCCTAGCATAGTCATTAAGTTTATCATTTTAACTATTCTCAGGTCCAGTAAGATAAGAAAGAAAGCAGAGCAAAGGAAAAGCAGTTTTTCTTTAAATGGCAGGCACTGTACCAGGTGGTGGTTTACATGTGTTATTTAATTTAATCCTCAAAGTAGCACTGAGGTAAGTGTACTTCTCCTCTTTCTCAAAGGAGGAAACAGACTCAGTGAGGTAAGTAAGATCACAGAACCCACCTGCCTTCAGAGTTGCTGTTCTTTCTCTCAGAATTGCTGCTGTCAGTATCAGTTGAGAAATGGATAAGGAAGTTCTAGGAAGACACTAGTGATAGCATTTGTTGGTTTGACCTAACTGTATTCATTTATTAATTCCACAGATTTATTGAGTGCTATTATATACCAGGTATTATGCTGGGCAATAAGGAAAGGGAGAGACCAAGATAAACATGACCCTTACACTCATGGAGTTTATATTCTAGTGAGAATTAGTTCTTTAGGTTGAAGATTGATTTGCATTTAGCTTTATCTGTTTAGTGCAGGTATTTTGTTAACATATGTGTATGCATGCAAATATGTACATAATTTACATGTATATAACTTCGTGCTAGTTTTCTAAAAAGAGCAAGGAAGAAAATTTTTTTTGTAGTTTAACAAGTTCAGGGAACTTCATACTGCATCTTATACCTAGGATTTCAGAGAAATTCTGAACAATAAAACTTCTTTATGAATTGCATTTACATTCTTAGAAAGTTTTTTGTTTGTTTTTTAATGTTTCATAGTAGAAAGTTTTTAATTTATTGAGAAGTGGAAAGTATACTAAACCCACATGTATCTGTCACTCAGCTTCAATAATTACCAGCTCATGACCAGCCTTGTAGGGAAGCAGTTACTGTAAGTAATTTGGTTCAAAACTAATATTCAACTTATATGTTAATCTCTTTAACATAGGTTTTGTGTGTTAACTGTTCTTTTTCAAAGAGGTAATTTATTTATGATTAATTTAGTATTATTCAGGTAATAAGATGGTCATTGAATAATATAAGCTATTATTGTGGGTCTTCTTTATTAATGTTTTAGAATGGAAGCTTCTTAAGACTCTGGATTACATATAAGTTTCCTTATTATAGTTAATTATCTAGGTATGTAAGTACGTTTAAATTACTAATACCAAGAGAAGGGTGTTAGTTCAAAATTATCTATTTTCTGCCAAATACACTTGTGGCCCTCTGTCATATTTTGCATAAAAGAACAAAACCAATGGTACAGTGTACTAACTTTGTAATTTGCTTTTTGAGTTGGATCTTTTTTGTCACTGTTGGTTGCATGATTAAATTCATGAAAGTATAGCACACGGTTTTGTTTTTTTTATGATTGCATACTTATTTGGATTTATTTCTCTTGGGCAGAAGGAAATGTACAAATTACAACTGGAACTCTGCTTATATCTACTGAAGAAGTACAAGGTATGAAGGTCAATGGGACTAAGACGGATTATAATGAAGGACACAAGAATGGCAATGTGAGTAAAGGTCTCTCAGCTGGGTGCAGCGAATACCCAGAAGTAGACAAAACCATGACCAGTGGTGAGGTTTCAGAAACCAGCACATTAGTTTCCCTAGAGCCTTTAATCTTTGTGGACCCTGGATTAACAGAAGCATCTTCTAAAGAAAAAGAATGTGAAGAATTAAAAACTTGTCCTTCTTGGTTGTCATTATTACCAGGGAACAGTGCCATTTCCAAAGTGGACAGTGAGAAGGAAGAGTTGTCTAAGTTAAACCTTGTCTGTGAAGCAGATGACAATCACCAACAGATTCTCGGCCACCATAATGAAAACCACAGTTTTGCCCATGGCAGTCCCAGGGCCACAAGAAATGTAGTTTGTGTAGAACCCTTAGAAGAAAATTCTGACATTTCATATTTCTCATCAAGTTTGTCTGGTCCAGAATCCAGAACAACATCCTTAGAAACATGTGGTTTTGATGGCTTGCTGAAGGGATCTGCTAAGAAGACAGACAATTCCTGTTTTGATGGGGGTGATCAAAGCAAGAACTTGGCTACTAGAAGAGAAAATGAACAGTTTTTGAACCTTAGGAGTGAAAGAGGGGAACTCTTTCTTGTTAATGCCAGGCAACCAGAAGAGGATGCTAATGGTCATTGTCCTGGTGAAAAAGAGACTGTTACCTCCCCAAAAGTGAATATTCATGGTAACTGTTGCATTCAAGACAGTATCCATACAGACAGCCCTGTTTCTTTAGTGCCCAATTCTTTCACCGAAGCCACGGAAGTAACGTTAAAAAAAAATGACTTAAAAATCACTTTAGACACTCAAGGTAGCTTGACAAACCATGAGGACCATAGAGGAACTTCTACAGATATGAGCCATCCAGGCAGACACTCTGAAGAGAACAGTTTTTCCTCCTTAATGCAGATTGAAGAGCCAGAACAGACAACCACTATAGAGCCCAATATGGTAACTGAAAAGATTTACAGTAAAGACTCTAACTCCTTAGTTTGCACCCAGAAAAATCTGGAAGGCAACACCCCGTTAAATGAAGCATCATGTAATGAATTTCTGAATGAAAGAAAATCCCTTGTGAGTTTAATGCCAGAGGACCAGATAAGTCCTATGAATGAGGTGTCAAAACCCAAGAAAGATACTGCTCAGTTACCACTATCCCTAGAACTTGATTACAGACCTGAGTCAGAACAAGCTGTACAGACCTCACTGGACGATAGTTCACATTTAGATGAGCAGAGCACTGCCTGTGAGATGAATGAACTTCCTCGTACCAATGAACTGGTTATAAACAAAATAGAAAGTGAATGTGCTTTAAATCAAGTGCCGCTTAATTCTCAAGACCATGCAAAGTTGTCAGCTAACAAAGAGATGCCTTTAGCAACAAGCGAGGATTCCCAACAGAGCCATCACCCTCCATTAGAGGATGGAGCAGATGTCACTGCTGATACCCAGACCATTCCCATCAAAACAAAAATGAAAGACATCTCTCCATCAGGTGACAAAACCTGTGGTGCCTCTTCAAACAATCCCACCTTAAACATCAAACCAGGAAGCCTAGAAAGAAAAGACAAGATGGCTGATTCAGGAATAGTACATCTACATTCCAGCCTTCTCTCAAGAAAGAAAGAATCAGCAGTCTTGCCTCAAGAGGTCTCTGCTATGGAATGTCAAAGTGTTCAATCTCAGGATCTCTCTAGCTGTCATTGTGTAAATAAAAATGCACGAGAAAAGAGCATGTGTTCTGTTTGTGCTGAGTTTGAGTCCAGCAGAATCATCCTAGAAGTTGAAAACTCTTTAATAACCAAGTGTGAAGATGCATTTCAGCACAGCAGTGACCACTCCCAAAGAAGAGAAGTCTGCACGGAAAGTAGCACCCATAAAGTAGGTTACACATCAGAAGAAAGTGAACTTGCTAGGGGAGAAACTAAAGGCAGCCTCCCAGGAAATCAGATCAGAAACGATACACCAGTGGGCATGTTAAGTAGTGAAGCTTCAGACAAAACCATTCCCACCACCAGTCACACCCAGCCCCGTGAAGAAAGTCTGAAAGCAAAGGAATGGGATGTACCTAAAGAGACCGTGTTTTGCGAGTATAACATCTCTGACTGTTCCACACCAGAACTAAATTTATCTGCAAACATTCCAAGCCCTGAAAAATTTTTGGACCAGTCTCCTACTATTATGTTCTCCAGTTTCAAAACCATGAGCCAAGCAGTTGAAACTCTTGATCAAAAAGGAGATAAAGTTCTTGACTGCCAGAGTAACCAAAACAGACCAGATGAATGCAGAAGTGAAGATAAACCAGCTAAGCAGACACTACATGGTGATGAGAGGGAGACTGTTACAGAACCTAACAGAGAGGTAAGCAACAATCAAAAGGATCTGTTAGTTGGTTCAGGCAGTAACAACCCTTTGTCTGGTGGTAGTTCAAAGAAAGGCAATTTGAAAGGAGACGATGGACATATTTCTGGTTGTGAGGAGTCCACAGATGGCATGGTAGACACTGTCTACACAGACTGTGGTAATAAGTCTACAGAAAGCATGTTGGACTTACAGACATCTAGTACCCTTGATGGTGGTGCAGGACAAGATGGACTGACGTTACAGGATACCTCAGTGAGTACTCTGCCTCAGAGAGGAGAACTGAATGCTGCATTTATCAGAATGATTGACCAGGACTCAGATTTTCCAGATGCTACTTCCTCTAAAGTGGAGCCTCTGGAAATGAAAAAATCATGTGAAGAGAAAGTATGCAGATCATTAAAAGATTGTGAAGTGGAAGTGTGTCCAGACTCTTGTGCCAGTGAGATAGAGTCTGTTGCAGATCATGAATCAAATACAAAAATATTGGATGGTATAAATGTGTCCTTAGATAATACTTATCATGAAGAGCAAGTTAAAGAAGCATCCCTGAGAGAAACACAAGGAATGATTGAAGGATCAAGACTGGAAATAAATTCTGAGTTTGACAAGGAAAATACCTTTGGAATTTCCTCAGAAGAGTTACTGTCTTCTGGATGCCCGGATGAGAGCCCTGTTCCCATAGGGAGCCTGAAATCCATTGAGACAATGCCTTTGTATCTGTTTTCTCAAGAAAATTCAGAAAGTAATGTTAATAGTGGAGAAACTGAGCTGAAAAAACCTTTTAAACCAAAAGATGGTAAAATCCTTTGTGAAAACATAGAGCACCGCACAGTCCTGCTTGAGACAAAGGAAGGAGCGCCAGGGGATGGGAGTAATTCTAGTGAAGGACTCAGAATAGACAGCAGTATGCAAAATTTGCCTTTGACAATGGAAACAGAAACTAAGTTGAAAGGAGAAGAAACTGAAGCACATCAGAGGGGACCCCTGGGTTACTTAACTGTCAGTGAAGAGTCTGAGAAGATGATCACCAGAGAAGCTGGTAATAATAAAGGGAGAGAGATTTCTCAGACCCACTCTAAATCCCAGAGGATGCTTGGTGATACTGAAGAGCTACAAAGCCAGAGGGCTTTGGACTACATGTTGCAGAATGAAGAGGAATATCTACATCAAAAGGACGCACACAGGATATTGGAACAATGTGCATCATCTAATGTGTTGTCAGATGAAGTGCAAGATAAGAACCAAACTAAGGATTGCAAAGGTGAGTCCACCATGATGAAGGAAATCACTCTAGCAAAGCTAGCCAAGGGCAGCACTGCTGCACAGTTTCAGAAGCTGGAAAATCCAAAGGAGGAAAGCTTGTGCCATCCATTAAAAACAGACATGGTGTCATACACAGATCCTTGCCTTCGTGGTGCCCCTCAGAAAGCACAAAACCCCAACTCTGCTGGATGTGATGAAATACACGGTGCCTTTGGGAACACTTCATATCAGAAAAGAGTGCTTCCCTTAAAGAAGCAGCCCCATCGAACATGTAAGAAAGTTTCCTATCAGGAGCAAGTCAACATTGGGAAAAAAATAAGTAAAATCAGAAGTTCTGCCTTTTTAAAGAGTTCCTCTGAAACCATTCCCACAAAAGCACACAGATTTCTCAGTTCATGTGCTATGTCTGCACCCGCACAATTGGAACCTGAAACAGTACCAACCAGGAGCTTAATGAGCCACATACCAAAGCAGAAGGTGACTCCGTGCCATTCCTTGAGGAGCCTGAATGTTAGGAAGCCTACCAAAGAATCAGCCTTACTAAACAAGCTGTCCATTCTTGCCTCCAGACTGGTCCCCGCCACAAAGACCCAGAAACTAAGATATCGGCGATGTTCCTCTGAACTTCTTCCAGTGGCTAAAAGCTACAAGCGGCTCAGATACAAAAGGTTTCTGGATGGATTTTCATACAATACAATGCAGCTGAATCCATATTTGGCATCTAGTGGATGGGATAAGAGACCTAACAGTAAGCCCTTGACACTTTATTCGCTCGAAGCCATCAAAATGAGCTTCATAGATTTGAGCAACAAGGTGCCATCACTGCTATTTGGTTCCGAAATTTTCCCGATGTCTTTTCACATGAAATCGGGCTCTGAGTGCATGACTGAGTCCCCAAGGACTTTTCCTGAGCACTGTGCTCCAGCCAGGCTCGCCTTAGGAGAGGCCCCTAGGTGCCTGTCTCAACCTCCCAAATGGACCTTTTCTTTCTTCTTATCCCACAGTTGCCCTGGGATGGCCACATTCAGGGAAGACACTGGCCCCCATGGTCAGGCATATGCCCAGGCTCCTTCACAGCCTCCAGGTCCTCTCCAAGACTATGGAGGCACCGCCATAGTCCAGACCAGAGCAGGCTGCTCTGTCCTTGGCCTTCACACACTTCTAGCACTTTGTTCTCCTGGATGTTACCGAATCTGGACAAAAAAACGGAGCTTCTCCAGTCACATGCCTACAATGCAGAGGCTCTTCATGACCCAGTTTACACAAGGCTTAAAGGGGTTAAGATCTCCAGCCTCCATAGCAGACAAGGTCTTCTGTTCTCTGCCCTACTCGGTGGGCCGAGTGCTATCCATTTGGAGCCAGCGTGGGCCTTCTACCTGCCCCTTTGAAATCTCTACTTTTCATTCCACTCACAGCAAGAGGCAGACAACTCTGAGCACCACAAACAGGTAAAATCCATCTCCTGTTCTTTGCAAATGTCCCATGTTTGCTTTCCAACCTCTGAGGAAAGTTGAGGGCTGGAACTGCAAGGCTATTTAGAGTCTTCGTGCCTATATTTTCTGTTTTCTGTGCCAAATCTATGCTGAGAAAATGTAGCCATAGTTCTTAAGCATAGACCCCTCTAGTTTTCCTGCAGGATCTACCCCTGTATTTTTACCATTCTTTGTTCTGTCCAATTCATTCTGCAAACTATCAAATCTTTTGACTCTCTGCTTTTCTATCCTTGCCCCCACCTTGCAAAAAACAAATACCATTACAAGTTAGAAGACTTGCAAGTAGTGACAAATAATGGCTTATGATACCTTGTTCATAAAATATACAGTCAGCACCTAATTGAGTATTTTGTGTATAACTAGGGCACAGAATAAGTACTTTTTAAGTAACTAAAGTAATTATGTAGGTATCACCAAATCTAGTTCCTGAACCTCTGGATTTCTCTTTAGAGCAGAAAGGCTTCAAAGATTGGCATTTTCATACTATAGTTGTACAATTTGTAGAATTTTAAGTGAACGGGAAAAGAGTGGTTTGACCCCTTAGAATAGTTGAAAATGATTTCGATATCATTTTACCTTCATATTAGAAATAATAGGAAAAAAATTATTGAATTATATCCCTAAAAATCTGCTTTAGACATGATAGATAAATCTTCCTCTTTGTAATCCCTCGAATAAACAGAAACTTAATTTTTTTTTTTTTAAATTGGCCCTTATCATTGCTATAGTTTAAAAATTCAACACCCACCAAGCCTCAAAATTCCAAACAGCCTGGTAGAGGCCTTGTTCTTTGTATATCTGTGCAATCTCTTATGTAGAGTCATTCTCTGTCACTATAAAGCTGTCTGGCACATATTGGAAAGTTCCTTGAGCATCTTAGCAGAAACCTAAGTAAATAAAAACGTTTCAGAAAAACACCCCAGAACCTCAACATGGCTGATTGAAATTGAAAGACTAATGCTACCATAACTACTTATCTTATAGTTAATAGAAAAATGTTCTTATAATGCAGCCACAAAAAAAAATACATTAGAATGAATCAAATTGTTTTAAATGATGGTATACTGCTTTTATTTTGTCTAGTTTGTCAGTATGCCTCTATACTCTCATAAGCACTCTCTGGTCAGTGTGTGACATGCAGCTTTAAATCATGTTACCTTCTTTAAACTATGTTCATGCCAGGGGCACCTGGGTGGCTCAGTAGGTTGAGCATCCTACTTCGGCTCAGGTCATGATCTCACAGCTTGTGAGTTCAAGCCCCATGTCGGGCTCTGTGCTGACAGCTCAGAGCCTGGAGGCTGCTTCAGATTCTGTGTCTCCCTCTCTCTCTGCCCCTGACCCATTTGCAGTCTGTCTCTGTCTCTCTCAAAAATAAACAAACATTTAAAAAAATTTTTTTAACTATGTTCATGCCTGAGGTTAGAGTACAGACTAGTTCTTCATTTCACCCTGTGAAAATGTGTGGCCCTTTGGCTCTTTCTTCCTCGAGAACTCTTTCCCTCCTGACTTTTGTGTATTCCAGTGTGGAATATATTCTCTCCCCCTTCCTATCTCTAGTATTTTTATTTATTTATTTTTATTTATTTTATTTTAATTTTTATTTTAATGGAAGCGTTTGTAGGGACTTTTCCTTCTTGTTGGCTCTAGAAGTTCCTTAACATTATATACCTTGGCTTTGAGTTTAGAACTTTGCTTTTATTTTATTTTTTTGATTTTTTTAACGTTTACTTATTTTTGAGACAGAGAGAGACAGAGCATGAACGGGGGAGGGGCAGAGAGAGAGGAAGACACAGAATCGGAAGCAGGCTCCAGGCTCTGAGCCATCAGCCCAGAGCCTGACGCGGGGCTCGAACTCACGGACCGCGAGATCGTGACCTGAGCTGAAGTCGGACGCTTAACCGACTGAGCCACCCAGGCGCCCCGTGAACTTTGCTGCTTTTAAACACATTTAGAAATGTTACACATGATACAGGCACCTGCGTGTCTCAGTCAGTTAAGCACCCAACTCTTGACTTCAGCTCAGATCATGATCTCATGGTTCATGAGTTCAAGCTCCACATCGGGCTCTGTGCTAATTTATGTTTCCATAGATTTGGGGGGGGGGGGGGGTTGGGGAAAAAGTGAACGAGAGAAAGAATCCTAGGAGGGGCAGAGGGAAGAACGGAGGGGGAGAAAGAGAGAGGAATGGAGCTCACCCAAAGCGGGCTCTTATTTTACGTGAAGCAGGGCTCGTGCTCACCAAATTGGGGCCCGGATTCACCCAAAGCAGGGCTCAAGCTTACCCGATGTGGGACTCGAACTCACGAACCATGAAATCATGACCTGAGCCGAAATCAGATGCTTAACGGCTGAGCCACCCAGGTGCCCTCCATAGAATTTTTTTTAAGGTTTTATATATTTAAATATATTTATATATATATTATATATATTTTAAGGTTTAAATTATATATATTTTATATTATTAATATTTAATTATTTATATTAATTATTGATATTAATATTTAATTATTAATATTTTATATTATATATATTTTAAGGTTTAAATTATATATATTTTAAGGTTTTATATATTTAAGTAACCTATACCCAACATGGGGCTCCAACTCAAGGACCCTAAGATCAAGAGTCGCATGCTCTACCAACAAAGGCAGCCAAGCGCCCCCCCAATAGAATTTTCTTATTTGGACCTTCAGCACTCTATAATATAGGTTGAACTGGCCTCCTTTTTGCTGCTTTTATAGATGAGGAGCCTAAGACACGTGGCTTTTTCTAAACCGGATCACTCAACTGGTTAGTATTTCAGCTGAGCTTGATCTAGACCCAGGGTCTCCTGATTGCTGATTTGGTCAGCTGCTTTTTCTTTTTTTTTTTTTTTTTTTTAAATTTTTTTTTTCAACGTTTTTTATTTATTTTTGGGACAGAGAGAGACAGAGCATGAACGGGGGAGGGGCGGAGAGAGAGGGAGACACAGAATCGGAAACAGGCTCCAGGCTCCGAGCCATCAGCCCAGAGCCTGACGCGGGGCTCGAACTCACAGACCGCGAGATCGTGACCTGGCTGAAGTCGGACGCTTAACCGACTGCGCCACCCAGGCGCCCCGGTCAGCTGCTTTTTCAGTGTACCATCCCGCCTCTTTCCTTTTATCAGTAGCCCTCAAGGAATCCTGAGTTGGTGCTAAACATCCTAAAAATCTGAATTATTTGTGTTTCCTAGACCTTGAACAAATCTACTTCTAAGAGGAGATGGATTGTATTATGGTCATCATACCAATGCCTCACTGATTAAACCTATACTGAGTTCCAAATTCAATAGAAACTGATGCAGGTTTTACTTTGAGAGGCACAAAAAGCTCTCCAACATCACATATTGATGTAGCTATAAGTGATGAATACCATTGCTTCAATAATAAAAATAAAAGCTTGATTACAAAGGAGCTAACCCTGTTAACAGTTTTCTTCTACATAACCATGTTTTACGTGAACTTGGCTTTAAAGAAAAGAGTTTTGGGGCTCCTGGGTGGCTCAGTCGGCTAAGCGTCTGACTCTTGATTTCAGTTCAGATCATAATCTCACTGTTCATGAGTTTGAGTCCCACATCAGCCTCTGCCCTGACAGCACAGATCCTGTTTGGGATTGACTCCCTCTCTCTCTGCTCCTCCCCTACCCCCGCTTACTCCCGTGCTCTCAAAATAAACTTTAAAAAAAAAGTTTCTTCTGTAAGGATATAGAAGTTAGACTTTATGTTAATGGTATTAACATAGAGATGAATAATACAAATTTTTTTAGCTGTAAATTATTTTTTTAAATCTCTAATTTATGTATTCAACAACTTCATTAGAAGATATAAGACTCCAAGTCATTCTTATGCCCTCCTGTTACTGTCCTTTCTTTATTTCTCTCTCTACCTTCTTTTTAAGTTAGAAAATAATTAAGGTAAGTTAGAAAATAATCTTCCTGTCAGCCTGCCTCCATTCCAGTGATGGGCACGTAAATGTAATTCTCATCACTGGGATGGGGGTGGGGGGTGGGCTTCTTTCTGAGTGAATGACATTTCTTATCTTCCTAGGGCCTAATCAAGCATCATGTGCCGTCAATGGCATCAAAACCTTTTGAGTACCCCCAATGGCATCAAAACTTTCCTGTTGTTCTACTGCCCTAACTGCTTCTGTACTTTTGCTTCACTTCAGCCACACCATGTTACCGTATGTGCCTCTTCCAGGCATGGAAGCTACTTATAACACCAATGGCAGTCAGATGAGGTAAGCCTGCAGCAGTGCCTGGAACATAAGGGCTTGCAGTGTGTGTGTGTGTGTGTGTGAGAGAGAGAGAGAGGAAAGTGAATGTGCAAGCGAGCACAGCACCTGAGAGAGCACACTAGCTGATGGCATGGGTCTGGTGTAGCATGATTCTGATGTCTTGTTCTCCTAAACCTGGTCCAAGATTCAGGCATGTTTTATAAGTATTAACTAAGAATATGTAATCAATACTAGCTATTGAAAAAAAAAAAAAAGAAAAAAACTAGTCAGCTCATTGTACTACAAGTTCCCTCTCAAGCTATTTCTTAATCATGCAACCGACTTCATTGTCTGGATGGGATTGATCTCATCTGAGCACAGTTCATTGTTCAGTTCACTAAATGTCTTTTTCTTCCAAAAAGTCTGTCCTTTTATATTTTTCCTTATAAAACTGCTCCATACCAATGAAATTGATTGCATTCTTGGAAGTTTTTACATATGTAGACACAGGAGGTGTCCAGAAGGAACTAGAAAACAGGTTGACTGGAAATGTCATTGCTGAAAAAGGGAAGATCTTCAACCTTAGTCTGATGTTAAGAAGTTGAATGTGCCAAGATAGAAAGTGAAACCCATCTCATATTTTCTTCTCTGTTTTTCTGTCCATGGTGCTAGACTAGAGCCTCCGTTCCCTGCCTTGGTACCAAAGTCTTGCTTAGTAACAGACTCAGCTGTCACCAAGCTCCTGCTTTCAGCCTCCGAGTTCCCGGTTCCTGGATTTGATGAGCTAGATGATGTGGCAGCAGCATGCCCCCATCCACAGAGCAGTCCTCCAGAACAGAAGGAGGTAAATGTAAAGTGCTGATGGAGTTGTGAGTGCTACTGGGCATGTCCACTGAGGACTACAGATCACATGATTGGTACACAGGCCTCTGAGTGTCTTTCCTTATCACCGTTAGCTTCAGCTGAGTGCTGAAGATTACCAAGGCAGGAGTTTTTCTCCTTAGCCACCAAAGCTACACTGGGTCTCTTAATCTGCATTGTTTTCCAGATCCTTTTTTCTTGATGATAACATTTAACAGGGTTTAGAGTGTGAGTTGGACCAACGAGGTGCTTCATGCATTCAAAGATGAGTGAACAATGATGTTCTTCAATTTTGCAAACTGTCTCTGTCTCCAGCAGTTGATAGACTTTCATATTGCTAATCTCAATATCTGAGCTGAATGGGTGATTCTCTTCCAATAGTATAAGGGAGCAGTTGTTGAAAACACTGTTAGCGGGAGTAAGGGGAGCTTTGTCATCAACTACTTACTAGAGCCATCTATAAACTGAGGAAGTAAAATCTTGAGTGTCAAAAGAGACTTCATGTATTTTAAATGTCTTATAACTTGACCGTCTTTCTTCTTAACCCTTAAAAATAGGCCGAGCCAGAGAAGAGGCCAAAGAAAGTCTCACAGATTCGTATCCGGAAAACCATTCCTAAACCAGACCCTAATCTTACCCCCATGGGCCTTCCTCGACCCAAAAGGTGAGTTCCTTCTCTAATACACATAGGTTCACATTTTTGGAAAATTGTTTGGCACAATATAATGAGCTTTTAAATAATTATATACTCTGAGCTATTTATTATACTTCTAGGAAGTTATCCAAAAGAATTAATTGGTAATGTGGCCAGAGGTTTATGTGCCAGGGATTTTGTAATGCATTCTTAATCATTTTTATCAAGCTCACTATGCTAGATATTATGCTGTCCCTTCGCATACATAGTCTGGTCATCCCCCAGTGGTGTTGGGAGGTAAGCACTATTGTCACCCCCAAGTTTTGATGAGGGTGCTGAGGCTGAGTGGTTATGACACCTGTGTTAGGCCATGTATCAGTCATGGCACAGGTGGTTTCCGTCTCACACAGGTTTTACCTGACCCCACAGCCCAAGCTCACAGCATTCTATATGCAAAGTTGAGGAGGGACCTAAAGGTCATGAGGGAAAGAAGTTAAATTAATTTCTTTCTTTCTTTCTTTCTTTCTTTCTTTCTTTCTTTCTTTCTTTCTTTCTTTCTTTCTTTCTTTCTTTCTTTCAGAAAATGCCAAATCCATGCTATGGTCTATATCATGACCTTTAAAAACTTGGCTTCTAAAGATTTTTTTTTAAATTTATTTATTATTTTTTTTTTTTTTAACGTTTATTTTTGAGACAGAGAGAGACAGAGCATGAATGGGGGAGGGTCAGAGAGAGGGAGACACAGAATCCGAAACAGGCTCCAGGCTCCGAGCTGTCAGCACAGAGCCCGATGCGGGGCTTGAACTCACAGACCGTGAGATCATGACCTGAGCCAAAGTCGGCCGCTCAACCGACTGAGCCACCCAGGCGCCCCTTTAATTTTTTTAGTATTTGTTTATTTTTGACAGAGAGAGACAGAGCATGAGTGGGGGAGGGGCAGAGAGAGAGGGAGACACAGAATCCGAAGCAGGCTCCGGGCTCCAAGCTGTCAGCACAGAGTCCGACGCGGGGCTCTAACTCACAGACCGCGAGATCATGACCTGAGCCGAAGTCAGACGCTCAACTGACTGAGCCACCCAGGCGCCCCAAGATTTATTTTTTATGACAGAGATAATTTGCTAATCCTATAAAGAGAAGTGGAAAGAAAAAATTACCAAATTAGTATTTGTTGTAATATGTACTATACAGACACACTGTGAAATTATAAGTATTTTAAAAAGATCTCCAGAGTTATATTCTCTTGTGGTGGTTTTCACTCCATTTCTCATTGGCAAATGGAAGCCTAACACTGGTTCCTTAGTAACCCCAGGGTAAATTAATGAAATTTCCTGAGTGTCAAGAACACATCTGTAAAATGTGGGTAAGAATTCCCAACACTTAAGATTACTATGCAGTCCAATTGAGTAAAAAATGTGGGGGCACCTGACTGGCTCAGTTGGTAGAGCCTACAACTCTTCAAGGGTTCAAGTTGAAGCCTCCCCATTGGGCATGGAGCCTACTTTCAAAAGAAAAAGGGAAAAAAATGTGTACTGGTACCTATTGTATTGCTTCACACGACACAAATGCAATAGTTACTGTTACTATGATCATAATTGACGTTCCACATTTCCCAAGTGGTCTTGTCTTAATATATTTTTATCTCACACTGCTTTTATTGATCATCCTATCAAGTCTTTATAAGAGAAATGTTTAAAATATTTCAGATATCCTAGGTTGAATAGTACTTACTACTAGTGAATGAAATAGGATTCAGAATCAGATGTATTCTATCTTGCATGTATATGTAGATAGAAGTTCTAAAAAATCTTTTATGTATATATAAGTAAGTAGTTGGGAGTGGAGAAAGTTTTAATATAGTAATGACATTCAGTCCTTTGAACTTCTTTCAAGTAAGTGCCAAAAAATCACCCAGTGATCTATCATCAAATTATATTTAATGATTTATCACCTATTTTTTTGAAAGCAAAGGATTGAAAAGTGCTGACTTACATAGGTTCTGTTACCAGGCATTGAAGGAGCAAGTATCTCATTGTATGGGCAGTACACCAAAAAGATCTGACCAGTAAGTGTCAAATGCCTAATAATTTGTATGTTGGTCTTTCACTTGAGATAACTTTAATCTAATACAGTGAAAGGGGTTGAAAAAATAAGATTTTTAATAAACCTTTGCCTAAGATATCTTTTGATGAGCTATTCAGATACTCTTTTGTCAAAAAATCTTCAAGTTATAGATTTAATGCATTATATTTATCAAAAAACCTTGACATGTAACTTTTTTTCTTTTTCTTTCTTTCTTTTTTTAATATACTTGACACAATGGGAGCGCCTGGGTGGCTCTGTTGGTTAAGCATCTGATTCATGATTTCAGCTCAGGTCATGGTCTCGTGGTTCATGAGTTTGAGCCCTGAGTCAGGCTTCGCACTAGCAGCGTGGAGCCTGTTTGGGATTCTCTCTCCTCTCTCTGCTCCTGCCCCACTCACACTCTTTCTCTCAAAATAAAAACTTTGGGGCGCCTGGGTGGCTCAGTCGGTTAAGCAGCCAACTTCAGCTCAGGTCATGATCTCCCGGTCCGTGAGTTCGAGCCCCACGTCGGGCTCTGTGCTGACAGCTCAGAGCCTGGAGCCTGTTTCAGATTCTGTGTCTCCCTCTCTCTCTCTGACCCTCCCCCGTTCATGCTCTGTCTCAAAAATAAATAAACGTTAAAAATAAATAAATAAATAAATAAATAAATACTTTTAAAATAGATATACTTGACACAATGTTACATTAGTTTCAGGTGTACAACATAGTGATTCAGTAGGTCTATACAATATATGGTGCTACCCACAAGTGTAGCTACCATCTGTCACAGTACAGTACTGTTACACTTGATCTTAGCCAAAAGGCCAAGAAGCGATAGTACAGTACTATTATAATGCCATTGACTGTATTCCCTGCGCTGTACCTTTTATCCTTGTGACTTATTCATTCCATAACTGGAAGCCTGTATCTCCCACTCCCCTTCACCCATTTTCTACATCCCCCTACCCCTTGACATATTAACTTAATTGGCAAAAGCAATTTTTGTTACTCAAGCCCATCTGCCAAATTATTCTTCCTAACTTTTGTTTTCCAACTCAGGTAAATGTGTTGATCTGTACCTTTAAGAAAACCATACAAACCATTGAGAAATAAACTATGAAACACATCTTACTCCTTATTATATGGAACACATCCTTATAACTTATTGTAAGGTAGATTTGTGAAAGCCATAAGCCAAAATTAAAATCATATGCAACAAATATAATTAATTTATTCATTTTAATAATTCATTATTAAAACAACATGATAATGCTATTTCTCATCCTGAATTTGTAACAAACTAATGTGTAGCTAGAATAATAAATTACAAAGTGAGGAGTATGGTAGAAAGCATGATATTGCTTCGGTAAATGTGTATGCATGCATGAAACAAACTCTGTTATTGGACTTCTGGAATAATTAAGAGTCATAAAAAATCAGAAATAAAGCTATTAATTTATGTAAATCTTAGGATTGCTTCAGTATTTAATGTAGGAGAATAGTGTATTATGAAACCAACTGACATGGCAGTATCATAATTTTTGCTGTTGTTAACAGTAGAAGTTATAACATTTTATAAGATGAAATAATGTAAGGATTAAATAATTGGATTAAATATTTCTTTATATAATTTGTTAAAAGTTTATCCCTTAACTGAATGAAATTACTTAAAATTTTTCGTCTGTGGGTTTTACACACTTCATCTTCAAATGTTTGATAGTCCTAGTAAACATTTCAGTTATATGTGTGTTGTTTTTTAAATTTTTTCAAGTGGGGGAGGGGCAGAGAGAGAGGGAGACACAGAATCCAAAGCAGACTTCAGGCTCTGAGCTGTCAGCACAGAGCCCAACATGGGGCGAAGTCATGACCTGAGCCTAAGTCGACGCTTAACCAGCTGAGCCACCCAGGCACCCCTCAATTATATGTTTTAAAAAGGAAGGAAAGGATTGGCTGTTGATTGGAACTTTTCTTTCTAAGTGGTAACAGACTGTCAATGAGAATTGAGAATAGTTTGGAAAAAACATAGGGTACAATTAAATACATGAGCCAGCTGTATTGATATTTGAAGCTCTCTTTCATAAGTAGGGCCAGGAGGCATTGTTTGATGATAATTGGGAGATAAATGAGGCAAAGTCACTCTGACAAACCCATTCCACAACATATTTGAAATCTGAATATTCTGGCACCACCCAAAGTATCCTATTTCTGAGGCCACTCCTCTCTTGTATGTGATGGGAACTATACCTAATGGGGAAAGACAAGTCCAATACAGGTTTACAGTAATTTCATTACTTACTAAGCGAGCTTAGCAAGATTAGTTATTTGTTTCATATACCAAAGCAGAGTTCAGGGTGTATAGGTGCTGTTCTGAAAGAATTTGTGCAAGGGGCACCTGGGTGGTTCAGTTGATTAGGCATCCGACTCTTGGTCTCAGTTCAGGTCTTAATCTCAGGGTCGTGAGTTCAAGCCCTGCTTTGGGCTCCGTGCTGGGTGTGAAGCCTACTTTTAAAATAACACAACATCTCCGGGCGCCTGGGTGGCTCAGTCAGTTAAGCATCCGACTTCAGCTCAGGTCATAATCTCGCGGTCCGTGAGTTCGAGCCCCGTGTCGGGCTCTGGGCTGATGGCTCAGAGCCTGGAGCCTGCTTCCGATTCTGTGTCTCCCTCTCTCTCTGCCCCTCCCCTGTTCATGCTCTGTCTCTCTCTGTCTCAAAAATAAATAAACGTTAAAAAAAAAAAAAAATAACACAACATCTCTCCCAAGAATTTGTGGAAATGGAGAAATCTGCATGAGTGTTCAAACATATGACTTCTAGGAAATTAAAGATTGGAAGATTAATTCCCCTAAAAGTGGGATTTCATGTACTCTGGCATGTCTTGGTACCCTAGTGTGAATACCACTGGTCTAGGGTATTTAGTAGCAACCTTATTTAGCTCTGGGGAGTTCATGTGTCAGTCAGGGTCCAATCAGGAGACAAACTACACGGTATTTTATTTTATTTGTCAATTTTATCTTAGCTTGAGCAAGGGAGAGGGGCAGAGGGAGAAAGAGAGAGAATCTTAAGCAGGCTCCACACTCAGCACAGAGCCTGACATAGGATTCAGTCCCACAACCCTGGGATCATGACCTGAGCCGAAATGAAGAGTTGGACGCTCAACCAATTGAGCCACCCAAGTCCCCCTGCAAACTACATAGTATTTTAAATAGGGGAACTTTTTTTTTTTAATAATTTTTTAAAACTTTTTTTTAAATGTTTCTTTATTCTCAGAGAGAGAGAACAAGCAGGGGAAAAGCAGAGAGAGGGGAGACAGAGGATCCCAAGTGAGCTCTGTGCTGACACAGAGAACCCAGTGTGGGTCTCAAACTCACGAACTGTGAGATCATGACCTGAGCTGGTTAGACACTTAACCAATTGAGCCACTCAGGCGCCCCTTAATAATTTTTTTTAAGTTTATTTATTTATTTTGAGGGGAGGGAAGGGCAGAGAGAGAAGGAGAGAGAGAGAATCCCAAGTACACTCTGCATTGCCAGCGTGGAGCCTGATGCGGAGCTCAAACCCACAAACCATGAGATCATGACCTAAGCTGAAACCAAGAGTCAGACACTTAACCAACTGAGCCAACCAGGATCCCCAAATAAGGGAACTTTAATATAAAATAGAGTAACCGTAAAGATGTACAGAGTATTCTGAAGGGCACCCTAAGACTGAGGGAAAGTACTCAAGGTAGGACAAACTTGGAAGGGGGGCCACCTCCTCTATGTTGGCATTTTGACTTTGTTCGTGAGGGTATGGGTGCAGCCCATTGGATGGCTGGGTTGCTAAGGCCAGATCTAGGCAAGCAGGAAATAGCAAACAACTTCTAGGGTGCAGATGAGCTGAGGCAGGCAGGCATGCAAAGGGACTAGGGGTGTCTCTCTGGATGTAATGCCTGGAGCATGTGGTGTTTCCTTCAGGAGGGCCACAGGAAACAGCCCTCAGGAAGTTGGGGTATAAGCTTATGGCCTGGAGTGCCCCACATGTGTCAGGAAGCATGTGGCATGATCACCAGGCTAGGGTTGCCAGAGCACTGAGGGACTACGTACTCTGGCCACACAGCTAGGGCAGAGCCCCCTCCAAATGACCCCCTCCTGACACGCCAACAAACATACACCAGTGATGGGGGGGAAAAGTTCACCAGAACCAGGAAGAGAAGCTCCTTTCCTCTTAGCAGTGTTCCCCCAATGCCTTCTTTTTGCCGGAGCTTTTAGCATCATACTTACTCTAAAGAAGAAATGCTTCAAGAGTCCAGGATTCCATTTTCACAGAGCAGGTTCTGGAGGGTACATTTTGAGCTAAGAAGTTATAATATAACTGGCGCATGCCAGTAAACAAAACTTTGAATATATTCACTCGACCAAGAGCTGAAGAGATTTGAATAAATGGAAAGGTTTATGTTTCACACAGTCAGAGTTAACATGGAAAAATAAAGAAGCAAAAATAGCCAGGAAAATTCAGAAAAGGAGTGAAATGAGAGAGGTGTTAATCCTAAGAGACGTTAAAACATATTGTAAACTCGGATGCCTGCGTGGCTCAGTTGGTTAAGCTTCTGACTCCAGCTCAGGTCATAGTCACATGGTTCGTGGGTTCGGATCCCACATTGAGCCCTGCACTGACAGCTCAGAGCCTGGAGCCTGCTTAAGACTCTGTGTCTGTTTGTCTCTCTCTCTCAAAAATAAATAAACATTTAAAAAATATATACATATATATATTATAACTAAGTAAATAGAAGTGTGATGCCACAGCAGAAACATACAAATTGGTAAAACAAAATAGAAAGTCCAGAAGTAGACATGACTACATAGAGAAATATAGAATGTGACAAAGGTATCCCCTCAAATTAGTGGTAAAAAGATGGACTGACTGTTCAGTAAAGTGCTATTGGGGCAACTGGGTAGCCATTTTAAGAGTAATAAAGTTGGATCTGTACCTTAGACCTTTCACCAGAAAAAATCCCAAATGAATCAAATTTAAGTAGAAACAAATCAGACTGTAAGAATACTTAACGAAACCATAGGAATTTTGTTTTTTTATGTAAACTCCAACTTCAACGTGGGGCTCGAACTCAGCCCTGAGATCAAGAGTTGCATGCTCCACTGACTAAGCTAGCCAGCCGCCCCTGCCCACAGGAAATTTCATTGTTTTTTGTTTTTGTTTTTGTTTTTTTAATGCTTATTTATTTATTCTGAGAGAGTGAGAATGCACAGAGGATGAGGAGCAGAGAGAGAGGGAGAGAAAGTCCCAGGCAGACTCTTGATTTCGGCTCAAGTCATGATCCTAGGGTTGTGGGATTGAGCCCTGTGTTGGGCTCTGCACTGAGTGTGGATCCTGCTTAAGATTCTTTCCTGCTCGCACATGCTCTCTCTTTCTCTAAAATTAAAAAACACACACAACACACACAAAACAAGATGCACTGCTTTATATATTTGTATAATCAGTATCTTAAGATAATGTTATGCTAGAGCCAAAATTGTCTATAGAGTGCTGTCATTTGTGTAAAATAGTGGAGGTTTCAGGGGAATAGAAATTCCCTAAGACTTCTATTTTATATAGACCACTTCTGCAGCCATGACTTCTATAAACATTTGTAAATGAGAGACATGGTTGCTCAAAATCAGAATTTGAACCCACCCCCAAATGCCTGATGTTTTCTCTTTGGCCATATTTATAGATTTGTTCTACCTGAGAGTATAAAAGCCATTGTTACTCAAGAAGCAGTTGGTCATCTTAGGTATTAAGTGTCCCCTGGTCATTTTCTAGGCCAGAAAACAGATACCTTCAAAAATTGTTGCTATATTCTGCTTAGTGTATATATCACCATATCTCTGGCTCAAGACCACACCTTATGCAAAGAGTTTTTGATGTTAGCTCTGAAACTGCCTTCCTTATGATGGAAATCGTAAAAACAGATCAAGTGATGAGGGAGAGAGGACCCAGCAGATGGAAGACACTCAAATGTAGACTTTCTCCAAAACCACCCTGGGCAAGATGGGCTTTCCGCGGAAAGTGTCTGTGCTTTTGAGGCAGACTGTGCCATTCCAGTGAATGTAGTCTCGCTGAAGAAGCCAGTTTGTTGAGAGGCCAGAAATTCCAGAATCTGAGCTCTGCTCACAGACCTTCACCTCAGTCCAGAAACAATGTGGATACATACTACCCTGATTTGCAAGTCAGAATGACTGGGAGGCTCATCTTTCACTCTCGGATTGCCCATCCAACATCTTTAATGTAGCAGTTGCCAGTGCTCAGAAGCAAAGTAGTTGTCCTCTTTTGGAACGCCAGTGCTAAGTCACTATGAAATTTTGTATACATATTATTATTTATGTATATTTTCCACAAGCATGTTCTTTGCTGAATTGGAATTGAACCAAACCGAATCTCAGTTAAGATTCTCATAAAGAAACTAAAACATGACACCAAAAAGTTAATTAACATGCTCTTCAGACTCTGCTTTTCTTATCTGAATGAAACAGGTTTAAAATACAGAAACTTTGTGGTGATAAGTTAACACTATTAATAGTTAATATAAAAGTTATCACAGTAAGTTTCTACTGATATAAGTGTGGTGACCTGAGGGTTGAAGCTATTATCTTCCACATCGTAGCAACGATGAATAATAAACAAATGAATTGAGTATACTCATAAACAAATGAGTAAATAAAAGGGTAAGTTTTATGGTATGTCAACCAAAACTCTTTGAGGACTGATCAAAGGTCTACAGCAGGAAATGCACAAGATGAGTGTAGAATATCTTGTCCTACCAGAAAGTGATGAAGTTCTCAAAGACTACTAAAGTCATGTCAAAGAGACTCAGAAACCAATTTGGAACTCCCACTGGCCACAGATGAAACAGAGCATCAAAAAGAATAATAACTGCAACAGATTGGAGCATAAGAAATATGTTTAAATGGAATAGTTTATAATGACACTTTTTAAAAAATTTTTTTTAATGTTTTTATTTATTTTTGAGACAGAGACAGAGCATGAGCAGGGGAGGGGCAGAGAGAGAGAGGGAGACACAGAATCTGAAGCAGGCTCCAGGCTCTGAGCTTTCAGCACAGAGCCCAACACGGTGCTCGAACTCACGGACTGTGAGATCATGACCTGGGCTGAAGTTGGATGCTTAACCGACTGAACCACCCAGGCGCCCCTATAATGACACTTTTAAAACAATCCATTGGCCATATTTGGATGAGATTAGAGAACCAAGTAATTGTTTGGAAATCAGTAAATAAAGGGAAAGAACCAAGCATGAGCAACTGTTTTTCCTGTGCAAAGTGTACTACAGGGTTACTAAGTAATGGATGAACATGAAGTTTCAATTTAGACAGAAGAATTCTAGCAAATGAATTGAGAAGGAGTGTTAGACTATCATTAAGTATGGCCCTAAAGAAGTAATAAATACAGTCAGTGTTCTTCAGTGGCTAGTAATATTTTAAAAAGATCAACAACAGGTATCCTTTCCCTCGGGATGAAAGTATACACCACCATCTAAAACTCTTCCTATCGGGGTGCCTGGGTGGCTCAGTCAATTAAGCATCCAACTTTGGCTCAGGTCATGATCTCATAGTTCATGGGTTAGGGCCCCACATCAGGCTCTGTGCTGACAGCTCAGAGCCTGGAGCTTGTTTTAGATTGTGTCTCCCTCTTTCTCTGCCCCTCCCCTGCCCATGCTCTGTCTCTCTCTCTCAAAAATAAGTAAACATTAAACAAGAAGAAGAAGAAGAAAATAAAAATCTTCCTATCAAAACACCTAAATCTGATTATGCCTCTTATATCTAATTGTCAATCTATAGGAAATACCTGTAATATTTTCCATATGTTTGGTTCAGAGGAACGGGTTAAATAATATTTTGTGGGTGTAATCATAATATAGACTGGGGAAGCCTCAGGTCAGACAACCTGGTTTCTTCAAATAAATGACAAAATAAAAAAGGAGACAAAATAGAACACTAGTAATGTATAAATTGAGATGGTATTGATTGGAATTAAAAAGTTCCAGGGACTGGTGTTTGGGAGAAGGGTAAAAATATTGATGCACTCCAGTTTCCAAGTTAAGAAAACTTCTTAAAATTCTTGCCAACCACTGAAAGAGAAGTGTATAATTTCCAAGCCAGGAAAGGGGGATAAAAGAGAAGTGAGCAGCAGTCAGTTAAGGAGAAGAAAAGAAATATTGAAAAGGTAAAAGAAGCTACAAAATATGAATAGTAGATACAAATACAGCTATATCATTGCCAGTAAGTATAAATGGACTAAATTTCATAAAGCTGAAGATTGGCAGCCTAGAAAAGAAAATCTGGTACATGTTGTACACGTGAGACACATCCAAAATTCATTGCAGGGGCACCTGGGTGGCTCAATCAGTTAAAGGTCCAGCTTCGGCTCAAGTTACGATCTCGTGGTTTGTGGGTTCTAGCCCCATGTAAGGCTTTCTGCTGTCAGTGCAGAGCCTACTTGGGATCCTCTGTCTGCCTCTCTTTCTGCACCTCTCCTGCTTGTGCATGCTCGCACTGTCTTGCTGTCTCTGAAAAATAAACATTAAAAAAAAAAAAATCAATCGATCAATCTCAATCCAGAGGGCCTGTAAGAAAAGGACTCATCAAGTTGGGAAGCCAATTTTATTTCTCTTAAGAGAACATGAAGAATTTATTTTATTCTCTTTTCAGATTAAAGAAAAAGGAGTTTAGTTTAGAAGAAATATATACCAACAAGAATTATAAGTCTCCTCCTGCAAACAGGTGGGTACATGAGTAGGAGTGAATAGACTGGGAGGGCTTCTGAAATGATCGATGCAAATCTCCAATCCATTCACTTTAGAAAGGAAGTTATTGGAAATAACTAGAATTGGTATTTTTAGTTCCCAGCGCTTGAACTGGGGTTGGTGGTAGGATGGGACAGAAATGTGTGATGAGTTAGGTAGGTACAGAAAACACCATTTCCTTTCAGTTTGTATTTGTGTTTTTAGCAAAAACCTGGCTGTCCTTTTCAGGACTAGTAATCATTGATCTTCAGATATGATTCCAAATCCAAACACAGAGAGTGTTTCACATGGCTACCTTTGAGTGTGAATTCAGTTCAAGTCAGGGAACATTTATTAAATTCCTGTTGTGTCCAGGTTGTAGCAGGAGAGTTCTAGGATTTTATCCTGTAAAGTGAGCATTTGCTCTAAGACCTTTGTACGAGATTATTCATTGCAGCATTGCTAAATAATAGGAAACAATTGGAAACAACTTAAAATTGAATTATGATTCAGCCTTATAATGGAATACACTGTAGCCATTAAAAGGAATGAATCAGATACCTGTTTACTGAATTAGAATAATCTTAAAAGTTATTGACAAAAAAAAAAAAAAGTTATTGACAGATCAGAGAGGCACAGTGTATAGGGCAGTGTATGTGGTTTGCTACCATTTGAACACAAGAAAACCAAAGTGGAGGATATATGCTGTGGGTTAGCAGACTATAGGCCACATTCAGCGAGTGGCCCATTTCCTTTCTTTTTTTGTTACAGTCTGTGAGAAAAAAAAAAAAAAAGGCTTCTATATTCTTAAAGGGTTGTTTAAAAACAAAAAATATAATCGAGTCCTATGTGCTCATTAATTTAAAAATGTTTCCTACCTGTCCCTTCACACAAAAGGGCTGATCTCTGGTAATATATGCTTATTTATGCATGTCTCTGATTGAATGACTTTGTGAATACATAAAAAAGTGGCTCGTGTTGCCTACGGGGTCTGGTCTTTATTCCTTACCCTTTTGCTCAGTGTCAGTTTTTTCACTGGGTGTTCATATATTACATATCCATAAATACATATTTTTCTTCGTACATAAAAAGATACTGGCCAGAGAAAGCAGTCAAGTAAGTAGTCATTAGTTGTTTTAGCCCCAGTTGACCAGAAGGGTTGGTGACCTAGGAGATGGGCCACGTGAGTCATTGTATTGGTGATTCTTTTTTTGTGCTCCACCCTTAGGTGTTTGGAGACCATCTTTGAGGAACCTAAGGAACGAAATGGTACGCTAATCTCAATCAGCCAACAGAAGAGAAAACGAGTTCTAGAATTTCAGGATTTTACAGTCCCACGAAAGAGGAGAGCTCGTGGTAAAGTCAAGGTGGCAGGCAGCTTTACCAGGGCCCAGAAGGCAGCTCTGCAGAGTCGAGAGCTGGATGCTCTGTTGATACAGAAACTAATGGAATTGGAGACCTTTTTTGCCAAGGAAGAGGAGGAGCAGGAGCGATCATCTGGTTGTTGAAAAGCAGTTTGGTTTAGGGGGTCTCAATTTTAGATTTTCCAGTCTCCTTGGAAGAAGTTGCCTAATTTTGCCCTACCACCCAAACTACTCAAAATGCAGTCCGTGGATTTTACCTATTTTAAGGTGCAACCTTTTTAGGAAATGGTGAAGGAGGGTCCTCTACTTCTACTGCTGAGTATTGAACCTCAGGAATGTTCCCTTTCTCCTGGAAATGGTCCTGAAAACCATCTGGCCCCCTCCTCCTCACACTCGCCATCCACAGGAGGAGGACTCAGCATACCTTCAGTAACACTAGAATTCCAAGGACTCATAGCATTTGCACGTCCGTGTGAAAGTTCTGCGTTGTTTACGGTGGTGCTAGACCAAGATTATTTAGAGACGTGGCCTAGGGAGGGGGACCTGGCGTCCTGTTCTTTGTGGTCTCACCAGCTCATTTCAGTAGTTGAGGAAAGATGAGCTGTTGTGTTTCCTAATCCTTTTGAGTCTGTCTGCCCAGAATCGTGCGTGTGTGTGCGTGTGTGTGTGTGTGTGTGTGTGTGTGTGTGTGGTTGTGTGTGGCTTTTCCCCAGCATTTTCTCCCCTCTGTGACTATGGGTCACTAGTGCCAGAGGAGCCCGTCCAGGCCCCCTTCAAAGTAAGTTGCACTTTTTAATGTTGTGGTGTTATTTTCATTTGTTTTTATTTCTTTCTTTTCTTTTCTTTCTTTTTTTTTTTTTTTTTTTTTTTTTTTTTTTTTTTGTATTATTGCTGCATGTTTGGAGCCTTTAAATGTGATTTTAAAACAAAATTTTAAGACATCAAGGAGAAAGACAATAATGTCTTAAGAATATATGACAGGCATTTGACCCAGTGTATCAGTGCATGGTATGGGACAATGGTGAGACATTTTCCCATTATGTGTTTCAAGCAGTCCCTTCCCCATTTCCACCTTCCAGTGTAGCTCATTAGAAGGAGTACTTTTTCATCTGTGTTCTCATTCTTGCCCACTAAGTAGATGTGTTTATTTTAATGATAGAAGTAAGAGCAAGTTTTCCTCCCAATCATTTAAAAAAATGTGAAGGTTGGGTGTGGTCTTAATGGGTTTTATCTGAAGTGGTAGTCTATAACAAAGTTGGGTACGGCAGCTCAGGTGGTGATAAAAGGCCGACCCAGAGTGTTTGCAGCTGTCAGAGCAACTTGCTCCAAGAGTGGGGAGTGAGATGGCACGTGGTTCAGACCCAGTGATGCATCCTTGCAGGGGGATCATGAAATTCCATGGCCAGCCCTCTCTGAGAACACCCATCGTACTCTGGGCTCCTATGTCAAACCTACTGGAAATTTTGCAGAGTGCCAGAGTTGGCAGTTCCTTCATCTGTGCCTGCTTGAGTCTGTGGGCAGAAGGATGCTGTGTGGGTCGGCCAGGCCCAGAGGTGTCATTTGTTTTCCACTTAACTCCTATGTGCCCTTGCCCTGCTTCCCCCCCCCGCCACCACCATCCCCTGTGTTTTATCTTTCTTTCTCTCTTGCTTTCATTACAAAAGTTCAGAGAATTAACATTCCTTGGCTGGTGAGTGGGATGCTACACCCAGCCTCAGGACACTGGTCACCTCTTCCCATTCTCCTAGGAACCACTGCTAGGAAGCAGCCACCCAAGGAGACTGTCAGAGCTCCAGAGATATTTTCAAAGTCAGTCTGTTAGAGTGAGTGGTGCCGTCCTGGTGTGTCTCCTAGGGTTCCTTTGTCTCCCCATTTGTGAGTGGGTGGGAAGATGGTGTGGGGGCAGGGGGTCTCTATGTGCCTTTCCTTTGCAGGTTGACAGTCTGTGCCACACTGGAGCAGAAGAACTGACATGAGCAAGAAAAAAAAAGTGCCACATCTGTCTTCTAGGCCCGCTGCCTCAGACATAGCATTTAGTAAGTGAAATACACATCTGGTAACCCATAGAGGCTTCTAAGGCCATGGCCAAATAGCATTGAAGAGAGCCGCATTTCCACACTGGCTTGGAATGTGAACCAGATTCCGCTGTTCTACATCTGCTTTGCCCAGACTGTATAGACACAACCTGTGTTTCACCTCAGTACCTCTCCCATCCTGGGACAGGGTCCTTAGACACTAAATGTTTTTCTCTGTCTTTTTGCCTAAGGGAGTGGGGATTAGTATTCCATTTTACCCTCTGACAAACATTTTTAGGGAGTGCTGCTGGACAGCTTGCAAACTCCCAGCAACTCAGCAGAGCCCTGTTTGCCAGCTCCGTTGCTGGTGTAGACGAGTCAGCAATGCGGCAACAACCCATGTCATCCAGCAGACTGAAGTTGAACGGGCACAGCTGTGGCATCACCACCATTACAGAGATATAATTTCAAGTTTGCCCTTATACGTAGGCACGGTATTTGCAAGAGCCAGGAAGAATGATTTGGAACATTGGAGGCATGGAGTAAGTGGAGGCTTGGGCTCCCTCCTTGTCCTGGCAATGTGGAAGAGAAGCAGCTCTGAGGCATCTCTGCCTATCCTTGAAATTCTTGGCCTGCCCTCTGGCTGGGGGCCTTCCCCTGCTCCAAAGTTAAGAAGGGGCCCCCATTGCAAACTTGAAATTGCTTGCCTAAAACCGATACAGCAAGTTCTAGCTGTGCTCAGCCACACCTGTCTTTGCATCTGTTTTCACCATTGGCCTGGCCAGCTGCAAGGCTAGATCTGTGGTCCTCGGAGCCTGTGGAACCTGCCCACGATGGGGGGGGGGGGGGGCGTCGGCTGCTGGCACACCACTTGCTCAGAGCTACAGGAGGTCTCTTTCTGGGGTGGGGGTTGGTAGTTTCTGAGTATGGGGACTTCCCACCCCAAATGGTGGGAAGTTACAGTTAACTATGATTTACTCAACTATAATTCAACTCCAGAGGCTTAGTGTTTTTAATATGGGAAAGAGAGGAGAAATCTCAGGTCCAATCAGGGTTCTGCCTATCAGCTTTTCACTGAAACTTCAACTATGTTTTTTTTTTTTTTCCATCTTTCAGTTATAGCTATATTTGCCCCTCATCTGCTTCCTGCCCCCTTTCTCCTTCTCTTTTGGTCACCTTTCCAGTTTCATTTCTTCGTTAGTTTAAATGTACCTCATCATACCTATTAAAACAGATTATGTCCACTTTTTCTTACTGACCTTACTCTAAGAGCTACAGCTGAGGGAGGTACAGTGGAAAGACATGTAGCATTTGCCTTACGTGGAGCCTGAAGAGCTTAGAAACTCATGCTGTGAATCCCAAAACTCAGCGCTCCTTTAAGAGCTGTGAAAATCATGACATTTTGTCACAGTTTTGCCTGAAAGGGTCTTTTGCGCGGGTGCCAGAGCCAACCTGAGGTAAATTCCAGATCCTACCATCTGGGCACGATCCCTCCCCCCGCAGGGCTCACTCCCTGCCCACCAGACCAAGAGCAGCATAGGGTGTGCAGTACTGGGGCGGCAGCACCAAGGCTCTAGTGCAGCCTGATGGAAAGCACAGCTGGCACTTGGTCCCCAGGCTGGGATTCCATCTCCTAATACCATGTACATGGAGATCCGTGAAAGACCAACTTTTAGTCAGTGATGCTTTTCTCCCATTACCTGAGGGAGAAGTATGCAGTTGGTGCTTTCTTTTAATTCCCTTGTTTTGTTTTTGTTTTTGTTTTTGTTTTGTTTTGGAAGCTTTTCCCCTGGTATCATGGAAAGGACCTCTTAAACACCACATTGTTGGGTGGCTGTATCCAAAGTCTAGATAATTGGCCAGAGGTAGGGAGTAGCCTTTCCTGGATTGATGCAAAAGAAGGGCTCCTTACCACAACTGCACTTCTTGATATAAAAAGCTGGCTGCAGAGGAAGAGTTAATTTTACAAAAATCAAAGTTTGATATCATCTAGCTACAAATTGAGCAGCAGACGCTAATTTGATTATAAAGTAAGGGTCCCCATGTAGCCCACCATCTAGCACAGCATATTCTCAGATTTGATGCTTATTCATTGTGTGTCTTCACGAGCCCCTCCCTGGTGCTGAGTTGGATTTGAATTCTTGGTGAGAGGCCTCAGCATCTCCTTGGGCTGGTCTGGGCCAGTAAATAGCTGCCTGAAGTGTTTATATATTATCATGGTCAATATAGTTCAGTGAAATTTGTACATTTTTGGTAACATTGGCATACATGATGCCCCTGCAGTTCTTTTTCTGTTTGGTAGTTTGTGACTCTAAATTCCCACTGTTATGTGTGTTAATTTATGAAAATAAATTTTTTTTGGGAAAACCTTTCAAATAACTGTCAAGGCTGTTAGTCTATTCTCTTTTTTTATGATTTTATTTTTAAGTAAGCTCTACACCCAACATAGAGCTTGAACTTAACCCCAAGATCAAGAGTAGCAGGCCCTTCCAACTGAGCCAGCTAGGTGCCCCTGTTATTTTATGTTAAAAGTTTACCTATAACGTTATGAGGTTTCACCATTTTCTGAGGACTGTCCTGTGCTCAGAACATGTATAGGCCTCCACCTTTGGGTGGCCTTCTGAGCTTTCGATGAATCTTTTTAAATTTACTCAGTGGCAGCAAATCATCTCTTTGAGGGAATTTGGTATTTGGAAACAGCCAATACTCATTCAGATCTGAGTCCTACCCACTTAAGTGCAGTAGGTTTGCTGAGTAAGTATTTTAGGTGTGATTTTTAAATAGTGCAACTTTCTCATTTGGCAAAGGGGGAAGAAGCAGTTATAAATTCAAGTCATAAGATGTTTCAAATATTAGCAATCTATTTGGAGTAAGAGCTTCACTTGCTAATGAGACTACTAAGGAGAGTGTAAATGTGGTGGAGTACGTTCATTTGCTGTAAAAAAAAAAAAAAAAGGCTTGCCTTTTATCACATATCCTCCCAGCTGTACACAAGGTTAGGCTATGAGTCTTCTATTCTCAGTTCTCTAGTGAGATGATGGCAACTAGTGAAAGAATGACTAAAAACATGGCTCTCAAACACCATACTGACATGTCCCAGGAAGAAGCATGATTTCTGAGGATGGTTTTCCTTTGTCCAGAGGAAAAGCAGTGTACAGCGTCCCTGCTTGGCCTTTTCCAATTCATGGCTTCTACAACAGAATTTGGGGAGCATTCTGCCTCACAGCTATGTTTCTGCTTTTTAGATTTCACAGTTCTTTGAGAAGAGCACATTTTCTTTGTTTAGAAGGGAAAGGCTAATCATCTATTACGTGTTATTTCTCTAGTATCTCCCATTATAGAGTCTCAGTGTTGGTAAGGCTTCCTGAGAATAAGAGGACTGATCTAAGCTGATTTAAGAGTCCTCTGTTGTGGGACACCTGGGTGGCTCAGTCCATTAAGTGTCCGACTTTGGCTCAGGCCACGGTCTCACGGTTTGTGCGTTCAAGCCCCTCATCAGGCTCTGCTGACAGCTCAGACCCTGGAGCGTGCTTGCAACTGTCTCTTTCTTTCTCTCTGCTCCTCCGCTGCTTGTGTGCTCTCTATATATATCAAAAATAAAAAAAAAATTTTAATGTTTATTTATTTTTGAGACAGAGAGGGAGAGCATGAACGGGGGAGGGTCAGAGAGAGAGAGAGAGAGAGGGAGACACAGAATCCGAAGCAGGCTCCAGGCTCTGAGCTGTCAGCACAGACCGGGGCTCAAATCACGAGCTGTGAGATCACGACCTGAGCTGGAGTCAGACGCCCTACCGACTGAGCCACCCAGGTGCCCCCTGTTTTGCATTTTTAATGTCAGACTCTTGAAGATGGTGAAATGGTCCCTGAAATAGTGCGAACATACCCCAAAGAATGGGATGAGTCTGGCTGCCCCTCATGTCCTTCCCCTACTGCTGCCTGCCTAAGTTATCCTGGTAAAACACAATTTCACACTTCTCAGAACCACCTCTTAAAATCTCTCTGTTCCTTTCTCCTCGCCCCCAAATAAAGATAGTAACTACCATTTATTGAGCCCTGACCAAGGGCCAAGCATTTTGCGCTTATTACCTCCATGAATTCTCACAGCAACCTAAAGTAGGTTTTGGGTTTTTTTTTTTAATGTTTATTTATTTTTGAGACAGAGAGTACAAGTGGGGGAGGGGCAGACAGAGGGAGACAGAAAAAGCAGGTTCCAGGCTCTGAGCTGTCAGTGCAGAGCCTGATGTGGGGCTCAAACTCACAGCGAGATCATGTCCTGAGCCGAAGTCTGATGCTTAACAGACTAAGCCACCCAGGCACCTCTCAAGTAGGTATTTTTAATCCCCGCTTTGTAGATGAAGAAACAGGCTTAAAGCTCACATCTACTCCTGACCATGGTACTACCAAACCCAACGTTTCTGCCCACATCTTTCTCTCTATTTCATTTCCCTTTGATGCTCCACTACCCTGAATTTTTTCTAGTTTCTCAGATCCTCCATGCTGTCGCTTGCCTTGAAGCTTTTACACGAAAGCTGTGACCTTGGCCAGAAGTGTTCTTTCTCCCACCCCTTCATTGGACTGCCTCTACTTCAGATTTCTGGGGGCTTTCCCTAGCCCCTTCCCACTCTGCCCCCTGCCACCGCCCTGATAGTCACCCCTCTTAGATGCTTCCTCAGCCCATGCACTCTCCACCCTCTGAATTGTCTGCTCACTCCTCAGGTTCCCCCTTTTGCCAGTGAGCTTCAAAAGAGTGAAGTCTTGTTTGCCATCCCTAGCCCCTTGCACATCCCTGGCACACAGGTGCTCAGTCACTGCTTATTGAACAGATCAATGTACCATGGGCACAAAACTATCAAGCCAGTCCTCTGGAAGGGCATGGACAGGTAGGGGAGACAGACACATGGGTCAGGAACTGAGAGGAGCCCAACTGGAGAGTTTTAGAATACAGAGAGAAGTGCTGTGGGGATAGACAGATTTTTTTAAATGCTTATCTAGTTTGAGAGAGAAAGTGGGGGGCAGAGAAAGAGGAGAGAGTCCCAAGCAGGCTCTGCTCTGTTGGCACAGACTCAGATGTGGGGCTTGATCCCAGGAATCATGAGATCATGACCCAAGCCAAAATCAAGAGTCGGACGCTTAACTGAGCCACCCAGGTGCCCCCAAGCATCCGGGTTATGATCTCACAATTGATGAGTTCGTGTCCCATGTTGGGCTTGGTGCTGGCAGTGCAGAGCCTGCTTAGGATTCTCTCTCTCCCTCTCTCTCTCTCTCTCTCTGCCCCTCCCCCACTTGCTCTCTCTCTCTAAAATAAATAAGTTAAAAAAAAAAAAGACAACCAACTGAGCTACTCAGGCACCCCAAGACAGATTTTTTTTAATTAAGAAATGTAAAACTTGCAGTAAAGAGAAAAGAACAACATAACAAGCACCCATATTTCTGTCATTCAGAATTAACAAGGGTTAATATTTTCCAAATTGCTTCCAGTCATGTTTAAAAGAAATAAAACATTACATGGGGCACCTGAGTGGCTCGGTCAGTTAGGCATCTGACTTCAGCTCAGGTCATGACTTCACAGTTTGTGAATTTGAGCCCCACATCAGGCTCTGTGCTGACAGGCCAGAGCCTGGAGACTGCTTCAGATTCTGTGTCTCTCTCTCTGCCCCTCCCTTGCTCACATTCTGTCTCAAATAACCATTAAAAAATTTTTTAGGGGCGCCTGGGTGGCTCAGTCGGTTAAGCAGCTGACTTCGGCTCAGGCCACGATCTCGCGGTCTGTGAGTTCGAGCCCCGCATCAGGCTCTGTGCTGACAGCTCGGAGCCCGGAGCCTGTTTCAGATTCTGTGTCTCCCTCTCTCTCTGACCCTCCCCCGTTCATGCTCTGTCTCTCTCTGTCTCAAAAATAAACGTTAAAAAAAATTTTTTTATAAAAAAATTTTTTAAAGAAATAAAACATTACAGATCACTGAAGTCCCAAAACTATCAGTCCCTCTTATATCCCCTCTCCACTCCCTAGAGACAGCCACTATCAAAAGGTTAGTATTTGTCCCTCAGTGCCCTACCTCCTCTCTGTCTCTGTCTCTGTCTCTCTCCATCAGCAACTTAATATTTTTACATTGTTTATTTGTTTTGTTTTTTGTTTTGTAAGCTCTACTCCCAATGTGGAGCTTGAACTCACAGCCCAAGATCAGTATTTGCATGCTTTACCGACGGATCCAGCTAGGCACCCCTATATTGGCTTTTGGGGTTTTTTTAAGACACATTTATTTAACATCATTACCAGACTATTACATTTAGCAATCAACAGTACGGGTGCAAAAAAACAAAACAAAACATCCGTATTAAGACCCTTTGTTGGAATACTTCAACTCTATACAGAACAGAAACCAAAATAATCTATTATACAGTTAGTCACAAATACAATCCTTGTGTTTTTTGCCCATACACATGAATATTATCTAAAACGTAACTTCTTTGTAGCAGCTAGGCCCTGCCACAGTGGTGCTTAGCTGAGTTCACTAATCTATTGTATCTTCCCTGTTACTTCTCTGACTCTCCTCTCCTGCTAAGCTTTATTTACTGACAGAAATTGAAACCTTCTGTCACTGCCATAGCTACTGCCAGAACTGCCATAGCCACCTTGGTTTTGTGGTTTGGCAGAGTATGGTCCTCCACCACCAAAGGGCCCAAAGCTTCTGCCTCCAAAGTGGTTTTCTTTCACGGGTCCAGAATTTGAAGATTGAATATTGGAATTGCCACAGTCATTATAGCTTCTGCCACCTCCAAAGTGACTACCATCTTTACCAAATCCAATGCAGCCATCCCCACTGCCACCATATCCAACCACCACCATGGCTGCCACCAAAGTCACCCCATGACCAAAGTTGTCATTCCCACCAAAACCACTTCCATGATCACCATCAAAGTTTCCAGAATCATTTCAACCTCTTTGGCTTGACAAAGCACTAGCCATCTCTTGCTTATATAGGGCTTTCCTCACTTCACAGTTGTAGCCATTCATAGTATGGTATTTCTAAGTGACAGTCTAGTCAGTCACAGTCATGAAAGGTCACAAAAGCAAAGCCTCTCTTCCTGCCACTGTCTCAGTCAGCCATGATTTCAATCACTCCAGTTTTCCCACATCGTTCAAAATAATCTCTTAGGTGATATTCTTCAGCATCTTCTTTAATGCCACCGACAAAAAAATCCTTTTCACAGTTAAGTGAGCACAAGTCTTTGACAATCTTCTCTTTAGTTCCACAACTCTTAAATCCACCTCCCCCTGAAGCACTTGGTGTTTGGATCTCTCATTACCATTACCACACAGTCTATGAGCATTCCCCATTGCTCAAAATGGCTCCTCAGACCCATTGGTTGTTTCAAAGTTTCCATGAAGAGCTTCTGCAGCTGCTCAGAATCTTTGGAAGACTGACTTAGACATGAGCACAGAAGGAGGAGAAACTTGAACAATGCCTACTTGCTGGCATCCAAGGGCAGAAAGGATAGGTATTTTGTTTTTAAAGTACACCAATCATGGGTGCCCGGGTGGCTGAGTTCGTTAAGTGTCTGACTCTTGATTTCAGCTCTGGTCATGGGCTCAGGTCATGATCTCATGGTACATGAGATTGAGCCCCAGGTCAGGCTCTGTGCAGATAGCTCCCAGCCATCTTGGGATTCTCTCCCTCTATGTCCCTCCCCCACTCGTACACATTCATTCATTCATTCTCTCTCTCTCTCTCTCTCTCTCTCTCTCACTCACTCACCATCTCTCTCTCTCTCTCAAATAAAAATAAACGGGGAGAGAGAGAGATAGAGAGAGAGAGAGAGAGATAGAGAGAGAGAGAGAGAGAATCCCAAGCAGGCTCCATCCACCTTGTTAGCACAGAGCATGACATGGAGCTCCATTCCACAAACCAGGAAGTTGGTTGCTTAACCAACTGAGCCAACCCAGGTGCCCCTAAATAAAAATAAATTTTAAAAATAAAATGCACCAATCATATACTTAGTATGTGTCAATTAGCATCTTGGTTATTTTCAACTGACATTTCATTTTTGAGACCTACTCAGGTTGGTAACATAGATCTAGGTCATTGCTTTCCATTGCTGTAGAGTAGACCATCATAGAAATGTAACTGGGGAATTTCTGCACCAATAGGGATTCAGAGAGATGGTGCAGTCTACTGAAGGAGAGCAGGAATTGTCTGGGGACTTCTGCTTTAGAAAGGCAATGGGTTTTCCAATTAAGGATTATGAATATATGCACATAGAGGTCAAAGTCTTGATACCTCTTCTTGGCCTTGGAAGAAAAAGAACTTTCAAAGTAAGAGACTACCTCCTCATTTAGCAGATTGACTCATTTCTCTGTGACACTCCAGGTGGGTGTGATGAAATGTGATACATCTGTCATCTCCAAAACTCAGAGGAAACTTTCTTTTAAAGAACTGGCCATCTCAGGGGCCCCAGGTGGCTCAACTGGTTAAGCATCTAACCCTCGATTTTGGCTCAGGTCATGATCTCACAGTTTGTGACATTGAGCATTGAGGCCCGCTTTGGGCTCTGCGCTGACATTACTGAGACTGCTTGGGAGTCTCTGTCTCCCTCTCTCTGCCCCTCCCCCACCACATGCATGCACACTTTCTGTATCTCTCTCAAAAATAAATCCCCATCAAAACTCAAAACTCAAAACAAAACAAACCGGCCATTCCAGAATGTTAAGATTTTTGGCAAGATTAAGGCTGAAATAAAAATGAGCAAGATAAAAAGTTACAGGTTTTGAAAGAACTCCTTTGGAAAGAAAAATCGTAAAAATACTATATAAACTTGAATACATTGTATGTACGAAATCTAAATTAGACATGCATTCCTAGGGTGTATTAGTGAACCATTGTTGCGATATTGCTGCATAACAAACCACCCTAAATTTAGTGGAAAGCAACAGTGAGCATTTACTATCATGCTCATGGGGCTGTCGATTAACTGTGGTTTGGCTGATCTAGAATGGGCTCAGTTCAGTGGTTCTGCTTCAAACTTCAGATCAGGTGGGCTTTGCCATAGTTTAGGTTCTAGTTTAGTTTCGTTTAGGATCTCTCACACTCCTTGCACCAATAGCTCCCCAAAGCAAGAAAGCCTAGCCAGACCACACAAACACATTTAAGGCCTCTGCTCTCCTCATATCATTCCTTGCTCTGTGGAGCAACCGCAACATCATATGGCCAACCTCAACATCAGCAGAACAGAAGAAAATATTCTACCCATAATAGGAAGAATCACAAAGCCATATAGGAAAGAACATGAATATTTTAATACAGGGAGGTGTGAAGAACTGGGACAAATGGTCAATAATTCAATCTACCAGAGTGTAAATAAGAAAACAAAATTGAGGGGCGCCTGGGTGGCTCAGTCGTTAAGCATCCGACTTCGGCTCAGGTCACGATCTCGCGGTATGCGAGTTCGAGCCCCACTCTGTGCTGACCGCTCAGAGCCTGGAGCCTGTTTCAGATTCTGTGTCTCCCTCTCTCTCTGCGCCTCCCCTGTTCATGCTCTGTCTCTCTCTGTCTCAAAAATAAATAAATGTTAAAAAAAAAAATTTTAAAAAGAAAACAAAATTGATAGCAATTATAAACGGAAGTAGCCAGACACTTGCTCTGAGATACGATCTTATGAACAGCAAAAATGTCTGCTTTGCCAAACAAGTTTTTGCCAGGTTTTTTTGTTTGTTTGTTTGTTTTGGGGGGGGGGGTTGCCCCAACTTCAAAGTCACAGAAATGAAAATCTTAGCAGGGAGGGACCCTTAGAATTTCTTCCTGGGACTGTGTGCTGCACATCACTCAGATGTTAAAACTCTCACAACAATGTAACAAAACTTGTGTTTGATGAATGGGGTTAAATGCCTTTGGCATTCCTCACACACTACCCCCCCTCCACCTTAGCTCTGGATTTGGTTACCAGCAACAGTTCCTTTATTACCCTTTGGAACCCACACTGTCCCAGTATTCTTTGGAAGGCAGAAATCATAAAAAGTCATCCCGAAAAATTGCTGGATAATCTGGGTGTAATAGCCCAGCCATTTCACTTACTGATCCTATAAATCTTAGAAAGTCACATGACCTCTTTAAAATGAAAGACTTGATCAGCCACTCTTGCTCTCCCTCAGTCCAACTGTACAAAGCAGTCAGAATGAGATTTTTTTTTTAATGCATCAAAGAAAGGGTTTATTCCAGAGGCAGCTGAATGAAAGCACAGAAGGTTGACTCAAATCTGTCCAGAATGATAAATTTTTTTCATCTTTATTTTTATTATTTATTTAAAAATTTTTTTAAATGTTTATTTTTGAGAGAGAGAGAGAAAGAGAGAGAGAGAATGTGCACAAGCAGGAAGGGGCAGAGAGAGAGGGAGACACAGAAGTGAAGCAGGGTCCAGACTCCGAGCTATAAGCACAGAGCCCCATGCAGGGCTTCAACTGACAAACCTCGAGATCACGACCTGAGTGGAAATCAGGCGCTTAACCGACTGAGCCACCCAGGCACCCCTTTATTATTTTTTAAGTTAAGTCCATGCCCAACATACGGCTCAAATTCATTACCCCTAGATCAAGAGTTGCACACTCTACAGACTGAGCCAACCAAGTGCCTATGGAATGAGATATTTATTTATTTATTTATTTATTCATTCATTCATTCATTCATTCATTCATTCATTATTTGTTTGTTTGTTTAAAGTAGGCTTCACACCCAGCACAGAGCCCAACACAGTGCTTGAACTCACAACTCTGAGATCAAGACCTGAGCTAAGATCAAGAGTTGGTCACTTAAAAAATTTTTTTGAAGTGTTTATTTATTTTTGAGAGAGATAGACACAGAGCACAAGTGGGGGAAGGGCAGAGAGAGAAGGAGACACAGAATTCGAAGCAGGCTCCAGGCTCCTCACTGTCAGCACAGAGCCTGACACGAGGCTCGAACTCACAACCTCAATGACCGTGGAATCGTGACCTGAGCCAAAGTTGGACACTCAAGTGACTGAACCACCCAGGCACCCCCAAGATGTTTTTTTTAAGTTTATTTATTTTTGAGGTAGAGAGGAAGAGAGCACACGCAAGCAGGGGAGGAGGAGAGGGAGAAAGAGAATCCCAAATAGGCTCTGCACTGTCAGCACAGAGCCCCACAAGGGGCTGGAACTCATGAAAGGTGAGATCATGACCTGAGCTGAGATCAAGAGCTGGCTGCTTAACCAACTGAGCCACCCAGGAGCCCCATCTGAGATTTTTTTTGAATAAAACATTTTGAAGGGTGCCTGGGTGGCTCAGTCAGTTAAGCATCCAACTTCGGCTCAGGTCATAATCTTGCCATTCATGAGTTTGAGCCCTACATCAGACTGTGCTGACAGCTCAGAGCCTGGAGCCTGCTTTGGATTCTGTCTCCCTCTCTCTGCCCATTCCTGGCCCGTTCTCTCTCTCTTTCTCTCTCTCTCTCTCTCTCTCTCAAAAATAAAACATTTTAAAAAATTATTTTAAGTAAAATATTTTGATTTTAGGGGCACCTGGGTGGCTCAGTCAGTTGAGCATCTGACTTCAGCTCAAGCCACAATCTCATGGTTCATGGATTCCAGCCCCGCATGGGGTTCTGCGCTTTACAGCTCAGAGCCTGGAGCCAGCTTCCGATTCTTTGTTCCCTCTCTTTCTGTCCCTCCCCCACTTGTGTGTACACTCATGCCCTATCTCTCTCTCAAAAATAAACATTAAAAAAAAAAAACATTTTGATTTTAAGATAACTGTAGATCCACATGCACATTCTGCAAGAAATAATACAGAGTAGCCAGTTTCCGCCAATGGTAACATCTTGCCGAACTATGCCAATGGTAACATCTTGCCGAACTATACAGTATCACAACGATATTGACATTGATACAGTCAAGATAACAGTACATTTCTGCTATGGACTGAATGTGTCCCCCACCCCCACCCGCCAAATTCATATGTTGAAGTAACTAACCCTAACGATAGCGATATTCGGAGGTGGGGCTTTGGAAAGCTGCTTAAATTATGAAGGTAGACTTCATGAATGGGATTAGTGCCTTATAAAAGAGGCTCCAGAGAGATCCCTAGCCCCTTCCACCATGTGAGGATACAACTGGAAGTGTGAAACCCAGAAGAAGGCCTTCACTTGACCTTGACCAAGCTGGCATCTTGATCTTGGACTTACCAGCACCCAGAACTATAGGAAATAAATTTATGTTGTTTATAAATTACCCAATCTGTGGTATTTTGCTATAGCCACTTGAACAGACAAGACAATTTCTATCAGGATACAGTATATTTCTTTCAAATTGGGTAATTTCTATTGTTCTATCTTCAAGTTCACTGATTGTTGCCTCTGTCCCTCCATTCTGCTGTTGAGCCCATGCACTGTTTTTTGTTTTTTTTTGTTTGTTTGTTTTTTTTAGTTAGTGTATTTTTTTGTTCTAAAATGTTTATTTGGTTCTTTGTATTTTCTTTTTTTTAATTTTTTTTAATGTTTATTTATTTTTGAGAGAGAGAGAGAGAGAGAGCATGAACAGGGGAGGGCCAGAGAGAGAGAGGGAGACACAGAATGTGAGGCAGGCTCCAGGCTCTGAGCTGTCATCACAGCTCACAGACCATGAGATCATGACCTGAGCTGAAGTTGAGCACTTAACTGACTGAGCCACCCAGATGCCCCAGTTCTTTGTATTTTCTCTGTCTCTGCTAGGACTTTCTATTTTGTTTTGAGGAGAAGTTACTATTTTCTTCATTTGTTTCAAATGTGTTTGTTCACTGAAACATTTTTATGATGATAGCTTTTAAAATATTTTAATGTTTGGGGCGCATGGGTGGCTCAGTCAGTTAAGCGTCCAACTTCAGCTCGGGTCATGATCTCACAACCAGTGAGTTTGAGCCCCATGTCAGGCTCTGTGCTGACAGCCCAGAGCCCGGAGCCTGCTTCGGATTCTGTGTCTCCCTCTCTCTCTGCCCCTCCCCTGCTCATGCTCTCTCACTCCTTCAAAAATAAATAAACATTTAAATACATATATTTTAATAAAATAAATAAACATTTAAATATATATTTTTTAATCTTTTTCATTTAATTCTAGTATCTCTGCCATTTTGTATTGCTATATATTGATTTTTTTTTCTAAATTCAGTTTGAGATCTTCTTATTTTTTGGTATGGTGAGTGAATTTTTTCATTGAAACTTTGAAACTTTGGGTATTATGAGACCCTGGATCTCATTTAAACCTTTTATTTTACCTAATTTCTTTTTTCAATTTTTTAAAAATCTTTATTCATTTTTGAGAGACAGAACAGGGGAAGAGCAGAGAGAGAGAGGGAGACACAGAATCTGAAGTAGGTTCTAGGCTCTGAGTTGTGAGCACAGAGCCTGATGTGGGGCTTGAACTCATGAACCATGAAATCACGACCTGAGCCAAAGTTTGACGCTCAACCAACTGAGCCACCCAGACACCCCTTTCTTTCTTGTTTTTACTTTTGTGTGTGTGTAGGTTATTTATTAATAAGAGAGAGAGAAAGCACAGGCAGGGGAAGAGGAGAGAGAGAGAGAGAGAGAGCAAGAGAATTCCACGCAGGCTCCGCACTGTCAGCACAGAGCCTGATGTGAAGCTCGAACCCACAAACGGCGAGATCATGCCCTGAGCCGAAGTCAGACGCTTAATCAACTGAGCCACCCAGGTGATCTTAGCTAATTTCTAGTGATACCCCTCAGGCAGGTGAAGTGGTGGTGCTGTCTCATTACTGCCAGTTAAGGGTAGAAGGCCAGGTTTCCCACTCACCCACCTCTGTTACTACCTGGGGTGGTCTTCCTCCCACTAGTGGGTTGAGGTGAGAATTCTGGCTCCCCACGGGGCCTCCACTGACACCACAGAGTGGTGTCACCACACCAAGGCGAGGGGGTTGCCTTGTTATTGCTGGTCAATGGTATGAGTTCTGACTCTCCATCAAGTCTCATCTAACACCACCCCAGTGGGACACCTTGATCCTGTCAGGTAGGTGAAAATTAGGTTCCCCAATGTGGTCTGCACTGATACTGTGGAGGTGAAGAGAGTGAGCTTGGTCACCTATGGATGCAAATGAAAGTCCCGGCTCCCCACTTGGCCTTCTCTGACACCACCCCAGGTGGGAAGGTTGAGGGTCTTCATTACAGTCTGCTGAAGATGGAAGTCTAGGCACCCCATTCAGCCTTTGCTGGTGGGGGTGTAGCCACAGTTCTTTTATGTGTTTGGCTGGAGTAGAATGGCTATTATCTATTCTGTTCTGAAAGTCTACCCCTTTCCTGGTACTTTGGCTAGAGATTGCAGGCTTTTGTTGGGGCTTTGTGTTTTTTTTGGGGGGACAGGTGTCTATGCTCACTGGCATTTTCTGGTTGCCAACATTTTCAGCTCCAAGTCTGGGGTATATGAGACAAAAAGAAAACCCAGGGAAATTACCACTATGTTGTTACTTGTACTCTGAGTTACCTAGTCAGTCTGCCTCTGTCTACCTTTCAGTCTTTTTGTATTATATCTATGCCCAGATATGGTTTGAAGAACTATCCTGGTTGGGGAGGAATCAATATAGGTGAGACGGGTGGGCTGCTCATTGGGGTGCCTGCTGCAGTGGGTGGGAGTAGAGGGTATCCAGGGAAGCCTTCTCGATCCAACAGTCCTGGGTTTCTGAAGAAGCTGTCTTTGAATGAACCAAGGGGCGTCAGCTTCTCCAGTCCTTCCCTTGACCTCAGGATCTGTCTTAAGTGAGGGTAGTGTCAGGAGACCTTAAAGAAAGACTGCTAGGAAGCCAAGTAGCAGCAGAAATGGGATGAATTCCTTGTGTTCAATGGACTAATATCCAAAAGCATGGCTCTTTCTAAGAAGTTGTTTAGCCTTTCCCAGCACCTGGGCCCCAGTTTAGAATCACTTGGTTCTGCACATTGCAGTGACGTCCAAACTGCTTTGAATCATCCATTCTACAAGTATTTGTTCAGCATGTCCCATGTCCCATGTCTCATTGCAGCAGGTGCTATGGACTTAATGAGCAAATAGAAGTGTGAATTCTGCCTTCTGGAGGAAAGAGACAGAGATAAGTAGTAATTTTTACATTGTAATAAGTAGATATACAATGACAAACTGATGAGTGCTAGGAAAGAAACTACAGGGAGTTGATAAAGCCTCTCACAAGCTGCCAAGTTACTGTAGTAAGTGTTGAATGTGATGTCGAAAAACAGAAGTTTGCTCATAGAGTTAGTTAAACTCGGGTTACTCAAACATGCTTAAAATTGGTTTTTGGCTCTTCATCACAGCTAGCAATTGATATAGTTTCAATCTAAATAGCTTCTGCTTGGGGCGCCTGGGTGGCTCAGTCGGTTAAGCATCCGACTCCTGATATCAGCTTAGGTCATTATCTTATGGTTCGTGAATTTGAGCCCAGCATCGGGCTCTGTGCTGACAGGACAGAACCTGCTTAGGATTCTCTCTCCTTCTCACTCTGTCCTTCCCCCACTTGCTCTCTCTCTCTCTCTTCCCCCCATCTCTCAAAATAAATATTCAAAAAAAAATTTAAATGGCCTTTGCTTTTGAACCAAAAAGTCTACTGAACTCAAATTATACATGCTGATTACCCTTGTTGATTTGAATTAATTTTTCTCTCCCCAGTATCTAATATGGTTTCTGACTCTTAAAATTGTTTTAATGTTTATTTATTTATGAGAGAGAGGGAGTGACAGTGTGTGAGCAGAGGAAGAGCAGAGAGAGAGGGAGACACAGAATTCAAAGCAGGCTCCAGGTTCTGAGAGGTTAGCACAGAGCCCGACATAGGCTGAATGGTGAGGAATGGTGAGATCATGACCTGAGCCAAAGTCGGACACATAACCAACTGGGCCACTCAGGCGCCCCTACTGTGGGTTCTGACTCTTAAGTGCTTTCTTCCCTTATTACATAAAAAAGAAAATATATACACGTGCTTGGGTGGCTCAGTCAATTGAGCCTCTGACTTCAGCTCAGGTCATGATCTCACAGTTCATGAGTTGGAACACCACATCAGGCTTGAAAAAGAATATATATATATATATGTATATATATATATATGTATGTACATACATATGTGTGTGTGTATATATATATACATGTATATATATATGTGCATATATATACACGTGTATATATAAATATATACTGACAGTATAGTCAAATATCTGAATAGGCCAGAATTTTCAGACCTAAACAGAGGGTTGCATTTGACTGCAGCCCTGGCCCTTAAGTATGCCACATATGGAGACAAGAAATCTTGGCATCCACTTAATAAATATCTTTTCCTGTTATAGAATTTATTTTCTAGTGGGAAATATGCATAATAAGCAGATGATCTACCTGATGTCATGTTAGGTAGTGAGGGGGCCTATGAAGAATGATAAAACAGAAGAAGGAATAAAGTGACATCAGAGGTGCCATTAGAACACAGTGTCATTGAAAGCAGGCAGGGAGGTGTGATTCCAAACAGGTAGCTTCTCCAACACCTATGAGCTGGAGCATGCCCACCCAGATCAAGCTGAAAGGTTAGTGTTAGGGTTACTGTTAGAGTAAGGGTACAAGTACCTGTTTGAGTTCCTGCTTTCAGTTACTTTGGGTAGATGCCTAGGAGTGAAACTGTTGAATCAAAAGGTAATTCTGTGTTTGAACTCTTTGAAGAACTGCCAAACTAGTTTCCACAGCAGCTACATCATTTTACATTTCCATTGACATTGTACAGGGGTTCCAATTTCTCTTCATCCTCTCTAACACTTGTTATTTTCTGTTTATTTGGTTTTTAAAAATTATAGCCATCCTAATGGTTATGAAGTGGTGTTCAAGTCCTTTGCCAATCTTGAAATTGGGTTGTTTTTTTGGTTGTTAAAACCAACCATTTCAAAGTGAAGAATTCAGTGGCATTTAATACATTCACAGTGTTGTACAACCATCATCTCTACTTAATTCGGGAACATTTTCATCACCCCAAAATACAATAATGTGCATAAGCAGTCACCGGTGTTGCCCATGTTAACAGATGGAGGGGCAGGCTTTGAAGACATTAACCAACTGCTCAAGATGACAATGTATTATGGGCTGAATTGTATCCCCCAGGACCTTCAGAATGTGACTACCTTTAGAGATAGGGTGATTAAAGAGGTGACTCAGTTAAAATGAAGCTGTTAGGGCTGTCTGTCTGGCTCAGTTGGAAGAGCATGTGACTCTTAATCTCGGGTCATCAGTCCAAGCCCCACACTGAGTGTAGAGATTGTTAGGGTGGGCTCTAATCCATTCTGAGGGGTGTTTTTATAAGAAGAAGAAATTTTGGGGCACCTAGGTAGCTCAGTTAGTTAAGATCTGACTTCGGCTCAGGTCATGATCACCATTTGTGAGTTTGAGCCCCGTGTCCGGCTCTGTGCTGACAGCTCAGAGCCTGGAGCCTGGTTCGGAATCTGTGTCTCCATCTCTCTCTCTTTGTCCCTCCCCGGTTCATGCTCTTTCTCTCTCTCTCAAAAACGAATAAGTGTTTGAAAAATGTTTTTAAATTAAAATAAGGAGAAAAAGAATATAATTATAGCAACAAAAAAGGCATGGATTCCATTGATTTTATATCAACACAGTTATATATTGCAATTTTTAATATTTTTTTATAAGGAAGGGGTCCATTAAGGCAACAAAAGCTATAAGGTAGCCTAGCTACCACCATGCACAGTTTGCAAAACAGCTTTAAAAATTGAAAATTGATGGGGCGCCTGGGTGGCTCAGTCGGTTAAGTGTCCGACTTTGGCTCAGGTTGTGATCTCATGGTCCGTGAGTTTGAGCCCCACGTCAGGCTCTGTGCTGACATCTCAGGGCCTGGAGCCTACTTCAGATTCTGTGTCTCCCTCTCTCTCTGCCCCTCTCCCACTCATGCTCTGTCTCTCTCTGTCTCAGAAATAAAATTTAAAATTTTTTTTTAAAAATTAAAAAAAAAGAATTGAATATCAGGGAATTACAAATTTGTTCTTAAATCCTAGGTCAGCTCTGCCACCTAGTGGTGGTAGGGAAATTTTGGAAGAAACAAATGCCCAGTAGCTGCTGGGCACCCCACCAGGAGCTTTGAAATTGTGCTATATGGTTTCATCCTCACAATCCCATGTAGTAAATGATATCAAGTGTCCAGATAAGTCAATGAGATTCAGGGTACTTAAAGCATTTAGCTAGGGTCACATGACCCTATGGAGCGTTGGTCTCCAGCTGTGGCGCAACACTATGGAGAACCCGGTTTATCTGGATTTCCCATTGTTGAGATGGGCTCTTCCAGTGGTAAGAATTACAGTAGTGCTCCAGGTTTTCCAGTTTGGAGACAGAGCAGAATATTTGGAGAGTTTTACATGGTCAGCATCTTTCATGCTGTCTGCATTTATTTGGAGCCAGACACTGTGCTTAGGGCTATGATGGGGATTGCCTCTAAATGCAGTTTTCTAAGGAGGTTGCATTTTCAAATTAGAGAAGGGATTTGACTGGGCTGCCTCATTCACAGCTCTTTGGAATCACATCTACTCACACACCACCAGCCTCTCTGAAATTAAGGCACTGGGCGTCTCACCCCTCCTAGATATAGGAGCCTTTCCCTACTGAAGGAGGAACAGTGAGGGCAAGCACTGATTGACAGGGAGCATGTTTCAGAGTTTGGGATTGCCTCTTACTTAAACCATTCTGTTAGCCATTTCTTTCTTTCCCTCAAGCTTGAAAAAGTAGGCTCTCACTCACCCACATTACAGTAGAGATGATGCTTTCAGGAGTTATCAATGGCAACTTGGAAGGACTAGAATTGGGTTACTGTTGTCCAAGAGTCCCCCAGAAGCTACTTTAGGGGTAATTCCTTCATTTTGGCCGCAGCATGCAAACTGCACATACCCTATTTCAGGTATATAAGCTACTGCCATCTATTATTTGCCCCTCTGCACCTACTGCATGAAGACAGCTTTTTCTGGGACAGTGAAGATGGCCTGCAGTAAACTCGGCTCCACTGACCTGCCGGCAGGTCATGCTCCACGTTGAGGTCGGCAACACGGCTTTGAAAGAACTGTAATAATGTTCCCTAGGAGGCCAGGAGGTGGAGGAGAGGTCCGGGCACCTGCCTGCCCTCCTCTAGTCCCCTTTTCCTATTCGCAGTTCATTATGGGCCTGTTTGTTTCCAATGCCACATCCTCCTTGTTCTCTCTACATCTCTTCCCTCTCTGTCCCGCGTCCAGTCCCTTTCTCTTCTCCCCATTAAAGAGACACAATCTAGAACTTGTTCATTATTTAAAAATTTTATGGAACAGGATCCCAAATCATGCAAATTTGCCTTAAAATCATAGAACTTCATAGGTGAAAGGAGGCCTTAAAGATTTTACACGTAAAGATTTCACACACACACGTTTATATATACATGCTTAGCTATGTATATACACATATATAAACATATATGTGTACTTAAAACTTAGGAGGGCTGGAATTTGTGTGTGTGTGTGTGTGTGCGCGCGCGCATTCTTAAAATGGAAGAGGTCATATATTGGTGTCTTTCAATTTTGTTGTCATTGTTACTCACTCCCAAAAAGTGTTGTAATGATTACCCTCACCTGAAAAATTGTGCCAGGATTTCTGTTTCTTTTTAAGTTTATTTATTTATTTTTAGTAATCTCTACACTCAATGTGGGGCTCAAACTCATGACCCCAAGATCAAGAGTCACATGCTTTTCTGACTGAGCCAGCTGGGCGCCCCTGTACTGGGATTATTTATTTATTTATTTATTTAGGACAGAGAGAGGGCACGAGTCAGCAATGGACAGAGAGAGATGGAAAGAGAAAGAGAATCCCACACAGGCTCCACACTGTCAGTACAGAGCCAGAAGCGGGGCTCCCTCTCCCTCAGGGGTACCTGGGTGGCTCAGTCAGTTGAGCATCTGACTTCAGCTCAGGTCATGATCTTGCAGTTTGTGGGTTTGAGCCCCACCCATCCGGCTGGCTCTCTTTGTCAGCATGGAGCCCACTTTGGATCCTCTGTCCCCACCTCTCTTCGCTTCTCCCCCACTCTCTCTCAAAAATAAACATTTTAAAAAATAATAAAAATTCAAACAACCTAATTTTTTAAATGGGAAAAAGACTTGAGCAGACATTTTACAAATGAAGATATATGAATGGTCAGTAAGCACATAAAAAAGTGTTCAACATTATTAATCTCCTGAAAAATACAAAATAAACCATAATGAGATATCACATCACATCCATTAGAATGGCTGAAATTAATGTTGGTGAAAATGTGGAGCAACCAGAACTGACACATTGATGGTAGGAATGTAAAGTGATACAACCACTTTGGAAAACTTTTTGGCAAGTTTTTTTTAAGTTTATTTATTTATTTTATTTTTTTTTTAACGTTTATTTATTTTTGAGACAGAGAGAGACAGAGCGTGAACAGGGGAGGGGCAGAGAGAGAGGGAGACACAGAATCTGAAACAGGCTCCAGGCTCTGAGCTGTCAGCACAGAGCCTGACGCAGGGCTCGAACTCACAGACCGTGAGATCATGACCTGAGCTGAAGTCGGCCGTTCCACTGACTGAGCCACCCAGGCGCCCCTTAAGTTTATTTATTTTTAAAAAAATTTTAATGTTTATATATTTTTGAGAGAGAGGGACAGAGTGCGAGTAGGGGAGGGGAAGAAAGAGAGGAAGACACAGAATCTGAAGCAGGCTCCAGGCTCTGAGCTGTCAGCACAGAGCCTGATGGGGGGCTCAAACTCATGAACCATGACATTACGACTTGAGCTGAAGTCCAATGCTTAACCGACTGAGCCACCCAGGCGCCCCTTTTTTGGCAAGTTCTTATAAAATTAAGCACAATGCAGGAATTCCAGCCCCAAGAAAAACAAAAACTTCTGTTCACAAAAATACTTGTACAAGTAAGTTTACAGCAGTCTTATTCATAATAACTCCAAACCAGAACTCAAATGCCTATCAATAGGAGAAGGGGCAAACTGTGGTGTGTTTATATAATCGAATATTACTTGGTGGTAAAAATGACAGAACCAGTACAACAACATGCTCGAATCTCAAAAACACTATTCTAAGCAGAGGAGGCCGAATGCACTGAATGATTCCATTTGTTTAAATTTTAAAAAATTTATGGGGTGCCTGGGTATCTCAGTCAGTTGAGTGTCGGACTTTTGATTTCAGCTCAGGCCATGGTCCCAGGATGGTGGGATCAAGTCCTGCATGGGGCTCTGCACTGAGCCAGATGTTGCACTGAGCCAAAATTCTCTCTCCCACTCTGTCCCTCTCCCCCACTCGCATGCTCTCTCTCTCTCTCTCTCTCTCTAAAATAATTTTTTAAAAATTTAAGTTAAAAAAATATTTAAGATTTTATTTTTTTGAGGGTGGGGGAGGGACAGAGAGAGGCTCCATGCCAATGCAAAGCCCGATGTGGGGCTTGATCACACGACCATGAGATCATGACCTGAGCCAAAATCAAGAATTGGATGCTCAACTGACTGAGCAACCCAGGCACCCCTAAAGATTTTATTTTTTTAAGTCATCTCTACCCACAACATGGGGCTTGAACTCACTACCTGGAGATCAAGAGTTACATATTCTACTGACTGAGCCAGCCAGGCACCTCAGAATGATCCCATTTTTATGTGAAGTTCAAGAACAGGCTACAGTAATATAGTGCTAGAAGTCAGAACTGTAATTGCCTACAGGTAGCAGGCATTGTGTGGAAGAGATTGAAGGAACATTCTGAGATAATGGTAATGTTCTATATCCTGACTGGGTTAGTGGTTGTGTGGCTCGAGTTGTATTGAAGATTTTTGCATTTCTGTGTATGTAAATTTTACGTAAATAAAAAAAGGCAAATATACATGTTTTAATCTCTTGTGTAATCATTGAAAGACTAGTACAGAAATGATAACTATCAGTTAACACAAGGGAAAGAGTGGAGTAACTAAGAAAGAAACAATGTATCCACAAGTAGGTGAGGAAAAAAAGAGAAAAGAGAATAGAGATCATTTGGCCAAATAGAAACTAGAGTCTATTTAAATCCAAACGTATTGATAATTTAATTGATGGACTAAAAACCCCAATTGAAAGATAAATATTGTCAGACTAAATTAAAAAACAAGAGCTAATAATATGCTGCTTACAAGAGACACACTATATAAGGACACAGAGTTTGAAGATGTAATGATGGATAAAGATGTACTATGCAAACACTAAACCAAAAGCAAAAAGCATGGCAAAGGTGATTAATACCAGCTAGGGCTAGACTTCAAGACAAATAGCATTACTAGAGACAAATAGGGACATTCCTAATGGTTAAAAAAAAAAGGGGGGGGGAATTCAGCAGGAAGACATACCAATCTAAAAAAATTTTTTTAAATGTTTATTTATGTTAGAGAGAGAGAGAGATACAGTGTGATCAGGGGAGGGGCAGAGAGAGGGGGAGACACAGAATCTGAAGCAGGCTTCAGGCTCTGAGCTGCCAGCACCGAGCCCGACAGGGGGCTCGAACTCACGAGCTGTGAGATCATTACCTGAGCCACCCAGGTGCCCCCAATCTAAAATTTGTATAAACATTGAAATAATGGGTTTTTAATTTTTTTTCATTTTATTTGTTTTAGAGAGGGGGGAGGGGCAGAGAGAGAGAGAGAGAGAGAGAGAGAGAGAGAATCTCAAGTAGGCTCCATGCTCAGGGCAGAGCCTGAAGCAGGGCTCCATCTCACGACACTGGGATCATGACCTGAGCCGAAATCAAGAGTTGGACGCTCAACTGACTGAGCCACCCAAACACCCCAGAAATAATGTTAAATAAAAATAGAACTAAAAGGAAAAATAGACAAATTTGTATTACAGTTTGAAGATATGAACATGTGTCTCTCAACTGATAGAACAAGTAAATAAAAATTAGTAGGTTATAGAAGATCTGAAAACCTGATTAATCAGTTTAACTTAATTGAAATATATCTTAAAATTAACCTTATTTGAGCCACCAAAATGATCTCAACAAATACAAAGGATCGAAATTCCAAGTGTGTTTTCTGAACACAGTGGAGTTATGTTAAATATTAATTACAAATAAAAACAAAACTAGATAGGGACACCTGGGTGGCTCAGTCGGTTAAGCGTTACATTGTAGCCCGGGTCATGATCTCACAGTTCATGGGTTGAGACCGTATTGGGCTCTGTGCTGACACCTCAGAGCCTGGAGCCTGCCTGGGGTTCTGGGACTCCTTCTCTCTCTGCCCCTCCCCCTTTCACACTCTGTCTTTCTCTGTCTCTCAAAAATAAATAAAAAACGTTAAATTAAAAAAAAATTTTTTTAAACCACGACAAATCCAAAGGCTTTTTAAATTAAGCAATACGGGGTGCCTGGGTGGCTCAGTCGGTTGAGCATCCGACTTTGGCTCAGGTCATGACCTCACAGTCTGTGAGTTCGAGCCCCGCGTCGGGCTCTGTGCTGACAGCTCAGAGCCCGGAGCCTGCTTCAGATTCTGTGTCTCCCTCTCTCTCTGACCCTCCCCCTGTTCATGCTCTGTCTCTCTCTGTATCAAAAATAAATAAACATTAAAAAAAATTAAAACAAAAATAAATTAAGCAATACATATTTATCCTAAGAGTCAAAGAAGAAATCACAGCGTACCTTATTTGTTTTGTTTCAGATTTTATTGTTAAGTAATCTTTATACCCAATGTAGGGCTCGAGCTCACAACCTTGAGATCAAGAGTTGCATGCTCCACCAACTGAGCCAGCCAAGTGCCCTCACAATGTACTTTAATATATTGAGATGAATACATATAGACTTGTTGAATTACTGTGTTGTATACCTGAAACTAATGTAATGTGTGAACCATGCTTCAAATAAAAATAAATAAAATCTGGGGTGCCTGGGTGGCTCAGTAGGTTAAGTGTCCGACTTTGGCTCAGGTTGTGATCTTAGCGATTTGTGGGTTTGAGCCCCACATCGGTCTCTGCACTGATGGGGTGGAACCTGATTGGGATTCTCTCTCTCTGCCCCTCCCCCACTTGTGTGCATGTACTCGCTCTCTCAAAATAAATAAATAAATAAAATAATTAAAAACTTTTTTTAAAAGGTATTTGGGAGACACCTGGCTGGCTCAGTGGGTAGTGTGCAAGTCTTGATCTCAGTGTTGTGAGTTCCAGCCCCACACTGGGTTGTAGAGATTGCTTAAAAATAAAATCTTAAAAAAATGCATTTTGAGCTGAATAATATTGAAAATATGATAGCTCAAAAGAGAAGGTATAGCTAAGCCTGTACTTAGAAATAACTGGGTTTTTGTTGGTTTGTTTTGTTTTAGAGGAGATAGAAGTTTACTGAATAGACCACAACAGAGTGGTGTGCAGGACAGCAGAGATGAGGCTCTCTGCCTGTACTCAGAAAGAAGTTATAGGGGCACCTATTATACTGGGTGGCTCAGTCGGTTAAACGCTTGACTTCAGCTCTGGTCATGATCTCACCGTCTGTGAGTTTGAGTCCCACATCTGGCTCTGTACTGACAGCTCAGAGCCTGGATCCTGCTTCCGATTCTGTGTCTCCTTCCCTCTCTGCCCCTCCCCTGCTCATATTCTGTCTCTCTCTCTCTCTCTCTTAAAAATAAATAAACATTAAAAAAAGAAAGAAGTTATAGACTAAAATGTATATATTAGAAAAGAATCCTGAAAGACAAATGCTCAAAGTACTCTCAGAAATTGTCCATCGATGGATGAATAGATAAAGAAGATGCGGTACATATATACAATGGAGTATTACTCGGCAATCAAAAAGAATGAAATCTTGCCATTTGCAACTATGTGGATGGAACTAGAAGGTATTATGCTAAGTGAAATTAGTCAAAGACAAATATCATATGACTTCACTCATATGAGGAATTTAAGATACATACAGAATAAGGGAAGGGAAGCAAAAATAATATAAAAACAGGGAGGGGGACAAAACATGAGACTCTTAAATATAGAGAACAAACAGAGGGTTACTGGAGGGGTTGTGGGAGGGGGGATGGGCTAAATGGGTAAGGGGCATTAAGGAATCTACTCCTGAAATCATTGTTGCACTGTATGCTAACTAACTCGGATGTAAATTTAAAATAATAATAATAATAATAATAATAATAATAATAAAGTTTTCTCAGACAGCATAGGGTGGCTTAGTCAGTTAAGGATCCAACGCTTGGTTTCAGCTCGGTTCATGATCTCACAGTTTGTGGAATTGAGCCCCGAGTTGGGCTCCGCACTGACAGCAAGGAGCCTGCTTGGGACTCTCTCTGTGCCTCTCTCGCGTGTGCTCTCTTTCTCTCTCTCAAAATAAATAAATATTAAAAAAAAAAAGACGGACACCTGGCGGACTCAGTCAGTTGAGCATCTGACTTCAGCTTAGGTCATGATCTCACAGTTCGTGAATTCAAGCCTCACATCGGGCTCACTGCTGTCAGCCTGTCAGCACAGAACCTGCTTTGGATCCTCTGTTCCCCTCTCTCTGCCCCTTCCTCGCTTGTGCTCTCCCTCCTAAAATAAATAATTAAAAACAAAGAAAGAAAAGGACAGCACATTGAACCCAAAGAAAGTAGTAAGAAGTAACATAGCTAAGCTGTTATTAATAAAATAAAATAAAAAAACAAATGTACAATAGAGCAAATAACCAAAGTTAAAATGCGTCCTTTGAGAAAATAATAACATTAATAAACTTTTAGCAAGACTGATCATGAGGAGGAAAAAAAAAGGAAGAAACTTCATAAATTCACCAATGTCAGGAAAGAACATAAGTACCTCACTAAAAATCCTATAGACATCAAAAAGAATATAAAAGAATGTTAAGTTTATGCCAATTAACTGAAATTTTATTTTATTTTATTTTATTTTATTATTTTTTAATGTTTATTTATTTCTGAGACAGAGACTGAGCATGAGTGGGGGAGGGGCAGAGAGAGAGAGAGGGAGACACAGAATCCGAAGCAGGCTCCAGGCCCTGAGCTGTCAGCACGGAGCCTGATGCGGGGCTCAAACTCACAAACTGTGAGATCATGACTTGAGCCAAAGTCGGTTGCTCAACCGACTGAGCCACCCAGGCGCCCCCAATTAACTGAAATTTTAGATAAAATGAATAAATTCCTAGGAAAAAAGACAATTTACCAAACTGACACAAGAATAGAAAATCTGAACAAATACCCATGTATTAAAGTTTTTAAAAATTTTTTATTTATATTTGAGAAAGGTACAAAGAGCAAGCAGAGGAGAGGCAGATAGAGAAGGAGACAGAATCCTAAGCAGGCTCCACACCATCAGTGCAGAGCCCGATGTGGGGTTCGAACCTACAAACTACAAGGTCATGATCTGAGCCAAAATTAAGAGTCAACGCTAAATCGACTGAGCCACCCAAGCATCCCATAAAGGTTTTTTGTTTTTGTTTTTTTTAAAGATTTTATTTATTTATTTATATTATTTTTTTTAAGATTTTATTTTTAACTAATCTCTACACCCAATGTGGGGCTTGAACTCATGACCCGGAGATCAAGAGTCTTGTGCTTTTCTGACTGAACCAGCCAGACACTCCACATCTTGAAACTTATTCAATCTGTAATTGAGTCTGCCCTCCATACCCACATAGCTTTGCTAATGAATTCTTCCAAATTTTAAGGAGGATGTAACACTAATCTTATACTTTCCAGAGAATTGAAAAAGAGAAGTGTACATGCATTTATGATAACAAAAACATAACAAGGGTATAACAAGAAAGAAAGAAAGAAAGAAAGAAAGAAAGAAAGAAAGAAAGAAAGAAAGGGAAAAAGAAAGAACAATAGAAAGAAAGAAAGAAAGAAAGAAAGAGTGAGAGAGAGGGAGGGAGGGAGGAAGGAAGAAAGAAAGGAAGGAGGAAAGGAAGAGGAAAGAAAGAAAGAAAATAACAGTCCATTCTCTCTCACAAAGTAGATGCAAAAAACCTAAACAAAATATTAGCAAATTGAATCTAGTGATATATAAAAGATGATAATACACCATGACCAGCAATGCAAGGTTGATTTAACTATGAAAATCAATAGACAAATGAATAGCCACAGGCAAAAGAATGAAGTTGGTTCCTTACCTCACACCATGTACAAAACTTAACTCGTAAAAAAATTATTTTAAAAAGTTGGCGGGGGGTGCCTGGGTGGCTCAGTCAGTTAAGCATTTGACTTTGGCTCAGGTCATGATCTCATGGTTCGTGGGTTCGAGCCCTGCATCGGGCTCTGTGCTGACAGCTCTGCTTTGGATTCGGTGTCTCCCTGTCTCTCTGCCCCTTCCCTGCTTGTGCTCTGTCTCTTTCTCTCAAAAAAGAAATGAACATTAAAAATATATATACAAAAAAACCTTAACTTAAAATGAATCAAAGTGTTGGGGTGCCTGGGTAGCTCAGTCAGTTAGGTGTCCAACTCTTGTTTTTGGCTCAGACCATGATCTCTCAGTTTGTGGATTTGAGCCGCATGTTAGGCTCTGCACTGACAGCTCGGAGCCTGTTTGTGATTCTCTCTCTCTCCCTCTCTCTGCACCTCCCCTGCTCACTTGCTCTCTCTCTCAAAATAAAGAAAAACATAAAAAAAAAAAAAGAACCAAAGCCTTAAATGTGAGAGCTTAAACTATAAAACTCTTAGGGGCACCTGGGTGGCTTAGTTGGTTAAACATCTAACTTCGGCTCAGGCCATGATCTCACGGTCCATGAATTTGAGCCCCACATGGGGCTCTGTGCTGACAGCTCAGAGCCTGGAGACTGCTTTGGATTCTTTGTCTCCCTCTCTCTCTGCCCCTCCCCTGCTTGCACTCTGTCACTCTCTCTCAAAAATAAATAACATTGAAAAAAAAAAAACTCAGAAGAAAACATAGGTGTAAATCTTCATAAGCTTGATTTTGGCAAATATTTCTTAGATATGACGTCAAAAACATAAGCAACAAAAGAAAAAGTAGATAAATCGGACTTCTTCAAAATTAAAAACTTTCATGCTTCAAAGGACACCATCAAGAAATGAAGATACAACCCATAGAATGGGAGAAAACATCACATATCTGATAAAAGATTTGTATCTAGAATATATAAAGAACTCTTACAGCTCAGTAATAAAAAGGCAACCTAATTTAAAAATGAAAAAGGATCTAAATAGACATTTCTCCAAGGGAGATATGTAAATAGCTAATAAAAACATGAAAAGATGCTCAACATCATTAGTCACCAGGGAAATGCAAATCAAAACCATAATGAGATACCACTTCATACTCATTAAGATGGACATGATAATAATTTTAAAAAGACAAAATAGCAAGTGTTGTCGAGGTTGTGGAGAAATTGAAACCCTCATACACTGCTTGTGGGTATGTAAAACGCAACCATCTTGGCAAACAATCTGGCAGTTCCTCATGCAATTAACAATAGAGTTAACGTACAAGCCAGCAATTCTACTCCTAGGTATATACACAAGAGAAAACATTGAAAATATTTAAAATATTTGAAAATATATGTTCATACAATAAATTATATATGAATGTTTATAGCAGCATTATTCACGATTTCCAAAAGATAGAAATGGCCCAAATGTCCATCAACAATGAATGGATAAACAAATGTGGTATAGCCATACAATGGATTATTGTTTGGCAATAAAAAGAAATGAAGTACTGACAGATGTTACAACATGGATGAACCTAGAAAACATTGTGCTATGGGGTGCCTGGGTGACCTCCTATCAAGTTAGGCATTCTACTCCTGATTTTGGCTCAGGTCATGATTCACAATTTGTGAGGTTGAGCCCTGAGTTGAGCTCTGTGCTGACATCCGGGAACCTGCTTGGGATTCTCTCTCTCCCTCTCTTTCTCTATCTCTTTCTCTCCTGCGCTCGCTGTCTCTCTCAAAATAAATAAACTTGAAAGAAAGAAATAAAGAAAGAAAGAAAGAAAGAAAGAAAGAAAGAAAGAAAACATCATGCTAAGTGAAAGAAGCCAGTTACAAAAGTTCAAATATTATTTGATTCCATTCATATGAAAATCCAAAATAGGAAAATCTACATAGACAAAAAGTAGATTTCTTATTGCTTAGGTCTGGGGAGGTGAGAATGGGGGCATGACAATGATAGCTAAAAAGTGTGGGCTTTCTTTTTGGGGTGATGAAAGTGTAATTCATTATGGTGAACCACACTATACCTGTGAATATACTAGAAACCATTGAGTTATACACTTAAAATGGGTGAATTGTAACATGTGAATTTATATTTTGATACATTTGTTTTAAAAAATAAAAGAAAATCAATCTAATTTACCACATTAACAGAATTTAGTAGGAAAAAAGCCCAACAATATATGGTAATCCTAAAAAATGCCCAAATGTACATTTGTATACACTCATAATAAGCATTTTGCACGTGCTAAGAATAAAAGGGAAGGCCTTTTTTTTTTTTTTTTTTTTTTTTAGTGTTTATTTATTTTCGAGAGAGAGAGAGACAGAGTGCAAGTGGGGAGAGGCAGAGAGAGAGAGGGAGACACAGAATCTGAAGTGGTCTCCAGGCTCTGAGCTGTCAGCATAGAGCCCGACATGGGGCTCACACTCACAAATGGTGAGATCATAATCTGAGCCGAAGTTGGACGCTTAACCAACTGAGCCACCCAGGTGCCCCTAAAAGGGAAGACTTTTTTTTTAAGTTTATTTATTTATTTATTTATTTTGAGAGAGAGTGTGTGCACATGTGCGGGGAAAGGGCAGAGAGAAAGAGAGAGAGAGAGAGAGAGAGAGAGAGAGAGAGAGAGAGAGAGAGAATCTCAAGTAGGCTCAGCACTGTCAGCACAGAGCCCAACATGGGGCTCTAACTCAGAAACTGTGAGATCATGACCTGAGTCGAAGAAATCAAGAGTCAGACGCTTAACCAGCTGAGCCACCCAGGCACCCCAGAAGGGAAGACTTTTAATCAGAAAAATATCTACTATAAACACCTACACCAAACATCTTATTAGATATAAGCTCAAATATAAATATCAAGTATATTTCTGTATTCCAGCAATAAATAGAAATAAAAAATTTTAAGCATCTTTATTGAGATGTAGTCCACATACCATATAATTCACCCATTTTAAGTTGACAATTCAATGGTTTTGAGCATATTCACACTTATGTATATCATCACCACAGTCAATTTTAGAACATTTTCATCTACCCCTTAAAAATCTCATACTCTTCCTTATCCCCCATCCTCTCAGTCCCTTTTCCCCAGCCCTAGGCAATCACTACTCTGCTTTCTTTCTCTGTAGATTTCTCCATTCTGGATATTTCATATGAATGGAATAATACAATATGTGGTCTTTGTGCATGGTTTCTTTCACTTAGCATCATATTTTCAAGGTTCACCAATGTTATGACATGTATTGGTTCTTCATTCCTTCTTACAGCCAAATAAATAATATTCCATTGTATGAATGTACCATATTTTGTTAATCTGTTCCATATCTATGTCAGTTTGATGGACATTTGTGCTGTTTCTACACAGCATAAAAACCTTTGAGGACAGGTTTTTACATTTTCATTTCTCTTGGGTATATTCCTACAAATGGAATTGCTGGGACATACTGCAGCGACTCTCTCTATTTTTTTTTTAAACGTTTATTTCTGAGACAGAGAGAGACAGAGCATGAACGGGGGAGGGTCAGAGAGAGGGAGACACAGAATCCGAAACAGGCTCCAGGCTCTGAGCTGTCAGCAGAGAGCCCGATGTGGGACTTGAACTCACGGACCACGAGATCATGACCTGAGCCGAAGTCAGCCGCCCAACCGACTGAGCCACCCAGGCGCCCCAGCGACTCTATATTTAATCGAGGAACTGCTAGATTGTCTTCCAAAGAGGCTGCATCTTTTTACATTCCTACCAGTGGAGGATGAAGTTTGTGATTTCTCTGCATTATATCCTTATCAACATTTGTTATCAGCTGATTTAAACAAACTGTGATAAAGTATACACAATATTTTTAAGTGTGTAATTCAGTGATATTAAGTATATTCACAATGTTAGTCAACAAGTGCCACTATTTCCAGAACTTTTCCATCATCCCAAACAGAAACTCTGTATCCATTAACTCCCTAATCTCCCCTCCTCTCAACCTCTTGGGTAACCTCTATTCTACTTTCTGTTTATAAATTTGCCTATTCTAGGTACTTCATGTGGCATCATACAATATTTGTTTCTTTGTGTCTGACTAATTTTACTTACCATAATGTAATTAAAGTTTATATATTTCATTATATGGATATATCGCATTTTGTTTATCCATTCATTTATTAATCTGCTTTCTGGCTCTTGTGATAATGCTGCTATGAATGTTGGTATACAAGTATTTGAGTCCCTGCTTTCAATTCTTTTGAGTATATATATATAGGAGTGAAATTGCTGGATCATATGATAATTCTATGTTTAACTTTTTGAGGAATCACCAAATTGTTTTCCATAGCAGCTGTACCATTTTACCTTATCACCAGCAATGCACAAGGATACTAATTTTTCCACATCCTTACCAACACTTGTTATTTTCCATTAAAAAAAATTATAATAGTCTTTCTATTGGATGTGAAGTTGGTATCTTATTGGGGCTTTGATGTGCATTTCCCTAATGACTAGTGATGTTGAGGATCTTATTAGTCATTTGTATAACGTCTTTGGAGAAATATCTGTTCAAGTTTTTTGTCCATTTTTTATCTGAGTCATTTTGTTTTTTATTATTATTTTTTCAAGTTTATTTATTTATTTTGAGAGAGAGAGAGAGAGAGAGAGAGAGAGAGAGCACGCACATCGGGGAGGGGCAGAGAGAGAAAGAGAGAGAATCCCAAGCAGGCTCCTTGAAGAGCCTGACGGGGCTCAATCTAACTAACTGTGAGATCATGACTTGAGCTGAAATCAAGAGTCAGACACTTAACCAATTGAGCCACCCAGGCACCATGTTTGTTTTTTATTATCGAGTTTTAGGAGTTCTTTATATATTCTGGATACTAGATGCTTATCAGATAGATACAGGATTTACAAATATTTTCTTGGATTCTGTGGGCTGTCTTTGATTTCTCTTGATAGTGTTCTTTGGTGCACAAAAGTTTTTAATTTTGATGAAGTCCAATTGATTTATTTTGTTGTTGTTGCCTGCGTTTTGGTGTTATATTCAAGAAATTACTGCCGAATCCAATTATCATGAAGATTTCCTTTATGTTTTCTTTTAAGAGGTTTATAGTTTTAGTTCTTAAGTTTAGGTCTTCAAATCATTTTGAGTTACTTTTTGTATATGTTATAAGGTAAGGGTCCACTTCATTTGCATGTGGATATTTGTTGTCCTAAATGTGCTTCATTTTGAAACAACCCCGCCCCCTCCTTCTGAGTTACTACTCTCAGTTGAATAGTAAAACCAATTGCATACTTCTTTTTTTCTCAGTCTTTTAAGGCTCATAGAGGGAGGTGTCTCCCCTCCAACAGGAAATCTGATGCTCCATGGAAGGGTTGCTTGTGTTCTAGTTGAGCTTAAATAACCACACAGAAATAATTGCAGGCACCAGGCAATACATTCCTCTTGTGTCAAATGTCTGAAAGCAACTGTAATTAGCAGAATAGGGGAGGAAAAAGTGGAGGTGTATTTCTCCAGTTTGGGAAAAAAGGAGACAGTGGGCACGCAAAGTGCTCAGAACAGACCCTGGCACTTAGGAAGCACGGAATAAATGGTAACTGAGCGGTGGACCCTCTTAACTTCCCCGTCTGTAAATAAGGGAATTGGCTAAGTTGATACATTCTCGGGCCTTGGGTGATTCATTTTCCAGGCGCACGAGGAAACGGAAGCCAGAGGAAGGAAAGAAGCCTGGCGACTCTGCGCCCAGGCCCGGATTTAGCACAGCAGGTAACTACCCACCTAGCTCTGGAGGCGACCCAAGAGCCAGGCTGATGGGGCGGGCAGCGGCCAAGGGGAGGGGCTTACCCGTCTCCGCCCACACCCCACCGTTTTCCTTATTGGCCCCGTGAGCTCGATAACTCGTGACGTCACACGTGTGCGCCACGAGTGTGGAAAAGGGGGCGTGGCCCACCGAGAAGGAGGAGACAAGATGGCGACGTCCGTGGGGCCGCGGTGCCTGAGGTTGCTGTGCGGTGTCACGTCGTGGCGGAACAGGTATAGCTGCTTGGGGAGGTTGCCTCAGGGCCGGAGGCAGCTTAGACCGAACCGGAGTCGGGAGGAGGAGTCGTTTCCCTATTACGGGCTCGACCTGAGGAGGGGTCGGGTGGAGACGGCGCCATCCACCTTCGCCTCAATCAGGTGGGACTCCCGGCGTGTAGGGAGGTCCGGGTTTAGTTGGGGCTGGCCTGAGCGCTCTCGCTTTGCCTTTTACAGCTAAGTGGAAGTCCAGAAGGGAGAAAAACAAGAAAACCAAACAAAACAGATGGTTGCCTGCCCGCCACTAGAGTCGAGGCTGGACTGAACGCTTCTTTCGGGATTTGTGTTCCTGGAAGGGCGACAAGATGTGGGAAGAGCTTTGGACTGAAAGTTGGGGTCTTTACTTTGGATTCTTGGTGTTTGAAGCGAAGAGGTTGGATTCAGTAATCGCAAATAGTCTGTTAAGAAATTAGGTCTTGGTTACTCTGGTTGACTCCCAACTGTTAAGTTCTTAGAGTTGGAAGAGACGTGAGAGGTCATCTGAATCCAGCTATTTTTGGAATTGTGGAAATTGAGGCCTTGAGAGAGGGAGGGACTTGCTCATTTTTACCCAGCCAATTAGTAGCAGAGTCCGGACCCCGACCAGGCTACCTCTGTCTCTCACTCAAGGACCTTTCCCTTAGGCTGTCCACCATGAGGGCATTTATTATCCACAAATAGCTAGGGACCATTTGGACTTTCAGAAAATGGATTAAAATGTGGGTAGCTATGACTCAGAGTCGGCTGCTTGGTGTCATTTCAAAGTGAGAAGGTTTGGAGACGCATAGTGATTTTTGTTTTTCTGGCAGGGTTAATTTTGTCAGCATTGACCAAAACTTGCTCTATGACCAGAGGTGACCTATCATTGTGATTTGGGGAAGTAAAAGGATACTGGATTTGGACTGAAAGTGAGCAGAAACTGATTGTCCTTACCATGAAAGCTTTACTCTCCTATCATGGACTATTTCAGAAATGGTGTAGTTCTCTCAGGAGGGGGCTCTGCAACGTGTGGTAACAGTTGGGATTTGGAAAGGAGGGTGTCTGCTTTCGATATTAATACTAGATGTGCTGTTTATCAGTCAGCCGTGAATTCACCTAAACTGTGTCATGAGTTAGAATGACTAAAAAATGGCATTCCTAAAATATTTTTTTAGATGAGGAGGAAGATTTACTCGCTCACCATCATTAAAAAAAAGGGTTGGAGGTGGGGAGTCCTACTTTAGTATTAATATAGATAAATGAGATTGGATTTAGGTGCAGTGATTGGAAAGGATGAGGATTTGGGTACAATAAGAGCTTTTAATTTTCAAAGGTATTATATATTGTTGATAACAAATACCAAAACACAGCATTTTCATAGGCTTTAAAGCATGGCTGTGAGACATACAGATGAAAACCTCATATTGCAGGGGAGTTTTACAGTTACTGGGTGACATGTGGCAGGTGATAGAACAAAGAGAAAACAACGTCTTGGGTGATAATTAAGGGCCATGTTTCCCAAATTTGTTTGATAAAATAATAGGGTAGGTATTTATTAGAAATTGAGATTCCCAGATATATTCCCATCCTGCTGCCAAATTCAGATTTACTAGGTGTAGTAGCTTGGGACTGCAAGTGTCTTGGATGACTCTTAGGTTCAGGCAAGCATACACTGACTCCTTAGTACCTAAGGAGTGGTTGGCTTGTACAAGGCTTTCATTCAGAAATATTGACATTCCTACCACTGCAAACCATGGTGCCAGGGACCATGGGGGAAAGGAACAACAAAGACAGGAATTAAAAATACAGCATTTGGAATGGGCTTTTTGTTTAAAGAATTTTGCAGTCTAGTAGAAGAGAGAGAAAACACTCAACTAAACACTAACACAAGATAGAATGTGGAATAAGGCCTTCAGGAGGTCTGCCAGTTCATTTTTAGAAAAGCTTCGTATGTTCAGAAAGCAGGAGCGATTCTCCCTCTCTCTGCTCCTCCCCCACTCATGCTGTGTCTCTCTCTGTCTCTCAAGAATGAATAAATGCTAAAAAAATTTTTTTTAAAAAATGGGGGTGCCTGGGTGGCTCAGTTGGTTAAGCTCCTACTCAGCTCAGGTCATGATCTCATGGTCCGAGAGTTCAAGCCTGCGTCAGGCTCTGAGCTGTCAGCACTCATGCCCTGTCTCTTTCTCAAAAATGAATAAATGTTAAAAAAAAAAAAGGGGGAGGGGGCAGGAGAGATAGAAGGATTATAGTTAAAATGTCACCACCAGGGATGATGTTAAAAGATTTTAAGTTTACATGACTTTAATTCTATTTATTTATTTATTTATTTATTTATTTATTTATTTATTTATTTATTTATTTTTTGGAGAGAGAAAGAAAACACATGAGGGATGGGCACAGAGAGGGAGACAGAGGATCTGAAGCAGGCTCCATGATCCCAGAGCAGAGCCTGATGTGGGGCTTGAACTCACAAACCATGAGATCATGACCTCAGCTGAAGTTGGATGCTTAATTGACTGAGCCACCCAGGTGCCCCAAAAGTGTTTTTTAACCATGACAGTATGGCCATAGACCAGTCAGTGTGGATACTCGTCATAGGCAGTTTTTTTTTAAAGTAATCTCTACTCCCACAACGTGGGGCTTAAACTCATGACCCCAAGACCAAGAGTTGCTTGCTCCACTGACTGAGCTAGCCATGGGCCCCTGGTCATAGACAGTTGATATAGCCATCCCAGTGTGTGCCAGCTGAACATAAACTCTGTTACTTTAAAAAATAGTAATGGGGTGCACCTGGGTGTCTCAGTGGGTTAAGCGTGCAGCTCTTGATTTTGGCTCAGGTCATGCATCTCTTGGTTCGTGAGATTGTGCTCCTGCTGTCAGTGTGAAACCTGCTTGGGATTCTCTCTCTCCCTCTCTGCCTCTCCCCTGCTCATGCTCGGGCTCCTTCCCTCTCTCTCTCTCTCTCTCTCTCTCAAACATAAATAAACATTTAAAAAGTAGTAATATGTAGCTAGGTGCTGGTTTTTTATGATTATCTCATGTAGTGTCAATGGGATCCTGTTTTTACAGGTGGGGAAATTGAGGCATAGAATTAATTGAGTTTCCTAAAGTCACATTGCTAATGAGTGGCAGTAAGTCATGCATTCAGACTTATGTGCTCACTCATGGGCTTTAATCACCTGCGTGCAGCATGCCCACTTGAGTCACCACCTAGAAGAGTCAGCTGATTGAATTTATCCATTCATCCTTCTGGGGTTTAATCTCACCATTGAGATTGGAGTTCAGTGGGAAGGCAGGCAAAGTAAACAAATAGGTGATATATATATATATATATACACACACACACACACACACACACATATACATACATACATATACATACATACATATACATACACACACACACACACAGTCTTTTCGTTTCAGGTAGTGAGAAGTGCCATGAAAAAAATAAAGGAAGGTGATTAAAGGGCACATGGTAGTCAGGTAAGACAAACTGAGAAGGGAACATTTCACAGAGAACTGAATGATGAGGGAGTGAGCCACATAGAAGGGTGTGCCCATTAGAACAAACAGCAAATGCAAGGGTGTGGAAAGAGGCAAAGGTGTGGTGAGTACTAGGAGTGGCAACTGGAATGAGTAAGGAGGAGACAGAAAGCAGTAGGATATCTGAGAATCCAGCAAGGACCGAGTACATGGGGTCTGGTCTTTTCTGTTTTGAAAAGGTCACTCTGGCTGTTTTGTGGTGAATAGGATATAGAGGGCCAAGAGTGGAAAGTGGAGAACAGACTTTCTCAATCACTTGTTAAGAGAATCAGGTGTCTTGGGTTAGGGTGTGAGTAGTGGTGGCAATGAGAAATAGATATATTTATATACATCTATATATCTTTATATCTATGCGTGTGTGTGTATAATTTTTTTTTACATTTTTTTTTTTTTTTTAGTAATCTCTACACCCAACATGGGGCTCGAATTCATGACCCCGAGAACAAGTCGCATGCTCTTCCAGCTGAGCCAGCCAGGTGCTCCTAGACAGATAAATATATTTTAAAGGTAGAGTCTTCCTGTCTTGCCAGTGGATTGAATGTGGATAATGAGAGAGAAATGTCTTCTATATGAATGAGTCTCAGGGTTTTGACTTGTGTAGCTGTGTAAAGGGTGCCTTTTGCTGAAATGGCATATTATAGTAATGCTGCTATGGTAACAGGTAAACCCCAGCATCTCAGTGACTTAACACAGTGAAAGTTTATGTCTTGGGGCACCTGGGTAGCTCAGTTGGTTAAGCATCTTACTCTTGATCTTGGCTCAGGTCATGATCTCATGGTCTGTGAGTTCAAGCCCCGCATGGGGTTTTGTGCTGACAGCATGGAGCCTGCTTGGAATTCTTTCTCCCTCTCTTTCTGCCCCTCCCCTGCTTGCTCTCTGGCTCTCTCTCTCAAAAATAAACTTTTGAAAAAAAAAATCTTAAAGTTCTCATCACAAGAAAAAAATTTTGTTAACTGTATGGTGACAGATGTTAACCAGACTTATTGTGGTGATCTTTTCACAGTATATATACATATTGATTTATGTTGTATACCTGAAACTAACAATGTTATATGTCGATTATACCTCAGTAAAAAAAGAGAGAAAGGGGTCAGTTGTGGCAGATGCTCTGTGAGAGGTCAAATAACACGAGACTCAAGAAATATGCATTGGTGTTGGCAACCTGGAAGTTGTTGGTGACCTTGACAAGAGGTGACATGGTTGAAACAAAAGCTTGGTTGAGCAGGATTAAGAGAGGGTTAGAGGTGAGGAAATAGTGCCAGTGAACATAGCTCTTTTTTTTTTTTTCTTTACTTTTTATTGTAATTCCAGTTAATGTACAATGTTATATTAGTTTCAGATGTACAGTGATTCAACACTTCCATACAACACATGCTGCTCATCATGTGACAAGTGCACTTTTTTTTTTTTTCTTTTTAATTTTTTAAATGTTTATTTTTTGAGAGATGGGGAGGGACAGAGAGAGAGGGAGAGAGAGAATCTCAAGCAGGCTCTGCATTGTCAGCACAGCCTGACACGAGGCTCAAATCCACAAACTGTGAGATCATGACCTGAGCTGAAACCAAGAGTCAGATGCTTAACTGACTGAGCCACCCAGGTGCCCCCTCTTTTTTTTTTAAGTTTGCTTATTAATTTTTGAGAGAGAGTGTGCGGGTGAGTCGGGAAGGAGCAGAGAGAGAGAGAGAGCAAGAGAGAGGATCCCAAGGATCCCAAACAGAGGATCTCCCAGGGCAGGGCCTGATGTGGGGCTCGAACTCACAGACCTTGGGATCATGAACCAAAATCGAGTTGGACACTCAACCAATTGAGCCACCCAGATGCTTCGTGACAAGTACACTCCTTAATCCCCATTACCCGTTTAATCTATCCCCTACACACCTCCCTCTGGTAACAACCAGTTCTCTTAATGTTTTGTTTCTTAAATTCCATATATAAGTGAAATCATTTGTTATTTGTCTTCCTCTGACTTATTTCGCTTAGCATTATACTCTCTTCTCCGTTCGTGTCATTGTAAATGGGAAGATTTCATTCCCTCTGAGGGCCAAATACTATTCCATTGTATATGTATACCATATATTCTTTAACCATTCATCAGTCAATGGACATTTGGTCTGCTTCCATATCTTGGCTATTGTAAATAATGTTACTATAAACATAGGGCTGCGTGTATCCCTTTGAATTAGTGTTTTTGTATTCTTTGGGTAAATACCCAGTAGTGTAATTCCTGGATTGTAAGTTCTATTTTTAACTTTTTGAGGAGCCTCCATACTGTTTTCTACAGTTGCTGTACCAGTTTGCATTCCCACCAGCAGTACAAGACAGTTTCATTTTCTTCACAGCCTTGCCAACACCTGTTGTTTCTTGTGTTTTTGATTTTAGCCATTCTGACAGGTGTGAGGCGATATTGCTTTGTAGTTTTGATTTGCCTGATGATGAGTGCCTTTTCACGTGACTGTTAGCCATCTGTATATCTTCTTTGGAGAAATGTCTGCTCCTGTCTTCTGCCCATTTTTATTTGGATTATTGGTTTTTTTGGGTGTTGAGTTTTTAAGTTCTTTAATATTTTTTGGATACTAACACTTTATTGGATATGTCATCTTCTTCCATTCCATAGGTTGCCTTTTAGTTTTGTTTCCTTTGCTGTGCAGCTTTTTATTTTGATGTAGTCCCAATAGTTTGTTTTTGCTTTTGTTTCCCTTGCCTCAGGGGTCCTATCTAGAACCAAGTTGCTACAGCCAATGTCAGAGAAGTTACTGCTTGTGTTCTAGGATTTTTACAGTTGACAGTGCATGTAGCTCTTTTTAAGAGCTTGTTATGAAGGAGAGAAGAAAAGTGGGGTGGAAGCTAGAGAAGAGTCCATGGTAGACAGTGTTTATGTAAGATTGGAGAATATACAGCATTTATCTCAGGATACGAATGATCCAGTTATAAAAGACTAACTAGTGTAATGGGGTATTTGCCAGGCATTTTTTTCCAGGAGCCGGGGTTACAGAGGTGTATGAGAGAACTGAGCTCTGTGTTCTTGGGCAGGCGTGCTGAGGTGAAGGCCCATATGCAAGACAAACCACCTGAGTGCTGTGTGTCTGGTTACAGTGGATAGACCATTATCTCCCATTTGTACCTCCCCAGCCAAGGGAAGAAAAGCCTTATTCAGCAGTCTGCAAACATTCTTTTAGTTGGGGGGTTCAGCATTCATTCTGGAACACAATACAGCAGTGTACAGAACACAACAATGTACCTTTAGTCAGTTTTTACACTTCTTGTTCTAATTCTGTTTGGAAAGCAGGGTTTGAGGCTTTTAGCTTTTGTAGTGGGAGTTTCCAGTCTTAGAGATGAGCATTGTTCACTGCTGAAAGAACGTTCATATACTGAAACATACCCTTTGTGTTAATAGCTGTACATCTCTCTGGCCTTAGTGGTGATGATTATCATGATTCCATACTTTTTCTCTATACGAACCTGACTTGCCTGTGGGAGAATCAGATTCTCCCACATATTAGCACCATGCTGTGACGGTGTTTTTAAGTCAATTTCAAGTAAAAGAAAAAAAAAGGTGCCTAAATCTGATCATGTTTGCAGGCTATGTATATAAGACATAACTACTAAATATCCATGAAAATGTGTATTATTGTATGAAGGTCATAAATGTAGTTTTATTTTCCATAAAAGTAGCAATGTAGACATTTGTAATAAATTATTACATCTCACATAAAAGGCCTCAGCAGAAAAAGAAGTGCTTACTGACAAGGACTATTTTCTTTATTTTACTATTTTTTTACTAATTTCTTTACTTTAGATTTCAGGTCAAAATTTGGGGAAACCGAAGTGCTATCTGAATTGACAATGAGATGTGTGCTCTTTGATTAGGGGAAATGAAAATTCACAAATGCTTTCCTTGCTGGCAGTCATTTATTGCCACTGGGAAAATGTCCAGTTTCCTTGGGTGAAGGTGAAAGAGAAACAAACTGAGTCAAAAATAATGTTTTCTTAGGGGCACCTGGGTGGCTCAGTCGGTTAAGCGTCCGACTTCAGCTAGGTCATGATCTCGCGGTTTGGGAGTTCGAGACCCGTGTTGGGCTCTGTGCTGACAGCTCAGAGCCTGGAACCTGCTTCAGATTCTGTGTCTCCCTCTGCCCCTCCCCTGCTCACTCTGTCTCTCTCTGTCTCTCAATAATAAATAGACATTAAAAAAAAAAATAATGTTTTCTTAGAGTGGAAAGCTATCCTTGGTAATTTTTTTCTCAGGAGGCCTGAAACGTGTTCAATCTGTCAGCATAGCTTGACAAAATAGCAAAGTAGCCACAAAAGATAATCCAGAAATTCTAAATTGAGCTGTCTAGACTTGAAGTAGATTAGAATAGTTACACATGGTTTGTGTCATTTTTTTTCCAGGACAGATTTTTAAAATTTAAAATGTGTTAGATTCTTTAATGCGTAGGGGTTAGATGTTTTAAAAACAAATTTTTTTTTTAATGTTTATTTATTTTAGAGAGAGAGACAGAGCATGAGTGGGGGAGGGGCAGAGAGAGAGGGAGACACAGAATCCGAAGCAGGCTCCAGGCTCTGAACTGACAGCACAGAGCCCGATGTAGGGCTCGAACTCATGGACCGTGAGATCATGACCTGAGCCGAAGTCAGATGCCCAACCGACTGAGCCACCTGGCCTCCCCTGGGGGTTAGATGTTTACAAGGCTGTGTAGAGTTCTTTTGTGGTACAGAAACATACGGCTTTGTGTAAGAGTGCTGGCTTTACTGCCTGTTATGATATTATGCTTAATTAAGAAAATAACTTTATTGTGAAATAGTTTCAGAAGTTAAAATAGAATTCCCAAATACTCTTTACCCAGATTCCCCAGATGTCGACTGTATTTGCTTTACTATTCTCCCTCCCTGTCCCCTCTTCAGGTGTATGTGTGTGTGTATATATATATTTTTCCAAAACACTTGAGAGAAAATTACAGATTTGATATTCCTTTACTTTGAACCATTTCAGCTTTTTTCCTACAAGAACATTTTTCTCACACAACCACATTGGTGGTCAAAACCAGGAAATTAACATTCATATAAGATTGTTAGTGAATCTATAGATTGTATTCAAGTTTTGCCAGTTGCTCCACTAATTTTTTAAAAATTTTAAGGTAAATGTTTAACAGTTCATTTCTGTTTGCTTATAGCCTCCTCCACCATGAGAACACTGTTCTGAGCCATTTCCTACAGTCCTTAAGGAAGCTGCCTGTCAGAGCCTTTTATACAAGTAAGTAGCAATTATAGGTAGTGCTGGCCTCTCTGTGCTTCAGTTTGCTTATCGGTATACTGGGATAAACAGGTCCTATTTCATTGGGAAATTATTAGAATTAAATTAAAATTAAATGACCTTATATCTGTGGAGTGCTTAGAGTACCAGGCATATAGTTATTACTGAAGCACTAGTGATTGTGACCTGATCGTTTTTACTGGCTGCATAGTATTCCATTGAATGACTGTACCATTTGGTGTTAGACATTTAAATTGTTTCTGGGCTTTTTCTACTATATACTTATTCTTTTCTCCTTAATGTTTATTATTAAGAGAGAGCACGAGCAGGGGAGGGTCAGAGAGTGGGGACAGGATCTGAAGTGGGCTTTGCACTAACAGCAATAAGCTGGATGTGGGGCTCGAGCCCACAAACTGAGATCGTGACCTGAGCTGAAATCAGACGCTCAACTGACTGAGCCACCCAAGGACCTCTCTACTATACATTTCTGTGGTAATATATCTTTGTGCAGCTTCAGGATAAATTTGTAGAGTTAGACTTGATGAATCAGAAGATTTATGTGTTTTGCAAGTTGGTATTTAGGCCAAATTGCTCTTCAAAGAGGATTGTTCCACTTTATATGCGTTTGAGTAGGAGGTGCTCGTGAATGTGTCAGTTCCCCACACCCTCATCAAAACAGTGGATTGTGAACTTTTTGATATTGTAAGCAGCCATTTGAACTTGTACAAGAATGTGTCTTGTCTTTACTATTTAGATACCATTTTTTTTAAGTTTACTTATTTTGAGAGAGAGAGAATGTGTGAGCAGGGGAGGAGCAGAGAGAGAGAGAGGGAGAGAGAGAAAGAGAGAGAGAGAGAATGAGAGAGAGAGAGAATCCTAAGCAGGCTCTGTGCTGTTAGTGCAGAGCCTGATGTGGGGCTCCATCTCACAAACTGTGAGATTATGACCTGAGCCAAAATTGAGAGTTGGGTGTTTAACCAGCTGAGCCACCCAGGCACCACCTAGATATCCTTTTTATTCTATCATATCAGAAGCCATTTGTCCAGTGAGAAGATCTTGGGGATAAAATGAGATGGTTGATGAGAGTGAAAGCAAAACATTTATTTATTTATTTATTTATTTATTTATTTATTTATTTATTTATTTATTTATTTATTTATTTAAAATGTTTGTTTATTTTTGAGAAAGAGAGAGTGTGAGCAGGAAAGGGATAAAGAGAGACATAGAATCCAAGCAGGCTCCAGGCCCCAAGCTGTCAGCACAGAGCCTGATGTGGGGCTTGAACTCACAGACCATGAGGTCATGACCTGAGCTGAAGTCAGCCACTCAACCAACTGAGTCATTCAGGTGCTCCTATTTATTTAAAAAAAGTTTTTTTTTAAGTTTATTTATTTATTTTGAGAGAGAGAGCGAGCGAGCGCAGAAGCGGGAGAAGGGCAGAGGTGCCCCTCCACTATTTAACTTTAGAACATTTTCATTCCCTCCTCACTGCGCCTCAACACCCCCCCGACCCCGCCTCAAGCCTGCAGTACCTTGCAGCCACTAACCTACTTTACGTCTCTGTAGTATGTTTCCTATACTGGATGGTTCATGTGAAAGAAATTCTACAGTATGCAGCCTTTTGTGGCTGGCTTCTTTCATGTATTGTTTTCAAGGTTCATGTTATATCATGTGTCAATACTTCATTCCTTTTTTATTATCAAATAATATTCTATTATATGGATATACCTCATTTGGTTTATTCATTCACCAATTGAAGGCCATTTGGATTGTTTCTGTTTTTTGGCTGGTGTTGGACATTCTTGCACAAATTTTTGTGTAGATGTATCTTTCGTTTCTCTCAGGAATATCCCTAAGAACAGAATTGCTGGGTCGTGTGGTAATTTTATGTTTAACATTTTGAGGAACTGACAAACTCTTTTTCAAAGTGGCTGCCCCACTTTACAAAATCCCACCAGCAGTGTACGGGGGTTCAAGTTTCTCCACATCCTTGCCAATACTGAGTTGTCTTTCTTTTTTTTTTTTTAAACTAAAAAATTTTTTTGAGAGAGTGCGCGCACGAGAGGGGCAGAGGGAGAGGACGAGAGAGCATCCCAAGCAACCTCCGCGCTGGGCTTGATCTCACAATCCTGACATCATGACCTGAGCCAAAATCAAGGGTCAGCCACTTAACCGACTAAGCCACCCAGGTGCCCCTGAATTGTCTTTGCCCCAACCTTTTTTTTTTTTTGCCAGTGACATTTTTTTTATTTTTTATTTTTTATTTTTTTATTTTTTTTTTTAACGTTTATTTATTTTTGAGACAGAGAGAGACAGAGCATGAACAGGGGAGGGGCAGAGAGAGAGGGAGACACAGAATCTGAAACAGGCTCCAGGCTCTGAGCTGTCAGCACAGAGCCCGACGCGGGGCTCGAACTCAGGGACCTCGAGATCGTGACCTGAGCCGAAGTCGGCTGCTTAACCGACTGAGCCACCCAGGCGCCCCGTATTGTCTTTGATTATAACCATCCTAGTGGGTGTGAAGTTGTAGCTCAGTTTGGTTTTGATTTGCATTTCCCTGATCACTAATGATGTTGTATTGGTTTGTTACAGCTGTTGTAACAAAGTACCACAAACTGAGTGGCTTAAACAGTAGAAAACTTACTCAAGTTCTGAGACTAGAGGTTTGAGATCAAGGTGTCACAGGATTGCTTCCTTCTGATGGTCATGAGAGAGAATCTGTTCCATGCCTCATGTCTAGCTTCTAATGGTTTGCCGGCGGTCTTTGGCTTGTAGAAGCATCATCCTGGTCTCTGCCTTCATCTTCACATAGCATTCTCCCTATAAGCGTGTCTGTCTCCAGATTTTACCTTTTTATAAGGACACCAGTCATATTGGATTATGGCCCACCATGATGACCTTATTTCATCTTGTTTACCTCTCTAGAGACCCTGTATCCAAGTAAAGTCACATTCTGGGGTACTGGGAATTAGGACTCAGCATACGAATTTTGGGGGGACACAGTTCAACCCATAATAGATGTTTAACATCTTTTCATGTGCTTATTGGTCATATGTATATCTTCTTTGGAGAAATGTTTATTCAAATCCTTTGTACATTTTTTAATTGGGTTGTCTTTTTTATTATCAAATTGTAAGAATTTATGAGAGTTTGCATTGTAGTATACTAGTGTCCAGTCAGAATTGGGCCTGGATTGTAAAAGTAAGGTCAGAGAGTGCTGGATGAGAAGTGATACCTGACTCCCAGTTGTGGACCTGGTGGTGTCTTGCCAGGCAACTTTGATTAGTTTTGCTTCTTGATCTCTTTTGTGATTCAATGTTTTCATGTTAAATTCTCTGGCTATGGTGGCAGTTGAGGTGCATTGTAGTTTCACAGGAAAGATGCTTGTCCCTTACTTATTGGTAAGATTTGGAGACAGAAGGGTCTTACTAGTGACTCAAGGTTGCACCTGCTTATCATACCCCTTTAGGGTCCTGTAACCTTTACTGAAGGCTTCTTTTTTTTTTTTTTTTTTTAATGTTTTTATTTATTTTTGAGAGAGAGAGAGAGAGACAGAGTACGAATGGGGGAGGGACAGAGAGAGAGGGAGACACAGAATTGGAAGCAGGCTCCAGGCTCTGAGCTGTCAGCACAGAGTTCGATGTGGGGCTCGAACCCACAAACTGTGAGGTCATGACCTGAGCCAAAGTCAGATGCTTAACTGACTGAGCCACCCAGGCACCCCTACTGAGGGCTTCTAAGATGCGTGACTTTTCCTGGGCCTCCTTTTGGTGCTGTTTGCATGACTCATCCCTGTCCCTTCTCCCAGTCTCAGAATTTTCTATTTTTTTGTTAACAGATGCCAGAAGAGTCCACACTGCCCCTGCTCGAACCTTGTTCCTGCTGCGCCCCCTGCCCATTCTGTTGGTGACAGGCAGCGGGTATGCAGGTTACCGGCAGTATGAGAAGTACAGGGAGCGAGAGCTGGAGAAGCTGGGCTTGGAGATTCCACCCAAACTTGCTGGTCCCTGGGAGGTAGGACTAAGGTGCAGTCACCGTGAATTCTCATTTAACACAACTTTTTAAATTGCCCCAAAGTTGAAATGTTTGAAAAACTGCAATGTTCTTTTTTGGAGCTCATGTCTCCAGTGGGTTTTTGGCCAGACACAGACATTATACCTTTGGTGTCATGTTGGGCTTCCCTTCTGTGTCCACACTTACTCCTAATCTCCCCAACAGCTCTGAGGAGAAATTCATTACCTGCTGTTGAAATCCTCAGAGTTCATGCCCTTCTCTGAGGATAAGCTGAAACAGTTGGACTTTTGGGATGTGGATAACTTCTCACCAGGAACCAGACTGAAATAATCAAATTTCCTTTATTTTTATTGCTCAAAATGCTTCCCCGACAATAGGACCTTTCAGTAGGGGCAGGCTTCAATGTTGTTGAACCATGAATGATGTACAATAGAACTGTCTTATTCATCTGTGCTCCAGTGGCCCAGAATGATTGGTAACTTAGAGTAGACAGTCAGTAAATTTGGAACTGAGTATTAAGATGCAAGCTTAAAAATGTCTTCTCAGCCATAATTTAGCAAATAAAAAATCTGAAATATTAGTAGAGCCAGTGGGTAAAAGCCGGGGTGGGGGGGGTGAGAGTAGAGACTTTATGGTATTTAGATGATGCTCTTGGGTTTCCTCATGAGCCGTTCCCTATCAGTAATCCAGCTCTGCTGAATCCACTGACCAAGGCATGTGGGTCTTAAAGGCGAGTTCCAGCCATGTTCCTCAGTAGCTGTGTGAACGTGAACATGTCACTTGCCATTTGGTTCTCTGTGTGACTATGTCATAAACAACTATAAAATAGGTTGGATTGGAACCCAACTGAGATTTCTTCCAGCTCTAGCATAGTTTATCTAGGAATATTTGTTGGCATTGGCATTACATGCTACATTATAGGCTTCCTCCTAAAGTCCTGTTTTGAATTTTGGTTTTGACCCTCTTCCTCCAGTAGAATCTAGTGTAAAGATTTCACCTGATTTCCACCAGTCCTATAAAACTGTGACTTATTCAGCTGGTCATACAGATCCAGATGTGGCTGTTACCCAAGGAGATACCTGCTTCCCCATGTGTCTGTCCTTTTTCTGGCCTATTCATACACCTTGGGCTTCATAATAGCCTATCTCAGACCAAGAAAAAAAAAGGCTTTCTGTTTTCTGGTAGTATATGACAAAGTCCTTTTGGCGAAGGGTAATTGTGTAGTATGTGAGTCACACTTTGAAATTTTGCTGTACTCTATTTCCCGTGACATTGATGGTTTCCTCTGTAAACGTACCTTCTTGTTTAGGCTGATACTTGTAAGACTGTGATCAATGACCCTACTCAAGATGGTTTCTCTCTGACCCCAAGCATTTGTCAAGCTGAGTCACCCTGCAATGAGCTCGAGACCCATTTCAAAGATCTTCCAAGAGAATCTACATTTGGAAGAAATCTGTGACTTCTAAAATCATAAAAGACTAATGTCAGTCGTATTTTTTAGCATTCACCATTTGTATAATTGGAATTACTGCCATATGTGAGTCAATGTCTGAAAGACGACTGTTTGTAAAGAGGACAGGGTTGATTGGCTTATAAGTTCTAGGGCCTGGACAGTAACAGAATACTGGATCAGAGTGGCTCAGTGCTGCACAAGATCTGAAGCCCCTATTGGTTCAGAGCTGGATTTAAGTTAGATACTGTTAGATTCTTTTGACTGAGTAAAATGGCTATAGGACTGCTGGATTTACAGGCAGGACTCCAGCATTTCACTTTATGAAAGGGAAATGGTCTGGACTCTGACCAGATATTGTAGGATTTCCGGAGAGGCAGCAGGTCGTGAGAAGGGAGAGTGCTGACTAGGAGTCATGGGCTGGATCCTAGTCCTACCCCTGCCCCACCTAATCCCTGTCATCTCATGAAAAATGAGAGTACCCCAATCTGGTCAATCATCAGAATTGGGGGGGAGCTTTAAAACTATGAATTCTTTGTTCTTATCCCTGGAGATTTAGAAAGTTTGAGCAAGACTCAAGATTTTTGTTTTTAAAAAGCCCCTTTGAGGATTCTGATGATAGTGTAGGAACCATGGGCAGATGAGCTGTAAGGTTCCCTTCAGGGCTCTGTTTTTTAAGTGGCAAATGAAAATTTCTATGGGTGATTTTGCTGGAATATAATCTCTTCATATCCTTGGGTCAAGTCAGGCATCTCCAGAGCTTAAGAGAAGACAGGCTGGTAGTTAGGCTGAGATGAGCTCCTGGGGTCAGTGGCACAGTTGAGGTGACTGGGTGATTTTGTTTTACCAATAGCATTTTCTGGATTTCCAAGAGATAGACATGGGTCTAGGGGCAATGTAGCCTTCCCCACACATGAAGCAGTCCTGCTAGCTCCTGTTGGTCAGTGTGCCAGCAGGAAGCTTTTGTTCCCCTTTCCCATCCTGTAAGTTTCTCTTGTGTTGAAGAAATATCTGGGCATCCCTCTCTATCAAAACTTTAAAATATTTTAAAAATGTTTGTTTTGGGACTCCTGGGTGGCTCAGTCGGTTAAGCGTCTGACTTCAGCTCAGGTCATGATCTCACAGTTCGTCAGTTCAAGCCCCGCATTGGGCTCTGTGCTGACAGCTCAGAGCCTGGAGCCTGCTTCAGATTCTGTGTCTTCCTCTCTCTTTGGCCCTCCCCAACTCACACTTTGTCTCTCTCAACAATAAATAAACATTAAAAAAAAAAAGTAAAAAAAAATTAAAATGTTTGTTTATTTTTCGGAGAGAGAGAACAAGAAAGATAATGCGTGCATGAGCAGGGAAGGGGCAGAGAGAGAGAAATCCCAAACAGGCTCCACACTGACAGTGTAGAGCCCTGTGAGGGGCTCAAACTCATGAACCTGTGAGATCATGACCTGAGCCAAGATCGGGGGTTGGACGCTCAACTGACTGAGCCATCCAAATGCCCCAAAACTTTTGTAATTTGGTAATTTTTTATTTTTTAAGTAAGTTCTGTGCCCAACATGGGGCTTGAACTCATGACCCCAAGATCCAGAGTCACATGCTCTAGGGGTGCTAGGGTGACTCAGTTGGTTGAGTGTCTGACTTTGGGTCAGGTCATGATCTTGCAGTTGTGGGTTCGAGCCCTCCATCGGGCTTGCTGCTGTCAGCCTGTCAGCTCGAAGCTGGCTTTGGATCCTCTGTTCCCCCCTCTCTCTGCCCCTCCCTTGCTTGTGCTCTCTCTCAAAAAAAAAAAAAAAAAAGAATCACAAGCTCTATTGGCAGAGCCAGCCATGTACCCCCCTGTATCAAAACTCTTAAGAGCATGTTTGTAATGCTTTAGGTTGAATAGCACCTCACAGTTTTTCTTTCTTTCTGTTTTCAAAGTTTATTTATTTTGAGAGTGAGAGAGCGCACCGTGCGCGTGTGTGTGCATGCATGAGCAGGGGAGGGGCAGAAAGAGGAGGAGAGAGGGAATCTCAAGCAGGCTCTACAATAAGCATGGAGCCCAATGTGGGGATCCATGCCATGACCATGAAATCACGACCTCAGCTGATGTCAAGAGTCAGACACTCAACTGACTGAGACACCCACGTACCCCAGCACCTCACATTTTTTCTGAATCCGTTTATTTATAACAGCTCACTGAGGTGGCAAAGGCCGGTGTTAGAGCCATTTTACAAAAAGAAAGACCATTTGGTAGCAGAGTGGGTTCCAAAACAGAGATCTTTCGATGCCCAATCCCATACTCTTTTTTTTTTTTTTTTTTTTTTTTTTTTAAATTTTTTTTTTTCAATGTTTTTTATTTATTTTTGGGACAGAGAGAGACAAAGCATGAACGGGGGAGGGGCAGAGAGAGAGGGAGACACAGAATCGGAAACAGGCTCCAGGCTCCGAGCCGACAGCCCAGAGCCTGACGCGGGGCTCGAACTCACGGACCGCGAGATCGTGACCTGGCTGAAGTCGGACGCTTAACCGACTGCGCCACCCAGGCGCCCCCCAATCCCATACTCTTTAAAACAATACCATGTTGCCAATAAAAGGTGCTGTTAGTACAGAATTTAGACAGTGATAGCAAGAGATGGAGGTGAGCTTTAACCTGCCCACTGGGGCTTGCTGTGTACTCAAGGTACCTCCATTCTGTGAGGGCTCCGCCTGTTTAAATTATGAGGTGAATTGAGTATACTGACTTGAAAAGTTGTCTGTAGTTACATAGGTGAGAATTCATATTATGCCACCCATCCCCCATCATAATACTCTTGAAGAATTTATATACATCTCTTTCCTTTATTTCAGTTCTTCCTGTCCACCCCCCTGCCCTTTCTCCTCCCTCTCTAACAGTATAGAAGAAACCATTGCTCCAAAATGTGTGCCATCTCACTCACTGCAAGCTCTACTCTGGGGTGCGGGGAGAGGGCATGGCTCTTGCAGAGGGGAGGTGGGTGTTGGATGTGATTTAAGGAGACTTGAACTCAGCTGTGGGTCTTGAGTGTGTTTCATTTTCATGTGTTCTGTTTTTCACATTTAAGAAAATGTTTCTAGCCTCTTTGCCTGCTCTGAGAGTCCTATTCTTTTCATGGTAGGAAAAGAAGCACATGTAGTTGGCTGAGTAGAAATGAAACCTGTGTGTTTGTTTTACGTGATTAAGGGAATTCTGCAACTAGCAGCAAAGTAAGTAGCCTGTTGAGACCAAATAATTTGGTCATTTACCTGCTTGTAAAGGTAAATGTTCATTTTTTAAAAAATCAGAAAACATTACAAAATATGAAAATGAAAACAGTAGTGACCCACGATCCCACAATGCACAGGAAACCACAGTTCACATTTTGGGGAACTTAGCCCTTCCGGGCTTTTAGATGTTTAGGAATATGTATTTTAATTTTAATTTTTAAAAAATGTTTATTTATTCTAAGGGTGGGGGCAGAGAGAGGGAGATAGAGAATCCCAAGCAGGCTCTGCACCACCGTCACAGAGCCCGATGTGGGACTCGAGCTCACTAACCGAGAGATTATGACCTGAGCTGAAATCAAGAGTTGGACCCAAGCTCAACTGACTGAGCCACCCAGGCACCCGAGTTAATTTTTAATGAGATAGTTTAAAAAATGTTTTTAAGTTTATTTATTTCGAGAGAGTACATGAGTAGGGGAGGGGCAGGGAGGGGGAGGGAGAGAGAGAAAGAGAAAGAGAATCCCAAGCAGGCCCCACACCATCAGTTCAGAGCCTGACATGGGGCTTGAACTCACAAACTGTGAGATCATGACCTGAGCCAAAGTTGAACATTTAACCAATTGAGCCATCTAGGAGCCCCGAAATGTTTAAAATGTTTTAAATAAAACATGATTATATAAAAATTCAAATACTACCGAAGGGTTTACATAAAAATATCTTCCATTTTCTGCCCCATCTACTAATCCCATCCCTGCTCTCCAGAAGCATGCAAGCATTTTTTTTTTAAATTTATTTTTGAGATAGAGTGCGAGAGAGTGCACGGGGGAGGGGCAGAGAATGGAGACACAGAATCGGAAGCAGGCTCCAGGCTCTGAGCTGTCAGCACCGACCATGGGGCTCGAACTCACGAGCTGTGAGATCACGACCTGAGCCAAAGTCAGACGCTTAACCGACTGAGCCACCCAGGCGCCCTTAAGCATGCAAGCGTTTTTAACGTTACTGTATCTTTCCAGAACGTCTCTCCCTACTTACATATATTTTGGCTACTCAAAGGTGACTTAATTTTTTTGTTTAATTGAGAAATAATTGACATACATCACTTATGTAAGTTTAAGGTATACAGCATGATGGTTTGATTTACATATATTGTGAAATGATTGCCAGAATAACAGCTAACATCCATCATCTCTATAGAAAACATTTTTAAAAAAGAAAAAAGGAAAAAAGAAAACATTTTTTCCTGTGATGAGAACTCTTAGGATTAATTCTCTTTACTTTCCTATGTGATGTACAGCAGTGTTAGCTATAGGCATCATTTTGTACATTACATCCCTAGTCCTTATCTCTCTTATAACTGGAAGTTTATACCTTTTGACCTTCTTCCAATTCCCTGTCTCCCTCTGCTCCACCCCCTATACTCTGATCCCTTTTCCTCTTGAGTTTGGTTTTTCTTTTTTTTTTTCCCCTTGTATTCATTTTTTTAGATTCCACTTATATATAAGTGAGATCATGCAGTATTTGTCTTTCTCTGGCTCACTTAATGAACTTAGCATAATGCCTTCAGGGTTCATCCATGTTGTTGCAGGTGGTAGGATTTCTTCATTTTTTTTCTGGCTGAAAAAGATTCCAATGTATGTATGTATGATGTATGTACGTACACACACACAGACATACATATACACCACAACTTGTTTATCTATTGGACACTAGGTTATTTCCATGTCTTGGCCATTGTAAATAATGCTGCCATCATGATTTCATTTTAAGTCACTTTTACTCATGTATTGTCATTTACTTGCAATAAAACATACCCTTTTTAAGTATACAGTTCATTGTTGCTTTTTTATTTTTATTTTTTAAAATTTTTTAACGTTTATTCATTCTTGAGAGAGATACAGAGTGTGAGCAGGGTAGAGGCGGAGAGAGAGACATACACAGAATCGGAAGCAGGCTCCAGGCTCTGAGCCGTCAGCACAGAGCCTGACGCGGGGCTTGAACTCATGAGCGGTGAGATCATGACCTGAGCTGAAGTTGGACGCTCAACCGACTGAACCGCCCAGGCGCTCCTCTCTTTTATTTTTTACTAAAAAATTTTTTTGAATGTTTTTATTTTATTTTATTGAGATAGAGACAGAGCACGAATGGGGGAGGGGCAGAGAGAGGGAGAGAGAATCTGAAGCAGGCTCCAAGCTCTGAGCTGTCAGCACAGAGCCCGATGTGGGGCTTGAATTCCCGGACCATGAGATCATGTCCTCAGCTGAAGTCCAATGATTAACCGACTGAGGCCCCCCAGGTGCCCCTATATATCTTCTTTGAAGGAATGTCTATTCAAGGCCTTTGTCCATTTTACATTGGGTGGTTTGTTTTTTGTTGTTGGGTTGCAGGAGTTTTTTATATATTCTGGATACTAGACCCTTACCAGATACATGTATTTGCAAATACTCTATTCTGTGGATTGTATTTTCACTCTCTTGATAACATGTTTTGATACACAAAAATTTTTAATTTTGATTAAGTCTAGTTTATCTATTTTTACCTTTATTGCTTATGTTTTTGTTGTCCTATCCAAGAAGTCATTCTGAATCCAGTATTGTGAAGATTCTCTTCTAAGAAAAATTAGGCCTTTCTCTCTCTCTCTCTCTCTCTCTCTCTCTTTTTTTTTTTTTTTTAAGAAAAATTGTAGGTCTTCTGTTTAGGTTTTTGGTACATTTTGTGTTCGTTTTTTTTAATGGTGTAAGGTAAGGGTCCGACTTCATTCTTTTGCATGTGGTTGTCAGTTTTCTCAGTGCCATTTGTTGGAAAGACTGTCCTTTTCCCATTGGATGGTCTTAACATCCTTGTGGAAATCTATCTCCTTTTCTTTTTTTTTAATGTTTATGTGTTTATTTTTTGAAAGAGTGCATGTGCAAACTGGGGAGGGGCAGAGAGAAGGGGAGAGAGAATCCCAAGCAGGCTCCATGCTGTCAGTGCAGAACTGGGTGCAGGGCTTGATCCTGTGACCTGAGCCAAAATCAAGAGTCGGCCGCTTAATCAACTGAGCCGCCCAGGAGCCCTTCTCCTTCTCTTTTAAATGACAGAGATGATATAACACTATGACAGAATGTTAGAAAGCAGGGAGGGCAGTCATGATCCCCTCCAGTCGCTCTGGCTTCTGTGGCGATAGATTGTAGGAGGGCTGGGGTGGAGACAGGGAGACTGGTGGGAGGCTCTGATGGTATCCCAGCGAGAGAAGGTGGTGGCTTGGATCGGGGTGGGGGAAGGGCTTGATTCTCGGTGTGTTTTGAGGGGAGAGTGAACAGGATGCACTGAGGAATTGGATGGGGAGAGATGGGGCAATGACTCATGATTTTCTTACTCGAGCGTATGGAGGGGTGAAGTAGCTCTTGACAGAGAGCTGGGGAAGAAATAGGCAACAGCTAGACTCTCTTACCTTAATTCGGTTTGTACTTTTCTTTTCTTTTTCTTTTTTTTTTTTTTTTGTAATTTGCTTTTCTTTAAATCAAGTCCACTTCAGCATTTTTCACATGTTTCTTCTGTTTATATCGGCTCATAGTGTTTGTAAATTTAATATTTACACCGAATGGCATAGAACAAGGAATCCATGCTCCTCCAGAAACAGGGCTCCCAGCCTTGTCAAACCATGAGGATGCCCTTGGCCTTAGAGCAGGAGCCGAGAGTTGAGGAGCTGCTTTCAGGAGTTTCTTCTCAGGAACCCATGATGTCATGGACAAGTTCTGGGTTTGTGGTCAAACTGCCTGTTCAGTTAGGCTGCCCAAGGCCTGGTGTTTGGCCTTAGAAAGGAGGGTGCTTGACACCGGCATCTCTCTGTAGAGAGCTGGCTTTGCATGAATAGCACAGGGGATAGAAGACAACCAGGTGTGCCTGCAGCTGTCACATGTTCTGGGTTTGTGTGGTAGTTGTGATTCCAGATATGCTGTCCTTGTGTCCTCATTGTCCTTTTGTCCTCATTGTCAAAAAGGGAACCAAAACCTTCATAGGCATTTCTTAACAAGAGGGGTTGAAGTGTGTTGCATCTGTAAACCTAAAGTGTACAGTGCACACCTGTGCAGCATAGTGACTCCAAGGCTTCCTGTGAACACCTAGGTGATTTGAGTTCCATGCAGGATGACATCTGGTGGCAGACTCCTTTGGTCTCTGGCATTTCCAGGGTGTCCTTTTTTTCTTGACTGCTGGACCTGAGAACAGAGATGCATCTGGTAGGAAAGCTGGCCTGCTGGAAATGGTGGACTCTTTGGGGAGGAAGCAGTCCTCCTGTCTCTCTTCCTGCCAGTCTCCAGAGGTGATCCACAGACAGAGGTGGGCCTATGACTGCAGAGCAAGTGGGGATTGGCAGCTGGCCTTTCTTATCAGGTGCAAAGGGCTCTCACTTGAACACCTGCACCTAGCCTGGAGGCACCCAGCCTGGAGCCAGGCACTTCGGGTGCTGAACATACCTGGCTGAGTGGACAGCATATAAAAAGTTCAGCCCTGAGTCCCTCCATGTGAAGCAGCAGCAGCGGGTGCTGAGAACAGACCTGACTTGTTCTGCCTCACCTATCAGCAGGAGATGTTCTGTATGTGGAATCTGGTCTTGGGTTTTTCCCCCCACCCAGTAATAGAATTTAGGGAATTTTCTGTGGTTTAAAGCAAACTTCCAACTCTTAAATTGTGAATAGAGTAGAAAAGTCAAGAGAATAGAGTTACACACCTCTTGATTGAACAGTTAATGTTTTATCATACCTGCTTTATCTCCTTGTGTATATATATCTTTTATTCTCTGAATCATTTGAAAGTATGTTGCAGTCATTACAAAACTTCACCTCTAAAAGCTTTAGTACGCATCTGAGTATAACAACTTGGTTTTGTTGTTTGTTTTTGGCCTAGCCATGGGGTCCTGTGGCAAGGTGTGAGGTGTTCAGGGACCAGTGGCATAGACAATAGGCCTCAGTCAAGAGCAGCTGGGCCCACATCCATGTTCACTCCCTGCATTAGCAACGCTTTATTTCCAGCCTCAGTTTAGAACTTAAAAAATGTATGGTGCAACATTCCAATTCATTAAAAGGAATGAGGGAGGACAGATCAGCCTGTGCCCACATATCACCCTATGTCCTTTTTCCTGCCCACCCGCCTGGAGCTCCATTTGCCTGCATTCAGCATACCCCTCTGTGCTGTGGTGCCTATGACGCTGGATAGTATTGAACATGTTCTGCACTAGTTTTTACAACTTTATATAATTACTATAGCTTTCTTCTTCTTATCTGTAAACAGGCTACTATAAACTCCCTCATAAGGTTGTTAAATGAGAATGATGTATGTGTAAATACCTCGCTCTATGCTGGCAGGGTGTAGAAATTCAGTAAATACAGGCACACTTCATTTTATTGTGCTTTTGCTTTATTGTGCTTTGAAGGTAATTGCATTTTTTTTGTTTTTTATTTTATTTTATTTTTTACAAATTGAAGGTTGGTGACAACCCTGCATCTAGTGAGTCTGTCAGCACCATTTTTCTAACAGTGTTTACTCACTTTGTGTCTCTGTGTCATATTTTGGTAATTCTCGCAGTATTTCAACGTTTTCATTATTCTGTTTGTTATGGTGATCTGTGATTAGTGACTACGACTTGCTGAAAGCTCAGATGACGGTTAACATTTTTTAGCAATAAAGTATATTTTAATTACATACATTGCTTTTTTTAAAAAGGTTTTTTAAAAAAGTTTTATTTTGAGAGAGCATGAGTGGGGAAAGGGCACTGGGAAATCAAAAAAATTCATTTGACTTGCATTTTTTAAAAGTTTCTTTAGAGAGAGAGAGAATGCACGGGTAGGGACACAGGGGGGTGGGGGAGAGAGAGAACCCCAAGCAGGCTCCCTATTATTTGTGCAGAGCACTATGTGGGGCTCAAGTTCAAGGACCGTGAGATAATGACTTGAGCTGAAATCAAGAGTTGGATGCTTAACTGATTGAACCCCCCAGGCATACTTCATTTGACTTGCTTTATTGCAATATTTGCTTTATTGCAGTATGCTGGAACCAAACCAGCAATATCTTTGAGGTATGCCTGTACTGTTTTACTTCCTACCTAATAGGTGTTAGGAAAGGTGGATGTTAAAGTGAGCAGTCAAGTTGGCAGGGAAGTAGATCCCACTTCTCTGCTCAGGTGTCGTTTACTAACTGCCCAGCTCTGTCCTCAGAGAATCTTGGGCTCATTCAAGGTCAAGAGGGCATCTCAGGGGCCTCAGGGCCCCTATCTGGGAGGAACTGTGGCGGCCACACCCCCAGGTCACTCAGGCTTTGCTTTGCCTCTTCCCGCTTGCCCCAGCCCAGGGACAACTCTGAGTGGTGTGTGGAAGAGCTGAGGACTGCCTGAAGAAGATGAGGAACAAGATAAAGCTGAGCTCTGGGTCTGGAAGGAGTCCAGGGTGGCTGACTCAGAAACCTTTAGGGCCCTGTGTGGAGCTTTCTGCCAGGCTGTTCTGCCACAAATCACAGTTTCCTTTATTGTGCTGCAGACCACCCCTGCTCCGTGCCCCCTCCTCCAGGAGCTGCTGGTGGGATTGCTGAGAAACGCTGGCAAATGCAAGGGGGTAGGGCTGGGAGAAGGTTTCAGATGAAGAAATAGCCTGAGGGCACGTTTGTGAGGCTGCTAACGTGCCCGTGGCTTCTTGCACCAGCCACCAGCCCTGAGACACCAGCCATCACTGGTCTTCCTCAGGAGGCTTCTGCCAGCCCCCAGGGAATGAGAATTAGCAGAAAGCACCTGCCACCCCTGCCCTACTGCTACCTTCATCCCCTTGTACAGTAGTGCATGAAATTCACTAGGCAGGGAACTACAGTGGCATGAGTGACGTGCGACACCTGTCCACGGGTGCTGGAGGCCAAGAGGCCTGGGGCCTGCAGAGCCTTGCGGTGGCGCTAGGTGGCACTCCCACCCAGGGGAGTACCAACAAGGTAGGAGGACCCAGTGTGGCTGGAAGGGACCTCGTTCAGGGTGGGAACATAAACTTTTGTTTTTCCCAGAAATCATTTGTTAACCATTATCTGGAATCTAGAAGGCATTTCCTTACTGAAACATACGTGGTGGAAGTCAGGTTAGAAGGCTAATCTCAGGACAGACCTGTGGGCTGGTAGATGAGTTTTCTAAACACCAGTCTTCCTGAGAGGCTTAAAATGATTACAAAGGAACCCTGGTAGACCTGGAGTGTCCCTGTTGTTCATTTTACTGGGAGAGCATTGGTGTTTCAGAGGCTGCTCAGCAAATGAGAACCTGGGCTTTTGTTTTCCTCCCCTAAGTGTAACTTGGACAAGGCCTGGTCTGGAAGTACTGGAGGCTTTGGGGAAGTCAGAATGGTCCTCCAGGATCTTTCTGGTTCTGGAATTTAGTGTTGCCAGGATTCTGTTATCTTCCTGTGCTTTCACTACTTTTTATCCCATTTCACGGTGTGTTTGCTTAGAGCTCTGGGGTGAGAAGGGGTCTTAAGTCTCACTGAGGCTCAGAGAATGCTGTGGGCCTAGGCTGGGAGACTGCAAGGTGCAGCCCTGTGCTGGAACCTGAGCCCTAGAGGGCTGGAACTCTACATAGTACACCCCTGCTGCCCTATTCCTGCTGTGCATTAGAAGTGTCCAGCATTATGGAAGTCCATGAGGAGGGACCCTGCCCGTCTTCTGCCCCTATCCCCGCTGTGGCATCCCAGGTCTGTAGCTTGTCACAGAGCACTTGCAGAGTGGATCCAGATGAGAACAGGTGTTTGGGGCTTTGTATGCCACCATGTCCTGCTCCAGGCTGCCTGGGCTCAGCTGCCCATCTCTTTGCAAGCCTAAAGGCTCTTTCTTCCTGTTCCAAATGTTGCTTTAGAAATCAAATTCTCAGGGCACCTGGGTGGCTTATTTGGTTGAGTGATTTCAGCTCGGGTACTATCTCACGGTTTGTGAGTTTGAGCCCCACATCAGGCTTGCTGCCTTTGGATCCTCTGTCCCTCTCTCTCTGACCCTCCCCGACTCATGCCTGCTCGCTCTCAAAAATAAATAGATATTAAAAAAAAATTAAATTTTCAGTGATCAGAAGGATCTAGGGTTGTACCCTTGTTGAGTGGCCTAGAGCATGAAGACAGCCTTCTGAGGCAGTCTGACCGCTGAATTTCACTGTTTGTTTGTTTTTTGGGTTTTTTTGGTGTTCCCCGTTCACTCCAACTTACCTAGAAAATGTCTCTTCATCCTATGTGGAGCGAGTGCTTGCAGGCATGGGGTGTAAGGTGCTGACCTCCCCCCCCCCCCCTCCCCGCCACTGGGCCCTGCCATCTACTGGGGTAGAAGGACACTGCATGAATCACTTCACAGCCTGGGGCCAGAGGGGAACTTTGCTTTTACTGAGTCTGGTCTCTTTGGGGGTCTATCCCAGATTTTGTGTGGCAGGGGACTTGTATGGTAGGAGTGTGTCTGCCTGGAGGGGGGGGGTGTGTGGAGGTGGGGGCATCCTGTGCCTTCCAGGTGGGGTGTGGGAAAGAGCCAAGGACTTAGATGCCTTTTCGAGGGCTATAAAAGGTAGCTGGAGGTGGCTTTCTGTTCAGTCCCAGGAAGCTGGCCCTGGGTGAGGTCAGCCACACGTTGAAGCCTGGGACTGCCCAGTTTGGAGTGAGGAGGAAGAATGGCCCCCAGGCCCCGGAGGTGTCGCCGGGAAATCCCGTGACCGGGCGGGGCTGGTTCCCTGGCCGCAGCCCCTCCTCTTAAAGGGGCCCTGGGCCCGGTGGCTGGGTCTGGCCCGAGGGCGGAGCGTGACTGCTTCTGGTGTCCGCCCTCCATCCCCGCCCTGGGTGGTCCGAGTGGCCAGAGCCGAGCCCCCGCCTGCCTGCCGGGGCTTCCTCTCCGAGTGGCGCCTCCTTGGGCGTCAGCGCCTGACACCCAGCGAGACCGGACTACCTGCTGGTGAGTGAGCGGAGCCCGTAGCGGGGCCGCCCTGGGTGCCGGTCGCCCCTTGGAGCTGCGGGGCCCTGGGCTGGAGAGCCCACCCCACAGTCTTCATCCCTTCACGGGCTTCTCCTGCCCACATGGTGGGTCACGGGCCGTCCTGGATGAGCTCACTTCCGCCAGGCCGGGCAGCATCTCCTGGCCCTCAGCCGGCCGGGAAAGGGAAAATGCTGGGGCTCCAAGTCCCCTCTTGCTCTGAAAGATTTCCTCAGTGACTGGCACCAGTTAGGGAAGAAAGCTGCCCTGTTCTCAGTGGGACCTGTAGGTGTTCCCAGGGTCTCACCTGAGGGGCAGAGAAGGGGGTGACAAGCTGCCCTTCACAGAGCCCTATCCCCAAAGGAAGGTTCCTTTCCTTTCTGGGTTTCTTAAATTTCTTAGAAGTCCCGTGCTGCAGGGAGGACTGTCCCCACCTCCAACCACCCTTCCCTGGCTGCTGGCTTGAAAGAAGTATCTCTGGGTCCTTCTCTTTCCTTCCTCTTCTCTTGCCCAAGGCTTCCCCAAGATGGCTCACCCGTTTCACCTGGGGAGAATCCATTTTCCCTGTTCTCTGTTTTTGAAGTTTTGTCTGCTTCTAGTCCTGGAACACAGGGAGGAAGGGTTGGTGGTCCCACCTGGACACAGCTGTTTGTGTCATGCTTCAGGTGAGCTGGGTGGGGGGCTGGGGGTGTCGGGTAGTGGCCCTACCTTCCAAGGTGGAAGCGGGCCCAGAAAGTCAAGCAGATGGACACAGAATTGGGGGAAACGGGGACACTGAGGCTTTCTGCTGCGGCTTCAGGGGGAGTGACCCTGGCACCCAGTGAGAGTTCTGCTCAGGGAGCAAGAACAAATTTCTTAGGTTGTTTCTGGCAGGTTGTGTGCCTGGCTGCAAGGCCCTTGGTGCTCAGGGAGAGCTTATTGGGGGGCGGGGGACAGACAGTCTGACTCCGTCCCTGCCTTCCTGACCTTGTCCAGACTCAAACCTGAATCCATCAAAGTCCAAGGGAACCAGTCAGGAGCATGGCCCCCTGCCCCCACACCTGTAGTAACTGGTAACTGGCCTGGGTTTGTCCATCTGACTTCAGTTGGAACGTTCCATTCCACTGAGGGGGTTATTGTTGCCTTCATTACAGGTTGTGAGGGGACATGGCAGCACTGGTCGGGTGTGAATACCCAGAATAGCACGTCCAGACAAAGGTGACTCCCTACCTGGTCCTGTCGGGCCGTCAAATCTTCTCATAGGGGCAGCAAGTGTCCGTGTGATTTGGGCTCTTTCAGAACTACTGACTCCACCCTGTCCCTGCTCTCTTGCCAGTGGGAGCATACCTCGGTGCTCCCAGAGTTTGGGTTTGGAAACGGAGGTGGGGTGTTGGGAGTCAGGTCTAGGGGATGAGACTTTCACCAGGTCTTGGGTGAAAGTGAGGCATGGTGTTTCTGAGCAGAGCAGAGTTCTGGGCCAGTGTTGCTACTATGATCTGAGCCTCAAGGGGGTGAGCAGGAGGAGTGACCCTTCCCATTTCCAGATAGCCAAACTGATAGCCACAGAGCACCTGTGACTTGCAAGGCCTCTCCCAGCTCTCAGGGTAGGGCAGCCAGGATTGCAGTAACTGGATTGTCCCCCTCCCCCACCAAAGCCTAGCTTCTGAGTTCCCCCGTTCAGTATGGCTGGTCCTTAGGCCTTGTGATAACTTTAAACTCCTACTGGTCACAGCTCACAACTCCTCTCCACAGAGTGTCCTTGAGATGGAGGAGAGAGGGAATGTAACTGTACTTCCCTTGCTTCAGGGAGTCCTGCTTTTGGGTTCCTCATCTGGGCCTGGCTCCAAGGAGCCAGAGAGTAAGAAAATTTTGGCTTGGGCTCCAAGGGTCATTGCAGGAATGGAGGGCAAGTGGGGCACCATAATGGGGAGGCCAGGAGCACTGTTGGCCTAGGAAGTGGCTCTGCCTTTGGGAAGCAGGAAGGAATGAGCCTTAGGGGAGCCCCTTTCCTCCATCCTGCAGCTTTGAGCTAGACAGAGGGTGCCAAGCCTGTTACCTGGGGACAGGTGAATTCATGTCTGCTCCCTGGGGACCTTTTGGGGCCCATGCATGGTGATTTGGAAGAAACTTGACAGTCTGGTCCCTGACCCATTTCAGAAGAGGGGGTAGAGTGGTGGTGGAGGTAGGACTGAGGGCCTAGGACATCCTCCTGGCCCTGTGGGGGCAGTTTCTTAGAGTCTAGGATAGCAGCAACTTGAACTGGGCCCCCTTGAGCACCCTGCACTGCAGGAGGAAGGGTGAAGGCCCAGTTTACTGTGGTGGGCCGTGAGGCCTGGCCAAGTCCCTACACTGGGGGCCCTGGGGTAAATGAAATGGCAGAAGCATACACAGGAATCTGTTTTTGAGGACCTGAGGTTTTGGGTCTAGCTAGGTTTGTCTGTGGGCTCCAGCATGTGCCTTTCTGGCAGCATGCTGCAGTGGTCACTGCCCCATCTGGTAGCATAGTGGGGGAAATAGGCAGGTTGAGACTGGGGTCCCCATCCTCTTCCACAAGGCCTCACTGGCCTCACCGGAAATCCCAGGTGTGCACTCAGTCTGAGCTTTCTCGAGTGGGGGAAAGAGCCTTGTCCTAGAAGTCAAGCACTTCAAGCACTGTGCCTGGTCCTGACTGCCTGTCACCCCTTTGGGCCTGGGGAGCTGACAGGAGGCCATTGTGGGGCCCCATTGCCTGGTGGGCCATGGAGGGGTGGGGTGTGTGCTCAGTACATGGGTGATATAGTTGAAGTGACCTGTCACAGATGGGAAAGTTAGGAGGCTCAGTATGGGTGAGGGATAGACACAGTGGTGTCCATGGTTCCCGGGGCCTGGCCCTTAGGTCAGAGGAGGCTCCTGTGCGTATCCGCTTCTGGCTGAGGCCAGGTGCCCACCCATAGTGAGCTGTCCTGCCACTCAGGTGAGTGGCCTGGGGATGATCTCTGCTGGAGGGGTCTGGGTCCGGGGTGGCCAGGCCTTGCCACTTCCTTGGTCAGGGCTGGAAATCCATGCTTACTTTTGGATGTTACTCAACCTGTGCTGGCTCCCACTGCACACTACATTCCCAGGGATTTGACTCGCCAGGGACTGGCATTTTCACCTCTGGCTGAGGTGCCTTTGCCAGGGCATCAGACATTCACCCTTGTGTGGGTGGAGCCGGGTCTGAGTGGGGCCTCTTGTTCTGTTGTGAGTCAGTTGGCTGTGCGGGGGTCGGCATTTGGCCTGGGACTGCGCTGGAGCAGGCAGGTGGCCCAGCTTGGGGACAGAGTGGGTGGAGGGCAGGGGCCTGTGTCCGAGGCCTCAGGCCCCCACTGCTTCCCAAGCAGGTGTGACCAGTGCCTGTCTTCATGATAGCCCCAACCTCTAAGCTGTGCCCAGTGAGCCACAGGACCCAACTGAGCTGGGAAGCGGCCCACCAGCCACCAGCTGACCTCTGCTGGGTCAGCTTTCTGCCTTGGGAGCTTCTCCCAGGGCCTGCATCTCTGCGTCTAAAGATGGTGGCAAGTGCCTGTCCTCTGTAGCCTGCAGTTGGGATTGGAGGCCAGGCTGGTTGGGTCCTTGACTATCCCTGGGCTCAGACAGCAATGACTGTGGAATGTTTGCTCTCCTTTCCTATTATCTGTGAGGGCCTGTGGGCGTGTCCTCCCAGATCACCAGGCAGGGCCAGAGTGCTGTCCACAGCAAAGATCGGAGTGAGGGGCTGGTTTGGGCTTCAGTCCTGGTTGGTTTTCCCTCAGATCACGTCATGAGTGTGCTAATCTGCTGAGGAGGCCTTGGGGGGGGGGTCTGTGCCGGGATGGGAGGCTCTGACGCCTGGCTGTGGGGGGCTGGTGAGAGAGCTGGAGCAGGTCAGGTTTCCAGCGTCTGACCCCCATCCACCGTGTCTCTCTTGTCTTCCCGCTCCCTCATTCCTCAGATGCTATTTTGTCACCTGAATGGAAAATGGGTCAGGTCCTGGTGAGGGAGGGGCCGCCCGAGCTGCAGACAGGCCGACGCTGGGTGCCCGCCTGGAGCACAGGGCTCAGATTCCAAGCTTGTGCTGCTTGTGCCCACAGGCGCCTGGTCCCTTCTCTGGCATTAGCTCGCTGCGCTGGAGGGGGCAGGTGGCCCAGCCTGGGGGCAGAGTGGGTGGAGGGCAGGGGCTTGTGTCCGAGGCCTCAGGCCCTCACTGCTTCCCAAGCAGGTGTGACCAGTGCCTGTCTTCACGATAGCCCCAACCTCTAAGCTGCGCCCAGTGAGCCACAGGACCCATCTGAGCTGGGAAGCGGCCCACCAGCCACGAGGCGGCCAGCCCAAGGAGTGGTGACAGCACAGGAGCTCCTGGCTGGGGGGAAGGGAGGAAGGAGGAGAAACAAAGGCGAGTGTGCCTGGCGCCGCCCACCATGTGTCAGTCAGAGGCTCGGCGAGGACCGGAGCTCCGAGCAGCGAAATGGTGAGATGCTGCCGGCCGCGTCCTAACCTCACTGTGCCCCGCCACGACCTCCGGAAGGTCAGAGTTCACGTCCAGCGGCCCCGAGGTGGAGGTGGCGGCAGGGGGCAGGGGGATCAGCCCCCGAGGCTGGAGGGGCCCGGCCCGGGGGGCCTGAGTCGGAGAGCCCGCTTCAGGTACCTGGGGAGGCGGAGCGGGCTGGTGGCCTAGTGTCTGCTGCTCCCCAATTGCTGCTCCCAGGCCCCCACCCCCAGGCGCTCCCCACCCTGCTCTGGAGAGGTGCCACTCTTCTAGGATTGGTCCCTGGGCTTCTGCAGTGATCAGGGCGGGTGGGGGAAGCCCTGGGGACAGCAGGAGTTTGTTCAGCTTTGTTTGGCCCCTACTACCTTCCTGAACCTTTTGAAAACACAATGGGGTGGGGTGGGTTGGGAGAGAATGAACGCAGGGAGTCTGGTGAGCTGTGGAAAGAAGCATCTTCCATTGCCATCATTGAATAGCAGGTGCCCGGCCATCAGCTTGGCTCTCCATTTTTTTCTTTTTGGTATCAGCTGAGATGCCTCTTTGTTCCTTGGTTTGTTCAGCAACTGGGGGCAGAGGACATGGCTTCTCTGAGAGTGGATGGGAGCCTTAGATTATCCAGTTGAATGCAGTCTTTTTGCAAATGAGGAAACTTAGGCCTGGGGACATTCTCAGAGCGGGTGGGAAGGTGGTCTTCTGATGGCTGCACTGGGGCTTCAGGAACATTTTCTAGTGCTTAGGCATGAGACCAGGGGACTTGGGTGTCCCTGTTGTGTCTCAGGAGGCCAGGATTCTGGTGAAAATGCCCACCCAGCCTCAGATCCCCACAAGGCTGAGCCTGTGCTGAACGCACTGAATTTGGGCTTTGTTGAAAGGAGGGGTTTGGCTGAGGTGTGTGACCCCGGCAGACCTGGGAGGTGGTCTCAGGGTTTCTGGGGAGGTTCCCCCCACCAACCTCTGAGTCTGTTTTGGAGAACCTGATGTGTTGTAGAAAGACCAGGCGGGTGGATGGAGCTGTAGCTGTTAGGGGTGTGCATGTGTGCAGGTACACGTTCATGGGTGTTTTCTTTTGGGGTCTTGCCAGGCCCAATCCCTTAATTTATCTGATGAGGAAACAAGAAGCCCAGAGCCTTGAAGAGATTTTCCCAGATCCTGCAGTGTGATGGTAGCCGTAGCTCCCCACTGCTCTGTGCTTCTGCACTGTTGGGGCTCCAGATCAGACTGTCTTCCTGGCGCCTCTGTGGGCAGAGCTGGCCCCAGGAGTTGGGGGCTGTGAGGCAGGCTGTGCACCCCGTCTTCCCCATGCTGCCCCTGATTCCTAGTCCTCCTAAGCTGGTAGGCAGGTGGGTGAGACTGGGATGTGAGTCTGCCGACCAGAGGCAGCTGAGCCCCCAACTCAGAATGGGCTTGTGTTGAGGGGCCATGGCAGTGCTGCTGGACTCCATAGAGAGGCAAGCTTGCTGAGGGTGGGGTGGGGCCTCCCAGACCCTGACTGCTGACCTGGCTGTGCGCGGACATCTGCTCTGCAGGTTGCACTTCCCCCAGCTGGCACTGAGGCGGAGGCTGGGACAGTTGAGCTGTATGTCCAGACCTGCCCTGAAACTGCGCTCCTGGCCCCTGACGGTCCTCTACTACCTCCTGCCCTTCGGTGCCCTCAGACCGCTCAGCCGGGTGGGATGGAGGCCCGTGAGCAGGGTAAGTGTGCACAGACTGCTGGCCCGGCCGTCCTGGGCGCAGGCCTGAGGTTGGGACCCAGGACACGGAAACAGAGAAGGAAACAGTTGTCAGATTAGAGGTGATAGTGTGGGTGCTGAGCCCCCTGGTTTGTCATCTTGACAGGCGAGTTGGTTGGGAAGGCCAGGCTGGTTGGTGGCCCTGAGGGCTTGCTGTGCACCGCCTGTTTTCCTTGCCTGCATTTGTGCCATTTAGGGGCTCTGTTTCTGAGAGGAACCCACACTGGGCATTCAGAAAATGGTGTCTGATTCCCTGGGTTCAGGTAGAAGAGAGCTCAGAGGTGATTTTGAGAAGAATGTGAATCAATTCCAGGATGCCAGAGGGTGATTCGGGAAGGCTGGTGCCTGTCTGGGCCCCTTCGGGTGTGGATGCCTTTGAGGATGTGGGAGCCCCAGGCAGAGCTGGATGAGGGAGTGACCTGGCCACCATTCCCTAGAGGGCCAGCTCCCTTGCCCTGGGCTCTCTGGGCAGGCTGACCCCAAGTAGGGCACCCTATGCTGAGATGGGCACGTCAGCTGTGAGGAGTTTGGGGAGCCATTAGCTCAGTGCACTGTAGAGGTGTTTAAAGTTGGAATGAAATTATACTTACACCGTGGGGACTTGGTGTCTAGGTCGGGCTGACAGGCAGCAGCTGCCAATTAGAGGCAGGTCCCACTGTGGCAGCGGCACCTGGGGTTTAAGAGGCACTCCCCCTCCAGGTCGCCTGGCCCTGGGAGTTTGGCCCGCGGTGCCAACGGAGACAGCTGGGGCCGATTCCCCTGTGCCTCGGGGCAGCAGCCCCAGGTGCAGACAGCTTTGTGGACCAGTCCCTCACAGTAGAGTGCCTCGGAGCTCAGGCAGGCTGGGTAGGGCGCAGCTGTGTCTGGGGGTGCTTGCTGGCTGGGGTGGGGGTGACAGTGATACAGCGCATCCTCATATGAAAGTCCCCGACCTTGTGTGGGCCATATTCCCTCTGCTTTCTGTTTGGACCAGAATGTGTGCTTTGGGCTGTAAACTTTCCCCTGCACCCAGGGTCCTGCCCCTTTCTGCCACAGCGTCTCTGTGCAGGTATCAGAGCCATTTATGCCCCTCCTTTCCTTAAGAAGTGAGACTGTGCTGGCCAGTCTCTCCTGGGGACCAGGGTAGTTGCTGTTAGACCTGTGTATAAAATGACTGAAATACTGAGTTTAGGTCACTGTGTCACAGTCTCGGCCAGTATTTGGTCTGTGAGAGTATTTGGGAAGCTCAGTCTGGTTCCTAGTAGGAAACAACCACATCACAAAGCCATCGCGGGTGCCCAGGTGGCCAGAGGTGGTGGCTGACTGGGGGGTGGCAGGGGGCACGCAGGGCGGCCCACTCATCTGCCTGTCTGTGGCCTGCAGGTGGCCCTGTACAAGTCGGTGCCGACGCGCCTGCTGTCGCGGGCCTGGGGCCGCCTCAACCAGGTGGAGCTGCCGCACTGGCTGCGCAGGCCTGTGTACAGCCTGTATATCTGGACCTTCGGGGTAAACATGAAGGAGGCCGCCGTGGAGGACCTGCACCACTACCGCAACCTCAGCGAGTTCTTCCGGCGCAAGCTGAAGCCGCAGGCCCGGCCTGTGTGTGGCCTGCACAGCGTGGTGAGGCCCAATCCTGCCCTCCACTCCTCCCTCCAGAAATGGGATTGTCACCTGTGTCTTTGGGAACCAGTCCCGGCAGCCTCCACTGGTGGCCCATGGGTACTCCTCTCAGGCTGGGGGAGTCCCCCTGCCTCCCTTAGTGGCAAGCCTTTCTCTGCCCTTTCAGATCAGCCCATCAGATGGGAAGATCCTGAACTTTGGGCAGGTGAAGAACTGCGAAGTGGAGCAGGTGAAGGGGGTCACCTACTCGCTGGAGTCGTTCCTGGGTCCACGCATCTCCACAGAGGACCTGCCCTTCCCGCCAGGTGGGTTGGTGCCTGGTGGTGGCCCCCACGGCCCTGCTGCAGCAGTGCTGGGCTGGGTGTCCGGGAGAAGGACGTGAATGGGTTGGGGAGGGAAGGGCCAGGAATCACTGTGTGGAGCTTCATGGCCTCCCTGGAGCCCACGTCCAGACTACACAGGCTCAGGTGCTTGTCTGAGAGCCTAGCCCTCGTGTCTGCCCCCCACAGCTACCCCCTGCGGCTCCTTCAGGAACCAGCTGGTCACTCGAGAAGGCAATGAGCTCTACCACTGTGTCATCTACCTGGCCCCCGGCGACTACCACTGCTTCCATTCTCCCACTGACTGGACCGTTTCCCACCGGCGCCACTTCCCAGGTTGGCCAGAGCCTCCTGCTTTTTGGTGTCCAGGGACCGGGGCTCCACATTTGGAGTGCTGAGGTGGGGAGGTGACTGCTTTAGTCTGGCTGGATGTGGGCAGCAAGGTGCAGCCTGGGGTCTAGCCCACTCTGCATTTGGAATGATATGGGTGGACATGGGACTCTGGGAGGCTGGTCTTCTTGCTGGGTGGGGAATAACAGTGCCCCTACCCCCACAGGCTCCCTGATGTCTGTGAACCCTGGCATGGCCCGCTGGATCAAAGAGCTCTTTTGCCACAATGAACGGGTGGTCCTTACCGGGGACTGGAAACACGGCTTCTTCTCGCTGACGGCCGTGGGGGCCACCAATGTGGGCTCTATACGCATCTACTTTGACCGGGTAAGCAGAGCCAGGCCCAAGGGCTGGGGCACTTGGAGTCCCCCCACCTCCTCTTCCATGCAACCAAATCTACTGGCCCTGCTGAGCAGCTGCCCTGAGGAGGGGCTGGGTCCTGGGCTCCTGCTCTGCCAGCCCCAACCCCAGATGTGCTGCCACTTGCTCGTCTGGAGGTGGTTAGAGAGGGAGGGGGTTAACCTCCCAGCCCGCACTTTGCTTCTGCCGGGAACCCAAGAAGAACATTGAGCTCAGGGTGAGGCGTGCTGCTTGGAGGCTAAGCGTGTGAGAGGGTGGCCACTGCCTGTCCTTCCCCGGGAGCTGCCTTTCTTGGTGTCAGCTTGTGACTGCGCCTCACCCACCCTGGATGCTGGAGGAGAGTTGGGTCTGATTCCTCTATGTCTTTCTGGGTCCCAGTTCACAGCTGATACTGGGGACTATGGTTAGACCTGGCCCATCAAGTCACTGTCCCTAGCTCCCTTTCCAGTCTGGGTTGGGGACAGGCAGCAGAGGCATGTTCCGAGTCCAGGAGCAGACTCCACATGCTGTGCCTCTGGCCTCCCACAGGACCTGCACACAAATAGCCCACGCTACAGCAAGGGTTCCTACAATGACTTCAGCTTCGTGACGCATGCCAACAAGGAGGGCATCCCCATGCGCAAGGGAGAGCACCTGGGCGAGTTCAACCTGGGCTCTACCATCGTGCTCATCTTTGAGGCCCCCAAGGACTTCAACTTTAAGCTGAAAGCTGGACAGAAGATTCGGTTTGGGGAGGCTCTGGGCTCCCTCTAGAGCCTCTCTCCTGGTGATGGCTACCGTGGGTGCTTTTCCAAACAGAAACAGGAGGGTCTGTTAGAGGGGAGCCTCCGCGGCTGGTCAGGGAGGGGTCTCAGGGCTGTGGAGTCTGACCAGGCAGGACCTGGGTGACTAGTTTCTGCTGTCCCAGAGATGTAGATGAGGTCAGAGCCCCTGTTGACCCTGGACCTATGTGGTCCCCTCTTCCCACTCTAAAGAGAAAGAACATGTAGGCCAAGATAATCTCAAATTCCCTTTTGGAGATTTTTTAATCTGTATAAACTGGAGAACCTATGTCTCCTGGCTGGGTGTTCAGTTGGTCTTGATTTCTGTTGTAAGACAGAACTGGTTATGTATCCTCCGCACTGCTTTTTGGCCTCCCCTTCTGCCTTTCCTGCACTGACTGGGCTGTGCTGTCCCCAGAGCAGGGCCATGTGGCCTTTAACACAACTGCTTTCTGTTCCCAATTCATCCCACCCTGCTTGTTTGGGAAAAGCTGTCTCTCTGCACTTGTGGCTGAACGCATCATCCTGGACTCCGCCAGCGTCTTCTGAGGGGGTCTAATGGCATGGCGCTTTGCAGGTCCCATTGAGTGACCTTCCGGAGCTGGCAAGTCCTCTTTCCAGTAAGCAAGACCAGTTACTGAATCCCCTGAACGGTGTCCAAAGTGAATGGACAGGCAGGCAGGGGTGACCTATGGGGGCCAGGGGAGAGCTTGTCCCCCACTCATATCCAGACCCACATAAAACATGGTAAGTTGCTGCTGTTGATTCAGGGGCTTGTGTTGGAAGCAGAGGAGGAGCCTTGGTGTATTGGGAGGGGGCAGGTCCGTGCCTACCACACCTGTCCCCAGGTAACAGGTACACAATCCTTAGGGAGCCACCGACAGTGGGACCAGGGTTCAGGTTTCCTGGGGACGCTGTGAATTTCTCCTGCAGGAGAAGCCATTTGAACTCTTTCAACTGTATCAGTAGCACAGTATTTTTGTATGAAAAGTGGGAGACTTCTGAACAGTAATTCATTTAATTGCGACATTTTGAAATAAAAAATAAAACTCATTGCAGCTTTGCGTTCTGTTCCTGGAGGTGGGCTGAGGCCTCCCTGGGGCAATGACTAGCACAGAGCCCGCCGCAGGGCCTGGACGCGGGCGATGCAGGAACGAATGGGTTGCCGTTGGGCCTGGAGCTCAGAGGCCAGCTGCTGGATCTGCAACTCCACCTGGGGGACAGGAGGCTGAGCTGAGACAAAGCACAGCCAAGGGAGCTGTCCCAGGGCTGCCTGGGGTCTCACCTCCTGCAGTTCTTCCTGCACCTGCTGCTCTGCTTCATGGTCCTCAGGCCTGGGCTCCTCCTGGCTCAGTTCCAGCCACCGGCGCAGGCTTCTGGCTTGCCGCTGGCAGGACCTGAGGGAGTGAGACATCTGCTGCCAGCCCGGCCAGGCCCTTGGCGGTGCCTCCAGCTAGGGAAGCAGCACATCTGCTACTTCTGGTTGGGGCAGGGAGGGTTCTGTTCCTCTGTCAGCTTCCACCACCAGCTCAGGCAACTCAGGTGGGCCCTGGTGGAACTCCTCCCCGTCCCTCTTCCTGGGTGTGGGGGGAGACAGGCTCTGGACCTGGATCACAGACAAGACAGGACAGCCCCCTGTGCACAGGCCTGTCTTTTCTGCACCTTCATCGTACACAGTCACTGGACCGCTGGCCTCACACTTGACTTAGGTTGAAAGTTTTGCTCCCCTTTATCCTCTGTCCCACAGGTGAGGCAGACCTGAGCTGGACTGAGGGACAAAGGTGCCACGTGTGGGGGGTGGGCACAGGCAAAACACAAGGAACCTGGCAGCCAGTTCTGGGGACACGGCTGGGGTTTTTCTGGGTCTTACGAGAGGTTCTGCTTCATGGTCTGGTAGTCCTGCAGTTGCTGCTGGATGCCCTCAAGCTCGGCCTCCAGGTCAGTATGGCCCATGGTAACAGGAGAATAAGCTTGATCTTGGTCACCCTCCCGGCTATGCCACGGCTGGATGGAAGGATTCCGGGCAGGGGCCTGAGCGCTCACAGTGTGGACAGGCCTTAGGCACACACCTGTGCCTGCAGAGCCTAGCCCGGGCCCAGTGCCTGTGAAGTCCCCAGGAAGCAGCAGGTGGGGGTGGGGGACACTGGCTGCAGATGGAGAGGCCTGGGGCACAAGCCCAGGGGTGATGGGCTGTGTAGATGCCTGTAAAGGGAGGACAGATGAGCAGGAAGGAAGGCTGGGGAGGGGCACCCAGGCTACCCACTGCAGGGGTATGGGGAGGTGAGGCCACAGGACTTGACCTGGCCAGCTCACCTAGTCTGGCCCTGGCTCTGCCCCTTTCTTCAGGACCTGATAGGAGGACGTCCCACAAGCAGCTCAAGGAACACTCCACACCTGTGCAGGCCAGTCCCGCCCCTTCCCCAGAGCCTGGCTCTTTACCTCCCCAAGCAGCCGTTTTACCCTCACCTCACTCTGAGCGGGGATCCTGCGCTTCAGGGAGAAAAGTGGTCAAAGGCAACTATCCTCATCAAACCCCACACCTTCCGTTCCTTTCTGGTGACGACTGACCAGCTCTCTTCGGGCACCAACTCTGGGGGTGTCCCAACCCTGCTGCCGTCTCCTCTGTTACCAAGCACTGGGACCTTCTCTACCACCTGGCCATCCCTGCCCAGACTCTTCACTTGTGTGTCACATGCCCTCAGGAGCCTCTGCCCCTTTCTTCCCAGGTGACCTCTTTAGGTCCCAAGGGTTTACCTTCACCTTATGTGGACTGAGTTTTGCTCTCCAGCCCTGACCACACCCAGAATCTTGTTGCTTTATCTCAGATTTGACAGGTTTAAGATAAACTCTTCAGGCTTTACCCCAAATGGGCTCCCTACCCCCATTTCCCTCTTTCAGTAAAAGAACTCGTTTTTCCTGGAGTTACTCAAGCCAGAAACCCAGGAGCCATCCTGGATTCCCTCCTCACCCTTATCAAACCCATTGGAGCATCAGAGCGGGTCCTGCCTAGTCTGCCTCCCACAGCCTCCCACAGCCTCCCACAATGGGCTCTGCCCACAGCCACCACCTGATCCTGGCTCCCAGCACCTTCCGCTGGGCCATGGGAACACAGCAGCCAACAGGCCCCCACCATTTCCTACTTTCCTTAAAATCCAGACATTCCCCCAGGGCCTGCAGGACCCTCCATGATCTGCAGTGTCTTCATCTATGTTTGGGGCTCTTTGGTCTCTACCTCTAGGATAGAAGCTTCACAAGGGGGGCCTTAGCAGCCTTTCCATACTGTGTCCCTAGGACAGGGACACCTACACTTGGTGAATGCATGAGTGGCCTCGCTGCATCCTCCTGAGCTGGCAGTGCTCTGGAAGCAGTGAGTACAGCTCCGGCTACAGCACCGAGTACATGAGAAAGAGCACTGAAGGCCAGACCAAAGAATGAGACCCCAGGTGACCAGGAGGACTTACCCTGGCAGGTGCTTCCACCCCACATGGCATGAAGGAGGAAGGGGGCAGCAGTTCTGGGCCAGGGTGACTTGGTAGGGTCTTGGGCTGGGGCAGGGGGCTGCCTGGGACCAGTGCTGTCCAGGCCTCTGGCAGGCAAGGCGTCATCAGGGAAGGGCCCGCTGGCTGGGTCACACCTGGGTCACACTCCCACGGTGCCTCAGGCCTACGCAGAGGGAGGGGCAGGAGGTGGTCAGGCCACAGTACCCTCCTGAGGACCAGGAGGGAAAGGGGGCCACTCACCCTAGGACCATAAAACATACCCTGGTCTCCCAAGGGTACGACACCCCAGGGGCCCCTGGCTCTGCGCGGGCTCCAGCAGGAAATGTGGGCGTCGAGGCTGCTTTCTTGCCAAGCGGGCAGCATTGCTGGGAAGAAACACAGGCCTGTTCCTCTAGGCTGCTTGGGGCACCCAGTCTGACCCCTCCAATCTTACAGGGAGACTGAGGGCCAGAGAAGGAGAGGCTCTTGCCCAAGGTAAGTGGTGAACCAGAAGTGATCCTGGGCCATATAGTACTTCCAGTAATTCCAATGAAGTGAGCCTGACGACGTGGGGATGCCTCACCCACATCATCTCACTTGACCTCTATAGCAACCCGGTGCTCCTCCCACATCAGGGTGGGAGCAGGCTCATCATGGTCAGACCCTATCAGGGCTGGGGGTAAGGGAGGCAGAGAGGACTGAGGCCCAGTCCAATACCCAAAACCCCCCCTCGCCCCCACCACAGGTAATCTCTCTGCCAGGCTCAGGTAGTGCTGGTCACTTGGAGCCGGTGTGCAGGAATGGGCCAGGTCACAAGCAGTAGGGTTTCCGAGAGGGAGCCCATTTCTCAGCTGTACGTGGAGAAGCAGGGAGACTGGAAGGTCTGGGGGCACAAGGGCGGGGCTGCCCTACAGCCCATATTCCTTTTCCTAAAACTACATGTTCTCTCCCCCATGCTCTGCAGGAACAGAGGATGTGGTCCTGTCAGTTGGGACCCAATGGGAATGGGAGGGATGTGACAGGATTCTGCTGGAGAGGGGTCCAGGCAGCTCAGCCATGACCTCCCTCCTGTACAGTCCAAGCCTCTGCCCAGACAGGAAGAAAGGAGGACGAGGTGAGGGTTGGGCTACTCACAGCTCTAGAAGTTGGGAGTCTCCAGCAGCCAGGGCCAAGCTGCCCAGAGCTCCCCGTGACTGAGGATCTCGTGTCCTCTTGGCCTCCAGGGCAGCATCCCCAGCCCCAGCAGCAACACAGGTGGAAAGGGGACTGTCAAATGTCACTCTCCTGCTGGGCATGGTGGATGTCAGGGGCTGAGGCTCCCTGCCCTGGCCCAGAACCTTCTGTTTCCACAGCATGGCACAGCGATGGACCACACGGTGGAGACTGTGGGCTGCCTGCAACAGGCCTCTGGTCAGGTCATGCCTGGTCCTGCCTGTTCCCCAGGAGAAGGGGTGGAGGACCCAGGGCTCACCTGCACCTGCTGCTGGGCATGCAGCTGCTGCCGGAAGGCCTGCATGCTGGCTGCAAACCGTAAGAGGCGTGTGGCACCTTCCTGAAGGAGCTGCTGGTGGTAGGCCTGAACAGCTTGCTCCAGTCGCGCCTTCTTTCTCCTCCTTTCCAGTACCAAGCCCAGCCACGCGGCCCACACCTCCAGGGAAAGGAGATGAGGCCCAGTTCACCTTGCTTAAGCCTCCCCTGAGGGTGTGCCCTCCTTTGTGCATGGCCCTCTCCTGGAGAGGCAGGGGCAGTGGGGTGTGGAGCCCCCTTACCTTTGCCTGTAGTGAGAAGGACCAGAACCACAAGGCCCGGGCTGTGCCCCGCTGCTCTCGCTTCCTGTTCGCCAGCTAGGGGTCAAAAAGAGGATTATGGAAGTTTAGCCTTTAAGGAGGCTGCCCCGACCACAGCGTCCTGGTCACTCTGAGACCCTTTTCTCGCTGCCCTCCTTCCATTAGGAAGGGCCCAGTGCTGGTGGGCCAAGGAGTGATCCTTTGGGAAGAACAAAGGCAAAAAGCTCCTAGGGAAGGGAGCAGCTTGGGGCGGTGTGCTGGGCTCACCAGACACCCGCACATGAAGGTTTGCTGGGCATGATGCAATCCTGCCTGGTGTTTTATCAAGTCCTTGGGAAAGACATGCATTTCATGTTAATTTTTTGGATATTACCCCTGAAATATTTTCTAATGTGACACTGTAGAAATCGGGCCCTGAAGTGACTTGAGCTTGTACAGGTCACAGGTAGAAGAAGTGGCAGTGCTAGGAAATGATTAAGGTTGGGGGGGGGCCCTAGGATGAGGGTGGAATTAAAAATGTTAAATGTGGGGGTGCCCAGCTGGCTCCAGTCAGTGGACTGTGAGACTCTTTTTTAATTTTTTTAATGCTATTAATATTTTTTTTGAGAGAGAAACAGAGTGCAAGTGGGAGAGGGGCAGACAGAGAGGGAGACACAGAATCTGAAGCAGGTCCCAGGCTCTGAGCTGTCAACATAGAGCCCGATGCGGGGCTCAAACTCACGAAATGCAAGATCAAGACCTGAGCCGAAGTCGGATGCTTAACCGAGGCACCCAGGCACCTCAGAGCGTGCAACTCTTGATCTCAGGGTCATGAGTTCAAGCCCCACACTGGGTGTACAGATTACTTAAAAGAAATGAAAATAATAATTTAAAAAAAGTTAAACACGGGCTTGGGAGGCAGTGGGAAGGGGAAGGGGCTTCTTGCTGGCTCCCACCTGTTGTTTCCATTGGCCGAAGTAGGCCCGGCTAAGAGTCTGGGCCAGGAGCTGGGCACCCTGCCTCTGCAGGAGCTGGGAAGAGAGCAGACAAAAGCAATCAGGGCCCTGTAGCACAAACACCTGGTTGCAGCCAGAGGGTGAAAGGCTCTGGGCCCAAGTGAATTGTCCTCCCATCCCCAGGAAGAGGAGTTCTGGAGGAAGCCAAGGGCCTCCCGTACCAGGCACGGGTGTCTACGGGACTCTGGAGGTCTCCCAGCTCTGATATCCCATGTTTCAGAATGAATCAGATCTCTCTGCTGGGCTATCTTCTGCCTGGTGGAGACCCAACCCTGAAACTGGTTTCCCTCAGTCTTCTCAGAAAGGCTCTGGTAATCTTGTGCCTACAGGACCCCAACTACCCAGCACCCATCCTGGTGGTCGTGGGTTCTACAGAAAGGCCCTCCTTTTCCCCAGATGGTTGTCTCCCAGCCTGGAGCACCCCCTCTGTACAGCGGCACGTGGGGAGCTGCCGCCTGCCTCACCCGCTTCCTGACACAGCCCAGATGGTGCACCTTCCACTGGGCCATGGCCTGCAGCAGCAGCCACCGGTGGTGATGCCCAGCTGCCCTCTTGAGCTGGGCTCTCCGCTGGGCTGCCCTCTGGCCTCGGTCCCGCCAGCGCCGAAACCAGGTCCTGAGACAGCCTAGGGCAGATCTGAGTCAGAGTTTGCTCTTTTGGAGGGTTTCTACAGACAACTCTGCAATGGTAGAAATTCAGAGAGCAGAAAAGGTCGTGTGGGGGTGGAACTGGGGCGTCAGCTGCACTCAGTAAAACCTCCACATGCAGACAGTGGCCACTCTGAGGACAGCTCTGGCACCTTCAGTGGCTGTGAGCACCCTGGAGGCCGGAACCAGGTCTGCTGTTTACTGCAAGGGCCTTCCAGAGCCACCAGCCTGTCCACAGCAGCCATGGGTCTGCAGCACCCCTGCGGAGCATCCTCAGGATGCTGCCGGGGGTGTGGATAAGACCCTTGCCTCGGTCTGAGGGAGTGGGGTGCCATGGCTCGATTTTGCCCGGGAGGAAACTAAGGCTTGGTCCAGGCAGCTCAAGCCAGGCACAGTGTCTGCTGGGCCATGTCCTCTGCCACTGTGGGCACTGCAGGCAGGCAGAGGCTACATAATGCATTTTGTTTATGTCACCAGATTCTCCCTTGAGGGAGCAAGCACTTTCTTCTGTTTTTTGTTTTTATTTTTTTCTTTCAGGTTTTTCCCTTTTCTTAGGCCCTGAGAGAAGTTTCTTTTAGAGACAACAGAAGAGGGTTGGTACCAGGGAACTGATGCCAAGATGGGGTGTCCTCTGGGACTTGCTGGAGAGGGCAGGGAAGGATGATTCACACGCCTGGAGGTGAGCATTAGTACCAAGTGCTGATTGATATGTGCTGGGTACTGCTTCAAGTGTGCCTATTGTGTCTCACTGAACCCACAGGACCACCCCAAGAGGCAGGTACTATTACTCCCATTTTACAGATGGAGAAACTGAGGCTCAAAGAATACTTGGCGAGGTCACACAGCCAGCATCTGACCCCACCTGTACTAGGCATTCTGTTGAATGTGTTTTATGACGCCTTGCCCTGAGTTCATCCTCCCCCAGCACTGGGCCCCATCCTTGGGCTGCCAAGGTGTGCCTGAGACCCGAGGCCTTAACTAAGCCCAAAAATGGTTCCACAGGTACTGTGTGCATCTGCAGTTTGCTGAAAGCACAGCGTCCTGTCACGTGGCCTCCCAAATCCTTTGTACCACCTGTAATGGCCCCACGCAGGGCCCACCACACGGTGTCACTCCCTTCTATGGAAAGCTGCCTGCCCCTTGGTCCTGCAGAGAAGCAGCTTCAGGCTGCACCCCATGCCTGTCACCTCTAACACCCACCGTGACCACCTGGGCCGAGTGTGGACGCCTGACCCACACTGGCACTGGCAAGGCCTCTGCAGCCCTTGATGCCAAAGCTCTGTTCAAATAGAGGCCAAGGGATGAGCTGAGCCCCTCAGCTTCTTTTTTGGAGTGAACTGGAAACGCAGCACTGATTTCTGGGGTGAAGGGCAGCATGAGGACACAGAGAAGCACATTAGGGGTGGAGCAGGTGTGGGATGTTTGACCCCAGGGTTCTGCCCAGAGGAAAGCAAAGATCTGTGTTTATCAACACAACCAAAGTCAGAACCCAACCAAAGTTGATCAATTTTTGTCCTGGAGCAAACTAACAACTTGATCTGTTTTCCCTATGGTCTGATTTAAACCATTTCCATTTGTTTTCACTTCCAGTTGTATCTTCATTTACTCTAACCACTGGTTGTCCCCTCAGAGTGCTGGATACCCCACTTCAGGGACATGGATCTCAGTTTCCCTGCATCTCATCTCTGCTTCTGTCTGGACCATCTACTCCAGGCTTTTTATAGAAGGTATTCAGACTGCCCAAGGACACTGCTCCCTAAACATACAAGGAAGCAGGATCCTATGTGATGGGGCTGACCTGAGAAGCAGCCAGCCCCTGGAAGGACTTTACAATTGAAACCACCCTACCTTTGACCCCTCTTTAAGAATTAGATTTTTGGGTATCTGGATGGCTCAGTCAGTTAAGCATCCAACTCTTGATTTCAGCTCAGGTCAGGATCTCATGCTTCGTGAGTTTGAGCACTGTGTTGGGCTCTGTACTGACAATGTGGAGCCTGCTTGGGATTCTCTCACTCTCCCTGTTTCTCTGCTCCTCTTCCCCTCTCTCCCTCCCTCTCGCAAAATAAATAATAAACTTAAAAAAAAAAGAATTAGATTTTAAGCCTTGGTCTGGGACACCAGAGTGGCTCAGTTAGTTAAGCATCTGATCTCGGTTTATGATCCCATGGTTTGTGAGTTCGACTCCTGCGTCAGGCTCTTCGCTGACAGCTCAGAGCTTCCTTGAGATTCACTCTCTCCCTCTCTGCCCACCCCCGCAAACACTCTCTTTCTCTCAAAAATAAACATTAAAAAAAATGAACACAAAGTGTTTGGCTGGGATTGGTTGGGAACAGAATGCTATGATGTACTAGGTTGAACAGTTACCCCTTCCCACGTTTATGTTCATCCTGGAACCTCAGGGTTGGTGTATTATTTAGCAAGGGGGTCAGCACAATTGACTGACCCCATCCTGTAGTAGAGTGGACCTCTTGATACAGTAGGACTGGTGTCCTTCTAAGAAGAGACACAGGGGAGAGAGCCTTGTGCACACAGAGGCTGAGGCTGGAGTAATGAGTCTATAAGCCACAAACACCAAGGACCACCGGGGCTATCAGAGGCTGGAAGAGGCCAGGAAGGACTTTCCCTTCCAGCTTTCACAGGAATCATGGCCCTGCCAATACCCTGATTTCAGATCGGGCCTCCAGAACACTGAGAGAACAATTTTCTGATGTTTTAAACTTCCTAGCCTAAGGTACTTTAGCATCAGGAAACACACCTACAGGAGAAGAATACAAAGACTGAGGGGAAGCAAATGGAACACAAGACAGTTCTGTGTCCTTCACAATCCTCTCTCCAGCTTCCAGGAACTCTGCTCACCCCTATCCAGCACCTTCTGGGCCTCCTTAATGGCATAGTCCTCCTGCTGTCGGTAGTATATCTGCACTGATGCAGCCTCCCGCCACTGGACCAGGACCTAAGGGGCAGATGAAGAGCAGAGATGTGATCATGGCACATCCTGACTTCCCAGGACACCCCAGCTGTGCTGGCAGCTCCTCATGGAATAAGCCAGTTGGGGACACGGCACACATGCACATTTTGGGAAACGCCAGCCAGCCACACAGGCAATGACCAAACCCCCAGTCCCCACAGGAAGCCCAGTATCTCAGATGATGGGACTATTCTATAGAAGAACTTAAACTTCCTACCGGCCATCAAAAAGTCATTATGTGGGTTTTTGTTCTATTATTACTTGTTAAATGAAGCTATATGTTATATGCATGCAAGTTTTTTTAAGTTTAGTTATTTATTTTGAATTTTTTTAATGTTTATTTATTTTTGAGAGACAGAGCATGAGCAGGGAAGGGGCAGAGAGAGAGGGGGAGACACAGAATCCGAAGCAGGCTCCAGGCTCTGAGCTGTCAGCACAGAGCCCAACACTGGGCTTGAGCTCACAAACCGTGAGATCGTGACCTGAGCCAAAGTCGGATGCTTAACCAACTGAGCCACCCAGGCACCCCTGGTTATTTGAGAGACAGAGAGGGAGAGAGAGAGAGCACGAGCGAGTGCACAAGCAGGGGAGGGGCAGAGAGAGAGGGAGAGAAAGAGAATCCCAAGTGGGCTCTGCACTGTCAGTGCAGAGCCCGATGTGGGGCTTGAACCCACAAACAGTGAGATCATGACTTGAGCCAAAATCGAGTCAGACGATTAACCAACTGAGCCACCCAGGTGCCCAAAGTTTATTTTTGAAAGAGAGAGCATGCACCAGAGCACGAATGGGGGAGGGGTAAGAGAGAGAGAGAGAGAGAGCGCGCGAGAGAGCATCCCAAGCAGGCTCCATGCTGTCAGCACAGAAGCCAACATGGGGCTCAATCTCATGAACTGTGACCTACGCCAAAATCAAAAGTCAGACACTCAACCAACTGAGCCACCCAGGTGCCCCTGCATGCAAATCTTTCACACTGAGACACACACGAAATCACACTAACAGAACACTTTACAAAGAAGTCAAGCAGCCAGGGGACACTTGCTGCCCAGGCATGAATGCCATTCCCTGCAAAAAGGCCTTCTCCCTTCCATGCCCTGAAGCAGAGTCCTGACCCTCCTTCCAAGGCTGGCCTTGGAGCTTTTCTGACAACAGATTGGGCCTTGACTTTGTGTTACTCTTCATCCTCAGGAGGCTTCAGAGTTGTCAGGACCAGTACCAGTGCCTCCTAGCCTTCAAGCAGGTGAACCACTGCTGTTCTGGGTTCCTGGCAAACTGCTTTTTTCTAAAACATCCCCAAGTCCAGGGACCACTTCTGTCATTCCTCCCCATCTGTAACATGCCTTCTTCCTACAGCTGCATCCTGGCATGCCCTCCCTCCTCTAGCACGGGGGACAGGCCCCACACATAGCATTTGGGGGCCACTTCCCACGGATGATGACCAACAATCTCACATTCCTGGGGTGCTCTATGCTTTCCAGAAAGCCTCTGCAGCCACAAAACCAGCCACAATGAGTGAGCAACCTCTTCTGATAAAAAGACAGAAGCATGCTTAGTTTGTCCCAGTGGAAAATTCCACATGTGTAGGAAATACTGGTTCTGGTAAGAACCAGTTTGCTCACTATGTTTTTGTTTTAATGGATATTGGTTATTAATTCAGTAAAAAAAAAAAAATTAATAAATAAAACCCAACTAAATGCTCACAGCTGTTATGTATGCATAGAGGAGGGTGTTAGCCCATTTCCCAGGTTCCACGTTCAGTGCAAATCTTTGGTGCCACCCCCTCGCAGAAGCACGGTTCCAAACCCTCCTGGGTGACCAGCTGGTCTCCTCATGCCTCACCTTGGAACACAAGGTCCGCCTATAGTGAGCACTTGCTTGGGAGGTTTTCTTTGCTTCATTCACACGGGTCATGGTGTTCTCTCTCCAACGATGGAACACATTCCTGTAGGACACAGGCCGGGGAGATGGGGGTGACACCAGTGTGGAGAGACAGTACAAGGTTTCTGTGGGTCGTTTCTGGTTCTTCCACTCATTCCTCAGTCGAGGTACAAGGTACTTTGGACTCCTTGTCCCTAACAATATTGGTCTCACTGGCAGCCATGTTTATGCTGACACAGACACTCAACACATGGCCAGTGAGCACCTGCCCTGTGCCAGGCACTGGGGGCGCATTGGGGGCACCATGGTGAACAAGACCAAATACGACATCCACACACATTAATGTGCTACAGGGCACACAGAACGGTGACAGTGTAGGTGAGTCATGCCATAAAGAGAGGCACAGATAGAGATGGCATAAGGGCACTGGAGCCCCATCACCATGCATGCTGCTGAGTTAGTTCAGGGACTCCCTCTTCCTCATTCTGTCTAAAGAGCTGGACGGGCACTTCCCTGGAGGGTGGAGATGTTAAGTCCACAAGACCCACCACCAACAAGCAGTCTGGAATATGATATGCTGAACAAATCCAGAGGAAGGAAAATAAAGAGCAGAATGAGGGAGGTCTGCCAGGAAGCAGTGAGTATACAGCCTGGTTTAGCAAGAGCTGGAGGGTGGACTCATGACAGAGCTGGAGCTGAGAGAGCAAGTGACTGAAGGGTGTGAGAGATGCCTCTGGAATCAGTGAAAGGCCTGGAGGACCAAGCGGGAAGGCAGGTGAGGCGGGGCTGAGGCCAAGGGAGCCACTGCAGCCCTGGAGCAGGAGGTGCTCAATCTTGCAGGGGAGGGAGCCATGTTGAGAGGAGCAAGACAAGTGGGAGTTCTCGCAGATGTCCAAGTGACGGCTGCCTCCTCGAGACCCCACTCTGCACATAGCAGGAATTCGAGACAGGAGATGAACCAATGAATGGGGTGCTTGCTGTGGAAACGCCAAAGCCACGCTGTGAGCGTCTGGCCCGGCTCTGGAGTCTGCACCCCATTCCTCGGGCTGGGCCCAGAGATGCCGAGAGACTCACCATAGCAGCTGCCTCTTGTGCTGGCTCTCCCTGGCCGCCACCTCCCGTAGGATGCTCTGCACCTGGCTCTGGTAAGTCTGTGGGAGACCGAGAGGACTAGGAGCCAGCTGTGGGCCCACACCACTCCCTATATCTAGGCAGGCCTCACAGGTGCTGTGATGCCCAGAGCACTCACCACAGAGGGGGCAGAGGCCAAGAGCCCAGAGTCCCAAGGTCAGAAGAGTGCCCAGACAACAGGCCACTTGGACGGTAAGGCTGGTACCTCCAGCAACACTTGTTTTTACTTTGCTGAGGGAGGATCAAAGAGCTCAGCCCTGTGGTTGTAAGACCCACAGTCCAGGTACCTTGCTCTTTGTGAGGCTTGTGGAATTACTCACTCCAGTAGGGGCAGGGAGAACAAGGAAGGGAAGCAAAGTCTCCAGCAACCCCCGCCCCCTCGGCAAGGCGGGACATGGAGGAAAGCAGCAGCCCCTACCCCCCAGGCGTGCAGCGCCCTGTGCAGCAACGTGTGCCGGTGATGCAGGTTGGCGCGCGTCAGCTCCCGCTGCTCGGCATCGCGCAGGGCCAGGCACTGTGGACAGAAAGAAGGGCCAGGGGCCCAGGGATGGCTCAGCTGTGCCTCTGTCTTACACCCAGCCTGGGTACTTGGGCCTGAGTCCTCATCTCTGAATAGATATCTTTTGGGGGCTTTGTGCGGATCAGGTGGGGCAAGTGCCTGACTCGGGGTAAATGCTCAAGCAATGGTGATGGTCTAAACACTTTTTACCCCAAGTAGGATGCTTATAAATGGTTAGACCAGGAATTTTATGTTCAGTGGGTTCAGGCAAGAACCTAAAAGAATATTAGGGACTTTGAGCCAATCATCTCACGAAACCAGGTTAGCGTTTCCTCCTCTGCTGCCCGGCCTCTCCCCCATGCTCAGAGGCAGGTGGTTGCCGAGAGGCTGCAGAGAAGCCATATGTCCGCTCTGAGTCACGCTGACACACAGCTCCGCCTGGCCACAACCACATGCGGGGGCGTCTATGCCAAAGCCTTACCTCCCTCCACCTGTTCCAGGCCCAGTGGAGGAGCCGTACCGAGTGGAATTCTGCAGCCAGCATTAGGCCCATCTTCCTATGGGGAGGGTTGGAGTCAGCATGGCAGCCTGGACCTGGGCACCCCTCACGGTCCCTGGCCCCTACCCAGTGCTTCTCAAATTGGAGGAGAAGGGGACCAAGACCTTCTCTGAAGAGCTGCCAAAGGATGTGGGCTCTCACCTCAGGAAAGTGAGCACCTAGTCAAATTTTTGCATACAACTAAAGGGCTCAAGTACCAGTGAAGCACGTTCATGTGCAGGCAACTTAGGAGGTTAATGTGGCCAGAATTTGAGAGTGGGGGAGATCCTCACAGCACAAAGTGGGTGCATAAAGGCATCAAAGCAGGACAGTGTCTGCAGTATCCATGTGGGCTGTCTGCCCCAGCTCTCTCTGACCACACAGTGTGGTAAAAACTGCCACAACCTGTCCCCAGGCTGTAGCCGCTGGTCCTGGGGGAGGTCAGCTACTCTGAAATGGGCTCATCAGTCTAGTCCCTGGTCATGGTCACTTTGAATGGGCCCCAACAAGTGAGTAGGATGCATCCAATGGATAGGACCTCAGATCCATGAAGCATGTCTGTCCCTAGTTGAGTTCCTGAGGCTGGGAGCCCCAGGAGGTACCTCAGGATACTTTCACTTGAGCCCTGGTTTTGCATAGACTGTATCAGGTAGAATTTCTGGAACTTAAAACCAGAGTCTAGGCTAACAGGACTCTCCGATGGGCATTCAGAGCTGATGGCACTGCCACTATGGTCAAAGCTGGCCTGAGATGGCAGAGCGTCTGGGCCAGAAGCAGCCCCTCACTCTGTTCTCAGCCCTCGGGCACTCTCCCTCCAGATGCAGAAAGCCTTCCTGAGCTGTCTGTGGTGGTGGTGGGCACAGGCCACTGCTTGCCGCTGCCGCTCCTGGTGACAAGCTGCTGCCTGTTGGTGCCACGTGGACCAGGACCTTCGCAGAAGCTGCCGCTCTGAATGAAGGATGGCCTGGGGCAGGACAGCAGGGAAAGAACAGAGCGGGTCAGGTAGCACGGGTACAGGAGCCAAGAAGAATCTACAGGCCAAAAATAATGACCAAGGCCAAAGAAATGGGCTTTAACAAGCTGCCCTGGCCTAGAAGCCACATATAGACTCTGCTGACAAAGTCAATAGGCACCCCACGCCCTGCCCTGTCTCGTGAGTCCTGGTCACAGGCAGAACACCCCTCGGTGTGGGTCTGGGTTCCAGGCAACATCCAGAGCAGAAGAGGCAGCAAGTGCAAAGACTTGAAACAGGTCCTGCCTCCTCAGGGATGGCCACTTACCATTCTCTCTGCCAGGCGGTTTTCTCGATGCTGAAACATCTTCTGCCACCAAACAGCAAATACTTTCCTCTCCAACATCTCCCTAAAATAATTTAAATAAATAAATAAATAAATACATACATACATACATACATAAAATGGCAAACATCATCATCATAATAATGGACTTAAAACAAAGCAACTACAAATAAGAATGAGAAGTTCCAAATAATTGGATTTTTCCTCTTATGCTATTGAATAAGTTGATGGCACGCCTGGGTGGCTCAGTCGGTTGAGCATCTGACTTTGGCTCAGGTCATGATCTCATGGTTCGCGGGTTCAAGCCCCAAGTCAGGCTCTGTGCTGACAGCTTGGAGCCTGGAGCCTACTTCAGATTCTGTGTCTCTCTTTCTCTCTGCCCTTCCCCTGCTCGTACTCTCTCTCTCTCTCTCTCTCTCTCTCTCTCTCTCTCTCTCTCAAAAATAAATAAACATTAAAAAAAAAAAAGGTGAATAAGTTGATATGGGGGGAAGGAAAGAGAAAGACCAGGAAAGCAAACAACAGTAACCAAAAAGCCCCACAGACAACCCAATACTCTCCAAGTGATTTCTGGTGTCAGCGAAGCATTCACACAGTACCAAAAAGACTGACTTTGAGACCTTGTCTCTTCATCAGTTCAGTTCCACACTGAATTACTAACAGTGCTCAATGATCATTAGTGAAAGCCTTTCTAGTTCATTCTGACCAGCCAGGTTGCTGCTACATAAATCCCTGTGGGAAGTGGTTGAAAACAGATTCCAGGCCTCCGGGAGATAATTTTGGCCCCAGGAAATGGTAGGTCTGAAGTGGGCCCCTAGAAATGATGTTTAAAACAAGTGTTCCAAGTGAGACAGACAAGGAGACAGGTTTGAGAACCACTGCTTCGTCACCTCTGCCTAGGACTCCCTACTCACCATAATGACGTCAAATCCTGCAAAAGCAGCACTGGGACAACTGGTCAATGGCCACTAGGAGCTGTGCATTGGTAAAACCATGGAACAAAATATATGATGCAACTATTTTCAGCCCTGGACAGCAGGCAACACAGACTGTGATACTTAGAGATGAGAAACAAGTAAGGTGAGCTCTCTGGCTGCCCAGACTTTCTGCCCGAGGGCATGTTCTGAACCATGGGGGCAGGGGGAGGGAATCCAAGCAGAGAAGGACAGTTTCACAGAGTTGAGGCAGAGACTAGAGTTCAAAACTGCAGGTGAAAGACTGTATGGACACATGTGGCCTTCCTGAACCTGGGCAGGTAGAGAACTCGCCCTGCCCCAGAGGCATGCTCACAGACACCTTGCACACTCCATAAGGGGAACACCCAAACTTCCATGTGAGTCTGCTCCATCTACATATAACACTGTACAGGCAGGCTCTGTGAGGCTGATAGCTGATATCAGGGCTGACAGCTGGATGGAGATGACCAGAGGTTAGAAAGGGCTGGGAGATGGAGTTCTGACCCAGCCTGAATGGAGAGACTTTGCTGACAACATCAGAATTCAGAAAGGCTAAGCCTCAGTAACAAGAGCTATGCTCTAACACTGAAGACAAAATTTAAAGAGCTTCCACATGAGGTGCCTGGCTGGCTCGGTTGATAGAACAGGCAACTCTTGATCTCAGTATGGTAAGTTCAAGTACCATGCTGGGTATAGACATTACTTAAAAAATAAAATCTTGGGGCGCCTGGGTGGCTCAGTCGGTTGGACGCCCGACTTCAGCTCAGGTCATGATCTTGCGGTCCGTGAGTTCGAGCCCCGCGTCGGGCTCTGTGCTGACAGCTCACAGCCTGGAGCCTGTTTCGGATTCTGTGTCTCCCTCTCTCTGACTCTCCCCCGTTCATGCTCTCTCTCTGTCTCAAAAATAAATGTTAAAAAAAAAAAATTAAAAAAAAATAAATAAAATCTTACACACACACACACACACACACACACACACACAGACCCACACAAATGAAGAATAGAATCATACTTGATACGATCAACAGGAACCACCAGAAGAAACAGCAACTATTGCCTGCCAGAATAAAATGCAAAACCCTTTAAAGGAAAAATAGCTGTCAACAAGACAATGACACAAATGTTGGTATCAGCAAACACTTAAAAAGTTATTATAAATAAGTTTGTGTACTTTTTAAAAAAAGTTTTATTTATTTATTTTGAGAGAGAAAGAATGAGAGCAGGAGAGGGGCAGAGAGAGAAGGAAAGAGAGAATCCCAAGCCGGCTCTGCACTGTCAGCACAGAGCCCAATGTGGGGCTTGAACTCACAAACTGGGAGATCATGACCTGAGCCAAAATCAAGAGTCTGATACCCAAATGACTGAGCCACCCAGGTGCCCCAAGTTTGTGTACTTAAGAGATGAACAAAATTAGTTAACAGACAAGGAATCTTGACAGAAAAATAGAAAGTACTAAAAAGAACCAAATGCTGTGGTGGCTCCTCAAAAAGTAAATGTAGAATTACCATATGATTTGGTGCATTCCACTTCCAGGTATATAAAACCAAAAGAACTAAAAGCAGGGACCCAAACATACATACATCGTTGTACATATGTATGTACAACGATGCTCACAGCAGCATTATCCACAATAGCTAAAAGGCAGAAATAATCCAAGTGTCTATGAACATACGGATGCATACACAAACTGTGGTATATACAATGGAACATTATTCAACCATAAAAAGGAATGAAATTTTTATACATGTTACGACACGGATAAACCTTGAAAACATTATGCTAAGTAAAATAAGCCAGACACAAAAGGTTTACTATTACACAATTCCATGTAAATGAGATACTTAGAATAGGCAAATTCAGAGACAGAAAGTAGATGAGAGATTCCCAGGGGCTAGGAGTAGATGGAAATGGGAAGTTAATTTTTAATGGATACAGAATTTGTCTGGGATGATGAAAACGTTCTGGAGATGGATAGTGGTGATGGCTACATAATATCGCAAATGTGCTTAATGCCACTGAATTGTGTACTTAAAAATTACCAATATGGTAAGTTTTATGTTATGTTTTACCAGAATTGGAAAAAAAGAAAGGAAGAAAGAAAATTCTAGACCTGAAAAGTACCATATCTGAAGGAGAAAAACCACTGGATGAGCTACAAATGAGAAAGTGAAGGAAAGAGACCACTAAAGACTTTCTATTGGAAGATCAATAGAAAGTACCCAATCTGAAAAAGAGAGAAAAAGAAAAAAAAAAACAAACAGAGCCTCAGTGACCTGTGGGACAACATCACATAGTCTAACACTGTGTAATTATAGAGTCATAGAAAGAGGGAAGAAAGGATATAGGATAGATAAATTATTTAAAGAAATAATGGTAAAAGACTTTCCAAATTTGGTGGTGGTGGTGGTGGAGGGGGAAACACCTCAGATTCAAGTTAGCTCAACTAACCCCAAGCAGGATAAACACAAGAAAACTACACTTAAAACATATCACACTCCAAACTGTTGAAAACCAAAGCTTAATAAAAACATCTTAAAGGCAAAGGAAGAGAGACAGATTACATCCAGGGGAAGAACAATAAAAATGATGGGTGACTTTACAACATAAATAATGGAGGCCAGAAGACAAGGGAAGGTGTCTTTAAAAGACTTGGGGGGCTCCTGGGTGGCTCAGTCGATTGAGCGACCGACTTCAGCTCAGGTCATGATCTCATGGTTTGTGAGTTCAAGCCCCGCGTCGGGCTCTGTGCTGACAGCTCAGAGCCTGGAGCCTGCCTCTGATTCTGTGTCTCCCTCTCTCTCTCTGCCCCTCCCCCACTCATGCTCTGTCTCTGTCTCAGAAATAAATAAACATTAAAAAAAATTTGTTTAAGTAAGTAAATAAATAAATAACTCAGGAGTGAGGGGTGGAGAAATCAACTCATTGTTCCATATCTAGGAAAAGGTCCTTTTTTGTTTTTTTTTAAGTTTATTTATTTTGAGAGAGAGTAAGTAAGAGAGAGCATGAGCAGGGGAGGGGCAAAGAGAGAGAATCCAAGCAGGCTCTGTATTGTTAGCACGGAGCCTGACACAGGCCTCAAACCCAGGAACTGGGACACCATGGCCTGAGCTGAAACTAAGCGTTGGACACTTAATGGACTGAGCCACCCAGGCACTGCCAGGAAAAGGTCCTTTAAAAATGAGAGTGAGAGTGAAAGAACCATCAACAAAAGCAGAGATAATTCATCTCCAGCTGACTCATACTATAAAAATGCTAAAGGATCTTCTTCAGGCTGAAAAGATGAAAGCATACAGATGAAAACTCAGATTTATAGGAAGAAACAAAGAATATTAAATATGGAAAATATGTGAGTATGTATAAAAGACTGTCTTTTTTCTCCTGTTAATTTTTAAAAAGAATTCTGTTTAAAGCAAAAATAGTAACATTACATGGGTAAAATGTAGGACAATAAATACCATCAAGGATAGAGAGGAAAGGAATTCTACTGTTTTTATATTCTTACACTTAACATGAAGTGGTATGATAGAATAGGTAATAAATTAACGATGCATATTATAATTCCTGGAATGACAATTTTATTTTATTTTTTTTTAAGTTTATTTATTTTGAGAGAGAGAGAGAGCACGTGCGGGAGGATGTATGAGCAAGAGAGGGGCAGAGAGAAAAAGAGGATCCCAAGCAGGCTCTGTGCTGTCAGCACGGAGCCCACCACAAGGCCCAAACCCATAAAACTGTGAGATCATGACCTGAACCAATATCAAGAGTCAGCCACTCAACCAATTGAGCCACCCAGGCATCCCTAGAAAGACAATTTTAAAAATACAAAAGGTATAGAGCTAAAGAGTCAATATAGGAAATAAAATGTAAATTTTAATTTACTTTTAATGTAAATTAAAATTTAAATGAACAATTAAAATTGTCCACTTAAATGAACAATTAAAATTTTTCATTTAAATGAACAATTAAAAATTTTTTAAATGAATAAGGCAGAAAAGAAGGAACAGAGAAACAAAAACTGGACATAGGCTCCAGCCCAACCATATCAACAATTACATTAAATATAAATGAACCACACACTAATTAAAAAGCAGAAATTGTCAGACTGGATAAAAAATTAACTTCAACTATATGCTGTTTACAGGACATGCTTTATTAAATAGGAAGACAAACAAACTGAAAGTAAGAGTGGGAAGGGTAAACCATGTAAACTGTAAATATAAAAAAAGCTGGTGAGAATATTTTAAGTCAAAGTAGACTTTGAGAAAAGAACTAGTACCAAAAATAAGGAGGTTCATTTCAAAATGATACAAGGGCAATTCATGAGGAAAACATAACAATCATAACTGTACATGGACCAAATAACAGAGCTTCCAAAAACATGAAGCAAAATTGTTAGTATTACCAGGAGAAATAGAGAAATCCATAATCATAACTAGAGATTTTTTTTTCTTTAGAGAAAGAGAGAGAGAGAGAGAGAGAGAGAGAGAGAATGCTCACACAAGTGGGAGAGGGGCAGAAGGAGAGGGAGAGACAGAATCCCAAGGAGGCTCCATGCCCAGCACAAAGCCTGACACGGGGTTTGATCATATATGACCGTGAGATCACGACCTGAGCTGAAATCAAGAGTCAGATGCTTAACCAGCTAAGCCACCCAGACATCCCATAGCTAGAGATGTTTAACACTCCTCTGTAGTAATTGAGAGAACAAGTAGACAAACAAAAAACCTGTAAGGATATAAAAATTTGAAGATGATTACCAACCAAATCATCCTAATAGACATTTATAGAATACTATACCCAACAACTGCAGTATAAACATTCTTTTAAAGTGCACATGGGAAAAAACAAAAGTTCACCAAAAGAGACCACATATATGCGACCATAAAACATGTCAAAACAGTCAAAAACTGAAGTTATACAAGGTATGTTCTCTACCACAATGGAATTAAATTAATAATTAAAAACAATAGTATATCGGGGTACCTGGGTGGCTTAGTTGGTTAAGCGTCCAACTGTGACTCAGGTCATGATCTCGGGGTTTGTGGGTTCAAGCCCCACATTGGGCTCTGACCCTGCTTTGGATTCTGTGTCTCCCTCTCTGTGCCCCTCTCCCACTTGTACTCTCCCCCCCCTCAAAAATAAATAAAAACAAAAACAAAAAAACCACAATATATCAAGAAAATTCCTATTTGAACATTCCTATTGAAATTGAAAATTCCTATTTGAACATTTAAAATGGATAATCGAACAACAACAAAAAGAAAAGGTGGGGGTGAATGGCTGGCTCAGTTGACGGAGCATGTGATTCTTGATCTTGGGGCTATAAGTTCGAGCCCCCATGCTGGTGTAGATTGCTAAAAAATAAATAAAATTAAAAAAAAAAACCCAAAAACCGTGATTTGTGCTTCTATCTTAAGGTTAAGAAAAAAAAAAGAGGGCAAATTAAATCCGAAGTAAGTAGAAAGAGAAGCAAAATGAAGAGCTGGAATCAACGTAAGAAAAATATACAATAAGAAAATCAGTAAAGCAAAAGTTAAAAAAAAACACACACACAACCTGATAATTCCTAGTGAGACTAATCAAGAAAAAAAGAGAAAAAACACAAATTACCCAAATCAGGAATGAACAGGGTAGTATCATCATTAATTCTACAGACATTAAAAGAGTCAAAAACACTTTTATGAACAGCTTTCTGCCACTAAATGTGACACCTTGGATAGAATGAAAAATTCCTTGAAAAACAGCTCATCAAAACTAACACGAAAAGAAACTCTTAGTAGCTCTGTATCTATTTTCAAAATTAAATCTGTAACCAAAAACATATCCATAAAGGAAACTCTAGGTCCAGATAATTTCACTATTAAATTCTACAAAAATTTGAAAGAAATAAGAAAGACAAACATTACAAGAAAACTACAGACCGATATCCCTCATGAAAGTACATGTAAAATTTTCAAATAAAACATTAACAAACCAAAATCAACAGCATGTGAGGGACACCTGGGTGGCTCAATTGGTTAAGCATGTGACACTTGATTTCGGCTCAGGTCATGATCTCATGGCTTTTGAGTTCGAGCCCTGCATGCGGAGCCTGCTTGGGATGCGGAGGCCGCTTGGGATGCGGAGCCTGCTTGGGATATTCTCTCTCTCTCTCTCTCTCTCTCTTTCCCTGTGCCCCCTCCCAACTCTCTCTCTCTCAAAACAAATAAACAAAAACTTTTACAATATTTTAAAAAAATCAACAGCACGTGGAAAAGATAATATATCATGGCTAAGGGGGTTCTATATCTCAGGAATATGGGTTGATTTAATATAGAAATCAGGAAAACCATATGATCATCTCAATAAATAAAGAAAAAGCATCTGGAAAAATTTAACCACCATTCATAATAAAAACTCTCAATAAACAAAAGGGAACACTGTCAATCTAATAAAGGGTATCTATAAAAATACTCAATGGTGAAAACTGTTTTTGTTTTCCCAAGATAGGAAAAAGACAATTATGTATCCTCTCATTACCTCTGCTCAAGACTTTACTGGAGATGCTAGTTAGTGCAATAAGACAAGACTTTATATAATGGGATCATACAGTATGTGTTCTGTTGTATCTGGCTTTTATTTATTTTTTAGAGAGAAAGAGAGAAGAAGAGAGAGGCAGAGGGAGAAAGAGGGAGACAGAGAGAATCTTAAGCAGGCTCCATGCCCAGCACAGAGCTGACATGGGGCTTCATCTCACAACAGACTCAAATCAGTAAATGAATCTAGAAAGGTCACAAAGCACAAGGTATCAGTTGTATTTCTATACTGTAGGACAAACAATTGGAAATGAATTTTTAAAATAATTCTATTCACAGTATCATAAAAAAGGCATTTAGGAATAAATTTTATAATATACATACAAAACTCCTATGCAAAGTTACAAAACATTGAGAAAACAAAGAAAAGCTATATAAATAGAGACGTTCATGTTCACTTATTGGAAGTATCAATATGTTTAAGACGTCCAATCTCTCCTAAATTGATCTATATAGATTCAGTGCAATCCCAAATAAAAAAAAAATCCCAGGAAAAATAAAATTGAAGAACTGATTTCAAAACTTGCTATAAAGATACAATAATCAAGACAGTATGGTAACAGCATAAGGATAAATGAGTAAATAAATGGAACAGAAGAGAAAGTCCAGAAATAGATGCAACTGATTTTCAACAAAGGTGTCAAGGTAATTCAATTCAGGAATGAAAAGTCTTTTCAACAAATAGTACTGGAAAAACCTGAAAAACAGAAAAAAGTTAATTCTTGGCTCCTACCTCAGACCGTATACAGAAAAAAGTTCAAGATGATCACAGACCTACATGAAATGCTAAAACTATAAACCTTCCAGGGGAAATGTTGGAAAATATCTTTTAACATCTTGGGTATAGGTAAATACTTTTTGGAGAAAACCCAAAAATCAGTAATTATAAAAGAAAAAATTTGATGAACTGGACTGTAACAAAATTAAACAGGCTTGCTCATCAAAAAAATACTGTTAATTCATAAAGCCAGCTGCAAGGAAATGGTTTCTCCCAAGGTATGCAGCAGTTAGTTGTAAAATGCCACGAGGGCTTCTTTACTCTGAGTGGTGATTTCTTCCTTACCAATGATGCTCCAGACAAGCTTTGCTGTTTTCATTTATTCCTGAGGGCACACATAACAGTACTCCCTAGTGAACCCCACTGCTCATCCCTCCTAATTTTGCCTCAGAAACAGCAAACAATCCAGGGCACCTGGGTGGCTCAGTTGAGTGTCTGACTTCGGCTCAGGTCATGATCTCACAGTTCGTGAGCTCGGGCCCCACATCAGCTGTCTGCTCTTAGCACAGAGCCTTAGCACAGATCCTCTGTCTCCCTCTGTCTCTGCCCCTCTCCTGCTTGCTCTCTTTCAAAAATAAACATTAAAAAAAAAAAAACAAAAAAAAAACAAAAAAAAAACAAGAAAGAAAGAAATAGTGAACAATCCAAAACTAATCCCTGTTTCTCTTTTCCCTCTTCAGAATCCTTTAGTGGGAACACAAACCTTACAAATTCCTTTCCCTCAGAAACAGCACCATTCCAGAATTCCTCTGGAATTCCCTCCTTCAAAGGCAATCAATCTGACTTGGTAAAACTACAGACTTTTGATCCTGGCTGATGAGGCTTTAAAAAGATGCTCAGCATTATTAGTCGACAGGAAATAAGACAGCACTCCACATCAACCAGAGTGGCTCAATTAAAAACACTGTCAAAACCAAATGTTGATGAGGATGTGGAACAACCAGGATGGTGGGTGTATAATGACATGACCCCCTGTAGGATTAAGATTAAGCATATCTCTACCCTGTGATCCAAAAGTCGGCTTCTAGTATCTACTCAAGAGAAATGACAACACCATCCACCTAAAGGTTCACAGCAGATTTATTCATAATGGCCTCAAACTGGCAACAACTCATATGTTTAAATGGATCAAAATATTGTCTTATATTCATACAATACTACTCAGTAAACAAGAAACATGGCTCAACCTCAAAAATATTACATTGAACTTTAAAACAAGTCAGACACTGGGGCGCCTGGGTGGCTCAATGGATTAAGCATCTGACTCTTGATTTCAGCTCAGGGGATGATCTCACTGTTGTGAGATCAAGCCCCATGTCAGCTCTGTGCTGGGCATGGAGCCTGCTTAAGATTCTCTCTCTCTCCCTCTGCCCTTCCCTTCTCTCTCTCTCTCTCTCTCTCTCTCAAAAGATAAATAATAAAAGCCAGAAACAACAGAACATACACTGTATGATCCCATTATATAAAGTTCAAAAACATGCAAAATTAACCTGGGATGATAGTTACATGTGGGGGTTAGGAATTAACTGGAAGGAAATGAGGGAACTTTCTGAGGTGATGGAAATGTTGTGGATCTTGACTGGGTTGTTGATTATCCAGGTATATAATTTGTGAAAACTCATCAAACTATTTACTTAACATATGTGCCTTTCACTATTAATTTTAGCTCAATTAAAAAAAAAAAAAGACAAAACAGTCTTGTCTCATTCTCAGAATAGTATTTCACTGGTAGGTTAAGAAACGACAATTTTTAGTTGTCATTCATGAGCTCCCACTATAAATTCTGTCCATATTCCTAAGATATTTAAAAAATATCCTAAGAATTATGGAAAAATAGAACATACATATTTTGGGGGAACTCTGATTTGCTAAACTCCGTACGAAACCTATGAATATTCATTTACTGTAAGAATCACAAATCAATTCTAGGGGTTAGGAGGAAGGTTGATATTTTGTGCTGACATTCTGTTTGTATTCCACATGGATTATCTCACTACTTTTCATGACAACCCTATAAGATAGGGTCTGAACTCGGGCCTGTCTAGCTTCCAAGCCAGGCTCTCCATCACTTTGCTCCCTCATGACCAGAAAGGCAGGAACCTAAAAAACTAAGTTTTCTAAAAAGATCCAGCTAAACTAAAACAAGATAAAATCCAGATCAGGCTAAATCCACATCAGGCCTTGGTTATCTTCCAAGCCTTCTGCCTACTTCCCTGTCTCCAATTCACCCTCCACCTTTTTGTCTCACGAATGATAACTGTAAAATCACCCAAGACTGATCCCCAACAAAAATCCTTTAATTAAAAAATTTTTTAAAACTTCTACTTTTTTTTTTTTTTTTTTTTTACGTTTTTTCATTTATTTTGGAGACAGAGAGAGACAAAGCATGAACGGGGGAGGGTCAGAGAGAGAGGGAGACACAGAATCTGAAACAGGCTCCAGGCTCCGAGCTGTCAGCACAGAGTCCGACGCGGGGCTCGAACTCACGGACCGCGAGATCATGACCCGAGCCGAAGTCGGCCGCTTAACCGACTGAGCCACCCAGGCGCCCCAAAACTTCTACTTTTTTTTAAGTTTATTTATTTATTTTGAGAGAGACAGAGACAGTACAAGTGGGGAAGGGGCAAAGAGAGAGAGAGAGGAAGACAGAGAATCCCAAGCAGGTTCCACATGGTCAGCATAGAGCCCATTGTGGGGCTTGAACCCATGAAACTCTAAGATCAGGACCTGAGCTGAAACCAAGAGTCAGATGCTTAACCGAGTGAGCCACCCAGGTGCCTCAACAAAAATTCTTTTAGAAACTCCTCTTGGCTATTGTGTGTGTGTGTGTGTGCGTGTGTGTGTGTGTGTGTGTGTTTAATGTTTATTTGTTTTTGAGAGAGACAGAGTATGAGCGGGGGAGGGGCAGAGAGAGAGGGAGACACAGAATTCAAAGCAGGCTCCAGGCTCTGAACTGTCAGCACAGAGCCCGATTCGGGGCTCGAATTCATGAGCTGTGAGATCATGACATGAGCTGAAGTTGGACACTTAACTGACTGAGCCACCTAGGTACCCCTCCTCTTGGCTATTTTGAAAGTACTCTCAAAATGTGAAAGTCTCTGCAGCATGCCAAAATACAAAAAAGCAACAGAATAAATCATGACTTTGTAAAAGAAACAAAGGGTGAGTGTGTGTGTGTGTGTGTGTGTGTGTGTGTGTGTGTGTGTGTTAAGTATTAATGACATTTTTCAAAGGAATCTTATATCAGACATCAATACAGGAACTAGGTAAAGGTGAAGCCATGGTCTGCAGAAGGGGAAAAGGTAAGTGCTGTCCCCTTGTCAGCCTCTAATTTCTCAGGGCTTCCCCCTAATAATCTTCTCCTTGAACTTTGTGCTAAGGACTCAGATTTCTGGCTGATCCCCTCAGACTAGCACTCAGAGTCCTTCAAAGTCAAAATCATTGTAACTTCTCCTACATCCCTGCCTCTTGGTCTCTCTGTCCTAAATTGATATACACTTTTCTCAGGGCAATCTCCACAACTATCACTTTACTAGTTACATGCACCTGCTTAAACATCTGTTATCTTTCTATGGGCCTGGGTGATCCCCTGGGTCTGGTCCTCCTCATCTTGCCCACTCCTGCCATCCATCCTCACCCCTCAGCTCATAGCATGCTTCCCCCAGGGACTTCCCTCAGCACCAGCTCTGAGCTCTAGAAGAACTCGGGGCTGACATAATTGAGGACACATGGATCTATTCTCTGGAATGGTTCCTCAATTGTTTCTTGTGTATCAGTCTTACCTCCTCACAAAGATTGAAAGTTTCTACAAAGTCATCAAAAAGATCTTCCTTTTGATCTAGCACAAAGTCCCTGGAGTCAAGGAGACCTGAACTGAAACCTGGCTCTGCCACTTACTGGTTGTTTTACATGGGGGAGTCATTTGTCATTTTGAGCCTGTTCTCTTAGGACTGCTGTGAGAAGGAAAATTATTAATGAAGTTGGTGATGTCATAGGTGAATGAGCTTATATATCTGTTTCCTTTCTCCCATCACACCACACCCACCACAGTGGTAGACACACAGTCAGTGATTATTAAGTTCTTTGTTATATTCTGCCAGAATGCAGCAAGGATCTGCTATGGGCAAATTTTACCTCTGTGGGAGCTAAAAAGACATAGCTCTCTGCTCTTTGCCCATCCTAATTTTGTTGACGACTATATTTCAAACTTCAGAAATTCAGGTCTAGCAGAACAGGAAGCAAGCATTTCAGGGAAATCACACTCGAGAATGCCTGCCAAGGCAAAGCAAGGTCCAACCACACTCTGATCCAGAAAGCTAATGGGCAGCTTTAATGGAACTCACACTGGCTTGCAATCAGGAAAGGGGCATAAAACTCAGGCTGTTCTGAAAGCATTTGCAATAAAGATGAGCAAAAGCTTTCCCAGGAGAAATAGTGGCTGTCTTTTCCTGCTCCATGAAATCAATGAGCTCACCTAATTGAAAAACCAGGAAGAACCAGGGCCTAGGGGCCTAGGAAGCAGAAAAACAACACAAATGGCAGTGGGGGCAGCAGAATTAGACCTGAGAAGCCTGCACAGACAGGAGCTGCACAGCATACCTGTGAAAGAGTGCTGCTCTTGCATTGAGGACACTTTCCTGCTGGTGACATCGCCAGAGTTTTCTCCATGAGTGAAAGGCCACAGGTAGGGCTCTCTGCTGGAAGTGACTGTCTGCTCTGGACTGCAGCCGCTACAGTAAAACAATGAATGGCCTTTATTTGTACGTTATATTATTAAAAAAAAATGACCTTTCAGGGTCACACTCTAGAGGGACAGTTGCTTTCTACACAAAATTGAGAAAAAGATTAAGATAATTATTTTTAATCTTTGTCAACACAATAGGTGAAGAATGAAATATGAGAAGGAAGAGATTTTTACTTTAAAAACAGGTTGAGGGGGACCTGGGTGGCTCAGTCGGTTGAGCGCCCGACTTCGGCTCAGGTCATGATCTCGCGGTCTGTGAGTTTAAGCCCCGCATCAGGCTCGTGCTGACAGCTCAGAGCCTGGAGCCTGTTTCAGATTCTGTGTCTCCCTCTCTCTCTGACCCTCCCCCGTTCATGCTGTCTCTCCCTGTCTCAAAAATAAATAAACGTTAAAAAAATTAAAAAAAAACAAACAAACAGGTTGAGCATCTCTTCACACATTTGTGTGTGTGTGCATATACACATGCATATATCTAAATGTTTTGTCCTATGTACTAAGTGTTCATACCATTGCCTGTTTTACATCTGCCAGTGCTTACCTCAGTGATATAAATGGGCTTTTTGAACCTTACAAAATTTATCAGTTCTTTGTCATCATGTGTGTTAACAACACTGTTCCCACCCTGTAATATATCTTTTGATTTTGTTTATGATGTTCATTTGCAATACAGATTCTTTAAATTTTTATGTAATTATGAAAGGCTACTACTATATCACTAAATATCAGTAGGAAGACAGAAAACCAACATAAAAAAATACATATGCCTTCATGATCCAAAACTTTGGGATAAAACATGTGGTAGATTTTAAAACAGGACCTCCAATTCTTGGGTCTTCCTTTACTGAAAAGTCCCATCCCCTTGAATCTGGGCAGGACAGTGACTGCTTTGACCAACAGAGAATGGTGAAAATATCAACATGTGACTTCGGAGGCTAGGTCATGAAAGGCCACACAGCTTGTGTCTGGTTCACTGTGACACTTTTGGAGTGAGCAGCGACACAGGAAGTCTGACCGCCCTGAGGCCACCATCATCATGCGTGAGGCAATCCAAGCCTCTCAGAGAGGCCTGATGTAGGTGCTCTGGTTAACAATCCCAGATGAGCTCAGTCTTCGAGTTATTCCAGTCCAGGAACCAGCCATGTTAGTAAAGAAACTTCTAGATGATCCTAATGCCCTGCCATCAGACTTCCCAGCTGAGGCCCCAGTAATCATGGAGCAAAGACCAACCACCTTTGTTATGTCTTCTTTCAATTTTTGACCCACAGAATCCATAGGCGTAATAAAATGGTTGTTTTTTTTAAATTTTTTTTAATGTTTATTTATTTTTGAGACAGAGACAGAGCATGAACGGGGGAGGGTCAGAGAGAGAGGGAAACACAGAATCTGAAACATGCTCCAGGCTCTGAGCAGTCAGCACAGGGCACGACACGGGGCTCAAACTCACGGACTGCGAGATCGTGACCTGAGCCGAAGTCGGACGCTTAACCGACTGAGCCACCCAGGCGCCCCAAAATGGTTGTTTTTTTTAAGCCACTGGGTTTGGGGTGATTTTTCACATAGCAACAGATAACTGAACAGTAAGCATATGTGTGTGTGTGTGAATATATGATATACATACTCCCACACACACGGAGGAAAAAAGATACCAGACTTACTCACCAAATGTTATCTTAAGACTATGGGTGTTTTATTTTTTTTTTCTTTTATGTATTCCTACACTTCTCAAATTATAATGTCTATATATTGCTTAAGGGCATTTACATTTTCAAATGTAAACAGAAGTAGAAGCAATACTATAATGAATCCCCATGAACTTACCATCTAGCCCCAACAATTAGCAAACATTTTGCCATTCTTTACGTATTACTTTTTAAAAAGAAAGAAACCCACAATGAATAATATTTTTATCTTTGCCTGAAATAGAAAGAACTGATGTTCTCCCTAAAGAACTTGATGTTCTCTGATGTCATCTCCTTAGATGACGTTCAGATTGTTAGCTAAAGATTTGAAAAGAAAAAAAAATCCAACAGCAACTAAGCAAGGGCTCTTACTATTTTTCAGACCTTCTATATTATGCAGGCCATGTAAGAGCAGTGTGAGAGATAAGAACACTGACACTTGCCTTGACCTTTCCACCAATGCTGGGTCCCAGTGTCCAGGGGCTCTCTTTTTCCAGGAGGAAAATAGGAGACTCTCTGTTTCTTTTCCACCTTAAATAAACACTTTTCAACCCTAGCAAGCAGATTCTTTTTCTAAAAGGTCTCTATCTTCTGGTGAGCTTGCATTAAATGAGCTTAAGAGACCAAGTGGCAACATCCTTTCAGAAACAGCCACATCATCCAAAGGAATGTCAAATAATGCAGCAACTCTAAGCATTTTCCAGGTGTGGAAGGCAAACGATGCCCTAGGCTGGTACCACCCAAAGAGCAAGAATTGGGATGATCTTTAGGAAAAACTCCAAAGCAACCAATGGCAGTCTGTCTGTTCACTTGTTTGTTCATTCATTTGTCTAAACATTAGTTGGCACCTTCCCTTTGTCAACACTGTCGAGCTGAGAAGAAAGAGACAGGGTCTACCCTCAAGTAGCTCACAGTCTGGCAGGAGAGAGGCATGTAGACACCTACATAATGATATGATGAATATGCTGGTAAAACCACACATGGTGTGGTGCTGGGGAAAGAGGTAGCACCTGAGCTGAACAGGTAGGAGGGACAGGGAAGTGCAGGTACAGAGATGCCTGGGTGGCTCAGCTGGTTAAGCGACCAGCTCTTGATTTTGGCTCAGGTCATGATGTCATCGTTTGTGAGATCAAGCCCCACACTGAGCTCTGTGCTGACAGCACGGAGCCTGCTTGTGATTCTCTCTCCCTGTCTCTGCCACTCCCCTGCCATCTCTCTCTCTCAAAATAAATAAGTAAACTTAAGAAAAAAAGTGCAGGTACAGTGAGAAGCACATTCAGGGAAGGACTTGCAGCTTAGCTGTTATGAAGGAACAGAGTGGTAATAGGAAAGGGCAGAGAAACAGCCAGAGACCAGCTCCCAAAGGAGTTTGTACACCTTGTTAGAAAATTCAGATTCTATCTCAACACTATGAGGAAACAGCTAAATTCTTCAGATTCATGTGTTAGACTTTAGAAGCAGACGGTGGTGGGGGTGGAGAAGGCAGCAGAAAAACAACTGGCAGGAGTTTGGTTTGTGTCTTCCTCCATTTCACCATGGATGGCCAAAAAGAGCCATGGGCAGCACCACTTACTACTGCAATGCCCATGCAGACATTATCAGTTGAACACAAATTCCCCCAAGCCTAAAGGTGGCCTTGAAATCCTTGGTTCAGCACTCTCAACAGCTGCTCCCATCATTACAGCTAATTTGCCACCCTGGTGCTAAATTACAAGGCCTGCGGGAGCAGGAATTTTACTTGGTTTGTATCACAACTGTATTCTCAGTGCTTAGCAGTGTCTGAGGTACAGCAGATGCTAAATGAGTCTTTCTTAAATGGAACTGATTAGAGGGTGCCTGGCTGGCTCAGTTAGAAGAGCATGCAACTCTTCATCTCGGGGTTGTGAGTTTGAGCCCCACGTCAGGTGTAGAGATTACTTAAATAAAACTTTAAAAAAATGGAACTGAATCCTTTCTCAATCTACCTTTACTAATTTGCCAGCCTGACCCTCACATCCTCCCACCTGCTGTGGGTACAGGTCTCACACTGTTTAGCGCTCAGACACAGCACTTACGTTCTGTACCTTTTCCAGTACTTCCTGAAGGTTGGCCACCTAATATAATAAGTGAGTAATGATGTGAATGGAATGGCTGGTTAAGAGCTCATCACTCTCAGCATGTGCGTTTTCCCAGCAGATGAAGGAATGGGGCTTATGGAAACTTTCCAATGTCACTAGAGGGATCTGGGGGAAATACCTTTGAGCTTTTTACAGCAACCCCTCTTCCAAATCAGAACACTAAGACCCCTTAGTATAGGTCTTTTCCAAGAATCTTTCCAAAGCAAATGGATCCAAGAATGTAACCCAGTGGAATTATCTACTATGAAGTACTCCATACCTGCTTGTATCGTCTCTTCTGAGTATACAGTAACCACAATTTGATACACTTGCATAGCAACGTTATTCTGAAATAAAACACATAACACCAAGGTATTGCCTATTGCACTTTCAGGCTTTGGGTCTTAAAAATGCTGTTTGGGGGCACCTGAGTGGCTCAGTTGGTTAAGTGTCTGACTCTTGATTTCAGCTCAGATCACGATCTCACAATTGTGAGATCAAGTCCTGCATCGGGCTCTGTGCTGAGCATGGAGCCTGCTTAAGAATCTTTTTCACCCTCTGCTCTGCCCCTGCTCCCATGCACACTCACTCTCGTAAGTAAATGAAATGAAATGAAATGAAATGAAATGAAATATTAAAATAAAATAAAATAAAATAAAATAAAATAAAATTAAATTAAATTAAAATAAAATAAAATAAAATAAAATAAAATAAAATAAAAATAAAAATGTTGCTTGTTTTTTTAAGACTGGAAAGTCTGGGTGTGGTTACATCTTAGCATTAAAGGCACCCCATGGGTTTCACTCTGGGAGAGAGAGAAATAAGAACCTATTATTCAACATGAAATCTGTCAACCCGATTTTGGGCTGTGGCTTGCCCCCAAATTTTGACAACTTTCTTACAAACCTAAGTAGATCACCAAGCACAGTGTCTCTGGAACTTGAGTAATACATATGAAATCCCCTAACTATCCTGAACTTTCTGGTTTTATGACTAGTCTGGGGCTTGTGTAGGACCACCTGGGTCTGTGACAAGCTCCTTTCACAAAAGTGATACTAAGAGTGAGAACCACATTCAGTTCTGTAAACCAGGATTTAGAGCAATGACAGACCCTGATAACTCCAAATTTAGTTAAATAATGAGATTCTCAACAACTCATTAAAAAAGTGCTCCAAAATGGGACCTACAACTATGCGAATTAAGTTGATTATACTACTGGGGAGGAGGGCACGTTGAACATTTCTGGCAGCAAGAAAGTGAACAGTGGTTCCCTCTGAAGAACCTAATGAATTGGACTTAGGAATTGGAGGGATTCAGAGAGCTTTCAGTTTTCACTTTATACCTGCATTCCTCACAGACATGTAGTGCTTATTTATTTTAATTGAATAATTAACTCCAAAAAACTCAAGACACTCTCTGCATTCTTCAAGACCAAGCCACAAATACTCACTCGCCTAAACCTTCTCTTTAACACTACCAATGCATGAATTCTAAGATGTGAACGTCACTGCAGCCTGAAGGATTGAGGCAGAGAACCAGCAGGTACATACTTTAAACTATGGTGACCAAGAACCAACACAAACATCTTCACTCCACCTCTCATCTGATGAGCTAAAAGGAAAATGCAAGCTCAGGAACTGCTGGTTTATAGCAGGGCCTTTCTGAATCTGCCTAGTCATGCAGGGACAATAAGTGCTCACTTCTGGAGTGCAGCGAGTCAGTCCCCAGAGAGCCCTAGGAGAAGGCCAGAGTTCCTACCTGCAGTGGTCCCAGGCAGCACGCAGTGAGGGGAGCTGCTCCCTCTCTTCCCTCTGCTCAATTCGAGACTGCCAGAGGTTCCAGAACCTGTGCAGCAGCTGAAGTAAAACAGGAAGGAAACAGAGGTTTATTAAGCCAAAAGGTAAAATGATCTCTCTTAATCTATTAGCAAATCCTTACCCCAAAAGACTACAAGTTCCCCCAAAGCAGGAATTACCTTAGCCAGGAGTACCCAACATATAACAGGTTTACAAAATATTTACAGCTAAGCTATACAGAGCTATTGTGGGCCAACATAAAAGGCAAAAAGATGGATTTTCCAGTTTATGGAAATCAGAATGAAGAAGCTGAAGCTATTCCTCATCTGGGCCTCATAGAAGACAATGGCATTTTATCTTTTTTTGTTTGTTTGTTTTATTTTTGAGAGAGAGAGAAGAGGGGCACACAGGCAGAGAGAGAGATAGGGAGAGGGAGACACAGAATCCGAAGCAGGCTCCAGGCTCTGAGCTGTCAGCACAGAGCCTGATGCGGGGCTCAAACTCATGAACCATGGGATCATGACCTGAGCTGAAGTCGGATGCTTAACTGAGCCACCCAGGTGCCCCAACAATGCCATTTTAAAAGTTAAAACTGATCTTATCAGATATTACTGCCTATGAAATAGGCTTGCCAAAAAAAAAAAGAAAAAAAGTTTAACTTCAGTCTAATCAAGCCCTTAAATCTAACCGTTAGTTTACACGAACAATATTTTAAAAAAAGATGAAATGGCATCACAAGGAAACCGATAAATCGAGAGTATGGAATATTGTACAAAATAGTTGGCCCTCCTTTTCCAAAAATCAGTGTGATTGAAAAAAAAAAGTACACCTTATGCTAAGTGAACTAAGTCAGTCACAAAAGGGTATGTACTGGGGGCACCTGAGTGGCTTAGCTAAGCATCTGACTTTGGCTCATGTCATAATCTCAGCTGTGCTGACAGCTCAGAGCCTGGAGCCTGCTTCAGATTCTGTGTCTCCCTCTCTCTCTGCCCCTCCCCTGCTCATGCTCAGTCTCCGATTCTCAAAAATAAACGCTAAAACAAACAAAGGGCATGTACTGTAAATATGAGGTTCCTACAGTAGTCAAATTCATAGAGACAGAAAGGAGAAAGGTGGTTGTCAGGTGCTGGGGGTGGAGGGGTGAGAAGAGTGGGAAGTTAGTGTTTGATGGAGACAGAATTTTAGTTTTTCAAGATGAAAAAAGTTCTGGAGATGGATGGCAGTGATGGTTGCACAATAATGGGAATGTGCTCAATGTCACTGAACTGTACTCTTGACAGTGGTTAAGATGATAAATTTTGTTATTTTTTTTTACTACAATTACAAAATAAACATGTTAAACAAAAGAAGTAGAAGGAGGAGGGCTGTTATTAAGAGGCTTAAAGATATAACCAAATATAGTGAGTCACCAACCCTTTATTGGATCCTGGTTTGAAAAAAACATCTATAAAGACATTTTGAGGGCAACTGTGAAGATCTGAATATTGGCTGGGCATTGGATCAAATTAGGGAATTACTGTTCATTTTATTAAGGATGACAATGATATTGTGGTTATGAAGGAAAATGTTATTTTTGGGCGATGCATGCCGAAAAGTTTAGGCGTAATGTTTCATGTTGTCTGTAATTTACTTTAAAATGATTCAGCAAAAAAATGTAAATATTAATAATCAGCTAATATTTGAATTTAGATTGTAAGTATATAAATGTTCATTATACTGTTCTTTATATTTTTCTGTATGTTTGAACATTTTCATAATGAAAAACAAAACCAAAAAACCCCATCCTCCTAAACCCAGAAACGCAATCTATAAGTAGAGATAGGATGTTTGTTGCTCTCAGGTAAACCAACCACTGAAGACAACAGATTCCCAGTGCAAACACCACCTGGAATGCAAGACTCAAAGTGTATTCCCTAGATCAGGAGCCTGACCTCTGAGTCTGCTATCAAGTTTCTGAGCAAACAGATACAAAATGAGATTAGGGAAAACCAAGAGTTAGCCAGTATGGCTAACTAGAGAAAATGGACACTAAGGTTTTGGAGTCTAAAAAGTCTGGACAAAACTCTACAATGGCCATCAGAGGTCCCTTCATACAGATGACCCTCACCATTATGTCATGCTGCTGGTGAGCGAGGTTCCTTTTTATTTGCTGGAGACGGGCGTGGGTCACATTGTCTTTTAGGGCTCGAAAACAGAAGTGCTGTGAATAGAAGGAAGGACACAACTAGTTACAAATCAGCAGCATCTGTAAAAGTAAGAGCAGCTAAGCCAGAGGCTCAGTCGTGGATATTCACAGCTGTTCCCATGTCCCTGGGATCCTTTCTGCTTTGAGATTCAGTTGGGAGTCTGATACAAGCCAGCCCACACAGTAGGCACTTAATAAATAGCTGTCTAACTGATCCTCCGCTGTCCACTGTTACTGCACAAGAACAAACACACCCTCACCTCTGACCAGGAGAGATACCATGGCCCAGAGGGAACACTACAGACAAAGGTTAAAAACATCAACTTTGCCTCTCAGAAAAAGAGACAGACTTTTAGCTTATGGTGTGTTTTTTTCAAGCCATGTGTGTGTGGAGGGGGTGTCAACATGCACACTTATACAATTAGAAAGTAGTTTTGTAGAATAGAATAAAAGGAGGAGAGGGAAGCCTTGGTGAGTTAGGGGGGCTGGGGTAGGGGTAGGGGCAAGATGCGAGACTGGCTCCAGCTCCAGCAATACTGCCTCACATGTCACCTAAGCAAAGCCTATTCTCCAATGCCCTGGGCTCCAGTTTTCTGAGACAGAAGTGAAGCGTTTAGGGGTTTTCATATTGTGGTCTGTGGAACCCCAGAGGCTCCTGAAAGTGTCTGAAGATCTCCTTATGTGGTGAGGGTTGGGAAGAGCAGCAGAAGAGGGACTACTCCCCAGACTCTGCTTCATCCGCAGAATTTCTACGTTGATTGATTTCACAGACTAGGTTCCCACAATTAAAAAGAGGGCCTGCTCTTGGGGTCGTGAGTTCAAGTCACATATTGGGTGTAGTAGAGAGTACTTAAAAACAAAAGAAGAAAAAGAGGGCCCACCATGTAAAAAAGTGCAGTACTAGATCACCTCCAAGTTTCCCTTACAACTCCAGACCCTCTGACCCCACACCATTACCATTTCTTATCCAAAATGAAAACAGGGACACATACAATGGAACAGAGCTTCTTGAGTGAAGCTAATCCCACAACCAGATATACTTGAAGAGCATTATGTGGGCCTGGGTTCCCCAAAAGTGGATGGTTAAGCAGGGTTGGTAACTATGGTTTTGAAGCAACTCCTATGTGTAGATAGGCTTTCTATTACAAAATGTGCTTTCTTCTTATCACATACTATATAATTAGTTTATAGTTTTTATAATTAGTTTATAGAGTTTTTTAAACATGGTAATGTCACATCTTGGACCTTGGTCAGTTGTGCTGTTAAAGATTAAACACTAAAACTTTGGCAGTTCCTGAAGAAGAAAAAAAAAAAAAAGGCCTTGAGAGGCTTCCGTGTTCTCACCAGCAAGCTGTGTCTGCTGTGATCTTCTGCCGCCTTCCACTGGGCCGCTTCTTCAGTGCACAGCAGCACATCCGCCAGGGAGTTAAGGCCTTTCATCTCAAAAGTGTTCCCACCCCAGCACACTGCAACCCAGTGACCCATCGGGAGGGTCCTGGGTTGAGGGAAAATAGGCATGCCAGGTGGCCTACGTCCACCTCTGCCTCCTCCTGATGATCCCAGGAAGAGGAGGAGGCAAAGGGAAACTGTGTGAGTTGCTTATCAAACAGTTGGCCTTGCCTTTCTCCCTTCTGATGCCCATTTGATGACAGGCAAGAACAGTTGAGATAAATTGCCACGAATTGCAGTAAACATTTGCAAGTAACCTTATCCAAAGCTCTCCTGTCTTCCTGCATCCTTTGTTTTGGCACCAAAACCCCAGTCAGATGTTTCAGCTAAAAACCTTGGAGTTATTTTCAAACCTTGTCCTCCCACTCTCTCCATCTACTGGGCTGCCAAGTCCATCTGGTCTCCTCTGAAATCTCTCCTGCTTTTCTGTTCCCACTCCTGATGCCCTGCAGTGCATCTGACTTGCTCCTCACACAGACTGGCGAGAGTCTCATGTAACTGCTCTCCTCGTGCCAGCTTTGCCCTGTAATCCAGACCTCTCAAGTACAAACCTGCTCCATCACTTCTCTTCTTAAACACCTCCAGAGGATCCCCAGCGCCATCAGGAGAAAGCCCAAATTCCTGACCACTGCATCCAGGGCTCTACAAGCTGTTCCCTAGCCTGCATCTACCTGTACTGCCCAACAGCCATCCACACCCCCACAGCTCTGTAACAGATCCCTGTCACTGCCCTTGGATCTTTTCTTCATCTATGTGTAAACACCATTCCTTCCACCTGAAACACTCTTCCCGACTTTGCTAGGCGATCCTTGAGGACAAAGTCAGCTCAAGCCCCACCTCCTTGACTGAATCTGCACATCTGGGCACATACTGTAATGAGGGCAGTGATTATGGACATGTGCACAGGAGTCAAATCACCGGAGTCAAATGCCTGGGTTAAAAGCTCCTGGCTCTGCCCAATGATATGCTGTGACTTTGACAATAATTGAGCCCCCTTGAATCTCGGTTTCCTTATCTATAAAATGGAAATACTGACATCTACTCCACAGGGTTGCTATGAGGGTTAAACAGATAATGCATAGTCTGTACATGGTAAAGCACAATAAATGGAAACTATGATCATAATGTTAGGGCTGCCAAGAAACACACAGCCATGGCTATTTCCACCACCTAGTGGGTAAAGAAAAGCAATGAAATGGCAACATAAAATTCAGGATAGTGGGATTACCACTGAGGGGGAGGAAAGGGAATGCAATCAAGGATGAACAGTGTTAGCAAATCGGCAGGGTTCTAATTTTTTTTTAATTTTTTCATGTTTTTTTATTATTTATTTTTGAGAGAGAGAGAAAGAGAGAGAGACAGACCACGAGTGGGGGAAGGGCAGAGAGAGACGGAGACACAGAATCCAAAGCAGGCTCCAGGCTGTCAGCACAGAGTCTGATGTGGGGCTCGAACTCACGAACCGTGAGATCATGACCTGAGCCGAAGTTGGACAATTAACTGACCGAGCCACCCAGGCGCCCCAGCAAGGTTCTAATTTTTGAGTTGGGTAGTGGGTACATAAGTATTTTAATACCATTCATTAAACTGTTAATGTGTACTACACATACTCTTTTGTAAGCACATGTCCAGTGAAAAATTTTTTAAAAAGAAAACAGAGATCAGGACCACCTTATATTGTCAGTAATTGTTTTCCAAATATCTCCTGCCCTTTGTCTCAAAGGCTGCTGAGCTCATGATGCCCTGGCTGTGGTGATGGATAGGGCTGGGTGACTGAAAAGGATACAGTGTTTCCAATGAGTAAAGGCCCGCCGCATTGCCATCTTCCTGGCCAGCCCTTCCACGCGTGCGTGCACAGCATACAAACTCTCCTTCCGTTCCCAGGCCCACTGCCAATCACAGAAGTGTGTCTGGAGCACAGTGACCCGGTGGAATCGCTCAGCCATGTCTGCAACAAAGAAAGTAACTACGTGCTGCCCCCTGCAAGGTTGAGAGATGAGCTGGAAGCATCTTTAAGATAAGCTGCACCCTACTACTGGCAGACAGCAGGGATTCGAGGATGTTCTTACAAAGAATTCTAAAATAAAAGTTTTTTTAGGCAGGGGAGGGTAATTTGGAAGCCCTTAGCTACACTTCTTCTCTCCAAGGAAAGAGAAAAGGTCTGTAATTTTAGGGAGGAGGATGTTACAAAATCAGTTCTATTAAAGAGTTGAGGCTTCCACTTAACTACTGATGACCAGGAATGGTGGCGGCTGCTTTCAAAGAAGACTCTTTCACATTTGCCTCTTTACTGATGTCTCCTGGGTGGGACTTCAGGGATTGACTCAATGACACAACTTGGTCACCATGCTGGCAAAGGTGTTTTTCGAGCTTTTAGCCAGACTGATCCTGGCTGCCAGTCACCTGCTTTTAATACTAATTAGCTAATGGCCTGATGAACTGAAGTCCAGGAAGTGGAAGGGAATTGGTCCTGGAATTCAAATGTTGTAAAGAAAGGCACATTAGTCAGTGCCTAAATAACAGTTTATCATGCTAAATAGCTTCATGCCTTCACCTTCCAGGCTTGGGCAACCAGACAGTGGGTCTCCTTCATTATCCTCAGACAGACACATTCAAACTCTCCCAAAAGGCAGTTGCTGGCCTGGCAGCCCAGGAGGGAGGCCTGGGTGAAAGCCAGCCCTGTCTAGCATGCTGCTTGACTCACTTCTGTGTGGGCTCCAGAAACCAAAGTACAGAAAGTACCAACGATCATGGTCAGTGTGTTATTACTTCTGAACTCTAATTGGGAAACTAAACCATGAGAATAGTGGTTAAAAAAACCCTCAATATCCTAAATCACATGGGTTGCATAATTGGGGAGAAGTAGAAACAATCCAAATATCTATAGATACAAGAGTGGCTAAATAGATTAAGGTAAGCCATCCTACAAAATGCAGACAATCATTAAAAAAATAACATTTATGAAGAATATTGAAAGACATAGGAAAATGTTTAGTTGTGTAGAAAAAGATACAAAGTTGTATGTATCCTATTAATCATAAATAATCACAGTATTTATGTAATAATTAAACCCTGTTGAAAAAAAAATATTTTTAGTGGAAAAGGCCAGAAGGAAATAACTTAAATGTGAATTGAAGATGATGTATGTTCCTCCTCAATCTCTTTTTTCCAAAATTTGTGGCATAATGTGGTTATCTCTATTTTTTTTTTCCTTTGGTTATATCTCTCCTAATAAAGAGCAGCACCACTGGCAGAAGACTGTAAACTGTGACATGATCCTCTGTCTCTGGAGCCTGGGACTTCCTGCTCACCCTTCCGCTGTCTCTTCACTCTGCGGACCTGCAGGTATCCAAGCCAGGCCTTCAGGGATTTCCACTTTTGCCAATGCTGATGGTGTTTCACTGCGGAGACCATCTTCTGTCTCTCCTTCTGGACATACAGGAGCTGTTCCCGCCACTGTGACCAAGCCTGAAAACCAGAGAAAAGGCAACAATCAAAGGAGAGGCAGGCAAACAGAGGTGAAGTACTGGTGAGGGAAAAGAGAAACTGAGATACAAAGCTAAAACTAGAAACAAGGAAGTAGCAACTCCCAAGCAGGATCATGAGCTATAGAAATTTGCAGTGAAAGGCTCTTTAAGAAGGACATTCTACTTCCAGAAAGTAATTTATTTTCTGGATTAAGAACAAGGAGGGGTGCCCGGGTGGCTCAGTGGGTTAAGGGTCCAACTATGGCTCAGGTCATGATCTCACAGTTGTGGGTTCGAGCCCCATGTCAGTCTCTGTGCTGACAGCTCAGAATCAGAACCTGAAGCCTGGTTCAGATTCTGTGTCTCCCTCTCTCTCTGCCCCTCCCCCACTCATGCTCTGTCTCTGTCTCTCTCTCAAAAATAAATAAACATTAAAAAAAAATTTTTTAAAAGAACAACAAAGAAAAAGAGGAATAGAATAAAATCAACGAACAGACAAGAAGCTGTGACAATCCAAGGGGTGATATATTTAATTTAGATTTGGGATAGACGAGGGTCTGCCTTTCTCTCCCAAGTGGGAGGAAGCCTATCGTCTCAGGCACATTAGTTTCTGGGAAGTGTGACCTGCAGAAGTTGAGGGTCTACAAAAGGATTCCCTCAAGACTATCCATAATTGTGCACCCTTAGCAAAGTCTTCATGTGTGCCTAGCTATATGCATGCCCTAGTTTCTAGTTTGAAGATGACAGTCTCAGATGACAACTTCATACCTTCTTTTCTTTTTTTCTTTTTTTTTAATTTTTTTATTTTTATTTTATTTTTTAAGAGACAGAGAGAGACAGAACATGAGCAGGGGAGGGGCAGAGAGAGAGGGGGACACAGAATCGGAAGCAGGCTCCAGGCTCTGAGCTGTCAGCACAGAGCCCGACGCGGGGCCTGAACCCGTGAACTGCAAGATCATGACCTGAGCCGAAGTCGGACGCTCAACCGACTGAGCCACCCAGGCGCCCCCATACCTTCTTTTCTTAAACCTGTAACACCTATTCTCCTTTCCTTCCTCTCAGCTGAATACCATTTTTCCTATTTCACCAAGAAAATAAAAGCTATCAAAAGAGAATTTTCTCAAGCTTCTCTCACATCTACCTACCCACCTACCCACAGGCTCTGCCTTCTCTCTGGCTACTCTGAATAAAGTACCATACTCCCTTCCATCAGAAGTTCACCCCTGACTATGGATACATCCCATGTCTCTCACCTTCTCAGGTTCATCACTGGCAATTTCTCCCCCTTCTGCATCATTGGTTTTCACCCTCTACTAGGTTTTTAAAATCAGCGTATGAATGTGCTATTATTTCTCCAATCCTAAAACGCAAATCCTTTCAGGGATATGACAACCGAAAACAACAGATGACCTCTGACTGGACCCTGGACCTGACACTAAAATAGCAATAATCTACGGTTTAAATATGAATTGTATTGTAGATATTACCATATTAATATTGAATGTCTTAGATATGATAATGATATTGTGATTATATAGAAGAACATCTTTTTATTTTTTTATTTATTTATTTATTTATTTTTAATTTTTTTCAACATTTATTTATTTTTGGGACAGAGAGAGACAGAGCATGAACGGGGGAGGGGCAGAGAGAGAGGGAGACACAGAATCGGAAACAGGCTCCAGGCTCTGAGCCATCAGCCCAGAGCCCGACGCGGGGCTCGAACTCACGGACTGCGAGATCGTGACCTGGCTGAAGTCGGACGCCCAACCGACTGCGCCACCCAGGCGCCCCTAGAAGAACATCTTTGTAGGAGATAGAAGCTGAAATATTTAGGGTAAACTTTTATGTCTGCAACTTTAAGCGACTCAGAAAATATAAAGAAATATATTGATATACTTAGAGAAAGCAAATGTAGGAAGATGTTAGCAATAGGATAAACCAGTGAAGAGAATATAGTATCTGTCATTTGGTGTTTGTCAAAAATAAAAAGCTGTGGGGAAAAGATTACTGTCACAAAAAACACTACCCGGAAGGAATAAATCAGATTCCTAAGCAAACCACCACTTTGCCATCCAGCTAACACTGGAGTTCTTTTCTTTCCAAACTCCTCAAAAGAAGGGTCTATTTTCTAATTTCTCTTCTCCCAGGAAGGCCTTCATGAATCCTCTCCCCATCAGGCTCTTACCAAACTGCTCTTACCAAGAGCATCAATGATCTCCGCGTTGCTCAATCCAAAGGTCAAATTCCACTCCTCACCTTCCCTGGCCTGCCAGAAGCATCTGACATGGCCAATCAGGCCTGCAGATTCTCCAGGCTACCTTCGCCTTTATTCCTCCCAGGCTCAGTCCTGGGACTAATCGCCCTCCCCCCACGACCCCCCAAGCTATACTCACTCCCTTTGTCCTTTGATGCAGTTTCATGACTAAATACCAACTGCATGCCAAGAACTCCCAAATTTACATCTCAGGTCTGGACCTGCCCTCCATACTCCACATATATTCAACTGCTTCCTTCACATTTCCTTGAGGATGTTCAAAAGGCCTATAATATAGGCTGAAGACACAAAGCTCAGAATGGAGCTAACTCCCCTCCATCTTCCCCATTTTACTAAATGGCAACTCCACTGTTCCAGTTACTTAGGCCAGAAACCTAGGAGTCACCTTGGACTCTTTCTCTGAAGCTTTACGTCTTAACCATCTGTTAGCGAGTCTTGTCAGCATTACCTTCAAGGTATACCCAGAATCCAACACCATCTTGCTATCCTCCTTGTCTAGAATCCCACCTGGGATTTTGTAATAGCTTCTTAACTGCTCTCCCTGCTTTCATTCTTGATCTTTTATGGTCTATTCTTAACACAACAGCTGAAACCAGGGATGCAAGCCTCCCTGGAACCCACAATTTAGACATATGGCTTCTAGCTGCCTCTGACCAGAGTCACGTAGCCCCTACTTATTATTTAAAAAAACCTGTAAAGATGCCTCAGGGAGTAACATAAACTTGCCTCTCAACAACTCTGTGGGATGCTGTTCTGCCTGAGATAACAAAAACAATGTGCTGTGTTTGCCAGAAAAAAAATAATAATTTGCAGCTTAGTGATAGTCACAGGATGTAGAACTTTTGCCTTTGTACTCCAGAGATGACATAGCTAATGCAATCCCTAAGAATGTTTTGCAGTTCCAGGCCCATAATGCAGAACGACCGCGTCCCTGAAGCAGAACGACCATCTCACTACAATCACACTGAAACCAGACTGGGAGATGCCAAAAGGGACAAGATGATCAAGGAAGGAAATGTGATAGCTGACCTAACTCTAATCAAGTGTGATCCAAGACCCTGAGACCCTTACCCTGAATTTTCACCCTTTAAAAACCCCTGCTTGTAAAGCCATTAGAGAGTTTGGGACTTTTGTTTCATTTATTTATTTTTAATGTTTATTTTTGAGAGAGAGCGAGCAAGTGAGCACAGGCAGGGGAGGGTCAGAGAGAGGGGGGACAGAGGATCCAAAGTGGGCTCTGCACGGACGGCAGAGAGCCCAGAGAGCTGAAGTCGGATGCTTAACCAACTGAGCCACTCAGGTGCCCAAAACAGTTTGGGACTTTTGAACATTACCTTCTCGTTCTCCTGGGTGGTGCCACACTAATAAGTAGCCTATCTTTCTTCACAGCAAAAGTTTGGTATCAGTTTTTATTGGCTTGCTGTGCATTGGATGGATGAACACTTGCGTGGTTTGGTTACATAGCCAGAGCGATCCTTTTTGGTTTATTTTGGTTATGTCACTTAAATCTCTCCTTTTTATGGGACAGTTTTCTTTCCTGCCTCTTTTCCTCTTTCATGCAACCAATTTTTCAGAGACACTAAACATGTCCCACATTTTAGATTTGGCTGATTGTCTCAGCAAGGGTCTTTGACTTTTCTCCTTGATCCCTATATTTCCTGGGAACTGATAGTTAGATTCATGTTAGACTTGGTTGGAGTCATGTTCAAATTTTTAGGCAAGAACATTTCTCAAGTGGTGCTGGGGCCTCCCACTACCTCGCATCATGAGGCACGTCATGGCTGGCTGCCCCAGTTTTAGCCATGTCAAGACTGTCAGTGGCTTCGGATGAAGTTAGCCTGATCCCTCCATTACTTTTCCTCATGGTCTTCTCAGTCAGTGGTTGCTGCTTAGATCCATTTTCTCATTAGGGGTGGCAAAACTGATTTTCTGATTCTAGTAATCCTTCTGCATCTACTAACTGGAATTTTGTAAAGAGGCCTACCCTCTGGTTTTGCAAAGATATAGTTTATACAGGAAAGGCAGGGAAAATGCTTGATTTTTTGTTTTCATTAATTTAATTTTATTTTTTTTTTTGAGAGAGAGAGAATGAATATATCCCAAGCAGGCTCCATGCCCAGTGCTCGGCCTAACATGGGACTCACTCATGATCTGAGTTGAAATCAAGACTCGGATGCTTAACCAACTGAGACACCTAGGCTTTCATTAATTTTCTAATTGAGTAAATGCTCTAACAACCCAAATATGTGACCAGTGAGTTCCTCCTCCCCCATTATACATGCATGGATTTTTATATATTTGATGTGTTTTCATTCACTGCAGTCATTACTTTCTGAGGTCCCAATTGTTCTATCGTAAGTCTATGAGTCTTTTGGCTGAGTTCTGACACAATTCCATTAGCCTTTGCTAATTTCCTCACTTTCCAGCAGAATATATCCTGGGCTTATGATGTCCATATCCTGCTCTAGACCTGGAATCAGCCATTTCTCCAAAAAGCCTCAGTTCCTTTCAGCCAGGACATAACAGAGACCATAACTTGGGCACTGGGAATGCTAAATGCCGTACATTCTCGCTACTCATTGCTTCTAATTTTTCAGTAAATAGAATTAGAAATACATTTTTTAAGGTTAAAAAACATCTTAAGTCCATATTGATATTTACATTTCCAATCTCAGATGACAGGGCTTTTTATTTAATTTCTTTTATATTTGTAATCTTTTCTTTTAAAGTGAAAATCATGATTCCCAATGCCACTGCCATAGTCATTTGCTCTATTTCACAATGTAGCTATAATAGTTTCTAAACCTGCCATGAACAATAAGACTACTGAATGCGGGTTTTGGATTTCCTAGAAGTTCTTTGTGTCCTTAGAATGCATCCCACTAGGGATGAACAGTCAAAATATTCTATTTTAAAGTTATTTGAAGTAATTATTTTCTCTGTATAGTCATGGCTACAAATTTAAGTTTGTTTTAGTGTGCCTCAAAATTCTAGGGATTGTTTTTTTTTTCCTTTTTGATTCACTTGGGTGGTTTTTTTTAATTATATAAAATATCTACACGGTTCAAAGTTAAAATTGTATAAAAAAGTGAAATCACAGAAATATTTTGTTTCCACGTTATTCCCTGAGACCCCCTACGGGTAACCACTTTTTGTTAGTTTTGGGCTTATTTTTCCCTTAGTTCTTCTCAAAAATATAAACACACGTGTGTACACATACACACACATACACACACACACCTCTCTTTCTTCCCAAAAGGCAGCACATGATGAACCAAAGGGATCCCATTAAGAAGTAAGTGTGATCATATCACCCTCGCTCAAAGCCAGCAGCTTCTTACCTCCACTGGAATAAGAACCAAAGCCTTCATGGGCGTAGCCTGCAAGACCTAACCTACAGTCTCTGCCTCCTTATGTACTTCATGACCTAATCCTTCCTACTCTCCCTCTCATGCTCATCAACATATCACAAGACGGATCAAGTTCATGGACGGGATGACTCAGTATCATAAACATGACAATTTTCCCCAATCTAATGTAAAAAGTCAGTGCGTTATAGTAAAAATCCTAGTAGGCTTAGAGGTGGAACTTGACAGTTGATCCTAAAATTAGTAAGAAAGAGTAAAAAGAATAGGTAAGGTGATTTTACAAAGATCGAGAATAAAACAGGTCATCCTTTTTCATGTATAAAGACTTAAGAGATAGCTCGTAAAAGTAGAAACAGTAATAAACAGCTAACACTTACTGAGCTTTCCATATTCTAGGTATTGCTCTAAGCCTAGTACATGTATCATCACACTTAATCTTCAACAAACCTATGAGGTAGGCACTATTATTATCTACTTACAGATAAAAAAATCTAAGGTACAGGGACGGTAGGTAACTCATTAAAAGGTACAAAGCAAATAGGTGATTGAGGTAGAAACCTAGGTAGTCTTTCTTACCTGCTTTATTCAATCACAATTAATAGTGTGGTATTGGCTCAGAGAGAGAAATACAGACCAATGGAATGAAGAGCCCAGAACAGACCCATGAATAACTGGGACTTTATAGTGAAAGTAGATTAATAATCATATAAAAAAGATAAAGGACTGGGGCACCTAGGTGGCTTAGTCAGTTAAGCATCTGACTCTTGATTTTGGTTCAGGTCATGATCTCACAATTTGTGAGATCAAGCCCCACGCAGAGCCTGCTTGGGAGTCTCTCTCTCTCCCTCTCTCTCTCTCTGCCCCTCCCTGCCTCAAAATAAATAAGTAAACTTAAAAAAAAAAAAAAAGATAAAGGATGGATGAATCAGCAAATAGTGCTGCAGCAATTAATTATCCATATGGAAAATGACAAATTAAGACCCTTTTCACACAATTTATAAAATTAAACCCAAAATATATTAAAGACCAACCCATAAGATACAAGAATAAATTAGGCTAGGGTGAAATTAATAATATCTGTATGGAAAAAAAGGCATCATAGGCAAAGCAAAAAAAAAATTTTTAAAAAGCTGGAAAAAAGTACGTGTAAAGTATATAACACTCAAAAGATTAGCTTTTGATTAGAGACTGTTAAAAACTGAGAACAAACTGAGGGTTGATGGGGGGTGGGAGGGAGGGCAGGGTGGGTGATGGGTATTGAGGAGGGCACCTTTTGGGATGAGCACTGGGTGTTGTATGGAAACCAATTTGACAGTAAATTTCATATATTAAAAAATAAAAAAAAAAAAAAAAAAAAAGATTAGCTTTTGGTTTTTATTGTTTTAAATTTATTTATTTATTCCTGAGGGGGGAGGGAGAAAGAAGATGAGAGGGAGGGAGGGAGGGAGGGAGACAGAGAGAGAGAGAGAGAGAGAGAATATGAATGAATGAACCCCAAGCAGACTCCACACTGTCAGCACAGAGCCTGACGCGGGGCTCAAACTCACAAATCGTGAGATCATGACCTGAGCCGAAATCAAGAGTCAGACATTTAACCAACTGAGCCACCCAGGCACCCCTAACAGTCAAAAGATTAGTAAGCAGAATCTAAAACAATGTCCACAAATCAGTATTTTAAAAAAAAGGGGGGTGGTGCCTGGGTGGCTTAGTTGGTTAAGCATCAGACTTCGGCTTAGGTCATGATCTCACAGCTCATGAGTTTGAGCCCCGCGTTGAGCAGCCTGGAGCCTGCTTAGGATTCTGTGTCTCCCTCTCTCTCTGTCCCTCCTCTGCTCATGCTCTATCTATCTCCTTCTCTCTCTCTTAAAAATAAACATTAAAAAATTAAAAAAAAAAAAAGGTCAAATAACCCAACATAATAAAGAGTGAGGAATGTAAACAAGCTCAAAAGCAGAAACCCAAATGCAAACAAGCATCTGAAAAGATGCTGGGCCTCACCAGGAATCAGTGAAACACAAATTAAAGCAACAGTGAATTACTGTTCCATACCTATCAAATTGGTGAAGATGACCAAGTCTGGCAATGCACAGTGCTAAGGAGGCAGAAAGAAATGAGAACTGAAACGTTAGCACTTAAATTGGCACAACACTGGGCAATCCTTAATAAGGACAGAGAGATGAATACCCAATGAACCAACAAGGTCATTTCCAGGAACCAGAATACAGAATCTCTCAGACTCTTGCACAAGAATATATGTTTAAAAATGCTCTCTGCAGGGGCGCCTGGGTGGCGCAGTCGGTTAAGCGTCCGACTTCAGCCAGGTCACGATCTCGCGGTCCGTGAGTTCGAGCCCCGCGTCAGGCTCTGGGCTGATGACTCGGAGCCTGGAGCCTGTTTCCGGTTCTGTGTCTCCCTCTCTCTCTGCCCCTCCCCCGTTCATGCTCTGTCTCTCTCTGTCCCAAAAATAAATTTAAAAAAAAAAAAAAAAAATGCTCTCTGCAGAACCATTTGTAATTGAAAATATGTAGAAGTAATCAATAGTCCATCATTAGCATAAATACTGACTACTATTGAAGCAGATAAAGTGCACCTTATTCATACAATGGCATAGTGTACGGTTAATAGATCTCTACATACCTACAAGGATACACCTCAAAAATATACTGTTGCATAAAAAAGGCAAGCTGCATAGTAATGCCCAGTATGACACCATTCATCAATTTCCTAACTACACAAAACCAGAACATTTCTTCTTTGTGGTATGTATGCACACATTTCTACAAGTGAAAAAGAACACAAGGGAATGATAACCTTGTATCAGTGCAGGGGACATCTCTGAGGATGGATGGTGGCAGAATGGAGGAAGAGCAGGGCTTGAGCAGTGTTTGAACAAGTATGGAAAATGCGAACACCTTCTAAATCTGGGTAGTGGTTACTTGGGTATCTGCTCATGTTTTTATAAAGGTTTTATATTCAGTGTTTCTATGTTTGAGGTACACAAATTGATAAAAAATTTTTTTTTAATTTCACATATCTCATGATGTCTATGCTGCCTAGTTCAGAGATGTCATGAGGCTTAAAAGAAATGACTTAAGTATAAATTCTTGGTAAACCATATGGTACTTACTAGACATAATGCACTATTACTCATAATCTGCATAATAAAATCTGGTCTTAGAGTTTCACACAGCTTTTGGTCCGTATCAATATCTTTTTTTTTAAGTTCATTTATTTATTTAGAAAGAGAGAATCCCAAGCAGGCTGTACAGTATCAGTGCAGAGCCTGTTAAACTGTGGAATCATGACCCAAACTGAAATCAAGAGTTAGATGCTCAACTGACTGAGCTACCCAGACACCCTGTGCCCCGTATATACTAATATGATCTTGATGATTCATAATTTTCACTGAATTTGACTCTGAATGACCTTGGGTTGTTTTAAATTTTTTTTTTAACGTTTTATTTATTTTTGAGACAGAGAGAGACAGAGCATGAACGGGGGAGGGGCAGAGAGAGAGGGAGACACAGAATCGGAAGCAGGCTCCAGGCTCTGGGCCATCAGCCCAGAGCCTGACACGGGGCTCGAACTCACGGACCGCAAGATTGCGACCTGAGCTGAAGTCAGACGCTCAACCGACTGAGCCACCCAGGTGCCCCAACCTTGGGTTGTTTTATACGTTAAATCCAACCACTAACCATGAAAACCTGCTCTCACTAAAACTATTCAGTCAAATCTGTCGTTGCAAGCTTTGAAGACAACAATCAAAAGGGAATTCTGAAGTGTTCTGAGCAATAGCACCAGCAGAATGGGTTTATAGGCTCTCGGAGTGGCTCTTTGGGAGAAAGGTGAGAGGAGGAGAGACAGAGAGTGAGGGACACAGAGGCTCTGTGCTGTCAGCACAGAGCCCGACATGGGGTTCAAACTCACGATCCAAGAGATCATGACCTGGGCCGAAGTTGGACACTTAACCAACTGAGCCAACCAGGTGCCCTGAGCAAATTTTTTCTTCCAAGTCAATTAATAACTATTTTAGACTTGCATGGCACACAGTCTCTGTGGGAACTACTCAACTCTGCCCTTGTAGCCTGAAAGCAACCTTGGACAATGCAGGTGTAACTGCATCCCAATAAAACTTTATTTACAACAGACTGTAGGCCAAATATGACATGTGGGCCACTCTGTGGACCCCTGACCTAGATGATTGTATATGCTATTTGCATGTGATTTCCATATACTGCACACCTTTGCACTGACGATGCAACATGTTGTCAGATTAAAAAGAGATTTACTCCTATATATAGTAAAGGTCACTTCTTTTTATTCCCTATTCCCTGTTCTATTCTCTATAACTGACATGGCGGCCCTAGAAGTACTCAGCAGACCAAAGAACTGAGAGAAACTCGGAGTCTATCAAAGGTCATAAGAAAGCTTCACCACAGCATAGTCTTAGTACAGACGTTAGGCCTTTATTACTGGCCAAAAGCTAGTGGCATCCTCAAAAGAAACCTCAATATAAGCAAAATTGTATTTAGAAGTCAGGTTTTCTTTACAGTCTCAGTTTCTTTTCTGCCCTCATTATTTTCTAACTTGCTATAGGAAAACAGCAATAAAGAAATAAAGAATATACTGTTGTTTCTTTAATCATATTTGTAACTAATTCATAAATGCCTTTCCAGCTCCATGATTAGCAAATGCACCATACAAACCATTGGTAATCACATTTAAGCATATTTTTTAAATGTTTTTTATTTTATTTTTGAAAGAGGGAGAGAGTGCATGTGTGCCTGTGCACCTGAGTGGGAGGGTGGGGGTAGAGATGGAAGACAGGATTGAAGCAGCTCCAGGCTCCGTGCTGTCAGCACATAGCCCGGTGTGCAGCTTGAACTCACCAACTACAAGATCATGACCTGAGCCAAAGTCGGATGTTTAACTGACTGAGCCACCCAGATGACCCTAGCATATTCCTAATAGCAGCCTCTATCCATTGAACCTAGCCTTCTATGTTGCTTCTGCCCTCCACCCCCGTCCACCGCCCCTGACCCCCTTAGCTGCAGAGAGGGCCTAGAAGAGAGGCAGCAGCATGATGGCCAGCCTTCTTGGGAATCCAACCCTGCCCTCTGTGGCTGTGGGTTTGACAACATGGACAGAAGACACCTATGCCAAAGTCTGCTGCACTCACCTGCAGCTGGAGGCTCAGGGCCCTGTGCTTCACAGCTGATGCATGGAGGGCATGGCCCACACGGACCCATCCCAGCTGCTGCCTCCAGTGGCTCCACCACACCCTGTCAAAGAACAAAGCAAAGATGGAACCAGTCAAAAAAAAGCCACTCAGAAAAGAGAAGGTCAATGAGGGCTGGGCCTTGGACCCTCGTCTCAAGTCTCTATTCCCTCACTGTGCCATCTCGACTGACATCTGTTGGAGCCACTGCTGGAAAAAAAAACAAACAAACAAACAAACAAAACGAGAAGCAGTCCTAGAACAGCTAAATTAGGGCTGGAAACTGATGGTTCCTAAGGTCAGCTCCAGTCTTAGAAACTCCAGACATGCTCTATTTGGAACCACACACGTTTAAAAATATGAATTATTGCCAACATAAAAAAAAAAAATCAGGAGATTTCACAAAACAAATTACAAAAAACATGGCTTTTAGATCTCCAGTCTTGGCGTCCTTTCTGCTTATTTTCTAATTAGCTGTAGGAAAACAGTAATGAGGAAATGAGAGTTTGCAACCTCTGCTTTTTACAGAGGCACTCACTTTGGTCACTCTAACCTAGCAAAATCTTTATGTCGCCCTAACCTGGGCCATGCTTAGCAGCATCACTCACTTCAAAATCTCAAGCTATCTTACATTACTACTTACCTTTATAAGCACTTAAGGGATTACAAGTTGCCTGAATTCAGTCCCAGCAGCCAGTACAGGACTAGGAACATTTTAAGCCCCGTAAATAAGTAAAATTATGTAAAAACATCCCCCATAGACTCTGATAGAAATGCACACTTATTAAGCATTCAAAAATATTTGCCAAATAAATTTTAAATAACTTAAAGAGGTTATTTAAAATAAAAAAGAATTTTTAGGTGTACTGATGTTCTGGATACCATGCTAAATACTTCGGATGTCATCATATTTATCTCCCATGACAACCCTGAAAGACACTTCAAGGTGTACCTATTTCACAAATGAGGAAAGTGAAATGTGGAGGTGAAAGGACACAACTATACATGTGGGAACATGGATTTGAGCTCAAGTCAGTCTAGCTGCAAACCTTCTGCTCTTATCTATATCAGAGGGTCCACCTCTTTTGAGCTTTTAATATGCTGCCATTCAGGACACCTAAAGGACCAACCAGAGACAACATTCAGTGGGATCAGTCCCACTATAAAAGCAGCTCATTGTTATACATGTCTGGTTTTCAAAGTCAACTAACTCATGTCCCTCCAAGGTGTGGACAATGCTGATGAAATGCTGTATAGGGCAGTTACAAAAATGGGCTTTAGCATCAAAAAGATGGGTAGCTGAGCCCTATTTTACCAATTACAACTTATATGGGCTCGGGCAAATTACTCAACCTTTATAAGACCCTTTGTGTTATCTTTTTTTTTTTTTTTTTTTAAGTTTATGTAGTTACTTTGAGAGAGAATGCAGGTGTGCACACAAGTGGAGAAAGAGAAGAGAGAGGGAGAGAGAGAATCCCAAGTAGGTTCCATGCTGTCAGTGCAGAGCCCGACGTGGAATTCAAACCCACAAACTGTGATATCATGACCTGAGCCAAAATCAAGAGTCGGACACTCAAATGACTGAGCCACCCAGGTGCCCTTGGACTCTGTGTATCTTAATATTTACAAAAACAGTACTTATTTTAGTTTATGGTGATGATGAAATGAGACTTTACATTAAAAAATTAACACACAAACAACAGTGTTTACTCAGACACAGTAAGTACTCAATTACTGTTACTGCTGATTATGTGAAAACCTGATAGTGTAGTTGAACAAGTTGTCAATAAATATTTATTTAAGGATCAACTATGTTTGAAACACTGTTTTAAGGTGGTTTTTTAAACAAAATTAATTTATTTTTGAGAAAAAGAAAGCATGAGTTGAGAGGGGGCAGAGAGAGAGGGAGAAAGAGAGAACCCCAAGCAATCTCCACACCACCAGCGTGGAGCCCAATGCAGGGCCCAAACCCTTGAATTGTGAGATCATGACCTGAGCTGAAGTCAGACACTTAACTGAATGAGCCACCCAGACACCCTGCAGTGGGTTTTTAGAAAAATGTTTTTTTTTATTCTGAGAAAGAGAGCAAGCAAGGGAGGGGCAGAGAGAGAGGGAAAGAGAGAATCCCAAGCAGGCACCATGCTGTTAGTGCAGAGCCCAACAGGGGGCTGGATCTCACAAACGGTGAGATCATAACCTGAGCTGAAAAAATTGAGAGTCAGATGCTTAACCACCTGAGCCACCCAGGCACCCCTAAGGTGGGTATTTATGTGCATAATACAAAACAGAGGTCAAATGATAGCTGCTGATTTGCAGAGCAATTGAACACACTCACCATAAAATACTCCGCTGCCTAAACTCCAGGGCAGTGGTCTGCATCTGAAGTTTGGTTCTCCGAAAAACCACGTAGATCATCCAGGACTTCCAGGCCTGCCGCATCTTTTGCTTTGCATCTAGATGCATCAAAAAGATTTTCAAAAAGGAGTAGGGAAAGATAACAGAGTACTTCTGGGTTATAGAGAAGCTCATGGGCTCTCTGTATTCACCCTCCTTTTGAATATCTAAATTCATCCAGCCTTCAAGTGCCCCCTGGTGGAAAAGTTGTGAAAATCTACAAAATGAATAAAGACAAAAGGACAGGTGAAGAATGGCTATACAAATGATGACATTTACAAACCACTTAAAGGAAAATAAATATACTACACTGTTCAGAAATCTTCTGTTTTAAACGATATTCTTTCTAGATGTATATTCTGTGATATTTACAGATGAAATAATGTGAATAACACAAAAAAGCTGAGAAGTGAGACTGGTATGAGTTGGTAACTGATGAAGCTGAGTGACAGGTACATGGAGGTTCATTATTTCATCTTCCAATTTTGTAGACATTTAAAACTTCCCACAGCATAAAGTTAAAGGAGAAAAAATTATGTTCTAAAACTTGCTGCTTGAAATAATAATTGTAAAGTAGAATAAGCAAGACAAAAGAAAATGATACTATCTGTATCTGCTTGGAAAACAGAATAAAAAGGACCAGTAGTGTTCCTGGAAGAAAGAGAATTTACTAAATACGGGAAGTGTAAAGGTCCATAGGTCTCCCTTTGAAGTAATGCCATTTTCATTATGAAAGCCATCACTAATGAAGTTAATTTCTGTTCTTTTCAGAACACAAAGGAGAAAACAAAATTATGTCAACGGTGTTCAAGACTTTCTCAAAATGTGGTAAGACAAGAGCTTTATTTCTATTTCATAGCAATTAACCAATCAAGTCAAAACACAGAGAATACAACATGTAGCTTCCTTCGGCCCCTCGGGCAATGCTGCTGTGGTTTAGAGTTTGGGTTCCTGAGTAAGACACACCAGGTGTGAATACTGAGCTTATCACTGGGCTGAGTAACATCATACAAGTTCCTCATCTATAAAATGGCGCCTTCTTTAAAGGTATGTTTGCCAAGGGTAAATGAGATCATCTATGAAAAGTGTCTCCAATAAATGCAAGCTGTTATTTTCCTGAGGGTGGTATACAAGAATCTGCATTAATGGTCTCTGCCATGATTCTAGACAATTTAGAGAACCACACTTCCCAAAGGCCTAAAAGTACTTGTTACTTTTTTACTTAACAGTATGAGAGTGAAAAGATACTCCCTGAGGTCTGTGGGCATAGCCTGAGACAACTGTCATAGGTCAGAAACAACTCTTTTTATCTGAAGAATTCAAGTGACTTTTCTTTCTACCCCATAATATAGCTGTATTCATTATAACTTTAAATAATAATATGAGACAGAAGAATGCACATTCCTCAAAGATAGAATATTCACAATACAAAGCATGTTCTGAAACAAAATAAAACAAATCTGAACAAATGTAACAGAACTGAAGTCATACTAAGTTCTCTGATCATAATGGAGTAAATTAGAACATCAATAAAGATATCTTGAATATTTCTTTATATTTTTCATTTTATTTAAATCCAAGTTAGTTAACATATAGTGTAATAATGTTTGCAGGAACAGAATTTGGTGATTCATCACTTACATACATACATGTATTTATTTATATAATTTATTGTCAAACTGGCTTACATACAACAGCCAGTGCTCATCCCAACAAGTGCCCTCCTTAATGTCCATCACCCATTTAGCCCATCCCCCTACCCAACACCCCTCCAGCAACCCTCAGTTTATTCTCTGTATTTAAGAGTCTCTTATTGGGGGGCCTGGGTGGCTCAGTTGGTTAAGTGTCTAACTCATGATCTCACAGTTCATGGGTTCAAGCCCTGCTTTGTCAGTGTTGAGCCTGCTTGGGATTCTCTCTCTCCTCTGCCCCTCCCCCCACCCATTTTCCCTCTCTCTCTCTCTCTCTCCTCTTCCCTCCCTCCCCTTCCCTCTCTCAAAATAAACAAGTAAACCTAAAAAAATGTTTTTTTAAAAAAGAGTCTCTTACGGTTTGCCCCCCTGTTTTTGTCTTATTTTCCCTTCCCTTCCCCTATGTTCATTTGTTTGTTTCTTAAATTCCACATATGAGTGAAATCATATATTTGTCTGACTTATTTCACTCAGCACAATACATTCTAGTTCCATCCACGTTGTTGCAAATGGCAAGATTTCATTCTTTTTGATCACTAATGTTCCACTGTATAAAATATACCACATCGTCTTTATTCATTCATCCATCAGTGTACATTTGGGCTCTTTCCATACTCAGGCTACTATTAATAGTACTGATATAAACATTGGGGTGCATGTACCCCTTCAAATCAGCATTTTCAAATCAGTATCCTTCAGATAAATACCTAGGTAGTGTAATTGCTGAATCACAGGGTAGCTCTATTTTTGATTTTTTGAGGAACCTCCATACTGTTTTCCAAAGTGGCTGCACCAGTTTGCATTCCCACCAACAGTGCCAAAGTGTTCCCCTTTCTCTGCATCCTCGCCAACATTTGTTGTTTCCAGAGTTGTTAATTTTAGCCACTCTGATAGGTATGAGGTATTTATCTCATTGTGGTTTTGATTTGTATTTCCCTGATGATGAGTGATGTTGAGCATCTTTTCATGTGTCTGTTAGCCATCTGGATGTCTTCTTTGGAAAAGTGTTCATGTCTTTTGCCCATTTCTTCCCTGGATTATTTGGTTTTTGGGGTGTTGAGTTTGAGAAGTTCTTTATAGATTGTGAATACTTACCCTTTATCCGATATTTCATTTGCAAATATCTTCTCCCATTCTGTTGGTTGCCTGTTAGTTATGTGGACTGTTTCTTTCACTGTGTAGAAGCTTTTTATCTTCATGAGGTCCCAATAGTTCATTTTTGCTTTTGTTTCCCTTGCCTCTGGAGCTATGTCTAGTAAAAAGTTGCGGTGGACGAGGTCAAAGAGGTTGTTGCCTGTGTTCTCCTCTAGGATTTTCATGGTTTCCTGTGTTTCATTTTGGTCTTTCATCCATTTTGAGTTTATTTTTATGTATGGTGTAAAAAAGTGGTCCAGGTTCATTCTTCTGCATGTCACTCCAGTTTTCCCAACACCATTTGCTAAGGAGACTGTCTTTCTTCCATTGGATATTCTTTCCTGCTTTGTCAAAGATTAGTTTCCCATACATTTGTGGGTCCATTTCTGGGTTCTCTATTCTGTTCTACTGACCTATATGTCTGTTTTTGTGCCAGTACCATACTGTCTTGATGATAACAGCTTTGTAATATAGCATGAAGTCTGGAATTGTGATGCCTCCAGCTTTGGTTTTCTTTTTCATCATTATTTTGGCTATTTGGGGTCTTTTCTGGTTCCATAAAAATTTTAGGATTGTTTGTTCTAGCTCTGTGAAGAATACTGGTGTTATTTTGCTAGGGATTGCATTGAATGTGTAGAGTGTTTTGGGTAGCGTAGGTACTTTAACAATAACTGTTCTTCTAATCCATGAGCATGGAATGTTTTTCCATTTCTTTGTGTCTTCTTCAACTTCTTAAGCTTTCTATAGTTTTTAGCATACAGATCTTTTACCTCTTTGGTTAGGTTCACTCCTAGGTATTTTATGGGTTTTGGTGCAATTGTAAATAGAATCGATTCCTTGATTTCTCTTTCTGCTGCTTCATTATTGGCATATAGAAATGCAACTGATTTCTGTATGTTCATTTTATACTCTGTGACTTTGCTGAACTCGTGTATCAGTTCTAGGAGTTTTCTGGTGGAGTCTTTTGGGTTTTCCACATAGAGTATCATGTCATCTGCAAGAGTGCAAGTTTGACTTCTTCCTTGCCAATTTGGATGCCTTTTATTTCTTTGTGTTGTCTGATTGTTGAGGCTAGGACTTCCAGTACTATGTTGAACAACAGTGGTGAGAGTGGCCATCCCTGTCACGGGTCCTGACCTTAGAAAGAAAGCTCTCAATTTTTACCCATTGAGGATGATATTAGCGGTGAGTCTTTCGTATATGGTCTTTATGATGTTGAGTATGTTCCCTCTACTCCTACTTTCTTAAGGGTTTTTATCAACAAAGGAAGCTATTTTTTGTTAAGTGCTTTTTCTGCATCTATTGAGAGGATCATGTTGTTCTTATCCTTTCTTTTATTAATGTGATGAATCATATTGATTGATTTGTGGACACTGAACCACCCCTGCAGCCCAGGAATAAATCCCACTTGATCGTGGTGAATAATTCTTTTAATATATTGTTGGGTTTGGTTTGCTAGCATATTGCTGAGAATTTTTGCATCCATGTCCATTAGGGAAATTGGTCTGTAATTCTCCTTTTTAGTGAGGTCTGTCTGGTTTTGGAATCAAGGTAAAGTTGACCTCATAGAATAAGTTTGGAAGTTTTATTTCCATTTCTATTTTTTGGAACAGCTTCAAAAGAATAGGTATTAACTGTTCTTTAAATGTCTGGTAGAATTCCCCTGGGAAGCCATCCAGCCCTGGACTCGTTTGTTGAGAGATTTTTGATTACTGATTCAATTTCTTTCTGGTTATGGGTCTGTTCAAATTTTCTATTTCTTCCTGTTTCAGTTTTGGTAGTTTATATGTTTCTAGGAATTTATCCATTTCTTCCAGATTCCCCAATTTGTTGGCATGTAATTGCTCATAATATTCGCTTATTATTGTTTGTATTTCTGTGGTGCTGGTTGTGATCTCTCCTCTTTCATTCGTGATTTTATTTATTTGGGTCCTTTCCTTTTTCTCTTTGATAAATCTGGCTGGCGGTTTATCAATTTTGTTAATTCTATCAAAGAACCAGCTCCTGGTTTTGTGGATCTGTTCTGTTGTTTGTTTGTTTGTTTGTTTGTTTTTTTTACTATATCATTGATTTCTGCTCTAATCTTTATATTTCCTGTTTTCTTCTGGTTTTGGGCTTTATTTGCTGTTCTTTTTCCAGCTCCTTTAGGTATAAGGTTAGGTTGTGTATTTGAGACATTTCTTCCTTCTTTAGGAAGGCCTGGATTGCTATGTATTTCCCTCTTATGACTGCCTTTGCTGCATCCCAAAGGTTTTGGACTGTTGTGTTTTCATTTTCATTGGCTTCCATGTACTTTTTAATTTCCTCTTTAATTTCCTGGTTAGCACGTTCATTCTTTATTTTTTTATTTTTATTTTTTTTGTGTGTGGTTTAAGTATTTTTTTTTTTTCAATATATGAAATTTATTGTCAAATTGGTTTCCATACAACACCCAGTGCTCATCCCAAAAGGTGCCCTCCTCAATACCCATCACCCACCCTCCCCTCCCTCCCACCCCCCATCAACCCTCAGTTTGTTCTCAGTTCTTAAGAGTCTCTTATGCTTTGGCTCTCTCCCACTCTAACCTTTTTTTTTTTCCTTCCCCTCCTCCATGGGTTTCTGTTAAGTTTCTCAGGATCCACATAAGAGTGAAAACATATGGTATCTGTCTTTCTCTGTATGGCTTATTTCACTTAGCATCACACTCTCCAGTTCCATCCACGTTGCTACAAAGGGCCATATTTCGTTCTTTCTCATTGCCATGTAGTACTCCATTGTGTATATAAACCACAATTTCTTTATCCATTCATCAGTTGATGGACATTTAGGCTCTTTCCATACTTTGGCTATTGTTGAGAGTGCTGCTATAAACATTGGGGTACAAGTGCCCCTATGCATCAGTACTCCTGTATGCCTTGGGTAAATTCCTAGCAGTGCTATTGCTGGGTCATAGGGTAGGTCTATTTTTAATTTTCTGAGGAACCTCCACACTGTTTTCCAGAGTGGCTGCACCAATTTGCATTCCCACCAACAGTGCAAGAGGGTTCCCGTTTCTCCACATCCTCTCCAGCATCTATAGTCTCCTGATTTGTTCATTTTGGCCACTCTGACTGGCGTGAGGTGATATCTGAGTGTGGTTTTGATTTGTATTTCCCTGATGAGGAGTGATGTTGAGCATCTTTTCATGTGCCTGTTGGCCATCCGGATGTCTTCTTTAGAGAAGTGTCTATTCATGTTTTCTGCCCATTTCTTCACTGGGTTATTTGTTTTTCGGGTGTGGAGTTTGGTGAGCTCTTTATAGATTTTGGATACTAGCCCTTTGTCCGATATGTCATTTGCAAATATCTTTTCCCATTCCGTTGGTTGCCTTTTAGTTTTGTTGGTTGTTTCCTTTGCTGTGCAGAAGCGTTTTATCTTCATAAGGTCCCAGTAATTCATTTTTGCTTTTAATTCCCTTGCCTTTGGGGATGTGTTGAGTAAGAGATTGCTACGGCTGAGGTCAGAGAGGTCTTTTCCTGCTTTCTCCTCTAGGGTTTTGATGGTTTCCTGTCTCACATTCAGGTCCTTTATCCATTTTGAGTTTATTTTTGTGAATGGTGTCAGAAAGTGGTCTAGTTTCAACCTTCTGCATGTTGCTGTCCAGTTCTCCCAGCACCATTTGTTAAAGAGACTGTCTTTTTTCCATTGGATGTTCTTTCCTGCTTTGTCAAAGATTAGTTGGCCATACGTTTGTGGGTCTAGTTCTGGGGTTTCTATTCTATTCCATTGGTCTATGTGTCTGTTTTTGTGCCAAGCACGTTCATTCTTTAATAAGATATTCTTTAACCTCCAAGTATTTGTGGTCTTTCTATATTTTTTCTTGTGGTTGATTTCAAGTTTCATAGTACTGTGGTCTGAAAATATGCATGGTATATCAATCTTTTTGTACTTCTTGAGGGCTGATTTTGTGACTCAGTATGTGATTTATTCTGGATAATGTTCCATGTGCGCTCGAGAAGAATGGGTATTTGCTGCTTTAGGATGAAATGTTCTGAATATATCTGTTAAGTCCATACAGTCCAATTTATCATTCAAAGCCACTGTTTCTGTGTTGATTTTCTGCTGAGATGATCTGTCCATTGCTGTAAGTGGGGTGTTAAAGTCTCCTACTATTGTATTTTATTAATGAGTTTATATTTATGATTAATTGATTTATATATTTGGGTGATTTCGAGTTGGGGGCATAAGTATTTACGATTGTTAGCTCTTCTTTAATTATGATATTATGTCCTTCAACTCGTTACAGTCTTTGTTTTAAAATCTAGTTTTTCTGATAGACGTACAGCTACTCCAGCTCTCTTCTGATGTCCATTAGCATGATAGATGGTTCTCCATCCCCCTACTTTCAATCTGCACATGTCTTTAGGTATAAAATGAGTCTCCTATAGGCAGCATTTAGATGGGTCTTATTTTTTTTTTAATCCATTCTGATATCCTGTCTTGATTGGAACATTTAACTCATTTACATTTAGAGTGATTATTGAAAGATATGAATTTAGTGCCATTGTGCGGCTTGTAGAGTTGATGTTTCTGGTGATGTCCTCTGGTCCTTTCTAGTCTTTGTTGCTTTTGGTCTGTTTTGTTTTGTTTTGTTTTGGTGTTTTGTTTTGTTTGTTTCTCCACTCAGAGTCCCCCTTAAGATTTCTGGCAGGGCTGGTTTAGTGGTCACAAACTCCTTTAGATTTTGTCTGGGAAACTTTATCCCTCCTTCTATTTTAAATGACAGCCTTGCTGGATAAAGAATTCTTGGCTGCATATTTTTCCCACTGGGCACACTGAATATATCCCACCACTCCTTTCTGGCCTGCCATGTATTTGTGGGCAAACCTGCTGTGCACCTGATCTGTCTTCCCTTGTAGGCTAAGGACTTTTTTCCCCTTGCTGCTTTCATGATTCTTTCCCTGTCTGTGTATGTTGTGAATTTGAGTATGATATGCCTTGGTGATGGTCGGTTTTTGTTGAATCTAATGGCAGTTCTCTGTGCTTCATGGATTTTGATGTCTGTGTCCTTCCTCAGATCAGGAAAGTTTTTCAGCTATAATTTGCTCACATAAGCCTTCTGCCCCTTTTTCTCTCTCTTCATCTTCTGGGACTCCTATGATACACATGTTATTCCTCTTTAATAAGTCACTGAGTTCTGTAAGTCTGGTATTGTGATTGGGGCACCTGGGTGGCTCAGTCTGTCTTCAGTTCAGGTAATGATCTTGCAGTTCATGAGTTCGAGCCCCATGTTGGGCTCTGTGCTAACACCTGCTTTGCATTCTGTGTCTCCTTCTCTCTGCTCTTCCCCCACTCATGCTCTCTCTCTCAAAAATAAATAAATGACAAAAAAAGTCTTGTATTGTGAGCTTTTGCCTTTCTTTCCCTCTTTTTTCCTGCTTTTTTATTTTCCATAATTTTATCTTCTATATCACTGATTCACTGCTCTGCTTCATCCATCCTTACCATCATGGCATCCATCAGAGATTGCATCTCAGTTACAGCATTTTTAATTTCAGCCTGACTAGATTTTATTTATTTTATCTCTGCAGAAAGAGATTCTCTGGTGTCTTCTATGCTTTTTTTTTTTTTTTTCAACCCCAGCTAGTATTCTTATAATCATGGTTTTAAATTCTAGCTCAGATATTTTACTTATATCTGTGTTGGTTAAATTTCTGTCCATCATTTCTTCCTGTTCTTTCTTTTGGGATGAATTCCTCCATCTTGTCATTTTAGAGGAAGAAAAAAATTAATAAAAAATAAAAATTTTTAAATAAAAAACAAAGCAGAAAATCAAATAAAGGAATCTAGATCCTAGATGTGTTTTGGTCTGATTGTTGAAAGAAGCTTGATAAAAAAGAAAAAAAATAGACAAAAAAAAAGTTTAAGTAATAAATTTTTTAACTTTTTTTAATGTTTATTTATTTTTGAGACTGAGAGAGACAGAGCATGAATGGGGGAGGGGCAGAAAGAGAGGGAGGCACAGAATCGGAAGCAGGCTCCAGGCTCTGAGCCATCAGCCCAGAGCCCGACGCGGGGCTCGAACTCACGGACCGTGAGATCATGACCTGAGCTGAAGTTGGACGCTTAACTGACTGAGCCACCCAGGCGCCCCAATAAATTTTTAAATAAATTGGAGTAAAATAAACTAGAATAAAAAACCAAAAAATTAATTTGCTCTTTCTGTATCCAAGAAAGAGAAAGAAAAAAGCAAACAACATAAGCAGAAACAGAAGCAACAAAAACGAACAAGCCAACAGAATGAAATCTGGATGAAATTACATCCAGTTTCCCCTAGAATTGAAACTCTGCACATTATAGTCCCTAGATTAAGAAGGTGGAAGGGATTTGTGCTCCTATTCTGGGGGATGTGCCTGGAGGGCACAACTGGGTGGGGCTTGGTGTGATGGCTCTGTTCTCCACTTGGTGGTGCTGCTTAGCTCACTGGGATTGATCTGTGTGTGTGCTAGAGGTGAAAATGGCTTCACCCAGCTCTCTAGTCTCTGGTGCAGGAATTTTGTGCCCTCACAAACACATGATCAAGCACTTCTCCTTTGTCTCAGGCATCTGTCTTCCCCCCTCCTTTACCCTGTCTGTGTCCAAGCTGTCTGCCAGCCAGGTGGCACCTCCCTTCAGAGTTTTATCTCATATGGGGATGTGTTTCAAAATCCCATACTTCAGAGACCCCATGGCTTGGACCCACGGTGATTCTCTGGGGGAGTGTCTCGTGGAGCAATGGCCAGGTATTGACTTGCCCCAGAAAACGTTTGCATGATTGGATGGTGGCAGAGACTCAGAGTTTATAGTAAATAACAACACACGGCCACCACCAGGTCTTGCTGCATTCTGGTGTTTTTGTTCTAGTATCAGTAAGCTTTGCAGCTCTCTGGGGTCTGCTGGATTTTTGCCCACAGGGAAGGCTATATAGCCTCTACCAAATGCTTTCCAAGTAGGGGAACTACTTTTCTCCATGTGGCACATGGACCCCTCAGATCACACTGCCTCCTCCTGGGATTGGCCCATCTTCCTCACTGGAGCTCTGAAACTTCAAACTCTGTGCTAGACTGTTTATAGAATCCTGGAGATATTGAAACCCTCTCCTTTCCCTTCATCAATGGTTTTGGGGAACAGATTTCTTGTCCAGTCCCCCGTGAGTGTTTTCACCCCTTCTCTCTCTCCAGCTACTTTAGGGTAGAGTGCTTTTTTGTGTGTGATCTTGATACACTGCACTTTCCTCCTTTCTCTTTCTCTGTCCTCTCTCTGTCAAAATGGCTCCCAACCCTCAGCAGCCCCACGGCTTTTCTCTCCCCCAATTCACTTCTCCACACTGCATATCTGCCAAGTTCTCTGGCTCAAATCACGCAGATTGTTGCATTAATCTTCAGATCAATTTCCTAGGTGTTCAAAATGGCTTGATGCTGATCTAGCTGCATTTCAGGGATGAGACAAGCTCAGGGTCCCCATACTACTCTGCCATCTTAACTCCTCTCCTATTTTTAACTATATTTATAAATATAGAAAGGTATTAGAAAATCTCCAATATAGGACTAAACCCACTTTTAGATAACCTGTGGGTCAAAAAGGAAGATAACCTGTGGGTCACAGAAGTTAGAAAACATTTCTCATTGAATGAAAACAGAACTGCAAATATTAAAATCTGGGGGGGTGCAGTTAAAACGATGCTTAAGGGAAGCTTTATTACCGTAAATGCTTGTGTTAGAAAAAAGGAAAAGCCTCAAATCAGTAATCTCAGCTTACATCTTAAGAAACTGGGGGGGGGGGGGGGAAGCAAATTGAAACCAAACCGTACAGAAGTGAAGTAATAATAAAAAAAGGAGCAGAAATCAAGGAACTTGAAAACAGAAAAACAGAATGAATGTAAAAGCTGGTTATTTGAAAGATGGATAAAACTGATAAAGCTCTAGTCACACTAATCAAGAATAAAAGGTTAAAGATATAAATGATCAATATTAGGAATGAGAGAGGAGCTATCACTACAGACCCTGCATACATTAACATTATAATAATGGAGTACTTCAAATGACTCTATGCCCATAAATTAAACAACATATTTAAAATGGACTAATTCCTTGAAAGACAAATTACCAAAACTGCTTCATAGGTAACCTAAATAGTCTTCCATCTACTCAAAAACTTGAATTCAAACTTCAAAACTCACCAACAAGGAAAACTCCAGGCCCGGATGAGTTCACTAAAGAATTTTACCAAATATTGAAGGAAGAAATAATACCAATTCTACAAATCCTTTTTAGAAAATAGAAGACGAGGAAACACTTCCCAACTCATTTTATGAGGCCAGGATTACCGCTTAACTAAAACCAGACAAAGACATTACAACAAGAGAAAACTATAGACCAATATCATCATGAACATAGATGTAAAAATCTTCAATAAAACAGTTGGTAAACTGAACCCAGGAATATATAAAGAATGGCATTAATCTCAGGAATGTAAGAATTGTTCAAAATTAGAAAATTGCTCTATGTGTTTCACCATATTAAAGGACTAAAAAAGAAAAGTGTGAATCATCTCAATAGATACAGAAAAATCATCCAACAAAATTCAATACCTCTTAATGATAAAAGTGTTCAGAAAACTAGGAATAAAAAATAACTTCCTTAATTCACAAAGGACATCTACCAAAAAAAACCCCTACAGCTAACGTCATATTTAATGGTTAAAGACTGAATGCTTTTCCCTTAAAATCAGGAACAAGGCAAGGGTATCCACTCTCACCACTCCTATTTCATATCTTACTGGAAGCTCTAGCCAGTGTAATAAAAATAATTTGGAAAGGAAGGAATAAAACTGACTCTGTTCACAAACGGCTTAACTATCTACATAGAAAATCCCATAGAATCTACATTAGCACCCCAAAAAATGAAATAGGTATAAATATAACAAAATATATACAATGTCAGTGTGAGGAAAACTGAAAAACTCTGATGAATGAAATCAATGAACTAAATAAATGGAAGGATATCCCATTATCATGGATAGGGAGACTCAATATTGTCAAGATGTCAGATCTTCCCAACTTGATCTACATACTCAGTGCAATTCCAACCAAAATCAACAAACAGATTCTAAAGTTTATAGGCAGCAAAAGACCTAGAATAGCCAACACAATATTAAAGGAGAAGAATAAAGTTGGAGGAATGACACTACCTGACTTCAAGACTTAACTATAAAGTTACAGTAGTCAAAACAAAGTGATATTGGTAAAAGAACTGACAAATACTTCAATGGAACAGAAGGTCCAGAAACAGACCCATGTAAATACAGCCAACTTACCTTTGACAAAGTAGCAGGGCATTACAATGGAGTAAAGACAGTCTTTTCTTTTTTTTTTTTTAAAGTATTTTTTTTTTTTAATGTTTATTTATTTTTGAGACAGAGAGAGACAGAGCATGAACGGGGGAGGGTCAGATAGAGGGAGACACAGAATCTGAAACAGGCTCCAGGCTCTGAGCTGTCAGCACAGAGCCCGATGCGGGGCTCAAACTCACGGACCGCGAGATCATGACCTGAGCCGAAGTCTGCCGCTTAACCGACTGAACCACCCAGGCGCCCCAAAGACAGTTTTTTCAACAAATGGTGCGGAAACGATTCGATTTAAAAATGTAAAAAAAAAACAAAAAAACAAAAAAAGAATCTAGACACAGACCTTACATTCTTCATAAACATTAACTCAAAGTGGGCTACAGACCTAAATGTAAAACACAAAACTATAAAACCCCTAGACAATAACATAGGAGAAATCTCAGATAACCTTGGGTATGATACAACACTAAAAGCATCTTCCATGAAAGAAAAATTTGATGAGCTGGACTTCATTAAAATTAAAAACTTTTGCTTTGCAAAAGACAATGTAAAGAGAATGAGGAGACAAGTCACAGACTGGGAGAAAATATTTGCAAACGACACATCTGATAAAAAAAATTTGTTATCCCAAATATACAACGAACTCTTAAAACTCAACAAGAAAACAAACAATCCAACTTTAACAATGGGCGAAAGACCTTAACAGATACCTCAGCAAAAATACACAAATGGCAAATAAGCATATGAAAAGATGTTCCACATCATATGTCATCAGGGAATACAAATTAAAACAAAATACCACTACACGAACCTATTAGAACGGCCAAAATCCAAAACACTGACAACACCAAATGCTGGTGAGGATGTGGAACAACAGATATTCTCATTCATTGCTGGTGGGAATGCAAAACAGTACAGACACTCTGGAAGACAGTTTGGCAGTTTCTTACAAAATTAAACATACTCTTACCATATGATCAGCAACTGTAATCCTTGGTATTTACCCAACGGAGCTGAAAACTTATATCTACACAAAAACTTGCACATGGAGATTTACAGAAGCTTTATTCATAATTGCCAAACTTTGGAAGCAACCAGGATGTCCTTTTTAGAAATGGATAAATTGTGGTACATCCAGACATTGGAATATTATTCAGCACTAAAAAGAAATGAGCTATCAAGACATAAAAGATATGGAGGAACCTTAAGTGCATATTACCAAGTAAAAGAAGCCAATCTGAAAAGGCTACATTCAGGCCAAAATGAACAAATCAGGAGACTATAGATGCTGGAGAGGATGTGGAGAAACGGGAACCCTCTTGCACTGTTGGTGGGAATGCAAATTGGTGCAGCCACTCTGGAAAACAGTGTGGAGGTTCCTCAGAAAATTAAAAATAGACCTACCCTATGACCCAGCAATAGCACTGCTAGGAATTTACCCAAGGCATACAGGAGTACTGATGCATAGGGGCACTTGTACCCCAATGTTTATAGCAGCACTCTCAACAATAGCCAAAGTATGGAAAGAGCCTAAATGTCCATCAACTGATGAATGGATAAAGAAATTGTGGTTTATATACACAATGGAGTACTACATGGCAATGAGAAAGAACGAAATATGGCCCTTTGTAGCAACGTGGATGGAACTGGAGAGTGTGATGCTAAGTGAAATAAGCCATACAGAGAAAGACAGATACCATATGTTTTCACTCTTATGTGGATCCTGAGAAACTTAACAGAAACCCATGGAGGAGGGGAAGGAAAAAAAAAAAAAAAAAAAAGAGGTTAGAGTGGGAGAGAGCCAAAGCATAAGAGACTCTTAAGAACTGAGAACAAACTGAGGGTTGATGGGGGGTGGGAAGGAGGGGGGGGTGGGTGATGGGTATTGAGGAGGGCACCTTTTGGGATGAGCACTGGGTGTTGTATGGAAACCAATTTGACAATAAATTTCATATATTGAAAAAAAAAAATGAAAAGGCTACATCCATACTAGATGATTTCAATTATATGACATTGTGGAAGAGGCAAAACTATGAAGACAGTTAAAAGCTGCAAGGGGGAGGAGATGAACTAAATAGGCAGAGCACAGAAGATTTTAAGACCAGTGACAATATTCTATTTGATGCCGTAATGAGATACATGTCCATAGAATGTGTAACACCCAGAGTGAACCCTGAGGTCTATGGACTTTGAGTGATAACGATGTGTGGATGCAGATTCATTGTAACAAATGTACCACTCTGGTGAGTGATGATGATAGTGGGAGAGACTATGCATGTGGGAGGAAGGGGATAAATGGGTAATCACTGTAATCTTCCTCTCAATTTTGCTATGAACCTAACTAAAACAGCTCTAAAAAAATTAAGTCTTCATTAAAAAAAATCAAATAAATGAAGGAATTTTTTTAGACATGTACTTCCTTTTCTCACCATGATTCTCAGCTCTCATGTACTTGTTCCTCATCTCTTGCCGCTGATGCACATAGGTCCTCCAGGTCTGGAACATCAGATTGTACAAGTAATATCTGAGGAGGTGAAAAAAAGCAAATGGTATTTCTTTAAACCAAAAAAACTCCTAACTCAATATACCAAATCCGTTCTGTACTCAGGAGATATTAACATGGATGATTCTGATATAAAAAAGTCTTACCTATCTCTTAAGCTAAAAATTTCATTTCCCACAATCAAAGTGAAACCATTCTCCTTAATGCAGAGTCATTATCCTCACCACATAGAATCATTAAGGAAAAATAGGCTGGAATTATCCAAGAATAACTTCACCTTCAGCATTCACAAAGCTGTGAATGACAGTAATATTATCACCTTAATCATCCACATTATATAAAACATTACACCTTTCCTCTGCACTAAAACATGGTCAATGACACTTTTCCTTTGTCTTTTCCTTCTCAAGACATACACTGTACCCATTAAGACTGTCAGTCCTGGGACACCTGGGTGGCTCATTTGGTGGTCTCTGACTCTTGATTTTGGTTCAGGTCATGATCTCACAATTCAGGAGACTGAGTCCCACATAGGGCTCTGCACTGACAGCTCAGAGCCTCCTTGGGATTCCCTCTCTTCTCTCTGCCCTTTTCCTGCTCATGCCTGCATTCTCTCTCTCAAAATGAATAAACATTTTTTTCTTAAAAGAAAGACTGTCAGCGTTTCCATATTTTCACTATCTCATGTCCTAAGATTTGATTTTTTTTTAAGTTTATTTATTTATTTTTTTGAGAGAGAGACAGCATGAGCAGGGAGGGGCGCAGAGAGAGAGAGAGAGAGAAAATCCCAAGCAGGCTCTGTGCTGTCAGCACAGAGCTCAATGTGGGGCTTGAACTCACAAAACCTTGAGTTCATGATCTGAGCTGAAACCAAGAGTTGGACACTTAACCGACTGAGCCACCCAGGCGCCCCGACTAAGACTTGATTTCATACTCTACCACCTTATTAGAATGATTCAACATTGTCTATATTTTATCTGAAATATCTATAAATCAGAAACTCTGACCCAAAGAACCTAAATAAAGAAGATTATGAGAGTGAATACTATTTTAAGAAGATATGATGTATAAGGTACATTAATCTTTTATTAGAAAAGGTATAATAAAAAGGGTGCCTAGGTGGCTCAGTTGGTTGAGTGTCTGACTTCAGTTCAGGTCATGACCTCATGTTTTGTGAGTTTGGGCCCTGCATCTGGCTCTGTGCTGACAGCTTGGAGCCTGAAGCATGCTTCAGATTCTGTGTCTCCTTCTCTCTCTACCCCTTCCCCACTCATGCTCTGTCTCTCTCTCAAAACTAAATAAACATTAAAAAAAAAAGTATAAAAATGTGTATTTAATATAATTCCCATTTTTACATTTTCCTCTACTTATCCCTTGACCAACGTCAAGATTTAGAGTTTTTTTTCTTCCCATTTCTATTTTCTTACTGTCTGCTATTGGGCATATATTTTCTCCCATAATCAATAAAAATTAAATCAACTTATTAGTTTAAAAAACAGAATGCTCTCAGAATTAGAAATTATACAGAAGTGTCAGTGAGAAAACACTATTGAAATCATGAACATTACCAACACATAACGGTAACTTACATTAAAAAGGTGTCTGTGTGTGTGTGTGTTTGTGTGTGCCCACATGCACATGTGCTTGGGTTTAATTTAGGAATTTGATCTTACTTACTCTAAAAATATTTTGAAGCAAAACAGAATATGATTCAAAACTTTTCTCCAAATCAATGCGATATATCACATTAACAGAATAAAAGAAAAGAATTATAGGATCATCTCAGTAGACACAGAAAAAGCATTTGACAAAATTCAACAACCACTCATCATAAAGACATTTAACAAATTAGGCATAGACCAAACATATCTCAATATAATAAAGGCCATACATGACAAGTCCACAGTTAACATCATACCCAATGGAGAAAGGCTGAGAGCTTTTCCCCTAAGATGAGGAACAAGACAAAAGTGTCCACTCTCACCATTCTTATTCAACATAGTACTGGAAGTCCTAGTCAGAGCAAGCAGTCAAGAAAAAGTAAAAGGCATCAGAATTGGAAAGGAAGCAGTAAAACTGCCTATTTGCAGACAACATGATTTTATACATAGAAAATCCCAGAGACTCAGCCTCAAAACTATTATATTTAATAAATAAATTCATTAAACTTTGCAGAATACAAAATCAACACACACATCAGTAGCATTTCTGTACACTAACAGTGAATTATCTAAAAAAAGAAATAAATCAATTCCACTTACAATACATCAAAAACAATAAAATACTTTGTAATAAATTTAAGCAAGGAAATGACAGATCTCTATTCTGAAAACTACAAAACATTGACAAAAGAAATCAAAGAAGACACAAAGAAATAGAAAGGTAGGGACACCTGGGTAACTCAGTCGGTTAAGTGTCTGACTCTTGATTTTGGCTCAGGTGAAAATCTCACAGTTCGTGAGACTGAACCCCATGTAGGGCTCTGCACTGACAATGCAGAGCCTACTTTGGATTCTCTCTCCCTCCTTCTCTCTCTACCTCTTCCCTTTGTGTGAATACGCATGTGCACACTCTCTCTCTCAAAATAATAAACATTGAAAAAGAGAAATGTAAAGGTATCCATTCCATTCGTGGATTAAAAGAATTAATATTATTAAAATTATATTACATTATGTAATTTAATTAATTATGTAATTAAGTGTTAACTAATAAAATATTATTAAAATTATTAAAGTAATACTACCAAAAGCCATCTATAGATTCAATGTAAGCCTATCAAGATTCCAATGGCATTTTCTACAAGAAGCAGAACAATCCTAAAATTTCTATGGAATCACAAAAGACTCCACATATCCAAAGCAATTCTGAGAAAGAAGAACAAAGCAGGAGGCATCACACTTCCTGATTTAAAGCTATGTTGTAAAGCTATAGTAATCAAAGCATATGGTACTGGCATGAAAACAAACAGACCAATGGAACAGAATCAAAAGCCCAGAAATAAACCCAAGTATATATGGTCAACTAATATTTGAAAAAGGAGCCAAGACTACTCAGTGGAGAAAAGACAATCTCTTCAATAAATGGTGTTGGGAAAACTGGATATTCACATGTAAAGGAATGATACCAGACACATATCCTAAACCACTCACAAAAAATTAACTTGCAGTGGATTAAAGACTTAAATATAAGATCTGAAACCATGAAACTTCTAAAGGAAAATATAGGGAAAAAGCACCTTCACATCTTAGAAATGATTTTTTTGGTATGACACCTAAAGCACAAGCAATGAAATAAACATAAACAAGTAGGACTACATCAAACTAAAAAATTCTATACAGCAAAAGAAACAATCAAGAAAGTGAAAAAGATAACCTGTGGAATGGGAAAAAATACTTGCAAACCATAATTCTGATAAAGGGTTAATATCCAAAATATATACAGAACTTATACAACTTAATAGCAAACCCCCCAAATAATCTAACTTAAAAATAGGCAAAGGGGTACCTGGCTGGCTCAGTTGATAGAGTCTGCAACTCTTGATCTTGAAGTCATGAGTCAAAGGCCTACGCTGGGCATGGAGCCCATTTTAAAAAAAATAGGCAAAGATCCTGAATAGACATTTTTCCAAAGAAGGTCTATGTAAGGCCAACAGGTTCATGAAAAGATGCTCAACATCACTAGTCATCAGGGAAATGAAAAACCACAATGAGCTATCACCTCATACTTGTTAGAATGACCATTATCAAAAAGACAAAAGATAACAAATGCTGGTGTGAGTGTGGAGACTGTAAATTGCTACAGCCACTATAAAAAACAATATGGAGGATCCTAAAAAAATTAAAAGTAGAACTACCATATGATCCAGCAATTTCACTTCTGGGAATATATCTAATGTAAACAAAAACACTAACTTGCAAAGATATTTTCACCCTCATGTTCATAGCAGTATTATTTACAATAGCTAAGATATGGAAACGACCTAATTGTCCATGATGGATGAATGGATGAAGTTGTGGTCTATATATACAATGGAATAAAAAACAAAGAAATTCTGCCGTTTGTGACAACATGGATGAACCTTGAGGGCATTATATTGAATGATTAAGTCAGACAAAGACAAATACTGTATGATCTCACTTACCTGTGGAATCTAAAAACGAACCAAAAAAAATCATAGAAAAAGATCAGATTTGTGGTTACCAGAGGTGGGGGTGGGAGAGTAGGGGGAGAAGGAATTGGAGGAAAGTAGTCAAAAGGTACAAACTTCCAATTATAAAATAGGTAAGTCCTCAGGATGAAATGTACAACATGATAACTATAGTTACCACTACTGTATGATATATATAAAAGTTAAGAGAATAAATCCTAAGACTTTTCATTATAACTAAAAAAAGCTTTTTTTTTTTTCCATTTCTTCTTATTGTATCTTTATGAGACAATGGATGTTAACTACACTTATTGTGGTAATCATTTCACAATATATGTAAGTCAAACCTTTATGCTGTATACCTGAAACTCATACAGTTATATGTCAGTTATATCTCAATAAAACTGGGGGACAAAAAAACTTTCTCCTTTTGACCAGAAATATGCCAACAGATAACTATTTCATAATGTGAATCAGCAAAATTAAAGTAATATAACATGAAACCTGACCTATAGTGGCAGTCTGCTCGAACACAGAGTTTCCACTCTCGCTGGAAAACCCACCACTCTTCTTTCCATTCTTCAAAGACCTTCCGTAGTATTCTCTGCTCATAGTAACACCTTTGGCAATGAACAAAAATCAGAGAAAAATCCATGATGATGTGGGAGCTGGTATTTGTTCCAAAATTAGTTTAATATTGCTGTTACATTCTCATAGAAAAGCATGGCTCATTATTTGATAACACCAGAATAGAATAAAAAAATATTTTCAGATCAAATATTTAGAAGTATTTAAACTAGGAAAGAAAAGTACTTAAACTAGGAAAAAAGCTAAAAATGTTATACTACAGATCTTACCAATTGAGGAGGTTAAAGTAAAATAAAAATCTGACTTCAAATACCATGAGAATTATTCTTCATTTTTTTCTTCATCAGACTAAAAAAAATGTTTTTATTATTATTATTTTTTTAATATTTATTTATTTTGGGGAGAGCACAACCAGGGAAGGGGCAAAGAGAGCAGGACAGGATCTAAAGCGGGCTCTGTCAGCAGCGAGCCCTATGTGGGGCTCAAACTCACAAACCACAAGATCATGACCTAAGCCAAAGTCAGACGCTCAACTGAGCTACCCAGGTGGCCCTAAAAAATATTTTTAAAGTAGTAACTACACTTCACATTTATGTATAGAGGAGATTAAAAGTTATAAAATCAGCAAATACTTAATGTTATTCCTAGTACTTAATAAGAACAGAGCATATTAGTTTCACTGAAATCTGTCCAGGAGAGTTATAAAAACAGCAGAAGATACGTAGAGGCAATAAAGAGAGGACAAAGGTAATAAGAAAGAAAACAAGAGCAATGGCAGATTGTGTTGATGCTAACAGGCACTGTGGAGGTGACTGATAATTCAAGAACTCTGTGCCTGTCAGTCACTTTGAATTTCTTTTCATAGTTCTGCAGCTTATTAACATGTGCTTCCTCCTCACCACTCACAGTTTTTAAAAAACTAGCTAGCAAAAATACTCATAGGGAAATTCACTTCGCTCTTGTTCATAATAAAAGAGGATAAAAGTCAACAAATGTCCCTCAAAGGGATGGATAGGTTAAATTCAACTAACTTCACCTTGTCATTTTTTGTGAAGTGGAGCTAAAGATATTGAAATGAGATGTTCCAGAGAAGTGGTTAGGTGAAAAAATAAAGCTACCTCATAGTATGTATGACACCATTTTCTAAAGTTAATTTTTTTCATGTTTATTTATTTTTGAGAGACAGCACGAACAAATGGGGGAGGGGCAGAGAGAGAAGGAGACAGAGGATCAGGAGCAGGCTCTGAGCTGACACCAGAGAGCCCAATGTGGGGCTTGAACTCACAAACCATGAGATCCTGACCCGAACCAAAATCGGACACTTAACCGACTGAGCCACTCAGGCACCTCTAAAGTTACATTTTTTTTGTATTTCCACTACTCCTATGTTAGAATGCATACAAATTTGTATATATTTACACATATATAATGTATGCACACACATACATATTTGTAGACATACATAAAAACATATACATCTATATGCATGTACTCTGCATACATAAAAATAATTATATTATACATATTAAAAGCCTGAAAACATCTCCACAATACCAAACTATTACCAGTGGTTTTCTCTCAGGAAGATTATAGAAGACTAGTGTTTCCTATTACATGTGTCTATAGTTAAAAAAAAAATTTTTTTTAATGTTTGTTTATTTTGAGAGAGAGAAAGCATGACTGGGGGAAGGGCAGAGAAAGAATCCCACGCTCACAGCGCAGAGCCTGATGCAAGGCTCAGTCTCACAAACGATGAGATTATGACCTGAGCTGAAATCAAGAGTCGATCGCTTAACTGACTGAGCCACCCAGGTGCCCCTGAAGAATTTTTAAACAACAACTTTGATCACAATTTTTTAAAAATTTCATGGAAAAGAACCACTTCCATGTGCACATGTACTTCCTTCCATCATCTACTACTATCCATCAACCTCCTTCTCTTCCTAAACCCCACTAAAATAACAGCACATACATTTCAAAAGGTGCAAACTCACAAAGACAAAGAGAATAGGAGCAACAATGATAGATCAGAGATGTCAACAAATTTTAAATGATAGCACAGGCAACTGAATCAACATATCAGAGAACTGAATCAACATATCATACCATATCAGAGAAAGCCAAGAGAGTACTAAGTATCTTGTTCTGTGGGAGTCAAGAAGCAACCAGCTGGTGGCACAGACCTCAGACAGGCATGGGAACATGAGGCATCAGGAATGAGGGAGCCCTGGGTGGAGATGAAAACACAGGATTGTTTGCAAGCCTGGGCATAAGCAGCAATTAGGCCCCTGGATCCTTTTATTCACCCAAGCAGAGACTTGGGTTTATCTCTGGAGAAGCTCAACAGAGGAACACTGGACTGCAGAATATCACCAGAGATCTGGAGAGGGTCTTAAATGGAGAGTCCACATACTCAACAGTGAGATCCACATTCCAAGTTTATAATCACTACCACCCACCTCCAAGCCACTCCAGCCCAGAAAGAATTTGGAGGATTCCTCTCCTCTGGGGAACATGATCAACCACCTAACAGAAAAGGCTTCTGGATAGTGACAGCTGGAGGTTCCTCAGTGAAACTGTCCAGTCTCTACCTCAAAAGCCTAAAGTGAAGCCTTCAGTTTATAAGTCCTTATGCATACATAGAAAGGATCCCAAAATTAGCATTTTAGTGCCTAACTCTTAAATATGAATAGACAATGAAAGGACGTTTTGATATTTGAGGCAAGGCTCCAATATGAGACAATGACCAAAAGCACAGAGAAAAAAAGGGCTCAGAAGAAACAGACAATATAAGCAAAAATCTTAAAAACAAATGGCTACATTAACTTCAAAAGATTATGAACCTACAGGATGCGATTTCTTAAAAAAAAAAAAAAACATTCAGAGAACAAAAAAGAGATGTTGGGAATTTTAAATATGACAGCAGAAATTTTTTAAAAATCCATAGATAGATAACAAAAAAGTCAATTGGCTTTATAGGCTACCATAAGGACTATGGCTTTTACTCTTGGCCAGAAGGGAAGCCATCTGAGCAGAGGAGGGACATGACTTGATTTACTCAGAATACCAGTTGTGAAAAGACTGACTGGGGCTAGGGCTGGAAATAGGAGACCAGTGAAGTTACTGTAGTCATTCAGGGGGAGACATGATGATGGCTTGGACCAGGGTGGTACTGGAAGTGCTGAAGAGAGGTGGAGTCTGAATATATCTTGAAAGTTATGTCAACACAATTTGGGCATTTGGCATTGTAAACTGGGGTATGAGAGAGAGATGTCAAAGGTGACTCCCGGGTTTCTGACCCAAGTCCCTGGAAATATGGGAGTTTCCATTAACGGAGAGGGAGAAGGCTCAGCAGAGAGGTTTGTGGGGATGCTCTAGATTTCAGGTTTGGACACAGTTAAGTTGTGACATCTATTAGACACACAGTGGAATTGCCACATACATAGCAGTCTGGACAAGAGAGAGGTCTGGGCGGGGTGTATATATTTGGGAATCATCCTGAGAGTTGATGAGATTATCACGATTGTGAGGTACACAGAAGCAGCACAAAGATGTGGCACTGGGTATTTAGGTGAGGAGGAATCCACAAAAGAAAGATGGAGCAGTCAAAGAGGGAAAAGGGAAACCATGAGAGGATGGTAACCTGGAAGGTGCAAGAAGAAAGGGCTTCTCAGAGAAGGGAATGACAGACTGTCTTGCTTCCTGGTAGGCCAAGTAAGAGGAAGTTTCAGAATTTACCACTAATTTTGGCAAATGCAATGACCTTAACAAATATAGTTTTGGTGGAGGAGTAGAATCTAAAGCCTAGTGGGATAGATATAAGGGAGATTACAAGACATGTTGGACACACCGAGTCTGGCCAGGGGAGTTGATGTAAAGGCGAGCAAAGATACAGAGTGCTAGCTGCAGGAGGACCTACAGCCAAAGAGATTTTATTTTTTTCAGGATAAGAGAAATAAAGGGTATTATAGGCTGGTGCAAATGATCCAGTAGAGAGCAAAAAATTGATAATGCAGAAAAGAGAAAAAAAAAATTGCTAGGGTGATGGCCTTGAGTAGGCACAAAGGCAACCGAATGCAGAAGCCAAAAATTTTGCCGCAGATGAGAGCAAGGGCAGGTCACTGGCCTAAGAGTAGGGAAAGCAAGTTGCATGGTGATAGATGCTCGCGGTGAGTGGGTGGATGTGGTGGAGGGAGCTTGTGCAAGTCTCTTCTGTTGTTTCTATCAAGAAAATAGGAAGCAAGGCCATTAGCTAAGAATGAGGAAGAAATATTGATGAATTAAATATTGTAAACAAAAATAAATAAATACTATAGGGGCGCTGGGGTGGCTCAGTTGGTTAAGTGTCCAACTCGGTTTTGGCTCAGGTCATGATCTCATAGTTTGTGACGTCAAGCCCTGTGTTGGGCTCTGCACTGACATTGCAGTGCCTGCTTAAGATTCTCTCTCTCCCTCTCTCTCTGCTCCTCACCCACTTGTTCTCTCTCAAAATAAATAAATAAACTTAGAAAATAAATAAATACTATAAATAGACAAGAGCATTTTACCTACTTCCCAAGTTAGCCAAAAATTTTTATTTAGATCTCCTCTTCAGAAAAATAGCTAACTACCTCATATTTATGACTACCTTATAAATGGACATATACTGCATTATTTTCACCCTACTAATTCAATGATCATTTTGATTCAGTTTATTAATGATAAAACAATGCCAGTTTATAAAAGTTAAAAAAATTTCCAAGAATATAAAGGCATTATTCTGCATTTTCTGGTATGAAATAATTCTCTAATATTCCTCAAAGTGAGGAATAAATAACATGGAAAAAGACCAAAACAATAACAAAAAAAGCAAAGATCAGTATGTAAAATTTTCCCCCAAATAACAACTCACTTGATTTAAAGAGAGATTACAACTTGAAAAACAAAAACATCACAAATTTCTAAGTCAATGGAAACACAGTATCAGGATACTAACTCTGATAGATGCTTAGACAACAAATAGCATTCTCACTCTCTCTTTTTACAATTTGAGAAGGCCCAGAGCCATAACTTATCCTAGACCAAACAATTACCTAGGATCTGGGCTAGGACCAAAACTTGGGTCTCCCCAATTCCAGTTCAGTATTCTTTCCTCCATACCCTTACTATTCAAGAGCAAAGAAAGTAAAGAGTATAATAATGTGATCATTTCAAAGCAGTATAGCCAACATCTGTCACTGGCTAACCCAACATCCAGGGTCAAGCCTTTGCTTCCTCACAGGCATCCGACTGCAGAGGCTGGAAAGGTTTCTTTCCCAGCCTGCTTTGCAGCAAAAGGTAGCCAGCTTTTTTGCTGGCCAAAAGGTGGCCAATGAGGCAGAAGCAGAATGCAGCTGAGGGCTTTCAGGAAAGTTTTGTTTTCCTGCATAAGAGACAGATCTAGCTGACACCACCCTTCCCTTACTCCTTCCTGTGTAAAATAGAACACTCATTTTGCAACTATGCAGTGTCACCTCTGAGAACAAAGGGGCAATATATTAAGAATGGTGAACTTGAAAGGTACTAAAAGCCTGAGTCTCTGATGGCATCACTGAACAGCTAAACCAACACCATCCTCCAGACTGCTTATGAGAAAAAGCAAATCCCAATTTGTTAAAGCTATTGCCAGAGTTTCTCTTATTTAGAATCAAATACATTTCTTTTTTTTAATGTTTATTTTTTTGAGAGAGAGAGAGAAAGGGAGAGACAGCGTGAGTAGAGGGAGCGGCAGAGAGAGAGGGAGACACAGAATCTGAAGCAGGGTCCACGCTCTGAGCTGTCAGCACACAGCCCAACTCCAGGATCAAATTCTCGACCCGCGAGATCATGACCTGAGCCGAAGTCTGATGTTTAACAGACTGAGCCACCCAGGCGCCCTAAATGCATTTCTAACAGATATAATCAGCATTTCCCAAGTATTTGGAATATAAATGAGTATTACTTGAAAAAAAAGGTTTCCAGTTAAATATGGGTCAAATATTTAGTAATGTAAAATTAAGTAGGAAAAGAATTTGGTGAAGATAGTAGAGGGCGCAACATAGTTTTCCTGTCTCTGAATCCCTGTAAAACACACACGGCAACCATGTAGCAAAACCAAAAATTCATGTATCAGTTACAACAAAACCAGGTGACAAGGTATCACCATAAATCCAAAATGCAAGCAGACAGGGACAAACCATCCACAGTCAAAAGACCTGCATAGTATTAATATTTCTACAGGAGGAAGAAAGAACAATGAGGGTGGCATCTAAGGAGCTGGAGAATGGGAAAACCTCCAAACAGCCAATAAGCAGTCACTGCAAGGTGCAGAGGTCCAATTTGAGACTAGCAGCTGAACCTGAGAGGAACTCTGTCCCCTCAGTTACCACGGCTCATGTAGAAAGAACCGAAACAGCTGGAGCAGTCCAGTGCCTATAGTCTCAGACCCAACATGCCAGGCTCCCTTTTAGGACAGAGCTTCATACTGAGAAAAAGCTGCTGGGAGTAGAATAGAAATTGAGGAGAGGGACAATCGAGAAGAGGAAAGAGAGGATCAGACCAAGTATTTTAGGAGAACAGAACCAGGATATCCTATAGAGCAAGACAGCATGATTTTTTTTTAATACTACAAATGAGACAGCTCTGTGAAATCAGGAAAGTTAACTGACCTTGCCTCGCTCTAAAAGTTCAGAGAGATTAATTCCACATAAAAAGCAACGGGGGGGCACCTGGGTGGCTCAGTCGGTTAAGCGGCCGACTTCGGCTCAGGTCATGATCTTGCAGTCCGTGAGTTCGAGCCCCGCGTCGGGCTCTGTGCTGACAGCTCAGAGCCTGGAGCCTATTTCAGATTCTGTGTCTACCTCTCTCTGACCCTCCCCCATTAATGCTCTGTCTCTCTCTGTCTCAAAAATAAATAAACGTTAAAAAAAAATTTAAAAAAATTAAAAAAGCAACAGGGCGCCTGGTTGGCTCAGTCAGTTAAGCGTCCGACTCTTGGTTTCAAGCCCTGTGCCAGGCTCTGTGCTCATTGTGCTGAGCCTGCTTCTGATTCTCTGTCTCCCCTTTCTGGCCCTCTCCCACTCTCATGCTCTCTCTCTGTCTCTCTCTTGCTCTCTCTCGCTCTCTTGGTCTCAAAAATAAACGTTAAAAAACAAGAAAAATAAAAAGAGCAACAAAGTATCTGAGGTCAAATCTCATGCAAGTGATTGTATGAGAAAGGAAAAGGAGAATAACATGACTTTGGACAAAGAAAGTATGCCAGGAAGATGTGTACATAAAACAAAGCAAAAAACCAAAACCCTGTGACCTATTATGTCAGCATGAGCTAAGACTTTAAGAAAATGAATCCATACCTAGGCATATCATATTAAAACTTTGAAAAATAAGATAATGAATCTTCAAAACAGCAATAATTAGACTAACAACTTACAAATGGAAACCATAAGACAATGAAATATCTTCAAAACGCTGGAGGGAAAACTGGCAACCTAGATTTCTCTATGGAGTGAAATATCCTTCAAAAATGAAAGTGAAATAAAAAAAGTGAAAAAAAAAAAAAAGATTTCAGAGAACACCCACAGGCCAAATTTGCTTAAAGGAGTTTGAATCAAAAAATTTGGATGACGTTTCATATTAGTAAAGTGACAATGTCAGAAAAATGAAACGAAAGGTTGTAATAAGGGAAGAATAGAGAGGTTAAGAACCCACAACATTCCAGTTTTAAAAAAAAAAAAAATGCTTACATCTCAACGGCTGCCAATTCTTCCTCTGAAATATACCATACACTGGCCCCTTCTCTCCAACCCCACTACCTCTTGCATGTGTCCCTGATGCTGGTGGCTCCCCCTAGCAATCCATTCTGGGTACTGCAGTTAAAGCAATTTTAACCAAAACTTGTAGCAGGGGGCAATGGCCCATACAGAGGGAAGGTGTGGCACAGGGACATTCTCTTGACTAAAATTTCACTCCCCTTGCCAATGCAACTTTTTCCCCAGGTCCTGTCCTAGATCATGTCAATGTGGTCAGTCTCAACAGTGTCCTGAAGGAACTTGCTTATTTCTGGGCAAATACTCAGAATACCTTTTCACAGAGGGTCTTAGCTATCTTGGTTTATTTCCGATTGCTTCACACATGCATTCAAACTACTCTCTGCTAGGTCACCATTATATCAGATGCCTGCTGGACACTGGAGGGCAGCAGGAGAAGAATGTAACACATGCCATAACAAAGGTTACACATGAGCTTAATACAAAATAAAACCTAGAACAAACTCAGAGAAGTTTGGTGTTCTGAGCTAATACTACCTGGCTTTAGAGGGAAATACTCTTCCAAAAGTTACTCGAATCCACAAATATAAGAACTTTCTGGCCACGCATCTGAAAGAAGCAAAGAAAGGATATACACATTTTAAAACTCCATTTGACTTATGTTATCAACTTTCTGGAAAGCAGAAGGAAACTAAGGTCCCAGGGGGAGAGATGCTAGCATGAGTCAAAAGGTGAATCATATCTGATCTTGTAGCAAATAGAGCATAGGATGGGACAGACTTATAAAACCAAGATCAAGCAGTTTTTTTTAAGTAGTCTCTACCTCCACTGTGGGGCTCGAATTCACAACCCTGAGATCAAGAGTTGCATGCTCTACCTACTGAGCCAGCCAGGCACCCCAAGCAGATTATTTTTAAAAAATGTTTTCAATACAAAGTATTTTGTCAATGAAGACTTCAGAGTTGAGGAAAAGGAAGTACATGATAATACTTTTATTTGTGTTTTTCTTATTGCCTAAAATACCTAGCAAATGCCCACTTACCTATCAAGGCTCATCTTCAATGCTTGCTCCTATGTGAAGCCTTCCTGGACCTTCCCCAAACCAAACATAGTGAGTAGCTTTACACCCTCAAAACTCTGTTTCAACCCTTAGTATAATGTAAAGTTATAACACCAAATCACAGTAATGGGCTCACAGGGTGCCTGTTGTTGGCTCTGGACTGTGAGCCCCTGAGAGCAGGGACCATGTCTCATAGCATCCCAAGTACCCAGCACAGTGCCTGGTATACACAAAAAAAGTTGGCTTGTCTTGGCCATTTAGTCTCCAGGTTTGGCTTGGAACACTCTTTTTCCTTCTGCCCTTTATCCAGCTTATTCTTACATTATCCTTTAGGACTTGACTTAAACCCCACTTCCTCTGGGAAGTTCCTGCTGGCTACACCAGTGGAACTGTTACAACCACGTGGCCCGCAGTGCCACATCCTCTTATGGCACTTATCATGCTTTGTTGTGACTTGTTTAACAGTCTGTCAAGCCCACATGATTTTAAGCTTTCATGAGGTCATGGACCAGGAATGTCTTATTCATCTTGTATGCTCAGCATCTAGCCCACCACCTGGCTAAATAGGTACCTGACAAATCTTTTTTGTAGTTTTATGGTTTTATTAACCCAAATATGCTGTGCACATAAGCTGTCTATTCATTTTTTTCGCCGTACAGCCTGGCATTGGGATTGGTGACTCTGAGGGCCAGCTGGGCTGCTCTTTCCACAACGGCTTTGCAGTTCTTGGAGAAGACATTGTGAGAAATTTCTGCACAGTAAGATTTACTGTACATCAGCAGCACTTCAAACTCCTTGACACTGTGGACTAGGAACTTCTGGGAGCCACTGGGCAGCATGTGCTTTGTTTTCTTGTTGCTCTTGTAACCAATTCTGGGCATCAAGATCTGGCCCTTGAATCTCCTGCACACCCTATTGTCAATGACTCTAGGTTTCTGCCAGTTGCACTTAATTTTGACTTACTGCTCTAACTGGTGCCAGATAAACTTCTTGGTCCTCTTTTTAATGACCTTGGGCTTCACCAGAGGTCCGAGGGCAGCTATGATGCCAACAGGAAATGGCTGTCACAGGCAGCGCCAAGGAAGAGAAGGCCTGATAAATTTTTGTTAAATGAATAAATGAATGCCTTTGGTAGACCTAATCAAGAGTAGTGGAAAACACTAATTTCTCTCAGACTATGTTTAGACTTTTTCTGGAGACTCCTTATAGCTTAACACACTGTGGGGCCCAACTAGAGAATGTGAATGAAAACACAGAATGACAGATTTTAAGTCTGCAGATTCCTAAATGTCCTTTTCTTCTGAACATTCTGCCACAAAGAGCAGGCATCAAAGTCCCCACCTAAATAACTGAGATACGAAAAGAAGAATCATTCCCTCATTTTAACCAAGAAGGGAGAACAATGGAAACATCATTGCAGGCAGATGACCACTCAGCAAGCTCACCTGATGCGCAATTCTCGTAACTGGTTCCTTCGGGTCCAACCATGTGAGGCATGATACTGCACTGGATGACCAGCACTAGGTAGCTCTCTCTGGATCCCAGAGAAGGCAGACGACTTCTTGTTGGCCAGTATCTTTGGAGGATAAGGTTTCTTAACTGCACCATCCCTAAAAGACCTTAAATTTGAGGAGTAACGGGGAAAAGGGAGAATCAAATTATCTCTGTATGTGATGCAAATCTCTTTTAATGCACAAGTGAAATTAAATAGATAAGCTCAATGAGACAGACTGATAAATATGGACAATAAGTAGCCCAATCTCAGATAGAAATACCTGCCATTCACAATGGTGTGTCAAACATCCCCAAGGCTACCCTAGGTTCAGTGATGATTAGAAAGAAGGACTCAGAGGGGGAACCTGAGTGGCTCAGTCAGTTAAGCGTCCAACTTCGGTCATGATCTCTCAGTTTGTGAATTCGAGCCCCGCATTGGGCTCTGTGCTGACAGCTCAGAGCCTGGAGCTTACTTGGATTCTGTCTCCCTCTCTCTCTCTGGCTTCCCCCCATCACGCTCTGTCTCTCTCCTTCAAAAATTAACAAACATTAAAAAAAAAAGGACTCAGTACTTGCATATAGTTATACTCATAGCTATGATTTATTACAGCAAGAGGACACAAGAGAAAAGGGGAATGGGGCAAAGGCTGCTAGAAATCAAATGCATGCTTCCAAGAGTCCTCTGCCAGGGCAGTCACATAGGATACCCTTAATTCCCCCAGCATCGAACTGTGTGAACGTGTGTGAAGTATTGTCTATCAGGGAAGCTTTGTAGAGACTCAATGCCCGAAGTTTTTACTGGGTGCTGGTCCTACAGGCACCCTCTACCAATCACATACCAAAATTCTAGACTCCTAGAAGGAGAGCAGGTATTCAGCATATACCACATTGTTTGCACAAACAGTTCAGGCACAGTTAACTATCCTTATCAGTTGGGGATTGGTGAGAATCCTCTTCAAATCTAAGTTTCTAGACATGTCAGGGGTCAACCTTGTAAGCAGGACATTCTTTTCTTTTTTCTTTTTTTTTAAATGTTTATATTGTTTGGAGAGAGAAAGAGCACAGAGAGAGGGAGACAGTGGATCTGAAGTGGGCTCCACACTGACAGCAGGGAGCCTGATGTGAGACTTGAACTCCTGTACCACAAGATCATAACCTGAAAAGAAGTCAGACCCTCAACTGACTGAGTCACCCAGGCTCCCCTCTTTTATTTTACGTTTTTTTTAAATATAGGACTTGAACTCACAACCCTGAGATCATGACCCGAGCTGAGATCAAGAGTCAGACGCTTAACTGACTGAGCCACCCAGGTACCCCTGCAAGCAGGACTTTCTAAGAATAGCAGTCTCCAGCCTGCAATGTTAATTCTTTTTTGCATAGATAGAAAACAAAAATAGAGAAGATCAAAAAGAAAAGTTAGTTCTTTAAAAACACTAATAAAATTGACAAATAGTCAATTAAACTGGTCAAGAAGAGAGAGAAAAAGCCAAATAAATCAATATTAGGGGGAAAAAGGAAACATCATTACAGATCCTAAGAATATACTTATAAACAACTTGATACAAATAATATGAAGATGCAGGTAAAATGGATAGACAGCTACAAAAAAAAAAGTTATCAAAACCACACAAGAAGTATAAAATATGAACAGTCCAATAACCATTAGCAACAATAAACAGTAATAAAAACCTTCCCACAAAGAAAACTCTAGGCCTAGATGATTTGTTGTCAAAATTTAAGGAAAAATTCACGCCAATCTCACATAAACTACTCTGAGAACTCTTTTTTAAAAAAGGAACACTACCCACCCAAAATCTATATAAAATTAGGTGGTTTTAGGAGACTAGCCATAACCTTAACACAAAACCTAACAAGGACATTTGAAGAAAGAAAAATTTATATCAATCTCATTAATGAATATATACATAAAAATCTAAACAAAATAGCAGCCAACTTAAGTCAGCAACATAGAAAAAGGATAATATGAGGGAGGATTAATTCCAGAAAGAGAGAAGGTTAATTAATATTAGAAAATTCAACCATGAAGGGGAGCCTGGCTGGCTCAGTGGGTGGAGAGTGCAACTCTTGCTCTCAGGGTTGTGAGGTCAAGCCCCACACTGGGTGTGGAGACTGCTTAAAAATAAAACCTTAAAAAAAAGAAAAGAAAAGAAAAATCAACCATTAAGATAATCATATAGGGGACAATCATATAGGGTGGCTCAGTTGGTTAAGCATCCATCTCTTGGTTTCAGCTCAGGTCATGATCTCATGGCTCATGGTTCATGGTTCATGAGTTTGAGTCCTGTGTCAGTCTCTTTGGTGACAGCACATAGCCTGTTTGGGATCTCCCTCTCTCTCTGCCCCTCCACTGCTTGCACACATACTCTCCCTCTCAAAATAAACATTAAATAAACATTAAATAAAGATTTAAAAAAAGAAAAGACAATCATATAGTCATTTCAATAGATGCAGAAAACAGAGTTGACTAAAAAATTTTCAATATCCATTCATGACAAAAATCTTACACTAGCCTTAATCTACTAAGGGCTATCTAAGAAAAACTTATGCAGATACCATACTTAAGGTGAAACATTGACAGCTTTCCCTTGGAGATTATGAATATGACAAGTAAGACCAATACCATTTCTGTACAACATTGTACTGGAGGTCCTGGCTGGCAGACTAAGGCACAAAAGAGAAACTATAGTCATAAAGATTCGAGAGGGGGCAATAGAGTGTCATTTTGCATATGACATGATTATGCATGTAGAAAACCCCAAAAAACCTACAGGTATATTACTAAAATTTATAAGAATCTATCAAGACTATTTGATACAAAGTCAATATCAAAAATGTATATATAGTCGATTCTTGTTACTTGCAGTATTCTATCAAGTCACCTCAAACGCTCCGTGACATGGGTCAGAAGAATCAATATTGTTAAAATATCTTTACTACCCAAAGCCATCTACAGATTCAATGCAATCCTTATGAAAATTCCAGTGGCATTTTTCACAGAAATAGAACAAATAATCCTAAAATGTGTATGGAACCAAGAAAGACCTTGTAGTCAAAGCAATCCTGAGAAAAAAGAACAAAGCTGGAGACCCCCTGGTCCCTGATTTCAAACTATATTACAAACCTATAGTTATCAAAAACAGTATGGCATTGGCATAAAAACAGACATACAGAACAATGAAACAGAATAGAGAGCCCAGAAATAAACTCATGCATATATAGTCAATTAATTTATGACAAAGGAACCAAGAATATATACAGTGGAGGGAAGTTTCTTTAATAAATGATGTTGGGAAAACTGGACAGCTACATGCAAAAGAATAAAGCTGGACCACTATCTTACACCATACACAAAAATTTACTCAAAATGAATTAAAGACGTGAACATAAGACATGGAACTATAAAACTCCTAGAAGAAAACATAAATGGTAAGCTCCTTGACACTGGTCTCAGTACTGATTTTTTTGGATTTGACACCAAAAGCAAAAGCAACAAAAGCACAAATCAACACATGGGACTAAATCAAACTAAAAACCTTCTGCACAGCAACTGAAATAATCAAAATGCAAAAACAATCTACTGAATGAAAAAAAATATTTGCAAATCATATGTCTGATAAGGGGTTAATACCCAAAGTATATGAAGAACTCCTACAACTCAACAGCAAAAAATAAAAATAAAAAAACAAAACAATCCAATTTACAAATGGGCAGATGTGGGGAAACAGGTTCAAGAATTCCTTATACTTACATAAATGAGTTAAAAAAGCTTAAGGCTGAAAGTCGCCACCACAGGGGGAAAGTGCCCAAGGTTAGTTAGCAAGATATTATAATGGGATCACAAGTAACTCGTTATAGTAAACTACTTTCCATCTGGCACCAATATACTATTGTGCTCTGATCACAAATGCCACTTGCCACCCAGGCCCTTGCTTTTTACACACACAAGTTAATGATTACTACCTGACTATTTTCTTCACGTCACCACATGTGTAAGATCATGAGAGCTCAATAAATACAGAGACAAAATCCCATTCGGGGCTCTTGTCTCCTCCCAGACACTAGCCTTTCTCTTATTCAATTCTGCATCCACTCTCTTGCTGGACAAGAGAGAACTCCAGACTCATAGTTTGCAACAGACAGAGAATCTCAATAGACATGTGTCCAAAGAAGACATACAATGGTGGACAGGTACATGAAAAGATGCTCAACATACCTAATCATCAGGGTAATGCACATCAAAACCACAATGAGTGGTGGCTGGGTGGCTCAGTATGTTAAGTGATTGACTCTTAGTTTCATCTCAGCTCATGATCTCATAGTTGTGAAACTGAGACCCACATTGGGCTCTGCGCTGAGTGCAGAGCCTGCTCTCAGTGCAGAGCCTTCTTAGGACTCTCCCTCTCTTTTGCCCTTCCCTTGTACTCGTGTACACTTTCTCTCTCTCTCTCTAAATAAATAAACTTTTTAAAAACCCACAATGAGATACCACCTCACACTTGTGAGAACAGCTGTATCAAAAATATAAGAAATAATAACCGTTGGTGAGGATGTGGAGAAAACAACACCCTTGTACACTATTGGTGGAAATGCAAACTCCAGGAGCCACTGTGGAATACAATATGGAAGTTCCTCAAAAAATTTAAGATAGACTGCTCCTGACTCATCGCTGTTTGTCTTATTGAGGAACAAGTCGTTCAGGAAGCCAGGATGCAGCCATGGCTTCTAAAGACACCAGGAAGACACCCATGGAACAAGAGGTGGCAATTCTCCAAATCAGAATTACTATAACCAGCCACAATGTAAAATCTTTGGAGAAGGTATGTGCTGACTTGATCAGAGGCACAAAAGAAAAGTGAAAGGACCAGTTTGGATGCCTACCAAGACTCTCAGAATCATTACAAGAGAAACTCCTTGTGGTGACGGTTCTAAGACTTGAGATTGTTTTCATATGAGGATCCATAAGCGACTCACTGATTTGCACAATCCTTCTGAGATTTTTAAACAGATTACTTCCATCAGTATTGAGCCAGGAATTGAGGTTGACGTCACCATTACAGATGCTTAAATCAACCTTTTTAATAAATTGATTATAAGGTAAAAGAAAAATTAAAAATAGACCTACCATATGATCTAGCAATTCCACTTCTGAGGATTTATCTGAAGTAACTCTAAAAGATATACACACGGGGCGCCTGGGTGGCTCAGTTGGTTAAGCGCCTGACTTTGGCTCAGGTCATGATCTCGCGGTCCGTGAGTTCGAGCCCCACATCAGGCTCTGTGCCGACCGCTCAGACCTGGAGCCTGTTTCAGATCCTGTGTCTCCCTCTCTCTCTGACCCTCCCCCGTTCATGCTCTGTCTCTCTCTGTCTCAAAAATAAATAAACGTTAAAAAAAAAAATTAAAAGATATACACAACCCCATGTTCACTATAGCATATACATATGTATATATATATATATAGCATATATTATAAAGGAATAAGACGGAAATAACTTGTGTCCACTGGCAGGTAAATGACCAAAGAAATTGTGGTAATAATATATACAATAGAATATTCTTCAGTCATAAAAAAGAATGGAATCCTGCCGTTTGCAATATCAGTGGCCTTGAGGGCATTGTGCTAAGTGAAACAAGTCACACAGAGAAAGACAAATGCCATATGATTTTGCTTATATGTGGAATCTTAAAACAAAACAAAAAACAAAATAACAAGCTCACAGATACACAGAACAGATTGGTGGTTGCCAGAGGTGGCGTGGGTGGTCAAAACAGGTGCCGGGAGTCAAAAGCTACAAACTGCTAGTTATAAAATAAATAAGTCATGGGGATATAATGTACAGCATGGTGACTATGGTTAATAACACTAGATTGCATATTTGAAAGTTGCTAAGAGAGTAAATCTTAAAAGTTCTCATCACAAAAAAATTCTGTAATTACGTATGATGAAAGATGTTAACTAGACACTGTAGTGAGCATTTTGCAATATATACAAACACAGAAATCATTATACCTGAAACTAACATAATGTTGTACATCAATTATACCTCAATAAAAACAAAGGAAAAGAAAGGGCAAAGCATTCCTTGTACCATCTCAGTAGAGAATGTGCCTGTTGAGCAAGTCAAATTTTATAAGGCTCTACACATGTCTCAGAATAACTCTGAGAGTGCTGAGAAAACACCAAGAGATTAAGGGGAAAAGAAATTTTGGAGATTATGTGAATTCAGAAATTCAGAATCTGTGTATTTCTATAAACTAACAAAAATAAAACTATTTAGAACTATAAATTTTGGAGATTATGTGAATTCAGAAATTCAGAATCTGTGTATTTCTATAAACTAACAAAAATAAAACTATTATATACTGTTTTCAAACCATAAACACCAAGCACAGGAGTAAATCTAACGAAAGTTGTAAACATTTGGGGCACCTGGCTGGTTCAGTCGGTAGAGCACATGACTCTTGATCTTGGGGTTATGATTTTAAGCCCCATGTTGGGTGTAGTGATTACTGGAGGTGGAGGGGGGGATAAGGTTGTAAACATTCTTACAGGGAAAATTTTAGGACTCACCAAAATACAATTATTTTTCCCAATCTGATCTATATCTTCAAAGTAATCCCAATTAAAACCCCAACAGTTTTTGTTTTGTGTGAAGGGGAAAAGACTTGAAAGTTGATTCTGAAGCTTATATATAATTGCAAAGATCAAGAATAGCTTACAGACAGTCTTTTAAAAATACTAGGTTAGGAGGGCACCTGGGTGACTCAGTCGGTTAAACATCTGACTTCGGCTCAGGTCATGACCTCATGGTTTGTGAGTTCAAGCCCCACATGGGGCTCTCTGCTGTCAGCGCAGAGTCCACTTCAGATCCTCTGTCTCCCTCTCTCTCTCTTCCCCTCCCCCACTCATGCATGCACCCTCTCTCAAAAATAAACAAACATACCACAAACCAGCAGAAGACAGGATATAATAAAGATAAGAGCAAAAATCAATGCTATCGAAACCAAAAAAATAAAAACAAACAAACAAACAAAAAAAAAACAATAGAACAGATCAATGAAACCAGATACTGGTCCTTTAAGAGAATTAACAAAATTGATAAACCACTAGCCAGTCTGATCAAAAAGAAAAAGGAAAGGACCCAAATAAATAAAATCAAGAATGAAAGAGGAGAGATCACAACGAACACAGCAGAAATAAAAACAATAATAAGAGAATATTATAAGCAATTATATGCCAATAAAATGGGCAATCTGGAAGAAATGGACAACTTCCTAGAAACATACACAACACCAAAACTAAAACAGGGAGAAATAGAAAATTTGAACAGACCCATAATCTGTAAGGAAATCGAATTAGTAATCAAAAATCTCCCAAAAAACAAGAGACCAGGGCCAGATGACTTTCCAGGGGAATTCTACCAAACATTTAAGGAAGAATTAACACCTATTCTCTTGAAGCTGTTCCAAAAAATAGAAATGGAAGGAAAAAACTTCCAAACTCATTCTATGAAGCCAGCATTACCTTGATTCCAAAACCAGACAGAGACCCCACTAAAAAGGGGAACTATAGACCAATTTCCCTGACGAACATGGAGGCAAAAACCCTCAACAAGATATTAGCCAACTGGCTCCAACATCACATTAAAAAAATTATTCACCACAACCAAATGGGATTTATACCTGGGATGCAGGGTTGGTTCAATATCCACAAAACAATGTGATTCATCATATCAATAAAAGAAAGGACAAGAGCCATATGATCCTCTAAACAGATGCAGAGAAAGCATTTGACAAAATACGGCATCCTTTCTTGATAAAAACCCTCAAGAAAGTAGGGATAAAAGGATCATACCTCGAGATCATAAAAGCCATATATGAATGACCCAATGCTAATATCATTCTCAATGGAGAAAAACTGAGAGCTTTCCCCCTAAGGTCAGGAACAAGACAGGGATGTCCACTCTCGCCACTGTTATTCAACATAGCATTGGAAGTCTTAGCCTGTGCAATCGGACAACACAAAGAAATAAAAGGCATCCAAATTGGCTAGGAGGAGGTCAAACTTTCACTCTTCGCAGATGACATAATACTCTGTACGGAAAACCCTAAAAATTCCACCAAAAGACTGCCAGAACTGATTCATGAATTCAGCAAAGTGACAGGATATAAAATCAATGCACAGAAATCGGTTGCATTCCTATATACCAACGATGAAGCAACAGAAAGAGAAATCAAGGAATCGATCCCATTTACAATTGTACCAAAAACTATAAAATACTTAGGAATAAATCTAACCAAAGAGGTGAAAAATCTATATGCTGAAAACTATAGAAAGCTTATGAAAGAAATTGAAGAAGACACAAAAAAATGGAAAAAGATTCCATCCTCATGGATTGGAAGAACAAATATTGTTAAAATGTCAATACTACCCAAAGCAATCTACATATTCAATGCAATCCCTATCAAAATAACACCAGCATTCTTCACAGAGCTATAACAAATAATCCTAAAATTTGTATGGAACCAGAAAAGACCCCAAATAGCCAAAGCAATCTTGAAAAAGAAAACCAAAGCAGGAGGTAACCACAATCCCAGACTTCAAACTATACTACAAAGCTGTAATCATCAAGACACTATGGTACTGGCACAAGAACAGACACTCAGATCAATGGAACAGAAGAGAGAACCCAGAAATGGACCCACAGACGTGTAGCCAACTAATCTTTGACAAAGCATGAAAAAATATCCAATGGAATAAAGACAGTCTCTTCAGCAAGTGGTGCTGGGAAAACTGGACAGCGACATGCAGAAGAATGAACCTGGACCACTTTCTTACACCATCACAAAAATAAACTCAAAATGGATGAAAGACCTAAATGTAAGACAGGAAGCCATCAAAATCCTTGAGGGGAAAGTAGGCAAAAACCTCTTTGATCTTCACCGCAGCAACTTCTTACTCAACATGTCTCCAGAGGCAAGGGAAACAAAAGCAAAAATGAACTACTGGGACCTCATCAAAATAAAAAGCTTCTGCCTAGCGAAGGAAACAATCGGCAAAAATAAAAGGCAACCGTCAGAAAGGGAGAAGATATTTGCAAATGACATATCAGATAAAGGGTTAATATCCAGTCTATAAAGAACTTATCAAACTCAACATCCAAAAAATAAATAATCCAGTGAAGAAATGGGCAAAAGGCATGAACAGACATTTCTCCATAGAAGACATCCAGATGGCCAACTGACACATGAAAAAATGCTCAACTTCACTCATCATCAGGAAAATACAAATCAAAACCACAATGAGATACGACCTTACACCTGTCAGAATGGCTAACATTAACAACTCAGGCAACAACAGATGTTGGTGAAGATGCGGAGAAAGAGGATCTCTTTTGCATTGTTGGTGGCAATGCAAGCTGGTACAGCCACTGTGGAAAACAGTATGGAGGTTCCTCAAAAAACTAAAAATAGAACTACCTTACGACCCAGCAATTGCACTACTAGGTATTTATCCAAGGGATACAGGGGTGCTGTTTCGAAGGGACACATGCACCCCCATGTTTATAGCAGCACTACAGACAATAGCCAAAGTATGGAAAGAGCCCAAATGTCCACTGATGGATGAATGGATAAAGAAGATGTGGTATATATATACAATGGAGTATTACTCAGCAATCAAAAAGAATGAAATCTTGCCATCTGCAACTACGTGGATGGAACTGGAGGGTATTATACTAAGGGAAATTAGAGAAAGACAAAAATCATATGACTTCACTCATATGAGAACTTTGAGAGACACAACAAATGAACATAAGGGGAGGGAAACAAAAATAATATAAAAACAGGGAGGGGGACAAAACATAAGAGACTCATAAATATGGAGAACAAACAGAGGGTTACAGGAGGAGGTGTGGGAGGGCGGATGGGCTAAATGGGTAAGGGGCACTAAGGAATCTACTCCTGAAATCATTGTTGCACTATATGCTAACTAATTTGGATGTAAATTAAAAATAAATAAAGTTAAAACTTAAAAATAAACAAACAAACAAACATTAAAAAAACCTGAAAAATAAAAAAAGGCTCAGGGTGCTTGGTAGCTGTTGGTTAAGCATCCAACTCAGGTCATGATTTCATGGTTTGTAAATCCGAGCCCCATGTCAGGCTCTGTGCTGACAGTGTGGAGCCTGCTTTGGATTCTCTCTCTCCTTCTCTCTCTACCCCTCCCCTGCTTGCTCTCTCTCAAAAATAAATAAATAAACTTAAAAAAAAAAAAAAAAAAGGCTCTGGTCCTGGTCTCATGGTCTCACAATCAATGAGACTGACCCCCACATCAGGCTCCACACCCAGTGTGGAGAGCTTAGGATTCTCTCTCTTCCTCTGCCCCTCCTTTGCTCAGGCATGCTCTCTCTCAGGAAAAAAAAAAAAAAAAATTAAAAAAATTACTAGGTGAGACCTTACTTAAATTTAAATCTCAGGCTTTACTGTCAAGCTATATAATCAGGACACAGTGATTTTGTAGCAGGGACAAATCAACCACAGGCACAAAGTAGAAGCCCAGAAACAGACCTTAGCTTAAATGGACCCTTGATGAATGATAAAGTTGAGGATACACAGAAGTCCTTCCAGTAAACTGTGCTGGCACAACTGGATATCCACATGGAAAAAAAAAAAAAAAAAAAAAAAAAAACTCACATGACACACAAAAATCACTTTCAAATGGTCTAGAGAAAGAAGTATGAATGGCAAAATAATAAAGCAGTGAAGGCAATACAGAGTATCTTCATGACCTCAGGAAATGAAAAGATCCCTTAAAACATGACAGAAAAGATATATAAAAAAGACTGATCATTTTTACTAAGTTAAAGTTTAAAACACTGTAATTCATCAAAAGATACCAGAGTGAAAAAAGTGAGCCACAAAGAGGGAGAAGATACAGATGCCTCAAAATAGGTCCTAAACAGCAACAGAAATTAGGAAATATAAATATAAAGCACAGTGAGCTATGGCTACACCCCCACCACAAAGCACAGTGTTGGTGAGATGTGGGGTAACAAATCCAAACATGGTCAGTGAGAGCACAAACGAGTACAACCAATTTACAAAGCCATTACCTCGCAAAATGGAAGATTCTCTTATCTTTTGACCAGCAACCTGTTCCCAATTATATACCTAAAATAATGGTTATCAGAGTGTGACCCCTGGACCAACAGCATCAACCGAGAACTTACTTGAAATACAAATTGAGCATGACTCCAGACCTACTGAATCAGAAACTGATGGTAGAATCTGGCAATCCTGTTTACCAAGCCCACCATGGCATTCTGATGCAGGCTCAAACTTGAGAACCACTGTGTGCTAAACTATGCATATGAGAGTGTTCATCACGTTCAAAAACTGGAAACAGCCCAAATGCCCATCAACAGAATGGATAAATTGTGGAATATTCTTATAATGTGGTATTATAGAACAAGAAAAATGAGCAAGCTACAACTATAGACAATAACATGAAGGAATCTTGAAACCTTGAGAGAGGTACCTGGGTGGGTGGCTCAGTCGATTAAGGGTGTGACTCAGTTTCAGCTCAGGTCATGGTTTCATGGTTTGTGAGTTCAAGCCCAACACTGGGCTCCGCACTGTCAGGGCAGAGCCTGCTTGGGATTCTCTCTCTGCCCCTCCCCTGCTCATGTTTACTCTCTCTCTCTCAAAATAAATAAATCAACATTATAAAAATATCCTGAGAGAAAAAATTCGAGACACAAAAGAATACATACAATTTCATTTATATAAAGGCAGAGGCCAAACTAAACTATATTGTTTGGTAATGCAACTTAACTGGTAAAAATGTAAACAAATTTGAGAAAATGATTACTATTAAGGTAGGACAGCAGTTTACTCTAGGAAAGAAGGAGTGGGTGTGATTAGGAAAGGATATGTAAAAAAAAAAAAATCACTACTTATGTTCTTTTTAAAAAAAAAAGGAAAGGATACGTAAAAGTGACTTCTGAGGTATTGACAATATGCTATTTCTTTACCTGGGGTAGGGGATGGTGATTACATGTTTATTTCAAAATTATATAATTAACAGTACATTTTATGCACCTTTCTGCACCTGTGTTATATCTAACAGTTTAATTTTTTTTTTAAGCAAACATATTCCCTTCTCAAGGTCCCACATCTAAAGCAGTACAGTAATTAGCGAAACTAAACAAGAGTTAGAGGTCACAGAACTTCATTTTAAGCCATGGTTAACTTGCTTCAGAGGATGAAATAAGGCAGGCCTGCAGAGTACTCTACAGATTATACAGTAAACACAGTCAGGGTGCTGGATCCCTTTTCTGTGGGATCAGGAAGGGCAGACCTCAGCAGCTATGCTGGAACTCTTGTGACTCTCCTCCAAGTCCCAGTGGATTAGGACAGAAGAAGAAACCTGAGTCACACCGGACCAACCAGATTCATTCTCCCAGGACTGAATTTTGAGCTGAGATACAGACTGAACAGGCTTTGGAGGCTGAAGTACCAATAAGGACCACTCAGAGGAAGGGTCCAAACCACTGCTGAATAGGTTCCTCCCATTGTACCCTGGCTTCGACCTTGCCCCCAAGGCCTAATAGATTCTATAAAAAATTTCTACAGGTTAGTTAGCATCATAGGCTACAAGCAGTAAAAACCCAGTTCAAATTAGCTTAAGGAAAAAAGAGTATAACCGTAACAACCCTTCAACAAAATTGACAAGCTAGGGAAAAAAAGAGAGAGAGAGAAGATATAGATCACTAAAAGTAGGAATAAAAGAGAGGGCATTACCACTGACTTCTCATAAATTAAAAGAATTATAAAGGAGGAGACCCTGGGCGGCTCAGCTTGGTTAGTAAACCACAGTCTTTCTCGTAAATTCCTTCCTTTCGTCAAGGTTAGCCAGAGCTGATTCTGCTATTTGGAATCAAAAGAACCTTAGTATAGGCTATAAGCAACCACGGTAAGAAGTAGGAAAAAGATACAACAGCCAGTGAGCCTTGATGTTAGAACTTCTAACCTCAGGATTCCCCAAACACCAAAAAAGGAATGTTAAGAGAAATCAGAACTCCTGGGGAAAGGGAGGGCCCAGAGCACCATCCAGCATCCGGACCACAGCTGCTCTGTCTTGCACCACAAACAGCAATTCTCAGCCCTTCTTCCCTGGCACCCACACCAGTGTCCCCAAAACATATGAGATGTTCAAGATGAAGCATAAGGTGGCTGTACTCAGGGTGCCCCAGAGCTCAGGTCCTGTGGCAACTACTGTGATTCATATCAAGACATAGGTGCCTGTCCACATTGTCTGGTCCCGGTTCAACACAATCTTCATGAACTTGTGCTGCCTGGCCTTCATGGCATTCACCTACTTCATGAAGTCTAAGTACCGAAAGATGGCGGGTGATGCTGGGGCCCAGGTCTACACCTCCACCACCAAGTGCCTGAACATCTGGGTCCTGGGCTTGGGCCTCCTTCTGACCATTACAATACATTATTACTTTCGCCACTGGCTCACTGACAATTTTCAAAGCAATTTCAGAGATCATAAAACATTACAGAAGCTATTAGCAGCTGCCAATAGCCTGAGGCTCTCACTCCTTCTACAGCATTTTATATACATGTCAGTTTACAATTGAATTCAATAAAGCACTTGTGTGTGTGGAGGGGGAGGATAACTTCCACAGGAAAATCGTCATTCTTGCTCAAAATAAAAATTTTAATGACGGATATTTTCACACACTCAATATGGTTTTGAACTGTAACATAAAGTATGAAATGTGCATTATACTCTACATTCTAGATGAGAAACCTAAAACAACAAAAAAATCCTTACCTGAAGTTCCTTTCTCACCATTCATGATTTAGGAAAAAAAACTACTTATTTATTATTTATTATTTTTATAGACAAAATGTTTACATGTTTTTATACGGGCCATAATTTCAGTTTTTTTGTTTTTTTGTCAAGTCCTATTACTCACCTAGAGTCCACCTTCCTCTGCATTCTCTGCTTAATTCCTTTTGGATGGAAATTTGACCAGCGGCTTGATATATGCTTCTTAGTGAGCAGATTCTTCATGAATCAAAAAAGTCTTTGATCTTCCCCTTTTAAGAAAAAGAAGGAAAAGGAGAGTAAATTACCTGAAGCCTATTAGCAGCCACATTTCTGAACAGGTACATGCCAGCTTCTAATCTCCTGCCCTCCCTTAACTCAACAACAGATGAACATAGCAAGTCTGAATTTTTTTTACTTGCATTTTTGAAAAGTTATAAGAAAGGAAACTGGGAGGAGAGAAAATGACACCAAAAGGCTATAACTGGCAGCACCCCTGGATGGCTCAGCCAGTTAAGCATCCAACTCTTGATTTTGGCTCAGGTCATAATCTCATGGCTCCTGAGATCAAGCCCAGGGTCAAGCTTCATGCTGTCAGTGCAGAGCCTGCTTGGGATTCTCTCACCCTCCCTCTCTGCCCCTCCCCAATTCATGCTTGCTCTCTCTAAATAAACAAACATTAAAAAAAAAAAAAAAAAGGCTATAACTGGCTCATTCTTCCTGTCCAGGTGATGTTACAAGACCTCCAACTTCCCTTCATAAGAACACCAGCAGAAGACAAGATTTCTTATTTTTTGCCTAGACTAATTATTTTGGTTGTTACATGTAAGAATCTCCAAGCCGGAAGGGCGCCTAGGTGGCTCAGTCTGCTAAGTGTCCGACTTCGGCTCAGGTCATGATCTCATGGTTCATGAGTTTGAGCCCTATGTCAGGCTCTGTAATGACAGCTTAGAGCCTGGAGCCTGCTTCAGATTCTGTGTCTCCCTCTCTCGCTGCCCCTCCCCTATTCACACTCTGTTTCTCTCTCTCAAAAATAAATAAACATTAAAAAAATTTTTTTAAGAATCTCCAGGCTGGGAATGCAAGCTGGTGCAGCCACTGTGGAAAACAGTATGGAGGTTCCTCAAAAAACTAAAAATAGAACTACCTTATGACCCAGCAATTGCACTATCAGGTATTTATCCAAGGGATACAGGGGTGCTGTTTTGAAGGGACACATGCACCCCCATATTTATAGCAGCACTATCAACAATAGCCAAAGTATGGAAAGAGCCCAAATGTCCATCGATGGATGAATGGATAAAGAAAATGTGGTATATATATACAATGGAGTATCACTCAGCAATCAAAAAGAATGAAATCTTGCCATTTGCAACTAGGTGGATGGAACTGGAGGGTATTATGCTAAGTGAAATTAGTCAGTCAGAGAAAGACAAAAATCATATGACTTCACTCATATGAGGACTTTAAGAGACACAACAGATGAACATAAGGGAAGGGAAACAAAAATAATATAAAAACAGGGAGGGGGACAAAACAGAAGAAACTCATAAATATGGAAAACAAACTGAGGGTTATGGGGGGGGGTTGTGGGATGGCGGATGGGCTAAATGGGTGAGGGGCACTAAGGAATCTACTCCTGAAATCATTGTTGCACTATATGCTAACTAATTTGGATGTAAATTTTAAAAAATAATAAAAAATAAAACAAGTTAAAATAAAAAATAAATTTAAATAAATTAAAAAAAAAAAAAGAATCTCCAGGCAGTTTTTGGTCAATAGTAAATTACTATATACAGTCCCCATTTTCAGTGGGTGATAATTTCTACTAGTTATATTCATTACAAACTAAATAACATGTTTTTATTTATTTCTTTTTTTCTTTAATGTTTATTTATAGGAGAGAGAGAGAGAGCAGAGGAGGGGCAGAGGGAAAAAGACGGAGGCAGAATGTGAAGCAGGCTCCAGGCTCTGAGCTGTCAGCACAGAGCCCGACATGGGGCTTGAACTCACAAACCATGAGATCATGACCTGAGTCTAAGTCAGCCGCTCAACCGACTGAGCCACCCAGGCACCCCTTATTCATTTCTTGATGCAAAGAATAGCCATGTTGTGGGTTGGATTGTGTCCTCCCCAAAGATATGCTAGAGTCCCAATCCCTAGTACCTATGAATGTGACCTGATTTGGAAATAGAATCTTTGCAGATGTAATTCAGATGAGATCACACTGGAATAAGGTGGGCCCTTAATCCAATATGATTGGCATCCTTATAAACAAAGATGAGAAACAGGGACAGATACACACAAAAGGAGAATGCCATGTGAATACAGACACACAGGGAGAACAGCATGTGATGATGAAAGCAGAGACTGGAATGATGTGTCCATAAGCCAAGGAACACCAAGGGCTGCTGGCAAGGAACACCAAGGGCTAAGAAAAGCACATGGAACAGACCCTCTTCCAGAGCCTTCAGAAAGAGGATGGCCCTGTTGACATCTTGATTTCAGATTTCTGGCTTCCAGAACTATGAGACAATACATTTCTATTGTTTTTAAGCCACCCAGTGTATACCATTTTGTCACAGCAGCCTTTGGAAACTAATTCAAGTAGTAAGACAAAGGAGTAAGATTTAAGTACATGGTGGAGGAAAGCTAATAGGGCGGACTTGTCCTATGTCGAGTAATTGTGAGGCATTCGTAAAAAGACATTCATTCTAAAAGAATAAAATCACCCTTATAATCAAGGTCATATATTTCAATGACAATCAGAAAAGGAATTAGCTAGAGAAGAGAGTTAATCTGTACAAAAAATAGTCCTTACTGACATCAAACATTTGTCCTCCTACTCTTTCTAGTATCACATTCCAAGTAACAAAGGTCACCATTAGCGACTATTTCTGTAAATTAAAGGATAATCAAATAGGGATTTTTGGCTAAATACTGTTATAATAAATGGGTCATTGCCTTGGGTATATGTCTTGTTATAATGATTCCATGGAATGTTACCTGCGGTCAAAGATTCCCTTTTGTTATATACTCTGTGCCAACATTTCAACTACTTGTGACTATCTGCTTTCCCTACTAGAATATAAATCCCATGAAAACAGGAAAACAGAAACATATCTGACCTTCTTACCACTATATCTCCAATATCTAAAGCAATGTCTGGAACTTGACAGATGAGATATATAAACACTGGAAAGACCCAGACAGATCTCAGTAAGGGTATGTATGAATATGAACTTGCTCCTGAGTTGGAATACACATAATAACCAAATACAAAAGATAATCCAAGAAAAATGAGATTAGTAGGTGTGGACTCCCAGTTAAACCCATATATTGACATCCTAAGATGATAGTAAAGGATAAAAGGGTATAAACCCTAAGGTCCAAGAGATAGAAGAGATCATAGAAAAGATTTCCACAAATCTTTGCAAGAAAATGGAGGAAAATTAACTGGCCTAACATTTTGAGAAGTGAATATCTACAGTGTGGGATACAAAAGACAGCAGGCCCATAGAATCCCAGAAGAGGGGCGCCTGGGTGGCGCAGTCGGTTAAGCGTCCGACTTCAGCCAGGTCACGATCTCGCGGTCCGTGAGTTCGAGCCCCGCGTCAGGCTCTGGGCTGATGGCTCGGAGCCTGGAGCCTGTTTCCGATTCTGTGTCTCCCTCTCTCTGCCCCTCCCCCGTTCATGCTCTGTCTCTCTCTGTCCCAAAAATAAATAAAAAACGTTGAAAAAATTTAAAAAAAAAAAAAAAAAAAAAAGAATCCCAGAAGAGCTGAGAACTAGAAGGAATAAGGAATGGCTCCCACAATCATAGCTATAGGCCACAAATGAGAGGACTGAATGAAAGTCTATATGGTGAGCATTTGGGGGCCCTGGTCTCCTCCCAACCCCTGCCAGGCAGGGTATCCAACTCCTTCTCCACACTCTGCTTCCAGAATTCTGGCAGCTAGACTGGTACCTCCCAATCAGGGAGGAGATGGGAAGATGGGAAGGATTCAGGAGAGATGGGAGATGGGAAGAATTTTTGCAGAAGATGCTAAGAATGAACAGCCCTGAAGATTCTTATACCCGTGCCTACCTCCCTCAGTGAAAATGTAGGCTTGCCCTTAGAGAAAAGCTCACAAACCTACAAGTCCTGCTCAGACACTAGGAGCTTCCAAATCATTTCTCAGTTGCTGACACTTAAGTACGAATGGACAATCAAGAATCACAAGACATGTAGATGTGACCTCCAATAAGATGTGACCTCCAATTCCAAAAACAGGAATCTGAGGAAGTGCCACAACCTATGACATATTCCTGCCAAGAACTTGAATCTAAATATCAACAAGCCTCATCTACAATGAAGTACCAACTTATAAAAAATGGAGGGAACAAATAAAAATGATTCTGCACTCTGCAAAATCAATGATGTAGGAAACCACAAGACTAACAACCAGTTCCTTCAATAAGTGAACAGCAAAGGAAAGAGAGGGAAACTTATACATTAAAAGACACTAAAGGGGTGCCTTGCTGGCTCAGTCAGGGGAACATGTGACTCAATCTTGGATTGTGAGTTCAAGCCCCACGTTGGGTGTAGAGATTACTTTAAAAATTAAAAAAAAAAAAAAAAAAGACACTTAAGATGCATAGCAACCAAATGCAACATATGGACTTTGACTTTGGATCTTGATTTTCGACCTTGATTTTAACAATCTAACTACAAACCAACTGTCAGACAAAAAAACATGAAACAGGGATGCCTGGCTGGCTCAGTTGGAAGAGTGTGTGACCCTTGATCCTGGGGTTGTGAGTCAAAGCCCAACGCTGGGTGTAGAGATTACTAAAAATAAATAAATAAACTTTGGGGGCACCTGAGTGGGTCCACTGGTTAAGCATCCAACTCTTAATTCGGCTCAGGTCTTGAACTCAGGGTTATGAGTTCAAGCTCCACTTTGGGCTCCACACTGGGCAAGAAGCCTACTTTAAAAAAGAAAAAAGAAAAATAAACTTAAAAAAACATGGAACAATCAGGGACATGTAAACTTTTTTTTTTTTTTTTTTTTTTTTTTTTTTTGAGAAAGAGAGAGAACACGTGAGCAGGGGAGGGGCAGAGACAGAGGGGAACAGAGGATTTGAAGCAGGCTCTGTGCTGACAGCTGAGAGCCTGATGCAGGGCCCGAACTCACTAACCATAAGATCATAGCCTGAACCAAAGTTAGAAGCTTAACTGACTGAGCCAACCAGGCACCCCTAAACTTTTTCTACACTAAAAAATATTTTAATAAGTTATTAAGGAATTACCATTAAGGTTTTTACTGTGATAGCAGTGTTGGTTGTTTTTTAAAACAGCACCTCATCTTTTACAGAATATACCAAAAAAATTACAGATAAGTTAGGATAAATTTGAGCACTAAAATTGTTAAGGACAGTAATAAAACCCATAGAATAAAATGGCTATTCATGAGTCAGGGCTGAAAATAAACAAATGAAGAGACAGATACATGTGGGAGAAGGGAGGGCTCATCCATACACAGAATGCTCACTGAGAAATGTGGAAGAGGTAGGGTTGGAAAAACCCCATCTTGCAACCATCATGAAGGAAAAGACTTTTTAAAATGGGAGGGAAAGTAGTAAACGTGGATAAAGGTATATGGGGGGGGGTTTCTCTGTGATGGGTACATATTATAAGTGCTTGAAACATTTCATAACAAAATGTTTCTTAAAATTCTGGATGAAACAAAGACAATATGGGGAACACAAGAAAAAACCAACAACAACAAAAAGACAACTCTTATAGTTAATATCCTCAAAAACATAAAGAGTACATACTATAGAATAATATAATCCATTGAATAAAATAAGGGTTATTTAAAAGAAAACAAAAGAAGAACAAGAAACAGGAGAGCGAAAACATTAGAAGGTGGCTGATAACATTGAAGAAATGTCCCAGACAGAGAAAGGGAGGGGGGAATGACAAAAGGAAAAAAAAGTTAGAAAATCAGAGGCTCAATCCAGGGGATCAGATATGCAACTAGCAGGTATTCCAGAGAGAGATGAGAGTGAAAGAGGAAGAAAAGATCAAAGAAATAAGAAGAAAGTCTCTCAAAATTGAAATAAATCCTCAGATGAGAGGTCCTGCACAGAGGCTAAATGTCAGAGTAGATCAAACACTTTTTCCCACGTGCACGGAGAAAAAGCTTAGGCTACCCGGTTCTTGAGAACTTACAGGAAAACTAGACATTGTCAAAATTAAAAACAGTTGTGTTTCAAAGGACACAAAGGACATCAAGGAAGTGAAAACACCACTCACTGGGAGAAAATATTTGCAAATCTGCTAAGAGACACATCTAGTTTATATTTTTAAAAATTCCTACAACTCCATAAAAAACCCCAATTTAAAAATGGACAAGGGATATGAATAGACATTTCTCCAAAGAAAATACATAAATGGCCAATAAGCCCATTACAGATGTTCAACATTATTAGCCATCAGGAAAATGCAAATCAAATAAGATAACCATTAGGATGGCTGTAATCGAAAAGACAAAGATTAGGGCACCTGGCTGGCTTAGTTGGAGGGAGCAATGTGATCTCAGGGTCTTGAATTCAAGTCCCATGTTGGGTGTAGAGATTAAACTTCAAAATAAAAAGACAAAAAGATAATAAGTGTTGGTGAGGATGTAGAGAAAATGAAACCCTCATACACTGATGGTGATAATATAAAAAGGTGCAAGCCACTTTGGAAAACTGGCAGTTCCTCTAAAAGATAAATAGAGTTACCATTTGATCCAGCAGTTCCATTCCTATGTACATAGCCAAAAGAACTCAAAACAAACGTCTATACAAAAACTTGTACATGAATGTTCACGGCGACATTAATAATAGCCAAAAAAGTGAAAACCCAAATGTCCATCAACTCATGGATGGGCAAACAAAATATGGTATAACCATACCATGAAATATTATGCAACCATAAAAAGAAACACAGTACTGTTACATGTTAAAATATGGTTGCATGCTAAAACATGCTAAGTGAAAGAAGCCAATTACAAAGACCTATAACATCATACAATTCCACTTATATGAAATGTCCAGAACAGATAAATCTATGAGTCATAAAGTAAATTCCTGGCTGTCTAGGGCTGGGAGGATTGAAGGGAAAAGGGAATTACTACTAACAAATAAGGGTTTCTTTTTTGGATGGTGAAAATGTTCTAAAATTGAGTATGGTGAGATGGTTGCATAACAATAGATTTAAAAAATACTGAACACTTTCAATTAGTGAATTGTATCATATGTGACTTACATCACAATAAAGCTGTTTAAGGAAGAAAAAGAGAAGGAGGAAGTAGAAGTAGCAGTTATTACAGGAAAAGGTATCCCAAAAACCAAGGAAGCAAATTAAGGGCAAAAAAATGGGAATACAGGCAAGAATGAATTCAATACAATATCAAAAAGAAGAAAATCCCAGGATAGATGTGAAAAGAAGTCTCCAGATTAGAACTGAGTACAGCAGGCACAGAGCAACCAGTTCAGATTAGAGAAGAGGAGGGTCTCCAAGAAAGAGAGGAAATTGACCGTTTTTAAAGTAATTTTGCAGAAAATTACTGATAGGCATAAAAGAAATGCTGAATCACTCAGAAAAAAAAATTAGTGATCTGTGTATGGAATACCAGGCAAATGAGAAAAGAAGATAATTATTAATTCTCAGAAAAAATAATGGGATGGAGAAGAAAGAGTTGCAGTACTCTACTTGATTTAGCTATGAAATGTTATAGAACATTGATCATTAATTTAAAAAAATTTTTTTTGCTAAGTTTATTTATTTATTGAGAGAGAGAGAAAGAGAGCATGTGTGTGCACACCTGAGCGGGGGAGGGGCAGAGAGAGAGGGAGATAAAGAGAATCCCAAGCAGGCTCCTCACCATCAGTGCAGAGCCTGATGGGGGGCTCAAACTCACCAACCATGAGATCAGACCTGAGTCCAATTTTAGTATATGTGCTGCCCAAGCGAGCACAGATGAGACCTGAGTCCAAAACCAAGAGTCAGATGCTTAACCAACTGAGCCACCCCGGAGCCCCGACCATTAATTTAACATTAAATTAACACATAACCACAATGGCGATAAGATGGAAGGAAAACTGAGCTAAGCACTTATCTTCCACAAGAAGCAGTCAATACTTTATGTGTAAAACTAAAAAATCAGGAAATATCACCCATAAGGATATTTACTTCCAACTTCTAGAAGAGCCAGAGAAAGAGCTAGCAGAATGGAAATTATAACTGGGGAATAGGGCTATTTTCTATTACAAACTTTTAATATTAGTTTTTAAAAATCACGTATATTTGCCCACTGCCGGCGGGTCTACTCGAGGCGCGAGGCCTGAGGGCTCCGCCTCCTCGGTTGAGCGGCGAGAGCATTTCCTTCCGACGAAGTTAACTTCTTAAAGAAGTTTCTACGGTATTTTGTGGCTGCTAACAATGAGAAATGAGTGATCCTACGAAAGAAAAGCGAAGAAAGGCCTATATTTATATCTTAAGCCCCAGAATAAGTTTCAACTACTTCTTCCAGGAAGGCTTCTCTGACATTAGAAGTCTCATACTTTCAACGCACTTAGTTAGGCGGGTACCACTAAATCTAAAACGAATAGACCAAAAACAAAACAAAACAAAACACCACTAATGAAGCGGGTACTCTGTGCCAAGTATAGATAGTACTAAGCATTTTTCATTAATTACCTGCTTTTTAACAACCACCTGAACGGGCGGTAGCCATTTCATTTTCCCAACGAAGTATCTAAGTGAGGTAACTAGCTAAGCTGTAGGGCTGGTACTCAGGTCCCTAACACCATCCGTTCAACATTGACTGCATCTACACAGAGTTGACAGGAAAGCTGACTAGCCTCTTATGAAATAAAAATGAAGCATTGGTCTCCCACTGCTGGAGAGGCTTCACTGTTTTTGCTCTGTTGGGCCCTTCGGGGATCAGATGGGGACCCTGAGGTCTGTGCACAGAAGTCCCCGGCCCGGCCACGCAGCAGGGAACCGCGCAAGCTAAAGAGCCTTACCGGGACGCACGCACCCGCACCCGCCTTCAGCGCACCAGAATCGCGGGAGGATGCGGCGCCCCGGGGCCTGGGCAACAAGTCGCTGACCGGAAGCAGCCCCGGACGGGAAGGACGCGAGCTCCGCGCTGGGCGAGAAAGGCGGATTCCGCGAGTCCTACGCGCTCTCTTCACACCTCTTCCACACCCGAATCACAGTCAATGGGTAGGCAGCACCGCTTGCACTTACTTCTAGGGAAGGAAGCGGAGGCTCAGAGAGGAGAGTAGGTTACTGGGCCCAACTCGGAGGGATATGCTCTCGCCGCCCAACCGAGGAGACCGAGCCACTCACAAGCTGGGGACGATTCGATCCAGCCTCATACCTGGACAAGCCGAGCCCTCAGGCCTCGCGCCTCCAGAAGCCCCGGCGGGAGTGGGCAGACGTAGCTGGCGCGGCTCTAGCCCCCCGCGGCCACCGCCTGCCTCGGCGCTTCCCGCGCCTCTGCTCTGGAGTCTTGCGCCGGCCCCGCCCCCGTCTCCACGGTGACGCGGCAAGCGTGTGAGACGCCCCATCTGGGACCCTGTAGTTCGCGCAGCTTCCGTCTGGTAGATGACACGCCTCCCTCTGGCAGTCGAGGGGCACCTGCAATGCCGAGCTGGTCCCAAGGTGTGGGGAGGAATGCATCGTTTGGGCAACCCCAAGGAGAGTTTTCGGCCTCCTGGCCCATTCGCTTCTTTCACAGCTCAGCTTCCTACAGCTACTTTTAGACAAGGGTAGGAGCTGTTTCGAAGCGGATCTCGGAGCTACGCCTCGTGCGGCAAGCACTAGGTATGAGGTCCCCGTCTGGTGGCCCACGATGACGAAGGTTCTCCTCCCCCCACCCCCCCACCTTCAGGCTACCGCGTGAGCCTCTCTGGCTCTTGGTTCTCCACGGTGCGTTCCCCGGCAGTGCGAGCCAGCTCCTAAGGACTAGGGCGCGCACGCGTGTACCAGGGACGTAGTCAATCTGGAAGGGTGAGGGAGGGAGAGATGTCTTTCCGCAGCCCCCGAATTTAATTTATCCCCAGCTGGTATCTTCTCTTAACTCTTCCTTTAAAATTGTAATTAGCAATCACTAATTGTTAGTAAACAGTCGTTAAATTTTTTTTAATGAGTCTATTCCGATCTTTTAAAAATAGGGGTGAGAGAAAGTAGGTGGGGCATCTTTGTATGCTTTTCTCCTATGCTTTATAAAACATTTGAAAGCACATGAGATTTCTGGTGGAGAGAGCAAAGGCTAGCATTTTGTACTTAAATGCTTGGAAGATTATATATTACAAACATGAGGTAAAATAACTTGTTGAATATCCCTGGATTAGAATCACGCAGGTAATTTGCATTTCTGCTCTGCTTTTTACGTGTGCTAATTTTTGTTGCCAAAAACAAGTTGTTTAAAAGACGTTCCACTTTAGCTGGACACGTGAAACCAATCTTTTAGGGATGACTAATTGAGTGAGTTTCAAAGTCCTAATTAACACTAACATTTACTAAAGTTAGTCCTATGAGTACTTTATACTTCCTAGATGATTTGTGGATACTTTATTCCTGTCATGTGCCTTTACTACCAACAACTCTAACTTAGGAAGGGTTATTTTCATTTGAGTTATTATGATGCATATAATTACTCCTGCCAGGAAAGATTAGAACATAACTGTATAGAATAATAGTGCGGTAGCACTTGCATGATTTCATCCGTTTGTTTTAAGTACTTCCCGTAAATAAAATCAAAGATATAAAGTTCCAGAAAGGGTAGAGGCTCTGCAAAGAATTTGTTGTGTGGTCTTTTTTTCTTTTTTTTAATGTTTATTTTTGAGAGAGAGACAGAATGTGAGTTGGGGAGAGAGAGAGGGAGGCACAGAATCTGAAGCAGACTCCAGGCTTTGAGTTGTCAACACAGAGTCAGTCACAGAGCTCGAACTCACGAACTGTGAGGTCATGACCTGAGCCTATGTTGGATGCTCAACCAACTGAGCCATGCAGGTGCCCCTGTTGTGTGGTCTTCTAAAAGTCCCTTAATTTCTTTATGGTCTTTAACCTGAGTACATGATGCCACATACCTGTGAAACTGTTGAAATTTTATTTTCTTGGAACCAGGGATTACCCTTGGAGCAGGAAAAAATGAACAAGAAAAAGCCCACTTAGAGAGGTGCTGGGTAGTTGAGGTGTAATCCCAACTGAGATGAGGCTGCTCTCAAAATTACCAGGTTTTTAGTATTTTCATGTGCTTCTCTACTGCTCTTCGACTGCTAATTTCCCCAACAGACTGAACTTTTGAGTCCCCTTATGCCAAACTATGAGCCAACAATTGAACCTAAACTAAGACCTTACAAATACGTATTAAAGAACAAGAGTAATTTCTCTTATTCTCTCAAAGAGGCTTCTCATACTGATATTTGAAAATTCATTATTAACTGCAAAGAGGGGCATTGTAGAATTACAAACTATCATTCTTACCAAGGAGAATGATACTCGAAAGCTACAATGAAACAAGGACTTGCAAGCATCTAGCTTTTGCATGGCACAGGTGAAAGACATTTATAGATGCCCTCCTTTATTTATTACCTTTATTCCCAGGTACTAATTTGCTTCTCTTTTCACGAGGACAAATTGAGTCTCTGAAAGATAAGGGAGTTAAGACCAAGGTTCTACAAGGTACTGAAGAAGAGCCTGGTGGAAGACTGCATCCCAACTAGACCAGAGGGCCCAGAAAATTAGCACCAGGCCTCTATCATGGTAGCTACATTGCCTTGAGCAGATTTTGTGTGTATTTGTGGTAATTTGAAAATATGCCCACTAATTCTTTGACACTTCTCCCATATAAAAGTAGTCTAAGTCCCCTCCCCTTGGTGACTTCTATCTAAGGAGCAGATAGTTTGTTGTGGCAGAACAGCGAGTGGCTCTAAGGCTAGATTAGAAAAGACAATTCAGCAACCGGCTGCCCTCGGAATCCTGGCACTATGTTGTGAGAAAAGCTCAGGTCACAGAGAGAAGCCATGTGTAAACTTCCATCCAACTGCTCCAGTAGTCCCAGCTGACAGCCACCATCAAACACCAAATATGTGAGTAAGCGAGCCACTAAATGATCCTAGCCCCAAGCTTTCCACCTATTAAATGGAGCAGAGACCATTTAGTTCTAGCTGTCCCCAGTAGTACTGGCCTAAATTGAAGGTTTGGGTACAAAATAATTATTGAGCTAAGCCAATGGAGTTTGGGGATGGTTGATTATACAGCCATACTTGACTAGAGCAATTTTTTTAATGTTATCTCTAATTCCCACTATAAGCCTGAAAAATAGGTACTGCTGTCCCTTTTTGACAGAGAAGTAAACAGGTCCAGGAAGGTGAAATGACTGGCTTAGGTTTCACACTAAGTGGCAGAGCCAGGATTTAAGAGCTTGAAAGAATAGGCCTTCTTCACTACTCCTGATAGCAATGGGATTAGACCGTTTCCTCAGTCTTCTGAAGAACCTGGATTCCAAAAGCAGCTTGATTTCTAAAATATTAAGACGAACAATGTTTCATTACTTACAATGTGTCTCTCAGTAGGCTTAAAACACACATACACACACAAAACCAGTATAAGGCTTTTTAACCACCTTAACCTTTTTAATCTTGACAACAGCCCCTGTGAGTGGGTTATCTTTCCAATTTTACAGACTACAAAACCAAGGCTAAGGATAAATAAATGGCCTAATTCTCCCCAGCCTGTAGTGTATGGTAGAGCTGGGATGTGAACTCAGGCCTAATTTGCAAACGTCTCCCTCCGCCTCTTGCCTGCAAAGATAGTATACACTTTATTCTGTGTTCCAGATGAAAAACGTTTTCATAATTTTCTCGGTTGGCAAGACTCCTAGGAAGGGAATTTAGTGATCACTCAATGCCCAATCCCAATCTACGCCCACACATCATTTCACATCAACCCCAGGCGGTCGCAAGGGACAGAGACTGGGGCTCGTGTTATTACCGCAGATCAGGCTCACAGGTGATCACCGTCATACCTTTACTGATCGCTCCTCCCCAGCACGGCAGTTACTCTCCTGTCTCAGAGTAGGGAAATTATGTTTGCATCTGTGTTCGCATTTGCAGTCTCGCCACTGTGCTAAGCGCTTGACACTCGCCCTTCCCCTTCCTGTGCAAGCTATGGAAAGGTTCGAGTTATGATGGGGGAAAAAACCCTTTCAATGAATCTGTCAGTCGCCCTTCGCTCAATCGAAAGCAGTCGCGCGGCAAGTTTGTTAATGCAACAACGCACAATCTCATAAATTTATAGAGAGGGGCCGTTTTAGAAAGGAGAGCGAAAACTCAAAAGTTGTTCGGGCTTTGCCCAACATTACACCCACTAATGAAAAACTTGAGATTCGGGCCCACAACTGGGAAGCTCAAAAGCCCCCAGGTTCTCCTCAGACTGCCACTGCCGAAGCCCCAGGCTTCCCCGCCGTTGCGAACTGTGCGAACGTCGAAGTCGACGCGCTCACAAGTCGCACCAGGCCGCAGACCCCAGCCCACTTCGCTGGTGCCACCGCCTTCCAGGGAGAACTGCCAGCCTGGGGCCTCGGCCTCCCAGCACCGCCCGCCCCGTTCTGCTCCGCCCCGAAGCGCGCGTGGGAACGCAGAGTCCTCCTCAGGGCTGCCCAGGACGACTGCCTGTGCGCACCTGTAAGGGCTTCTGCGGCCCCCGCCGCCTCCCCCTCCCCGCCGCCGCCATCTCCTCGGCGCCTCCGCTTCCCCGCCGCCGGACGCACGCAAGGGCCGGCGCCCCAGGAGCGCGCCGAGATGTTTCTCTTTTCCGCCCGGCACTGCCGCGGCCACCTCACATCCGGGCGCGCGGCGGCGAAGGCGGTGCTGGGGCCCGGGTGCGTGGAGGGAGTTATTAAGGGGGAGGGGGCCCGGGAGGAGGGGCGGAGGGCTGGGCCGTGGTTACGGCGGCTGAAGAGAGACAGTCCGAGCTGGCGGGGGGGCGGGGGGGGCGAGAGCGAAGGCCGCGCGGAGCAGCCCTCTGACCGGCGCGGGCAGTAGGGAGGGGAGCGGCGGTCGAGGCGAAGGGCCGCCGAGCGGCGGAGGCACAGAGTAAGGGCCTGGTGGCGGCGGGAGCCGAGGCGCCGCGCGCCAAGGGCCGCAGGAAGGGCAGGGGCGCGGGCGCGCTGCTCCCGGGGTCGCGTGCGTGAGCGCGAGCGCCGGGGCACGCGCGGGGGGCGGGCAGGGACGCGAGGCCAGCGGGGCGGCCGGCGGGCAGCGGGCTGGCGGGCTGGCGGGGCCCGAGCCGCCGGGCCGGGGCGGACGGCGGCGGGCCTGCGCCGGCTCCAGCTTGGAGCGGCCGGGCCGGGGGATTCGATCTCCCCGCTCCCTTCGGCCCGCCTCCCCTCCGTGAGTACAGTCCCCGCCCTTCCTCCGAAGGAGGCCGCTGGGCCGCGGCCTGCGCGAGGGGCCGGGGGTTGGGGTCGCGGCCCGGGAAAGCCGAGTTTCGGAGCTGAAGCCGGATCTCGCCCCTTCCTTGCTATGGGCGCCCCTGACATGGCCACAGGTGCCGCCGGCCGGGTGGGGGGCGCTCGGGCCCCAGCCCCTGGCCTCTGGATAACAAGGGGCAGCTGGCGCCGTCCATTGGCAAGTGACAGGCACTTTACCACAGTCCGACTTCCCGGATCCCCAGCCCCAACTAGTCTCCTACCTGCCCCCACTCGGAAAACTTCCCCACTGCTGTCTGAAAGGTCCTCATGGGTGGCAGTGACTAATTTTGGTTTCTTTTTGTTTTAAAGCTGCTTGAAGGCTGTACCCTGATTTGGGCACCTTCTACTTATGCTTTCCTTACCCCTTTGATGCTTAGAACACTTAACTAGAAGAGCTAAGTACCAGTGGTTCTATTTCCAAGTGGGTTCTGGTTTATGGAATAGTTGTTGAATGAGACTTTGTTTTTAAAAGGTAGTCATTTTAAGAGATAAAAGAGTTTCAGTGTTTTAAACAGTCTTCTGAAAACATAGTGTTCTCTGTAACAGTTTTGCTGATTTATCTTCCAGGTGCAAAGAATTGTAGACCAAGGAGCCATGGATAGGAGAAGTGTGGGAGAAACAGAAAACGGAGATGCCTTTCTTGACCTGAAGAAGCAACCAGCCTCCAAATCCCCCCATCGCTATACAAAAGTAAGCTTTGTTACTAATGAAATAGTGTTTCTTTATAGGTGGGGGAGGTTGGTAACATTGTGTAGATATTTCATTAGTATTATCAAAAGTGGGAGTCTCATTCTGACTCACTATATGGACTAAATATTACTAAATTTAGTAAAGCATTTCTTTGAATTTTTTTCTGGAAGTGTGAATACGCGGTTTAAACTAGAATTTGCTTCTGAGTAGTTTTCACGTGAAGGGAATATTGGCTTAGATGGCATATGAATTTGTGGATCAGTGTATGTTGGCTCAAATGTTCTATAACAACCATAACTGGTATATTACTGATTTATATGCTGTAGAGTAAGGATTCCAGTTTTGCATGCAAATCACTCAAGGTTCTGTACTTGTTGAAGCTACTGCTCAGTATCTTACTGGCTCCTAAATGTTTCTGAAGAGGTTGACAGGACTCAGCTGTGAATTCATTTTTCGTTCCCTGAAATGTATTGGCTGGAGTACAAAAAATGTGCTTGGGACTGTTGACAGGAAGAGTCATGTTCTAGTTGGTCCCATATCTGTATTTCCTAAGTATGGACCCAATCAAGGGTACTGATGTGGTTATTATCCCTGACTTTCCAGAATAATGATTAATATTTTGAAGTCAGGCCTTGTTTGTGTACTGGTGCCACTACTTGATAAAGTATCAACTGCTGTTAGAGTAATACTCGTTTTTACTATTAAAAAAAATCTGATAGCATTTCATTTTTTCATTCAGATTTGGTCTTCCCAAATGTAGTTTTTCTCAAACCTGAAAGTGCTGAAGCCATGTTTCACAATTTAAATTCATTATCTAAAATGTTGATAGTTGAATTCCAAATGCAGAAAAGCTTATTAAATGAAGAGAAACTGATTTGAACTGCTTATTTTATATGCTTATGTGATTTCAACTTTCCTAGCACTTTTTGAATAAAAGTTCTTAATTGGTATTCTACTTGTAGAATCCAGGCAGAGAGGCTTTTGAATCACTTTCATAATGATCAAAGGGTGGCATGTATAGACCATCTTTATATGTATATCCATATTTAGGCTTAAGTCATTTTTAGGGAAGGTATTATTGATCTCTCTTAGGCTAGAACTTGTGTGTGTCTACAGTAAAGATAAAGAAGGTCAATATTGCCCACTTTTGATAATATAGTCTTAGAATTTTGTCATACTTAGATAAATGTGCCTCAAAGAAATGATTAAGAACATTTTTTAGGTTAATGACAGTGAATCTTAGATATAATGGTCTTCTCTACCAAAATTGATTGGAAATTGGCTTACTGTCCATTCCATTCGAGAAGATTTAGTTCATGGCACTTTTAGGATCATGTTTAGGCAGTGTTAGGGTAGTGGTTTCATGCATATGTGTTTCTCACAGTCTGCTTAATCTAGTCCTTGAGGCAAACTAAGCCTTTCTCCTTTGAAGGAAGCTTGAAACAATCCTGTGTTCTGAGAACTATAGTAAGTGGTCTGTTTTTGCACAACTGGAATAATACTTCAGCCATCCTACTCCTTACCTACATACTGAGATCAAACTATTGGAATAAAGCATATAGTAATGTTTCTGCATGGGCTAGAAAGTTTAGAAGCAATAGAAGGAAACTGTCCTCAGTGATTTTTATAGGTGATGTGTTTGTGAGAACTTGTAAATGTGGAATGTTAACTACAAGACTAAAAAACATATTGGCTAGATGAGAGGGCTTCTCAAACTTTGACCCTTCTTAGTTTAACGTTCATTTGTTTTATGAGATGATGTTAGTAGTCTGTTCAAAATTCGAGAGTTTTTTCCATGAAGGTGGAGAAGTCCAGATATTTGTCCTAGTGCTTTTATTTTTTTTTTATTTTTTTTTAACGTTTTATTTATTTTTGAGAGAGAGAGACAGAGCATGAACGGGGGAGGGGCAGAGAGAGAGGGAGACACAGAATCGGAAGCAGGCTCCAGGCTCTGAGCCATCAGCCCAGAGCCCGACGCGGGGCTCGAACCCACGGACCGCGAGATCGTGACCTGAGCCGAAGTCGGACACCCAACTGACTGAGCCATCCAGGCGCCCCTGTCCTAGTGCTTTTAAAAGTAACATATCAGAGTCTCCTGTGCTATATTGTCCATCTTGCTTCCTAAATGTTGGTTTGTCTGGGGATTACCTGTGAACCCTTATAAAGTGTGAATTCTGTTAGGTTAGGAGTGGGCTTGAAATTTTGGCTTTTTAACCTCCCAGGTGGTGCCCTTACTGCAGGTCCACTGACCATACTTTGAATAGCAAGTCTTTAGTCTTCCTTGGAGAACTTGATATATGGTCTTGATGTTGTCAAGCAAGTCAGATGCATAATTACTCCCTAGGGTTCTGTTGGTGTCCATTGTGTTTCCACGAATGTATTAGGAAGTCAAGTTAAGAATCACATTAGGTACTTTCAGGCCTACCCCTAAGCCTCAGTGATGATTAATTGGAATGTATAAGTGGATGTATCATATGCACCTGTTATTCTGGGAATCTTGAGCCCTTACTTTATAAGCTCACTCAGGTCCGTTTCGCTAGGCCAGATTCCCAAGACCAAAAGCTATGTTTTGGTAACACTTAAATGTGCATGTATAAAGTGCTTGAATTATGTTGAAGGGCTTTTGGAGGTTACACAGTGGGATCTCCCCCTCAAAGTCATGGATTAAAAGTGTTTTTAGACAGTGGTTCTCAAACAGTGGTCTCTGAACTAGTGTTTAGCACCAACTGGTAACCTCTTAGAAATATAAAACCTCAAGCCCCATTTCAGTGGTATTGAATCAGATTCTAGGGATAGGGCCTTGTTCACATATAACAAGTCTTTCAGGGAATTCTGACTCTGATTCAAGTTTGAGAACTGTTGGTTTAGGAAAACAAGATAAGGTGGTCATGCTTATTAATGGAAAGACTTTGAGGCCTATTCAAATTTTTCTTACCTTCATCAGAGGTCCTTGTTGTTTACTAGTTCTTGAGGTGTGGTACCTGCTCTTGGTGACACCATCTTCTGCTTCAAACAGAGTAGAAATGCTTTGGACTGTTCCACTATTCAGATCCATGTTCTTTTTCTTTGAGTAGACAGACTGATTTTAGGACATACATATTTGGTGCTGCTCCTTCTCTGCTCCTGTGTCTTGTCACTGATTCCTTATCAAATTTTATCACCTGCCAGTTGAACAGGGTATAAAAGCAGGGGGCACTGCTAACATTCAGCTTAGTACTGCCCAGTGTTAATCATACCTGTCCAATCTACCAGCTAAAAAAAGTAGGGATTGGATTTTACTGAGTTTAATTTCATGTGTGCTCATTGCCTTGGCACCATTTTGGTGTCTATAGGGATCTTCAGAGGAGGCACTCCACCCTGATTTGTGGCTGATGGGCACTTAGGCACCGTGATACAGCCATGTTTATATCTTTGCTTTAAAACCATTTAAAAGGGGCGTCTGGGTGGCTCAGTTGGTTGAGCGTCCGACTTCAGCTCGGGTCATGATCTTGCGGCTCGTGAGTTCGAACCCTGACAGCTGCGCTGACAGCTCTGAGCCTGGAGCCTGCCTCAGATTCTGTGTTCCTCCCTCTCTCTGCCCCTCCCCAGCTCATGTTCTGTCTCTCTCTCTGAAGAATAAATATTAAAAAAAAAATTTTAACCGGTAAAAAAAGGCACCAGAAGTGGACTAATTTGAGTAATTCTCCTAGCCTTCTTGGAGAGAATCAGTTATAAGACTTGAAGTCCAGCCTCTGAGAAAAGAGGGGCTATGATTTAAGTCCTAGCTTGAAATCAGTAGTCAGATGATCAGGTTTAACTATACCTGATCTAATTTTTAGATATCTAATTTGATAACTTCATAGATACCTTTCATAAACCGAGTTGAGAAGTAACCTCTAACAGGTGGCATTTCAGTGACATACTTAGCTACAAACTTAAGCTAATATAAAAGTTAAGGATATTTGTTTATATTGGGGAATTATGGTATGAAAAATCATTATACAATCTTAATGTTTCAGCTGTTCAGAAAACTAGGTAACTACAAGTTCTTACAGGGGGTCAGCTGGCAACACCATAGATACTGTCTTATGGTTGTTCTTTCTTACCTGTTCCAATTCTAAGTCATCTTGAAAAGTGGGGATTCAGGACTCTTGCCCCCATGAGTATACTTTCCTCCTTGCTCATGGTGGGAACTTCTAGCTAGATAAGAAACCGGTCATTTTACAATTGGAACTGTTAACATAAAGATTTGTGGGTTGGGCCTTTGATTCAGTGAAGGATGCTATGAAGGGAGGCTGACTTAAGGAAAGCCTACCCAAGGATGTGGCAGTTTGGCTCAGGGTTCCTGGTAGTCCCGCTGGGCAGGGACAAACCCAACACTGAGTGGCAGCTGCTGGGAGGTGTCATGCACCTTCCTTGTCCTCCCCAGAGAAGCAGTGAAGACAAGAGGATCAGGGGCATTGAGCCCCACTGCCTGATTTAGGATCACCACTTACTTACCTTGTGTGGCCTTCAGTCACGTACTTAGCTTCTCTGATTCTCATCCTTTTCCTCTGTAAAATGCGGGTGCAATAGTATCTACTTCATAGGATTTTTGTGGGGAATAAATGAGAAAATGCATGTCAAGTGTTTAGAAAAGTGGCTGATGCACAGTAAGTGCTAAAAACTCTTTAGGATGTAATAAGGAGGGTATTAAAAGATATCTTCTTTGGATACCAACTTCAGATCAAGGTGCTTAATTTTTAAATGTCACAGTAACTATTTCCAGTTTAATATGAAACCAGAAAGCCCTATTGAAGATGTAATGTCACTACCCTAAAAATGGTTTTAAGTTTTCTTCTAGTATTTACCTACTTAACATTTTATATTGTTTTTACCCATTGTATAAACACATTTAAAAGCCAAGATTAATTTTTTGTGTTGGCCAGATTAATGGAGAAAACAGACTTTGGTGGGGTTTTTTTCCCCCATTCGCATTTTCTTAGTTTCAAATCTTTCAGTAGACGAAAGTCTTTGCATCAGATCAGCCACCATTAGATGCTTGGATGAATCCAGGTCTGAGGTCCTGCTTAACAGCTCTGCAGGATCCTTTGAATTCTGACCTACCTGTAAGAACTGTTATAAATGGTGCCCACAGCAACAAACTTCATAAATGATGGTGGATGTATCCCATGTGTTCCCTATGTTGTTACTTCACCGTTGCCCCGGCTATCATCTGTGGGTACCATTACCTCCTTGTGATCTATTTTTAACAGGTTTCTAATCCTTTCAGAAAAGTCATCTGACTCAACAGAATGAATATCTGGTCAGTCAGCAACCATCTAAGAGCCCGATGACCAGTCCCAGTGCTAGTGGTTGTATTGAGGATGGGGACTGGGAGAGAAGGTCAAAGGGGGATGACCCAACCTATAAACACTGTTCTGGGGACATTTGCCTTCTTTAGGCAGAGCCTCTTTAGGAAGAGCCAGGCACACACACACTAATAAGGTACTGGGTCACTTCTACAGTGCTTTGACCATTAACAATGAAATAAAACTTTGGGTTTTTTATAAAATATCTCTTAATATTTTAAAAGTTGAGCTTTTTGCTCTTGTGAATTGAATTCAACTCACAAAGGTAAATATTTCCCCTTTCATCTTATGTCAGTGACTCATGTGAAATTCTTCTAGAACGTAAGAATGTCATCAGAACCTGCAGCTGCTTCTGCATGATATTTCTGCAACAAGAAACTGGATGTGGATTTTAACCACTGTTGTTTTGGGCTTATATTCACATTCATTTGCTTTTTACTTTAATATTGATCACTAAAAGTGGGTGCCCATATTAGTACTCCTCAAATTGTTTTGGGAAGCTTGACATTTTCTTTAAGGAAAATGTTAGTTTAGCTGCTAAAACTAAGAAAATGGCTGTTGGGCAGTTAGCAGCTTATTCTTGCCTAGTCAGGTTTTAAAACCTGTGCAAAAAGTAAGGTCTCACATATTAACTGTTCTCTTGTCCAGATGGTAATTGTAGTGAATTTGTTTATAAAAAAAAATTTTTTTTAACGTTTATTTATTTTTGAGACAGAGAGAGACAGAGCATGAACGAGGGCGGGTCAGAGAGAGGGAGACACAGAATCTGAAACAGGCTCCAGGCTCTAGGCTCTGAGCCGTCAGCACAGAGCCTGACGCGGATCTCGAACTCATGGACCGCGAGATCATGACCTGAGCCGAAGTCGGACGCTTAACTGACTGAGCCACCCAGGCGCCCCCTGAATTTGTTTATAATTAGTAAATTCCTGTGGGTTCGTAGGAGTCTGCAAAAGGGTAATCTCCCATTACCCCCTGAAATATTCTTAGGGAAGGAGCATTCCCAGCTCAGAGAACACTTTCCACGTATTTTGCCTTTAGCCAAAGTTGAAGGTTTTCTTTGAAAATATCCCAAAGAGTTTGCCTTTTCTGGAATATTGCTCTTAAAGGGCTCTTGATGAAATGGCAAGTTCAAGAACACTTCTCTTGAGAAACTGGAGAGCCATGGGGTCAGGGCCAAGGGTCATCTGCGTATTCTAGATACTAAGCCTGGTACGCAGGAAATGTTCTGTGTACAGCTATGAAAAAAGCAATTTTTGTATTGAGTTAGCTCATGGTTTCTCCCCTCCCCACCTTAATGGGGAAGCTTCTTAGTCTGGGATACCATCTGATGCCACTTAAGATGTTGGTGGAAGGTATAACAGATCTAACTCTCTAAACCCCACGAGGAGGAGCTCTCATTGTCCCTAAATGTCCAAGTGCACTTTGGGCCACATTTTCAGAAACAACCATTTAAAGTACCACTTCTTAACTTCTTTGGGGCCCATCGGAAATCTTTTGAAGGTGTGAGTACTCACTGCAGAAATTGCACAAATGCAGTTTTGCATATGGTTTCCTTGAGGCCATGAAATTGGTTTAAGAAGCCCTGCTTTCAAGAACAGTAAGTAGAACTTTATCTAGATGTTTAAAGTTATTCCCAGCAGCTTTTACAATCCAAGAACTGTTTTGTTTTCCCAGTTATCAGCCTGTTAAACAAAATGGCTCTTCATCCTCTATAGACAGGTGGGCGATGTTTTAGCCATTGCGCTTGGTCAGCAGCACCATTTGTGCTGCTGGCATGGTTAATGCCAGTGTATACAACTGGCTCACTGCTCTACCCTGTGCTCTTATAGGCCTGTCAAGTTGTATAATCAGTCCCTGGAATATTTATTAACACCTAGTATACGTTAAGCATATAAAGTCAACAAAGAAAACTGGAATAACTTGGGAAGGAAAATTAAAACATTTTTACCAACCTAAGCAACTCTCATCTGAGGATAGTTGGCATTTATCAGTCTGTGGTTAGAGCAGTAAGTCTGTAAGAAAGAAATTAAATAAAATATTAATCTCTGGGTAACTGAACACCTTAGTTTAATTTACTGAAAAATATTTTTTATTGAGTGGTGCCTGGGTGACTCAGTTAAGCATCCAACCTTGATTTCCGCTCAGGTTATGATCTCACGGCTGGGGAGTTCAAGCCCTGCATCAGGCTCTGCACTGAGGGTTTGGAACCTGCTTGGGAATCTCTCTCTCTCTGCCCCTCCCCACTTCCTCCTCTCTCTCAAAATAAAATATTTTTTTGAGACATAATTCACATAAAATTCACCCCTTTAAAGGTGTACCATTCAGTGGTCTTCAGTAAATTCAGAGTTGTACAACCATCACTATTATCTGATTCCAAAATATTTTCATGACCCCAAACAGAAACTCTGTACCCCCATTAGTAGTCACTCTCATTATCCCTTTTCCCCAGACCCTGGCAAGCCTTAATCTACTTTCTGACCATGGATTTACCTATTCTAAACATTGCATATAAACAGAATCCTACCACATGTGGCCTTTTTTGTCTGGATTCTTTCAGTTAACGTAATGTTTCCAAGGTTTGTGTTATAGCATGTATCAGTACTTCATTCCTTTTTATTGCCAAATAATATTCCATTGTATGGATTTACCACATTTTGTTTATCCATTCATCAGTTGATGGGCATACGGCTTTCTATTTTTTTTTTGCTATTGTAAATAATGCTGCTGTGAGCATTTGTGTACAAGTTTTTGTGTGGACATAATTTTTTCAGTTCCTTTTGATATATACTTAGGACTGTAATTGCTGGGTCATATAGTAACTGTAACTTTTGGAGAAACTGCCACTGTTTGCCAGAGCAGCTGCACTGGCAGCTGTAATTTCTCCACATCCTTGTCAATCTTATTATTTTCCCATTTTTCTTTTTTAATAGCCAACTTAGTACACGTGAAGTGGTATCTCACTGTGGTTTTGACTTGCATTTCCTTAATGACAAATGATTTTGAACATCTTTCATGTGCTTGTTGGTCATTTATGTATCTTCTTTGGAGAAAAATCTATTGAAATCTTTTATCTGTTTTATTTAAAGAGAGCATGGGCTGGGAAGGGACAGAGAGGGAGACAGAGAATTCCAAGCAGGTTTCATGCCCAGTGTGGAGCCCAACACAGGGCTCAATCCACGACTACGAGATCATCACCTGAGCTGGAGTCAAAAGCTCAACTGACTGAACCACCCAGGTGCCCCTTTGTTGTTAAATTTTACATGTTCTCTCTGTATTCTGGACCCTAGACCCTTATCAGATCCATGATTTGTAAATATTTTTTCCTGTTCTGTGCATTGCCTTTTTACTTTTTTGATAGTCATCTGAAGCGCAAAAGTTCCTAAACTTAAAATCCAATTCACATGTTTTTTCCTTTGGTTGCTTACCCTTTTTCAGTGTCCTAGCTAGAGGAACATTGCTTAATCCAAGGTCATGAACTTTTTACACCTGCATTTTCTTCAAAGAGTTTTATAATTATAGCTCTTATATCTATGTCTTTGATATATTTTGAGTTCATTTTTGTATATGATATGAGGTAGAAGTAAGTAAACTTTATCTTTTAGAACAGTTTGAGATTTATGGAAAAACTGGGAATATAGTAGAGTTTTCCCTGTTAATATGTTAGTATGGTCTATTTGTTACAATTAACAATGCTGATACATGTTATTAACTAGAGTCCATGCTTTACTTACCTGTCCTTTATTTTATCTAATGTCCTTTTTCTGTTCCAGGATCCCATCTGGGATTCCACATTCAATTTGTCATCCTCTCTCCTTAGTCTCCCCATTTCCCTTTTGTAAGACTGTTTGTTACCTTTGTGAAAATATTTTTTTTGATTCCCCACAAATAGAACATTTGGTCCTCCAGCATGTTTTGTGGCTATGTTAAAATGTTAAATCTTTTCCAGTTGACTCCTAAATAAATCAGTAAAATCATGAGTTTCAACAGATAGCTGTAGTAGTAATAGAAAACGCCTATCACTTGGGCTCCCTGTTAACCTTTGGGGATTAAAAGTTTCAAACAAAGCCTTATTGTTTAGAAATTTGAGTATATGAAAGCATACATATTTAAGTATAAAATATATTGCCCTTAGTTTAATAGTATACTAGGGTTCAGTTCAATATTTGTATTTGAGGGTGGTGGAGTAAGGGAATATGAAATAATCTTTGGGTTGCTTCTAATAACAGAAAATTGCTTTGCAATATTTTCTCCTGTAGTATATGTATAAGTATTTCCTGTATTGTAAGATCTTGCCTGTTTCTGCTGGAAAATGTTTTAAGCATTCCTGTCCTCAGGATTTCTTTCTTGTAATATTTACTTCATTGTAACTGCTATTGGTCCATCCACCCTTCCTCCACCCACTGCCAAATTTGTGTCACCCTGCGCCACTGACACCGCACTTGCCCTGTAGATTTCACTGGACTTGAGTCATTACTGATGATTTCTAGGTTGTAGGTCGTTGCTTTGACAATTTTTTCAGAATTTGGGGCCTTCTCTAGATACTTTCTTATATTTGGAATTTTGTTTATCTCAGACTTCTTCATTTTTCTAGATATTTCTTCCCAAATTATTTGTTTATAATTCATAAATCCTAAAACAATGCAAATGCGTGATTGATAATCTGGTTTTAAAAATTAAAATGTCATCTGGGCATAGGGCATTTTGCGATCATGGAGAAAATATTTAGATGCTTCAAGTGTCTGAAGACGCTGAGTGAACGCATGGCATGCTTACGTGCAATGATTCCTATAGGCTGAAAGGGTAAATCTCTTCCTCCATATTTACCCCAAGATATGGGAAGCAGTGATCAGAGCAGCAGCAAGCATTCTATTGTGAGGCTTGCAGAGGCCCCGGCACAGCGGTATGTATATACTTTTTGCAAGGCAGTTGTAGCGTTTTACTGGTAGTGAAAGGTTGGGAATTGCCTTTTTTACTTTATCGTAAAAGTATTGAAATGTAAATAAAAAGGCCGTGGGTTTTTGTGTATATGCAGGTGTATGAGCAGATGTGTGTGCATTAACACATAGGTATATATGTGCATGTGTAATTGCACATGGTTCCTAGTTCTGAGAGAACCGAGAAGCAAATGGGAATATTTAGTTCCCAGACCTTGGTTTCTGATACCATGCTTCACTTAAAGGAACTCAGATTTCTCAAAGAAAATGGCTGACACTAGGGCTAGGATGGTACAAGATAAGACAGAAAGTAAGGAAGGGCTTTTTAGAAAATGATGGGGAATGTACAGAGGACCCAGGAACCAGCTTGAAGAGGCTCCTAATTTGAGCCCCTAAACAATTAAGGGCATTAATGAATTATAGACCATTGGAAAAATTAGGTATCTGTGAGCCCATGCCAATAATAGGTAAACACACAGGGAGGGGAAAAGGGAGGATTAGTGTTTGCCCTACCAGTGAAATGCCAAGTGCTGACTGGTCAATATGGAGAGAGGCCTAGAGTTGGGAAATCAAGATCAATTTGGGCAAGATTCATCAATAGATGCTAAATTTAGGGGGAAATTTTGATGAAGACCAGGATATTTGCAGTCTCCCTACAGACCACATACTGCCACTACTAAGCAGCAGATGGACATCACAGGTGTCCAGAGGTGATGCTCTGAGATGGACACAACATCTCTGGGGTTAGTATTCTCTTCCTTGGATACTTAACCTCAATCTAATCATGAGGAAACAGTAGATAAATCCAAAATGAATAATGTTCTCTTAGAAAAAAAAAAAAAAGGCTGCACTCTGTAGAAAAGTCAGTGTCATCGAAGACAAAAGTTGTAGAGATGTTCCAGTTGTAGAAATGTTCCAAAGAAATAGGACAACCAATATCTGATTCTAGACTGGGTCCTGTGTTGGAGGGTAAAACAATATAAAGGACCTTGTTGGGTCAATTGACAAATTGGAATCTGGAGGGGTAGGTTAGATAAAAGTATCATTTATAATTGTATAAAACTGACAGCCCTTTTTAACGAGGTTCTTCACAAGTAAGCCCTTAGGCCCTCAGGCATGTGTTGTTTGTAATGGATTTGCCTCTCTCTTAGGCATCTGCAATGATACAGGCCAAGCATAATCCTTGGGAGAATGGTAAAACTAGTCACTCAAATTATTTTTTATGAGGCTTAATTTTCTCGTGGAACCAGATAAGAGACTATGAAAGAGTATCCTCATTCTTAGGAAATAAGCACTGAAGTACTGAGGAGTAACCCTTATATGGTTTAAAACAAAAACAAAAACAAAAAAAGGTGTGGGGAACCTAAATGCTAAAGTAAAATGTTAACAGGCAGATCAGATAAATGGTAAATGGATGTGTGCTTTGTGCTTTTTTTCCTCTGCAAATTTATGTTAAAACTATCTACTTGTAAGTTGGCCTCTAATACATTTAAGAGTAGAAAAATCAACTGGAAATTTTATTTAAGCCTGAAGCTTCCGTACCTTGATGAGCATTCAGTGTGGTCGACTATAACTATGTCATTGGATGGCAATTTGTGAGAGAATTGTTTTAGAAAAAAGCTAATCACTATTATTTGCCAATTCTGCTTGAGCATCTTCTTGTAAGAATCTTGAGCTAACTCCAGTCCTTTCTGGAATAAGTCAAGGCATAAAAAAATAAGAACTGTGTGACATGCTTAAGATAGGCACTCCAGTCATTACTGAGAACAAATATAAGTTGAAAATATGTGGCATGAGAAATATTACTCAAAATCACCATTTGGTTTCTCTTTCCAGGAGGAGCTCTTGGATATAAAAGAACGCCCTCATTCCAAACAGAGGCCATCATGCCTCTCTGAAAAATATGACAGGTATGGGTGAAGGGGGAGCGGAGTGCTCCTCCTAGTCAACGTCTTGTTTACCAAACATGGTAATTTAAGAATTGTTTTGGAGTTTTTTTGTAGAATGATGAGTGGGGGAGACTTCAGGGATAATGATTTAGGGCTTCTACACAAATATATCATAGATAAGTTATCAACTAAATAGCTTCCTGCATTGTCCTCATTGGTTTCATTATTAATTAGCTTTAAACTATTCAAAAATTTGAAGGGATGCCTGGGTGGCTCAGTCAGTTGTCTAACTGTTGATTTCAGCTCAGATCATGATCTCACAGTTGTAGGATCGAGCCCTGTATTGGGCTGTGTGCTGACAGCACAGAGCCTGCTTGGGATTCTCGGTCTCCCTGTCTCTTTTCCCCTTACTGCTTCTGTGCGTGCACTCTCTCATACGCGTGCTCTCTAAATAAACATTAAAAAAATTTTTTGAGCTTTACAGGACTCTAAGGACAACTAACCCAATTCCCTTTCAACAAACTGATAATGAAACTAAAGTTAGAAAATGACTTGGTCAGAGACACATAGTGAGAAAGCAATTTTAAGAGTTAAACACATGAGTCCTCTCCAGGGTCTTCTGTCAGTGGTGGTTTTCACACTGTACTTTGGGGGTCCTTCAAGGGCCTGCCCAGAGAAAGCTGATCAGGAGGACTCTGAGCCATGTAGCATTGCCCCATCCTTCCTGTTCCCAAACGAAAAAACCATTCAGCCATTCAGACGAGCCCTTTTGCATCTTGGGCTGCTTCATAAGCAGAACGCTTTGGTTTGAGAAGACTAGAGCCAAATTACGGTCTGAAAATGTTTACAATCACCCTACATTGCACTTGTTATGGTCATCTTAAGACTATAAGGTCACTTCTTAAATATCAAGGTAAATGGTTCATATGGCCCACATTTTTAACGTATAAAGTATATTATGTTTAGTTTCTTTGTTGAATAGGGCATACTGTTTTTATTTGTATATCTACTCAGAAGGTTGCTAAGTCTGGACTCCTCACCATTTTCTGCTGATGAAGATGATACTTGAATAAAGGCGGTTCCAGTTGGTTAGGATTTTTTGATAAGTCTCAGATAAGCTGTTGTTTGGGTTTTTTCCTTCATTAAAGCTGTCAATCTTTTTTATGCCTCAAGTTGAATTTTCTTAGATCTATTTCTTCTTGGCATAAAATAAAATTATGGTACACATACTTTCATTCTAAATTTTTTAAATATATATTTTTTAATATTTATTTTTGAGAGAAAGAGAGCGCAAATGGGAGGGGCAAAGAGAGAGGGAGATACGGAATCTGAAGCTAGGCTCTGAGCTGTCAGCACAGGGCTCAAATCCACAAACCGTGAGATCATGACCTGAGCCAAAGTCAGACGCTTAACTGACTGAGCCACCCTGGCGCCCCTACTCACTTTTATTCTAAGTAAAGATGTGCTAGTAATAGTAATGAAAATAAGAGAGAAAGAGGAAAGAGCTTGTCATCCTGTTATTTCTCTTCTCAGAATTAAAATTTGTTTGATTCTTAAACTCCAAATAATCCTCACAACATACCAGAAGACAGGTGATATTTCCTTTATTGTGAGGTGTTAGAGATGGAGAGGTTGACTCACTTATTCAAGAGATGTTCAGTTGGAACCTGTTAGGTGGCAAATACTATGTCAGGTACTATCAGAAATTGCCTTAATGGAACATTGGTCCGTGGAAGGATACAGTCAAATACTCAAGAGTTTATCATTACCACCATTATAGACTGTGAAGGACAAGTGCAGAGTACCCTGCTAGTGTATAGCACAGCCTGGTCTAGTCTGGGGTTTGGGAAGTCCTTTGAAAAGAATAGTGAAGGGCATAGCTTATTAACTTGTCCTGGAGGTCCATGGTGGTAATGGCAAAACTAGAATTTGATCCCAAATCGTTGGGCTGTAACATTTCTGCTTTGCACACTGTACCAACTGCCACCTTATCATTAGGGAGTAACATAATAGAACCCAAAGCACACACTTTACATTATTAAGAGCCTTTAGGGAGGGGCACCCGGGTGGCTCAGTTGGTTAAGCGTCCGACTTTGGCTCAGGTCATGATCTCGTGGTCCATGAGTTCGAGACCCACGTTGGGCTCTGTGCTGACAGCTCAGAGCCTGGAGCCTGCTTCTGTTTCTGTGTCTCCCTCTCTCTCTGCCCCTCCCCCATTCGCGCTCTGTCTCTCTATGCTTTTCAAAAATGAATAAATGTTGGGGCGCCTGGGTGGCTCAGTCGGTTAAGCAGCCGACTTCGGCTCAGGTCACGATCTTGCGGTCCGTGAGTTTGAGCCCCGCGTCGGGCTCTGTGCTGACAGCTCAGAGCCTGGAGCCTGTTTCAGATTCTGTGTCTCTCTCTCTCTCTCTGCCCTTCCCCTGTTCATGCTCTGTCTCTCTCTGTCTCAAAAATAAATAAACGTTAAAAAAAAATTTAAAAAAAAAACACAAAAATGAATAAATGTTAAAAAAAAATTTTTTTTTAAACCTTTGGGGAAAAACTAAGACTGTGTAGAAATTCTGGAAAGTACACACCAAGCATTCTAGGCACTACTTCTAGAGAGATGTTTTTCTCCCTCCCTTACACTAATCTGCAGTAAACTGGGTTTTTTCTTCCATTGTGTTAATCTTCAATAAACTAATCCATATTATGGAGCATGTTTTTTGTATAGGACAGGCATAGTTACTGTAATCCATATGCACCCCAAGGTTTGTGATCTGATGTTTCATTTATACACAGATCACTGGTTTTCAAGTGACTATTGGTGTTGCATGAAAAACAGCAAAATATTAATTTATACAGATCTTCCTCAACTTAACAATGGTATATGTCCCAATAAACCCTCATAAGGGGTGCCTGGGTGGCTCAGTTGGTTAAGCATCCGACTTCGGCTCAGGTCATGATCTCACAGTCCATGAGTTCAAGCCCCGTGTCAGGCTCTGTGCTGACAGCTCAGAGCCTGGAGCCTGCTTCAGATTCTGTGTCTCCCTCTCTCTGTGCCCCTCCCTGCTCATGCTCTGTCTCTCTCTTTCTCAAAAATAAATAAATAAAACATTAAAAAAGATTTTTTTAAAATAAATAAACCTATCATAAGTTGAAAATATTATTAGTCGAAAATGCATTTAATATACCTCACCTACTAAACATCATAGCTTACTCTAGTCTGCCTTAAAAGTGCTCAGAACACTTACACTAGCCTACAGTTGGGCAGTCATCGAACACAAAGCCTATTTTATAATGCAGTGTTAAATATCTCATATAATTTATTGAATACTGTACTGAGGGGCTCCTGGATGGCTCAGTCAGTTAAATGTCTGACTTCAGCTCAGGTCATCATCTCATAGCTTGTGAGTTCGAGCCCCGCATCAGGCTCTGTGCCAACAGCTCAAAGCCTGGAGCCTGCTTCAGATTCTGTGTCTCCCTCTCTCTGTCCCTCTCCTGCTTGCACTCTGTCTCTCTCTCTCAAAAATAAAAACATTTAAAAAAATTAAAAATATATATATATGAATACTGAAAGTAAAAAACAGAATGGTTGGGTACAGAATGGTGTGGTTTACTCTTGTATTCACGTTGGCTGACTAGGAGTTGTGGCTTACTGCTGGTACACAGCATCACAAGAGGTTATTGGATCACATGTTGCTAGCCTGGGAAAAGATCAAACTTCAAAATTCAAAGCACAGTTTCTACTGAATGTGTACCATTGAAAAATGGAACCATCTTTAGTTGAACCACAGGGACTGTCTGTAGCTGTTTTTGTTTCCATCTTGAAAGAGCTAACCATTCTAATGGTATCCATGAAGTTTTAAATTGGAAAGGGGTTTCCATGACTTACTGCCTGAAGAAGTTTAGAAATCAGACCACACATGTAATCTATGGGTGTAAGTGCTAACTGTTGGTACCCTTTGACTTATTATAGTGATGGCGTCTGGGACCCTGAAAAGTGGCATGCCTCTCTCTATCCAGCTTCAGGGAGGAACTCACCAGTGGAAAGTCTGAAGAAAGAGTTGGATTCAGACCGGCCTTCCCTTGTGCGCAGGATAGTAGGTGAGCATGTAGAAGTGGGGCAACAATTTTGGAGACAGTGTTCTTTGCTGCTAGTTTCATTCTTAGTGGAGAGTTTTATTCAGGGAAAATGTCATGATCAGGAAACTGATTTATCAGTTGGGTTTTTCCTGATTAGCAGAGAAAAATCTTGGCCTTCCTATATAGCAGTGACAAGTAGACCGTATTAGACTATGTGCTTTTGGAATTAAAAGTACTGATGTTTTTCATCGATAGGGTAACTGAGTAAGGGTAGCGAGCATGGTAGTGAGCATAATGCTGTGCTGGAAATCTGGTTCTGCTTAGTCTTATATATGAGACCTAGTCCTCAGTTATTAAACAGTCTGGCAGTTCTTAATAGTAGATTACAATTTTAATACAGGGTTTGGATATGGTTTGAGACTGGACTGAAGTTAGATTTTCCGTACCTTTACTGATTTAAACCAGAAAAGATACTGAAGAGTGAAATGGAGGCTGGCAGTATAGAAACTAGTCAAGGAACTTGTTGCAGAGGGAGCTTCTTTTGTGATAAGTGGAAATACCATCATAAAACAAATTTGGAACTGGCAAAGAAGATAGGGGTGACTCTACCTTGAGATATTTGATCCTTCTGCACAATTGTACAGTATGCTTAGTGCAGTAATTTTAGGAGAATCAAACAATTTTAGGAGAATCATCAAAGATGTGCATGGAGATTTTATTAAGTGATGAAAACTAGACAACTTAAATGGCCAGTGGTAGAAACGGTTTGTGTAAACTTTGGTACATCCATATGTAGGAGTATTAAACTGTAAATTGGAAGCTTGTCCATACTGTGTCTGGTTTTTGGAAAACATGGAGACACTACACGGAAATTCTGGAGAAGTACATACCATTTTAGGTATTATTTCTGGTGAGAATATTAAAGGAGCTTTTCCTTACTTGGACTACAGTTTTCTGGTTTTTCTAGGAAGAATTTTAGTGTGGTGACATGTTTGATTTTCTTACACCTTTATTGAGATATAATTGACCTACAATAGACTGCACATAAAGTGTACAATTTGATGTTTTGACAGTGTATACACCTGTGAAACCATTACCACAATCAAAGGAATAAGCATTTCCATCATGCCCAAAAGTTCTCTAGTATCTCTGTGAGTCCCAACTCCTACTTCCCACCCCTCCAGCCAAGCACTGATTTGCTTTCTATCACTACAGATTAGTTTACATTTCCTAGAATTCATTATAAATAGAATTCTACGGTATACACTCTTTGGGTAGCTTCTTTCACTCAGAATAGTTATTTTAAGATCCAGTCGTGATGTTGGGTGTATAGTTCCTTTTTATTGACTAGTTGTATTCCATTGTATGAATTCACAGTTTATCCATATATCTGTTGGTGAACATTTGAGTTGTTTCCAGTTTTTGACAATTAACCAAAACTATGAACATTCATATACAATTCTCTATATAGGCATACACTTTTTTCTTGGGTAAATACCTAAGAGTAAAATGACTGGGTCCTATAGTTAATGTATGTTTAACGTTTTGAGAAACTGCCAAGCTGTTTTCCAACATGGCTATACCACCTTACGTTTCTGGCAGCAGTGTATGAGAGTTCTGTTTGTTCCACATTCTTGTCACCACTTAGAATGATGAGTCTTTGCGACTTTAGCCAATCTAATAGACGTGTAGTGGTATCACGTTATGGTTGAATTTGCATTTCCCTAATGACTAATGATGTTGAGTATCTTTTCATATGTTTATTTGCCATCCAGATACCTCTTTAATGTTTGGTCAAAGCACTTATCCATTTTTAAATCCGATTGTGTTTTAAATTTGAAGAGTTTTTATACATCCTGGATATAGGTCTGTCATTTATCACATGTACACTTCTAAATATTTTCTCCCAGTCTGTGGCTTGTTTTTGCATTCTCAGAATAGTACCTTGCAAAGAGCAGAAGTTTTAAACTTTGATCAATCCCAGTTTAAATCTTTTTTTTTTTTTTTTTTTAAATGTTTGAGAGAGACAGAGACCGAGCACAAGTGGGAAGGACAGAGAAAGAGAGACACAGAATCCGAAGCAGGCTCCAGGCTCCAAGCTGTTAGCACAGAGCCCAATGTGGGGCTCAAAGTCACAAGCCGTAAGATTTTGACCTGAGCCGAAGTCAGATGCCCAACTGACTGAGCCACCCAGGCGCCCTGCTTTTTCTTCTTTTTAGTGGGTTGTGCTCTTGGTGTTGTGCCTGAGAAAACTCTGCTTAACCCAATGTCACAAAGATTTTCTCTTATATTTTCTTCTAGAAGTTTTCTATCATTAGATAGTTTAGATCTATGATCTATTTTGTGTTTTGTATGTGGTACCAGGTATCAGTTCAAGTTCTTCGTATGGGTATACACCTATTAAATACCATTTGTTGAAGAAACACTTTAACCTGTTTTTGAAACACTTCAACTTTTCAGTTATTCTTTCAAATACTGACACCTAGTATAGTTTTTTAATTGACAAGATATTTTCTAATACATAAGGTCTTAGGGATTGTGGAGAGTAATCCTGGAAAATCATTATGAAGTACATTTATTGCTCCAAAGAGAAAAAGCAAAAGACTCAGTCTTATTTAAATATGTAATGTACATATTACTCTGTAACTATTTCAGTGGTAATTCTTTTCCAATACTCTCACCACCACTAGTCATGGACATACCAGTGAGAAAATAAAAATACCCTACTGGTTTGCTTAACTTTCCCTTTCTGCCACCTTTCCAGATCCACGAGAGCGTGTGAAAGAAGATGACTTAGATGTTGTTCTCAGCCCACAGAGACGAAGCTTTGGAGGGGGCTGCCATGTGACAGCCGCTGTTAGTTCCCGGCACTCAGGAAGTCCATTGGAAAAAGACAGTGATGGGCTTCGCCTGCTTGGCGGACGAAGGATTGGCAGTGGAAGAATAATCTCTGCTCGGACCTTTGAGAAGGATCACCGACTCAGTGATAAGGACCTGCGGGACTTGAGAGACCGAGATCGAGAGAGGGACTATAAGGACAAGCGATTTAGGGTTTGTCTTCTAGATCCTCTGGCCCCTCATGTGCTTAGGGACTTGATATGCACTTTGTTTATACCAGGTTATTTTGAGATGCTGGATGAACAGAGCCCATTCTTAAGCCAGATAGAGAGGAGCAGAAAGAGGGCTGGAGGTGGGGTGGGGTGGGGGTGGGGGTGCTTCAAGTCTGCAGCATAGTATCTTCATTACATTATTGAGCATTACCTAATTCATCAAGACCTTGACTGAGGTAGAAATGCCTTAACTAGAACCTTATTTTTTATCTTGATTGTGTACTTTTCCAGAGGGAGTTTGGGGATAGTAAGCGTGTCTTTGGTGAGCGAAGAAGAAATGATTCCTACACAGAAGAAGAACCAGAATGGTTCTCAGCTGGACCCACAAGTCAGTCTGAAACCATTGAGCTGACTGGCTTTGATGATAAGATACTGGAAGAAGATCACAAGGGGAGAAAAAGAACAAGGCGACGGACAGCCTCTGTGAAGGAAGGTCAGCAAAAACTTTGAGAGGGGAGCTCACTGTTCTAAAATGAGATGTGCTTGTAATTGGCCCTGAATGTGCACTTAGGAACAACTGTACCCATTGCAAGGAAGTAGCAAGTTTCTAACATTGCAGCCTGATTTTGAAGCTGCTAAGTTTGAATTTATTAGGTGTGGATACTATATCCTCAGCTTGTTCTGCCTGTGGTGCTAAACAGAAAAGTCTCACATTCCCCTGTAAGAGTACTGTGTACATAAAAGGGTTCCCCAGAGATAAGAAATGTGGTAAAAATAGTGGAGGAGTTTCATTCATTGAGCACTAGACCCAGTGGTAAGTGTTTTGTCTGTGTAATCCTACTTCTAACAACCCTATGAGGTAGGTACTTCTTTCCCCATCTTGTGGATGAGCAAATGGAGGCACAGAAGGCTTGAGTGATTTGTCTGTGGACACTAACAAAGTAAGTAGTGAAATTGGGAATTGAGCAACTTCTTTTGTACTTCAGAGGCCCACCTTTTTCACCATACTGTTAGACTTCCTACATCAATTGTTTGTGACTTGGCTTCTCCCAGACTCAGTCAACTATGAGATAAGGTCAGGTAGCTCCCATACTAAACTGAAAAGCCAGAGTTAACAGTGTGAGAGGTGCCTGGTGCAGAGTTGGGGGGTCCCATTAGTCATTTTCCAGTAGCCTGGCTTTGAGGTGGCCAGGCCGGCTAGCCTGGATTTGAGTATTGGGGCAGTTGCTTACAAAACGGATAATCTTTGATAAAACTCTTTATAGGTGGACTTGTTTCTTTGTAAGATGAAGACAGTGCCTACTCTATAACTTTAAGGGTTACTCTTAGCATTAAAGATTGAATGTGAACATCAGAGCTCAGCCTCTTGTGGGCACTTCTTCAGTAAATTCCAGTTCTCTTCAGCCTTCACGTTTAGTTGGAAAATACCTTTTGGCAGCTACTAGGCAACAAAAGTGGAGAGCTATTTTAGAAGTGCCTGGCTGGCTTAGTTGGTAAAGTGTGCCACTCATGATCTCAGGGTTATGAGTTTAGGCCCCACATTGGGTGTAGAGATTACTTAAAAAAAAAAAAAAAAAAAAAGAAAGCTATTTTGATACATAAATGTGTAGTGCCACCTTAAAATTATAAGGCTAAGATATATTTGCGTAGAAAATGAGCTAGTGGAATTTAAGAGAAAGGAAAGGGAGAAATCACTTGTCTTTTTTTTTTTTTTTTTTTTTTGGTAATATCTTTAAAATACCGTAGACATTACCATTATCTTTATGCTGTTACACGTTGTTCCCTAGAGTGATGCATGACATCAGTGGGTAACTTGTAAAGCTTTGCTCTTAAATAACCTTTGAGACATGGCTTTGTGTCATTCTCAGGCTAACGAGCACCAGCCCAGTGTGGTCTTTTCACATAATGATAAAGATAAGGCTTCTGGTGAAAAGAAGCACATGTTTTCATAACTCAACTGCAATGTGAATTTCAACCATTCTTGTATCAACAAGTGGATGAACCAAAAGGAGTGAGAGTATCACCTCCTTACTTTATAGATACAGAGAGAGACAGGCCTGGAAGAGGGGACAACCCAAGACCCTGTCACATGGATTTCATGGCAGAGCCCCATGTGGAATCCGGGAGTCCTAGCTCACTCATCCCAGTAGTTAATTGCCAGTGGTCCCTAGGCTGTCCTAACCACTGTATTTAGGATAAACAGGTACCCCGTAATTTCATCTTGGCTACAAAAATGAAGGGGGGGATGATGAGTGCCTTTTAGTCCAGTTTTTATTTGTATTCTAACTTTACCCTGAATTTTTGTTTAATTTTTATTTTGAGAGAGCATGTGCATATGCACACACAAGCGGAGAGGGCAAAGAGAGAGGGGGAGAGAGAACCCCAAGCAGGCTCCATGCTGAGTGTGGAGCCCAGCCCAACAACTGTGAGTTCATGACCTGAGCTGAAATCAAGAGTCAGACACTTAACTGACTGAGCCACCAAGGCCCCCCTCCCCTGAATTTTTTATGTAGCAGTTCTCTGCAGGCACATACTAGTGCTGGCAGTGTAGCAGTTAATAGGACAAACATGTTCACTGCCTGTATGATTTTAAAATTGATGTGTATTGAGTACTCACTTTAGACAGGTGATGCATATATGGTAATATTAACGGAACAATTTGAATGTGCATTACACCTGTAACCAGAAAATAAATTATGTAGAAGTCAGAAATAGCTAAATCCCTCCATTGATAGAAAAGAAAATTTCAGTTTTTCTCTCTAATGAAAGTATGTGGTCCTTCTGAATGTGGTAAAACTTGCCCCTAGTTATCTTTTCTGGGCCTCTGCCTTTTGAGTCTACCATGATAAATGGCCAGTTGTGTTTGTCTACTAGTGCATATTCCTACCCACTCATACCCACTCTCAGTTGACAGACCCTGTCTGCTTTCCAGAAACCTTGACACTGGCATAAAATTGCATGTGGAACATTCTGCTATCTGCAAAAGCTATTTATCTGTTAAGAGATCTTCTCATCTCAACACAAAATAAAGGCATAGGAGAAATATTAAAATTTCTTTTGTAAATGTATGAACCAAGTACATACTCTTGTTTCTGGCTTTCATCCTTAAGTTGGGACCCAAAACTACAGCAAAATGTATTATCACTTGTCGATCCTGAGGTGGGCTGGCAGGTTCTGCTTAGTAAAATGGATCAGGCAGAAGCACTGCTCTAATGGAAAAGGACACAAACTGGGCATTGATTAGGCTATTGTTAATTCTTCTAGGGCCCAATTTCTTTGTAAAGTGAGGATACCTCCACCAAATAGTCATTTTAGTTTAAATGTCAGTTTTTAAGGGATAGTATTTGCTTCTCTTTTCAGTAAGTATGTTCTAACCCACTGGAGACTGCTGATTGCTTTATCGATGGCTCACAAACCTTGTCTGTTTCACTGGTTGTCAGAAGGCTCACAGTAGTTAGATGGCAGCCACCCCTGTGGAGGAGCAGTGCTGCTGTAATACTCAGAGCTTGGTGTGGAAGAGTATCGGTGGCCATCTTAGGGTTAAAGCTTCTGCCACTTGGCTAGTATTGAGACCTTGGGTAAGCAAGCCACTTAACCCTTTAGTTATTGAATTCCCTGCTTTGCTCTGCAGTGTTTGAAGCATTACTGGAATGAAAGCAGCTGATGGCATTTAGTGTCTCTTGGTCTGATTAATAACAAGACTGAGGTAACTATTAGGGACTTTTGAGAAGGGATGGGTCCAAGATTTGGCGCCTTTTTTTTTTTTTTTTTTTTTTTAACGGGAAGACTTCGTGTCTGCTGTAGATCTTGAAAGTACAGGTGGTTCTTACATTGGTACTTTTGCAGCGTGGGGCTTTGGGAGTTCTGTCCTTCAAACTAAAAAGTTTGATGGGGCGCCTGGGTGGCTCAGTCAGTTAAGCGTCTGACTTTGGCTCAGGTCATGATCTCATGGTTCGTGAGTCTGAGCCCCACTTCGGGCTCTGTGCAGACAGCTGAGAGCTTGGAGCCTGCTTCACATTCTGTGTCTCCCTCTCTCTCTGCCCCTCCCCCACTCGTGCTCTGTCTCTGTGTCTCAAAAATAAATGTTAAAAAAAAAAAAAAACTTGAATGTCTAGGGGCACCTGGGTGGCTCAGTTGGTTAAGCATCTGACTCATTTTGGCTCAGGTCATGATCTCACAGTTGGTGAGATTGAGCCCCACATTGGGCTCTGCACTGGCAGCATGGAGCCTGCTTAGGATTCTCTCTCTCTCTCCCTCTCTCTGCCCCTACTCCACTCATGCTCTCTTTCTCAAAATAAGTAAATAAACATTTTTTAGAAAGTTGAATGTCTAGTATATCTCAGGGCACTTCTTTAAAAGAAGAAAAATTTTTTATCCTAAGTATTTTGCCTTTTGCCCATATCCCAGCTAAAACGAAGATACTAGGTTCCTCAAATGTTAACACTTGGTAGCTTCATTTAGACCCTACCTTCTTATCCTAATTACAACAACCGAACAATACTAAGTTTTAAATATACCAGGCACTTGAGAGTAAGACGAAACTGATTAGAGCAGATTACCTGCCTTCAGGAAGGTTGGTATCACTAGACACTTTGAGAGACAACACAAGGATTATAGAGAAGGCAGTGATTAATTTTTCTGGGCAGGGTAAATATAGGTAGGCAGGTCAGCCTTCCCAGAAGAGGTACCATTTGAGGTTTGCCTTGAAGGATGAGCTACAACCAACCTGTAGGCAAGTGAAAATTGCCCTCATGCCAGATTTCACATAAATACCTTAGATTGTTGAACCCTGACTTAAAGCAGTGGTATAGATCACGTGGGTGAAGGCAGAGCCAAATTAATTTGGTTCCATTTTTAAGCAGCAAGAGACTTGCAAAAAACTATCTTAAAAAAAAAAATCCCATTAGAAATAGAACCTGCTGCATTACGGAAAACTTGAAGAATGGGTGGTGGAGGGACCATAATCTTTACTGCATTGTGTTGGTGTTCTGGCTTGTTACTAGGGCTTTTTTCCTAGCTCCCATAGGAAGCGAATGGTTTTACTGTTGTAAATGCTATATCGGCACCTAAGGTCTGTCTTTAAAGTTATGTATGGCTCTTTTGCACGTGTGATGATGGCTGAGGCCACAGAATAAGTCTAGAGCAGTTCACTTGATCAAGTCTGTTTTTGTCCTGGTTTTGCTTTCAGGCATAGTCGAGTGCAATGGAGGAGTGGCCGAAGAGGATGAGGTGGAGGTCATCCTGGCACAGGAGCCTGCTGCTGATCAGGAAGTGCCAAGGGATGCCGTCTTGCCTGAGCAGTCCCCAGGAGAATTTGACTTTAATGAGTTCTTTAACCTTGATAAGGTGCCATGCTTGGCTTCGGTGAGTGTAGCAGCACACTTATAAATGAGATGGAGCAACTATATGGTTAAATTTGACCTAAGTATCTCAGATACCTCTTTTTAAAGTATTGTTTTGGTAGATGTTTTGGGGATTTTGGCTTTTATTCTTAAATGTTATTTGAGTTTTTGTGGCTTTGTTTTGGGAGTCTGAGTGGAAATGACCAAGTTGAGAATTCTGTACCACTTACCTTTTTTTCTAGTCTGGTAGCATTGAAGTAAGAAATCTTTAGATGTTAAGAACATTGCTTTTATTTTTAGGTAGTTAAGTGTTTGTTAGACTTGCTGCAGGGGTGGATTTTTATAATTGGTGATTAGTATCATGCTGATGTACATTCCTTGGGTAAGGTTGACTTGTTAGGTGGTGACTTTGTGGTGTGATGGTTCTGAAAATCTTCAATGAAAAGCAACTTGGAATACTTTCAGTGTTGCTGCTAAACTAACTGAGGTCCAGTTTTTCTCAACTTTCAAAGTAGAATCAGTAAGCATCCCAAATCCTCACTTGCTGTCTTTGCTCCTAGCCCCTTTGGTCATTTAGGGATTACTATAGCCTCAACAAATTGGAGAAAAGATAGCACTCTGACCTGTGCACACAGAAATGAAGTTGTTCTGTGGTTGTTGAAAGACTGCAGAGAACCATGATGAAACAGAATTTTAAAAACATTTGCCCAAAAGCATCTGTACGTTCTAGAGGTCCCATTTACAATAGCAAATACATTTGACCTGTCCTTTAAAATTGGTGATTCATGGAATTTAAATGACTGTACTTCCTAACTATGATGGCTCCTTATTTGATTATCCCGTGAGCAGAGAGAACTGGGTGTGACAGAACAGGCAATATTGGCTTGTCTCCTTTGTCATTTGTGGTCCCAGTCCTCAAAAGATGGCCACCCGGAACAGGTGAGCAGACACTGCCTAGCACTAATAGGTATGGGGCTGCAGGTGAGTTCTAGGGCAGTACCTCTTAAATTCTCTGTGGTGAGGGGCCAGGTTCTATTTTCAGTCCATTGAGAACCAATACTTGAGTATAAAGTACAAAAGTCACAGCAGTGCCAAATTGCTGCAGTTTCTAAGCATTTACTTTCATTCTCTCAACTTACCTCCGTGTGGTCCAAGAACACACTTGTCTAGAGCACTCTTCAGGTAACTGTGTGTTTGGTTCTCACTTATAGTCAGCCAGTCAGTAGTAGTCCTTTGGCTCACTGTGAGCAGAAATGTTGCATTCAGATGTGAGCTTAATTTTTTTGGTGTAAAATTCTTAGCTTTTGAGGGGACGTTAGTGGCTTCCCCATCCCACCTCCCCTTCACTCTCTTAGGTGGAAATCTTACTATAAAAGGTTTTCACAGCAAAAGGTAAAAATTTATAGGCGTATTATGGCTCTAAATGTGAGCACCTGTGAAGCTTAACGTGTGAGCCTACGTAGAAGAAGAATCCAAAACTAAACCTGATAATAGGTAACACGCATAGAGTGCCGATTGTTATAGGCTTTACATACAATAAGTCATTTAATCCTCACAAAACCCTTATAAATTAATTACTACAGTTTCCTTTACAGACGAGGAAACAGGCACAGGTTTAAATAACTTGCCCAAAGTCACACATGTAGTAAGTGGTAGAAACTGAATTTTGATTCATGCAGTTTCAGTTAAGAGTCTTTGTTTTCATTTCACCATAACTATACTGCCTCTAAAGTATAAAAGGAGGAATAGGAACTTCACACTATATTTGGCCCTCACCCTCCACCAAAATTTGGCTAAAGCTGAGCAGTAGTTGCTCCTAGGCTAAGAGGTCTCCATGTTTTTCATGAAAGTCCTGCTCATTAAGGTGTATATTCTATAGGTTCACTTAAAAGCAAAACTGGGATCAGTTAAAAATACTGATTATGCTGTATAACTCTAATATTTGCTCATTAAATGACCAATTCGGAAAAATAAGAACTATATAGGATTTGAGCATCAGTTGACAAGTGTTATATAAAGTGCTTGAAGTAGTACATGGCACTTAGTAAGCTCTACCAGTGTTAGGTATTAATAGATAAAAATAGAATTATACCTGTATTTGTAGGCTATATTTACTGGGATTACATCACATTAGAAGTTGAAAGTCATAAAAATCTATGCAAACTGAAAATTTGGATCACATGTGCAAGTAATTTCAGTTAAATAATTAAAAATAAGTTTATTTTAGATATGATGCAACTATTACTATAGGGCCTGACCTGTAACAGATGCTTATGTATGTTGAATGAAGAAAAAGGAAATCAAAGTGGAAATCGTAAATGATTTAGAGTGATGAACAAGGACCATGACACAGAAAACCCTTGGTGGTGTGATCAGAAATATGCTCAGAAAAGGTATAGCCTTAGGTACATTAATTGCAAATCCCCAAAGTCAAACTAGAGTGAAACAAATACAAAAATATAGAAATTTCCATAAAAGTGGAAGGTACTAAAAGAAAAATGTTAATCATTTACTAGTCATTGACAATGACTAGTAAAAGCTAGTCATTGTCAAAGAAAATATTTTACAGTATCTGATCAGAATAATACGAATCCTAAGATAAGACTTATCAAATGACTTTTGTTTGAAGGACCAGACTAATAGTCATAAGTTACTTTGAAAGGTTATTAAAAATCTAGAAAGAGCAGATGAAACCTACCAGATTACATTTATAGGCTCCTCTTCTTGAACAGCTGATAGCTGACAAGAATGTTCACAGAGGATGTCTTAACCAAGAAGTCAGAGCAGTGGGTCCAGCTCTCCATTTCCTGTACCAAGGTGCAGGAAATCTAACTACTGCTAGATCATCCTTGCTTGCTGTGTGGTAATAATGACTGCCTAGATGAATCCTCTCAGGATTCCTTTGGGGTTTAAAATGCTTTACTTTCTTGAAAGCGGAATTTCCAATAAATGTGTGTAAGAGTAACTTAGTGTCAGGGGTGCCTGGCTGGCTCGGTCTGTAGAGCACATGACTCTCATCTCAGGGTCGTGAGTTCAAGCCCCACCTTGAGCATGGAGCCTACTTAATAAATAATTGAATGAGTAACTTTGTTTCTACTTTTTATGTTTTAGCTATAATAAAACCACTCTAACAGAAACAAAGTTGGTCACTGATCGAAGTATGGAAGGAAATGACTTTCTCAACACTTACTGTCATATCTTTAGAAAATGTCCAGTTACTTTATATTCATGTCCTTTTTCATGTTCTTCCTGTGTATCTTCTGACCTTTTTCCTATACACTATGGTCAGAGGAAATAAAAGGATTAAAATGCAAAGAGATTTTTGCTATTTATAAAATGTCAAACTCTTCAACATTATAACATTTTTAATGGCTATAGCTTTTAGTTTTAAAATAATTCCTATTTGTCACTGACATGGTTATACTTTAGATATAATTTTCAATTTTTCTGTGAAAAAATATTTAATAATGTTTCTCTTATATTTTAATTATTGCAAAAAATTTACACTTGACAGCATTAATATTGAAGGTGTGTGAGTCTTACAAGTGAAGTGTGATTGAAATTGAATCAGAAAATAGAAGTGCCACAAATAATAAAGGTCATGAGTTAAAATCCTTCATTCTTGTGTTCAAGAGAAGCACTCTGTGGCTTAGTTTGGGTACATTATGAGGAAATTCTCCCAGGTGAGAATAAAAGAATGTAACCTGCTGTTGCTGCGCTTTGGAAATTGGGGGTTCCAGGCATTAGATGAAACAGTCACTAACTTTGCCATCCGTGTACCAGTTTGGGGGAAAACCTGTTTTCTCTTTATCATTGGTATAGAAATGAAAGTTTATGCCTTACTTTCAAGGATGTGCCTCATTTTTTGGATTGACATTTGCTTTACCATGTCTTTTCTAAATATTGATAAGAACACTGCATAAAGATCACTTTGGATATTTAACTGGATTTATGATAGTGTAGAATTAAAATATGCATTTTTTAATGCTTCAATCTAGTTTTTAAGAAGGATTGATCATGGAAATTATTATGAAATAGTGTTGAGAAATTATTTCTGATTATAATGCATCATTTAATTGTTCTTACTAAACTGAAAACTGTTGAGATTGGGGTTAAAAGAAAACAAACACCTGCAAACTCCCTATTAAATTCATGCCGGCAAGGGGACCTGGGTGGCTCAGTCAGTTAAGCTTCCGACTTCAGCTCAGGTCATGATATCACAGTTTGGGAGTTTGAGCCCCACATCGGGCTCTGCGCTGATAGCTCAGAGCCTGGAGCCTGCTTGGGATTCTGTGTCTCCCTCTCTCTCTGCCCCTCCCCTGCTCGCGTGCTGTCTCTCAAAAATAAATAAACGTTTAAAAAAATAAACCAATATTAGAGGACAGTTAAAAGTTAATCTTTCACATCCTGACACATTCTAAACTTTGACTGCAATTATGATCTCTGTGAGCTCTACTTTTTAGCTTTTGGCTTCCGAAATTGTCACCATTGAATTTTCTGATGTTCGTTACAACCTTGAGAAAGTTGAAGTTTGAAGTAAGGGCTGTCATCATCTCTCTATATTTAATATTTAGTTGAAGACCACTCATCAGCTTGGCAATGGCATGCTTTACTATGGTGATTTTGATTTTGAAACTATGTCCTCTGAGAACATTAAGTAGTTCGTGGAGTTTCTAATGAGGCAAAGGATAGAAATCCAAAACACATTATATGGCAAGAGATTTTTCGTTATATGCTTAGAAAGTACATGATCAGTAACGCCTACCTTTGGGTTACTCAAATGACCTTGGAGGGGAAGAAAAATTAAAGATGTTGAAAATCGTAATTTCTGAGAGTATTTACCTTCAGGTCAGCAGCATCAAAGGAAGCTTCAAAGTAAGTGACCTTTTCTTAAAATTTGAACCTTGTTGTCCCTTTCACCTAGAAATTGTTATCTTAGCTCCTTTTGTCTTTCCCTTTAGATGATAGAAGATGTTTTGGGAGAAGGGTCAGTCTCTGCCAGTCGGTTCAGTAGGTGGTTCTCTAACCCGAGCCGATCAGGAAGCCGATCCAGCAGTCTCGGGTCAACACCACATGAAGAACTGGAGAGACTAGCAGGTAAAATGGCTTCAGATTCTGACCTTGAATGTAGATTGGAGCTTTCTCTGATAATGGTTCATTCTGTCTTCATTAGTTAGGGTCCATTAGGGTTAAAGACTCTCTGGATACTTAAAAACCCCTTCAGTTTATGCCTTCTTAATACTGTTGGAGATCTGTTTCTGTGTTTTATTGGGACTAATTGATTATAAATGTATTTACTTGCAATATTAGGTCTGGAACAAGCCATCCTCTCTCCTGGACAGAACTCGGGGAATTATTTTGCTCCTATCCCACTAGAAGACCATGCTGAAAATAAAGTGGATATTTTAGAAATGCTACAGAAAGCCAAAGTGGATTTAAAACCTCTTCTTTCCAGTCTTTCTGCAAATAAAGAAAAGCTTAAGGAGAGCTGTAAGTGTTTATTAGAGTCTGCTTTAGGCATTTGAAAAAGTGTGGATATCAGGCAGTTGGTTCTAACATACTGCTATTTCATCAAAAGTCAGATAGTGGGTTCTATTTAATGTTTTTCAAAAAACTTTTTATCAAACAGTACCACCTCTTTGAGAATCTGGTAGTCAGTAGACTTTCCATCCAAGTCTTCCTTATTACCTGGATCCTGATCATAACACTTCCAGCTAATATTATAGTTCTCCTGGGCATAACTTGGCAGCTTCTCACACGTTTGCCCCAGTCTGCCATTTTCTTATGTTATGCACTCTCAACATAAAACCTTAATGATAAAATAACCATAGCGAAGGTAGCAACCTTACTGATGTTAGGCTATCTGGGATTCTTGTCCCTGATAACAAGTCTCCAGAAGACTTATTATGAGAGGTCCTCCTGCAAGATGCACATTAAAGATCTTATCAAGTCTTAAAGCATTACACCCCAAGTGGTCCCCCGTTTCTAGCATTGTAACACGGTTTATGCCATTTCGTACTGAGTACATAGTTATGGCCTTATTTCCACTGTGCAGCTGTGATTTTAAGGGTTATCAGTTTGTCAATTAGGGCATCAACCTTTTCTGGCAACCTCACTTCAACTGTGAAATAAATTTTCACTTTAACCATCATGATAGCCCCAGAGAACTCCTACCACATACTCCCTTACTTGGCTTAATCTGGATTTTCTCAATGTTTCAGCGCATTCAGGAGTTGTGCTGTCAGTAGAAGAGGTAGAAGCAGGGCTCAAGGGCTTGAAGGTGGACCAGCAAGTGAAGAATTCAACTCCCTTCATGGCAGAACACTTAGAGGAGACCCTGAGTGCTGTAACCAGCAATCGACAACTCAAAAAAGATGGAGATATGACCGCGTTCAACAAACTAGTGAGCACCATGAAGGCAAGTGGGACTTTGCCTTCTCAGCCCAAAGTCAGCGTAAGTATTTGGCACAAACCCAAGCCTTTTCTCCTATTCCTTCTTTCTGTTCCATTTCCCTCTATAATAAATGGACTTTTAAAAAAATGGTATTCTAAGTTGGAAGTTCTTTAATAGGCATTTGGTCCTTGATGCTTTTGTGTGTTCTTTAATTATCACTGTGCTATTTGTTACTAGAAAAAGCAGCTTGTGGTTGATGGATCTTTTATAGGTGATAGTTTATAAAAATAGAAAAATTCAGATATAACTTTAAGTCATTGCAAAAAAAAGGTGTAAAAATATTTTTGGATTGTACTCTAGAGAAAGTTTCCTATTCATTCAGCTACTTAAGCCAAAATAATTCACCATATGTTTACAGTACATCTTTCTTTTTACATTTGTTAATCACTCCTATACACCGGGAATTACCTGCTTTCTTGATCAGGCAGTTGACAGTGCTATGAATAACTTGTAAAGTATCTAAGATGGATTTTTCAAGACCATTGCATTCTGTTAATTTACTAACTAGAAAAAGCTGTGACATGTAAAACCATCCTGGGGCATGAAGTTGGTTAGGTAGTGACTGCATGCCAGCAGATGCAGGTGTATAGTGCGTACTGGTCTTTGTCATAACACATTAGCGGTGGTTCTTAGCCATGGCCTGTGTCAGTATTGCTGTCCCTTGATGATACAAGGTGATAAGGGAAGCAGGGCAAACATGAACAATAAAAACGTAAACATAGATTTATTCTTGTTGCTAAGTTACAACAAATTTATTAAATTGAGTTTTGCCTCTTGTTTTCTTCTTTTTTTTTTTTTTTTGTAACGTTTATTTATCCTTGAGATAGAGACAGAGCATGAATGGGGGAGGGTCAGAGAGAGAGGGAGGGAGACACAGAATCTGAAACAGGCTCCAGGCTCTGAGCTGTCAGCACAGAGCCCGACATGGGGTTCGAACTCACAGACTGTGAGATCATGACCTGAGCCGAAGTCAGACGCCTAACTGACTGAGCCACCCAGGTGCCCCAGCCTCTTGTTTTCTTCTAACATCATCATTTCTGGTAACTACAAGTTGGTCATGGTATCAGTAGCTGTTTGATTCATTGTGCCTTGTACCAAGGGAAGGCGCAATCGATTGTGGGAATTTTTTCATCTGACCAGCAGTTGACAGATTCCAACAGAGATGCCATTGTTCCTGGCCTTACTGCCAGGACTGACATACTACCTCTGGAAGAAAGCATCTTAAGTAGACTCATTCCTTTGTATCTGACCACACCATGCCAGTTATAGGGGAATGTTTTCTCTTAAACTGCTTCAGAGTTACGTCCATACAAAGAATTACTAGATCCGGATGCTTTCACACGAGCACCAAGATTAAAAGATCGCAAACTATACTTTACTTGTTCATCTGTGTCTCGGTGATTGTGTGCTTGTAAGTCAAGTGCTTGAGTCAATTCTTGTTAAGTACCTTCTTTTAGTGTGAATGAGTAAAGAAGTGGGAACAGGAGGATTCAAAAGTGATGCTTTTGAACATTTTGTTTCAGATGTGATGCTAGGGTTTGATATTGACACAGTTGACCCTGCCTTGTGAGGGTAACTGGTTTGATGTTGGGGTTTCAGTGGTCTGAAATAATATTTGGCCAAGGGAGTGAGCCTCAAACACCTATGTGAAGGGATGGATGATATAATTCAAGTTGCTACACAAAAAGTAACACAAACTCAACCTAACCTAGAAAAGAAAGCAACAAGGAAACTAATGTTTAGCACACCAGGTATTATCCCAACGTATTGTTTGAGCATGTTGTTGTTAACTCATGGTCTATTTTAAAATCAAGTCAATTACTATGGCTGTGTGTGTTATGTATATACTATTATCCGCGTCCATCTGTCTAGGTTCAACCATATTGTTTCATCACCAAAAAAGGAAATGTTGGTTCCATCTAACCTCCATTTCAAATTGAATTGTAGAGACTCTATCCTCCAAATACAGTAAGCCATGTAGTATAAAGTTGCCCTTTTTTGTTAGATGGAATTAAATGACTCTTGAGATCTCTTATTAAAATCATCTGCAGACCCAATTCCAAAACCAACAATAAAACACTTGGAGATCTTTGGGTTGTTTGTCATGCCTGAGGACATTGCTGTGGACCTTGGCAGCTTCATCTAGTAGAAAAGAAAACTGTGTACCAGAGAAAGCACTTCAGGCAGAGCTAAGTGGACATAAGGATGTCCTGAAGTGCAGGAGGTAATGTCATTTGGATGACTGCTGCTGCATTAAAAGCACAAGAAGTGGAGGATCTGAATTTTGTCCTGAGACCCGTTTTGTAACAGCTCATTAAAAATACTAAAGTTTAAATTTCCTGAAATGTGAATCTCTGAAATATAACAATCCTGGCCAACCTTTAATGTTGTTTACTAGGTTTTTAACTACCATCTGTAGTCTATAAATCCTATTTCAAAGATAATGGGTAGCAAAGGTTGCCTTGAAAATTAAAATCTATAAATTATCAAAATTTCCTTCTTGTTGCTTCTTACTAGGTGCTCCTCTATTTCACCATTTCCTTTTTCTCTTCTTTGGGTCACAGTAGTAGAGACAGTGAAATGCACTAGGGTTACCACAGGGAGGAAAAGACCATCTGAGGGTCTCTGAGTGGACTTTGCATGTACACGTGCAGATTCTTTCCATTTCCAGATCTTTGGGACCTGTGTGTGATGAGCAAGTGGAACAGGTTGATCTAACTTAAATTTCTGTGCTTTGGACATCATTCTGCTTAAGTGCCAACTCCCTGGGGAGTTTTTAATGCTTTCTTGTGGTCCCCAATTAATCTGTAAGTTGTGTGTGTAAGAAGGTTAAAATAAGTTTTCCTTTGACTTTTTTAGCGAAACCTTGAAAGCCATTTGATGTCCCCTGCTGAGATTCCAGGCCAGCCTGTCCCTAAGAACATCCTGCAGGTACTTCACCATCTTATACCATGGCCTCGGAGTCCTGAACACTAGTCCTCTGAACTGGTTTTGTGTAGTGGTCCAACTTTGGGCCTTAGAGAATGATCCATGTGGTCTGACAGTTGAGGGTACATTGTTGCTACCTGGCATAGTTCTGTGTCACTGTTAATCTCATTGTGGGGTGGGGAGGTGGCTGAAGATGACAAAGCTCTTGACTTCCAGTTTACAGGTTTGCAGTTTCTATAGAAATTTAAAGTATCTAACCTATATTTGTAGCACTAACTTAAAGCAAATGTTGCTAGCTGAACAATGAGAGAAATGTGTTGCATGTACATGTGCCAATTCCTTCAGTGGAGCATGAGAGAGATTCATCGTTGGCTTCCAAAAGTTAATCCATAATTCATAGCCTCTGACTAGGAGAAAGAAATAGGCTTGTTCACAAGGATTACTTTTTCTGCCTTTAGGAACTTCTGGGTCCACCAGTTCAGAGACCTGCTTCTTCCAATCTTCTCAGTGGCCTTATGGGGAGTTTGGAGCCTACAACATCTTTATTAGGCCAAAGAGCACCTTCTCCTCCCTTGTCACAGGTGTTTCAAACGCGAGCAGCCTCAGCAGACTACCTTCGTCCTAGAATACCATCACCAATTGGTAAATGCTGCTGTGCATTGGGGCGCCTGGGTGGTAAATGCTGCTGTGCACAGATGTCTGTCCATTCTCCCCTAAACCACCACAAAGGTTATACTTGTCCCCTAGAACTGGCAAAGTCTTTTTCATGGGTATCCTTGAAGAATTTAAAAAGAAATCTGAGAATTTGTTATGCTTTTTTTGGGGGGTATGGTGAGGCACAAAATTGGAAGATAGTTTATCTGGCTGCCCTTCTAGATAAATATGTTCATATTATAGTTTTCTCTCCTAAGATTGATCACAATTATATAAATTGGATCTAGCTCTTTAGTCTTGTTCCCTATTTTGGGAACTCAATCCAAAAAAGTTAATTTGGCTTACTAGGTTTTTCCTTGATAGAGTAGAAATGAGGCTAGTGGCTCTCTACCAACCTAATGAAGTTGGTATGCAGTTAACTGTGAGCACTGGTGGCTGATATAGAATGTAAATAGAAGAAGCAGTTCTAGAAAGCGGTCTAACATAAGTGTTGTGCAAAATCTCATTGTTTTCTGTCACCCTGGACCACATTAGGCTGCTGGCCACTCTGGCCCCTGCCAGTCATACCTTGAGAGTAAGTTTTTGTAATCTTCCTTCCACAATTCGCAAGATAGAATGGAAAGAATGTAAACCTCAAAGCACTGGACTCTGGTTGTCAGCTGTTTCCGTGATAAGGAGCCAAATCACTGAGTAAAAAGCACTTCTCTCTGAGAGTTCTCCGCTCTGAAGGGACAGAGCTGAAGCTTAGTGGGGAAGATGTGAATATAGCAGTTTGGATCATTAAGTGCTCTGATTAAGGTCCACATCACCCAGTGTGGACTACAGAAGAGGGACATCATCAGCCTGGAAGTCAACACTTCCCTGAAAGAGATGGTGTTCAGTAAGAAGCAGCATGCATTAGTGATAACGTCTCTCTAATGGATGTGTGCTCTCTTGACATTCACTGAATCTGCAACTTTCCCATCAGGTTTTACACCAGGACCACAGCAGCTACTTGGAGATCCATTCCAAGGCATGCGCAAACCCATGAGCCCAGTCACGGCCCAGGTCAGTCTGAACTTTCTCTAACTCAATTTTTCGCTTGTTTTTCATCCTTCTTGTGGGATGGAAAATTAAATTGTTGCAATGCTTAGAAGTGAGTTTGAACTATAAACCAAGCTCAATGAAGGCCAGAAAATTGGTGAACAAAGTCACACTTTGTTAAAATCTTGTTCGGTGGGTGGCAGCACAGTTTAGTCAGGTTTGCAGTATCTAATTTCTCTCAGCTGCTGCATAAACATACCTTTCTAAGAGTGAAGAGAGGCCTTTGTAGAAAGTGCATTGACTGTCCTCATTTTTCTTGGATCTTCCTCTGCCTCTTCTGCTCAGCAGATGAGCCAGCTAGAATTACAACAGGCAGCTTTGGAGGGGCTGGCCTTGCCACATGACCTTGCGGTGCAGGCAGCAAACTTCTACCAGCCTGGTTTTGGCAAACCACAGGTGGACAGAACCAGAGACGGATTCAGAAACAGGTAAGTTACTAATCCTGCCCTTGTGGGGATTTGCATATTAATTTTCATCAGATTAGCAAATTGGTTATCCATAGTAAAATTCTGTGATACACACTGCTACATTGTACAATATATGGTGAGAATTCTGTCTCCCAAGTGTTCAGTAGAGGAAGTGATATGATTGAATTCTGCAGGGACATAGGCTTTTTTCATTATATATGATTTTTATATTCTTGATTTAAAGGATTCATTTTTACAGATGTAGCTAGCTAATATAGCTCCTTATTTATAATTGTTAGATGATGAAAATTTAGTAAAACTCCACCTAGCTTCTTCCCCTACAGATTCCTTGTTGAGTTACCAAACTGTTCTTTGATGCAGGTTTGTTGATCCATGGTTTGTTGGTCAGAGTTAAGGTTTGTTGATCAAAGCTATTAACAAATGATTAATGACTTCAGTCTCCTGTTCCTTCCGATATTTGCAACAAGTAGTAAAACAAGCCATTACTTAGGGGGAAAGGGCTAGCAATATTGTTCTTTTTTGTTGTAAAATAAAACAGAGAAAACTGCATTAAACAAATGTACAGCTTATTACAAGACAAAATCCTTTGTTAGCTACCCAGAAGCTCCCTATGTGCCCTGTCCCAGTAATACCCCTTTCCTCCCTCAGAAGTCATCCCATCCAGCCTTTAAAAGTAAATACTGGGGCACCTGGCTGGCTCAGTAGGAGGGGCATGTGACTCTTGATCTCAGGGTCATGAGTTCAAGCCCCACGTTGGGTATACAGATTACTAAAAAAATAAACTTTTAAAAATTGAAGAAAAATAAAAGGAAATGCCACCTTCATTTCTTCAATTTTATCACCAAAATGTTTATCCCTGAAACATTAAGTCCTGCCCATACAGTATACTTGGTAGTTAAGAGGTACTTGTGTTTTGGTATCTTTCTTAAAATTGTATCAGTGTCTCATTGTCTTGCTTTATCTGTTTTTATATGTTGACCCTTTCAGAAGACACTGAGACTTAGTAAGTACTGTGTATTCTTGCATAAATGCATCCTATATATAGTAGCCCTCACCCTAAAAGGGAGATCTCAGGACTGGTCTATTGAACCCGTCACTGGATTTCTCTCTATAATATAATGTAGTTTCTTAATAATTCATTGACTTGATTTATTGACTTTCAAAGCACTTTTGATATCCATAATTTTATTTGTTCTTGGCAGCAATCCTGAGGTAGATGGTGTAAATAACTGCATTTTACAGATACAGAAACTTAGGTTTTTAAAATGCAAGTTACTCAAAATGAAGACCCAAGTCAGTGTCACAGTAGAGCCTTTATGTTGTTTGGATCAAATGTCAACCTCTAAGGCCCTCCCTGAACACCCTGTATACAGTTATGTCCCCTAACAGATATGCCTTTCTCCTTGTCTCTATTTTTTCTTATTGTGCTTATCACCTTCCAGGTTACTATTTATGTTTTGTCTATTTCTCTGCCTATAGTAACTTTTCTGCCCTACAAACAAAAGAATGTAATGAGGCCAGAGATTTTTTTTGTCTGTTTTATTGCTGGATCGCCAGCACTTACCCCAGTTTCTAGCACAAGTATGTTTATCAGAAGGAATATATGATAGGTTGTGCAGAACCACCAGACTTGGGGTTTTCCTCATGATCACTCAGAGTACTACTGATCTGTTTCTTCTTTGTTGTCATGCTCAGATTCTCTGTGGCAGCAGTGGGGCTTATCTGGTACTGACTGGAAAGAAGCCATGGTCTAGCATTCTCATCTTTATGATTTAGGAATTTCCAGAATCACTAAGGCTTTGGCCCTCATGGCACAAGGTCTGACAGCTGAAATGCAGTGAAACTCTCATTAGCCAGTGAGCTCATATAATTCATTCTTTTCTCAGCCTGTTTACATCTTCATCATCTGTTTTCTCCAAGTTAAGGGAGAATGGATAAAACGGGGAGAAAAGAGAAGTCTGTTGTTTTAAACTTTATTTGGAAGACTTGGGATCAAGTCTTCCCAAGACTTGTGTGTGGACCAAGAGTGACGGGGAATGCTGCATGTAACTGGGTCTAGCTGAAGCTCTTGGCCCTCTATTTGAACCAGTGTCTCACGAAGCATCAATTCTGTGCCAGGCCCTGTGCTGATCAGTATTGCTCCCTACTCTCTGGAGCACAACCTGGACCACAGAATGAAGGCCCTCCTTAACCTACCTCACTGGCATAGTCTACAAGTAAAGTATATGCCAGCCCTGGATAACTCTACATTTCCAAGGCCGTATACCTGATCCTTCTACCTGAATCATTGTTCTCCATCTTCTAGCTTTCTCATTGGTCACACCCAATTTAATGCAGTTCCTTCCCATGGTCCCTTCAGTAGGAGTATTCTGTCACTCCTTCTATACCTCATTTTCCCATTACACCTTATTAGTATCTAATGTGTACATACCTTAGTTTCCCCTAGGTTAGCGTCTCCCCAGTGGACAAAAGAGTTCCTGCAAGGCCCAGGACCATGTTTAATCTTTTGTCTTCCCTTAGAACTTAGCACGTGGTTTTGCATATATTAGGCACTTAAAATAAATGCTTGGGAAATTGAAATGGATGAGGGAAACAGGATATTAAGGTCCTAAGCTGGTCTTGAGTATTCTGTGGTTTTAGGATTTGGAGTTGGAGCAGCTTGGAGCTCATACTGATACTTGGTTTGTTCACAGGCAACAACGAGTGACCAAGTCACCAGCACCCGTGCACCGAGGGAATTCCTCTTCCCCTGCCCCTGCTGCCTCCATCACAAGCATGGTCAGTGACATTTGCTTTTGTGAACAACTTCAAGTCTTCTCCGTTCAATTGTACCTATGTTGTATCACTCTGTGCCCCAAAGTGTCCTTGAGTGCCTTCCATAGGAATAACTGACTCAGTCTTTCACACTTGCTTATTTATTAGGTCTTCCCCTTTCAGGATATAGTCTAACTCTTAAGATTCTAGTGAAGCCCCTACACTGGGGAAAGTTTGTTCCAGCAGATAGAGGAGTATGATCTACAACATATAAGGTAATGTAGTGTGTTCAAACAAATGAACAGTTGGATTGGGGAGTAGGGGAGGATAGGGGCCAAAGATAGGTGAGATGGAGGGGTGAATGGGGTTGGATCATGAGGAGTCCAATGAAACATAGTGGAGACTTCACAAGTTCAGATTCAGGTCTCAGTGATATGAATTAAGGCTAGGACAAAGGAGTTTGCTTCTTTATGATGATAAATCTAGTTTTACCACTGACTCATTCATGTACCAGCATTTTTTTTTTTTTTTAAGTTTTATCCCCCAAAGATCTTTATCACCTAGTTAAAGCTGATAGACAAAGGGAAAAACTATTACTCTGCTTCAGGACCCCAAATGGGTCTCTGCATTACTAGAAGGGGCTCTTGTGTTCATAATTCATGCCCTGTCTCCTACCATCAAGGATTTAGGGTTAATGAGAAAAGTCACATGCACAGTAAAATCATCAAAGTAAAAATAGGCAGTGAAGAGATGAGGAAAAAAATGACCCCAAATGGTGAGTCCTAGGGCCTGAGGAGATTATTAAAATAATTGTGAATTTCCTGGTAGCCAAGTTAAGATGGGATATAATTAGAACTATAGAGGAATTTAGGTTCTGAGGTTGTCTCTGAATTATCCTTTCCCAGTTGACAGGGCTCTTGCTCTAGAGTATACTTCTGGCCATGTTCTTCCCCTGTTCTCAGCCTAATCCCAGGCTGGGAAAATGGCTGAAGTAGAGGTTGCATAGGTAGGTCCCTATCACCACAGACACAGATGGGTAGGTTGAAGTTCTATGCTTTAACTACCTTTGTGCTAGAGTTAAGTCTAGGTTTTGGTGAAAGTGAGATGTGAGCAAGGGATGAAGCACTTGGGACACCACCCATATGGCCCACCTATTTCTTTTCCTCTAGCGGGTAAACACCAGAACATTGGAGTTGGCCTCTGCCACGTGTAGCCAATAAGGGGACTCTTCAGTTTGACCAATTAACTCTGGCTTGATTAGGAAAGGCAGTTAGAGAATGTGCTAATACTGTTTTTCTCTGCAGCTTTCTCCTTCCTTCACCCCTACCTCAGTGATTCGTAAGATGTATGAGAGCAAAGAGAAAAGCAAGGAGGAGCCAGCATCTGGAAAAGCAGCAGCAGCTCTTGGTGACAGTAAAGAGGACACTCAGAAGGCCAGTGAAGGTACTGCAGAGCTGTTGAGGGTGTACTGCCTAAGAGTATGTGACAGAGCATGGGCTTGAGTGCTAATCAGCTGACCTGATTTTCTGCAAATCCCTGCACAAAACCCCTGCCTGCTTTGGAATACACAGTTCTGTGTTTGACAATGAGAAGTGTTCAACCAGCTTCACGGTTGCTTAACCACTTGAAATTCTGACCAATCTAATAGTGGTACAGGACGAAGAATGAGATTTCGTTTAGAATCCTTATTGAGGCTTCATAGTTGAATTATTAGTACATTCAGCAAATTAAATTAACATGGTACAACCAGTTTTACTTCTGAAAGGTTCTCTCTGGTCTACAGAGACTAAGTATCCAACAAAATCTGTGCAATGGGTGAATAATAAGGTGTGGAAAGCCTTTTAGAAGTGTATAGAAAATGTGAGCAAGGCTTTTAAGAATTGCACAGTTGGGATTGTCAAGGACATGGTGAAGTGGTTCTAATAGGTTTGCACAAGTCTAGAGTCTTGGTCTGAGAGCTTTTTGCCTGTGAGAAAGCTTCTAAAAAAAAAAAATCCTGTCCTACTAAAAGCAATTCAGATTTCTTCACTAGTCTGTAATTTAAATTTCCATTGCAGTGGATATGCATAATTTTACTTTCACTTGACTTTCCCCTTAGGCTAAAAAAGCATGTTAATCTAGGATAGTACTAGCTCCCACACAGATCCAGACCACAACCATATGGGCAGGCAGAGCAAGGTGCCTGAGTTAGACCACCAGACCATAAGCCAGATTCACTTGCCCATAGCTATTCCTGGGTTGGGAAGATTAGAAGAGTAAACTCTGTTCCAGCAATGTATTTGGAGACTAGAAAACTTGTGGTCTTGTTCCAGCTCTGTCCCTGACAAACTACCCCCGTGTCCTTGACTAGGCCTATTCATAAGGTACATGGTGTTTCCTATGAAACAATCCTCTGAATTTGTAAGCTCAAATAAGATTGTAAACTTCCTAAGAAGTGAGATTTACTGGATCGTTGGGAAGACAGCATGTTTGGGAGAAGTTTGCCAGTACCAAAATATTCTCTGTCTGGGTCCTTACAGAGAACCTAGTGTCCTCCAACTCTGTGCCCAGTGCTGATCGAGACTCTTCTCCCACTACAAATCCCAAACTGTCAACATTGCAGCGGTCTTCATGTTCTACCCCACTATCTCAGACCAACCGTTACACCAAAGAGCAAGATTATCGACCTAAAGCAACTGGGAGAAAAACACCCACCTTGGCATCCCCAGTTCCAGGAACACCTTTTCTCCGCCCTGTCCACCAAGTTCCCCTTGTCCCCCATGTTCCAATCGTTCGGCCTGCTCACCAGCTTCACCCAGGGTTGGTCCAAAGGATGCTGGCCCAGGGAGTACATCCACAGCATCTTCCAAGTTTGCTCCAAGCTGGTAAGTTTCTGACCTGGCATGACAGCATTTGCCAGAATGGATGAAGTACTGTACTATGAGAGGTTTTTTTGTTTGTTTCTTATCTCTAGAAAGATGTTGCTAGATTTTTCCATCTAACTGGTGGGCAGTGGGTCCAATCCAGTCTATCCCTTAGTCCATTAAAAGATTAAGAACCTAACTTAAGCACTGTTCATTGTTAAACTTGTAGATCAGCAAAGCTTGAAAATTTCCAGGTAGATTACTTCTCATCACTTTTTTTCCCCCTGTCCAACAGGTGTGCTTCCTCCTGGGATGGACCTGGCTCATTTACAGGGAATATCAGGCCCAATCCTGGGTCAACCCTTCTACCCTTTACCTGCAGCTAGTCACCCTCTCCTAAACCCTCGTCCTGGGACACCTCTGCATCTGGCAATGATGCAACAGCAGCTACAGCGCTCAGGTAGGTTCAGGAATGGGCCAGGGGAGCTGGGGATGGGCTGAATAGGCTTAAAGCTTTTGGACCAGTTTCCAGTGGAGGGGATGAATTAACACAGTTCATTCTTTAAACTTATCCTAGCAAGATCAGGATAAGGGGATAATCAGAGAATACGAACCCACTTCTGTGGGATTTGGAACTCCTGTCCCTGTAAAGACAATGGGAGAGCTGATGATGCTCTGGCATTTTTGTCCTTTGCCTCTTGAAGAGAGGAGGCTGAGAATCCTGACAGAGGTTCAGCACAGGGACTGTACAGAGTAGATGCCTTCTCCCCATCTAATGTTAGTACTTTTATGATATGATTGCTTGTCATGGGAAGTAGTGGACGTGCCATTTAGGATGGCTTCTCAATGTGGATGACTTCTGAATAGCCCTGCTTTCCAAGGTACTGTCTTGTATTTTGCAAAGGAGTTAAGCCCTATAATAAATCCTCTGGTAAAGAATTCTATTTGTAGTTTTATGAATAGGATTTGAGTAAGGCAAGTTCTGATACAGAACTACTTTCCCCTACATGCTGAGTGATAACCCTTCTTTCTTATCCCCATAGTTCTTCATCCCCCAGGCTCTGGTTCCCAGGCAGCAGGTGTCAGCGTTCAGACGAACCCTCAGAATGTGCCCACCCGATCAGGCCTGCCTCACATGCACTCTCAGCTGGAGCACCGCCCCAGCCAGAGGAGCAGCTCCCCAGTGGGCCTTGCCAAGTGGTTTGGCTCAGATGTGCTACAGCAGCCCCTACCCTCCATGCCTGCCAAAGTCATCAGTGTAGATGAATTGGAATACCGACAATGAACAGGGCAGGCAGGCTCACCTATGCCTGGACCTACGGTGGTACCCTCATCAGGATTCTGCTTCATCTTGGGTTGATTTACAGGCTTTTACTTTGGAGCATTCTGTGCAAAGCTGTTTAGGGAAGCCCAGGCACCTGGTGTGGTCTGCATTGACAGAAGGATCTTAACCAATTGAATGGAGCCTACATGGTCTGAATATAGGATGCACAGTGTTGTCAGTCCTGGAAATAGTCTTTTCTTTTGTAAGATATGTGAATGAAGTGTTGGTGTCTTCACCAAGAGGTGGCACCTAAGGGTTCTAAGGAAATAAATGTATAGACCCTATGTACAGACTTGTGTATAAACAACTTTTGTATATACATATAGGATAGCTTTTTTGAACTTATACAGCTGTATATAAAAGTAGCTGGTATTAGTTAAGCCTGTGTCAACAGTTTGGATTTTTTTCACTTGTACATTTGGGACTTTTTCTTTTGGTTGATTAAAGTTGCATATGCTAAGTGTGTGAATGAAGTGAATGGCACTGTTGTGTTTCTTAATTCATTCCTTCTCATTTACCACCAGCTGACCTATAAGGTTCAGTAGGTTCCCTTAGGGAACCTGAAGTTTTAATTTTTAGGTTTATTTTTGAGAGAGTGTGAGCAGGGGAGGGACAGAGAGAAACACAGAATCTGAAGCAGGCTCCAGGCTCTGAGCTGTCAGCACAAAGCCCAACACAGGGCTCAAACTCACAGACCACGAGATCATGACCTGAGCTGAAGTCGGACCCTTAACTGACTGAGCCACCTAGATGCCCCTTAATTTTCCTTTAAAACTCAGAATTGAGCTCGATCTCATTTAGGAGGATGAAACATTGTCCACATTTTCTGGGCCTTGAAGACTCTAATGGGACAGCTTAGGCTGTAATGGCCCTATAGAAAGCCTTGTGGTTAACACCAGATTATAATGTGTAATATCTTAGATTAAAACCACCTAGTGAAAACAATTTATTGGGTAATCATGCATATGGTAGCTTTTCCCAAACAAATCCACATTTACTAGGGCAGAACTGAATAGTCTGTTGGCATCCTGTTCTCCAGCTCAAAGTCACCTATAAAGAAAAATAGGGCTTCCTAGTTCTCATTCAACCCATTCTTTTTCCATATGAAACTATCCTTAAGACTGATGCAGTCTTCTTGTGTTTTGTATCTCATTCCTCAGCTCACAATTATTTTTATTCACCTTAACTATATGCATAGCATTAGAGAACAGGATTCTACAAGAATACTATAGCTATGGTCTTGAGTCCCCTTTCCTGACTGAAGGTTTTTCAGTCCTAGTGATCTGAGGTGGTAACTTATTTCTCAAGTTAATTTGCCCTAGTTCTCAGTACTTGTTTAGGGCCATCAAACTACTTTGACTTCATGCTAGAGGGTCAAATAATGAGGCTGTTCTTGGATTCACAGGTGAAGGGCTAGGTAGTTGGATTTTGACTGCAAGGGCAAAAAACAGCCTGAGTCTTCAGTGTTAGGCGCATTGCCTATAAACCTGGAGCTGTCCACCCTATCACTTCCAGGAATATAAAAAACCAGGTTGCCTTAAACCTAGCTTTGTGGATTGAGCATGAAGTCTTCCTAGGAAGTATTTCATTAATCCTCCTGTTCCCCAAACCCCCATGGGATTTACTCAGTGGGATGCCGTAGCTTCAGAAATAGATCCTATGTTTAGAAGTCTTACAAATGCCACAGGTGTAAGCTAGAAAGCAGTCTCAAGTAACAATGGGAGAACACAGATGCCTGAATCCAGTTCTACCTTTCCTGTGTTGTCCTCTTTGACTTTTCCCCTTGGTGTTGAACCAAGAGTTGTAGAAGTAGGGTGGGAAGAATTCAGCTGGAGCTGCCAGTAAGGGTTTCTCTTCAGGCTAGAAGCTGGTAGGGATCAAAATGAACACAGGCGCCAAGCAACTGGCAAAGCCATTAGCCACTGATTGGTAAGATACAGCCAGAAGGAAATAAGGGAATGCTGCTAACGCTAGCACATTACAAAGTAGACCTACAGATTTCAAAACTATTCTGGTGTTGGGGTGGGGGGAGCGGAAGCAAAACAGGAAGCTAATTCAGTCTTTAAGGAGCTAAGAACCTGATAAAAGGGTTAGAGCAGAAGGAAGTGATGTCTAAGCTAACAAGAGAGAGAAGTCTTAAATGGACCAACTTTGGGAAGTCTAGCAGGCATGAGATTAGAAGCAATCAGGATTAGAAGGATGTGCAACACAGAGGTTATGAAGTCATGGGAATAAAACATATAGCACAAGGAATACAGGCAATGATGCTGTATGGGGACAGCTACAACTGTGAGCATAGCATAACATGTAAACTTTCTGGATCACTGTAGTATACCTGAAACTAATGTAACATTGTGTGTCAACTATACTTAAAAAACAAAACGGTTAAGAGGCACCTGGTGGCTCAGTAGGTTGAGCGGCCTACTTCGGCTCAGGTCATGATCTCATAGTTTGTGAGTTCAAGCCCCCACATTGGACTCACTGCTGTCAGTGCAGAGCCCACTTCGGATCCTCTGTCCTCTCTGCCCCTCCCCGACTTGTGCTCTCACTCTCAAAAATCTTTAAAAAAACCGAAGTCAGATCCACTGACTTCTTTGTAAATGAAAGAGAAGAGCACAAACTCCAGGAATGAAGATAACTTACAGGTGTATACTCTGATTCTTCAATAATTCTATGTCCTTTACCAACAACTGATTCAAGGATAGGCGGGGTGCCTGGGTGGCTCAGTTGGTTGAGTGTCCAACTTTGGCTCAGGTCATGATCTCACGGTCTGTGGGTTCAAACCCTGTGTAATAGGCATGTGACCCAATTTAGGCCGTAAGACACAGGACAAATTGGGCAGTTTCTGGGAAATAGCTTCCTAAAAAAGATAAAAACCAGCCCTCTTTAGTATCCTCTGGATGCTGATGTAAAGCATCAATGTAAATCGTATTCTGTGATTGTGAGGGGAGCCAGCTGCTCAGCAAAGCCAAACTACAGTGGACAGAGTAGATTGATAAAAAAATCTGGATCCTCAATGGCATCACAGCTGCTATGAGCCCATCTGAGTGAGTTCCAGACAACTTATGTGAGAGACCAAGTTTCCTTCCACTTCAGCTGGTTTAGTTAGTATTTGCTGTAAAATACAACTAAACGCATTCTAACATTAAAGGCACAGGACACTGAGTCTGCTTATCTGTGCTATAAAAAAGATCAGGAAAGGGGTGCCTGGCTGACTCACTCATTAGAGTTATGTGACTCTCGATCTCAGGGTTGTGAGTTCGAGCTCCAGATTGGATGTAGAGATTGTTTAAATAAACTTAAGGGGTGCCGGGGTGGGTCAGTCAGTTAAGTGTCCAACTTTTGACTATGGCTCAGGTCATGGTCTCACGGTTCATGAGTTCAAGCCCCACATGGGATTCTCGCTATCTCCCTCTCTCTCTACACCTCCCCCACGGGCATACACACACAAGTTCTCTCAAACTTAAAAAAAAAAACTAAAGGGGCACCTGGATGACTCAGTCGGTTAAGCATCCAACTTCAGCTCAGGTCGTGAGCTCACGGCTCGTGGGTTTGGGCCCTGCATTGGGCTCTGTGCTGACAGCTCCGAGCCTAGAGCCTGCTTCGGATTCTGTGTCTCCCTCTCTCTCTGCCCCTCCTGTGCTTGCAGTCTGCCTCTCCTCTCAAAAATAAACAACAACAAAAAAAAAATATTTTTTTTTAAAAACCAGGAAAGAAATGGAGTATGTAACTGTACAGGGAATTCAAGCTTTGAAAGCCAAACCACTGTAGTCTTGGAGTTCAAGAGAAAGCCTTTACTATGGGAATGCCTCTCCTTAGCAGCCCTACCCCAGACAGCATTTCTAACACAAAACTATACTCCTCTCCCAGAACTCTCAAGTCTGAGCCCAAAAAGAAAGAAAGGAAAAAGGTAGGGTAATGTTCTCCTCAAGCATCAAGGGGCCAATGATGCAGGGAGGGGAGGATGTTGAATGATGGAAGCAAGGCCTATTCAAAGCACATCAGAAGTCCCTGGATGAACTGGATTTCAGCAACCTCCCCTACCCAACATCTTAGCAATGCTAAATTCTTGCCCAATGATGTGAATTTGAACATGAGGACTCCCCTGAAACACAGTATTTGCTCTGGTTGGAGAGCAAACCTTGCTGGAAATCTCACAGCTCAGAAAGTCAACGTTTCTCTAAAGAATTGGGGTAGGCTCTAGAGTATGGCCTCTATCATGAATGCACCAGGGATATCAAGGTCTATATCCTGCAAAGTGACTGGGACACCAGGCCTGAGGGGCTTATCTCCTATGTCTGGGGACAGAGGTGAGCTCAAGCTCCAGGAAAACTATCAGGGAAACAACTGTCACTCAGGTAGCATAAGTAACAAGCACTGGAAAAGGCTGAGTATATGGATAATCCCACATCCTCAGCCCTCACAACCTGTTAGAAGCTCTAGCTCACTTCACCTAAAATCAAACTGTCTTTCTGCAAATCTGTTTCCCTTCCTAATTTTCTCAGGGACTACCCTTCTCTATCACCCCTGTAATCCATACTGAAATAATCTTTGACTTCTCTTCTTCCACAGAGCAAGTCAATCTCGGTACGTACATGCCCACACCTTCCCTTTGCCATTATTCTCACTAACCCAGTCTACTGCACAAAAATTCTTGCCAATAAATTTCCCAATATTCAAGGAAATCCCTTTATATTCCTGTCTTTCCAGGAAAAACCTCTGATTATGCCCTTAGTGCCCTCTTAAATAGTCTTGACCTCACCTTTCCATCTAACATCCCACCTTCATACATACACATATGTGGACACACAAACCTCTGCTCAGGTAAAGGAAAGAGACCAATGATAAGAGCCAACATTCACTAAGCACTTACATGCCAGATACCGTGCTAAGTATTTGACAAGTACTATCTCCCTTAATACTAACAATCTCCACTCTAGAACACAAGTGCTATTACCATCTCCATGTTACATGAAGAAACATTGTTATAGAGGTTGTATAATTTATGCAGGGTTTCAAAGCTAATTAGAAGTGGCCATGCAATCTGAAATCTTGCGTCTGGTCAGAGTACTTTACTCAACTGCTACATAACACCATCTCCCACATGGGCTAGCCTTGCAGGGAATAATCAGTTAACTTACATCAAGTCCTTCCTCTTTCCAGTATCATCTGTGAAAGGCCACTTGAGAAGAGTGAAGGCCACATCCAGTTGGAAGGGTTTCCCATGACTAAACATCAAGTAAGATGTTGCAGTCACATTTTTATCCATTTCACACTCAAAACCAAGCTCCCAAATAACCCCTTCTGCAGCTGCCTCACTGTACATAGTCATCTTCATTCAGTCCATCCCAAAACAAATTCTGACAATGACACGTGAACTGCATATAGCTGGCTGGCTTACCAGGTCCTTTATGCAGTTGAATTTACAAGGTGACACCAAGTTAAGATAAGTAAAGTTCCAGTTTGGGTGCCTCCATTTCCCTCCCCTGAATCCTGATCCACTGGCTGCCAAAGCCAGAAGGGGTCTCGGGTAGGGTGCTTAGTCATGGGGAAAGCTCTTGTGGTTGGCCCGGCAGAGGGGTAGGTTTCACTTCTTCACAATCTGAATGACATCCTCATCTTCCAACGTATGGTCTTTACCCACTTTTTGAGGATTGTGTTTCACAGACAGACCCCAGACCAGAGCGCTGTAGAGAAGGGAAATAAAAAAAATAGTCAGTGTAAATAATCACCTAGCTTCTACCCTATTTACCTGGATGCCACCTTTCTGCTCAGATTTAGCATTCTAGCTCTTAAGAACTATAGGCTTACAACAGCCAAAATCCCCTCTCCAGAGTCAAGGACCAAATTCAAAGCCCAGAGGTATTAGCTTTCCCGGCAGTATAGCACAATGGCACCTTCAGATACAAAGTGGCAAAAAATTTTGGAAGTTGTGTGGTTCCTCTTCTTCCAGAGCCAATTTAAGAAAGTCAAAGAGAAAAAACACAAATGAGAAATGTTACAAGACTAATTTAAAATTAAAAGGAAAAAATAAGGGTTATAGAAAAATACACTGAAATAATTCAGACTGAAAACTGATTCTTATACTGTCAGTTACAGACTGTTACTGAATACCAGTTTTTATTGGGTCTACTAAAACCATAAAGCACCTCCCTCCTCAGCCATGCTAGGAAAATTCTTCCTCCCTCCCAAGACACCGTAACTAGTATGTTCTCCTGATTTTTTGAATTTATGAAGATAATTTTTATCTACAGGCCTCCAATACTAAAAATTTGTTGTGCTAGTAATGGAAATTGAACAAAACATTAAGACCTGCCTCACAGAGGCTAAGAATTTTGTACCAAGCCATAGAAAAAGGTGGCCATGTTGTTATTATATGGTCTTTGCAACAAAACATCTTTAAAAACCTATGTTCCAAAAAGAAATCACTGAACGAGATTTCACTTTGTGGAAAACAGATAAATGACAGTTACAGATACAACACCATTAGTAAAACAAATATACATAAAATTTTTCAATGCACTAACAAGCAAGATAAATGCAAGGTGACCATTTTATAATCTTAAACTAGAAAACTAGTTTTTAATAATCATATTCAATGCCTGCGGCAATATCAGTGCCTCCTATTTTATTGATGGCAGTGTAAACAGGTTCAGCCCTTTTGGAGAGCAATGCACCAAAACATATCAAAGGCCATATTATTACTAATCCTAGATTAAAGTAATTAAAAGGGAAAGGTCTGTGTATGAAGACAAGAAAACTATGTAAAGTAGCAAAAAATACAAAAAACATGGTTATAAAAATGATGTGAATCTTGCAACACACAGAAAACACATAGTAAATGATCAAAAGAAATGTACATGTGGTCAAGGACATAAAAAGAATGCAACAAGGACAAATGTTATAATCAGTAGGCCTAAAGCTGAATTTTTATTAAGATGGTTAAAATGCTCTTTGTTTCATCATCAAAAAAAAAAAGATGGGTGCCTTGGGTGGCTCAGTTCATTAAGCATCCAACTCTTGATATCGGCTCAAATCATGATCTCAAGGTTTGTGAGATCGAGCCCCGCATCAGGCTCTGCACTGACAGCCTGGAGCCTGCTTGGGATGCTCTTTCCCTCTCTCTCTGCCCCTTCCTAGTGCATGTGCTACAAAATTTTTTAACTTTAAAAATTAAAAAAAAGAAAGAAAACAGAAAAATAGCAACCAAACCAAATTCTGTTTGGTTTTTTTATTTTTATTTTTTATTTTTTAAATGTTTATTTTATTTCTGAGGGAGAGAGAGACAGAGCACAAGCAGGGGAGGGGCAGAGAGAGAAGGAGATACAGAATCCGAAGCAGGCTCCAGGCTGTCAGCACAGAACCTGATGCAGGGCTCAAACTCACAAACTGTGAGATCATGACCTGAGCTGAAGTCAGATGCTTAACCAGCTGAGCCATCCAGGCGCCCCTCTATTTGCTTTGATAGGTCTCTTCTCCAAAATATTTTTCTCCTTCCTCATTTAATTCCCTGGCTAACTTACAGTTCTCTAGAGGCTTAGAACAGCGTCCTGCCACCATGGAAGGTAAGAATTATCTAGAAATCTATCACATTTGAAAATGGAAAATATCTAACTTCACAAGACTCTCCTGCATTAACTGAAATATATGCTAAAATATAATGGTTTGAGGATAGTGAAAATTAGCACCTGCACATGGAATTTAGTTATTTTGGATTAAAGGAATGTCAAGCTTAATAAAGGTCTTCACTCTTCTAATATTCTTAGGATCAGCAACAAGTATTTTTATTTTTTTTTTGTTTATTTTTCAGACAGAGACAGAGCATGAGCCAGGGAAAGGAAGAGAGAGGGAGAGAGAGAGAGATACAGAATCTGAGTCAGGCTCCAGCCTCTGACCTGTCAGCACAGAGGGTGACATGGGGCTTAAACTCGTAAACTGCGAGATCATGACCTGAGCTGAAGTCAGACATTTAATTGACTGAGCCACCAGGCACCCCAAGTATTTTTATTTTTTTAAGTATATTTTTTTTTATTCTTTTACATTTATTTATTTTTGAGAGGTAGAGAGAGACAGAGTACAAGCAGGGGAGAGGGGGAGAGAGGGAGACACAGAATCTGAAGCAAGCTCCAGGCTCTGAGCTGTTAGCACAGAGCCCACTATGGAGCTCAAACCCACAAAACGTGAGATCATGACCTGAGCTGAAGTCAGGTGCTTAACTGACTGAGCCACCCAGGCACCCCAAGTTTTATTTTAATTTCAGTCAGTTAACAGTGTCATATTAGTTTCAGATGTACAATATAGTGATTCAACAATTCATACATCACCCAGTGCTCAACAAGACAAGTGTGCACTCCTTAATCCCTATCACCTATTTAACTCATCCCCCCACCTCCTAGTCACCTCCCCTTTGGTAACCATCAGTTTGTTTCTTATAATTAAGAGTCTGTTTCTTGGTTTCTCTCATTGGTTTTGTTTCTTAAATTCCACACGAGTGAAATCATATGGTATGTTTTTCTCTTATGTCACTTAGCATTATACCCTCTAGATTCATCCATATCATTGCAAATGGCAAGATTTCATTCCTTTTTATGGCCAAATAATATTCCAGTGCATGTATGTGTGTGTATACATCTTCTTTATCCATTCATCAATCAATGGACAAAAAACAAGTATTTTTAAAATGTCATTATTTCCATATTTTCCTGATCTTCTACAATGATTTTCTATTTTCTTCAATTTTAAAACAACTTTTTAAATTTCAGCCCATAGAGTTGAAAAGAACTATTCATAGATACTGTAATCCAGTTAGTTAAAATATTTCTCATAGGGTTATAGGTTGCAATTCTGAACTACTACATATGTATATATATATGTATATATGTGTGTGTGTATGTATATATATATATATATACATACACACACACATACTAGAATTAAGTAAATAAGTAGATTAAGTAATGATAGCCAGGTTTCTCATGGTTGAAGAAAGATGTTAAAAATAAGAAAAAAGAAAAGGCTTTAAAACAAACCCTGTGGTGTCGAACTGGAATCAGAGGTAACCATATAAGCTCACAGGTTTTTGTTTTTTATTTATGTATTTATGTATGTATGCATGTATTTATTTATTTATTTACGAAAGAGAAAGAAAAAATGTGTGTGTGTGTTTGTGTGTGTATCAGCAGGGGAGGGGCAGAGAGAGGGAGACAGAAGCACCATCAGTGCAGAGCCCAATGCAGGGCTTGATCTCCGACCATGAGATCACAACCTGAGCCGAAACGAGAATCGGATGCTTAACTGACTGAGCCACCCAGGCGTCCCTAAATTCATGGTTTTTAAGATAAGGATGCGAGGGTGGGTAAATAGATGGATAAATAGGAAGGACAAGAGAGATACAGAAATAAAGATGTAAGCATGGGTTAGTATCCATACATACACTTCCTAGCTGTCTGCTGAAACGGCCTATAAACAATGACAGCCCACTAACAATGAACACACCTAGCACACACATCTTGTATACCAGGGCTTCTTGGAGAAGTGACTGATTCCAGGGGTGGTGCAGGGAAAAAATCATTATGAATCAGGAACATCTAGTAGTGCCAAAAAGTAAGGAAATGCTTAAAAAAAAAAAAAATGGCAGTTTACTAAAAGAACACAGGAGCCAACTGAAGGAGTTCCTAACTGCCAAACCTAGAACACTTTGAGTAACAAAATAATGGTAGTACTGGATTATGGCCCATGGAAAAAATACCCAAGAGCTCATACCAATATAATTATGAATTAAATTAATAGGAGAGAAGCAATAGCTCTAACTCACAGAACTCCAGTAAATAAATGTAAAATCAAAGAGGGAAATAAAGAATCACCATTAGACAAACAACACTGCAATAAAAGTTGCCGACAAGCTCCACTGATAGGTACTAAAATCAGCAAGAGAAACATGATTTGCATAGTCTCAGAGTAACTCCCCCAAAATATTTACCAAATACAAAGAAAGAAAAATACTATTTTTACAGTAAAGAATCCGAACCAACACCAACTTCACCAAGTGATTAAAGTAAATATCACTATCAATAGGATATACTGACATCATGATTCTTGTGATAGGATGCATTGAGGATATGTCATAGTTTTTGTGATATTCTTACCAAAAATGCGTGTCACTTCAGTCGTGAGAGAACACTGAACAAACCCAAAGTGAGGGACATTCTACAGAATAACTGACCAGTACTCTTCAATGTGCCAAGGTCATCAAAGACAGTGAAAGGCTAAAGAAATATTACTGGGAGACTGAAAAACTGGAAGACTAAGGAGAAGTAACAACTATATGCCACGTAGATTCCTGAAATACAAAATGGACACTGGTAGAAAAGGTATTAAAACTCAAATAAAGGGCACCTGGCTGGCTCAGTCAGAAGAGCATGTGACTCATGGGGCGCCTGGGTGGCTCAGTCGGTTGAGCGTCCAACTCAGGCTCAGGCCATGATCTCACGGCTCATGAGTTCAAGCCCTGCGTTGGGCTCTGTGCTGACAGCTCAGAGCCTGGAGCCTGCTTCTGCTTCTGTGTCTTTCTCTCTGCCCTAACCCACTCGCATTCTTTCTCTCTCTCTCAAAAATAAAATAAACATTTAAAAAAAAAAAAACTTTAAAAAAAAAAAAAAAAAGAAGAGCATGGGACTCTTGATCTCAGGGTTGTGAGTTCAAGCCCCATGTTTGGTGTAGGATTACTTAAATAAAAAAAATAAATAAATCTCAAATAAGGCCTAAAAATTAGTTAATACTATACCAATGCTAATTTCTATTCCTGATAACTGTACTATGGTTATGTGAGCTGGTAACATCAGAAATGTGGTGAGGGATATAAGGAAACTCTTTACCTAATTTTTCAACTTTTCTGTAAGTCTAAAATTAGCTCACTTAGCTCAAAATATAATGTTAGAATTTTTTTTTTTCAGCCTGTTAGAATTTTTTTTTTTCAGCCTGTATCAGCAATGAAAAGTATATGAAAGAGATTTAGGGAAATTTACCCATGCTTAAGGTTTAGAGTTGGTCTCAGTAACCACTGGAGGCCAATATGATCCTGGCAAGAAGAATTCACATTTGTGTTTGCCAAGAGGAACATGAATTAACAGAATAAAGTCAGAGCCCTTTGTACTGTCAGCTCTCCTGACCCGATGAGGCTTCTAGAGCTCTTCCTGCTCCAACTTAGCATGGTTTTAGGAAGACATTGCAGAGTTCTAACCAAGCAAGCATTTCAGCAGTTTCCCTGATGCCCATTTTCTTTAATGCTACCCTAAGAATTGGTAGTTAGTGGAATCAGTAGCTCCCATGGAAAAGAAGGCACTACATGCCCATGATACTTACTATTTAAATTCTTTGATAAGATTTTTGTGAATCTTCATGCAGAAATCCTCCACCGTGGTCCTAGAGTAAGGCAGTACCACTGGGGATGTATAATCTGGCAACTGGCCTTTGGGTTTGGTGTAACTAGGACAGAGAGGGAGCAGAGATTGCTTACTTCTTGGAACGTTTCATGTGTTAAATGCAAATCAACCCTCCATCACCCCTGAGAAGATCAGACACAGATAACTTTCAACTTGAGGAAGAAAGTGCCCACAATATGGCCTGGCACATGATAGAAATTAATATACTTGTATATTAATTATACAAGACAAATTATGTTAATGAGTTCCAGGAGGTATCATTTTAGGACAGTCTGGTTTAATTCCTACAGCAATATGACCCTTTCCACTAAGACTTACATCCTCACTAGCTTCAGATAGTCCCAGATCTTTTCCAATAGGTCGTCAAAATTCCAGCGGTGATGGGCAGAAATTGGGACACAGTGAGGCACCTTATAGATGATATCCAATTCCTCAATGGAGATCTGATCAATCTTATTCAATACATAAATACAAGGGATATAAACTCTACAGAAATAGAATAAAATAAGACATTAGTCTGGAGCCTTTGACAAAACTCTCAGTGTGATTATTAGCATCTCCTTGCTCAGGACCCCAAATCAGAGATTCTCAAGAGGCACAAGAGGCAGATCAACCCCTCAATCCCTCCCCATGAAAGGCTTCCTACTAAAATAAGGTCAAATGTCTGAAAAAGTAAACTATGGGTTGAGAAGGAACAAAACTCAGGCCCTAGTCTGAGCCATGCAGCTAATTACTAAGAGATCATACTGCAATAGAAGAAACACAAGCTTTGGAGTCACACAGACTAAATCTACTCCCACCTTTGTCACTTCCTAGATGTAAGTCCCTGGGAAAGTCTCAGAGTCAATTTCCTACAAAGTTGTTTTATGAATTATAAATATAAATAAACTTTTAATAACGTTTCATGATAATTTTTTAAATAAAAAACATAACATCTGGCAAAGTCACAATCCTAATGTCCAATCAATAGGGCAGCCAAGGCTACTAATTATTGATAGCAAGCCACAACTTCTCATGCTTCAAATGCCTCACTTATACAATGGCCTAACTCAAAGAATTAGCCTTTGCTTGTTTTCAAATGAAAATCAAATAAATCCATCCAACAAATAGAAACAAATGAACAGGAAAGCAACTAAAAAATATTATGCTCAATAAGAAACTCTTAAAAACTGAGAATAAACTGAGGGCTGATGGGGGGGTGGGAGGGAGGGGAGAGTGGGTGATGGGTATTGAAGAGGGCATCTTTTGGGATAAGCACTGGGTGTTGTATGGAAACCAATTTGACAATAAATTTCATATATTTAAAAAATAAATAAAAGGAAAAAATAAAAATAAAAATAAAAATTTAAAAATAATAATAAAATAAAAAATAATAAAAAATAAAAAATATTATGCTCAAATGCCAGGAAAAAATTTTACAGTAGCTTAAATTATTATTTAATTTAAAATACTAATAATAGTACTTTTTCATGAAATAGGGCTTTAGCTACATACCCTTAGGTTACCCTTAGAGAGAACAGATACAGCCCAGTATGTTGAGTTCTACAGGATAGCCTACAGGCTTTCTCAGATGGATTAATTCTGGGACAGCAGATTGTGAACTACTCCCTTCCACCATTGTATGACACAGCTTAGGGGACAACCTAGTTCACAGCAAGTAACTGAAATGGGGAATTTAACCATCATAACCAAATTTAAGAGCAAAGAAGGATGTTAGAAATCAAAACCAATTTCAATTTACAAAAACCAAAATCAATTTACAGCTAACAAAACCAAGGCCCACTATTTATCTGAGATACTAGCACAGCTAGAGTTAAAATCAAGATATCCAGAATTAGAATATCCAGATTCATAATCCAATGTTTCCACTACAAGGCTTAAATTGAAACTCAAGCACCAGACTGTACATGTAGTCAGTACCTGTTTCCTTCCACCACGTCAATAAGGTCATCTGCTGTGGCATCACTACGCAGAGTCACATCAGCATTGTGAATTTTGTATTCAGCCAAAATGCTTTTCACAGTTTCAGCATCCAGCTCACTCTGAGGGCACTAAATGAGCACAGAAGACAGTAACTGGTCACAGAGCAAAAAAATCTCCCAAGAGTATCCATCATTGTACCCGAATAATTCTAGCTAAGGAGCAAGTTCATTTCTGAAGTCTGTTATCCTGGATGAGAGTAAATGACTTTTATTAGGAAATACTTGAAAACTATCTTTCTAAACTCAAATGAAGGTGCTATAGACTGAATCACTCCCACCCAAATTCATATGTTGAAGTCCTAACCGCAGTATCTCAGAATGTGACCTTAGGGTTAAAGATAGGGTCTTGAAAGAGTTAACTAAGTTAAAATGAGGTCATATGAATGAGCCCTAATTCAATGTGACTGATATCCTTACAAGAGAGGGAGATTAGGATACAGACACACAGAAGGAAGACCATCTGAAGACAAAAAGGGAAGACAGCCATCTACAAACCAAGGAGGGGCCTCAGAAGAAACCAACCCTGCTCGTACCTTGATCTCAGATACCCAGCACCTCTAGAATTAAGAGAAAATAAACTTTTTTTTTTAATTTTTTTTTTTAACGTTTTATTTATTTTTGAGACAGAGAGAGACAGAACATGAACGGGAGAGGGGCAGAGAGAGAGGGAGACACAGAATCGGAAGCAGGCTCCAGGCTCTGAGCCATCAGCCCAGAGCCCGACGCGGGGCTCGAACTCACGGACCGCGAGATAGTGACCTGAGCCGAAGTCGGCTGCTTAACCGACTGAGCCACCCAGGCGCCCCAAGAGAAAATAAACTTCTGTTGTTCAAGCCACCCAATCTATATAGCAGTTTTATGGCAGCCTTAGCAAAAAATTCAGAAATAATATGAAATGTTCAAATTCAATTATGACAGGATAACGGGAAAGATCTTTTTGTCAGGACAGCTTAACTTTATGCTAGTCATATTATCTGGACCTCTAGAATGTTAAATGTTGTAGGAAATTCTCAGACCTCAATTATATGACTTAGAAGCAAGCAGCGTGGAGCAAACTGATTACTCCTCCAATATGAAACATTTTCTTTACTTGGCTTCCAAGATTTCAAACTCTTCTGGTTCTCCTCCTTCTTTCTCTAAGAAGTCTTATTTGCTGGTTCTTCCTATCTCCCCAATCTATAATCATGGGGTGGGAGTTGGGGAGGAAGCTCCATCCCTGAACCTCTTTTCTATTTATACTTACTTCCTAGTGATCTCAGCTAAGCCCATGGCTCTACAGTTGCTAACCACCAAATTTGTACCTCCAGCCTTGATTATTCCTCATATGCCTATTTGATGGTAATACTTGGATGTCTCACTAGCATCTGAAACCGAATATCCTGATCTTCCCCTCCCCTCCAATCCTATCCTACCCAAAGTGCTACTATTTTAATAATAAGAGTCTATTTTTCCAGCTGAGGAAAAAATCTTATAGTCCTCTCTCTCACAACCCACATCCAAATCAGGTGTAATTCCTACCAGCTACTTCCAAAATCTTTTGACAACCAAGCACTTCTATCTCCCCCACTGTTACAACCCCACCAACACTCTCCATCCCTTTTCCCTAGTTTAATTTTTAGATTTATCATCATCTAATATACTGTATGGACTCATTAATTTTGTTCGTTACTTTTCCACACAGAATGTAAGGACAGAGATTTCTGTCTATTTTGCTCCCTCTTCCAACCTCCCTCCCTTCCCAACAAGGGCCTAAAACAACATTTTGCCCATGGTAGGCGCTCTATAAATCTGTGTTGAATGAATGAAAACACTTGATATTAGTAGCCATCTACTTTATGCAAGCATTAAGACTGGTCTATACTCCCATACCATACCAAAAAATAACCTAAAAGAAGAAATGAAGTTGCAAAGGTAAGTCTGAGATTGATTCTTGTCCTACTCTGTCAGTCATTACAAGGTTATTGTGTTACCTCAGTTAGTGCTAGAAGCCAGGTAATTTCCAAATGTCAACATCCTTCCACCCCAGTTCCTTCAGCAGCCTGTCCCACCCATGTCACCTCCACTTACGGTGGCTGTGAGATTAATGCCTCCTTTATCCTTCTTCTTAAAGCCAATGTTAGGGGGTTTGCTGTTCAAACGAATGCCAAAGCCTTCCAGCTCATTTTCAATTATCTTTTTATGCCCCAAAGGTTTCAGGACATCCAGAACAATCAGGATCAAGTTACATGTTCGGGCCACTGAAGAATGGAAAAAATAATTTATATGTAAGCAAAGGTCACTAAAGACTTAACTAAGCCAAATACTCAAAAGCTGGAGTATTGAGAGGGGTAGAATTCCATTTAGAAACAAAGGACTTTTTTTTCCTATTAATATAAAGACACACATGAAGTTCTTAAGGTTACCAAATTCTATCCCAGAAGTAAATTTGCAATGTATGCCTTGTTTTCTGCTGGTATCTCTAGAAGATGTGTTAACTTCTAGATACACTAGCAGAAAAACAAGTCAGAATGAAGATAAGAACCAGGCAATAACCTAAATCCCTGAAAAAGTTTAGAAAGATTTAAAACAGTAAGAATTCTAAAAAAGATCATCTGCTTAGCATATTTTTAGTCAACTTTATTACCAGCATAATTATATACACATATATTACATATATTATATATAATCAGTGTAATTTATAAAAAATAAACTGTGTCCATGTCATACAGTTTAATGACAAATATATATACCTATATGGCCACCATAAGCAAGCAGGATACAGAACATTTCCATCACCTCTGAAATCAATCTTCCTCTTGATTCCCATTCAACTACTCATCTGCTTTCTGTCACATAGGTTAGTCTGGCAATTTTTAAAGTTTCATATACATGGAATAATACAAAATACAGTCTTTTGTTCCTGACCGTTTTAATTTAGCATAATGTTTCTGATATTCATCCACGAATAACTTTTAACATATGATTCTATAAATAGTTAAAATTAGTAATTCAATATAAAGGTAGAATAAAAACACTTTCAAACATGAAAAAAACAGAAAAATTTACCTATCAATTTATCTTTTTTCTGGTAGTTTACTAAAGAATGTGCTTCAGCAAAACAAAAATGACCCCCAAAAAGAACACCGACTCTAGGAAACAGAGGATTCCACACAACAACACAGAAGAAAGTCTCAGGATGACAGCCATGCAAAAGAGTTTAGCACTGCACTATCCAATATAGACTCCACTAGCCACCTGGGCTATTTAAATTTAAACTAATTAAAGTGAAAAAAAATTGAAATTCAGTTCCTTAGTCACATTAGGCACATTTAAAGCACTCATCAACCACACATGCTTAGGGGCTACCATACTGGAGAGCATAGATTCAGAACACTGCACTCCTGGACAGTGCTGATCTAGAAAGCAACCAATCCAGATTAAAGCAAGAAGACAGGGTGCCTGGCTGGCTCAGTCAGTAGAGCATGTGACTCTTGATCTCAGGGTTGTGAGTTCAACCCCCACCCTGCACGTGGAGCCTACTTAAAAAAGACAATAAAATTAAAAAGAAAGAAGACAGGGTACAGGACAGTAGTGTCAGGATTGTGGGGAAAGAATGAAATCAGTAACTCTTGAGCTATATTTAAGTATCTAGAAAAATACCGATGGATAAGCATTTGATCTGTTAGAATATTTGAAAAACAGTAGCAAACACAGAAATGTAAATAAAACAAAACAATTACTAACTCCATGAAAAACAAATTTCAAAAACAGATTCAAGAGAAAAGAAGCGAAGTCACAACACACTACTTATCTTAGCATTGAACAAAAGTTATATATTCATTACATAATAATGTAAATTACAATTGATAAGTTAACTACAAACTGTGATATAATTTCTTTGAAAGACAAGGGGTAGGTGGGGACCTGGCTGGCTCAGTCAGTGAAGCAAGCGACTCTTAACCTTGGGGTTATAAATTCAAGCCCCATATTAGGTGTAGAGATTACTTAAAAATAAAATCTTGGGGCCCTTGGGTGGCTCAGTCAGTTAAGCATCCAACTTCAGCTCAGGTCATGATCTCACAGTCCGTGAGTTAGGGCCCCATATCAGGCTCTCTGCTGTCAGCGCAGTACTGGCCTCGGAAAACTGTGTTCCCCTCTCTCTCTGCTCTCCCGCTCACACGCGCACCTCTCTCTCTCAAATAAACATTAAACACAAAAAAATTTTTTAATAAAATCTTAAAAAAAAAAATAGGAAAAGTTGTATGGAGTATAAGAGAGCTAATTCTCAACCATGACATGAAACCAACAGATGATATCTAAAATTAATTAATTAATCATGAAATGGCAATATAAGCATAATATTTAAAAATATGAAGGCAAGGGCACCTGGGTGGCTCAGTCAGTTGAGCAACCAACTCTTGATTTCAGCTCAGGTCATGATCTCGCAGTTCTTGAGTTCAAGCCCCACATTAGGCTCTGTGCTATTGGTGCAGAGCCTGCTAGGGATTCCCTCTCTGCCCCTCCCTAGTTCACACGTGTATTCTCTCTCTCTCTCTCTCTCTCTCTCTCAAAATAAATGAACTTTAAAAAAAAAAAAATGAAGGTAAAAAACAGAAAGAACCGTTGAAGAGTTGACAATATTTGCCAATGGGGAATGACGGTGGAGGTGAGGAGAGGTGGAGTAGCAGATTGTTGCAATTTATGACTGGCCTTTTATAACACTTTTACTTTTTTTTAAATGTTTATTTATTTTTGAGAGAGAGAGAGAAAACAAGCAGGGGAGGGGCAAACACAGAGGGAGACGCAGAATCCAAAGCAGGCTCCAGGCTCCAAGCTGTCAGCATAGAGCCCAAAGCAGGGCTTGAACTCACAAACCACGAGATCATGACCTGAGCAGAAGGTGACACTTAACCAACTGAGTCACCCAGGCACCCCTGTAACATTTTACTTTACATAAAAGAAGAAGGAAAGACATGGGTGGAAGTCAGGAAACCCGAGTTCTAGTTCTGAATCCTTCTGAATCTGCCACAAACAGTGCTACACTGGACTGAAACACTTTACTTTTCCTGTCCTTAATGTTTCTCCTCAAATGGAGATCTGGATTGTTACTCTCTGAGGTCCCTTCAGGTTCTGACATTCTATTCCAGTAAGAAGTCAAGTAAAACTATGCCCTTCATTGTAGTAAAATCTCTACATCCAACAGTCCCCATCTAAAGCAACAGTACCTGATAAAGGGATGATATCCCAGAATGATGGCAGCCCTGGACCACTCACCTGCAATGACTTGACGGCCTCTGCCTTTCCCATCCTTGGCACCCTCAATGATACCTGGAAGATCCAGGAGCTGCAAGATTAAGGATGGGGAAAGGAGAGAAGGAAAAAAAAAAAACAAACACAAAAAACAGTCATAAATCTAAACAGATCAAATAGAATAATTTATTTTTCAAATACCCAAAATATAAAGGATTCGAATCTGATCTTCCTTATAAGCTGTGTATTACTTTACTATGCATCCAAATGTCAGCTACAAGTTTTTTATATACTTTACATCTAGTTTAAAATGTCTAACAACCCTGAGACCAGGATATTGGCTGAGGTTCATACAGGTTAAGTGATTTGCCCAAAATCACAGTCCAAATCAAGTAAGATCTTAATTTTCTGAAACCAATATTGCACTGTATGTTGGCTAACTAAAATTTAAATCAAAAAAAAAACAAAAAACCCTCACATTTTGAGGGCCAAACTCATTATTCTGCATTAGTATTCCCCTAATATTCCCCTTCTTTTCAGAAGGTTGAGCCCCCCACACCAATTCCTTACTGTAGACAATAGCCGGATCTTGATATTCACATGATACACTCAGAGCTTTGCCAATCTTCCAAATTGCCCAATTCACAAAAATTTCTGCAGTCATTCTTAAGCTGGTGAGCACAGAATAGTCACCTGTAAAACCTTTTTAAATGCAGATATCTGAGCCCCATCCTGCAAATTCTAATTTAGAAGAGCAAAGTTCACATGTTGATATGTACTTCAAAAGGCTCCATGGGTGACTCTGATGTGTGTTCCCAATTGAAAATGACTGCTCAAATGCCCAGAAAATGCAGTAAAGTAAAACTTCAGAGAAGTCCTACTGTGTATACCTAACAGTAAGAACATAAAAACCAACTTCATAGCACACAAATCAAATGCACATCTCAGCAAAATTGCAAACTATTAGTCACAAGCCCTTAAGAGTCCACTGAAAACAGTTAAGAGCATATACAAAATCTGAAAATACCAAGGGTCCACTGCATGGCCAATACTGAATTATCCACATAAATGGACAAGGAACAGAGTTGAAGCTCATCAAAACATCATTTAAAACTAGCTTTTGGGGCGCCTGGGTGGCTCAGTCGGTTAGGCGTCCGACTTCAGCTCAGGTCACGATCTCACGGTCCGTGAGTTCGAGCCCCGCGTCGGGCTCTGGGCTGATGGCTCAGAGCCTGGAGCCTGCTTCTGATTCTGTGTCTCCCTCTCTCTCTGCCCCTCCCCCGTTCATGCTCTGTCTCTCTCTGTCTCAAAAATAAATAAAACGTTAAAAAAATAATAATAAAAAAAAAAAAACAAAAACAAAAAAAAACTAGCTTTTGCTATAAGCCCATCTGATCTTATAAAAACATACTTCACATTAAATAAACCACAATGAAAAAGAATTCAGAAGGTGTTTAAACAGTTCAACTTTTCCTTTCAAGAACCTACTCAAATCTCCTCCCTATTCTTCACTACATAATAATGTTACCTTCTCTAAGACTAATATAACACAACAAAATCCTCTCTCTTCACAAAAGATAATGCATGTTGAATACATCAACCTTGTCTTGGAAACTTTAGTTACTCTGATTTACAAGGCTACATGGGAAGTAATAAGCACACCAGATCTTGATTTCTAAACATCATTCTCCAATAAAAGAAACTAGACTTCCTTCAGAAGTGGTTGACTTCAGGGCTAGAGCAGGGAAAAAAATCTAAGATTAGCATTGTCTTGCCAAAAAATAAGTACTCTCAAAAAGATGGGGGCTTATGGAAAAGAACACAAGAGCCAACCTGAAGGAGATCCTAATTGTCAAAACTGGAACAATACGAGTAGTAAAATAATGGCAGTACTGGACTATAACCCATAAAATAAATATCCATGAGCCTACATTGATACATACTATTGAATAAATAAGACAGAAAAATTCTTCCAAACAGAATTCCAATTAAAAACATGTAGTAGGAAAGAGAAAAAAAAAGAATCACTATTAGGCCAGAAGCAGAGTAATAACTACTGCAGACAGGATCCACAGATGAATGCTAAAATGAGTGGGCAAGTTTGAGAAACAGGATTTGTATCTTCTCAAAGTACCTCCCCCAAGATACTTATTAACTACAAAAAGAAAGGTAATAACTTTTTAAAAAAGAAAGATAATAGCTTTACAGTAGAGAAATCCTACAGATACTAATGTATTTAACCAACCAATGCAGGTCAGCAACAGCATTTAAAACATGTAATCCCAGGGGCGCCTGGGTGGCTCAGTCGGTCGAGCGTCCGACTTCGGCTCAGGTCACGATCTCGCCGTTCATGAGTTCGAGCCCCGCGTCGGGCTCTGGGCTGATGGCTCAGAGCCTGGAGCCTGCTTCCGATTCTGTGTCTCCCTCTCTCTTTGCCCCTCCCCCATTCATGCTCTGTCTCTCTCTGTCCCAAAAATAAATAAACGTTAAAAAAAATTTAAAAAGAAAACAAAAAAAAAAAACCATGTAATCCCATGATAAGATGCACTGAGAAGGACACACCATCACTTCAGGGCATTCTTGCCAAAAATACATTAAAACCTCAGTCTAATTATGAGAAAATATCAGACAAACCCAAACTGAGGGACATTCTACAGAACAATTACTCAGTACTCTTTAAGTGTCAAGGTCTTAAAGGACAGGACAGAGTAATTATTACAGACAGCAGGAGAATGAACAAAAAGAACTAAATGCACCATGGAATGAGAAGGCATTTGGTGGGAAAATTGGTAAAAATCTGAAGTCTGTAGTTCAGTGATCACTGCATCTATATTAATCTATCTCTAATAATTCTTCTGTGATTATGTAGAATATTAACATAAGGGGCATCAAGATGAGTGATACAAGAGAACCTCAAAATAATTACGCTGAATGAAAGAAGCTAACCAAAAGAGAGTACGTTTATATTTACACATGGTCTTATTTATACACAACTCAACCTGTAAACTAATCTGCAATGACAAAATATAAATAAGTAATTGCTTGGAGATGAAGGGGACCATGAGGGAGGGGGCATTTGGAAATTTCTGGGGTTGGTATGTTCATGATCTTGATTGTGGTGATGTTTTCACCAGTATATAGCTATGTCAAAACTAACTAAATTTTATACTTTATCTAGTCTATTGTATGTAAATTATACCTCAATAAAGAGGTTTGAAAAAACAAAAAGTTCATCATCAGTTGTTCCTAGAAATTAAGTCTAGAGTCTACTTCAACTCTCCCAAAGAGTCTATAATCTAACACTTAGTAAATCTTTCTGCTATATGTATTATATATGATATATATAATATAATTATATATTATACTTAATTGTATAATTATAATCTAGTTATATATTTTACACAATATATATTCTATATAATTATATAAGCATAATATAATATACATTATATATATATACATAACATAAGCAAAAGGCTTTACTATATACACTGAACCTCGCTGATGCTATCAAAAACTCAAAAGGAAAATCCATCTGGATAATCTAAAACTCTTAAACATAGAATATGACTATATTATCATATAAAAGAGCATCTGAAAGAGAATATTACACTGAGAGAAAAGAACACAAGTTTTCTACCTATGGCAGCTAAAACGCAGGGGAAAATTTATTGAGGCCCTAGAAAAGTAAAAACAACTTAATTTTAGCTTGTCTTGAGAGGGAAATACCTTTAAGGTTAGAATGAACCATTTAAATGTGGCAACTAAATTTCAGACAATATCAAGGCACATTTAGGGTGATATGGCTCTAGACGTGGCAATCAAATTTCATTCAATAAAATAACCCATGCTTAACATATCTGAATTTCATATTACAACCAAGAGATAAGAAAAGAATAAATATTTGTTTAAATCATGAAACTGTAGGATTTTAAGAATTCAATGTTAAACTAATTCAAACTCAAATGCCTTTAGAGGTTAAAGCAACTAACTTAAATATGCAAATCAATTATATACATAGAACAACAGGAGTGCTAGGGACACTAGCAAGGTGAAAACAAGCCCCATAATTTTAAAAACTGAACATCCTCTCTGCAGGCTAATCTCCACCTATGTGATATATCAATTTTCTTTATAACATCCCTGGTAAGTGGTGGTTCAGTCACCTACAGACGTAGTAATTCTTTGTCTCAGGAGGTACCATTCCATTTTTAGACACCTTTACTATTAAAAAACATCATCCTTCCTAACAAAAAACCCAGAAATCTCCCTCCTTATAATTCTTAGTAGTAAATGGTTCTAATTTTGTACACCTCTCCCTTCCAAGTCACAGATAATGAGTGCTCTGCCACAAAACAACCAATTTAAAAAACATTCGAGGGCAGTCATCTTAATCCTGTTGTGTACTCCTTAACTTGGTTTCTGGAGAAAGTCAGAAGGGAAGGAAAAAGAGAGGAGAGTGCATAGGCAGAAAAGAAAGCACCATGCAAAAAAGGGGGAAAACACCTAAAAGGTCAGGAGACACCGAAATGAATGCTTTGTGGGAAACACAAGTAAAGAGAGGGGCTAAGTAACTCTTTATTCTGATACACTCAGAAGCCCTAAAAGAGATGTCAATGGCATCTCATCAGGGAAGAGGTTATTCTAGGAGCTGCCAAAACTGTGATTATCAGTAAGACTCTGAAACAAGATGCAATCAAGCAGTGGTCCAGATATGCCCAAGCATCCTCACTCTTATTATATACATTTGAACATGGAGTACCAGAAAGATCTGCATGGGCACCTAACCAGCAGGAAAAAAAAAAGCCATTGAAAATACTACCAGGTGGAACTCCTGGATGGCTCAGTTAAGTGTCAATTTAGGTTCATGTCATGATCTCAAGGTTCATGAGTTCATGCCCTGCATCGGGCTCTCTGCTGTCAGCTGTCAGAGCCTACTTCGGATCTTCTGTCTCCCTCTGGATCTGCACCCGCCTCCCCACCCCGCTTCCCCGCCCACCAGCTAGTGCTAGCACACACACACACTCTCTCTCTCTCTCAAAAATAAATAAACATTATGGGGCACCTGGGTGGCTCGGTCGGTTAAGCGTCCAACTTCCTCTCAGGTCATGATCTCACTGCTTGTGAGTTCAAGCCCTGCGTCGGGCTCTGTGCTGACAGCTCAGAGCTTGGAGCCTGCTTCAGATTCTGTGACTCCCTCTCTCTCTCTACCCCTCCCCTGCTCATACTCTGTCTCTCTCTCTCAAAAAATAAATAAACGTTAAAAAAAATTTTTTTTTTTTTTTGGGGGCGCCTGGGTGGCTTGGTCGGTTAAGCGTCTGACTTCGGCCCAGGTCATGATCTCACGGTCCGTGAGTTCGAGCCCCGCGTCTGGCTCTGTGCTGACAGCTCAGAGCCTGGAGCCTGTTTCAGATTCTGTGTCTCCCTCTCTCTCTGCTCCTCCCCTGTTCATGCTCTGTCTCTCTCTGTCTCAAAAATAAATAAAGGTTAAAAAAAAAATTTTTTTTTAATGTTGATTTAAAAAAAAAAAAAAATTTTTTTTTTTAATAAATAAACATTAAAAAAAAGGAAAGAAGATATTACCAAGATACTGGTCCCTTCCTACTTCAGATTCTATAATAAAGAAGTATGAATACACTTTACAACTCTCTGCATAGCTCAGCAAGAGGGAAAACAAACGCTTATACCAAGAGTTCCCTAACAATGAGCCAAGGTACTCTGTGGCACCACAGAGAACTCAGAGTCCCATGGGATATTCTAAATTTTCAAGAGAAACAGCAATTCTTGATATATGTCAGACAATGAGGAAACTACTAGCTCCACATACTTCACAATTTCAACACTACAGCCTACTACACTGCTTTCAATTATGTCAGATCGAAATTTTGGGAAGTTAGATTTTTCATCAGTGGCTATAATAAAAAGCACCACACAAAAATCAATGTGGAAAAGGAAACAAATGTGGTGGTATCCAATCTGATTCCATGGTTTGAGAAGTTATGTGGTACCCAACAGTGCACACATCCCATTAATAAATAACTGTAGCTGTAAGGACATAAATACTTAGGTTGTTGCTTGGACCTAACAAACTGAACAATTAGGTATTTATTTTGGCCTGGAGTACCATGAAAAATTACTGAGAGAAGAAAAGTTGTCAGGAAATAATTACTAAGACACTAAGGGTGCTGTGAATCAAGCAAGTCTGGGAACCTCCAGCCTAGATTCAAATGTCATAGAATTCAGAATCTTAACAAAAAAAAAAAAAAAAAAAAAAAAATCAGAATCTTGCTTTCTTAGCTGTGCAGCCAACAAGAATATGTTCCGTTATATCTTACATTTACGTACACCTTCTTCCATACCCAAAGGAACTCTTCATTCGGGAGCCCTAAATCTACCATCTATCTAAGAAAAACTCAGGACACTAACTTCATCAGGCCTCACAGATAAGAATTATCTTCCAAAAAGGATTTTATCATGTTATTTCTTTTTTTAAAAGCTTCTGATGGTTCCTAGCTACATATAAGATAAAATTCAACTTCCTTAGCAGGCACAGAAGGGCCTTCGTAATTAAGCTCCAACCTACTTTTCCGGATTCAGTTTCTACCACTCCTGTCTACACCTAAGCTTGCACCACAGCAAGCTATTTACCATTATGGCTGCCTGAAATTGCGCTTTACCTTCTCTGGCTGATAAAATTCTACTTGAACTTCAAGACCCACCTCCACTGTCATTTTCTTTTTTTTTTTTTTAACGTTTATTTATTTTGTGAGAGAGAGAGATAGTCAGTCCAAGGCACAGAGCCCAACATGGGGTTCAATCCTACGAACCATGAGACCATGACCTAAGCCAAAATCAAGAGTCAGACGCTCAACCGACTGAGCCACCCAGACACTCCTCCATTGTCATTTTCTACACGAAGCTTTTTTAGTTCTACCAGACCTTCCCCCAATATACTCAGGTGAAAAAGCAGTCCCTTCTTTCTATGTGTTTTGACAGAAACTATCCCACTGTATTACTGTCTGTATGTACTATTCTATCATGTTTGCTACATAGAAAGGGCCTAGTAGTTCAAAGGTTAGGCCTGGCATACGCACAGCTTCCCATAAGTGCTTTTCAAATTAACGAAAGACTGGATTTCTTCCCTTCTGTGGCCTGCAGGCCTGACTCACCTGGATCTTGGCACCTTTGTATCTGATGACACCAGGCACAGTGGTCAGAGTAGTGAACTCATAAGCTGCCACCTCAGAATATACTCCCGCCAGGTTGCTAAGTAGTGTTGACTTCCCCACTGATGGAAAACCCACAAAACCAATTCGAGCATCACCTGTCTTGGCCACATCAAAACCTAAAACATCAATAAATATCAAAAAGAAGAGGAAAGTTATCTCTTCAAATGTTGAGATTCAGGTAATTCCTTTCACATTCTAGTAGTCTATCCATCTAGGACATATTTCTCCAGCTTTCTACAGTTTACCTTTCCAGAACTTAAGCACACAAAATTTTCCCCAGAGCAATTAACATGGAATATTTACTTAGAAACTTTATTCTTCACTGTTATATACATTTCTAGCACCCATAGTATTTTAGGCTCGAAGGTTATATAATAATTGATCTAAAAAATGGGTTTCTTTTTTGTCTTACAAACTCTAAGAACTGTATGATTAACTAGGTTTGCTTTTCTTTTCTTTTCTTTTTTTTTTTTTTTGGTAATGGCTGCAAACAAGTTCAAAGGCAAATTTATGGCCCTCCTCTAGGAAGTGTACAGACTTTATGACATTATTTTTGGTCCCAACTTTATCTCTCTTGGCTTCAACTTATTCTTCCTACTTACATTTCCCTTTGCACCAATATCCTTATTTTTTATTTTGTTGATGTATGTATGTACATATTCCTGTAAGCCAATGAAAACCTCTTTGGGATCAATACAAGATATACATAAGGGCTCCTGTCTGGCTGTCTTTTTTTCTTTTTTTAAACCTTTTATTGAAGCATAAAGATACACATAGAAAAGTGTCTGATTATCACAAGGCAAACCAGCTAAGTAAAAGCATCCACCACAAGAAATCATATTCACCATCTTCAGAAGCCCCCTCATCCCCCAATCCTGCTATTACTGACAAAAGAATAACTGCCATTCTGACTTCTATGACAACAGATCAGTCCCATTTGATTTCTCATTTTGGTCCAGCATTCCATTTTATAAATATAATATATCACAATGTACTTAACTATTCTGCTGTTGATGGTCATCTGGGAGTTTTCTGCTTGGGATTAAGAACAAGTCTGTACATTTCTTTTGATGACTTATGTATGCATTTTTGATAGGCTTGCCCCCAGAAGTAGAACTCCTGGGACATAGGTTATGCCTACATTCTGAGAAAAGCATACATACAATTCTTGATGTTGGGGTCGTGAGTTCGGGCCCCATTGGGTGTAGAGATTACAAACATAAATAAATAAACTTTAAAAAAAGATATATAGGGGCACCTGGGTAGCTCAGTCGGTTGAGCGATCGACTTCAGGTCAGGTCATGATCTCATGGTTTGTGAGTTCAAGCCTCGTGTCGGGCTCTGTGCTGACAGCTCAGAGCCTGGAGCTTGCTTCTGATTCTGTGTCTCCCTCTTTCTCTGCCCCTCCCCCACTCATGCTCTGTCTCTCTCTGTCTCAGAAATAAACATAAAAAAATTTTTTTAAATAAAAAGATATATATAGAACACTAGTTCATTACCTAGAAAATACTCATTTGCCTTTGAAATCAGCAGACTGAAATAAGCACAGCTCAAGAATTTAGAATTAGAAAATACAAATCTACCTTGATAGACTTTTTTAAAGATTTTTTTTTTAATTAATTACTTATTTGTTTGTTTGTTCTGAGAGGGAGAGTGAGCAAGCAGGGGAGGGGCAGAAAGAGAGGAGAGAAAGAATCCCAAGCAGACTCTGCAGTGTCGGCGCAGAGCCCGATGTGGGGCTTGAACCCACAAACCGTGAGATCATGACCTGAGCTGAAATCAAGAGTCGGATGTTCAACTGACTGAGCCACCCAGGCACCCCTAAGGTTTTATTTTTAAGTAATCTCTACACCCAATGTGGGGCTCAAACTCACAACCCCAAGATCAAGAGTCACATTCTCTACTAACTGAGCCAACCAGGAGCACCTACTTTGATAGAAATTTTTTAATTATTTTTAAACCATACAGCTATATTATTTTGATAGAAAATACACCAAAAAACCCCAAACCAAAACAAACCAATGCTTAAGAAAAACACAAACCTTCTCCTGGCCCACCACCACCACCACCTTTGGGGGTAATGAGTTCTCTACGAAGCTTAGCAAGGCGAGCCTTAAGCAGCCCTAGGTGGTGTGCTGTGGCCTTGTTCTTTTGAGTCCGAGCCATCTGTAAGGGAGGAATCACAGTCATAAATCAGAAGCAGTTCCCACAGGATAAAATATCCAGAATGAATGCACCCTCAAATCTGAATGATTTTTTTCCAGATCCTACTGTCAGTATACCCATTTTAGTCAGACTTAAAAAAGGGGGGGGGGGTGTAAAAATCCATTCTCTTCATCATCCAGCCCATTCTCACTACAGAACAAACAACTGAGGCCCAAAAAGAAGACATGACCAAGGTCATTACAATTAGCATTCACAGATCAGACTAAAACTGAGCTGTGGATTCCTTTTCCAATGCTTGTACCTGATATGCACCGTCTGATACAGGGTCACCACTTTCCCGATTTTAAAGAGCTCTGAGCACTTCAGACAATACAATCACATAGTAATTCGTGTGGAATCAACAGCTACCACAGATGTTATCCCAGATCCATTCCCGGGAGCAATACTCTGGGAAATTCAGCCATCAAGTAGAGATTGGGGGAAAGGGAGAAGGGTTTTGAACGCTGAAGAAAGATACTGAACGAAGTACGTGAGCTGGTCAGGGCTGGACCACAGAGAGGAAGAGGATTCGGTGTTGACCACAGAAAAGGAAGACTGAGAGGAACGATGTTCGGACAGGAGCCGAACACTGGAACGGGGTACCGACCAAGGTGCAAGGTCCGAGCTAAGGGGAGGCGGGGGGCTCCGGCGGAGGCTGAGGGGAGTGGGGGGACACGGGGCCGGGCTGAGAGGAGTCGGAGAACGCAGGCCCGGTCCTGACGCGGCTGAAGGGAGTACAGGCAAGGGCAACACTGCCGAAAAAGGAACGCTCCGAGGGAGAGTGAAGCGCCAGCTGTGCCCATTACCTCGGCTTCGATCTCCGCGATCTTGGCTAAGGTGCTGCTCATGGCGGCGAGTCACCGGGGGGCGTAGTGGCCTGCACACAGCCTACCTCCCCTCACACAGCCGCCTGCGGACCTGCTAAGGCCACCAGGCGTTACTGCAGCGCGCAAGCGCGGTACTTCCTACTTCTCGCGAGAGACTTCGCGCAAGGTTCACCGCGAGATGTACAGCTTAGGGTAATCTCCTCCCCTTCAATCAACCCCGCCCCGTCCCGCGAGCCAGCGCGGTGTCATAGAGCCCGCGGGAGCGGGGGCCAGAGAGGCCGACCTGGTCTGTACCTCCCCGAGCGCGCGGAGGGTCGCGCGCCGCTCGGCCCCGCCCCACCGGACCTGCGTCCACGTACTCTTCCGCGCCCGGCCCCCCGCGCGTGGTGTGTGATAGTGGCTTCTGGTTACTGCCGGACAGAGCCGCAGCCCTCCGACCTTGGGCGTCAACGCCCGGCGTGAGTGAAAAGCTCACTCAAACCATCTACTTCTCTTCCTCACCAGCACCTACGGGTCCGGAGGCCCCTTTTCACAGCTGGGGACAGACCCCGGCGAACCCCTCGGCCTCCTAGGTTGAATAGAGACTGATCTTCGGCCTGTCTCGCCCTCTTGGAAAAAGAAAATGCCCCCTTTCAGTCATTCAAAACTATATTTAGGTGTCTTGTTTTGTCTGTCCCTAACCCCGAGTGCAGTGTGTGGCACATGGTGAACCTGCAATAAGTGCATGGTTGAATGGATAAATGTCAGTACCCGTGTTTGAAACATAGCTTGTAATACTGAAAACTATGAAACTATGTTAAAGGCCTATCAGTAGGGAAATGGATAAATAACGTAAACACTATTTGAGCCATTAAAACGGATCTGTGAGGTCTGACTGGAAAGATGTACGGGACATACTGTTTAAAAATGAATAAATAACCACCTACGTTGTGATCCCATTTATGTTATTTTTTTAAACGAGGTGTTTATATAGGTATACGTGTATGAAAGTGCATTGTTTAAAGGTCTGAATAAAAGGATACAGTCTCAAGCTCCTAACAGTGAAATGGGATACAAGGAGAGAGGAAGAAAGACTTTCACTTGTTATTCTACATCTACATCTTTTGAATTTTTTAAAAAGATGAATGTTATGCATGTATTACTTGTGTAATAATAAAATTAAAAATTGCAAAAGACAATCCTCTTCCCTGAATGTCTTGTGCAGAGGAAGCCAGGACATCCAGGAGCTATGTGCTGGTTTTGAAAGCAGCTTCCTGTGGGATCAATGAATTCTTGTTGATAGATTGGTTGATCCACTGGGAGTCCCTGGGCTAGGCTTAACCCACAAGGCTGGCCTCCACTCAGCCCTGGGAGGGAAGTTTATTTATATAAATTTGTAAGTAAGAACAAGTCCAACTTGCCAGAGACAGAAAAGGAGGTTTTATTAGGCATAAGGGAGGGGATGGGGAAAGGAAAGCTTTTACATCAGATCCCCAAAGGGCCTAGTAGTTTCGTTGTTCTTTTTTTTTAACCTCAGCCTTTTCATAAATAAATTAAGGGGTGATGAGGTAATTAGATCCTCTACCATTGGTAATGGAGGAGGGAAGAAGAGGAGAGGAAGTCCAGCTGGAATGGGATATGATGATCAGTCTTAAAAGACAGATAAAATCAAATCAGCAGGTCTTTCCTAACTCAGAGTACTTAAGGAATTAATTGGCTGACAGTATCAAGGGCATCGCTGCTCTGTGAGTAGGTTCTCCTGCAACTAAGTTAACAACCTCATTGTTCAAGGACACCCAAGGACCCACCTGGGGGGCCCCAAGCTGTCAAAAGTGTGCCAAAGGGTAGTATTCATCTTCCCCAGGGTTCTGGGTGGCCGTCTTACTCATCCCACTAATATTTACTGAGGTCTGACTGCTGCCTGGCACTGTACCAGAACTGGGGACAGAGCAAAGTGAATCAGACACTGTCTCTGCACTTAAGAAGTATCTAGGTTAGGAGGCCAAGGCCAGGCCTTTAAGCTCAGCTCCTAAGAGCCATAGCTAACTCAGGTCAGCTTGGTACTAACTGCAGTAGAGGACCTGTTTTGCCAGATGGCTAAACCACCAGTGCCTTGGCATTGTATTTCTTTTTTATTATTATTATTGAAAAAAAATATTGTTAATGTTTTTATTTATTTTTGAGACAGAGAGAGACAGAGCATGAGCAGGGGGAGGGGCAGAGAGAGGGGGAGACACAGAATCTGAAGCAGGCTCCAGGCTCTGAGCTGTCAGCCCAGAGCCCAACACAGGGCTTGAACCACGAACTGTGAGATCATGACCTGAGCCGAAGTCGGATGCTTAACCGACTGAGCCACCCAGGCGCCCCAACTATTTCTTTAAAAATAAATAAATAAATAAAAATAATGAAACAGAAGAAAGACAAAAAAGCTTCATCTCTTGCCAGGACACTCCAACCATTCTGAAATAATTGCACTTCTTCAAATGTGCTGGGGTTCGCTGGCATTTTTTTTTTTTCCTGCTCAGTATCCTATTCTCCCACCCTTTCCTTCTTCCACCACCCATTTCTAGCTAACTCTTCCTCAACCTCATAGTCTTCTGAACTCTTTGAGAAACTTTCCTTGGTACTCAAGGCTTAGTAAGGAGTCTGCTTCCAGGTTCTTCAGTCACAGGGCTCCACTCCATCAAAGCGCAATCACTCTGCTTGTTTGCTTGTCTGATTCCCCACCAACCCATGACCACAGGGAGAAGCAGTGTATATCTCCAGAACCAGCATGGAGGCAGCTATACCAAGCTCTTGAAACATATTTATTAAACAAATGAGAATAAGAACAAAGAGACAGAGAAAAAAAATTTAAGAAGCAGAACAGATATTTAAATGCCTTTTTCCCCTAAACGAGCATTTATAACATTACAGGCACCATAGTGATTACGAGCTAAACACCTGGTTCTAGTTGATGGAATGAGAAGTAACAGGATAATGACACATGAAAAATCCATGTTACCACTTTTTTAAGCCTAGTTTCTAAACAGATCAAAATTCCCAGGATACTGTAGCAATAGAGAGTAGGAAGCCCTCGATGAAGGATAGTTATTCATATCATTAGTGAATGATAAATGTTTTGCTTCTAGAAGGGGGTTTCTGGAGAATGTGCTCATTTAAGGCATGATGGAGACAATTCTTCTCTACAAACATTTTGTCTCTTAGATGCAAATAATAAAAATACAAAAGACTTCTCACTAAATCAAAGTCTGGTTTTTTTTCTTTTTTTCTTTCTTTCTTTTTCTTTCTTTCTTTCTTTCTTTCTTTCTTTCTTTCTTTCTTTCTTTCTTTCTTTTCTTGCCAAGTGGGCGATTCCTTGACCCATATAATACATTCTGGTCATTTCAGTTCAGCACGGATTATGTGCCAGGGACTATGTGCACTGGGGATACAAAGACAAGATACCTTGTATTTTTTTCTCCTAGAAAGAGAAGAGGGGAGAGGTGAAGGTATGAAAATACTCAAACCTCAGTAATACAAGGCCCAGTGAATGAGGTAAGTATCAGAAGAGATATAAACAAGGAACCTTATGGGCTTCAAAGGAGGTGCCCACATCTGGTTTGGGTCAGAAAAGGGCTCTGAAAGAGAGGAGCCTGGGAAGATAGAAACAGATGTGGAAGAAAGGAAACATTCCAGACAGATGAACAAGTACAGGGCAAAGGGAGGCACAGCACACATCTGTATTCTCCATGAGCACTGTTGGGCTGGGTAAGTGTATATGCTGACTTCCCCAAACAGAAAATTATCCTTGAACATCAACACACATCCTGCTCACCCAACTGAGATGGCCATTGTGGTCACATAGGCAGTCGTCTTCTTCTTCTTCTTCTTCTTCTTCTTCTTCTTCTTCTTCTTCTTTTTTTTTTTTTTTTTTTTTTTTTGGTAAAAAGCAAAATACTACTTTGTCAAAAAAGATAATTCACTTTCCTTCTTTAGCCACCTTCTGAGAAAGTTGTAAAAGTGTTTAAAAAACTTGTTCAAGGGGCACCTGGGTGGCTCAGTGGGTTAGGCGTCCGACTTCAGCTCAGGTCACGATCTCGCGGTCTGTGAGTTCGAGCCCCGCGTCGGGCTCTGGGCTGATGGCTCAGAGCCTGGAGCCTGCTTCCAATTCTGTGTCTCCCTCTCTCTCTGCCCCTCCCCCGTTCATGCTCTGTCTCTCTCTGTCTCAAAAATAAATAAACGTTAAAAAAAAATTAAAAAAAAAAAACTTGTTCAAAACAGAAGAAACAAAAAGTCACGTGGGTGGCTCAATTTTTCAATGACTTTGGCTAGGGTCATTATCTCACTCAGTGAGTTAGTGAGTTCGAGTCCTGCAGAGCCTGCTTCAGATCCTCTGCCTCTGAGAGATCCTCCTTCTCTTCCCCAACCCCTGTTCATGCTCTCTCTTTCAAAACTAAACATTAAAAAATTAGTAGGGGGGGCCTGGGTGGCTCAGTCAGTTAAGCATCCTACTCTTGGTTTCGGCACAGGTCATGATCTTCTGGTTTCATGGGTTCAAGCCCCGCATTGGGCTCTGTGCTGGCAGCATGGAGCCTGCTTGGGAATCTCTCTCTGTCTCTTTCTCTGCCCCACCCTGACTCGTGCTCTCTCTTTCTCCCTCAAAATAAATAAATAAATTTTTAAAAAAGTAGATTCTCTTCCCTTCTCTTTAAAAAACAAAGAAATGGGGCACCTGGGTGGCTCAGTCGGTTAAATGTCTGACTTCGGCTTGGGTCATGATCTTGCAGTTTGTGAGTTCAAGCCCCGTGTCGGGCTCTTGTGCTGACAGCTCAGAACCCAGAGCCTGCTTTGGATTCTGTGTCTCCCCCTCTCTCTGCCCCTTCCATGCTCATGCTGTCTTTCTGTCTCTCAATAATGAATAAACATTAAAAATTTTTTAAAAATTAAAAAACAAAAAAAATTTAAAAATTAAAAAAATAATAAAAAAACAAAGAAATGAATTAAAGATAAATCTAATTAATCTAATTAAAATGGTAGAATATAAAAAACAAACAAAAAAACCTGGACTAGAAATGTCAATCTAGTGTAGCGAAATGGAGGCATTGAGAATGGGAAAGAATAGAGAAATAAATATGCCCTAAAGACTTAGTCATTATTTAATTGTAGTATGTTAATAAAAAAATACAGCTATGGGAAGGTAACCATGGTAGAAGTAAATAGCATAGTAGAGCTTCTAAAATAACAGGGAGAGTGGGGTGCCTGGCTGGCTTGGTCGGAAGAACATGTGACTCTTGATCTTGGGGTTGTGAATTTGAGCCCCACTTTGGGTGTATAGATTACTAACATAACAGGGAGATAAGGAAATGTGATTAAGGCATAAAAGTAAGGAAAAGGACAAAGGGAATCATAAAGTAGAATAAATAGTAAACATAAAATAGAACGAAAGGAATAACATCCGATGTATCTGTTATTATACAATAAACAGGCTGAATTCCCCCTTTCAAACAGATATTGTTAAATTGGATTTTTTTGTAGACCAGCCTAAACAATGTGACAACGAAAGGTTATAAATAAATGAATGGGGGGTACCCGGGTGACTCAGTTGGTTAAGTGGCCGACTCTTGATTTCAGCTCAGGTCTTGATCTCAAGGTCATGAGTTCAAGCTCATTGGGCTCTGCACTGGATGTGAAGCCTACTTTAATTAATTAATTGATTGATTAATTCAACAAATGGGGGTGCCTGACTGGCTCAGTCCATAGAGCAAGCAACTCTTGATCTCAGGGACATGAGTCAGAGCTCCATGTTGGGTGGATTACTTAAAAGAAAAGAATGAATGAAAACAGATTTATACATGGTCAAATATATGCCAGATAGGGGCGCCTGGATGGCTCAGTCATGGTATCAAGCTCCATATCGAACTCTGCACCATCAGGGTAGGGCCTGCTTGGAATTCTCTCTCTCCCTCTCTCTCTCTCTCTCTGCCTGCCCCCCCCAAAATAAATAAATAAACATTTAAAAATATGTTAAAATATATATATGTGAGATAAATGCAAACAAAAAGCAAATGGCATTATTCATAATAGGTAAAAAGTAGAAATAAGCCAAATGTGTATTAACTGATGAATGGATAAACTGTAGTTATATCCATGAATAGAATATTATGCAACAATGAAAAAATGAACAAATTACTGATACATGCTACAAAATGCTTGAAACTTAAAAATATTACGTTGAACGGAAAAAGCCAACCCAAAATACCACATATTATATAATTCCATTTGTATGAAATGTTCAGAATAAGCAAATCTATAGAGACAGAAAGTAGATTAGTGGCTGCCTAGGACTTTAGGGGGTAAAGGCTGAGGGGAATAACTGCTAAGGGGTATGAAGTTTATTTTTGAGGTGATGATGTAATGTAATGATAGCTGCATAACCTTGTGAATGTGCTAAAAACCATTGTAGTAAAAAAATGCAAGAATACATATTTTAAGATTTTATTTTTAAGTAATCTCTATCTCTAAAATGGGACTTGAACTCATGACCCCCAGATCAAGAGCTTCAGGCTCCAGTGACTGAGCCAGCCAGGTCCCCCAATACAAGAATATTTTTAAAAATCTTTCAAAGACTCCAAATAGTAGAGATTACATAGGCTGCATTCTCTGAACATAATCCGGGAAAACTAAATATCAGCAACAAAGATAGGAGGAAAATGTAACGACTTGGAAATTAAGAAATACTTTCCTAAAGAAGTAAAATCAAAAAGTGAAATTTCAAGTTGTCTATAATCTTGTGAATAAAACACTTCATACCAGACATAAGAATACTGCTAAAGATGTACTCACAGGGAATTGTAGAGTCTTTTTTTTTTAACGTTTTATTTATTTTTGAGAGCAAGAGAGAAACAGAGTGTGAGCAGGGGAGGGGCAGAGAGAGAGGGAGACACAGAATCTGAAGCAGGCTTCAGGCTCTGAGCTGTCAGCACAGGGCCCAACATGGGGCTCAAACCCACAACCACAGGATCATGACCTGAGTTGAAGTCAGACACTTAACTGACTGAGCCACCCAGGTGCCCTGTGAATTTTAGAGTCTTAAAGGTTTTTATTATTCAAAAAAAGATGAATGAATTAAATATTCAAAATTTAAAGTTAGTATAAGAACTGTGTAAACCCAAATAAAATAGAAATAAAATTCCAAAAAAGTTAAAATCTAAAATTAACAAAATAGGGGCCCCTGGGTGGTTCAGTAGGTTAAGCCTCTGACTCTTGAGTTTGACTCAGGTCATGATCTCATGGTTTGTGAGATATGAGCCCTACGTGGGCCGCCTACTGACAGTGCAGAGCCTGCTTGGGATGTTCTCTCTCTCGTATCTCTCCGCCCCCTCCCCCTGCTCTCTCTCAAAATAAATAAACTTTAAAAAATAACTAAACATAATAACAATTTGTCAAAAATAGTTTAAAGAATTTGAAAGGACCAATAAAATAGGAGAGAAAAAATATCTTGGCAAGCCTGAATAGAGGGTAAAGTATATAAAAAATAATAATAAACAGTAATCGTGAATGAGAAAGGAAATATAACCAGCGATAATAGCAATTAAAAGAGGATATTATGTGTAGCTCTATGCCAGATAATTAGAAAATCTAGGGGAAATATATCCTGGCCAAAAAAACCCCCCAAAAACCAAAAACCTATAATTCCTCTAAGAAGAGAAAGAAGGCCTAAATAAATTAATAACTATAAAAGAGATGGGAAAGATAAGTATCAATCATCTTAGAAGGCACCAAGTACAGATGGTTTTACAACTGAACTGTCTTCAGTTTTAAAGACAAGAGGAAACTTGGGGGTAGTAGATGTGTTCATCATCTTCATTTCTTCATTATGGTGATGGTTGCATGGGTATATGCATAAATCAAAATGCATCAATTATACACTTTAAGCATGTACAACGTAGGGGCACCTGGGTAGCTCAGTCAGTCAAGCATCTGACTCTTGATTTTGCCTCAAGTCATGCTCTCACAGTTCGTGGGTTTGAGCTCCACATTGGGCTCTGAGCTGACACTACAGAGCCTGCTTGGGATTCTCTCCCTCATTCTCTGTCCCTCTCCCTGGCCTCAAAATAAATAAGCAAAACTTAAATAAGTAAATGTATACAATGTATTGTATGCCAATGATACCTCTAAAAAGATGTTTACAAAAAGACAAGAAAGATGTTACAAAAAGAAAGTAGGATGCCTGGGTGGCTCAGTTGGTTAAGCATCCAACTTCATTTCAGGGCACAATCTCACAGTTCATGAGTTCAAGCCCTGTATCAGGCTCTGTGCTGACAGCTTGGAGCCTGGAGCCTGCTTCCGATTCTGTGTCTCCTTCCCTCTCTGCCCCTCCCCTGCTCACACTCTGTCTCTCTCTTTCTCAAAAATAAATAAACATTAAAAAAAAAATTTTTTTTTAAGTAGGACTTCCACTCCAGTGATGATGAGCTAATCCTCTAATACTAAACAACTCTAAAACTGGAGATGATTGTTTTCAGGCATTGGAAAACAGGCAACATAGACTATGATTCTGGAGAAAAAGAGAAATAGACTAGATGAGTCCCACGTTTGTCCTGGCTTTCTGCCTGGGGATAATTACCCAACTGCAGTGAATCCCAAGCAAAGGAGTGGTCTTCCCAAGCTTAAGAGGCAGAAATCAGTATTCAGAGATGCTGAAGCAGCAGGAACTTGCAGGTCAGGGTACAGAAGAGCAGAGAATAATGCAACAGGGAGTAGGAGGAGGCAGAAGTCTACACAGACTTCTTGAGTCTTTGACCAAAGAAGGCTGGGCTGTGGGCTATGTGTACAGAGTGAGCCTCTGGGAGGATTAGCAGAGCACAACTGCTCAGGGCTGGGAGCTGATCAGAGATACCACAGTTTGCTCAGTGTTGGAACATGTTAGAGTTCAAACCTAACCAGAGTAGGCCTGCTGAACATCTTGGGCATTCAGTTAAGACTCCAAAAGGCCATGCGATGGGACTAAGGACTATGTCCTAGAGTAAGGACCATGCCCTAGAACCAAACACAACACCAAGAGACTCTCCCAAAGAAAACTTAAAACCAAACCTGATAGGTACAACAGGCTCCACCAGTAATTTAACCACCTACCAGAACAAAACTCAAACCACTAAAAAGCATGCAACAAAATTCAGATGCCCTACAATGTGTCATTCATGTCTACTATACAATAAAAAATTATTACCTTTGCAAGGATGAAGGAAAACAAGACACACAATCTACAGAAAGTCAATGGAAAAAGACCCCAAGAGGACCCAGATGTTGGAATTAGTAAAAGGATTTAACACAACTATTATAAACATAAGGAAACCACCCAGCAGAGAAATGGAAGATACAAAAAATGGGATCTATAGAATAGGTAAGTACAATCATTAAATGAAAAATCATTAAATGAAAAGATTAAAAAGTGCAGAGTAAAGCTTGAAGGATCAATAACAATGATCTAAATTGAAAAACAAAGGGAAAAAAGTTGAGAAAAAAATGAAAAGAGTGTTAGTGTCCCATAGGGTAAAATCAAACTGTAACATATCTGTAATAAGAAATATTAAAAATGTAAAAAATATTAAAATGTAAAAAATTTTTAAATGTAAAAAATATTAAAAATGTATAATATGTAAAAAATGTAAAATTTTTTTAAATGTAAAAAGGAGATAAAAGGATAGAAAAACCTTGTGAAGAAGGAAGGGCTCAAATTTCCCAAATTTGGCAGAAAACATCATCCTACAGATCTAAGAAGCTCAGCAAACCTCAAGGAAGATAAATACAAACACACTCCTGAAAACATAATATTCAAAGCACTGAAAACACTGATAAAGAGAAAATCTAAGCAGTAGCCAGAAGGGAAAAGACACATTTACATATAGGTAAAAAGAATAAATGTGACAACGCCCTTCTCAGCAGTAGCAAATGCCAGAAGATATCAGAGCAATATCTTTAAACTGCTGAACTAGGGGGTGCCTGGCTGGCTCAGCGGGTAGAGCATGTGACTCTTGATCTTGGGGTTGTGGTTTCAAGTCGAGTCCCACTCTGGGTAGATAGATCACTTAAAACAAAATCTTAAGGGGCACCTGGGTGGCTCAGTTGGTTGAGCACTTGACTTCGGCTCAGGTTATGATCTTATAGTTCTTGAGTTCAAGCCCCATGTCAGGCTCTACACGGATAGCCTGGAGCCTGCTTCAGATTCTGTGTGTCTCTCTCTCTGCTCCTCCCCTGTCTCTCTCTGTCACACTGTCACACTCTGTCTCTCTTTCTCAAAAATAAACATTTCAAAAAAATTTTTAAAAGAGCACTGTAAATAATAAATATGTAGATAAATATTTTTAAATTTTTCTTCTAAATTATAGGTTAACTATATATCTCAGTGAAACTGGAAAATTTGTTTTTTACATTTTCTTATTTTTTTAAGTAATCTCTACACCCAACTTGGGGCTCAAACTTACAACCTGAGATCAAGAGTCACATACTTTACCAACTGAGCCACCCAGGCACCCCTGTTTTCTTATTTCTTTAAAAGACAACTGCTTAAGGGCGCCTGGCTGGCTCAGTTGGTTAAGTGTCTGATTTGGGCTCAGGTCACCACCTAGCAGTTCGTGAGTTCGGGCTCCGAATCGGGCTCTGTGCTGACAGCTCAGAGCCTGGAACCTGCTTTGGATTTTGTGTCTCCCTTTCTCTCTGCCCCTCCCTCACTTGCTCTCTCTCTCTCTCTCTCTCAAAACTGAATAAACATTAAAAAAAAAAAAAAGAAAAGACAACTGGTTAGGGGCGCCTGGGTAGCTCAATTGGTTAAGCCTCTGACTCTTGATTTTGGCTCAGGTCATGATCTCAGTCATGAGATGGAGCCCTGAGTCAGGCTCTGTACTGGGTGTGGGGCCTGCTTAAGATTCTATCTCTTCCTCTCCTTCTGCCCCTCTCCCATGCTCAAGAGCTCTTTCTCTTTCTCTCTCTTAAAAAAACCCCCAAAAAACAAAACAAAAAAATAAAAGACAATTGTTTAAAGCAAAAACAGTAATATCGTATTACAAGGTTTGTATATACACATGAAATATCAGACTACAATGGGACAAAGGATAATATTGGGGGTGTAAATGGAATTATAGTTGACCCTTGAGTAACATGGGTTTGAATGGAGCAGGTACACTCAAACATCAATTTTTTTCACTAAATACAGTACAGCATTGTAAATGTATATTCTTACACTTTTTCTTTTTCTTTTTTTTCAAGTTTTTATTTAAATTCCAGTTAGTGGGGCACCTGGGTGGCTCAGTCAATTAAGTGTCTTTTGGCTCAGGTCATGATCTTATAGTTCATGAGTTCGAGGCCCATATTGGGCTCTGTGCTGACAGCTCAGAGCCTGGAGCCTGCTTTAGATTCTGTGTCTCCCCCTCTCTCTGCCACTCCTCTCCTTGCAGTCTGTCTCGCTCTCAAAACTAAAAATAAACAATAAACAATTTTTTTAATAAAATAAATTCCAGTTAGTTAACATACAGTATAATATTAGTTTCAGGTGTAGAATTTAATGACATTTTCTCTAACTTACTTTATTGTAAGAATACAGCATATAATACATACAACATACAAAATATGTGTTAATTAACTGTTTATGTTATCGGTAAGGCTTCTGATCAACAATAGGTGAATATGTAAGTTCTGGAGGAGTCAAAAGTTATACGTGGATTTTTGACTGGGCATAGGGTTGGCATCCCTAACCATTGCATTGTTCAAGGGTCAACTATATATTGTTATAAGTCTTATATTTCACATGAAATGCTACAATACTAAATCTTTTTTTAAAATGTTTATGTATTTTTGAGAGAGAGAGAGAGAGACAGAGTATGAATGGGGGAGGGGCAGAGAACGAGGCAGACACAGAATCTGAAGCAAGCAAGCTCCAGGCTCTGAGCTATCAGTACAAAGCCCAATGTGGGGCTTGAACTCACAAACTGTGAGCTCATGACCTGAGCCGAAGTCAGATGCTTAACTGACTGAGCCACCCAGGCGCCCCTTAAATCTTTTTTAAATGACCACAATTTAAAGTATTAGAAGAAACCATAAGAAAGCATTTATAAAACCGTGGGTGAGAGAAACCTTCTAAAATAAGGCAAACCCAGAGGCCTTAACGGAAATGACTGGCAAATTTAACTACCAAAAAAAATATGTATTTTTGGACTGCAGAAAACACCAAAACAAAGTAAAAAATAAATGACCAATTGGTAAAAAAATATTTGCAACACATATGAAAGACAAACATTTACAATTACTACTATACAAAAAAGCCTCTATAAATTGTGAAAAAAAAGCTAAACAATCTGATGGAGAAGTGAGCAAAGGATATGAACAGGCAATTCCAAGAAGAAACTCAAATGGCCAATAAACATAAAAAAATCCTTACCCTGTCTACTGATCAGGGAAATTCCAGTTAAAGAAACAATGAAAGAGCATTTTGCTGCCATCATATCAATAAAAATACAGAAATGACATCCAAGGCACCTGGCTGGCTCAATCACTGAAGCGTGCAACTCTTTTTCTTTTTTAAAAAAATTTTTTAATGTTTATTTATTTTTGAAAAAGAGAGAGAGCGAGTGTGCGTGTGAGCAGGGTAGGGGCAGAGAGAGTGGGTGACACAGAATCCAAAGCAGGCTCCAGGCTCCGTGCTCCATGCTGTCAGCACAGAGTCAAATGCAGGGCTTGAACTGGCAAACTGTGAGATCATGACCTGAGCTGAAGTCAGATGTTCAACCGACTAAGCCACCCAGGCACCCCTGAAGTGTGTAACTCTTGATCTCAGGGTTGTGACTTCGAGCCCCACATTGGGTGTAGAGATTACTTAAAAAAATAAAATCTTAAAAAAAAAAAAGAAATGATATCCACTGCTAATAAGAATGTGGAGAAAAGGGCACTTTCATTCCTTGCTATTAGAAAGGTGAATGGTTACAATCCTTTTGGGAAATGAAATGATAATATTTACTAAAATGCAAAACATACGTGCTCTTTGACCCCACGTTCCCACTTTGGGAATAAGTACAAGAATGTTTATGGCTGTATTGTTTGTGACTACAAAAGAAAAGAAAAGAAAAAATCCTAAAACAATGTCCATCAGTAAGGGAACAGTAGAATCCATTATGTATATGAACAATATGGTATGTTACATAACTATTAAAAAAGAATGTGTAAGACCTGTACTATTTTTACTAAGAGTTATGGACATTGTATATAGTATATAAAATCAATTTAAGACTAATATGTACAGTTTGCCTAATTTTTGTAAAAATACAACACAAAACCTCACCTAAAATCCTGTAGATACAAGTTTCCAATGGCTAAAGCTGGAACACTTTGAGCAACAAGATAAATATAGAAGTATTGGATTATAACCCAAAGCATAAGTAAGATATGTCCACAAGTCCATACTGATATAATTGATTGAATAAATACATCAATCGGAAGAAGAGACAAATCTGTGTAGAATTCCAAATGATTTATACAGACACTCCATCAACAAGGAAAGGGAACATAAGTGTGGGCTCTACATAGTGACTTTTCTAAAGAGTACAGTATGTATGGAGGTGGAGGTCAGGAGGAGTAACTTGGCAAAGAACTCTGACAAACACTATTGTAGCCAGGTGATTCAGGTCAATATCAACAGTGTTAAATCATGTACATAATATGTGCCCTTGGTAGGATAGGATGAACATGATACTTTACCTCTGCAGTCTTCCTCCTCCAAACCCATAACCTCAGTGTGATTATGAGGAGAACATCAGACAAATCCCAATAGAGGGATATTCTATAAAATACCTGACAAGTACTCCTCAAAACTGTCAAGTTATCAAAAACACGGAAAGTCTGAGGGGCCCCTGAGTGGTTCAGTCTGTTAAGCGTCCAACTTCAGCTCAAGTCATGATCTCCTGGCTCGTCGGGATCTGTGCTGAGGTTAAGAGCCTGGAGGATGCTTGGGATTCTGTATCTCCCTCTCTCTTTGCCCCTTCCCAGTTCGCACTCTCTCTCTCTCTCTCTCTCAAAAATAAACATAAAGAAAAAAAAAAAAACATGGAAAGTCTGAGAAACTGTCACAGCCAAGAGGAAACAAAGGAGGCAAGACAATTAAATGTAACATGGTATCCTGGATGGGATCTAGAATATTAGGTAAAAACCCAAGGAAATCTTAATAAACTATGGACCTTTGTTAATAGTAATGTATCAATATTGCTCATTAATTGTAATAAATGTACCATCCTAATGTAAGATGTTAATAATAAAGGTATATTAATAGGGGTGTAATAATAATTGGGTGTATAGTATATAGAAATTCTCTATACTATCTCCTCAGATTTTCTGTAAATCTAACATGGTCCTCCTGACTGGCTCAGTCAGTGGAGTGTGAGACTCTTGATATCAAGTTTGTGAGTTCGAGCATGACGTTGGGTGTAGAGATTACTTAAAAATAAAAAAAAATCTTAAATAAAATAAAATAAAACAAAACATAACAAAATAAAATGGTCTCAGTGAACAAACACTTGAAAAGATGCTCAATATCATTTATCATCAGGAAAATGCAAATCAAAACCACAATGAGATGTCACCTTACCTCTGTCAGAATGGCTAAAATAAAAAACACAAGAATCAACAAATGATGGGGCACCTGGGTGTCTCAGTTGGTTAAGTGTCTGACTTTGGCTCAGGTCATGATCTTGCCATTCAGAGTTCAAGTCCCATGTCAGGCTCTGTTCTGACACCTCAGAGCCTGGAGCCAGCTTCAGATTCTGTGTCTCCCTCTCTCTCTCTACCTCTCCCCAGCTTGCTCTCTCTCTCTCTCTCTCTCTCAAAAATAAATAAAACATTTAAAATAAAGAAAGAAAGAATCAACAAGTGTTGGCAAGGATGTAAAGAAAAAGGAACCCTTGTATACTGTTGGTAGGAATACAAATTGATATAACCAGTGTGGAAAACAGTATAGAGGTTCCTCAAAAAATTAAAAATAGAATTATCATATGATCCAATAATTTCACTACCGGGTATTTACCCAAAGAAAACTAACACACTAGTTGGAAAAGATATATGTACCCTTACATTTATTGCAGCGTTAATTACAGTAGCCGAGATATGGAAGCAACTCAAGTGTCCATTCCATCCATAAATGAATGGATAAAGAAGATGTGGGGTGTGTGTGTGTGTGTGCATGTGTGTGTGTGTGTGTGTGTGTGTGTGTGTAATGGAAAATGGAATATTACTTAGCCACAAAAAGAATGAGATCTGGCCATTTGCAACAACATGTACAGACCTACAGGGTATAATTTAAGTGAAATAAGTCAATCAGAAAAAGACAAATACCATATGATTTTACTCATATGTGGCATTTAAGAAACAAAACAAAGAAGAAAGAGAAAAAAAACAGACTCTTAAAAACAGAGAACAAATTTGTGGGTACCAGAGAGGAGGCACGGGGTGAGGGGTGATATAGATAAAGAGTATCAAAAGTACACTTATCCTGATGAGCACTGAGTGATGCATCGACTTGTTAAATCATTATATTGTACACCTGAAACTAATATAACAGTGTATATTAATTATACTTCAATTTAAAAAAGAAAAAATAAACAGGGGCACCTGGCTGGCTCAGTCAGTACAGCATGCAACTCTTGATCTCAAGGTCATGAATTCAAGCCCCACACTGGATGTAGAGGTCACTTAAGAAAAGGAAAGAGAGACACCTGGATGGCTCAGTTGGTTAAGCATCTGACTCTTGATTTCGGCTCAGGTCATGATCTTACGGTTTGTGAGTTCAAACCCTGCATCATGCTCCGTGTTGACAGTGTGGAGCCTGCTTGGGATTCTCTCTCCCTTTCTCTCTGCCCTTTCCTTGCTCTTATTCTCTGTCTCTATCTCAACATAAATATTAAAAAATAAAAATATTAAAAAATAAACATTTAAAAAAAAACAAGAAGGGCCTTGAGCTTGGAATGTAATGCCCTGCTGTCACCGTCTTGAAATTCTTAATAGTCTTACCTCTGAAATGGCATTTTGTAACTGAAGTCCTATGGGACAACAGACCAAATGAAACAAGTACAATATGGGTGTACTTATATAATTATATATACTTATATGTCAATAACGGTCATAGCATTCTTTTAAAAATTTTTTTAAATGATTATTTATTTTTGAGAGACAGAGAGAGAGTGTGAGCAGGGGAGGGGCAGAGAGAGAGGGAGACAGAGTCTGAAGCAGGCTTCAGGCTCTGAGCTGTCAGCACAGAGCCTGACATGGGGCTCAAACTCATGGACTATGAGATCATGACCTGAGTTGAAATCGGACACTTAACCAACTGAGCCACTCAGGCACCCCAAGAAAGGTCATAGCATTCTTGATGCCCCATGAGCACAGAATTCCAGTGAACCCATGGAGCATGGGAGTTCAGGGAGACTCAAAGCAAATACAAGGTAAATGGGGTATTCTAAGAATGAGTAAGTGGGGGCACAGTCCTGGGAAGACATGTTTTCCATTTGAATCAGAACTTGCTTGAACACAGAGAACACAGTCCTGGGTGGCTCAGTCGGTTGGGCATCCTACTCTTGATTTCAGCTCAGGTCATGATCTCATGGTTCCTGGGGTCAAGCCCTGCATTGGGCTTGGCACAGCATGGAGACTGCTTGGGATTCTCTCCCCTCTCTCTGCCCCTCACCATCCCCCCATCAAAGTAAATATAACATTAAAAAAAAAAAGTTAGAAGTCACTAACATTCTTAGAAACACGAATGACAAATGAACCCTATTGTAGTCTTTCTTACTCATGTGCCTTCTCTGTATTAGCTGACTACTTATGCAGAAAATGCCAGAAAAAAAGGGAAAGATAGGACAACCCTTAGTTCCTTTCCCTTTCGGTCTTTCTTTACTCATTGGTGAGCTGAGAGAGAGTGTTGATGGAATGTACATGTATCAGGAAGTGAAAGAAAAACAGTTGAGTCTGTTTTGTGCAGCATTTCCAGTGTCATAGCAAGAACAAAACACAAATGCATGTACAAGATATAAAATATCATTGTGTCAATTTGGTGATTCCACACATGAGTTAAATTCTATTTTTTGCATTGGAAACTGGCATCGCACAATAGAAACCCAAATGGTAATATTGATGCTAATAACTTAAAATTTTATTTTTTCTTTCCTTAGAAAGACATTAATAGCAAATATATAGCAAATAAAAAACAAGTCAAGAAGAAAGCAAAAGCTTTACATGTTATCATTTTCTTTTTTTTTAATTTTTTTAAATGTTTACTTATTTTTGAGAGAGGGAGACAGAGTGCAAGCAGAAGAGGGACACACAGAATCTGAAAGCTGGCTCCAGGCTCTGAGCTGTCAGCACAGAGACCAACACGGGGCTAGAATTCACGGACCCCAAGATCATGACCCGAGCCGAAGTCAGAGGCTTAACTGACTGAGCTACCCAATCGCCCCAACATGTTATTACTTTCAACAACACTTTTTTCTGCTTGTTTTTTTTTTTAAGTTTATTTATTTATCTTGAGAGAGACAGCACAAGCAGGAGAGGAGCAGAGAGAGAGAGGGAGAGAGGGAGAATTTTAAGCAGGCTCTGCACTGTCAGTGTGGAGCCGATGCGTGGCTCAAACCCACAAACCATAAGATTGTGACCTGAGCTGAAATCAAGAGTTGGACACTTAACAGACTGAGCTACCCAGGCGCCCCTTCTCTGCTTGTTGTAAAAGGGGCCCCGCATTTTCATTTTGCATGGGATCCTACCGATTATTCAGCCAGCCCGGGGGGCAGCCAAGATCCCAGAAATCTGAGGATCTCTGCCTTTGAATGAGGTGCTCACGGTAAAAGAAAAACCCCAGCTGAGACAGCAGCACCATTTATTTGGCTTGAGTACAATGTGACATTAACAGTAATATGTGCCTAGGCATGTTAAAGTTGATATGTAGGGAGCATCTCTCTGCTTGCTACATGGGATGCTGCTGGATTAATGAGAAAATGAAAAAAGCTGATATGCAACTTTTTTTTTAACTTACCTTTGTCTATTTTACTCTGAATTTTTAAAATTTGTTTTGAATATCTTAACAGAAACACAAGCTCTCTATAGTTCATTCAGACAATATCTAATGAAGTAATATATGAAATTTTCCTTGGGGTGCCTGGATGGCTCAGTTAGGTAAGCATCCAACTTGGGCTCAGGTAATGATCTTGCCGATTCTGAGTTGGAGCCCCGGTTCGGGCTCTGTGCTGACAGCTCAGAGCCTGGAGCCTGCTTCAGATTCTGAGTCTCCCTCTCTCTCTCTCTGCCCCTCTTCTGCTTGTGCTTTATCTCTCTCTCCCTCTCTCTCTCTCTCAAAAATAAATAAACAGTAAAAAAAAATTTTCTTTTTAAAGAAAATTTCCTTTTGCTTCTCACTGGAATTCCTACTCCTCCCAGAAGAATCGACAGCTAATCTGCCCTTTTCCAGAGAGGAGGTAACTGAGGCTCAGAGAGAGGACGTGAGCCATCCCAGCTAGTACATGGAGGGATCAGGACTTACACCCAGATAGGTATGCCTCTCATATTGAGTGTGTTCCCCTCATGCCCTCAGCAGAACCATTAATACCACAACAAGCCAAAGCATACATTGGAGAGAGAGCATCACAAGTGCGTCTGGCCCAGATCCCACTCCATAATGACAGGCCTCCATGGCTGCTTGGGAAATCCCAACCGGATATTAATTTCACCACTGTCGATGGCCTTCATAATATTTTTGTTTTAAAGAATGATGATTCAGAGTAAGGAGATCAAGTACATTATTAGTTCCTGTGATCTTGACTCTCAGATGAATTCATGCAATTTAGTGCCTCCTAATGCAGTCAGATGGAAGTTCCAAAGCAGCTGGGTCGGAAATAACAGATTTCTAAATGAGCTTGACTGATATAAACACAATAATGGGGGCAGGGGGAGGGATCTACTGAGCAGAGATGATATTCCATTATCTTTGGATGGTCAGGGCCTGGCACAGTGCCTAGCTCAAGGTAGGTGCTCAATATGTTGGCCAAATTGAATTAGTCGGTGTGCACAAAGGTTTCTAACCCTGGTGTTTTTGAAATGAAAAGATGCCCTAGTTTTTCTGGGGCTTCAATGGAAGATAATGAAGCGAGAGCCTCATTTATGAAGATGCTTTCAAGCTTAGCAGTGCAACATGATGTAATTGCATTGGGAAGAAACTTCATCTTATGAGGTATCTGACCAGTTCATAACAATCCACATTTTCTGAGAACTTCCTTCTCCCCCTGTGTGGGTCAGGGCAGCTATGGGGTAAGACAAGACCTCTCCCCTTCTCCTGGGGGAGAAAGACTGGCACCACGGTCAGCCTGAGGGACTGATATCTGAGTGGGACTCATCCAATTCTCTCCCCAAGGGATTCAGCATTGGGGTCAGCAGTTCTAGTCCTGTGTCTAGTGTGGCTGGGATGAGGAACATAACAAAACTTAGAAAATTTTTGAGAAACCAATCTTTGAGGGTGAGGATGCTCCAGGGAAAGGAGAAACAAGAGCCAGCTCCTGGCCGCTTTGTTTGTACCATCCTGCCTATGACCAGAGCTGACTGGACCCATGTGGCAACAGATCCAAGTATGGTCACTTAGTCTTTCCCCTAGGAATTTAGTGAGAGGTCCAGTCTTTTGTGTGCTAGAATGACACACATGACACTGGGATGCTGGGGAACAAGGCACATTGGATTCCCCACAGAGACCAGAGAAGCAGAGAAACTGGTGCACATGTTGGAGACAAAAAATGGAGAGAAAGGACTTCCTTGGTTGCCAAAGTGCTCTTCTCTCTCCTGGAAGTTCTGGCATTTCTGCTTTGTTCTAGGAGATACCTGGTGTCTTTCGAATAAAGTCCTCTTTTACCGAGTTTGAGCTGACCTTATTACCAGTACCCAAAAGAGCTCTAACTGATTCTCAGGACTCCTGACTCCTTCCTGAAATGTCTCATTGCAGGCCTCTGAGGGCCCATTACTTTTGGGTTTGGCAAGATGTGGCAGTGCCCTTCCAGTAAATTCATATTCTGTTCACTTAAGCTAGTTTATTTAATTTTTATTTATTTTTAATTTTTTAATGTTTAGTGGGTTTTTTTTTGATGTTTATTTATTTTTGAGAAAGAGAGACACAGAACATGAGTGGGGGAGGGACAGAGAGAGAGATGGAGACACAGAATCTGACACAGGTTCCAGGGTCTGAGCTGTCAGCACAGAGCCCGATGCAGGGCTAGAATTCACAACAGGCGAGATCATGACCTGAGCCGAAGTTGGACACTTAACTGACTGACCCACCTAGGCGCCTCTAATGTTTAGTTATTTTAAAGAGAGAGAGAGACAGTGTGAGTTGGGGAGGGGCAGAGAGAGAGAGAGGGCGACACCGAATCCGAAGCAGGCTCCAGGCTCTGAGCTGTCAGCACAGAGCACAACTGGAGGTTTGAACCCACAAACTGTAAGATCATAACCTGAGCCAGTTAGACGCTTAACCGACTGAGCCACCCAGGTGCCCCTACTTAAGCTAGTTTTACTAGATCTTTGCTGTTTGATTCCAAAGGAGCTTTGACTAAAACAACACAGTGAAGGTATGGACATATGCCCATATGTATGTGGAAATCAACATTGAACAAAACTCCCCCAGCCTTAGTACAGGATGTCTCTTTATGACTGTTTTCACTGGCCTCTCCGTCCCCTGCACAATCTTTAGATGCCACATGTGCACAGCTAAGAGAATGCAGGAAGTGACTGGGGGATTTCCCTTAAGAAAGCAAAGAATAGGACTTGGGAGGATCTGGGTTTCAGTCTTGGCTCTGCATCTTAGCTCTAGGCTTTGGGCAAGCCCTAGGTCCCCCTGAACCTTAGTCTGTGCATCTATAAAATGGGAATAATAGTCCTTACTTTACTGATCACTGGAATTGTTCAGTGATCAAAGAGTATAAGAGAGTCAATGATGTAAAGAACTGGTATTTTATAATGACTACAAAGTGCATACATAGTTATATAGAAAATTCTTTTTTTTTAAGTATATTTATTTATTTGGGATGGGAGGGGCAGAGAGAGAGGAAGAGAGAGAGTCTCAAGTTGTTTCCATGCTGTTACACAGAGCTGAATACAGGGCTCAATCTCACAAATTGCAAGCTTGTGACCTGAGGTGCAATTAAGAGTCGGACGCTCAACTAACTGAGCCACCAAGGTGCCCCTCTTTTCTTAAGTAGGCTTCATACCCAGTGCAGAGCCCAATGTGGGGCTTGAACTCATGACCCTGAGATCAAGAACTGAGCTGCGATCAAGGGTCAGTCAGCTGCTTAACCGACTGAGCCACCCAGGTACCCCAGTTATGTAGAAAACTTTGAATAAAGAATAACATGAAAAGGGAAGTAGAAAACAAATTCACCTGTAATTCTGCCCGTGACTAAATGCCATAGGTAGGGTCCTTTTTTTCTCTATCTTCTTTTTGCCTGATAAAATTAGAATCCTACTCTTTCAACTCAGGAACAGTTTGTAAATATTTTCCAAAATTCTTTCACCTCATTTTTTTAAAAAATTTTTTTAACGTTTATTTATTTTTGAGACAGAGAGAGACAGAGCATGAATGGGGGAGGGGCAGAGAGAGAGGAAGACACAGAATCGGAAGCAGGCTCCAGACTCTGAGCCATCAGCCCAGAGCCGGACGCGGGGCTCGAACTCACGGACCGTGAGATCGTGACCTGAGCCAAAGTCGGACACTTAACCGACTGAGCCACCCAGGCGCCCCTCTTTCACCTCATTTTTAACGGCTGCATAGGATTTCATCCCAGAGCTGAATCTTAATTTTCACAACCATTTCCCCTTCATTGCAAGACCCCATCCTGGATACTGCAGTGGCTTAATGGTGGGAGAGGTCAAAGTTACTGGGATAAAGGATAGAGATCAAGAAGGACTTTGCTGCATTTGAATTTTGAGTGTGTTTGTGAATGTATAACCTATTCAAACTAATAGATGGATGAATATCTTTAGAGAGCAGTTGAAATCTGAGCTGACTGTTGAAAAACAAGAAGGATTTTTTTTTTTAGAAGAAAACACTGTAGGAAAAGGGGAATTCCTGTAGGATTTCAAGCAAAGTGCCTCTGTAGAGGCAAGAAACAGAAGTGGATTATGGAACAAACTTATTTATCTTGAAAAAGGGCTAACACCAGGAGCTGGCAAGTGACAAAGCCAGGATTTGAATCTGGGCCTACCTGACTCCTCTAAGTGCTCACTAGTAACCACCATCCGTTCTGCAGGGATCTGGACCTCCTGGATTTGGGGCAGATTGCTTCCCACTCTGGGTCCATAAAGTGATGGAATTGAACTTGATGATACCTAAGGCTCAGTCCAGGCTTACTTCCTGTGAATCCAAGTTCTGAGATACAATTTGCCTGCCACTCTGGGTAGATTATATGAGTCTTCCAAGGGTGGGGGACTCTGCCAAGGTTTCTAGGGATTTCTAAGAAAGATATAAGTTTCTGGGAGGCTACCAGAGACTTATCTGAAGGCCCAGGCCCCATCTCAGAGGGCTTCTATGGTGGGGGTACAGCCTGCAGGCTCAAAGCACTTGATCTCACTGTCCAAGGTCATAGATTACATACTATAGCAGAGAAAGGCCCATTGGGGAGTTCCGGGAGCAATTTTCAGGCACATAAAATGGCAAACTGAGTCAGAGGACTCCTCTGAGAAGAGCCATCCCAGGGATGATAAATTGGGGGCTGGAAGCCCACTCTGGCCCACTGGCCTGTTTCATTTGGCCACTTTACTGAATGTTTGCCAAAAAGGCAACATTGTTACCTGTTACCATTGAGACTGTTACCCAATCTCTTGTTAAAAATGAGAGATTTTCAAGTTTCTAGATTCTCATGAAAAATGGGAAGACCTGACAACACTGGGTCCTGACAACACTGGGAAGACCTGACAACACATTCCCACTGTTGGCTGGACTCTGGTCATCCCTTTCTGTGGTGTCTTCCTCAGCCCTGAAGTCCCCAATGGACCCCACACACTTCACCAAGTTACTTGGACCCCGGAGGAATGTGAGTTTGAGACCCTTCAGCTGAGTCGACCACCTTGTTTTATAGGTGAGGAAACTGAATCCTAGAGAAAGGAAGGGACTTAGCTGGGGTCACAAAGACTGGAAACTCCAACTATTTTCCAGGGTACAACTCCTAGTTCTGTTTCTTTTGGAGAATAAGCCATGGACCAGAAAAGCAGGAATCCTCATGCCTGAAGTGAAGGTCGAAAGACTACTGTATACCAGGGGCCTCACATAGAATGGAATAGCAGTTCCTGCTATAACCTGCTACTCCAAACCCTCCACCTCCTCACCCCTACTCCAGACAGGTTTGGGAATCACCTGGCATTGGAATATTGTACATTCTTTCTCAGAATGGTCTAGCTGCCAGAAAAGAAATACCCTGGGCCTTTCTCCTTTACCATTCAGGATGTGTTGGTGGCATCCTTTAGGAAGCTTGCCCTGCTCCCCCAGACTGGGTTTCATCATCCTTGATATGAGTTTTCATCCTGTGCTTCCCTCATCACAGCATTTAACATTAAATTGAAAACAATAACAACAAAATAGCTACCATTTGCTTCTGCATTTGCAGTCTGCATAATAATATTCTCACTAATTTCCCATAAGAATGCCCTAGCTTCTGGGAAGTAAAGTAAATTTACCCCAAATCCCATGGCTGGAAGTGGGTTCAGACCTCTGTCTGACAAGAAGCTGATACTCTTCCAGGGCGCCTGGGTGGCTCAGTCAGTTGCATATCCGACTTCAGCTCAGGTCACGATCTCACTGCTTTGTGAGTTAGAGCCCTGCATTGGGCTGGCTACTGTCAGCGCAGAGTCCGCTTCAGATCCTCTGTCCCCTTCTCTCTCTGCCCCTCCCCCACTCACATTCTTTTTCTCAAAAATGAATAAACATTTAAAAATTAAAAAAAAAAAAAGAAGCTGATGCTCTTCCTATTTTCTGTACCTCAGTTGCTATAAGTCAGAACCAAATGAGACCTGAAGGCCTGAAGATGTGCGTTTACTCCATCACCTTGACTTTTCAGGTTCTCTGTGTGAATCTTGAAAGGTCAGGTCTGCACAGATGGGGGCTGGGGAGTCACCCTAGGAAGGAACCTCAAAGAGCTTGGCAATGTTTTTGTAAATGTGAACCAAGAATCACAAAGTTTTGCTTGTATCGCCACCTATGTATCCTTGTCCCCAACCCAGGATTGAGGTGACTGACCATTAACCAGCTTGGACTGACACTCCAAATTCCTGAGTCGGAGTGGACCCAAGGGACAATTCTGCCTTCTCACAGTCTGGTTGTGCTGACACAAAGTGCCGAAAAGGGGCTGCTGGTTGGATCACACATCACCCCGAGTCTTCAACTAACTCAGTCCAAGCCCCATCACCTTTGTTCATGCAACTGACCCCTACAATTGACATTAAATGGTTTCCGGTTTTCATCATAGAAAACCGTGCCCCAGTGAACACCCTTGAACCTACATCATGACGCACAGCTCTGCTTATTTCATCAGATTCCTACAAGTGAAATTGCTGGGTCAACGGGGAAGTGTATTTCCTAGGCTTTTAAAATGTGTCGCCAGACCACTTTCTAGAAAGTTGTCCCAGTGTAGCCTCCCAGCAGTGTGATATGAGAACACTGGATCCTTCTAGGCCCTTGCCAGCCATGGTGGCAGGTCGCAAAATATTTGATAATTTGATAGCCAAAAATGATTTTTCATGTATTGATCCAACAAAAATTTATGAGACCCATGCACTCCGCTGAGCAATGGAGATGCTGTGGGGTCAAAATAGTAAGAGTCCTTGCCCTTGGAGACTCAGTCTAGTGGGAGAGAACCCAATTTAGGGGGTAATTATTACCTTAAAGAGTAGTGGTGTCAGTGTTGGGGAAGCTCAGGGCGCTGTTGGAAACGTAACAGGATTTAACTGAGAGACAGCCTCTTTGAGGAAGCTGCAGAGGCCAATTGGTATGTTGGATTAGTATTTAGTTTTGTTTTGTTTTTTAAGTAGGCTCCATGCCCCGCATGGAGCCCACTGCAGGGCTTGAGCTCGCAACCCTAAGATCAAGACCTGAGCTGAGATCAAGAATCAGATGCTTAATGGACTCAGCCACGCAGGTGTCCTTAATATTTAGTTTTTATAGGCCATTTGTATTTCCTCTTTGGGGAGTTGTCTACTTGTGCCCTTTGCACATTTTTTTTTCCTTTAGGGCATTCTTTTATTTTGTTTTAAGTTTATTTATTTATTTTGAGAGACAGAGCATGAGCAGGCTAGGGGCAGAGAGAGAGTGGGGAGAGAAAGAGACAGAGAGAGAGAGAGAGAGAGAGAGAATCCCAAGCCTGATATGGGACTTGAACTCACAGACTGTGAGATCATGACCTGAGCCAAAACCAAGAGGTGGATGCTTAACCGATTGAGCAGGGCATTTTTTTTTAAAGAAATTTTAAACTGAGGGGCACCTAGGTGTTTCAGTCAGTTAAGCTTCCAGCTTCAGCTCAGGTTATGATCTCATGGTTTGTGAGTCTGAGCCCCACATTGGGCTCTGTGCGGACAGCTCAGAGCCTGGAGCCTGCTTCAGATTCTGTGTCTCCCTCTCTCCCAGTCCTCCCCTGCTCATGCTCTCTTTTTCTCAAAAATAAATAAACATTAAAAAAAATTTTGTTTTAAAGAATTTTTAAATTGAGGTAAAATGCATATATAAAATCCACCATTGTAACTATTTTATTTATTTTTTTATTATTTTTAATAAGGTTTATTTATTTATTTTGAGAGGGAGAGCAGGGGAAGGGCAGAGATTGAGAATCCCTAGCACTGTCAGTGCAGAGCCCGAGGCAGGGCTAGAACTCTCGAACTGTGAGATCATGACCCGAGTTGAAATCAAGAGTCAAATGCCTAACTGATAGAGCCACCCAAGCAGCCCTACCATTGTAACCATTTTAAAGTGTACATTTAAGTTCATTGTGGCATTTAAGTTCATTCACAATTTTTAAAATTAATTTATTTTCAAAAATTTCAAATTTACAAAATGTCTAAAAAACAGTAAAAAATACCTTGAGTTGTTTTTTTAAAATTCATCTTTAAGAACTCTATCTACATTAAAGAGATTAACTCTTTGTCATATATATATATATATATATATATATATATATATATATGTATATGCATACATACATAGAGAGAGAGTTTTCGCCATTGGCGTGTTTGTCACAGGTTACCACCTGTCATGTTTTCCTTCCCCCATGTCACCAACAGCACCTTCACTGTCCTTTAGTTAATTAGGAACAAAAAAGAGAGTCTTCATAAATTTGAGTACAGAAAATGTAGAACAATTGCTTATGAGGATTTTTTTCCTTTCTTGTTCCTGATTAACTGAAAAAGAGTTAAGGTCCTGTTGGTGACCCAGAGGCAGGAAATGACTGCAGATGATAAACCATGGCCCACAGGAGCACTGTCACCCCCAAAGACCACAGCAAGAGGGCCCCAGATAACCCTGGTGGGGGCAGGAGGCAGGAGCTTCTGAGCCTGTGCCTCTTGCATGATTCTTAGTGAAGCTAAAAGAGCAGGAAGAACAGAACAGGCAGATGATTTGCACACTCTTTCCAGTCACAAAGGGAACCCAATCGTCAAGAGAAAGAAAAGAGGCCCAGGGTTCAGTGGAAAGAGCCTGGCTGTCAGAGTCAGGGGGTGCTGTACTCAATTTGGACCCCATCCTCACCGGTGCAGACTTGGATGAACCACCTAACTTTGCAGTTACCTCTAAAAAGTGGGCAATCATTCTAGTCTTAGAGAAAGACTGGGGGAGCTAAGTATACTGGCCCAGTTCACCCAGAGCTACACTGTTAGCAAGAGGCAGAGCTGGAATTGAACTCATGTCTGTTTGGCTCCAAACCCAGAGCTCTGCTCCCGCAGGAGGTGATTACTCCATGAATAATCTTGTCGTTTATTGTTATGAGAGAGCCAAACACAGCGCAGCATAAGAGAGTCATCGAAGGAGGTGGGTTGGCCTCACAGGCCTTCTAAGCAAGCCCAATAAGGATGAGTAGGGGGTGGGGGGTGTCTGACTGGTTCAGTTGGAAGAGCGGGGGACTCTTGATCTTGGGGTTGTGAGTTCGAGCCCTGCATTGGGTGTAGAGATTACTAAAAAAATTTAAAAACTTAAAAAAAGAAGTAAAGGCAGGTGGGGAGGCTTCTTGTTGTCCTGCAGAAACAAGGGTGCCTCTCTCCTGTGCTTTATTCTATCAAATCCTCCTATTGGGTCCCTGGCTAATGGCCAATCATTCAACAAAGCCTGGCAGCTGGGGTTCATGAGGAAGTCCCTAGGAGCAAATCAAGGTCCAGGGGCCACTCTGTCTCATGCATGCTTTTGGCCATCACTTTCCTTTCTTTACCTGGCCAAGTCCTGAGTTTCTTCATTTGTAAAATGAGAATCCCAGAGCAGACACCTCATAAGGGTGTTTTGAGAATTACAGAGGGTACACTAAGTAATGCACTCAGTACCGTGGCTGGCACAGTTTGCGTTCAACAAATGTTCTCTGTTATTATCAATGCCCTGTCCATGCCCTTGGGGAACTTCAAAATGTGCTGAGAAGAAAATATATTATTATGAGACATGATTATAAAGCAATAACTAAAATAGGACCCAGTTCTGTTAAAAAACAACAACAACAACAACAAATAAACCCGAAAAATATTATACACATGTAGAAAGGGGAAAAGACCAGAAGGAAATGCTTACCTCTTGGTGGTAAGATTTCAGGAGATCTTTATTTTTCTTTGTGTTTTCATGTCTTTTCTACATTTTCTGCAATGCACATATCACTTGCAATTAGAAAAAAAAAAAAGCGCTGTGAGAGCTGAGAGAAGCTATCGCTTGGATCTGAGCTTGTGAGGAGGATGCCCCAGGGGAAATGGGATTTGAGCAGGGCTTGAAAAAATGGGAGAATTTGAAGAACTGGGGAAAGGAGCCAGAAAAAGCCTTTTTTATTTCTTTGTGTTCTGTCTGTCTCCTTCCCGAGGCTGTGAGCTCCTTGGTGGCACCATCCATGGTCTAGCTTGTCCACAACTATATCCCTAGCGTCTAAAACAAAGAACCCCAAAACCTAGTGCTTAGTAGGTGCTCAATAAATACGGACTTAGCGAGCGAATAACCTTGACAGCTCCACTTAGCCTGGGAGACAAGGATGCTCTCAGTTCCCTGTCCAGCTGGTGCACTGCCAAAACTGAGGTGCGTGGTTTCCATGGCAACAGAAGAGAGGCCGCCAGGCCAGCAGCAGGAGGCAGATGCAGGGATTGCAAGGTCTGCATCTTTTCAAGGTGCAGCCTGGAAATTGGGAACATGGTGGTGGGCTCTTTCAACAAATGTTGAGAGAAGAGAAAGAGCTTCATAAATACGGTTAACTTAGTTCTTCACTGGACAGGTTTGTCAAATATATCAATGAATGCTCAGGATGGTAGTTTGGGCCTTTGAGAGGGTGGGAGGCTCTTGGTGGGTGAAAGGTTAGAGACTCAGGAAAGTTTGGTTCTAGTCTGGACCTTGCTGTGTGACTTTGGAGAGATTAACCTCTCTGAGCCTCAGCATGTTCATTTATAAAATGGGAAGCTTGACCAACTGTAAAATTACTTATAAACATATGTGTGTGGTAAGAATATAAAATGGTACCACAGCAGTGGAACACAGTTTGGTTTCTCAAAAAGTTAAACATAGAATTATCTTATGTCCCAGCACTTCCATTGGTAGGTATATATCCAAGAGAATTGAAAATTGGAACTAAAACAATTATTTGTACATGAATGTTCATAGCAATACTATTCACAATCTCCAAAAGACCATAAATGGATGAATGGATGAAGATAGTATATCCCTACAATGGAATTTAGCCATAAAAAATTATGAAGTACTGATTTATGCTACAACATGGATGAACCTCAAAAACATTATGCTAAGTGAAAAAAAGCCCAGTTCAAAAGATCAAACATTGTGTGATTCCATTTATATTAAATACCTACAATGGGTAAATCCATAGAGACATAATGCAGCTTGCTGGTTGAAAGGGGCTGGAAGTGCGGAGTGACTGCCTAATGGGTACAGAATTTTCTCTTGGAGTGTTGAAAATGTTTTGGAACTTCATAGAGGTATTGTTGTAGGACACTGAATATCATGTGTGCTACTGAATTACACACTTTAAAATGGGTAGATTTTGTGATGTATGTAAATTTCACCTCAATTACAAAAAAAAAAAAAAAGTATGTCCTCTAAGCACACCTTGTAGCCTGAAGTACAGAATGGAATCCTGGGAGGGAGCCTAAAAGAGATAGGCAAAAATGAAGGTAGAGTTAGAGATTAATTTGAGAGATCATCACAGTCTCTGTGCTCCCGTAACAATTCTACTGCCTAGGTGACATGCAGCTGGAGCCAGAACTGAGATCTAGATCTGTCTCTGTCCATTTCTCCATGGTGGGATCCTGGGCCAGTCACTCAAGCTCCCTGAACCTCAGGCTTCCTATCTGCAAATGGGGCTGATGCATTTTCTGTTACCTTCACTGCACTGTGGATGAGGGTCCATCCTGAGCTCACTCTGTGAATCCATCTTCACTGGGCAAACCCTCTGGGATGAAGCCAGTCACAGAATGGTCTTCTAAGCAAGGCACTGGAGAGCCAGTTCCTAGATCATGAGGCACTGGTATGGAAAGGGCACACTCAGGTTAACTGGTTGGATCTGTGTGACCTTGGGTGAGTCACTCATTTCCCTGTTTCTTCAGCGGTAGAATGTATCTATCTACATGTAACTTAGAGAGATGACGTGTGTATACCGTAAGCACTCAATAATCAGATCTCTTTCCTCTTTCTTGGTGGCTGCTCCCTGCACACACTTTTGAACACAAATATTGTGGATCCTGGGGTCCGCCCAAGAACTCTGAGCTATGGCTCAGAGAGGATAAAACACTAGCCTGAGGGGACACAACCAGTTTGGGTTTAGAACTTAGATTGCCTAACTCCTGGGACAGGGAACTTTCCTCAAGCCTCCAAGCTTCATGTATTCTCTCCAACAGGCGTTTAGCACCTACTACGCCCTTGGAAGGGCAGAGGTGAGGGAGAAGAGAGACCCACCACAGAATTGCGTGCTGTGTAAACGTGACCTTTTGAATCCTCATCACTTCATGAGACAGGTGCTGCTGTCCCGGTTATACATACTAGGAAACTGACTCTGAAGCTTCAGAGCAGCCAAGTGACACCAGAACACACAACCCGAAAGCCGAGGTCTCGAATTCGAACTCGGGTCTCCCCAAGGCGCCTCGCCTGGAAGCCCCCCAGGGCGCGCGTGGCTCAGCGAAATCGAGGCGCGCGGCAGTGGGAATCCCGAGCGGAGTTGGAAGCCGGGACCGTTCATTTGCATGCTAATACCCAGAATGCTTTTCCCCTCACACCGCTTCTCTTAATGGAAGCGCTCAGTTTGGAACCGTGGAAAGTTTGGAACACATACTTTGCTCCCTCTTTGCAACTGTGGGAACTTCCCTCCCGCACACGCGGTGCCTGCAGCTCCGAACTCCAAGCACCGCTGCCCGGCGGCGGTCGCCAGCGCTTCCCGGGCAGGCGAACCTCCGTATCCAACCCGCGCACGGCAGCATCCCCGGGCCCGCCGGGGACAAAGCGCCCTGTCTTGCCGGCGGGGCCCGTGGCTTGAGCGCTCGTCGACTCTCTGGGCTGCGGGCGCTGGGGATGCTATCGGCCCAAGGAGGCTTTACAGCGCTCCCCGGACCCTCCAGTAACCCCAGTTCCCTGGGGGGTGCCGGGGTGCGCGGAGCCCCCTGCTCCTGTCCACCGCCCTTGACTCTATGTTGTCGCTTCCCTGAGCTAGTGACTTCCCGCTCCCAGGGGCACAAAGCTCGGCGTGTGGTGTTTGGGGGAAAGGCTGGACGATGGCCTCATCTCCCCAGCTCTCCCAGGCACGCAGCCCCTTGGGTTCGGTCAGTGAGCGGGGTGCAGAAGCAGCTCCGGAGGTTCGGCCTGCCCCCAGCCAGGACCCCGGGCCCTCTCTGGGGTCGGGAGCAGGGAGGCGGTCGCCGGCGACTTCTGGGGTTTCGCTCATCAAAGTGGGGCTCCGAAGGGTAACCGACGCCCGCTCCATTTACGGGTGCACACCACAGGCTGGGGGGCCCCCGATCTGCACCCCTCGGTCCCTCACCCCCTCCCTCCCGTCCGCTCGCCGCCACTCTCGGCGGGGAGGGAGGGACAGTGGGAGCTGGTTTGCTGGCTTGGCGCTTCGTTTGCATTGGTCCGGGGGGGCTGAGACTGCAGCCCCCGGCCCCGCGGGCGGGGTGGGGAGGCGGGGGCCGGACGGGGGCTCAGTCTGCGCCAGCATTGGCGGAGCTGGGGAATGGGGAGGGGGGGCAGGAAGCGGGGGGAGCGGAGCTGCGGGGGGGGGGTGTATAAATAGGGAAGGGGGGACGTGCATCCTCGGCTGGGTGAGGGGGGGGCGCTCGGCACAAAGAAAGTGGAAAGTTTTCAGCGCAGGGCGGCCCGGGCCAGAGATCCGGGTGCGCACGTGCAGGGCCGGGGGCGCCGGGGGCCCCCCACGCCGAGCTCGCCGTTTCTTTTTTTTTCCTCCCTGCAAGCGAGAGGGGGGGGTGTTGTTGGTATCGCCCCCTCCTTCTCCTCCCCCCAGGGGTGAAAGTGCAAGAGGAAGTGCAGCCGCTGCCATCTTTCCTCCGCTCCGAACACACGGAGGCCGGGGCCGCAGCGCCGCCGCTCCGCCGCCGCCTTCGCCCGGCCCGGGGAAGGGCCCATCCTGACGCCGCCGCCGCCTGCTCGCTCCAGCGTTCGCCGTTGCTACCGCCCGCCAGGCTCCGGGACCAAGCCCGCGCTGCCGCCCCTGTGCGCGCCCCGCCGCCGCCGCCTTCGCCTTTTGTTTCCTCCGCTCCGGCGCCCCCGCCCCGGCTCGCGCTTTGCAGGGGACGCAGCGCGCGCCCCCAGCGGGCCCGGGAAAAGCCGCGGCGCGCGCGCGCACGCCTGCGCGGCAGACCCCTCCGCCTCCTCCCCGCGCGCGCGCGCCCATTTTGGCTGCGCGCCGGCGCCGCCTGGCGGGCGGGAGGGGAGGTGGCAGGCGCGTTGGCAGGAGGGGCGCACCTCTTTGCTCGCGTACCCCCCCGGAGGTAGACCAAGAAGGGAGGCGGGCGGGCGGAGAGGAGAGAGGAGCGCGCAGTCGGTGGGGGCAGCTATGTGGGAGGTGGTGCGGCCTGCCGTCTAGACAGTACGATCCGGGCAGGGGGCGTGTGTGCTCGGGGCACCTGCGAGACTACAGAGCCCGGGGCCGGCACGTGTGGGGAGTGTAGATAACGGCGACTGCGCCCCGTTTCTTACTGCCTAGGGGAAGGGAGGGGGGCGGGCAAGTGCCGCGGCCGGGTTTGTGGGGAGGGGGCGGCGGCCATGGAGCGGGTGAACGATGCTTCCTGCGGCCCATCGGGCTGCTACACCTACCAGGTGAGCAGGCACAGCACGGAGATGCTGCACAACCTCAACCAGCAGCGCAAAAACGGCGGGCGCTTCTGCGACGTGCTCCTGCGGGTGGGCGACGAGAGCTTCCCAGCGCACCGCGCCGTGCTGGCTGCCTGCAGCGAGTACTTTGAGTCGGTGTTCAGCGCCCAGTTGGGCGACGGCGGAGCTGCAGACGGGGGTCCCGCTGACGTGGGGGGCGCAGCGGCGGCTCCAGGCGGCGGGGCTGGGGGCAGCCGGGAGCTGGAGATGCACACCATCAGCTCCAAGGTGTTTGGGGACATCCTGGACTTCGCCTACACTTCCCGCATCGTGGTTCGCCTGGAGAGCTTCCCCGAGCTCATGACGGCTGCCAAGTTCCTACTGATGAGGTCGGTCATTGAGATCTGCCAGGAAGTCATCAAACAGTCTAATGTGCAGATCCTGGTGCCCCCTGCCCGGGCAGACATCATGCTCTTTCGGCCCCCTGGGACCTCGGACTTGGGCTTCCCTTTGGACATGACCAATGGGGCAGCCTTGGCAGCCAACAGCAATGGCATCGCAGGTAGCATGCAGCCCGAGGAGGAGGCAGCCCGGGCTGCTGGTGCAGCCATTGCCAGCCAAGCCTCTCTGCCTGTGTTACCTGGGGTGGACCGCTTGCCCATGGTGGCTGGACCCCTGTCCCCCCAACTGCTGACTTCCCCATTCCCCAATGTGGCATCCAGTGCCCCTCCCCTGACTGGCAAGCGAGGCCGGGGCCGCCCAAGGAAGGCCAACTTGCTGGACTCAATGTTTGGGTCCCCAGGGGGCCTGAGGGAGGCAGGCATCCTTCCATGTGGCCTGTGTGGGAAGGTGTTCACTGATGCCAACCGGCTCCGGCAGCATGAGGCCCAGCATGGTGTCACCAGCCTCCAGCTGGGCTATATCGACCTTCCTCCTCCGAGGCTGGGTGAGAATGGGCTACCCATCTCTGAGGACCCCGATGGCCCCCGAAAGAGGAGCCGGACCAGGAAGCAGGTGGCATGTGAGATCTGCGGCAAGATCTTCCGAGACGTGTACCATCTCAATCGGCACAAGCTTTCCCACTCTGGGGAGAAGCCCTATTCCTGTCCAGTGTGTGGGCTGCGGTTCAAGAGAAAAGATCGTATGTCCTACCATGTGCGGTCCCACGATGGGTCGGTGGGCAAGCCCTACATCTGCCAGAGCTGTGGGAAAGGCTTCTCCAGGTGAGGAATAGCGTCCCTCCTCATGATCTGCCCTGTTTCTGGCTCGTGGGATAGTTTCTTGCTAAGATCAGGGGGTGTGGGATTGGTGGGAGTCACTTGACCCTCTAGGGCCACATCAGGTTTGGAGACAGCAGAGAGTATTTTAATGGCCCTAGTTTTGTGGTCGGGAGCTGCTTTCTCTTCCCTCAGGGAAGTTCTCTGGCACTAGGCGTGCCCTACTGTCTGTCTTCCTTTGGGCCTTGTGGGAAGGGGCTGGATTCCTCTGGCCACAGCCACTGGGCCTCACCATTCTTCTCCCCAGGCTCCCTTTGTGTTTCCGGCACCAGGCGTGGGGCCCCCTTTGGGGGCGGGAGGCTTTTCCTCCACCGACTTTCCCTGCTTGAATGGCTGCCCAGGGAGGGGCTGAAACAAGTGCATCTGGGACTCTTATGCTCCCTGCCACCAAATCCCTCCCCCAACAGAGCACTATCGATCCTGGATGGGCACACTCAAGCTTCGCCCTTCTCAGCCTCCTGGGATCATGGGGCACAGAGTTCTGCACCCAGAGTCTCCTAGCACCAAAATCTTTGATCTCCTCTGATCTGGTAGCTCCAGAGCCTAACTGAACCCACAGATCATCTTTATGTTTTCAGGACAGAGAGGAGGGGTCAAGATGTCCTTTTAGATTCACTTTTTGGTGAGCCTGATAGGAAACTAAGGACTTGTCTGGGAGCAGAGGGCTATTTTGTTTTTCATCTTAAGAGAATATTCAGAATAAAAGGCCGGTTTTAACTTGCCTGGATACTTAGGACTTGTGTCTGTGTGAACCTACAGAAGGAGAACTCCCTTGGAGGGGCCCCAACCAGAAACCAGTCTTACCGGTCAGGCAGCCCCTGCCCACCTGCTCCAGCGGGCATCTGGTTTACCAGCCCAGCTGGGGACTTAAGGCTCTATCCCTTGGCCTCTGGGGACTGAATTCCATCCGGGTGGCATTCATTGGCTGTCCTGGTGGGAGAGGCTGGGGGAGGGGAATACTGAGTTTCTAAGGGGCTTTAGTCTGGACAATGAATCACACATACCCCCTCCCAGAAAGGCCTCAGTAAGGCAGCCTTGTCCTATTCTAAAGCCACGTCCTCAGGTCTTCGAAATCATTTGAGCTTCTGGTGGTGGGGGGGTGTGGGGGGGTAGGCAAGGTCAGAGACACTCACTTCCCTTCCCCCTTTAGAGAAAACCGGGGCAGAGAGGCCCTGGGCCTGTGGAGCTGGGTGGTGACTTTGTCTTTGTCACGCTAGGATGGGGAAGAGAGAGTCCTCTCCAATGGGGTGTGTGCAGGGGGCGGGGGGGGTCTGGCTAAGTTTGTAGCCCTGTCTTTTGAGGTCTTGTTTTAAAGTCTCGTCTTGGTTCTCTTTTCCAGGCCTGATCACTTGAATGGACATATCAAGCAGGTGCACACTTCTGAGCGGCCTCACAAGTGTCAGGTAGGGGTCGGGCCAGGGCAGAGATGGGCTGAAAGAGAATGCTGCTGTTTCTCACAGCCCAGCCACAAGCCAGCTGATGTGTATGCTGGGCCGGCTGACTGACCACCACCGCTTTGCACACCTCCCCCTCTGTCCCTCCCCACCCTCCATCTGCTTTCATCCTTTGTTCTTCTCCCTGGCCCCCTCTCCCCCCCCAACTGCTAATATCCCCTCCTTCCTGGTTGCTGGGTCCTGGTTCCCACCCTGCCTCTGTCTTCGCTCTTTTGCTTGGCTTTCCTCTCCTGGTATTTGCCAGCTCCTTGGATGGTGGGTCACATTGTGCAAGTATCATCCTGGGGACACTGGCTCCCCATTGGGCCTGCTTCTGGTTCCCAGCAGTTTGCAGGGGCTACCATGGAGAGGGCAGGGTTTGTAAGGAGCTCCTGGTGATTCAGCTAACAGCTCTTACCCGTTGTCTGCCAGGCACCCTGACCTTCTGGGTCCCCTGAGCTTAGGGCACAAGGGGTGGCAGTAAGAATGACAGCGAAGGAGGATGAGAGCGGATGGTCTCATTCTCTGAGTGCTGGCACCTGTTTAACTCATTCTGAACCACATGTGCCATCAGCTAGGGCTTCTGAGGACTTAGAGAGGAGGGTGGTTTCCTCCTTGTGAGCTCTTTGTGTAGCAGTAGGTAGGGAAGGCTGGGCAAGATTCTTACCCTTGGTTTGTCTGCTTCAACAATATCTGGGGGCCCTGTGTGACCAGAAAATGGAATTTCCTCTCCTGGCCACTGAGCATTCCTGTGTGGATGGAAAATGCCTGTGTCTTCTTGGCTATCTCCCCTCCTATGCCAAGTTCCTGCCGTCTGAGGGGGAGACAGAGTGGTGGGTGCTTGTTTTACAGCCTCTGGTAGGATAACCTGTTTCTCTTATCCTGTTGGTGGCAAGGAGGGAGGGGAGGGTTCAGGGGGACCTGCAGGGAGGAATGGACGTACTGTAGGTAGGGCAGTGAGCCCCCAGGGGCCAGGTGTGGTCGGTGTTCACAGCCAGCCAGGTAGCCTCCCCCAAGGACAAGGACGCAGGGTGGGCATGCTGGGATCCGTCTGTGCCTCGCTGCCTTCTCTCTGTCTCTGATTCTCTAATCACGGAGCACATTCTGACTCTCCCAGGTAGTGTGCTGAGCAGCCTGGCAGAGTAGGAGGAGCCCAGAGGGCAGTGGGGGCGTGCCCGGTGGCCTGGGGGGGTAACCTGCACTCTCTGCCCTTTTTCCAGGTGTGGGTTGGGAGCAGCAGCGGCCTGCCGCCCCTGGAATCTCTTCCTAGCGACCTGCCATCATGGGACTTTGCCCAGCCTGCTTTGTGGAGGTCGTCCCATTCGGTTCCTGACACCGCCTTTTCCCTTTCTCTAAAAAAATCATTCCCAGCCCTTGAAAACCTGGGCCCAGCACACTCCAGCAGCACTCTCTTCTGCCCAGCCCCGCCAGGATATCTGAGGCAGGGCTGGACTGCCTCAGAGGGCAGCCGGGCCTTTACTCAGTGGCCTGTAGGCTAGCCTCGGCCTCCCCAGAGAGGGTTTTCTCTGGAGGGGAACGGGAATGGCGGTTGCTCTGAGACCCCTGCTTTTCAGAGAGCCCAGCACAATGATTCCTGCCCATGATGCCCAGCTCCTCCTTGTGTAACTTGGAGTCTTTCCCAGCTCAGGGACCCCAGGGGTAGTAAGGAGCTCCTTTCTGGATCCCCCTCATAGCCTCCAGGTTTCTTTCTGGGTTCTCTTGCCTTTTTCTCCCCCTTTAACAGATGGCACTGCTGAGTGCCTGCGTGTCCTTGCTGGGGTGATTTTAGAGTCTGGTGCTTTCCCAATAACTAAGTCACTGGTTTAGGTGCTTCCCCTCCCCTACAATGGCCTCCCCTAAGGTGTGGGGTTTCTAGAATGGGGCTTGGCTGCCCCTCTCCCCTACTCTAGGGGTGAATCCCCCTCCAGAGGAGAATGGACCAATTCCAAGTGCGTCAACTCGTGCTGCCCTCTTCCCTTCCCACTCACACAGGTCCTGCTTTCATTTCTGGCTAGTGAGTTAGACTTTTGTGTTTTTGAGGTTTACTAGCAGGTCTGCTCAGGAACTAGACTAACCAGTAGCTTTATATTGGGTCACCCCAGTATATGGCTTTGGGGGCTGAGAAAGCAGATGTAGACACCTCCCCCCTCAGATCCCAGTGGTGTGCCCTTTAGCCCCCGCAGCCTCCGCGGGGATAACAGGAGTGATGATAAAAGTTTTCATTCTAACATTTGAGGCTTTGTGTGTTTTGTCCTTGGTCTCTGTCATAACACTGACATCATTGTCCCTTGGTGTACGTACAAGCCCGCTCCTGCCCTGCCCCTCCAACACACACTCTTACAGACCCGCTGGCCCCACCTCCAGCCCCTTAACCAGAATGCCCCTCATGGTGACCCAGCAGGTGAAGACATGGTGGCTTTCATGCTCTGGGCCGGCCAGCTGCTGTGCCCGGACTTTGTTTAACAGCAGGGGCATCTGTTTTGCATCGTGTATATTCTGAAAGCGTCAGAGGTGAAGAGATGAGCTCTCTGGGAGTTGGTTCCCTGGGCAAGAGCTGGGCGCGGGGTATACCTCTCCACCTCTCCTGATGCCATAGATGACAAAAGGGGCCAGTTACAGAAACTGATGCCACAGCTTGTGTGAAAAGGCCATTTGAATGTTGGGGCATGAAGCCTCAGGCTTGGCAGTGACACACAAATCTCTCTTAACTGGCTCAGATGCCTCAGGCATGCTGGCTTAATGGTGCAGTGGGGCTGTGGCATTATCTCCATGTGGAGTTTGGCCTGAAGCCGAGAGACCAGAGCAACTCAAAACCTCTCCCATTGCTTCCAGTGGCCCCACTTCTCAGGGGCAAGTGGGGTGGTTTGGGCTGGAGGATAGCTCATTAGAGAAGGAATGAATTGAAGTGGGAACAAGGGAGCTGGCACCCCCAAGAAGGGGGCCAGTGAGGACAATGGCACTAGGCCTCCATTTATTGCCCTTAGACTTTTCCAGGGCTATAAAAAAGACTGCTTAAGACCATGCCTCCATCCCTACCCCAGGCTGCCAGACTTCAAAGGTCACCAAAGGTTGGATGTGCACTAAGTGTCCCTGATACCATTTGGGCCCCATTCCTGAGCTGCTCAACCCCTGGGAAGAAAAGCTTTAGGAATTCTGGGATGGGGAGAAACTGTCAGGGGAGTGAAGGGAGCATGACTAGGACTCATTGTTGAGTGGTGATGACCAGAGGTGGCCCAAGCTCAGGGTGGCTGGGCCAGGACCTGGCAGGTGTGCTCCTAACAATAGGCTGCCTATGCACAGGGCCGTGGGCAAGGTGCGGCCATTCCAAACATCAGTGGTGATCAGAGCATGCTATGCTGGCTCGCTCTTGTCCCATCAGGGACCCTCTGTCTTCTCCCTGTCTCTAGGATGGGAAATGTCTTTCTCCTGAGTGGCCCCAGTATAGAGATTCTAGGTGTCCCTTTCTTTGAGATCTGTCTCCCCTTTGGCCACTCTTTTGTGTCCTGTGCCCAGACTCTTTATGTTGTGTGTTGTCTGAACTTCGGGCAGGCCTAGACTCAGGCTTGTACACTTTGACAATTCCCCCCGAAAACCTTGGAGACTTGAGCCATGAAGGGTCAATTCTGGCACAGAGAAGCCAACAATCACTTCAGCTTGGCTTTGTAATACAGTGAAAGTTTTTGTTGTGTTTGTGCTCCCCCCCCCCCCCCCCCCCCCCCAGCAGCAGATTTCTATTCCTAATTATGTTTGCTCAGGCCAAAGTCAGCTTTCATTCCTTGAGAGATAATCAATGGAGGAGGGGGGCGGGGAAAATCTACTTGGTCTGGGATTTTAATTTTGCCTAGCTAATCCCTCAAATGGATAATCTACTTGTGGATAATTGAGGTTTGGCTGTCCATTATCTTTAGGTAGCACAGTGTGACAAGCAATGCTTTAAAGGACAGACCCCGAAAGGAGGTTGGCAAGAGAAACAAGGCATCGCTTTCACATCTCTCTAGTGGCGCTTTTCCCAGGGACCGCGGAAGATGGAATTCTGAATGTGTCTTTCACCGCACTTTCTTACACCTGGTCCATCTTTGGTTCCTTTGAGTTCTGAGGCGTAGACCACACTGCCTCTCGTTGCTGGGGAGCCGGTCCTCAAGTCACTGGTTGGCAAAGCTGGCTCTATCCCCAGATAAAAAGGCAGGTGCACCCCTCTCTCCTGGGGGTGTTTTTGGCAGCCCCTTCTGGTTTATAGGCTGGTGGGCTGGGTGGAAGATGGAATGTTCCCCCCACTGTCACCTACGATTGGATCATGAGGTCCCTGAGGTGGGGCCCACTTGTGGCCTTGAGACCAAGCACCCATCATGCTTCCTGAGTCACCTGAGTGCTCGAGTTTGTCTGCACAAATTCTGTCACCTCTCCCTTTCAGGGGAGTCCTGGCCACCCCACACACTGCGTTAGAAAATATCAGTACCTTTCACTCTCCAGAAGCTATGGGTGCCAAGTCTGGAAATGGGAGGGGCACAGGCTCAGGGGCTAGTTCCTGTTCCAGCAGTCCTATATCCCCTCAGGGCCTCTGTCTGGCCAGCTGTAAAGTGGGGAAGGGAGGGATACCTCAGGGAAGCTGGGAAGAAAGGACGGGTAGGGGACTGGCCTGGCAGTGGCAGTGTTTTGACTGCTGTTTTCTCTAGTAGTAGAGTCCTGTGCTTCAGGCAAATCGCTCTCCACACTCAGCTTCCTCATTTGTCAAATGAATAAACTCAAGGCATAAAACAGTTACAGGTGGTATCTCATTAGCATAAGGTGTTCTGTTCAAATGTGTTAACATTTACTTAAAAGCTAATGACCGAGAATGGTAAGGCCTGTCCTGATGTGCACAGACATTTGGGACGGGAGTAGGAACAGAGGTGTCTTTAGCCTCCACGATATCGAATACATTGGTGTCTTCCTTTGATTACACAGTAAGGAGATAAACGTTTGTACCTGAGGTGATGGGGTTCAGACATTTACCTTGAGGTCTCGGGATCTCAGGCTATGCTTCTGTTAAACAGAGACGGCAGGAGCAGCTCCACTCTAGAGAGTTAATGGGGTGGCGGGTCTTCAGTGGGTTAATTGTCACTCTGTAATGCACTTAAAGGTGAATGTTGCTTTCTCTTGGGGTTCTAAAATAGTAAACACACACACACAGAAAAGGAGTCAGACTTGACATGAACCTCTAAAACATCTCCATGGAACCAAAACAGCTTGAAAGTCACCAGACTATAACTCTCCCAAGGACTTCCCTGACATTCTGTGACCTCCAAGGCTGGGGTAACTGGGTGAGCCCCATATGAGGAAGGGCTCTTGGTGGGGGGAGGTCAGGGACTGAGACTGAGTCAGACCCTCGGGTACAGGAAATGCCTGGGGACCTGGGGCTGCCTCCCAGGATGCTGGTGCTGACCGTCAGCTTCTGGGTCATCTGCTCAGGTTCTTGCTAGGAGTTGGTGCTCACATCACAGCTTTCTATGGCCATCCTCCCTTGGAGGGTGATAACATGGCCTGCTTTGGAGGGCTGCTGTAAGGCTGGATTGCAGGAGATCAGTGTCTTGGAAAGGCTAATCGTGGTGCCTGCCTGGCACAGAATGCATGCTCTATCAATGTGGGGTGGTATCATTCTTGTCATTACCAGCTTTTCCCCAGCTTCATGTCCCACAAATGCTTCTGAATCATGCAGCCTTCCTTCTCTCTGCTCAATTCTCACGTTAGCAGAATCGACTATCATTTTATGGGCTGCTTTCTCAATACAAGCCCGCAAGAGTATTATAAGGAGTAATCTCTGTGCTTTGTCCTGCCTTTCCTTTCCATTTCCCCATGGCCAAGACTAATGTCATGTTTGAATAAAGTGGATAAATTGAATTCTTTGCATAAAGCAAGTAGAGAAAACTCAGGATGGAGAACAGGAAGACTGGTCTGTTCACATGCCAGTTTACTGCTGTAAATTCACTTATAGTCAGTGCAACTAAAGTCAGTTCTTCATGTTTAAGAATGAACAAATGCCTCATCTTTCTTTATTCTGTAAAGGAGTGTGGAACTTAATGTACCAGGCTCTGGACATGTTGTGGTAGCCATCTGGAACCAATAATTCCAACTCAGGTGTCTCATGAGGAGGCATCATGGAAAATAAGAGCAGCTTACTTGCCATTCTGGGGAGAAAGCATGAGCCACATGTAAAGCTCTCTTTATTACAGGGAGTCTATGTGTTGGCCAGAAACAGTTTTTGTTTCCTGGTGTGCTTGGTGGGAAGTCAGGAATGTGATGCTAGTTTTCACCTCATCTCGTTTTCCTTTCTGCCCTCAGACCTGCAATGCTTCTTTTGCCACTCGAGACCGTCTGCGCTCCCACCTGGCTTGTCATGAAGACAAGGTGCCTTGTCAGGTGTGTGGGAAGTACTTGCGGGCAGCGTACATGGCAGACCACCTGAAGAAGCACAGTGAGGGGCCCAGCAACTTCTGCAGTATTTGTAATCGAGGTAATCTCCCTGCTGTTTCCTCATTTCCAGGGGATGGGCCTGAGCTTGTGTGGGAGGCCAGGGGTGTCCTGATCACCTTGCCTCAGACTCCACTCCTTGCACGGCTGGCCCTCCCTTCCCACTGAACGATAAACACCTTCGTTGCCCAGGCGGCTATTTGCCATCTCTTCCTTCCCAGACTTGGGGTGCTTGGGATAGGAGTTCCCAGGAGATCAGCAAGTGGGAACGGAAGGAGAGAGTACTGTTTCCAAGTCTGGGCTCATAACACATGTGCTGGGCAGATGGCAGGATGGATACATTTCGTAGACACCACTGAACTACTGAGGTTGGTGGGAGAGTCATTAAGCCCCAAGAAGTGGGGGAAAAAGAGGGTCCTGCTTGAGAGCTTTGACTGGCTGATTTCACTGGCATGTGAAATTCAGCAACCAAGGAAGGAGGTTGAGTCTGGAGATGGACAAGGGGCAGAAAGTTTCTAACACAAATGGTCAGGAAAGAGCCCAAACCCAGGTGACTGTGGCCTGGATGAGACAGGAACATAGACGGTGCTCTGAGCAGGACAGTGTGCTTGAGGCCGAGGTGGGCCTAGGTGGAGTCTGGTTCTGTGGCCCCAGTGTTGTGTTGGATGAAGTCTGGCCTGCCCCTGAGCTTCTGCCAGGGCTTGTTGGTGGTTGGAGGGCTAAGATTTGTGTCATGCAAGCACAGTGTCAGTGGAGGAGGCTTGCGCCGTATCTGTGCCGAAGGTTGGGGCAGCCGTCTGTGGTGGGCATGAAGATGCTTCTGCACGGTGTGCTTGCTTTGGCCAGGTGGGGACCTTGCTGGGAAGTCCTTTCTCCTGGGACTCTCTTGTCCCAATGCCTCTGGAAGTCTTGGGTATGGCTTAGTGGATTGAGTACTGAACTGGAGTTGGACTGAGGGTTTAGTCCACGCCCCTCCTACCTTGCCCTACTCTGTGACTTTGAGCTCTCCCTTCCCCTTTCTGAGCCTGTTTTTTCATCACTTAAATGGGGTTAAGAACACCCTGCCTTGCCTACCTCGTAGGGTTGTTGTGATGATCCCAGGAGACAAGGTAGGTGAAAGATCTCTGAACTCCCCACAAGGACCTGCATCCTTGGGAGGTCCCATCCTTGCGCTTTGTAACAGTGTTAGGAAAGACACAGCTCACTGACACTCTGGTTTGGACCAGGCACCCCTGCAGTCCTTGGCTGGAATCTTCGGGTGCTTCTGCTATCTCCATATGCCCTGAGGTCGTTGGTGGAGGGAGACTGCTGAGTAGCTGGGTGTTCTTGGTGCCCTGGAGCTGGGTCCCTCCCTGGGATTGCACACCTGGGGTTTGCCTTGAAGGCCACTGGATATAGATGTTTGTACCACCAGGAAATCTGCTGTGAAAGTGGGGAGGTGGAAATAAAAGTTGCTTAAGCGTCTGTCCTACTTTCTGACACGTCAGTTGAACCCTTTCTGGCAGGAGCTTCCCCTGGAGGGTGGGCAATGGGGTTGTGCGTGCAGGGAGTTATCAGGCTGTGGCTGACCATCTTAACTGTGGCTGCCCCAGCTCTAGAAAAAGCTGGTTTCTTATCTTGCTTCATCCTAACCTGGCTTTCTGACAGAATTCCCCTGTCCCCCGACCGGCTCCTTACAAATAACTAAACCTGCAACATGCCGTCAGCAGGCGTTTGGTCAAGTTTTCAAGCCTGAGGTTCTCCATCTGAGAACTGAGGTCAGAGACCAGAGGCTGGAAAACAGTGAGAGCAGAGAAGGATGTTAACGATGAAACTCAGAGCCTAGCTCAGATTGCCGAGTCGGGCAAGAACTGAACGGGAGACCCAGGGCCATGGCCCCTGGGGGCCCAGCTCAGGAGGAAAGAAGAGCTGAGAGCAGCAGGGAACAGCAGGGAAAGTCGGCCCAGTTAGGAGACAGCTGATGTGGCAAAGCCAACAACTGGCGTACATCAGGACTTGGGCAGCAGCCACAGACCACGTGACTGGACTGGGGGAGCTGGAAGAGTCAAAGCAGAGCCCACCTTTGCTCAGAAAAGCCAAGACTAGATCTGGATCATAGGCTAAACAGCTCTGGGTCTCAGAGTCAGAATGGGAAGCCCCATCCCTCCAACAAGACGAAGAGGACTCTGGTCCCACCCTCCTACGCATACAGGAGGAAGAGAAAACAATTTTGGTCTTTATAAGAAGTGAAGGAGCGGGATTCTATCTCAAGACTCATTCATTGGCAGAAATAGAAGGAGACGACTCCTGAGGAAATAAAAAGAAAAAGGAAGAGGAACGTAGTTTGTCCAGGAAGAGGATAAGGATACCAAAGACATCGAGACCTGGAATCAGAATGCAGAAAACTCTGGGTCATTCTTCTCCCTGCCCACCACCAAGGCTGTGATATAGGAAGGAGAGCACAAATAAATGAATGTGCTTATGTCCACAAGGGTTCAAGCAAAGGCTGATGTCAGCCAGATGGTCAGATGGTCGAGGTTGGATCAGGTACCCTCTGACACCCTTCAATCTCAGGCAGTCAACTTAACTACCTATAGATCCTCCGGTCTTTGCCACACAAGTGACTCTTGCCCATGAAGAATGAGAAAGAAGGGAGGCAGGCAACCTGGCTGCTCTAGCCCCACATTTGAGATAGATGACATTGTCTTTGTCCTAGAGACATACCAGGATGTGGGTCATACCATCTGTAGAGGAAGATTATTTGCAGTGGAAGGAGTTTTGATGCTAGAAAAAGCTTGTTTCTTCATTTTCAAATTGAGGAAATGAGTTGAGCTGAATAGTGGGAAGGAGAGAAGGACCTGGTAGATTCACCATGATTTTCTTCCTTTTAAAAAGTTTCTGTAGCAAGGTCTTTGTATATATGCACACGTACTGGTATGAGAAAGAGAGATAGCTTATTGGAAACCTGCCTTTGACAGAGACAGCATTTGAACTCCAACATCATTGCTTAAAGGGGAGGAAGCCTTCTCCCCAGTCAGAGGTGAGCACGCAAGTTGTCACCAGTGCCAGTAATGGACACAGCCAGCCTGCCATTCCCCTGGACTGAGCTGATACAAACCTACTTAGTGCCTCCCTCCAGCACAGCTCTGTTGGGCATGGTCCCAGCAGGGTTTGGACAAGAAGAAAGCAGTCCCTGACCCCTCTGTGTAAGTGGAATTTGTGAAAGGAGATTGCTTCTGGAGTGCAAATTGCAGCGCACCAAGCAAGAAAATGCCGTGGAGGAGCAGCAGTCTTTGGCTGTGAACTCTTCATCTCTGGAGTGCGGGGGAGGCTAGCTTGTTGGTTGTAGTGAAGTCACATGTGTGTGTGCTCACTGTCTTGACATCATTCTGGTGCCTGGATCAAACTGCCTCTCTGGTTCTTGGTTAATCAGTGGTGAATGGGCAGGTGAGTTCCGAATTCCCAGTAAACATTTCTGGCTTCAAAGATGTGTTCTCCGAAACTCAGCTTCCGTTTTATCCCAACACTTGGCTGCTGAGTTGCTCTGTGTTTAAATTCTGGGCTTTAAATGGCAGCTGTGGATCCACTCCTACTACCCTGCCATGTGGTTTTGCTATAGATAGTACAGTCTGCAGCTGGGGTAAAGTTAAGAGGACCTAGCCATGTGTTTCTCAGACTGTTTTTCAGGAAAACACAGCAGATTTTCATTGAGCATTTGCTGTGTTCCCCTGGTGTAGTTCTTTCCACAAGGAGTAAATATAATAATTCCCAGTGCTCCTTTCCTCCTTTCCCGTCCCCTTTAATCTCAGTGGACCTGCTCTGCTATACCATGGAGAGGGCTTCACACCACTTCCGAGGCTCCACGGGAATTAAAAATCGAAAACGAAACAAATCCCTTCTAAAATGGAGTTGTGATGTTCTTGGAAAGGCCTGATATCTTATGCTGGTTGCCAGGGGCCACAGTACCAATCCCAGGGGGCAGGGCTAAGGTCCTCTTTCCTGTTAGCCTTGTCTACTCATTCCTGACTGCAGCCTCCCTCATAAGAATGTTTATATGGGACCCTCTTAAGCCAGTCTGTCCCCCGTGGTTGGCCCCAGGCAGACTACTTGGTCACAGCACAGGATAACTTGGCTCTACTAGGCAGGGCAGGACTCCAGAAACTGGACCAGGGGTCTATAGAGTAGCTGTATCAGGAAAGAAAGGAAAAGTCACTCAGTGCCCCTTTCCTCCGAAACCACCAACTGCTACTGTCAGGGGAGTGTGTGTTAAAGATTTTCACAGGTCAGCTCCTGTCTACTGGCTGCTTCCATTCTAACCCACCAATATGGCGGAAATACATAAGGGCAAATGGTGATAAATGAAACCTACCACCGAAATCCAAGGGATGTTTCTGCAGCCAGGGCCTACTAAAGAGTCTTCTCAGTGGTTAAGTACCACACGGTAGCACATGGTCCTGGGGTTGGAGTCCAGGCTCTGCCATCTAGTAGCTGTACATGTGACCACAAGTCACTTAACCTTACCAACCCTCTTGTTTTTTCATCTATGAAATAGGTATATTCATAATTCCCAGCTCATAGGGTGACTGGTGGAATTCTATAGAATAAAGCATGCAACGTGCTGGGCCCTGGCACACCATTATCACTTGCTAAAAGTGAACCTAATAAACTGTTCCAGCAGCATTTGAAAGGCCATGCCAAATCAGACTTGTGCAGACATTACACAGTACCCTGCAGCCTCTGACATGTTCAGAGTGGATCCCACTGTTATCCTATAACTGTAATTTTAAAGGGGAATAAAAGCACTTGAGAATGTGTCAACCAGATCTGGAGTAGATTAAAGGGCACTAGACACCAGGTGGACCTTATGCTAAAATGCTTCGGTTCCTGCTGAAAGCACGTCCTGATCCTTGACCACTGTGGAGTTTGATGACACAACTTCCTGCAAAACCCAAGTCAATTTCCTTTGACTGGCCCACCTGGTTTCATGTCCTCAGACTTGTGGCTGGTGTGGAAGTTGGCCCAAGATCTACACTTCCCAGCGTGAGCTATCGTATGGCTCGAACTGACCAGAACATCTGGGTTGGGCTGCTGCAGTTTTCAAGATGGCTGGATTGCCCCTCCTCCAAAATGAAAGCAAAGATTATCTCTTTTTCTTCCTTAAGTGAACCTGATGGATGCTCCAAACCCAAACCAAAAAGATGACCATGAATAAGAGCTGACTGAGCCTCTTTAACGTAACTTGCTATTTTTGTTGTTCCTCAGAAGGTCTGAAGAATTACTAAATCCAGTTATTTGGAAAGTGAGAAAGTTAGCAAAATAGAACATGTCCTGCTAGATAGAAGGAAGGGGACTCCTGGAGGCATTCTTTTGGGATTTCATCTTGCCTCCATCTGGTTTGTTGTGCAGTTTGCCTTTACAAGTGTTAAGCAGGCGTTCTGCTGGCTGGAGTCCTGTGGCTGCCATTGAGCCTCATTGCTTTTCTGACTACATTTCTAGCCAGGGTCTCTGCAGCTGACCTGGGGCTGTGGGACATCTTCTCCAACCGCTCATTACTGAGGCACCAAGCAAGCCGAGGGGCATTTGGCCTCTGGCCCTGGGAGGAGCAGGATCTCAGGCCATCCCTCCAGGCAGCCAGCCTGGGTCCTACACCTCAGCCTTGCAGAGTGGGCTCTGCAGAGAAGCCGATTCGAGGACAGTGCCACCCGTCCTGAGCCAGGTGGCTCCTGTGGTTGCAACCGTTTTTGAACCAACAAGGGGGCCCCTTCTAGGTGCAGCTGACCTGGGAATGCTAGCCAAAGCGGCCAGAGGAGAGGCGTGGGGGAAGCAGAGAGGTATCTCTGTGCTGGCCGCGGGATCTCATCTCCTTTTGTCTTGTTTAGGTTTCTCCTCTGCCTCCTACTTAAAGGTCCATGTTAAAACCCACCACGGTGTTCCCCTTCCCCAGGTCTCCAGGCACCAGGAGCCCATCCCGAATGGGGGAGCAGCGTTCCACTGCGCCAGGACCTATGGCAACAAAGGCAAGCGACCCCTTGCTCTGCACTTTGCTTCTCTGCGCAGACTGTGTTGTGGGGGCGCTGGGCCGGGCGTGGGGAGGCGGGAAGGCTGCCGGCTTGCTGGCCGCCTCAAGGAGGCTCTGAGATCTGAGTGGCAGTGGCCTCCAGGACAAAAGTCACAAGTGGGTATCTCACTCCAGGGCAGTGAGTGAGGCTTTTAGGGCACTGCCAAGATCCAGCCCCCGCCTCCTCTTCCCCAGCCTTCCTCCCTTGCTCCTGGCCAGCCCCCACTGTCTGGAGCCCTGCAGGGATGCCCCGGGCCCAAGGCTGGAAGCAAGTCCTGCATGATGAGTCACTCTGGGCCTGTCCATTGCCTGTGGCCCTTTAAGGATGGTGTGGAGCTGTGGCTGAATGCTTTCTTTTTCTTTGACCCTGTGGGCAAGGGGGAGCCAAGGGCTGGCTTCCTCCTTGATAGGGGTGACTGGTTGCTGTGAGTGGCCCTTTCTGGCGGGCCTCTGGCTGCGTTTGTGAAATGCATGGCGATAAATGAGATATGTGACTGCCTCTGACTTGGAGTTGGTCTGCAGAGAGCTCCCTAGGGCCCACCTTCACGTGTTGATTCAGGTTGTTCTGTGGTATTTCTAGTTGTTGCCTTGGGGATGATGCCAGGGGCTTGGCAGACGGCAGAGATGGCAGAGATGGCATGCTCCACGCTCCCATCACAGACCTCCCTTCCCGGCATGGCTCTCTGAACCCAGGCAGGAAGCTTCTGATTGGTGGACTGCAGTGTGGGCAGGGCAAGGCAGAGCAATGAGGATTGTCTTGAGGCCCAGCTTGTCCTGAGCCCTGTGTGGGGACAGTCAGCTGACCGAGTTGTTCAAAGTTACTTTTTAATCTCTATGCTTTGGCCGCTGGGCCCTGGATGGGTTTTGGCAGAAGGAAGGCAATAAGGGCAGGGCTTGTGTTTGCAGCATTGGGAAAAGGATTGGCTTCTGTCTCAGCCATCAGTGGGGTCTGCCGGGTTGAGGACCTCACGGCTTTGGTTCTGCCTTGCTAGGGTGCAGCTAGTCTGGTGTGGAGGTGAGGCCATTGATATACCTGTTCAGCATCATCAGAACAGCCATCTTACCCCCAGGGGCAGCCAGCAAAGTGCCTAGGAACTGGGGGTCTTTGAGTTGCTCTGGGTGGAAGCAGTGGAGGCCCCTTCTCCGTACCCTCTTCCTTGAAGCAGGCTGAGATGGTGGTGAGCGATACACGTGCACCTGCATGAAGAGTCCGCGGCGAGGGAGGCTGGCAGCCCCAGGGCCCTGCTGTCTCACGCCCATAGGCACACCAGGCTCCCAGACTGACCAGCTGAACCTCCGTGGGTTCTGCCAGGGCAGTGGCTGGCCATCCGCTGCCTTCCACAGGCCTATGAGCTGGCCTTTCCCGACCCCTCCAGGAGGGGGCATCTCCAAAGCCTGGCCTCATCTCTCCTGTGTGTTTTGTTTTCTCCTAGAAGGCCAGAAATGCTCACATCAGGATCCGATTGAGAGCTCTGACTCCTACGGTGACCTCTCGGACGCCAGTGACCTGAAGACGCCTGAGAAACAGAGCACCAATGGCTCCTTCTCCTGCGACATGGCAGTCCCCAAAAACAAAATGGAGTCTGACGGAGAGAAGAAGTACCCCTGCCCTGAATGCGGGAGCTTCTTCCGCTCCAAGTCCTACTTGAACAAACACATCCAGAAGGTGCATGTCCGGGCGCTTGGGGGCCCCCTGGGGGACCTGGGCCCTGCCCTCGGCTCACCTTTTTCTCCCCAGCAGAACATGTCTCTCCTCGAGTCCTTTGGGTTTCAGATTGTTCAGTCAGCGTTTGCATCATCTTTAGTAGATCCCGAGGTTGACCAGCAGCCCATGGGGCCTGAGGGGAAGTGAGGCAGATGCTGTGTCCCCACGGAAATGGCCACCGGGGACCGCTGAGAAATGCTGTGAATGCGGAGGGAAGTAATGTCTTTGGGTTCTGTAGCTGAGAGATTTTTATTCGTTTTTAACTCCCCCTTCCCCCCACCCTGTCACCCCACCCTCTCCCTCTCCACCACCCATCCCTTCAGTGGTCTTTAGAAATAGATTCTCATCTGATACTCTGCAGAAATATCTGCAAGACCTGGTATGGGACAAGGGCAGAAAACACTACATAGGCCTCCAAGGCCACACCAGTCCCGGTTTCTCTAATGGGTGGAAGCTGGAATTCCTGGTGCTCAATTCTTAGTGATCCCAATCCCAAACCCACACGTGACGGCATTCAGGGAACTCAGTGATTTGGGTCCCCTCCCCCTTCTCATATCCCTTAAGAGAAACCACATCAGGGTCTCCACCCACTTACACAGTGCTGATGCCCAACTATTTTCAAGAAAGCTGGAAGCCTACAGCATCCCATGGACCATGGGGTGAGTGCCCGCTGAGAGCCCCTGAGCTTGACCCTTGACTTGGAGGGCCTCAGACCTTTCTGAGCCCTACCTAGAGGCTAGCATTTCGCTACTAGGACAAGCTGGGCTATTGAGGACACCCCCACCCCAAATTCCAGTTCTTATGTGATTTTAACCATTCAACTTGCTGTTGGGTTTTAATTCTCTAATTATTATTATTATTGTTATTTTTTAGGACCAGTTGTAGTGAATTGCTACTGAAAGCTATCCCAGGTGATACAGAGCTCTTTGTAAACCGCAGTCACACGTTAGGGTTAGTATTAAACTTTGTTTAGATGTACCATAATTAACTTGGCTAGTTGATTGTTTGAAGTCTATGGAAGAAATAGTTTTATGCAAAATTTTAAAAATGCCAGTCTGGTCAGGGAAGTAGCGGGTTTCAGTGTTGTTGGTAGCCAGGAAGGCAGGAGAGCTGGCAGGTGGGGACATTGTTGTGTACCTCGGCTGTGTCACGTGTGAGCAGGCCCAGGGTGACCTGGTGCTGTGAATTGATCTGATCAGACTGTATTAAAAACGTTAGTACGTTACTCTGCCTGCTCCCCTGAGTCCAGTTTTTCAGCTAAGGGTGGGGGTGGGGGTCTTTGGGATGCAAAGGGTGGGCACCTGGGGGAGAGGTGGGATCTCAGGAGACCTCTCTGCCTCCTCATTGCACCAGCTGCAGCTGCACTGGGATTGATAGGTGGATGTTCCCACTGAGGGCTCTGCTGCCGGCATTCACCCATTTGTTCAACAGATATTCACTCCTTGTTGTCTGTACTGCTGTGTGCCAGGCCCAGCCTCAGACCCTGGGGGCATGGTGGTGAGCAGGACACCCTTGTGGAACTTACTGGGAAAGAGACAGTTAACAAATAAGCAGAGCTAACCATGAGTTCAGGTAACAAGACGTCCAGGGAGAAAAACTGGGCAAGGTAGGGATAGTAACAGTGGGAGGGTAGGTAGGTTGGTCCAGGATGGTGAGGGCCTGGGGGTGGAGCTCTGGGAGAGAAGACCTGGAGTTAAAGGGGACCCAACATAATGACTAGCTAGGACCTAAGAAGGGACATGGGCAGGGAGAGGGTTCTCATGGCCAAAGGGCTCTAAGAAGTTCAGCAACATGAAACACCCCCCAACCCTATGTTACCTACAGGGTTAGGTAAAAGGTTGTTGCACCCTTTGTGGTGAATGTATCAAGACAAGGGGGAGGGGCACCGGGGTGGCTCAGTCAGTTAAGCATGGACTCTTGGTTTTGGCTCAGGTCATGATCTCGCAATTTGTGGGTTCGAGCCCCACATCGGGCTCTGTGCTGACAGTGTGGAGCCTGCTTGGAATTCTCTCTCTCTCTGTCTCTCTCTCTCTCTCTGACCCTCCCCTGTTTGTGTTCTCTCTCACAAAATAAATAAATTAATTTAAAAAAAAAGAAGGGGGAAAGACAACAGCAAACAAGAGGCAAGAAGTGAGCAGAGTGAAGAATTAATGGGAGCAAGAATTTTAGTGAGAGGGTATGGCAGATTTAAATCAGCCTGGGCATCTTGAGAAACCTCGAGAAAGAGGGAAACCCCTAAACTAAAAGAAACAGCATTTAACCTCCAAACAAGTAGAAAAAAAATGATAAAGGAGAGAAAAATAAACATAGACCAGGAGGAATAAACAAAGCACAAAATTATTTAGACCCACATTAATATTAATTACGATGCTCTGGTTTAAAGGCAAAAGCTCTGAGCTGGATTTTTTAAAAAACCTCTAAGCCGTCTACATGAAATCTTGGGTAAGTTGCTGGGTTCTGTGGAGTGTGTGGGATGGAGGCTTGGGCCATTTGGTGTCAGTATCAGAGGAAAGGGCAACTTTGAAATGCTGAGGCCCTGTTCATGTGGCCTTGTGACCACAAGATCTGCCAGCTGGTGGCACCCTCCAGGTGTCAAGGCAGAGAATCTGGCCTGAGCTGAAGACATCATTGGCCTTGTTCCCCCAAACCCCCCACCCCCACTGCAAAACCCCTACATGTCCATGGACAGGGAGGGACCACAGTTAGGAAGCAGTATCTGTGCATGGCAGGAGGGGAACGACAAAGCAAGCAGGCTGCTTCTTCCAAAGCACTACTCACTTGGAGGCCTGAGCAGCAAGAGGAGGTACCCTTGCCTGCCTCCCAACCTCTGCATCTCCTCTGTACACCTGTGCCCTTCAGGCCAGAGGGAGGAAAGCTGTGCAGAACATGGGTGCGTAAAGGTGGAATTACTTTGCCATGGTTAAGGGTAAAGAGCCTGAGCTTTGGGGGCGCCTGGGTGGCTCAGTCGGTCGGGCATCTGACTCTTGATTTAGGCTCAGGTCGTGATCTCAACGGTTCTTGAGTTCGAGCCCCACGTGCTTGGGATTCTCTCCCTTTCTCTCTGTCCCTCCCCTACTTTTTCTCTTTCTCAAAAATAAATGAATAAACATTAAAAAAACAAAAAACAAAAAAACCTGAGCTTTGGCTGTACAGATCCACCATCTGCTTGCTGTCAACCCTGGGCAATCTTTGAGCCTCAATTTCCTCATCAGATAAACAGGCATGAAGAGTAGGGGAGACCATCATGAGCTAACATTTTCTGTGCTTAATTCTCAGCACAACCTGTAAAGTTGGTTCCATTACCATCCTCCTCCTGCAGGCCAGCAAACAGGCTCAGAGAGGTAGAGGCATCCCACCCACCCCTGTCCCAGGTCACATAGTGTCAGAGCCAGCATACAAACTCAGTTCTGACCTCTGACTCCAGAACTTTCATTCCCAAGCTCCAGCGACAGTGCCTTTACACACATGTAAATGTCCACTACCGTGCTCAGCACAGAGCAGGCCCTTACTCTGCCAGGGCCCCGGGACAAGGGCTTGCACAGTGCAGCACGAAAAAGCCACGGAGGAAGCCACGGTTAGTGCTGGAAAGAGTGCCCAGAGACCCTATTGGGTAAACACTCTTCATGCTTAGGTAACCCTCTCAGGTGACTTGCACCCCACTCCCAAGTCACTTGTTCCAGGCAGAGCTGCTGCACCAGAAGCCTGTCCAGCCACTGCCTGATGGCCTGGGCAAAGACTTGGCCTCACTTCCCCACAGCAGTGATCACCCATCTCTGCCGCTGGCATAGGTGAGGGAAGCCCTGTGGCACCAAGGAACCTCTGGTACATAGGGCTACTGAGAAATCTGTCTACTGATAGCCAAAAGTAGGACCTGGAGGCCTGTTGCATTTGGGCCATGGCTAGTCTCAGGACATACTTTCTGAGACACTTATAATTCTGGCAATTCTCCAAGCCTTGGCTTCCTTATCTGTAAAATGGGGGGTGTCAGGACTGACTTGGGAGGGTTGTAGTGAGGATTAATAATGTATACCAGGTGCTGGGCACAAAGCCAGGCTCCTGATGGGTGACAGTGAACTTTAAGCCCTTCCCTGACTCTCTCTGTTCCTTTGTCCCTCTAGAGCCTTGGGGGGATCCCCAAAACTAACTCTCCACAGCAACTTGCCTCGTATGTATTTCCCTGGCTCCTATCCCACATTTTTTACTTGATATGCCCCAAGCACAAGTCCCACTTGTGCTTTCATTTTTCATGTATCAGGCCTTTGTTTATGCCAACCTTCAACACATCCAGTTTCTGACAACAATAATCTCAATAATAACAGCACATGTTGTGTTTACTGAGTGTCAGGTGCCCTTCTAAACACCTCACACACATTGCTTCAGTCTGTCCTTACAGCTGCCCAAAGAGGTAGACACTATTTTTACAGTTAAGCAACTTGCCCCAAACACACAGCTTTAAGAGGTACACTGAGAACCTGAACGTAGGCCCAGACTGTTTCTTCACGACTACCCTGCACCGGAAGTGTCATGGCTTGACCCCAGCTGTCCCATCCAACTGGAGCTCCCCACTCTGCTCCTTACATTTTCAGTGTGCACCATTCATCGCCAGCCCCGGGCCTTCACCCATGGAACACCCTCCACCTGGGAGGCTCTCCCTCCGCGGCTCTGGGCATCTGAATCTCACCCTCCTGGGTCTTCACCACGGTGCCCTGGTTCACAGTGGTCTCTGGGGATAGCCAGCTGGGTGCAGAGCCCAGCGCCACCACTTTCTAACTGGGTGACTTCTGGCAGGTGTGTCTCCTCTTCCTCGTGTGGAAAACAAGGATAGCAAACAGTTCCTGTTCACGAGGCTGCTGCGAGGATTACATGGACTGATCCATTATGAGCACATTAGGAAACACAAAGCTCCCTTTTAGTTTACCTGCACTATCTCCTTCTCCAGGCTATGCTCTCAAAATAATGAACGCAGGCAAACTTTTTCTGTAAAGAGCCAGAGGGTAAACATTTTCATCTTTGTGGGCCATATGGTTTCTGTCACAGCTACTCAACTCTGCCATTGTGTAAGAGCAGCCAGGCACAGAGAGTACATAAATGGATGGTCATGGCTGGGCTCCAACAGAACTTCACTGATGGACACTGAAATTTGAATTTCATACAATCTTTACATGTTACAAAATATTCTGCTGCTTTTGATTTGTCTCCAAACATTAAAAAAGGTACAAACCATTCATAACTCACAAGCTGTACAAAAACAGGTGGCAGGCTGGACTTTCCCTGAGGCTAGAGTTTGCTGACCACTGCCCAAGCCTGTTTCTCCAGGTCCTCCCCTGGTTTCAAATCTTGGATTTCACCCAGACTGGGGTCCCAGCCCACCACGGGCTCCTTGTTTGTGTGAGTTAAGCTTATCTGACCCGCAGAGCTTGTGATTTCTTGGTCTTCGGATCAATCCATCGATCCATGCAGAGTGCAATGCCACATTGCCAAACCAAGGTCATTCCGAGAACTTCAGAGCCCACGCAAAGAAGGGCCTAATGTGCTCAGAACAAGAACTGTCTGCCGGGGTCACCTGTCCTGTTTCCTGGTCCTTTTGTTTTCCTTTAGGTCTGCTTTTTGGGGGTAGAAGTAGGAGGGGAAGGAAAAAGGGAAGAGAGTGGGCAGGGAGCTGGCAAAAGGAAGGAGTTGGAGGGAGTGGTGAATGAATCCCATTACCATCTGCCCCAGTTCTTCTGGGGGCTTATCTATCTGCTTTCTGGCTTTTCTGAAAGGTCTGGACTCTGAAGCACCAGGGATGAAGTCATGGCTGCCAGCTTGGGCAGCGAATTCAGAATTTCCCAGTTCTCTTGAGGGCCCCTTGCAAGAGGAAATTCCACAGTCGTGCCCTCCCTTACATTTGAGTGACAATAGTCAGCACTCACCCTAAAGTTACCCTGAAACTGACCCTAATGTTATCAGCAGCATCTCTAAAATCTATCCTGGGCCCTGGAGAAAGTGGGCTGGTGGGACTTCCTCTAATTTACATAATCATCCCTAGCCACTGAGTACCTGGCAGCAGGGCCTCCAGAATTCTAGTCCTTACACAGCCAGATCCCCGCCCTCCCTATGGCTACCTCTGACCCTCCTCTGTACCTCTCTAAGAGTGGAGGGTGCCTTCATACCCTGTGAAGCAGTTCTCACGGGGGTGGAGAGGAGGAGGGTAGAGCAATTAATGTTTGGATCTGCAGCTCTTGCTAAACTGCTGTGAAAGGAAATGCCAAATATTTATCTAAGAGAAGAATTCTTCCTAACAAAACAAGTTTCCTTGGAGGACAAGGCAGTGTGGAGGTAGGTGCTTCTGAATAAAGCTTTTTTGTATCACTATGGATTGGCACAACAGGCAAATAATTTATTTCTGCTTCAGGGAAAGTCTGTTGCCCTCCCCAAATCTGGTGCCCTATCTGGTGGCCTGTCCATACCAGGCAGAGGTCAAAGCCTGCAGCAACACTGAAAAGGAAACTGCGTGATTATTGACATCTCTCTCCCTCCTGCAAGGGCATTCGCTCCTGATTTTCTCCTCTTCTGAGTCAAAATCCATGCCTTGAGCCTGTTGACTGCTTTGGTGTCCATGTTAAGGAGCACAAACTCCATGAGTGGCAGGGCTTTTGGATCCTGATAAACTATTTGCTTATTCATGTAGTTTCCTCTGCCTGTAAAGTCCTTATCTCTTGCCTACCTGAGGAATTTTTATTCAAAAGCTCAGCTCAGATGGCCCCTCGTCTGCACAGCTTTCCCTCCCCCTCCAGAAGGGAGATAGCTTTCTTTCTTCTTTTTCTTTGTGTGTGTGTGTGTGAGAGAGAGAGAGAGCAGGGGAAGGGCAGAGAGAGAGGGAGACAGAGGATCGGAAGCAGGCTCTGTGCCAACAACCGAAAGCCCAGTGCAGGGTTTGAACTCATGAACTGTGAGATCATGACCTGAGCTGAAGTTGGACGCTTAACCAACTGAGCCACCCAGGCACCCCAGTTTTCATTTATTACGTCACTACCATGTGCCACACACCACACTAGAGGCCTTATGTGTATTGACAACCCTGTGGGGTAGGTACTAATTTATTCTCACTGAGACCCAGAGAGAAAAGGTAACCACCAATGTCACACAGCTGTGAAGTTGGCGGAGCCGACTGGGGTCCTGAACTGCCTGACTGTGGAGCCCAGGGCTCCATCACTGTGCTTCCCTCTGTGCCATCTCTCTGTTCTGCACATATTTCTACTTCTGCGTCACGTTTTTATGAATTGATCTCCCCATATGAGACCAGGTTTCTTTGCAAATGGTATTCATGCAAAGATAATTCATTTCTGTATTCTCAATACCTAGAATAGTACTTGGCACTGAGCAACCACTAATTCATGGAACAGATATTCTGTGTACTAAGAAAGACTCGATTCCCATTCTCAAGGAGCTTACGAATACAGAGTAGGACATGGGACATACACATAAATGGATGTCTGTACCATAAGAGAGAATGTAATGTGAGAGGTGAAGGGAAATAAATGCTCTGATGATTTGGAGAAGGATGAAGTGCCAGCCAGGTCTGAAAAGATAGTGTTAGAGTAGGACCTTGAGGTACCCTTAGGACTTGAAGATGTAGAATGGGTGTGGGAGGAGCAAGGAGCTCAGAGAAAGCAGGACATGGGGAAATTTGCCCTTGAAGCCCAGATAGGAGCTGACAATCAAAGCGACAAACCCCTTCATGTCACTGAGGGAAAAAAGGGTCATTTCAGACTGTGTAGGAGCTGCTGAGAAAAGTCTGCCAGCCATCAGATTGAGAAGAAGAACTGGTGAGGGCAGACTGTCCTCCAGTGTGGGGGCCAGTGTGGGTGACTGAACAAAGACAATTTCCTAGGAATTCTGCAAATCTTCTCTCATTATAACAAGCACCACTGCTGTTTACTGAGGTCATGGTTCTGATTCTCGTGATCATGACACATGCACTCGTCTCCATTTCACAAGAAGACCAGCACAGAAATTTAAAAAATAAATAAATAAAATAAATAAGTAAATAAATAAAAGCCTGAGATTTAGAACCAGAAGATCTTCCAAGGCTCACTCTTATTTTCCTATGCCACTAGAAGAACTTTTCTGGAAAATTATTAGAATTTATCAAGAGTCTAAAAACGTTTCTATCTTTTAAACCAATAATTCTACTCATTGTGAGATATCTAGCAAGGTAACCCTCAACAGCTTAATGCACAAAGATGTATATAAATTGTGGAAGCAGCCTAAGTGGCTGGTTAGTATACAGCCACTTGAAAATGATGATTACAAAAAATGTTTAAGACCTTGGGGGGAAATGTTTGTATTAAGTAGTGATGAGAAAACAACAGGTTACGGAAAAACAAACTTGCCTAGCTGGTAAGATCTGAACAATGTTAAAAAGATACATGGGAAAAAGGCTGGAAGGAAATGCAATTGCCACTGGTTTTTCTGGGTGTCATATCCTGTATAAACTTAAAGGTTTTTGATCTTTTTCAATGGCTGCCCTCAGTGACGCCATGTCAAACCCCTTTTTTTCACTGGGTAGCTTAATGATGGATGCCACGGATTCTCAGCTACTTTTAGGAATTAGAATAGTCTCCCTCTGGTCTTCAAGATTAATTTTAAATGTGTACACAAATAAAAATATTCATTTTTGAAATGTCCATCTCAAGTTCCCCTTCAAAGCTTCTGCCCTGCCCCTCCCAGGGACGCTAGACCTGGCCATGGCTCTGGTGGTTTGAGGGGAGGGGAGGGGACACAGCCTGTTCTCCACTTTCCTGCTGGCTCTTCTTTGTGAGAGGGCTGGGGACAGGGCTAGGGAGGTCTAGGTCTTCCTACCTGAGAGCCTTGGGTAAGAGGTGGTCTCTCTGTTGGTTGACTGCTACTCTTAAAGGCTAACTGGCTGCTGGTTGCCACCTACCTCTGTGAGGCAACATTCAAACACTGCCTCTCTTGTGCAGAACCTTTCTGAGTCTCAGCTTCCTTACCTGTAAAATGGAAAGAAACAAACTACCTTATGTGGGTGATGTGGAAACAGAATAAGATAATGTATGTGGGAGCATTGCCAACTGTAAAGCATTGTGTAAATGGTATTAGCTATTATTATTCTTTGGGGGAGCCTATTATTTGGAATGTCTACTATCATTTGAAATGGATACCTCCACTAAGAAATCAAATAGGTATTTCACTCAATAGGTAGAAACAGAACTGGTGAATTCTCCCCATTCTGCCCCAATCTGCTCTTCTCTCAGTCTTCCTCATCTCAATAAAGAGCAACTCCATTCTTCCAGTGACGCAGGCCAAAACATTTGCAGGCAGCCATGGCCCTTTCCTCCTCTCACACCCCACCTCCAACCCATCAGCAGACTCTGCTGACTGTATTTTTAAACCACATTTACAAGTCAAGAGCTTCTTCCCACTTTCACTACTACTCGGTCCAAGCCACCTCACTCACCTCTCTCTGGCAACTGTCTTCTAGTTGGTTTTCCTTCTCCACCCTTGCCTCCTTCTGATTGGTCTCTATACTGCAGCCAGAGTGAGCCTTGTAGAACCTAAGTCAGTCCACATTGCTTTTGGTTCCAAACCCCTTCAGTGGCGTTCCATCTCACTCAAAGCAAAACCTAAAGCCCTTGCCAAGGTGTACAAGCCCCCATATGATCTGGCTGCTGGTTTCTTCTCTGACCTTGCTCTCTCCTTCACTCACCTAGCTCCAGCCACTTTGTCTACTCACTGCTCCTCCCACAAGCGAAGCATACTCCTGCTTCAGGGCCGTTGCACTCTCTAGTTCCTCTGCCATGAATATTCTTTCTCCAGATGATCACAGACATTGCTCCTCACTTCAACAAAATTGTTTTCTCTGACCACCAAATTTAAAACAACACACTCTTGCCCTATTCCTCTTTCTTGCTTTTTCTTCTTTCTTAGCATTTAGCATCCCTGACATGTTACATATTTATCTGCTTTGGCCTCTGCTACATCCCCTGAATTGTCCAGTGGCAATTTTCATGCCATTGGGTTCTTCTGGATTGGGTTCCTTTCCTTGTATACTGGGGAAAGTCACATGTTTTCTTCTAGGTCCTGAAAGGTAACAAAAGCCTACTTCCATGTTCAACTTTAAGTGTAATTACCTTGGTACTTGGGGTTTGGGGTTGAAAGGAAGAGGAGGGGATTTGCCCCTAGTGTCTGGCCATCTTTAACCCTCTTCCTGATGTCTGTAGCTGGCTGGAGTCTGGCAAGATGTATTCTGCCACAGCCCACTTTCTGGGAAGTTGCGTTGTGGAAAAGACAAATACATGTAAATAACAAAGAAATGTGATAAGGAGTGGGTAGGTGTGGGGCATTTTATTGTTTTTACAGAGGGTGGAGGGAGGAGGCCCCAGTAGAGCATACACCCAGAGCTCCACAGAGATTTTATATTATTGGTCTTAAGAGTTGGAGATGGGGTCATGTATCCAACATAAGACCATGAACTCTAGGGACACTCCCATCTACATTCACCACCCCACTTGCCTCAACTTTCACAGGAAGCCAAAATAAAACTCTGTAGCCACTTAGCCTGCATGGTGACTATGTCTGACCTCAGGGTGCTTTGTCTTAAGGAGACAAGGAGCACATGTCTATTGTCAATGTAGAGGCTGATCCCCACCTAATGACCAGCTCATTTATGGGCCCATGTGGTTGTGATACTTGTGGAGTTCTAGCGCTACAGGCTCCAGATCTGTTTCGACCTTTGCTGGCATTGGGCTACCATCCCTGCCTCTTATACAGAAAGCTGCACTTCCCTGAACTGTTTTCAACAAGCTGCTCTCTTCCTCCTCAGACCTGCCTGGACTGGCTAGGGCACTCCACAACAATGTTCTATTTTTCCTTGGCAGAACTTGGCTCTGGCTCCAATTCTTTGCCACCTGAGGCACCTGTATGCAACTACCCGGGAGAGACCAGCAGGGGGAGCCAGGAAAATTCAGATTCTTCAGCTAGACAAGGGGTCAAGGATAAAAGCTACTTCTCAAGAGGCTCAGGTAGTTTTCTCCTCACTGAAGATAACAGAACCAGGGATGCCTGGGTGGCTTAGTTGGTTGAGCATCTGACTCTTGATTTTGGCTCAGGTCATGATCTCATGGTTCCTGAGATTGAGCCCCATGTCAGGCTCTGTGCTGATAGCATGTAGCCTACTTGGGATATTCTCTCCCTCTCTCTCTGCCTCTTTCTTTCTCTCTCAAAATAAACAAATAAACAAACATTAAAAAAAAGATACATAGAACCAAGTGCACTGTTAAAACAGCTGATTGTGAGGTTTAGGTGAGTGGAAAGCCATATGGAATTCATCCATTCAGTCATCAACAACATTTATTAAGCACCTATTACATGCCAGGCTAGGCACTGTATATAGGGTAATTAATGACAAAGACTGTTAAAGTCTCTAACCTCATACTTTAGAGTTAGTGAACTAGGAGAATAAGTAAGTGGAGGTCTAGGCACTTGGATCAAACCTGACAGGGTCATAGGACTCTGGGGAGGGAGAGACAAAAGAACAGAGTGTGAAGCCAGAAAACTCCTGTGATTCTACCAGTGCAAAAAACAAAAACAAAAAACAAAAAACAAAAACCTGCCAGAGAATGTCAGGCTCAATAAAAATGCTAAAAGTAATCTAAATGAGAGCACACATCCCAGTATCTAAGGCAAATAACTTCAACAACAACTAGAAACTGAAAACTTGATCAGTATACTGGCTTTGGTTCAAAATAATCCGGTGGGGAAAAGGAGTAAATGGTAGTAGAGATAAGACAAGATTGGCCACATGTTGATGATTCTACAAGCTGGGTGGCAGGTACCTGCTAATTCATTATATTATTCCCTTTATTTTTGCATATGTTTGAAAATTCCAACTTGATCAATAACCACTACAATCAAGTTTCACAGAAGACACCCTATTTGTTATGGGGGAAAACTGAGCATCTCTGCTCATCCAAAATTCCTAAAGAGTTCAGAACACATTGAGGCTATCGATTATTTTCTCTCCTGTCTCCCTTCTCTCATAGATCTGTTGCCAGAACCCATGATTTTGATCCTTCAAAGAGTGGTACAATGAATGCAAGTTATCCACTGAGGCCCCTTACCTGTGTTATTTACCAAAGAAGAAGAAGAAGAAGAAGAAGAAGAAGAAGAAGAAGAAGAAGAAGAAGAAACTTGAAACCTCCCTTGGGGAAAATATTGAGAAGTAAATTCTATCTTCTGTTGACCAATAGGGAAGGAGTGCGGGGTAATGATGATGAGAAAGGGATCAGTGGGAGTGGTGGATGAATTCTTTTCCTCATAGCATTGTAAGGTCACTGGGTAACCTTGAACAAATCCCATAATCTCTGGAAGCTCCTCCTTTCTAAAGACAGGGACATATTGCATATGGAAACAGCATTTGTAAATGCTTGTTTTGGCAGCATGAGAAAAGTTCAAAAGATAGGTTCTTTCCCATGTGTCTCATCAGTATGATATTTCAGGAATGGTAATTTACAAATATGCATACAGCAGATTGTAAGGTTGGTGCCACTCTTGACCTCTGGAGAGCTCTGCTTCAAGAAATATGTTTCCTTAGCAGGACTTCTACCCCAGAAATTCAACTCACAACTGGCAGGAAGTATTGAGTCTGAGCTGAGGCAGATGGGAGTGGTCTGAGTTTCTGTGAAGATGACCTAAAAACCGCAGCTAGCATTCTCTGACATCCAGGGGGTGGGGCTTGACAGCTAATGAGTCTGGTTCCAGAAGAAACAGTGCAAACAAGGCTATCTAGAAAAGTTAAAAGAAACCCAGGAAATAGAGTGAAATAAAAGCTTAACAAAAGTGGCACAGCACAGCAAGGCAATAAAACAAACACTTCATAATTATTTTAAATGACAAAGGTACTGATAATACATATGATCCAAGAAGAAGTACATGTTCCAAAAAAAAGGAAAATACAAAATACTGACCACAATACACAAATGTACTCAGAAGCACACTTGAAATAATAAAAGTAGAGGAATTCACAAAGCTACAGTAATCAAAACAACATGGTACCAGCATAAGGATAAACACATATATCAATAGAATAGAGAACTAAGAGTCCAAAAATAAATTCATACATCCATGAACAACTGATTTTCCACAAGGTCCCAAGACCATTCAATGAGGAAAGGATAGTCTTTCAACAAATGGTGCTGGGACCACTGGATATACACATGCAAAATATGACACCAAAAGTACAAGCAACCAAAGACAAAACAAACTAAACTTCATCAAAACTGAAAACTTTTATTCATCAAAGAACTATCAAGAAAGTGAAAGCAGGGGTCCCTGGCTGGCTCCGTTGTTGGAGCTTACGTCTCTTGATCTCGGGGTCGTGAGTTCAAGCCCCGAGTTGGGTGTAGAGATTACTTAAAAATAAACAAACAGATAAATAAATAAACACATAAATAAATATTTAAAAAAAAAAGTGAAAGCACAACCCATAGATTGGAAGAAAATATCTCATATATTTGATAAAAATCTACTACCAGATTACATAAAGAACTCTAACAACTCAACAACAAAAAACACAAACAACCCAATTTAAAAATGGGCAGGGGTTGGAAATGCAAGCTGGTGCAGCCACTCTGGAAAACAGTAGTTTCCTCAAAAAGCTAAAAATAGAACTAACCTGTGAACCAGCAATTGCACTACTAGGCACTTATCCACGGGATACAGGTATGCTGTTTCGAAGGGATACGTGCACCCCCATGTTTATAGCAGCACTAGCAACAATAGCCAACGTATGGAAAGAGCCCACATGTCCATCGATGGATGAATAGATAAAGAAGATGTGGTATATATACATACACACATATATATATACACAATGAAGTATTACTTGGCAATCAAAAAGAATGAAATCTTGCCAGTTGCAACTAGGTGGATGGAACTGGAGGGCATTATACTAAGTGAAATTAGTCAGTCAAAGAAAGACAAATATCATATGACTACACTCATATGAGGAGTTTAAGAGACAAAACAGATGAACATAAGGAAAGGGAAACAAAAATAATATAAAAACAGGGAGGGGGACAAAACATAAGAGACTCATAAATATGGAGAACAAACAGAGGGTTACAGGAGGGAGTATGGGAGGGGGGATGGGTTAAATGGGTAAGGGGCATTAAGGAATCTACTCCTGAAATCACTGGTGCACTATATGCTAACTAATTTGAATGTAACTATTTTTAAAAAATGGGCAGGGGCACCTGGGTAGCTCAGTTAGTTAAGTGTCTGACTTTGGTTCACATCATGATCTCATGGTTTGTGGTTTCGAGCCCTGCACTGACAGTGCAGAGCCTGCTTGGGATTCTCTCTCTCTCTTCCCACTCTCTCTGCCCCTCCCCCATTCTCTAAATAAATAAATAAATAAGTAAATAAATAAACAAACTTTTTAAAAAATGGGCAAAGGACTGTAATAAACATTTCTCCAAAGAATGGCCAACAAACATGTGGAAACATGCTCAACATCTTGTTATTACTCATTAGGAAAATGCAAATCAAAACCACAATGAGATACCTACCACTTTACCCCTCTAGGATGACAATAATGAAATAAGGGGGGTGGGTGGGAATAACAAATGTTAGCAAGGATGTGGAGAAATTCTCACACTCACACATTGCTGGTGAGAATGTAATGGTGTAGCCTCTATGGACTGGCAGTTCCACAAAAAGTTAAACATAGAATCATCCAGCAATTCCACTCCTAGTTATATACCCCAAAAAACTTAAAACAAGAGGGGCACCTGGGTGGCTCAGTCTGTTAAGCGTCCAGCTCTTGACTTTTGCTCAGGTCATGATCTCACAGTTTGTGAGTTCAAGCCTCACATCAGGCTCTGTGCTGACAGTGTGGAGCCTGCTCGGGATTCTCTCTCTCCCTCTCTCTCTGCCACTCCTGACTCGTGTACTCTCTTTCTCTCAAAATAAATAAATTGTCCGACTTTGGCTCAGGTCATGATCTCACAGTTTGTGGTTTTGAGCCCCACATTGGGCTCTGTGGTGACAGCTTAGAGCCTGGCGACTGCTTCTAACTCTGTGTCCCTCTCTTGCTCTGCATCTCCTCTGCTCATGCCCTGTCTCTCTCTCAAGAATAAACAAACATTAAAAGAAAAAAATTAAAACAAACAAACAAACAAACAAACAAACAAACAAACTTGGGGAAAAAAAACCCTTAAAACAAGTATCAAACAAGAACCCGTACATGAATATTCACATCAGCATTGTTCGTAATAGCTGAATGTGGAAAAAACCACCACCAACTGATGAATGGATAAAAAAGTGTGGTATACCCATACAAAGGGATATTATTCGGTCATAAAAAGGAATGAAGCACTGATACATGTTACAACACAGATGAATCTCAGAAACGTTAAGCCTACTAAAAGAAGCCAGACATGACAGGTCAAATATAGTATGATTCCATTGACACGAAATGCCCAGAATAGGCAAATCCCTAGAGACCTAAAGTAGATGAAGGATTGGGAAGAGGGAAGGATAGGGAGTGATTGCTAACAGATAATAACTTTCTTTTCAGAGTAATGAAAATGTTCTAGAATTAAGATGGTGATGATGGTTGCACAACCTTGTTAATATACTTAAAACTGCTGAATTGTAGCTATAAATGGAATTTTATAGTATGTGAATATAGCTCAGTTAAAAAAAGAAGAGCATTCATAAGTTTTTTTGTTGTTCAATTTCCTTAAGCTCACTCTATTTTGTTTTTAAATGTGTTTTACATGTGTCTGTGTCTTAATGGTGCAGGGACATACTGAAATCTGAAGGCTCATGTGCCTCTTTTTTTGCAACTCATGAGTCATCATCATTTCCCAACTCATCCCTGATCCCTAGCTGCATATCAAACCTCTAGCCATTACCAGAAGCCATTACCAAGGTCTTTCATTCTTCCACACCTGTGCTCATGCTGCTCCTTCTGCCTGGACACTCATGCCCTATGTCTACCTCATCGAATTCTATTTTGTCTTTCAATACCCAACACAAATGTCACTGGCACCTTGAAGCTCCTCCAACTTTGCCCTGACCCAATTCAGAGAAATGTTACTTTCTCTGTACCTCTCTCTGTATGTTCCTCTACAGCGGTATTTCTTATACTATATTGTAATGGTTTGGTGCCATGTTGGTCCCTCTTCCTCCCTCTTCCCTCTTCACCCCAGACAAGGACCCTGAGGAGGCACAGCTTTCCATTTCATCTCACTAGCACCAGTGTAGTGCTTAGAACAGAGCAGGAAGAGAAGAAACCAACACTGAATGAGCACCTAATAAGTGCGCAATGATCTTCACAACCATCCTGTAAAGTATACATTACCATCCCCATTTTACAAATGAGTAAACATGTTCGGAAAGGTTGAATAACCTTCCCAAGGTCATTCAGTTTTTTAAGTGATGGAGTAGAGGAGTTGAGATCAGAAGTGGACTTCTGCTCAAAGCGAGGGTTCTCCCTGTCAGTACAATGAAGTGGTTTTTAGCACAGGCTATGGGATCGGACTGCCTGGGTGCATATCCTGGTTCTTCTTCCACTTACTATTCTTGTGCTTTAGGCAAGTTATTTAACTTCTCTATGGTTGTTTCTTCATTTATAAAATGAGGATAATAATTGTGTCTGCAGATAGGTTTTTAAAAAAATTTTTTAATGTTTATTTATTTTTGAGAGAGAGAAAGCGCGCGCAAGTTGGGGAGCCACAGAGAGAGACAGAGGCAGCAGAATCTGAAGCAGCTCCAGGCTCTGAGGTGTCAGCGCAGAGCCTGATGCGGGGCTTGAACTCATGAACTATAAGATCATGATCTGAGCTGAAATCAAGAGTCGGATGCTTAACCAACTGAGCCACCCCGGCACCCTTGCACCCAGGTTTTTATGAAGAATAGATGAGATAGTATATATAAAAATACTTAGAGCAGTATCTGGCACATACTAAGAGCTCAATAAATGTTAGTTATGATGCTTATTTTTACTGTTTACTGTTTGGTAAACAGTAGATGGCTGGGTAAAATGTACATCATTCTATGCAGACATTGCTGGATTATTCAACCCACTGTCAAGTGAGGACTATAGTCTCTTAGGAAACCAGAGGACAGATGTTAAAGCTCTAACAAGCAAAAATACTAATGTAATAACACTTGGACCTTTTTAAGACTTTTTGAGATGACGATGGAGGAAAAACTGAGAGGAAAGCAAATATTTTCAACTCCATTTCTGGATAATTTGGACTTGCTTAAATTATCCAGCATAACAAGAGCAAAATCAGAGGTTCAGCTAGACTCTAGCTTCTGATCCTAGATGGTATCAGTAACAACAACAACAACAACAACAACAACAACAACAATAGCAGAAGCTCTCTATATGTGTGAAGCACTCTTTTTAAAAAAAATTTTTTTTATTGTTTATTTATCTTTGAGAGAGAGAGAGAGAGAGAGAGAGAGCATGAGCAGGGGAGGGGCAGAGAGAGAGGGAGGCACAGAATCTGAAGCAGGCTCCAGGATCTTAGCTGTCAGCACAGAGCCCAAAGCAGGGCTTGAAATAACAGACTGTGAGATCATGGCCTGAGCTGAAGTCGGACACTCAACCCACTGAGCTACCCAGAAGCCCCTGTGAGGCACTCTTCTAGATGCTTTACATATATTAACAATTTAATGTTTATTGGGGCAGATTTTCCTACTATATCCACGAGGGCAGAAACTCAGAGCAAAAGGCATGTTACTGCTCTGATAGCAGAGCCATTCTAGGAATGGGAGGCTTTCTCATAAATAACGATGACTTGTGAAGGTGACAAAAGGTTAGGCCACTCAGTGTTGGAGAGGACAAGATCCTGGAAAGTGGAAGTGCTCCACCACTGCCTCGGTAGCAACAGCCTGGCTGCAACTGGGCAAAATTTCTATTTCTAATGTCAGGATAATAAGGAAGTTGCGGCCAATACTGCATAAAACTCGAGACACTTAGCAGTGATGGCTGACTTCCAACTAAGCCATTAAGGTAAATGTAAGAGAAAGCTCCAGGTAGAAATATCATTAAGAATTCAGAGAATACACTGAGTATTTGAAGCTTGTACTTAACTTCCTATTATCGAACTCAGGGTCTTGACACGCTGGGGCCAATCTTGAGTCCACTTATGACACTCCCTTGCATCCATAATACTACTCATTTCTGTTATCTGGGCTTCACAGAGGTAATTAGGGCAGCAATCTCTTATGGCTGGGTCTCAGAGCAGGAAGATGTTGATTTTTCCTGCCCTTGCATTTCCTTCGAGTCACAATCATTCTATGATCTTCTTTGGGATTCTTTTTTTTCTTTTCTCCATTTTACTGTAACAGAGTCTGGAGAATATATAACAGTTATTAGTATTTCCTGACATACAAATCCTTTAAAGGATATCTCTTAAGAAGAGGTGGGATGGAGCCAACCTATGAGAAAAGATAGGTGAAGAGTTTCCAAGAGAGTAGTCCACGTGACAGTGCAGAGTGAGAGAGACACCTAGGAAGGAACTGAGATGATAAAAGGAAAAGCAGTCCCTGACACAGAACATACTCAAGAGCTGTTTGCTGACTGAGAGAATAAACAGTAATAGAAGAATGAAATACCAGGATTCTAAAGGTGGAACAGAAATATTTTCCCAGCTACCTTGTTATTCCCAGACCCAGCATATATTTAATAAACATCTGATTTACATATTGTTTACATAAATACAAATGCTAACTACAACCCTGAATGATAAGAGTAACTCATGGGAAACACCACAGTCAGGGCTTGGCATACCTGAGATACACAGATGAGCTTTATTTTTTACATTTTGAAGATACAGCAAAGATTAGGGCAAAAGTGGTGCATTCCTAAAGTTAACCTACAGGCCCATGCCACGTCACTGCCTAGACTAGGTCTAGCATTTGGCCAAGGTCAGTTGCTCCAACTCCAAACTCAGGCTTTCCTTTCCTGCTCCCTCTCCCTAATGGATTAGAACTCCTGGGCTCCATCTCTGAGCAACTATGTTAATTGCAAATGATCTTGATAAGCAACGAAGTCTGGATTTGAGGCTTGGTTTCTTACCTCAACTTTGAGACCCATTTCCCACCCACCAGCACCTGCCTTCATGGAGTCCACATACTCTCATTATGCTCATGAGATCTAAGGCTAGATCCAGAGCTCCTTTGAGCCTTCTTCCCAGCCCGCTTTTGTCCTGGTACCTCCTTAGCACATCCCCACTCACCTACATCTTACTCTGATTTTTCTGTCATTAGTCCCATATCAAACTGCTTGCTGGGCATTTCTACATGCATATGTCAAATTCAAATTCCCTATGTCAAATTCAGAAGCCCTGAGGCCAAATCCATTACTTATCCTCAAATCAGCTCCCTTCTTAACCTCCCTGGCATGGCTGTGAGTCAATTAGAATGGATGCACAACCAGTCAGAAATTTACCTACCAGTCAGTAGTCAAATCAGTGCATTCGGTCCAATGTCAGCCTTGCCCATATCCTTCTAGCCACTTCTAGTACTACTCAGCTAAGCTTCTTGAGAGAGTTGTCCATTCTCACATTCTCCCTTCATCATCTCCTTTTCCTTCCATAATCCAAACATTTAACTCCCCCAACCCCCAACACCAAAATTCCTCGTGACAAAGTCACCTATGGCCTTCTTTTTGCTAATACCAATGGATTCTTTTTATTTTATCTATCTATCTATCTATCTATCTACCTATCTATTTTAAAGTTTATATGTTTATTTTGGGAGAGAGAGAAAGCACAAGTCAGGGAGGGGCAGAGAGAGAGAGTCCCAAGCAGACTCTGCAGAGCCCGATGATGGGCTTGAACCCACGAACTGTGAGATCATGACCTGAGCTAAAGTCAGATGCTTAACTGACTGAGCTACCCAGGTGCCCCATATTTATTTATTCATGTATTTAAAGTTTATTTATTTTGAGAGAAAGAGAGTGCATGTGAGCAGAAGAGGGGCAGGGAGAGAGGGAGAGAATCTCAAACAGGTTCCATGCTGTCAGCGTGAATTCTTTTTTTTTTTTTTAAACATTTTATTTATTTTTGAGACAGGGAGAGATAGAGCATGAACAGGGGAGGGTCAGAGAGAGGGAGACACAGAATCCGAAACAGGCTCCAGGCTCTGAGCTGTCAGCACAGAGCCTGACTCGGGGCTCGAACTCACGGACCATGAGATCATGACCTGAGCCGAAGTCGGCTGCTTAACCGACTGAGCCACCCAGGTGCCCCTTAGCTCTTATCTTACACGACCCTCCTGGTAGCATTTAATAATGCTGACCATTCCCTCCTTCCTGAAACACTCTTCCTTTAGCTTCTCTAACATCACACTCCTGATTGCAATTTGCCCATCTTTGACTGCTTTTTATTGGCCTTCCCCAACCTGCTTTTCCTCTTGTTCCTTATCTCAATGGCACCACCATCTCCTAAGCTTCCAAATCAGAAACTAACTTCCTTAGCTTCTCCTCCTACTTGCTCCTGACATCCCTCAGTCATGGAGTCTTACTTTTCTTCTTCCTAGTTTGCCTCTTTTCATCCTCATTACCTGAATTTGTGGAGCACTTACTATGTGCCAGGCAGATGTGTTCTCAGTGCTTTAATCCTCACAGCAAGCCTCTAAGGTAAATTTTATTATCATCTCCAATTTTCAGATTAGGAAACAGAGACATAGGGTGGTTAAGTAACATGCATAAGGTCACTTAGCTATTAAGCAGCACAGCAGGATTCAAACCCAGGTGACCTGACTTAATTCTGTATCCAGCTCCACTATTCTCTCTTACTTACATTAGTCCAACAGTCTCCTTGTTGGCAGTCTCCTTGTTGGTCTTCCAGCTTTCTGTCTTGACTTCTAATTCTCTACCCTGAAGCCTGAGTGATCTTGCTAAAACATGTCACTTTCTTGCTTAAAACTTTTAGTGGCTCCTAAACAAAAACAAAAACAAACAAAAAACTTTTACTGGCTCCTCACTGCCTTCAGGATAAAGTTGACACTCAGGAACCTCCATAACCTGGTCAGCAAGTGTTCACCTCTTTGGCTTCATGGTTTTGGGCCTCATTTTAGTCACCACCCTAAATTCCCCACTAGCCACAGTAACAGGCTACATTTCCAGGCTTCTGCACGTTGTCTGACCTACCAAGAACACTAACTCCTTCCCCATTCAGATTTTACTTTTTCTGATAAACCTTTTCTAACCTCTTAAAACCAGGCCATATGCCCCTCCTGTGAGTTCCCACCACTCCCAGTACTAATCTCTACCATAGCATTTATTTCACTGTTGTTTTGCCTACTAGTATCTTCTTGAGAACAAGGAGCCTGTAGAGTTCACCCTCTAGTACTCGGTACTTAGTGCCTGCCTGGTGCACAGTGGATGTTTAATAATCATTGAATCAATAAACCTTTATTGTCTTATCACATTCTTTAACACCTACTTATAAATATCCTGTATTGTTTTCATTTTCATATGTGTTATCCTGATCTTTATAACCAGATTCTAAGTTTCTGGAAGATAGCAAATATACTCAGTATTTGAAGTTAGAGGTTACTGACACAAAAACTGACACAGCTGAAATTTATTCAGGGATGAATGAATACCAACAATCCAATGGGGTAGGTATTATTCTTCTCTCTCTCAAACTCCATTTAAGGAAACTGAGTCATAGAGAATTTAGTAGCTTTCCTAAGATGACATAGCTAGTAAGTGACAGCTGGGATTTGAATCTTGACATTGGTACCTATACTCTTAACCATGATAATAACAGGCTAAGGAAACTCAGAATTATGGATGCTAAGTAATTTACCCCAGACCGTACTGTAGTGCTGAGACTGGAACCCAGGTCTTTGCAAAGCCTACACTCTGAATTATTTGACATAATGCTTCTCTTGCTTTAAATGTCAGCACTAAAGCTCATACTAGGTGTTGATAAATTTTAAAAGCTGCAGCTCTGGTTTACTGAGATTGAAGAATATTCGATTTTTCCAAAAGAGGCCTAACTGTAGCTTGCTGGGTTAATTTACCTTAAATATCAACAGCTAGACTAGTCTTACCAGCCAATTAAATTTATAGTCTCTAGTGTTATCCCTGCAACACTGAAGACTGTGTTTTCCTCAAAGTGAAAACCATGTTTTCTAAGACTGGCCTCTAAGTAAAAATCTACTTGTGTTTCAGAAATTTATTCTTCCCTTTATTTCTCAAAACCAGTTATGTGATACTCCCAAGTTCTCTGCTTTTGGGTGGCTTCTCTGTTCCTCAGTGTGGAATGTCTTGTTTCTGAAAGTGACCTGTGATCCACAAGCCCTCTTGGCTGTTTTGTTTACCCTTAAAAAATTACTATTCTCTGTAGGCTTATTAGACTCTTTGTCTTTATGTGGTACTCTGCTTTTCCCCTTTCCTTCAAACATTTATTAAACACTTAACTGTGTATCAAAATGGAAATAATCTAATTCATTGAAGGCCATACTTTCAAAGAAAATGGCCTTGGGGTTTAGATATTGGCATAATATTTCCTTAACAAGCTTCATAAAATCGTCTCCTGCTCAGTTTGCAATTATACACCCAAATATCTTTCAGCAAAATCTCAGTAGCTATATATATATATATTATATATGTATATATATATACATATATATTACATATAATATATATATTATATTAAATATAATATATTTAATGTTTATTTATTTAAGAAAAAATTTTTAGTATTTATTTATTTTTGAGAGAGAGAGAGAGAGAGGGAGAGAGACAGAGCATGAGCAGGGGAGGGGCAGAGAGAGAGGGAGGCACAGAATCCAAAGCAGGCTCCAGGCTCTGAGCTGTCAGCACAGAGCCCAACGCGGGGCTCGAACTCACAAACCACGAGATCATGACCTGAGCCGAAGTTGGACACTTAACCGACTGAGCCACCCAGGCGCCCTAATGTTTATTTATTTTTGAGAGAGAGAGAGAGAGAGAGAGAGAGAGAGAGAGAGAGCATGAGCAGGAGAGGGGCAGAAAGAGAGGGAGACACAGAATCTGAAGCTGGCTCCTGGCTCTGAGCTGTCAGCGCAGAGCCTTATGCCAGGCTCAAACTCACAAACCGAGAGATCATGACCTGAACCAAAGTTGGACACTAAACCCACTAAGCCGCCCAGGCGACCCAGTAGCTACTTCTAAAGCACATTATTATGGAGAGAATAGCTGGAGTCAACTCATTAGATCTTACTCCAAAGATTTTTACCAACACGTTAGCCCTCTTTTGCTGACAAAAGATTCATAAGTCTTTTAACAGCTTTATGGCTTCCTTACCAGAACCCTTCCACTAACATACTCTGTTATCAAGATGAACTGCCCATCTTTCTTGGGAAATGCTTTGGAGGCTATTTCCTGAGTTAACAATACGGCTTTGTCTCTCTGGATCAGTACTGATTTAATATGAAACCAAGAGTCAAACATCCCTGAAATATTTAGTAAGAGTATTGTATTCACAACATTGTCCTCAGGGATATAAACAATCCAAAATGAGTATATGAGTAGTGCTGTATCATATTATTATTGCAGGAATATTTCCAGAAGAAATATGAAATTTGGAGTAACTACAGGTCATGAAATATAGCCATATTGCTTCAATACATAACACAAAGTTCAAAACTAGATCAAGAAAAAGACCCAAACATCGTCAATGATGATGAAAGGCACATCTCTAACTAAATCCAATTTCCCTGAGGAAAGAAGGTACTCAACCTATTATAATAGAATACGACTTTGAAGGACTGAGAAACATGCCTATCATTCCTGAAAAAAATCAAATCACACTGATAAATACCTTACAGGCGAGAAAAAAAAGAGATGACTAAACTGAAAAAAATCTCCTCTGGCCTGTCTTATATCTTTTCCAGGTAGTGCTGTACCTGATAAGACACATGGCACAAAATATGTTTTTTCTGTATATCAAGGTGTGTAAATTACAGCAGATAGTAGTTTTCTGAATAGGAAACTTAGATAACAGAAACAGGTAAAGAAGCTTTGGGATTCTGAGGAAGAAATACTGGCACCCCTATATGGACCCAGTAGATAATCTGAAAATGGTACTACAGGCTTGTGTATAGCCTGTCTCTATTGTAACTGGAGGGGAAAGAATTATAATCTGGCAGAAGTAGCCCTTCAGAGTCTGAGGAGCTTTTCATCAGACAATAATTGAGCACTCACTGCATACAAAGGCAATAGATTAGCTGCTGAGGAATCAATCCAGAAGAACCCCCTGCTGCTGTGAAATTAAAAACTGCATTCTCAGAAAATAGTAATAATAAACTGCATTCTCATTTTTGCAAACCTATATATTTTATGTAATGAAACAAAATGTATATCATATTTCTCTTGTAGTGGTGTAAGAGTAGGATCTGCAAGGAAAAAGGACCTCCTCTTTGGCCTTCTGCCTACAGAAAAAGCCTATTGGTTCCCTGAAAATAGTGTAAGCTTTCTTTAGCAAGTGAAATACACCCCATTGTTCTCTCCTTGATCCTTTCACTTTTTTTTTCATAACACTTAAGACCACCTGACACTTTATATATTTATCCTTTATCTTTCCCTACTAGATTGTAAGCTCAGTAAGGGCAGAGATTTCAAGTATTTTATTCACAGACAACTTCTCAGTATCTGGAACTATATCTAGTATGCAGTAAGTTCTCAAAAAATTGTAAAATTAATAAAAGTGTTTTTAAAAAGACCCCTGAATATTATGTGAAAATTATTATAAAATTTTGGCATATCTGTGTATATATATACATGTGACTAAATTTACAGACTCTGTGTAATTTCTAGCATAGGCCAAGTCAGGAGTCAGAGGATCAGAAGTTTGTGTGGGGAGACAGGAGCGTGACTGCAAAAACAAAGCAACATGTTTTATTAAAGGGACTGAAGGAATCAAACACAGCAAACTTCTGTAAAAAGTAAACTAAGTTTATCTCTGTCCTTTCCACATCTGAAATCTGACTGTAGTAAATTCAAATTCACTTCACAGTGGTTGGATTGACATTAGCTTTCTTCCTTGATAAAGCTTTTGAAACTTATTTAAGGAATTTTTTTTTTCTGCTCCCTAAATTACTGCCTAAAGATACAAGCCCTCCGATCGAAACAGTCTCTCATTTCTATTTTGAGATTTGCCTGAGTCACAAGGTAGTCCTGGAGAATCACTCTGTTCTGTCTCTACATTTACTGAGGCTTCAAACTGGGAACTCAAACTGTCAGCCAAACAGGAAGAGGACCCTTCTGCTTAACTCCAAAAGGCCTAAGTCATATGTATGTGGTGAGGTTTAATGATGGATATAAATCACTGTGAAAGGATTTCCCACAGGGTGGAGGGGGGAAAAAAAAGTAAACATTGGACTTAACTTCCTCAATGAATTCAGGGCTGGTAGAAAGGGTAGACTATTAAATATAGCTGAGCAAATGTCCCAACATTTGCCTAACATGTGTTTTAAACTAAAGAGACCTCTTCTGTATACCTAATATGTATGACACTCCAAAAATATAAACAAAGGAAAGTGACTGATCTGACCCTGGCAATGTCATACTGTTGTTTTTTTTTAAGTTCATAAAAACATATAAACCACAAAAGCCCTTTTTCTTTTTCAGGAATGAGTATAAAGAGTTACTTCCACCTAGATACTCTTTTTTGTGCCCCTTATGTGGTCTTGAATTCCTCCTACTAGTGTAGTTAGCACATTGTCCACCCTTGTGACTATAATTTCAAACCCTTCTCCCCACAATGATGCCTCTTGGCAGAGTTACTCTTTCTGTACTCACACAAATGGAAACAGAAGAGATGAAAAGCCCTGGGGATGCAGTCAGTGTAGGTCTCAAACTGATCTTCTGCTAAACACAACCTGAACTCTGCCTCTCTCTTCTCTGGGGGGAGTTTCTCTCTTGGCTTAGTGATCTTGCCTGGCATAGGAGGCTTAGGACCCAGGGGGCGCCTTTCAGCCGAAAAACACCTCGCTGCAGCAAGCTGGCTGGGAAGCTCCCAGTTCTAAAGAGAGGCTGTTTACCAGAAGAGCATAACAAGGGCAGGTCTGACTGCAAGGCTGGGACTGGGAGGCAGAGCCGACGCCAAGGGGACCCTGGTTGGGCACTGGTTGGTCAGTCACCTGCAAGACGAAGGAGAGGAGGATGCTCTTGGCCTGGGTGAAAACATTCCTCATCGGCAACATGCTCCTAGCAG